>NC_141685.1:1813985739-1815329002 GCF_964263255.1 Lissotriton vulgaris
ACTATCTGCATTCAGAAGGGCATGCTGTATGCTCTTTTAATATATTGAGTTTGGGCAAATCCATCAAGGATGGGCTACAATAAATGGGGAAGGGTAAAAAAAGTGTTAATTTATAAATAAGTTTTGTGCTGGTTAATAAATCTGCATGATATTTGATAGGCTGTTAGCAATTGAGCCCAGTGCGGAGATCCCAAGTTTCAGACAGGTCCGACTAAGGGGGCAAAGTTAATGAGTCAAAAAAAGGAATTTATTTGCGTTTGTTTTCGGTGTCATAACATGGACCGGTATGAAATTTGGCAGATCCTTAGGATGTTTAGCTTACCCTTAGTAAATGGAGTTTCATACAAATCTGTCAATAGGGGGCAGAGTTCCTGGAAGGAGGGGCAAAAAGTTAATTTGCTAATAGTTGGCTAAACTGTTGCAGACTGCCAACCACAATTTGGACAGCCTTGACACATGCATAGCACAGGTTAGCTGCGGTCCTGGCCAGGCATTTTATTTGTGGATACTATTTCAGTGTGTTTGCAGGTCAAACTTTGGTACTGTGGGCTCGAAATGAAAGGAGCTAAGGGCTTTCTTGTCCAATGAGGTATTTGAATTTTTAACGTCGTCCATTGACAGTTAGCAAATCTGGGTTTGAGCACTATCTGTACACTAATGGTCCAGAAATCTCTAACCTTTAACCCTTTCAAACCCACTGCACTGACAGTACTGTAATGCTGTTTCTTGAAAACTACTGAATAGACGTACTGTACACCAAGCAATGGCATTTTCCAGAGTATTTTTTAGTGTTATGCCACGTTTACTATAATTCCCCTAAGGGCTTATATATGAATTGGTTACCAAAACTTCCTATGGGTGTTAAAATAGAAAATTCAGTTTTTTGATCGCCCTTTCCAGAGCACCACCCCTTAATGGGTTTGAAAAAACTCAAAATATCACAGGTAAACTAAACATGGTATATTGCCAAGTGTTGCGCAGATCTGCAGCAACTGCACGAAAGTTATGAACGAATAAATATTTTTGACCACCTCCCATTTAACTTTGCCCCCTTCTCAGATCTGCATGAAACCTGGGATTCCGGCACTAGGCTTAACAGGTTAAATGCCTACAGAATGTCATGCACTTTCAATACACAGCACCAAAGATATTAGCAGATTACATTGTTCGGCTCCCCTCACTTGTGTGCACCCTTGGTGGATCGGCATGATACCTGCCAAAGCCAAGGAATAGTAAACATGCTAAATTTCTGTCTAATGTCTTGTGGATTCATCAAATAATGCAATAGTTATTAGCAGATTAACATGTTTTTCACCCTCCCTTTTAAAGTGCCCCCTTGAAGAATTTGCACTAATTTAAAAATACAAAAAGCAAGCTAAGTATGTTAAGCATCAGCCAAATGCTATAACAAAATTCTCAAACAGTGCTAAACTTACAAGCAAATCAAAAATGTAACTTTTTCATTGTCAAGATTGTTCTAAAAATTACATTTCTTCATGCCCAACCTGAACATGCCCTTTCCTCAAAAGGTACGGATTGGAATTATACCGAATCAAGAAAAGAACAATCGTCTAATGAAGTTCTAACTTTGTCGCAAATATTAGCCATTTATTCTGTATCAAACAGAAAAGAGTCCTATAAGAAATTAAATAGGAAATCAAATTTTTGAGCTCTCCCCTTTTTTCTTGGCTCCTTCTTGAAGGATCTCCACAAACCTTGCCAAGAAGGACCCAAACATGGTGAGTATCTTTTTATTTCATGCAGATGTGAAATGGCCCCAAAGTTATTTTAAAAAAAGCAAAAAATGCTTTTCCTGTGAAAACTCAGACCTAATATACCTATACACACACATGTTCCCACTGAATGTTTCCTAGTGGTTTCAAAACTCACTTCACAGATAACAGGCCTCGGAATTCTTTCCCGTAAGTCAAAATGTTTAATTCATTTGCTGAATAAGTAGTTTCTCTAAACAACAAAGCAAAGGTAAGTGGATGCTTAATACAGCATTTCTTCTTTTTTTCAGTGCTTGGAAAAAAAATCAGAAACACTTTTACAATGACAGTGCTGCTCTAAGAGCATTAAACAATTTTGTACAAAATAAAAAGCACTGCATTATGTTGTGTTTATCTTGTATTGTGATGCCTCCAGTGTCACGTCTAAATGTTTACTTCAGAATCTTTTTGTTCACCTTTGCGGGTATTGGGATGAGGCACGTATTGGTGACGGTGGAGTTTGGAGGTGCTGTGCGAGTCCAGAATGAAGTGGTTTGACTCTAAAATGTGGTATGTGGCTTCTTAATAGATTTGATGAGCATCTGGCCTCGCTACACCTTTGTGCCCGTGTTCGAAAGAACCAGAACTGTAAGATTTCTCTACCGCTTAGAAGCTGGAGCACAGAGCTGCAAGGACTGATTTCTGTGGGATGTTCAAGTCTGATGACTGTTAACCGTGTACTCCCTTCAACTATTGTTCGGAGGTTTCATGATATTTAACTTTCAAAAAGCATTTATCAATTAGGTGTAGGGTGACCAACTGGCATGGGTGCAAATTCAAGATGGTGAGTGTAAACATTCAGGCCAAAAATTCAGGACAGGTCAAAATTCAAGACAAAATTAAAAGGACACATCTGAAGAAGTTGCTCAATAGTATATAAGTAAAGAGCCAACCAACAAAAGTACAAGTCAAAATAAGTTTATATTAGGTTGAAACAATTGTGCACTTCACAGTTTTTCATTGTGCGCGTAGCTTTGAGCAACTGTGCAGACCTTTTTGTGGCATTTCATACAATCACAATCTATTTATATGGTTACTGCAATGGGTTGTCCTGTCTATTTTGTTTACAGTTGATGGTACTGGGCAGGCATGTTTGGTGAAAGTAGTGGTCAGGAAGATCTGCTTGGATGGACTTTGTTACTAGTCTTGTCTATCTGAATGCCATTTTGAGATGTAAAGCAGCACACATTGAATGTAAGCTTATTGGGACCAGCAGTGCCGTCCCCCAAGTGGCCAGCTTTATGTGTAAAAAGGCTTCAGGTTTTCCATGTCTGTTCAGCTGATGATGACTGGTTTAGGGGCTGGTGCAGTACTGAGTGAGGGATAAGACTCATAGCGCACAGGTCGTGTCAGGGTAACAGCATTAAGCAGGAAAACAGAGTTAATAACCAACCTGCATGAGCTATAATTGACGGCACTCTCCTGAGTGTTATGGTATTATTATAGGCCAGCAAGATTAGATAAGAGTTAACACTACTATATAATCTCCTGGCTAACCATATATCATCCCTCCTTATTTTACCTGTATATGGGAAAAGGTAAACCGATTGGGTGGTGTAATTTCTGTGAGCTGTAAACTGCAGATTCTCATTGATGCACAGAAGTGTGCTACACACTAACAAATGTATAAGTTGTTGAACCATTATTGTAGGTCAGAAGGAGGCACTGTCTTTTACATACAGAACATTTTCTTTTGAGATGGAAGCAAAATGCCAACATGCAGTTTCACTGATAAAACTATATAGCGCACAAATAATAATGTGTGGAAATATGTTTTCAGCAAATATTTATCATTTGAACATCACCAAGTAAAGTGTCATGATTGTTTTTATCCTATTAAAACTCTGTTTCCAGCACACTTCTGGATTCCAAACAAGCGCTCCATTTGTGGTTTCCTAAGTGCTGATATGTTTTGAAACATTTACATAGTTAATTTAACCCCTTCAGTGCTGATGACGAGCCCAGGCTCGTCATGCAGCACGGTGCTCGTGTGCTCATGACGAGCCTGGGCTCGTCATGAGCCGTGGAACGCTCACACGCGGGGCTAATTCCCCCCGCTGTGCTGAGCGTTCCATTGCGCGGGCGGGTTCATGACGAGCCCAGGCTCGTCATGAGCACACGAGCACCGTGCTGCATGACGAGCCTGGGCTCGTCATCAGCACAGCGGTGCCATGCGCGGCCCCCCTCCCCCCCGCACTGCGGGGAAATTAGCCCCGCAGTGAAAGGGTTAAAGGCATTTAAAAGTTGTTGTGTTACAAAAAACGGACAGCTTACAGCCTTTTTGTTTTCACACCCTCAATAAGATTTGGGAAAACATGGTGCATTCTACAACAAATTTGGCATTATATATTCAATTGTATTAGCTTCTAAAGCATAGTGAATGATGACCTAACTGTGCACCAGATACAACAATCTTGGTTGGGGCTCTTCAATGACTCCCTCACTATCACCAACAGTGCCTCTCATCTCCCCATAGCCACTCTCTCACATGTATTTCATTTCTTTTATAGCCCTTTTCATATCAGTATAAGGTGCTGGAGCACTTTACATCACACACACATACAGAGACAATGAATCATACGTGTCTAAATCAGTGTATAGAAAATGTTATATAAGGCAAAAGGGACTAAAAGGTGTAGGATGCACATGTCACCCATACTGGTAGGCATCTTATAGGAGCTTTTGGTCTGAAGAAGCACTAACTCAGGATTCAGAACATAATATCATGGTTAGGGTTGACTATAATCATACAAATGTATGTCTACCCAAATATACCTTTTTTAGCATTACCAGAATAATGAAAGACTGAGAGGAAGACATAACTTTGTAAACTGTACCACAGTTTGCAAGCAGCTCTGTGATGGCAGTTCATAGTTCACTGTGCTAGATTAAGATTGTAACTTATGAACTGCAGATAACAAAAAAATCTCTGTAACAAAGCAGTAACCCACAGAGCTCTGCATATAAAATATGGGGGCATATTATGAAGAACAGGGTTAGAATTATCGCCACTTTAATGGCAGAAAACTGCAGCTAAACTGGCGATAATGAGCTTGATAATAGGCCCTTGTGAATTCCCATAGAAGCCCAGGTTCTAGTGTGAACACCCACCACCCATCTCGGCCCCTGCTGCAGCAGAACAATCCGCTGGACAAAAACAATGCCATGCCCGAGACCGAGGAGGAGACCACATGCTGCAACTGCCCAGAACGGCCCATTGTCATTCTGTATGTGACAATCAGCCGGTATACAGAATGGCAATAGGGCCATCGCAGTCTGTGCTAGGCCAGGGTGGGGGTGCTCCGAGGAGGAGTGTGAGGTGGCACCATCAGGGAGTTCTGCAGAACTCTGAGGCTTCTCACAGGTGAACAGAGCAGCTCGCAGCAACCCCCAAAATTACAGATAAAAGGTGTCCGTAAACGGATCATCATGGACAACGGACGTGAATCCAAATAACAAACCATGGGTGAAATGTACAGACGGTTGGTCACCCTAATTAGGTGAAAGCCTGATGGCGAAGAAGCAGTGTGCTGACAAGATACTTGGGAAGTGAAGTTCCATGCTCACAGAGCTTTTTACCCCCCCCCACCCCACCTCCCCCCACCTCCCCCCACCCCTCCCCACCCCCTCCCAAAAAAAGCGGGCAGCTTACTGGATATTGTAGTAATACATGTAACAAATGCATGCGGCTAGCCACCGCTAACATTTACGAAGCGGAGGTGGAACCCTTGATCTATTCCTGGAGAAACCAATGAAGAATGTGGATTGATATTCAGTAACTGTTTTTTTTGTGATTGTAGAGTCGCATGTCGGCCTCTTTAACTTTCAAAACCGCTCAAACAAATGGTATGTTAATATAATTTATAAAGCGCATGAATCACCCCGGAAAGGGTATCACAGCTCCGCAATGAACCACAGGCAAGCAGCATTAATATCTGAAAACTTAGTTTTGATAAGCCCTCTGAAGTGAAGGTGGTCCATACACTTCCGTAGGTTGGAGGGTAATTGATTCCAATATAGGGGGGCCAGATAAGAGAAAGCTTTACCCCCGGAGCATGATTTTCTAATGTGGGAAATAGTAAGAAGAGATTTAACCCTGGATTGCAAAGATCTGCTCGGCTGGGCTGGAATAAGTTTCTCTGTCAAATAACCCATTCAGTGATTTGTGCACTAACAGCCTTATTCATGAAGGCTAAATCGGCTCGCAAAGGGCCGGATTCTGAGAATCCGGCCCTTTGCGAGTGCGATTTTTGCATTTGGGATTCAGCATCCCAAATGCAAAAATCGGTAATTGCTAAATCGCTAAATTGCGAGGAATTACATTTAAGGAATCTCTATTTGAGATTCCTTAAATGCAATTCATGAAGCATTTGAAAAATGCGAAAATGCAATTTTGGGCCGCTATTTACCGAGAGGTCAGACCTCTCGGTAAATAGCAAAAACTTAGAAAAATGCTTTTAAAAGCATTTTTCTAAGTTGCATGTTGCACACACACATGTCCTTTGGACATGTGTGTGCGCAACACCTGTTTCAATTTGCATTTAAGGGGTGCTACAGGGTGTCCTTTGGACATCCCTGGCACCCTTTAAATCGCTATCTTATTTGCGAGTAGCAAATTGCTAATCGCAAATAAGGAATAGTCCCCATGCATTCCTATGGGCCTTTTGGCCCATAGGAATGCATGGGGAGTTATTCCTTATTTGCGATTAGCAATTAGCTAATCGCAAATAAGGAATCAGTGGGAATCGCAATTAATATTGCGATTCCTACATGATTACCGTTTTGCGAGTCTCAAATAGCGATTCCTTATGATTCGCTATTTGAGCCTCGCAAAACGGCCCGATCATGAATCAGGCTGTATGAAACATATCTTGATGATTTGTGCACTCTGAAACAGATCTTGAATGTGATTCTCTTGCATAAGGGAAGCCAGTGGAGTGAGCGTAAGAGGGGGAGGGAGGCAGTTCTGACCGGCATATTCTGAATGAGAGGACCCGCTGTGTTTTGGACCACTTAGAGTTTAAGTAGAGACTCACTAGAGGAAGCTAAAAGTGTGTTACAATAGTCCAGGCAGCTGATCACTAGTGCCTGTACTAGGGTTTTCCGCACCAAAAGTGGGAGTAGTGGAAAGACTCTGAACAGCAGACTTATCATGTGGAAGCAGGTGCCAGTGGTAGCCACTACCTGATCTTTCATAGAGAGAGTCTGGTCCAGGCGAACACCCAGATTTTTAACCAGCAACTTGGGGCCAGGTGCTGCACCCAAGTCTACTGGCCACCAAGCCAGGGACCAGAGCAGTTGGGCTTTACCCAAAAGCATAATCTCTGTCTTGCTAGTATTCAGCTGCAGAAAGTTCTCAGTCATCCTAGCCGAGATGGCCTTTATACCCTCATGGAAACGTACTTTTGTAGTATGTATATGGCTATTGAGAAAGGAGTGAATCCACAATCTCCAATGGTTTTGGCAAGGGAGCCACACAGATGTTAAACAATGTGGGGCTAAGACAAGAGCCCTGAGGCACTCCCTTGTTGAGCTCTATAGTGCAGGATCTAAATAGTCCTAGATTGATGGTCTGTATTCGATGAGTTAGAAAACCCAAGAGCCATTTTAGAGTAAGGCCCTGTAAACCTATCTCTTCTAGTCTCTGGAGCAGTCTACAATGGGACACTGTGTCGAACACCGTTGATAAATCCAGCAGCACTAGCAGAGCAAGTGGATTTGCACCCTGCGAGCTTCTGATATAATCAGTTACAGCTAGAAGAGCAGATTCAGTGCTATACATGGGTCTAAAGCCAGATTGCAATGAATCTAGGCTGTTGTTGGATTCTATGTGCTCTGTAAGTTTTTTTTTATAAATGTGTCCTCATCAGGGGGAGAAGTGAGATAGGACGATAATTCGACAGGTCTGAGGCAGGGGGATTCACCTTCCTATGAATGGGAATAGCCTGTGCGGCCTTCCAGTCTAGTGGACGCCTTCCTGAGCTCATCAACAGGTTTAATAGAGAGCAGATGGAGTGGGCAAGCAGATTAGCTAAAATAGCTGAGATCTTAGCTGGCAATATATCTAAAGGAGACCCTGATTTAGCAGTCTTCTGCATTTGGCAGACGGAGTCAGCCCTAAGGGGTACAAAGCTGTCTAGGATACCCGTATTGTCTGCAGAGCGGATGTAGTAGGGTTCTCCTCCCATTTGATCTCTTGCTCTAATGAATTTATTGCAGATCAGATAGACTTTTTCTTTGAAGTGGCTTGCAATGGCATCACATAGAGCTTGCAAGGGAGGGGTATCAGTTGAGCATGCGATCGGATTAGTAAAGGATTTAAGACTTTATATAACTCTTTAGAAGGAGTTCCCCATTTGGCTAAGTTGTAAAGCAATGTGTGCTTAACGCGCTTTTTAGGTCTCGCGACCTATCAATGCGCATGCGCATTGAGCGGAGCGAGAATTCAAGTGCTCAAAATACTCGTGAAACCAAGGGCTTTTTGGTGCGGTTTTCTTCGAGTTCACGTGGCCACAGGTACGCGCTTTTGGGCCATAAACTTTCACGGCCATCTGTTCCCCTGCTCCAGCACCTCCCCTCTGTCTCCCCGCACACAGCCTTACTTGGATTTCTCCTCCCCCTCCCCAGCCAGCTTCCCCCAGGCCGTGTTCCCTCCCACCTTCCCTCCTCTCTGTCCCTTCTCCTCCCCCTCCCAAGCCAGCTTCCCCCAGGCCGTGTTCCCTCCCACCTTTCCTCCTCTCTGTCCCTTCTTTCATTCATTTTTAATTCCTTCATGTTAAAGTCATCCGAGAGGCAATAACCTACAGTTACCTCTTAAAAAATGTAGGTCATGACTCACGCAAGTACGGTACCCGCATTCGAAGACACGCAGTTGTAAATATAATCTCACCGAATAATAAATGTTCTGTAATTATGACCACGTGTAAAAGCACCACAGTGCAAGTCAGAAACAAAATACCTTTCTTTCCATCCGCCACGTGAAAGACGGTGGGATGTCGCATCACCGAGGTGAAGTATCAGAAGGTAACTGCGTCATTGGTGTGGGGGGATGGAGCAGGGTGGGGTGGGGGTGTTGCGCTCACAAGCAGGCGCCATGATTCCTCGCAATGTGAAGCGGCTCATATACCGATGTTTTTTATGTACAATACTTATGAGTTTATTTTAAAGCAGAGCTCGCTCCCATTAACCGCCTTCCTTCTGATACCAAGTACCCCATTTTTAAAGTATTATTTTCAGATACCTCGTGACTGGACTTTCAGGAAAATATATGTATCTGCCTAGCACCGTCTTACCGGTTGATGCATATTGTTTCATCAGTTATGAATGGCCAGTCAATGGAAAATGCAGGATCGAGGGGATATTGTGAATGCTCTCTAATATTGTTTGTCGTCCGGGTTCCGCTGCTTGTTTTATTTTCTCAGTATGCAGCACACATCGTTCTGGCATTCGTTTCTTTCCAGGTTGTGCATCTGAACTGGCTGTCCAAGAACATATTAGTCAGGTGATCACCCCACTTATAGCGCTTAATGGACATTTTGAATATCCACACGGTGTCCCATCACTTTTACAAGAGCACCGGATTACATTTCACCAGGTCAAATTCACTTTTTCAGATACAGGCAGGTCTTAAGTTACATATGCATGGGAATCATTCTTTCTGTTAAAGTGCAAAATGTTCAGCGCAACATACACTCCAAATACCACTCAGTGCCACATAGTTACACGCCACATAATTACACTGCACTCAATGCAACATACACTCCAAATACCACTCAGTGCCACATAATTACACACCACATATTTACTCTACCGAATGCAACACATACTCCACACGATAGCACTCAGTTCCACATAATTATATGCTACATATTTACACTGCGCTCAACGCAACATACGCTCAAATACCACCCAGTGCCACATAATTACACGCCATATAATTACACTGCACTCAATGCAACATACGCTCCAAATACCACTCAGTGCCACATAGTTACATAACCCATAATTACTCTGCACTCAATGCAACATACACTCCAAACACCACTCAGTGCCACATAATTACATGCCACATAATTACACTGCACTCAATGCAACATACACTCCAAATAAGACTCCGTGCCACATAATTACCCACCACATAATTACACTGCACTCAATGCAACATACATTCCAAATACCACTCAGTGCCACATAATTACACGTCACATAATTACACTGCACTCAATGCAACATACACTCCAAATACCACTCAGTGCCACATAATTACACGCCACATAATTACACTGCGCTCAACGCGACATACACTCCAAATACCACTCAGTGCCACATAATTACACACTACATAATTACACTGCACTCAATGCAACACACTCCAAATACCACTCGGTGCCACATAATTATATGCTACATAATTACACTGCACTCAATGCAACATACACTCCAAACAATACCACTCAGTGCCACATAATTACACGCCACACAATTACACTCTACTGAATACAACATACACTCCACACAATACCACTCAGTGCCAAATAATTATATGCTACAAAATGACACTGCGCTCAACGCAACATACACTCCAAATACCACTCAGTGCCACATAATTACACGCCACATAAATACACGCCACATAATTACACTGCGCTCAACGCAACATACACTCCAAATACCACTCAGTGCCACATAATTATATGCTACATATTTACACTGTGCTCAACGCAACATACACTCCAAATACCACTCAATGCCACATAATTACACGCGACATAATGACACTGCGCTCAACGCAACATACAATCCAAATACCACTCAGTGCCACATAATTACACGGCACATATTTACACTGCACTCCATGCATTATACACTCCAAATACCACTCAGTACCACATACTTACACGCCTCATAATTACACTGCACTCAATGCAACATACACTCCAAATACCACTCAGTGCCAAATAGTTACACGCCACATAATTACACTGCACTCAATGCAACATACACTCCAAATACCACTCAGTGCCAATTAGTTACATGCCACATAATTACACTCTATCGCATCACCACAGCATCACTCAGCACCACCAAGGGGCACCACCACATCACTCAGCGCCACCACAGCATCTATGCAACCATTCAACAACAACTGGTTCAAATATGTTCTCTCAATGTTTCAAGCTTTATTACAAATGTCACATAAAGATGTTAATATTTCACTTCTGTTCTTGGATTTTCGTCACAATAAAATACACTGAACATAATCTTCACAAAAGTTATTTACAAAAGTTTAATCTATTGTCATTATAAATTACAATAAGTTTTATTAATTAAAAAAATTAAAATCAATGGTTATTCGTAATATCAATACATCCAAGTCACGTAAATACAACACATATTGCATTACAAATGCTATAGGTGTCACATCTGCAAAAGTTAAAAGTATTGTCTTTGTAAATGACAAAGCTATTAATTTCGCTATTTTCAAAACCAACACATAAATAAAAAATGTGTCATTTACAATACCAATAGCTCAAACTTTCCTAATGCGAGACCTATTGGCAACGCCAGTGCTTGTTTATATTCCTATGATATAGCGTTATGGTTACTTTATAGATTTCACCGGCATTGGGGTTGTGGGATTGATGCCAGCGTCTCTCTACTTTTTTACATTTGGCTTTCTCCTTGTTCAAACTAGGCCCATGTTTGACTACGTGTTGATGTTTCATAGGGCTAGGTTGTCTATAGCTATTTTTAAGGATTCATGATAGTCTGCTAACCTTATGTTGACTTCCCCCATATCCCCTAAAGTAGGAGCAATAAACTCCGCAGGGATGGCGTCCGGGGTGATTTTACGCCATTGTCTCATAAGACGTGTGTAGAATTATTAGGGGGTGTGGATACGGGTGTAGAAATGATATAAAATCGAATCAAAGAGTGGTCTGTCGAAGGTAGGGGGCAAGGGGGCTCCACAGATATAGGGAGAGTTAGTGAAGTTCAAAACCAGTGTGTGGCCTCCCGTGTGTGTGGGCCTATGCTAATCTGATTCAATCAGTCATTTGTTAAGCGCACTACATACCCGCGAGGGTCTCAAGGCCCAAAGGGGGAGGTGGGGGCCGCTACTGATCGAACAGCCAGGTCTTTAGTATCCTCCTGAAGGTCAGTAGGTCTTGGGTCTGTCGTAGGCTCAGTGGGAGGTTATTCCAGGTCTTGGCGGCGAGGTGGGGGAAGGATCTCCCGCCGGTGGTTGTTCTTCAGATGCGCGGGACAGTGGCGAGTGAGAGGTCAGCGGAGCTGGCGGTTGAGGGTGTAGATGGAGAGCCGTCTATTGAGGTAGGCTGGGCCGGTCTTGTGGAGTGCCTTGTGTGCGTGGATGAGGAGCTTGAAGGATATCCTCTTGTTGACGGGGAGCCAGTGCAGGTTTCTCAGGTGGGGGGTGATGTGGCCATGTCGTAGTACATCGAGGATCAGTCGTCGATTGATGAGATTGGTCGGGGCTCCCGCGTAGAGGGCGTTTCCATAGTCAAGTCTGCTGCTGACGAGGGCTTGGGTGACTGTCTTTCTTGTATCTGTCGGGATCCATCTGTAGACCTTGCGGAGCATGCAGAGGGTGTTGAAGCAGGAAGAGGAGATGGCGTTGACTTGCTTGTTCATTGAGAGCATTGAGTCGAGGATGATTCCCAGGTTGCGTGCGTGGTCGGTGGGGGTCGGGCTGCCCCCAGTGCCGTTGGCCACCAGGCTGACGGGTTTGAGCCGAGGAGGAGGACCTCCGTCTTGTCCGAGTTCAGCTTCAGACGGCTGATCTTCATCCAGTCGGAGACGGCCTTCATTTCTTCATGGAGGTTGGCTTTGGCGGTGATGGGGTCCTTAGTGAGGGAGAGGATCAGTTGAGTGTCGTCGGCGTAGGAAATTATGTTGAGGTCGTGCTGTCGGGCGACGTGTACGAGCGGGGCCATGTAAATGTTGAACAGTGTCGGGCTGAGGGAGGATCCTTGGGGTACGCCGCAGATGATCTCGGTGGCTTCTGAATGGAACGTGGGGAGGCGTGCGCATAGTGTGCGGTGGCAGACGGTGTCGAAGGCTGAGTGCTGATGTCTCCCCGTTGTCTAGCAGGGTTCTGATGTCGTCGGTGGCGGCGATGAGGGCGGTCTCGGTGCTGTGGTTGCTGCAGAACCCTGACTGGGAAGGGTCCAGGATTCTGTTCTCTTCGAGGTATGGAGTTAGCTGTCTGTTAACGATTTTCTCGATGACCTTGGCCGGAAAGGGGAGAAGAGAGATGGGTCGGAATTTCTTGAGGTCTCTTGAGTCTGCCTTGGGTTTTTTGAGTAGGGCGTTGATCTCTGCGTGTTTCCAGCTCTCTGGGAAGGTCGCGGTCTCAGGGGAGAGATTGATGACATTGCGTAGGTGGGATGCGATGGAGCTGCTTGCTTTGTTGAAGATGTGGTTCGGGAATGGGTCTGACGGAGAGCCGGAGTGGATTGTGCTCATGATCTTGATGGTGTCATCGACGCTCACGCTGGTCCAGGCTAGCAAGGGGACGTGGTCGATGGTGTGCGGAGGGTCTGTTGTGCTGCTGTCTGTTGGGGCTGTCTGGGTGTTGAAGCTGTCATGGATGTCTGCTATCTTGCGGTGAAAGAAGGTGGCGAGGGCGTCGCACAGGGCTTGCGATGGCGGGATGTCGTTGGTGTTGGAGCTGGGGTTGGAGAGTTCCTACACAATGTTGAAGAGCTCCTTGATGTTGTGTGCATTGTTGTCGAGGCGGTCTTTGAAGGAGGTATTCTTGGCAGCCCTGATGAGGTGGTGGTGGTTGCGGACGGCGTCCTTGTGTGCTGCATGGCTGTCCGGAGTTTGTTCACTGTGCCATTTCTTCTCTAGTTTCCGGCAGGTTTGCTTGGAATCTAGGAGTTCTGGGGTGAACCAGCTGGCCCTCTTGCTGGTGTCTCCGTGGCGGGGTTTCTTCAGCAGGGCGAGGGTGTTGGCGCAGTCCTCGATCCAGTGTCTGAGGCTGTGGGCAGCGTCGTCGGTGTTGGAGGGTTCGGTGGGCGGGCTGAGAGCGAGGTTTGCGTGTAGTTGGTCTTCGGTGATTTTGCTCCAGCGGCGGTGGGGGATCTGTTGGGTGCGGTGGTGTGTGGTGGGTTTCTGGAAGGTGAAGAGGATGCAGCGGTGGTGGGTCCAGAGGAGTTTAGTGGTGTGGCTGACGGAGACGTGCGGGCTTGAGGAGAAGATGGGGTCGAGCGTGTGGCCGGCGGAGTTGGTGGGGGTTGTGACAAGTAGTCTCAGTCTGAGGTTGGCGAGGTTATCGATCAGGGTTGTGGAGTTGTTGTCGTTGTTGTTCTCAAGGTGAAAGCTTGGGTCTCCGAAGAGGATGTCGTCGGTGGAGGAGGTCAGGGCGTGCGTGCTGATGAAGTCGGCGATGGAGTCGCTGAACTGAGGGCGGGGTCCGGGGGGTCGGCAGACAAGGGTGCCTCTGAGGGTGGAGTTGGGGTCTGTGTGGATCTGGAAATGCATGTGTTCGGTGGTACTGAGCTCGTCGTCGGTGCTAGTCGAGACCCTGATGCTGTTCTTGTGGACAATGGCGATTCCTCGTCCGACTCCGCTGGTGTGGTCTCTGCGGGTGATCTTGCAGCAGTCTGGGATGGCTATGGAGATGTTGGGTGCGGAGGAGTTGTTCAACCAGGTCTCTGTCAGGAAGGCGACTCCTGGGGAGGTTGTGTTGAGCAGGTCCCAGAGATCCATGGTGTTTTTGTGTGCGCAGCAGGATGTTCAGTAGTATGCATCAGAGGTAGTTGAGGTCTTTCTTGGCGGGTGGTTCGTCAGCTCTGTGGCTGGTGTAGCTGCAGTTCCGGCAGGTGAAGGGACCGTGTGTGCGTTTCGGGGCAACCTTGAAGCAGTTGTGGGTCCGTCCGGGGTTGAGAGCGTGCAGAGTGCTGGCGTCGTAATGGCAGCGGTCGTCGTGGCGGGGGCCAGGGGTTCTGGCGCTGGGCACGGTCCATGCGTGGGCGGGCGCAGACGACCGCATAGCGGCCGGCATGTGTGGGAAGGTGGGAGTGAAGAGCAGGTGGGAGGCGAGAGGAGCAAATGGGTAGTCAGGGGGCGGTGCCGCAGGGGAAGCAGTGGCAGGGGTGGTGAGGGGCGACGAAGGAAACAGAAGGCAAAAGGGCACAACAATTGAGGGGGAACGAGTGGCAAAGAGGGCAAAAGGTCACAAGTAAGGGCAGAAAGGTCACAAAAAACGGGGGGAAACGAGTGGCACAGAAGGCAGAAAGGTCCCAGAAATGCAGGGGCAGCTAGGCAAGAGAAGGCAAAAACGGGCAGAAAGACACGGGGCCGCGAGGAGAGCAAAAGGAAAAACTGGGCAGAGAGACGGGGCAGCAAGGGGAGCAGAAGGGAAACCAGGCAGAGAGACACGGGGGCAGCGAGGGAGAGAACGGGCACAGGCGGTGCTGTGCGGAGGGTGAGCTACCTACCTGGAAGGGTCAAGGGTCGCTCTCCTCACCACGCAGCGGCTGGCCTATATGGGGAGGTGGGAGGGAGGAGCAGCTGGGAGGCGGGAGAGGGGGCAGCAAATGGGCAGTCAGGGGGGCGGGCCGTAGGGGACGCAGCGGCGAGGGGCGACGAAGGAAACAGAAGGCAAAAGGGCACAACAATTGAGGGGAAAACGAGTGGCACAGAGGCAGGAAGGTCCCAGGAAAGGGCAGATAAGGTCACAAAATACGTGGGGAAACGAGTGGCACAGAGGCAGAAAGGTCAAAAGAAAGGGCAGAAAAGGGCACAACAATTGAGGGGAAAAAGAGTGGCACAGAGGCAGAAAGGTCCCAGGAAAGGGCAGATAAGGTCACAAAAAACTTGGGGAAATGAGTGGCACAGAGGCAGAAAGGTCACAAGAAAGGGCAGAAAAGGTCACAAAAAATGGGGGAAAACGAGTGGCACAGAGGCTGAAAGGTCCCAAGAAAGGGCAGAAAAGGTCAGAAAAAACGGGGGGAAACGAGTGGCACAGAGGGCAAAAGGTCACAAAAAACGGGGGAAAACGAGTGTCACAGAAGGCAGAAAGGTCATCAGAGATGCAGGGGCAGCTAAGCAACAGAAGGCAAAAACGGGCAGAGAGACACGGGGGCCGCGAGGGGAGCCGAAGGAAAAACCGGGCAGAGAGACACGGGGGTCAGCGAGGGAGAGAACGGGCACAGGCGGGGCTGTGCGGAGGGTGAGCGACCTACCTGGAAAGGTCAAGGGTCGCTCTCCTCACCGCGCAGCGGCCGGCCTATATAGGGAGGTGGGAGGGAGGAGCAGCTGGGAGGCGGGCAGCGAATGGGCAGTCAGGGGGTCGGGCCGCAGGGGAAGCAGCGGCAACAAAGGAAACAGAAGGCAAAAGAGCATAACAATTGAGGGGGAAACGAGTGGCACAGAGGCAGAAAGGTCCCAGGAAAGGGCAGATAAGGTCACAAAAAACGTGGGGGAACGAGTGGCACAGAGGCAGAAAGGTCACAAGAAAGGGCAGAAAAGGTCACAAAAAACCGGGGGGAAACGAGTGGCACAGAGGCTGAAAGGTCCCAAGAAAGGGCAGGAAACGGCACAAAAAAAGGGGGAAACGAGTGGCACAGAGGCACAAAGGTCCCAAGAAAGGGCAGAAATGTCAGAAAAAATGGGGGGAAACGAGTGGCACAGAGGCACAAAGGTCACAAAAAACGGGGGGAAACGAGTGGCACAGAAGGCAGAAAGGTCACAAGAAGGGCAGAAAGGTCACAAAAAACGGGGGGAAACGAGTGGCACAGAAGGCAGAAAGGTCATAAGCAACAGAAGGCAAAAACGGGCAGAGAGACACGGGGGCCGCGAGGGGAGCACAAGGATAAACCAGGCAGAGAGACACGGGGCAGCGAGGAAGAGAACGGGCACAGGCGGTGCTGCGTGGAGGGGGGGAGACCTACCTGGAAGGGTCAATGGTTAAGGCCTAGTGTAGCCAGATCAATGATGTTTTGGGCTGCCTCCATATTAGAGGGGTCTTCACTGTTTATATTGAAGTCGCCCAGTAAAATAAAATTAGTGAGAACAGGAGAGGTTGCTGCTACTTGCATGCGGTGCGACTGCTGCACGCCAGTGGTGACATGTGCCTTAAGGAGAGCCAAAAGCAAAGTGACAGAAACAGGCTCATACGTACTACATGTTCCATTTTGAAGTGCATGTTTTTTCCATCAGCCTTGAAAAAAAGACAATACTGCTTGAACAAAATGAGAGTCTGAAGCAGCATTACAGAACCATGGCAGTAATAAATGTTCCATTTTGAAGGATTTTTTGTCTTCAGCCTTGAAAAACAGAGCCAGTTGCGTAGTATGTTTTTCAATTGTTTTTACACATGCTCTAATTATCCTGTGTGCATGCAAATGAATACCATGACACCGCCGCCACCTTTTCTTCATGTCCCAGTTTAACCTCCCCCCCCAGATGCACAATCTTAATGTGCATTTGGGGCCTGTTGACAGAAATCGCTTACAAGCCAGTAAAAAGAGATATATTTTAGAGGACTGTTTCGGAATGGAAGGCCAAAAATTGTTTGCACGTCTTCCAGAAATAGTGCCAGTGGAAAGTGAAGTCTTGGATGAATATGAAGAAGCAGTGAAAAGTCTTGAAAATCAATTTGAAACTCAAAACAGTCTAGCACCAGATTATTTACATTTATTTCAACAGAACAGTTAACAAGGGAACCTGTGGATACTTACAAATATGTGCATGTACTTTTTTTGTTTTTCCCGATTGCGGTAACATATAACATGGGCCAAGTCACGTATTGACAATAGCGGGTTCCTCGTCTATGTTGGTCACATCTGTTCTCTATTGCGATAACCATGCACTTTATAAAATATGGCACGCTTTATTTTAGTTTGGACTTTTGACACGAAGAGTCACACGCGGTAAAACATGACACGCTTCACTTTAATTTGGATTCTTAACACGAAGAGTCACACGCAGTGGTTTCAACTTCTTGGCTTTAAACTATCATGATTTTCACTACTACTTTTATGAAGGAGTGCTTCACGACGACAATGATATAGTACTTTTCGTTTAAACTGTGATTTGGAATAACAGTTAGGATATGTAATGGACCCTCATTGTGATTTATTGTTTATTAACAGATTCCCCTGAGGAAGCGCCTATTATGGGCACGAAATGCATTGGGAACATGCCGCTTCAAGTGTTTCTATGGATGTAAAAACATTTAAAAACGCTGAAATGTCTTGGATGTGATATTAAACATCGAGATTCATGCTAATGATTTATTTAAACTCATACTTGATGAACTTCATTTACACAGTTTGAAAAATTTATGACTAAAAGAAGTGTTTCAAAATTCAGAAGATCAGTTGATCCTTTATGCTGTGCCCAGAGGGCCGTTCCCTAGATAAAGGGAACGCTTTTATATTCACTAGTGAGTCACACCTACAGTCCGACCAGATGATACCTCCGAGGCACGCAACAACCCTCACCTTTGATTCAATTTGAGCTTGTGCCCAGTCTATCCATATTGAGAATCAATTTTTCAGAGTCGCTCACCATTGACCGGAGCACGGCCTAGAAATTTACTGACTCACAATGGCAACCTATGATGACATCACTAAACTAACTGACGCCAGAGCGGAAACGTTTGGATATATCGCAGATGACGCACCGAAAATATATGCTTTGATCGATGAGGAATCCACTACTACCCCCAATAAGAAAAGCAAAGAGAATAACATCAAACAATTACTTTACCTCACGAAACGTGAGGTAAATCAGAGATTACATGCCAGCACCCTGATTCGGTATCACCGGGAACAGAGGATTTCGAGAGGTCTAAGAGTACCACTAAAACCTCTTTTATGCAAGAACAACCAAAAATTCGTCGAACGCTGGTATGCCATACTCAACAAATGTTCGCTAGACCTTATTTTGCTCATAATTGAGGAGTTATCTAAATTTATAGAAGAACTTAACAAGGATATTTCACAAACCAAAAATGAGCTACAAGAAATGTTAAACAATGAAGATTGGGAAAAGGTAATCAGTGATATCAACCAACAACTTGATAAATATACGGAAGAAATTAATGAACGTAAGGTCCGAAAATTTAAGAGAGACACCATAGATTATAAGTTGGGGGAGGTGTACTCCTGGGCCGAGGTCTACGCGAGAAGACGCCAAAACAAACCTCAAACCAACACCACTGAGACGGAAACGTCGTCTTCAGAAGGAGATAACAGACCACCACAACAGAGAGAGAGAGGTGCACAATCTCGTAACAATTCACAACCTCCTCCCAATGTTCTTTTTTTAGAAGAGGGCCCAACAGATCACGGAGACCCCGGCGGGGTAAAAGAAAGCGGACCATCAACGTCAGCCCTGAAAGCCCATATACAGAGCAGCAGATCCAACAGGAAGAAGAAGTAAGCAAACAACTGGCGATTAACATTTCTACTTATCAGATCAACAAAAGTGAAATCAATGTGCTACAAAAAGGGACATCATATGTTCCGACACATCACACAGACAAGCTTGAACTGAACATCAGCTTATACAAATTCATGCGTAATTTAAGGCTACACCATTTTTTTGAGAATGTTATAGTTTCTGATGCAAATAAAGATCCGGATCCTCAATTGAAACATTTGAAATCAAAAAGTACTTTTCAAGCACCAATCAGCCACAAATCCTTAGATACTTTTGAATCGCTGGTTCTACATGATATCAACAAAATGGATTTTAGACGCCGCACCAAATTACAGAATTTGTCAAAAAAAGAATTCAACATATTGAAGAAACTATCAGACAATCCTGATATCACGATTCAAAAAGCGGACAAAGGGGGAGCCTTGGTGGTGATGGATACCAACTTTTACATTACACAAGTGAACGCTCATGTGAATGATACTGAAACTTATGCCCTTTTGACTAATGATCCCACCAAAGAGTTTCAAACAAACCTCATTGACATTCTACAAAGAGCATTTGACGAAGGTACGATTTCTCTCAAAACCAAGAATTTTCTAATGAAATAATTTCCATCTATTCCATCCATACAAATGCTTCCCAAAATCCACAAAGATTTACACCGACCCCCAATGCGTCCAATTGTCCACACAAGAGGAAGCATACACGAACCAGTGGGTCAATCCCTTGATTTACACCTTAAAGACTTTGTGACTAACGCTCAAACATATAGCAAGGACACAACAGACTTTTTGATTAAGCTGAAAGAAATCACCATTCAGGAGGATCATGAGATATGGCTATGTACCATTGACGTTCAGGCGTTATATACATCTATTCCCCACAATCTTGGTATTAAAGCAGCTGAAGCGATGCTACTCCAATCGTCACTTGATCAAAAATTCCAAGTCTTCCTATTGGAGCTTTTGAATTTCACATTGTACCAAAGCTATTTCAAATGGCAGGAGCACCATTATTTACAACTCACAGGAACTAGCATGGGAAATTGCGCAGCACCTTGCTACGCAAATATCTTCATGATTAACTTCGAAACAAACTACATTCTGAACTGTGATCACTGGAAGAAACATGCTAGAGCATTTTACAGATACATTGATGACATCTTTGTTCTTTGGCAGGGCCCCAAACACTTACTACTACAACAACTAGAAGATTTGAATAAAATCAATGACCATATCCAATTTACATACCACACAGATCAAAAGACTATCGCTTATTTGGATGTATTAGTTCAAATTGATCACAATGAAATCAGGACAACCCTATACAAGAAGTCTACTGATCGGAACAATTTGTTGCATTATGGTAGCTTCCATCAGAACTCTCTCATAACCAACTTACCCACATCTCAATTATACAGAGTGAAAAGGATAGTATCGGAACCGGAGGAATATCAACTACAAATACTAAATATGATCCAACGATTCAAGGAAAGAGGATACCCTTCTAAGATTTTGGAGATTGCAGAAAACAAATGCAAGGCAAAAACACGCTCAGAGTTACTTATAACTACATCTAAAACTACAGAGAGACGTTCAGTTATAGTATCAACATATTCCACCAAAAGTCATGCGTAAAAAACAATCTATCCTGAGACATTGGTTGATCTTATCGAGTGAACCAGACTTCAAAGGAATTTTTCAGAGTCAACCAAGATATGCATATACCCGTAGTAGAAACATTCAAGATCTACTAAAGAAACGCTCAATGACAATGAACCATGAAAACTTCAAGGGCACAATACCATGCCACAATTCTAACAATTGCCATGCCATTATTAAAGGGACTACGATTAACCATCCCAGATGTGGAACCCCCATACAACTGAAAGTAACGGCTACCTGTGACTCTATGAATTTAATCTATTTGCTTAAATGCCCATGTGGATTGGTCTATGTGGGAAAAACCACAAGGAAGATTAAAACACGAGTAACTGAACACAAAAGCAATATAAGGACGAGAAACGAAAAATCAGCCATCGCTGTACACTTCAACGATCAGAGACACAACATTTCACGATTGAAGTTTATGGTACTTTAAACCATTTACAACATTGGTAACCAAGATGTGAACAGAAGACTATTACAAAAAGAGACTCAATGAATATACAGACTCGATTCTTTGAAGCCCCATGGGCTCAATGACCGTTTGGAACTCTCATGTTACCTGTGAACCCTATAACTAGTAGTGACATATTGTGAGAATTCATAACTTGATGCATTTTTTATCATTTCAACTGTTCCATTCATATTTATATTGTTTTTTTGTATTTATGATTACACTCCTTCTGAGCTGTTTCAATTCTACTCATCTCTAATATTCTATCACCTCACTTTTGATAACAGTGGAGCACTTTTCATAATAGCCGACAGTATATACACGAGTTCCATCCCGTTACAAAATGGCTGCACTTTTTTCAGGCTGTTTTTGCAGTCCGTTATCACTTTCTAGTACACGCTGTCACCAGGTTTACATCCGGTATATCTAACAGGTTAGACGCACTGCATTTGTTAACCCGTCTTGGAGACACACGTTAGACTGAACACTTTGATGAGCGGTAAGAGACGCTTATAACTTTACCCGGGTTACGAGCTAAGCCACTTTTTGTTTTAAACGGTAATTGATGTGCATGTACTTTTTTGTTTTTCCCGATTGCGGTAACGTATAACATGGGCCAAGTCACGTATTGACAATAGCGGGTTCCTCGTCTGTGTTGGTCACATCTGTTCTCCTCTATTGCGATAACCATGCACTTTATAAAATATGGCACGCTTTATTTTAGTTTGGACTTTTGACACGAAGAGTCGCACGCGGTAAAACATGACACGCTTCACTTTAATTTGGATTCTTAACACGGAGAGTCACACGCGGTGGTTTTAACTTCTTGGCTTTAAACTATCATGATTTCCACTACTACTTTTATGAAGGAGTGCTTCACGACGACAATGATATAGTACTTTTCATGTAAACTGTGATTTGGAATAACAGTTAGGATTTGTAATGGACCCTCATTGTGATTCATTGTTTATTAACAAATTCCCCTGACGAAGTGCCTATTATGAGCACGAAATGCATTGGGAACATGCCGCTTCAAGTATTTCTATGGATGTAAAAAACATTTTAAAACGCTGAAATATCCTGGATGTGATATTAAACATCGATATTCATGCTAATGATTTAATAAAACTCAAACTTGATGAACTTCATTTACACAGTTTGAAAAATTTATGACTAAAAGAAGTGTTTCAAAATTCAGAAGATCAGTTGATCCTTTATGCTGTGCCCAGAGGGCCGTTACCTAGATAAAGGGAACGCTTCTATATTCAATACTTACAAATACACATTGGGAGGCTTAGTGGCTCCCTGTTTGGCCCATTAGCAGAATGTCTCTTCAGAGACCAATTCGTTGTAAAGTGTTATGATAAGAAAATCCAAGAGAGACTGCTATCAAGCAAAGATGTCACTGCAGGAAGCAGCTGACATTGCAAATAAGATGAAACCTCCTACAAGGCTGATGAAGAAAAGAGAAGTATTTAGTTTGTCAAGGAACAAGATCCAACTTTTGAGTGTAACACAAAAGAATTGAGAGTGTTGCTCCAATTCTGAGGTTTGATCTACATAACAAAATTGTATTCCAGTTGATACAAGTGGCAAGGGAATAGGAGCAATTGTAACAGAAATGGAGGAGAATCCACAGTGGTATGTACGTTGCGAGTACTAAGAGACATGGAAAGGTCAAATTTAGAAGTAGAAAAATAACTATTGGCTTGTGTTTGGGGAGTGAATACATTTCGCAACTGTGTTTGGAGCCAAAAGTTTACGTTAAGAACTGATGCCAAACCACAGTTCATCTTAAGTAGGACTAACCTTCAATCACGAAGGGCTTCTGCTACTTCAATGATGATTATGTACAAGGAAGCACATATAAAAAGGCAGGGCCCGATTCACAGAACTAATTTAAGACAAAATCCTGAACTTACTACCATTTTGGTATTCACAGAAGGCACTTACTCATTTTGGTATTCACAGAAGGCACTTACTCATTTCGGTATTCACAGAAGTTAGGAGTCCTAACTTTAGGACTCCTAAATGCCTTCTGTGAATACTGAAAGTCTTAAAGTTAGGATTTTTCTCAGTTTAGTAGTAGTAAAGTTAGGACTCCTAACTTTAGGACTCCTAAATGCCTTCTGTGAATACCAAGGGCCCGATGTAGGTGCCCTAATACCGGTCGGAAACGGCCCGGTTTTCAGATGTAGGGCAAGCATTTACAGAATCGGTATTTTACCGATTCTGTATTTACCGATTCGGTAAAATTACCGAATCGGTAAATACAGACTCTGTAAAATACCGATTCTGTAAATGCAGATGTAGCTGGCACATGTCAGAGTGCCACAGGGCTTTAAGAATCGGTATTTTACCACCCAATACAATTGGGTGGTAAAATACCGAATACAGGTGTGCATGCACATCTGTGCATGCACACCTGTGCAATGTGACACACAGACATGCCCTTAGGGCATGTCTGTGTGCCACATGGCACACAAGTCCGGAATTGGGGTGCAAGAGGGTGTCAAAGTGACATCCCCTGCACCCTTGCAACTATCGGAATTTACCGAATCGGTAAATACCGATTCCGTATTCCACATTGATTCCTATGGGCTTCAAGGCCCATAGGAATCAATGGGGGATACCGATTCGGTATTTACAGAATCGGTAAATACCGAATCTTACCGATTCGGTATTTACCGATTCTAAATTACCTACATTTCCCCCCCTCTAATTTACCACTTCTTAAATACCGAATCGGTATGATTCGGTATTTAAGAAGTGGTAAATTAGAATTACCTACATCGTGCCCCAAAAGTCTTAAAATTAGGATTTTTCTCAATTTAGTAGGAGTAAAGTTAGGACTCCTAACTTTAGGACTCCTAAATGCCTTCTATGAATACCGAAAGTCTTAAAATTAGGATTTTTCTCAGTTTAGTAGTAGTAAAGTTGAGAAAAATCCTAATTTTAAGACTTTCGGTATTCACAGAAGGCATTTAGGAGTCCTAAAGTTAGGAGTCCTATCGTCTGTGAATACCGAAATGAGTAAGTGCCTTCTGTGAATACCAAAAAGAGTAAGTGCCTTCTGTGAATACCAATATGGTAGTAAGTTTATTATTTTGTCTTAAGTTAGTTATGTGAATCGGGCCCGTTGATTTTATGTCAACCCAGTCAACGGATATGATAGAATAATTTGAATGTTTCACAACCAGAGTTTCAGAGTATTGTAATAGTGGAATAAATAAAAATTAGTAAATCAAGGAAGTGGGAATATAAAGCATAGTGCGTTAAGGAACAAGTTGTTACACTTGGAGCACAGGAGCATCTGGGGATGACCAATTGTTAAAGGAGGCTGAGTCATTTTGGTGGCCAGGCATGGACAGTGATGTTGAAATGAAAATTAGGCAATGGCCAGCGGGTGTTGCTGTAGGCAAGTGGTTGGAGTGTAGGAAGAAGCAGATAGAAAATATACATGTGCCTAATCGGCCATGGGAAACAATAGCATTTGTCTTCTTGGGACCCTTCATGGCACTAAGAAGGTGCAAGTTTGTTTTGGTGGTCTTAGAGTATTATTCTAAGGGAAATGAAGTGGGGTTTGTAGAGCAACCCAACACTCAAGCAGTGATACCATTTTTAGAAAGGTTAGTGGTTAATGATGGACCACCTAAAGTGTTATTGTTAGACAATAGTTTATAGTTTGTGTCCAATGACATGGAGAAATTCTTCCAGAATGTTGGCGTAGCCCAATAAACTTGCTGTCTGTGGCATCCTCAGCCAACCTCCCCAAACCACTTTTGTCCCCTGAGCACATTATTTAAAAAAAAGGGGTGGTGGTGTGCATAGGCCCCTCCCCAAGACACTTTTTGCTCTGGGTATGCCATTTCATGGGGCCCATAAATATATTAGGTGAGGGTGCATGTGGTCCTCTACCCAAGCTTTAGGAGACCCCAGGGGCCCCATCCCATGGCCAAACACATTAACATTAGGGGCGGGCGTCTGGTGGCTCCCTCTCTCAGCTCAAATGGGCCTCAGGGCCGTCACCCCGTGTGGTCAAATTGGTGCTATTTGGGAAGTGGGTGCACTACGAGGAATTGCTGAGGGAGAAAATGTTGTGTACAGGGCAAACAGATAAATCA
Source organism: Lissotriton vulgaris (assembly GCF_964263255.1). Classification (NCBI taxonomy): domain Eukaryota; kingdom Metazoa; phylum Chordata; class Amphibia; order Caudata; family Salamandridae; genus Lissotriton; species Lissotriton vulgaris. The sequence continues at coordinate 1,814,011,169 of NC_141685.1, forward strand.
TCAATTCCTGTTGCATGCTGTCAGCACGCAACAGGAATTGCTGAGTGAGGAAATGGTGTGTACGGGGCAAACAGATAAAAGCCCGAACTGCATTGTTAATCAACATTAGGATCTTGACATAAAGGAGAAAGAAGAAGAACAGTTTACCATGAAAGTCAATCAGCATTTGACTGTGCAGAATTTCTCAGCCCTGTCGAAGTTCACATTTTATTTGAACGAAACACGTTGACTGGATGTTCTTTTGATGGATTTTATGCAATACATAGAAATTAAATAAAAGGAGAAAGTTTTTTACAAAGCCTAAGATTTGTGGACTTCTATATTCCTGGGTGCACTGTTCCACTTCATTGTTTCAAATTAGTTTCTGCTTGGCAGCGGTGTCATGCAATGGCTAGTACTGGAAATTACGTTCACCAGGTTTTGACACAACAGAACTGTGTGTGAGGTGTTGTTATTGTTGTACACCATTGTTGTTCTGTTTTTTTACCAATTAAAGTGTGTTTTCCTTGTTTTGGCTACCTATGCCTCAATTAGGCTTGAACACCATCATGTCCAAAAGGAATGTCCCATCATTAGGTTTAATCTCGATTTGTATTTCTGTCTGACAATACAAGAGCAAGATATGGATTTGATTATTTCTGAATTATACCGATTTTGATGAAAGTCTACTAGAATTTCAGAAACGTATTTTCAAGAACATTTATGCCCGCATACGGTACTGCATTCATTCACAATGGTTAACTGCTGTAAATTTATTCTGACACCTCCGGACGACATCAGTTTAAAGGGGTTGAATCAATATTCATATAGTCGGTTAGTGCTATAGTGCTAGGGTTATATGACAAGTCTTAGTTCCATGATATGATTGGCTGAAAATGTTATTCTTTGCTCACATCGTGATGATTCTGCAATTCCAATGCTTTCTTTTGGAGAAAATAACTATATAGCCTCTAGAATTTGGGGTGAGGCAGATCTTTTTGGTCTCTGCTAGGGAGGCTGTCCGATTTCCTAATGATTTTGCTGAATATTTGAGGCTTAGTCTGTTTTTAATGTTGACTATTATTTAGGATTTATGAGATCCTTCATGGCAATAAATTATTTAAATGATATTTGCAGCGTCTGCATTTTACTAGTTTTGCATTGTAACTTTAAAACTTTATAATAAACTTTCATGGTTTTTCTAAATCCCGCTCTACAACTCACTTTCTGAGTAATTCCTTTCTTTATTAACGGAATTTTGAAATGCTGACTGAACGTGTCACTGTGACACACTGCCTCGCGTTTCAACGTTATCACAGTCCCCGATCAATACAACTTCTGAAGATACATTTTAGGGGGGTCCAGTGTACCCACAGACATGTGAGAAAAAAGCCTGATATTCTGAGTTAAACAAGTACTTCCAAGAGAGCAGCAGCCGCCTGTCAGTTGATTCCCCAGTGTTTCACTGCAGCTTCCAAAAATGTTATAATGAACAACTAAAGCACTTACATTCTGTATTTAAGACAACATTGTGGCAAACCTAAAGCCATCTCAATGGAAAAAAAGCTGTAAAACAAAATATTTCCTTTAGAAATTAAAAAAATGAGGGGTTTTCTTTGTCAGTAGTTAGTGCTCTAGCAAACTAAAATGAGGTCACATTTTCTATGAGTTTGCAAGCATCTCCCTTTCGGTAAAACATTACAAAATGCAGGATCAAGCATGTACTACCAACATTAGCAGGGGTTTATCACTTAACTCCTTAGTAATCAACTGCAGTGTCACCACAGAGTTCTAGTGAACAACTATAGTGCTAACATGATGTAAAGCACACCTGAATGTCATTTTTAAGAAATAGGAGCTGTTGAATTTAGAACAGTAGGCTGAAGTAAATGAATACTGAGATGCTAATGCAGGCATGAAGCCAGAGAGTTACAATGTGAGGGGAGTTGTGGGTTTAGTAATTTGTGGCCTAAAGTATGTAGAAAGAGGCTAAAATTAGTTTATGAGAGGTGCCTGCATGAGTACAGCATCCGCTTTCCAAATCTGTTTACTCAGCCTAACCATTTTCTTAATTATGTAAGAGCATCCCAATTTTGAAATAACAATATTTTGGTAGATAAATATATATATGTTTAAACAAATGTTATAGCGATGTTATACTTAGGTATGGTAATTGGATATTACCTTAGGGCCAAGAAAAAAACCTAGAAATTCACTCAACAAAGCAAAGGTTTACTAAGCTAACTATAACTCGTGTACCACCATGCACTGCTTATGACCTCACATATTACATCACTCACAACATGTTACATGACATCACTGATGACACTAATAACACCATAGTCATAGGCAAGTCCTTGAGGCAAATGTGGCTGTGCAAGTTCAAAGTTGTATAGTTCCCCGTCTGTGAATCACTAAAGCTTGGAGGGCAATGAATGCTCCATACTAAACACGGTAAAGGCTAAGCAAGTGATGTGGGTTTCACAGTGGTGTTTCAAAGTAAAATATTCCTTAACACCAAAGTCCATTGCAAACAATTGGAGAATAAGCCCAAAGCTGTTGACAATACATTATAAACCAGTGGCTATCTGAACAGGTACACATGGTAAATAGTTGATAATAAAGGGCGCTAATCCATATGGGGAGAGAACTGCTTGTGCTTTCCAACAATCTATAGATTGAGACCTGGTGTGATTTATTTTTTTACTTGTTTGCATACAATGGTGTCCAGAAAACGCAGAGTGAAACTGCCCAACAAAATGTTAGATTTTCAGAATATATCCAGAAAGCAAATCAAAAAGCTCATAAGTAACATGTTAATGGCAAGAGCTTAGGACATGAGCTGATCTGCTGAATAAATAAAAACAGTTGTGAAAAGCTCTTGCATGCTGTAAAGTAGGTACACAACATTTTCAGGAATTCAAGGAAGAAGGAGGTCTACAGAATCCTTGACCACAGAAAGAAAAATGACTGATAAATTAAATTGAGCGCTCAACTCCGAAAATATTAATGGCTAACAGAAAGAACAAGAAAAGGGACTGGGATGGAAGCCAGCAGACACACAATAATTGAAACCAAGGCAGGGTTAAACGAGTCTTATGTTATCTGACATGCTAGTCCAAGATATCAGTCTTGATGAACTGGGACGAGACTTACCAATGAGGCTCATATACGGGCCTTGGGGAACCCGGAATGTCAGCGATGATATTTTATGAAGTATGAGTTGTACAGGAAACACTGGATGGATGCTTCTGCATTTATTAAAACCCTACTTCTAATGAGAATGTGAATGCTAAAGTAATGCCATTCTGTATGTTGCTTACCTTGAAGCCATCGAACTTGTGTGGCAGGCCCATACCCTTTCTCATTCTTTGCAGAAATTCGGAAGACAATTGCAGGCTTGGAGGAACAGTCAACATGAGCATTTGCAAGCTGTGCTGTTGTTACAGTGCAGGAGGTCTTGAGTCCACAGTAAATTTTCATGAACACAAGCTGAAGTGGATTCTCAAGTAGGTGAGTTGTACGGATAGCAAGGTAAGCAGAATATTCGAGGATGTTTCCGCTGGGGGAAGAAGGCGTCTCCCAGGAAAGATGGATGCAATCTACATTCTGTACAACAGTGACAAATCACACACAGATTTTGAATTACTTTACTTTGGTGAGAAAAGAACCATACCTCACCTACATTATTTCAACATCAAACATAGATTTCCTTTGCATTTTAATGCAAACCAACATTATCTTTCGATTTTATGTTCAAGTCTGGAAATATTAGATGATGAATTAATCCTACCACACAAAACATAAGACTGTTGCGCAGACATATTTGTTGCATTCCCTCCGCTATTCCGGATAATATAAAAAGCTTTTATAATTGTCCAAGATCAAAGGCATCTATTTCTCTTACTTACCTGTAATTCTACTTCACCAACATTAATATATTCTTTTATTTATAAACAAACAAATTATTTCCACCACCAATGCACCGGACTCCAGAACACAATTTTCATTTTAAGAAAAACAAATCCTATTAAAACTCACATTTTAACACTTACAATACCACTTTAAGGCTCTACAGAGCTTTCCAGTCCCACATTGCCAGTATATCTGCAATGCCTTTTTAAAGAAATAAAAAAGGAGATCTTACTAAAATATAATTTATGAAATATTGAATAATATTGGCATAGGGACTGTTATACGGTAGTCATAGCCGCCAAAAAGAAGATTAAAAACTGGAGACTTGGATCTAGGTAAAAGAAGACCACATGGTCATAGTTTCTGTTACAATTGAGGATCACTCTGCTTCCCTACAAAAAAGATGTAGAATTAGTTTCAGTACAGGGCACATGAGGCTTTCACATCTGAATTTACAATCTCTCTCAAAACAGTCAAGGCATCATCAAGAGCTTCTGATATCTGCACAGACACCTGATTGAGAAGTAAAGGGTGTGGCGCAATTTCAATATTGTGAAGGAGAGATCAGGACTGCATAGAAGTGTCCTGTGTGGTTTATACGTCAAGAAAAGAATAGATGGTACCCCCTTCACTTGGCCTGTTCAGACACATGAGAATCAACTTTTTGTGCTTCAAAAGAAGCTTTGGCAGTAGTCAAATAGACAGAATAACATAAAGAAAAAAGTTAGATTTAATTATCAAAAGATGATTGCTTCTGGAATTAGGCCAAGGAACCTGGATGAAAATGTCTAGCATTGGGGAGAATATCTGTGGTGCTCCCCCTGGCTAAATATGCCTGAGAGAACATAGTCAATGTGAATCCACTAGAATGTCGCATCAGCTGTCCCCTTACTTTGTCGGTCACTACACTCATTCCAGAGGCCATAGCCAAAATCAAATGAGTGACCTTGAAAATGTATCTTGCTTCCTCATAGAGTTGTCTGAATAGAGTCGGATGGACATGATATAAACGAGATATTGGCTACATGCCCGATGTATTGATATGTGGAAATAGGCGTCCTTCAGGTTGATTGCTGTCATGAAGTTGCCTTGCTGGAGAAGCGGATTGACATCCTGGAGATGGAACCCTATGGAAGCGCTCTGAAAGGATGTATTTGTTTAGTGGCCTGAGGTCCATATTGGGTCTGAGGGACCTATCCTTTTTGGGTATTAGGAAGTACAGAGAGTACACTCCCTTGCCTTGCTGATGGTAGGGGACGGGTTCTATAGCTCCTTTGAGAAGGAGCGTTGGACCTCCTCTTTGAGAAGCCTTCGGTGTTCTGGGGAGAGTATGTGTTTCTGAAGTGGAATAGTGGGTGGCGTGGAAGTGAGCCCGAGACAATAACCATGTTGGATAATACCCAGCACCCACTGGTCTGCTACCTGGGAAAGAAGCCTTGGAGGCTCCCCTCGACCGGTATTATGTGGTCGAGGTGGAGTGGCTTAGAAGAGGCAAGTCAAGGCTGCTGCTACTTTCGGGAATCCACTTTTACTTTTGCCTCTAGAATTATTGCCCCTGTAAGGCCCTCTATAGTAATCCCTGGGAAAGGATTGTTGTCCCTTGGTGCACTGGTAGGACATAGAGGCTTCAGGGGAGGTGGTCTTGAGTATCCATGATAGGGTGAGCGGCGAAAGTAGCCGGGAAGCAGGTGTCTGAAGTGTGCCCATCGACTTAGGTGTCTCTGTATCTTTCTTGATCTTCTCTAACATTTTGTCCACCTGTGAGCCAAAGAGATGCTGGCAATCAAAAGGCATGTTCAACAGGTTCTACAGAACTTCCGGACAGAAGCCAGAGATACGGAGAAAGGTCGCTGGAACTGACCCCTCCCACCCTTGGCAGCGGTGTCTTCAGCATCTAGGGCACAGCAAATAGTAGAGTAGTGTTTGATATCTGCTTACCTTCAGATCATTTCATGTCCTCTTTCTCTGTGCTCCTCTGGGAGGTATTGTAGGAGCTCCTCCAGCTCATCCCAGTGGGCATGATCATATCTTGAAAGAATGGCAATAGAACTGGCAATATGCCATTGGTTGGCCAATGGCATGGTCAACCTTTTGCCTGTTGCATCTTACTCTCCTTCTCATGTGGCAGGGCACCCTAGCTGGCCTGGAAGTTGGCTCGCTTACGAGCAGTAGTAACCACTAGAGAGTCAGGCTGGAGTTCTCCACAAATGTAGATAGGGTCAGTAGGGGAGGCTTTATATTTTTCATCCACCCCAGGGGTTATGACCCTAGCTTGGACAGGGTCCGTAGAAATGATGTGTGTGTGGCGTAACATGCCCTTAAGCATGAGGAGGTTCTGAGTAGAGGGGTGAGTGGAGGAGAGGGCTTCTCTAGGGCCTATGTATGAACATCCAACATTTGAAATTAGGAGGTCCTACCAATGAGTTCCTGATAGGAAGTGGAATCATCTGGAGGGGAGGGACGGGCATGGTACGGGTCAGGGGTCTGCGTCCCCTAGGGTTTCTGTGTCATAGGAGTCCCATGGGTCACCCTGTGTAGGGGTGTCAAATGTGTCTTCCCCTCCCCCATGCCCACCCGTGCCAGTGAGAAACAGGTGGGGAAGGTGAACGCGGAGGAACGGGGTGAGGGGATAATTGTGCATGGGGCAAGAGGCTGGTAGCCTTCTCCACCTTTTTGCACTGCTTTGGTGGAATCTGAATGGCCAAGGCTTTCTCTAAGGTCAGCTGGCATTTCGAGGCTAGAACAACAACAGACACCAAAGGGCGGGCAAGGATCCGACCCATATAGGTATGGATGACCAGGTGTATATACTTATTTTGATTTTTGAGGGCCTATGGACCTAGATGTGTTGTTGCCTAATATGGGAAGTATACTTTTATTTGTCGATACATATAATTATGGGTATGTGTGTTAGTCCAGGTTAATATGGTGAGAGTGTGGAAGCATATTGGCGAGTGTGGGAGTATAAATGCGGTTGTGTATTTGATGAGAGTGTGCAGACATATACTTGTGGTTGTATGGACATATAATAGCGAGTGTGTGGTATCATGGTTGATGTGTACCCATATGATGGCAACTGTACACAGGTACGACGAGGGGCATGTTGCCATATTATGGTGGGTTTGTGTTGGTGTATGATGCTGGTTGTATGAATGATGATATAGTGGGTGTGTTAGCATATGATGGAGTGTGGGAAATTATAATGTTGATTGCGTGGATGTATGATGGTTGGTGTGTTAGCATCTGATATTAGTTGTGTGTTCTTATCGTAGTGGGGGGCTGGCATATGATGGTGGGTGTGCTAGCATATAATTACCGCTGTGGACAAATGTTACTTATGTTGGCATATAATCCACAGTGCTTTGACCCCGATGTTCCTTGTGCAGGTGGATGCATTGGCATATGATGGTAGTTTTTTGGCCTAGGAAGGTGGGTGTGTTGGTACATGTTGTTAGCTGCGTGTCCGAATGATGTTGGTTGTGTGGAGATATGATGTTGGTTGTATTGGTGTGTGTTGGCTTATGATGTTGGTTGTATGATGTTGCTTTTGTGCGTATTAGCACGTGACAGCATGTGCATTTACGTATGACAATTGGTGTGTTGGCATAAAACGGTAGATGTGTTGGAGTACGACGGTGCCTATGTGTTGCTTATAATATTCTAGCCAGGGCCCAGTGTGGCTTCAAAGCAGGGCTGGGAACTAGCCTTTGTCTGGATCTTGTTAGCAAGACATGCTGTGGCTCAAAGACGTTCATTAAAGCTATCATTCATAAATGTATCCACAGCATTTTACACTGTCAAAAGTTGTGGCCTACCCTTTTAGGAGTCAAAACTTGGTTTAATTGATTTATATTGTATGGACTCATAGTAGTGTTTTCATAAGGAGCTCGAAACCAAATGTATAATGGGGTAATTAATGATCTTACATTCTTTGATATCATATAGCAAAATCACTGGGATTTTATTGGTGTACATTTTAAGCAGTGTTTTTTTATCCACAATGCTGACAAAATAGAGGACGCCATAACGGTCGAGCAAGCCATTACACACTGATATCATCTCTGTGGCCTGCATTTTCACAACCTCACTGTGAAATGTTTTTTTTCCTAAAAGTACATTTTAAATAGATATAACCATTAACCACTTTGAAGTTTTGATTATTTAGAGTTAATGGAAAACGATTAAAATTAGTTTGCCTAAAGAACACCTTTACATAGGTTTTTTTCATGTTAAACAAAGGATGCAAATTAAATAGGTGATGCTCAGAAGATAATTATTTATTTTCTAACCGATAAGGAGCTACACCTAACAGTACGATGTCATGAGCGTTAATCACTACTCTGACAATTCTTTCACCTAATACTGAGAGAAAACGGGCCAGTGGAATGCTATCAGGATGGGCCCAAAAGGAGCGTTTTGAATACATATATGATACTCAACAGTTGTGTCATTTTGGCTGCTGCTCTCCAGCTAAGTTACAACGTGGTACAATTCTGCCAGGATTGGCACTCCTATCAGAAGTCCTGCAGAAGTTGTGGGTATTTAAATCCAGGTCAGCCTCAAAGCCAGTTTGATACCCCAGTATGTGATGTGACCGGGTGCACATTTCAGTGGAAATGCTGCCCTTTCACTTGGTGTGGGAATTATTTCAGAAGTCCAATAGCAAACAGGGTTTACTAGCCAACCAGGCCATTAACAGCTAGTGTGGGACTTAATTTTACTATTGGGACCAAAACTGAGCACCAAGTACAATCATGTAGCAATTGACCCATATGGTAGCGAAGTTGAGAAGTCCAAGACTTACTCAGGGAGGTGGTGTGGGGTTAAGGACTGGAAACTCAAAGAAGATGCTGGTGCGAGTGGTACATCACTGTAATGCCATCCATGGTTTATGTGTTAAAATGAAAATAAAAATACATTTAAAATAAAATAGGAATGGAATCTCAATACACTAACTTAAGCTCATATGCTAATAACTTAATATTGTACAGCCAGTGCTTAGTCTTCTGAAAAAGAAAGGAAAATGGGGGCATGGAGGAGAAGGTGGGGGTGCCACATAAGAGTTAGAACTGGTGATCCTTCTGAAGCTTTTGGTGTCGACTGAGCTTTTGGCGTCACCTTGCGCATCATCATGGTTTGTGAGCATGAAGGCTTGACACCTGTGAAGTTGGTGGGGGCTCGTTGACCAGTATCGGTCGACGACCATGAGTGGAACCTTGGTCCCCTCTGAAGCCTTCCCTCGGTGTGGATTGGAGCTCGAATGCAGCAAGGGCCCTGGAGGGGCAATCTTTTGTGTTTGTGCTCAGGGCTCAATGCCAGACTCTAGCACGAGAGACACTCTACTTTGGTGTGGGACCTTTTCATTGATAATAACTTGGTAGCACACATCTCGGAGCCAGGTGGTATACTTATGACCATGGGTGTAGTCTTCATGTGAGGGTTGCTGGTCTTCAGTACTGGGTCAACGATATCCTTCCAGTGGTCTGACGCGCTTGAGAGAATTGTCTCTTATTTGGATGAAGCTTGGGCTGCTGGGAACGCTGGACCAGCTGGCCTCCTCACTTTCTTTGGTGCCAAAGGGGACCTCTTCTCTGAAGATGTCTGGGGTGTAGGAGGATGTCTATTGGTCCATTTTGTGATGTGCCTAGCACCTTTCCTTTTGGTACCTTATGGTCTTCTTCAAGTGGAATGTGAGGCAGGACTCACAGGAGTTGTTGTCATGTTATGTTATGTTATGTTATTAGTATTTATTAAGCGCTAACTAAGAGAAGTGTGGAGAAGTGTGGCTCACTGGTTAGAGCAGGCAGACCCTGAAGCAGAGGTCAGACCCGGGACCAGGGTTCAATTCCCGACGTGGCAGGGTCTTGAGCTCAAATGTCCATGGACTCGATAATTCTCGCTTCGGTGCTTGACCTAATCATGGGTTCACACTCTGCAACTCTGGGCATTAAGCTTGCTTAATCTCCACAACGGCCCCCCGCGGCGGGATGCCTGGCTTTCACCTTGGGGATGCCCTGTAGGGGCTATCTCACAGGGAAAAGCCAGGACGGGTTCCCAAGGCAAGCGCGGAGATACCCCTTCGGGGGTCGAATCTGGCGCTATATAAGAACATAATAATAATAATACCCGAAGGTGTCCTGGCGCTATGGTCAAGAGTAAGACACAGGTTACGGGGGCGTGGCTTGGCCGGCTGCAAGATGGCCGCACTCTAGGTGGGCTCTGCCGGCCAAGCACTTTTATCCGAAAAAATCCTGCTGACATCGATTTCACCACCGCACCAAGCTGCCAATTCCTGCCTCCCGGGAGTGACGCGCACCTACCTGTGACACCTGGGTGCTTCTACGTGCCTCACTGACAGAGATCTTCTCCCTGTGGCTGGCGCTGGTCTCCTGTGCCAGGGGGCCGCCTGTGCCTCCGTCGGAGCTGCTGTTCCCTGTGGGGCCGCCTCGCTGAGGTGAATACGTTGCGGACCAGACGCTGGACACCGCGGTGAAGCACAAGTTACTACTTGTGTAACGATATATCTGTAAGAGACATTAGTTAGTGATAGATTCCTTACCTTAGAATATCCCCAGGCGTCAGACTGGATCCGGAAACTTTTGCGTAGCAATACCGCTGCGCGTCGGTAGGCGTCGTCTGCGGCTCCGCGTCCGTCGTCGGCGTCGTGAGCGCCGGAATGACGTCGTCGGAGTACTTAGACGCCGCCCATGCGCGCTGACGTCAGTTCTGATACACAGCTTTTCCGTGCCAGATACGCAGAGCCATGAGAGAACCAACACTGGTGCCATGAAACTAGGGCCCTGAAAGGGGATGACCTTAACCCTAGATATCGGTTCGCAGAACGGGGAGGATGGGTGGGTCGGTAAGGAATCTATCACTAACTAATGTCTCTTACAGATATATTGTTACACAAGTAGTAACTTGTGCATCTGAAAGAGACACGTTAGTGATAGATTCCTTACCTTAGAATAGATACCCCAGCAATACCAACCCCGGTGGTGGGTCTGCGAACCAATATCACACCAGAAAGTCCTGGAGGACGGAACGGCCAAAGAAGCCATCCCTCCGGACTTGACTGTCCAGGCAGTAGTGTCTTGCGAACGTGTGCAGCGAGGCCCACGTAGCTGCCTGGCAAATGTCCTGTAAGGGGACTCCTCGGCCCAGGGCAGTTGTTGTCGCCGTGGCCCGAGTGGAGTGAGCCCGCAACCCAGCAGGGGGCTCCTTTCTCGCCATGGAGTAACATGCTTGAATACACAAGATGATCCACCTTGAAATGGTACTCTTGTGTACAGCCTTTCCCTTCTTCGCGCCCACGTAACCAACAAAGAGTTGGTCATCCACCCGGAATTGGCGTGTGCGATCTAGGTAGTAAGAGAGCGCACGTTTTGGATCCAGACGGTGGAGCCTCTCCTCCTCTTTCGAGGGATGCGGAGGCGGAAAGAAGGTGGGCAAAGTGATGGACTGCCCGATGTGGAAGGCCGTGAAAACCTTGGGCAGAAAGGAAGGTCGTGTACGTAACACCACCTTGTCAGGATGAACAGATAGGAAAGGTGGAGAAGAAGAAAGAGCCTGGAGCTCACTCACTCTCCTGGCAGAGGTGATGGCAACCAGGAAGGCAGTTTTCAACGTGAGCAGACGGAGAGGACAGTTATGGAGTGGCTCAAAGGGAGCACACATCAGATAAGTGAGAACAAGATTCAAGTCCCACTGGGGCATCACGAAGGGAACAGGAGGGAACATGTGTGTGATGCCCTTCAGAAATCTGCTTACAATGGGGGACTTGAATAAAGAAGGCTGATCAGGTAGCCTTAAGAAGGCGGAAAGGGCAGAAAGGTACCCTTTAAGAGTGCCCAGAGCAGAGCCCTGCTGGGCAAGGGAAAGAAGAAAGAGCAGCACTTCCGAAAGGGGTGCAGAGAGAGGATCCACAGCCTTTGCTGTGCACCATGCCACAAATCTGTTCCACCTGCAGGCGTATACCGACTTAGTGGAGGGACGCCTGGCTGCCAGAATGATATCACAGACTTCAGGAGGCAAGTCAAATGGCCTCAACTGTCGCCGCTCAATCTCCAAGCTTGTAGGTGGAGACTGGACAGGTTCGGGTGCAGCACCGTCCCTTGCTGCTGCGACAGAAGGTCCTCCCGAAGAGGCAGACGAATCGGGGGATCGACTAACATGCTGAGTAGCTCGGGATACCAGTATCTTCGTGCCCAGTCCGGAGCCACAAGGATAACCTGGGCCCGGTCGCGCCTGATCTTCCTCAGCACTCTGGGCAGAAGTGGTATAGGCGGAAAGGCGTACAACAGACTGCAGCTCCACTCGCGACGAAAAGCGTCTCCGAGCGAGTGCCGCCTTGGAAATTCCAACGCGCAGAACTGATGACATTGCGCGTTCTCTTCTGTGGCGAATAGATCTAACCAAGGCTCTCCCCACTGCTGAAAGAGACCTTGCGCCACGTCCGAGTTCAAACGCCATTCGTGATCCATCATGCACCGACGGCTGCGTTCGTCCGCCCTGGCATTCAGAGAGCCTGCCAAGTGTTGAACCACCAGGGTCACGCCCTGATGTTCCCGCCATTGCCATAGGCGCAGAGCCTCTTGGCAAAGGGTCCACGACCCCACTCCGCCTTGTTTGTTGCAGTACCACATGGCGGTGGTGTTGTCGGTGAACACTTGCACTGCACTCCCCCGGACAGAGGGGAGGAATGCCTTCAGTGCTAGACGAATCGCCAGAAGCTCCAACAGGTTGATATGGAGCCGGGACTCCGCCGGAGACCAGAGGCCTCTGATCTCCGCCTCTCCCATGTGGCCTCCCCAGCCCTGGAGGGACGCGTCCGTCACAACTACGCGCTCCGGGTGGGGTAGGGAGAGGGATCTGCCATTGACCCAGTCGTGGTCCGTGAGCCACCACTGCAGTTGTCTCGCAGTGCCCTCCGAGATCAAGACATGATCGGACAGGTTGCCCTGATGCTGGGCCCACTGAAACTTCAGGTCCCACTGCAGAGCCCGCATCCGCCACCTGGCGTGATGCACCAGAAGGATGCAGGAGGCCATCAGCCCCAGAAGCCGCAGCGTCAACCTGACCGAGACTCGGGATAACGGCTGGAAGATGGGAACCAGAGCCTGAATATCCCGAACCCGCTGTTCAGTGGGAAAACCCGAAACTGCGCCGAGTCGAGAACCGCTCCGATGAAGAGGAGCTTCTGAGAGGGACACAGGTGTGACTTCGGCACATTGACGGAGAACCCCAGCAAGTGCAGGAGGTTGGCCGTAGTCTGGAGGTGGGTGACGACTAGCTGGGGCGAGCCCGCCTTCAACAACCAGTCGTCGAGGTAGGGGAAGACTAATACCCCCTGCCTGCGCAGATGAGCTGCGACCACCGCCATCACCTTCGTGAACACCCGTGGGGCGCTGGTAAGGCCGAAGGGGAGCACGGTAAACTGAAAGTGCTCTTGGCCTACCGTGAACCGCAGGTAACGCCGGTGGGCCGGCAGGACGGGGATGTGGAAATAGGCGTTCTGCAGGTCCAACGCTACCATCCAGTCTCCCGGGTCCAGGGCAGCCAGGACCTGAGCCAAAGTCAGCATCTTGAACTTCTCCTTCCGGAGGAAGCCGTTGACGTTCCGCAGGTCCAAGATAGGGCGTAGGCCCCCTTTGCCCTTCTTGGGTACCAGGAAGTAGTGGGAGTAACATCCACACCTTACTTCGGGCCCAGGAACGCGCTCGATGGCCCCCTTGGCCAAGAGGGCCGTGACTTTCTCTTGCAGAAGTTGCAAGTGATCCCCCGACATGCGGTGGCATTGCGGTGGCATGGATGGAGGGGATGCCTCGAAGGGGAGGGAGTAGCCCCTTCGGACAATCTGCAGCACCCACCTGTCCGAAGTGACTGTGCGCCAGTGGGAGAGGTGATGGCGAACCCTGCCCCCCACAGGCGTCACATGGGCCCGAAAACTCGGACTAGGAAGGTTTTGAGGCAGGTGCTGCTGAGGGAGGTGTGGACTGGCCTCGCCGTGGTCCCCGACCGCCGCCACGGCGGTTTCCACGTCCGCCACCGCGCTGCTGGACATTCTGCGGTGCGTGGCTGGCGGTACGTGGTGGGGCGCCCCTTCCGTGGCCACGAAAGGAGCGAAAGGCACCCGTTTGCTGGCGTGGGGCCGGGAGGCCCAAGGACTTGGCGGTAGCCCTGGAGTCCTTGAAACGTTCCAGCGCATGGTCTGCCTTGTCGCCGAAGAGGCGACGGCCATCAAACGGCATGTCCAGGAGTGTGGCCTGGACATCGGCCGAGAAATTGGCGGACCTCAACCAGGCGTGGCGTCGAACCGCCACTGTCGTTGCCATCGCCCTGCCCAGTGAGTCCGTTGTATCCAGCCCACACCGGATAGAAAAGCGTGCTGCATCTCGGCCCTCTGCAAGGGCTTGGCCGAGTTTAGCCTGGACCTCCTCCGGGCATCGTGGCAGCACCTCCGCAACCGTGTCCCACAGAGTGTGGGTGTAGCGGCCCAAGAGACAGGCGGTATTCACAGACCGCAGCCCTAAGCTAACAGACGAGAAAACCTTCTTCCCGAACTGTTCGTATCTCTTGGATTCCCTGTCGGGCGGGGCCGACAGGAATGCGGTCTGGGAGTTTGAGGCCTGGATGACCAGACTCTCGGGGGTGGGATGGGTGGACAAAAAGCATGGGTCGCCCGGGGCCGGGCGGTAGCGTCTGGCCACGTTCCTATCCACAGGCGGGCCTGTGGCGGGCTTGGACCAAGTGCCCACAAGAACGTCACACAAGGCCTCATTGAACGGCAGCAGGGGCTCCACGGAGCTTGACTGCAGTTTGAGGACCTCAGTGAGGAGATTAGTCCTCACGGCCGCGACGGGGAGGTTAAGGTTTAAGGCCTTAGCTGCCTTCGTCAACACTACGCTATAAGTAGAACCCGCCTCCGAAGCCACAGTCGGATGTGAGTTAAATCGAGTGTCTGGCGATGTGTCAATACCACTGGCCTCCCCAAGCTCATATGTCCAGTCCTGCTGTGACTGGCAATCTAGTGCCAGAGGGTCCTCAGACCCCTACCAATTTTCCTCGTCACCTGTGTCCTGGAAACCAGGATTAGCAGACAGGGCCTCCTCGTGGAGATAAAAATCCCCAAAGGCTGTCGGAATCGGCGCCCAGCGGTGCCCTTCCGGCGCCTGAGTAGGACCGCAGGAAACATTGGGGGCGGCAACCACAATGGGCGCCGGGGGCGACACCTGTAGGGACAGCGCCGGCGAGGTCGTAAGGTCGCCCGGCGAGGTCCCGGATCCGGAACCGGATCCGCTGAGGTCCTGCAGCGCCGAGACCGAAGTCGTCAGCGGCGTCGGAGCCGAAGCACCCGACGGCGTAGGGGCCGAAGCGCCCGACCCGGAAGGACCTCCAGACGGAACTGTTGGGCCCGAAAGCGCCACGGGAACCGATTGAGGAGGGAGGGCCCTCATGGCCATGAGGTACCTCTCGACCTCCTCCGGCGTCGCGCCGTGCCCAGGGACCCGAAGGTGTGGGGCAGGCGGCGACGCTTGCGACTCCCGCGGAGCCGCGTGAGCGGTGTCGCCCGAGCCCCCGGCCGCATCGTGCGTGCGTCGGGGCAGGTCGGAGGATCGATGACGTCGCTCCGACCTCTCATGCCTCTTACCTGAGGACTTGGAACCAGACGATCGGTGTCCACTTCCGGAGCTTCGATGACTCCGACCTCGCGACCTGTCCCTCGACCTCCCGTGGGACCGGGACCGGGACCTGGAGCGGCGCGGGGCCGACTGCCTCAGCTCGAGTCGCTTGCGGGACCGCTCCCGCCTAGCCTTCGACGTCAGGGCCCGGCAGTCGGAGCAGGTCCGATCGTCGTGGTCGAGGCCTAAGCACTTCAGGCACCGGCGATGGGGGTCCGTGACCGACATGAGTCGATCGCACTTCGAGCAAGGCTTGAACCCGGGCATCTCTGGCACCGATAGAGTCGAGAACTCGACAAAAATGAGAGATCAAAAGATCAAAAAAGTTCAGTCAAAAATTGACTGGGGGTAGAGCTTCTTCCGGATCTGCGCTAGCTGGCGCGGAAAAAAGAAGAACTGACGTCAGCGCGCATGGGCGGCGTCTAAGTACTCCGACGACGTCATTCCGGCGCTCACGACGCCGACGACGGACGCGGAGCCGCAGACGACGCCTACCGACGTGCAGGGGTATTGCTACGCAAAAGTTTCCGGATCCAGTCTGACACCTGGGGATATTCTAAGGTAAGGAATCTATCACTAACGTGTCTCTTTCAGATTCGTGCCCTTGCTGGGGGGGTTCACTGGCGGGGTCGGGGGACGCTCGCTGTGCGGCCCGGTCTGGCAGCGCTGTGGCCTAGTCGCGGCCTAATGCTCCTCCTCGGCCTTGCGTGGGTGCGGCGCGGCCTGCACTGGCCTGTGTGAGCAGCGCTCCCCCCCTTGTTTCCTCCGCCGGTGCTTACCTCTCGGCGTGTGCCGGCCGCTGCGCTCTGCCTGATACCTGCTGCTCGGAACTGCAGGGCCCGCCTATCGACGTGACTGCGCTGCCCTGGACGCCTCCTCATCTGTGCCTCGCTGGGGCCCGCCTGCTACTCCCGGCTTCGAGGCCTGCTCCTGGGGGGGAGACGATTAGATGGCTGCTGGCCCCCCTGTGATGCTCTTGGGCTCCCACCCGCAGCGGATTTGCCCGCCCAGAGACGGGCCTTGCCGACCTGGTGGTGCCTAGACAGTCTGCAACCGTGCTGCGTGGGCCATTTCAGCTGCGTGGGGCCCCCGCAGACTGTTTCCCTCGTTCACTGACTCTCGAAGGCCTGGGGGGAGGCTGTTGGGGCCCCACCTTTCCTGCCGCTGCCTAACATTCCTCAAGGGCTCTAGCGCATCACTACACGGACTGCAGGTGTGTTCCTGGGCCCCCTGGCTGCGGCTGCCTGGGGTTGCCGGGGGCCCTCGCCTGCTTATTACTGGTACATGCCATACTCCACGACCTGCATTCGTGTTTTGAACGCTCCTTTGGTCCCTGCGCTGCCCCTTCTGTCTCAGCGGGGTGCCCTGGTGCCCTACACCGTGCTGTGCCCCGGTTTTCTGCATCTCCTATTCTGCTGGTGGCGGTTGGGCAAAGGACAGTTATACAAGCTCCTTTCATTCACTCCTGGCTGCTAACTATGACCCGTGCTGCACTGGGGGGGGCGGGAGGGGGGGACGACGATGAGATTACAGGCCTGTTGTTGCTGCCTCACCCTGGTTTCTTGGTTTGTGCCCCCGGATGGACTTTGTGTCGCTGGCCACTAACTGCTCACTAATCGTCCTGCTTCGCTGGCTCTTTCCCCTATCTGTGTGAATTGGCGTCCACCCGAACCGTGCATCGCCATGGGGAAATCTGACCGAAAGCAGCCCAAGATTGCCTTCGAACTCCGGAGATCCTCACATCAGGACGGCGCGGGCTCGGACGGAACCGACTCTGCTGTGATAATGGATCCCCCCCGAGCCGAGACGACAATCTAAAGGCCATTATGCTTGAGGTCAAGTCGACTGTCACTGGCATCGCTTCCCAGCTTGATCAGCTATCCGCTCGCCTCGACTCCGTGAAGGCTTGTGTTGACTCCCATGACAACAGACTCCTCCATGTGGAATCCAGGGTCTCTGAATCGGAGGACGCGGCTACTCGGGACAGGCAGAAGTTGCTCCAGATGGATAAGATCCTGGCCGTAATTCAGGAGAAGAATGAAGATTTGGAGGCTTGCTCCCGTCAGAGTAACCTTCGCATCACAGGCCTTTCCGTGTCCACCAACATCTCCAAGATGGAAGACTTTGTCGAGCAACTCATCCAGGAAATATTCGAGGATGTCTTGTCCTCCTTCTTCATAGTGGAGCACGCTCATCGTTCCCTTGGCCTGCGTCCCGTTCCTGGTCTGCCTCCCCGCCCCATAGTGGCGAAGATTCTGAACTTTTGAGATCGCAATGCCATCCTCCGGGCGGCACGCGATAGGGGCACCAACACGCCCCAAGGTAACACTCTTTCGTTCTATCCGGACTACACCCTGACTGTTCAAGCTGCGAGGAGAGAGTTTTTGCCGGCTAAGTGCATCCTCCAGAAACATGAGGTCTTGTACTCTCTGGCCTATCCGCCAAAACTGAGGGTCCGACAGGGTTCCAAGACTCTAGTTTTCCCTGATCCGCGGGAGGCCCTTGCTTTTGCCAAGCGACTTGACAAGGATCATCCTCTCCCAAGTCACTACACGACGCCGCCGGCCGCTTAAGTGACAATGACTAACAGTGCGGACAATATTTTCTTCCTGTTTCAATCGAGAACTGTCTCAGATGTCGCTTTTCCACTCACGCTTGGCCACCCTGCTTTTCTGCGGGGGTGTTCGCCGAGTCCTGCCATGCCCTCACAGGGATGACTCCCATTGTTTACTTTGTGTTACCCCCTTCCAGTTGTGGGCTCCCTGGGTGGTTTGGGTCGTATTCTCAGCCTGATTGGGGGGTTGGTGTGGGTGCGGGGTGGTCGGGTTCCTTCCTGTTCGGGATGGTGGGGGTGGTTGGGGGGGGGTTCCTTCTTGTTTGTTTATTGACACTACATTGTGCCTCCTGCGCAGCACCGTCGAAAGTCCATTTCACTTTGCACTCTGCCTTGCTTGGGTTTTTAACACAGCACACCGTCCTCTACTTTGTTCTGATTGGATTTGCTTGTCACGTCTCACAGTCAAACATGCTATTTCTCTGGTCTCTTTCCCCCTCTATGGGTTGTGCCCCATGCGCCCTCCCCGCGCTGCCTAGGCTGCTGCTGCCCACTGATCGCGGCTGTTGCCCCAGGCCTGTGTTACTCCTCCCTCCTTGCTCCATTCGGCCACTGGCTATCTCCCCTACTTCCCTTGTGCGCCCCGCTGGTCTGCGCTCCCTATCTTCTGCCCTGCCTAGTGCTCCTTCCCTTCCGGCTCCCCTATGGCTGACATAGTCTGCTGTACTTGGAACGTCCGTGGCCTGAATGATTTCCGCAAGGCTCGCCTTATTAATTCACACCTACAGCGCCACAAAGTAGATATATGTCTCTTACAGGAGACGCACTTGATGCCAGGCTCCGTCTCCGGACTCCAGTCCCGCTACTGGGGAGAATCCTATTCTTCCACTTACTCGTCATATGCTCCGGGGGTTTCCATTTTGCTGCCCCGTGGCCTTCCTTGCAGACCTCACGGGCTCTCATCGATCCAGAGGGTAGGTATGTCATCATCCACGGCTTGCTTCTTGCCCAGCCTGTCACGATTGCCGTAATATACAACTCCAACTCGGTTGACCCGGAATTTCTCCATCACATTTCGCATTTTATCTCCTGCTGTGGCTCAACGGCGGATCTGGGGTGGTGACTTTAATGTTGCCCCTTCAGCGACCTTGGACCGCTCAGGGTCTCACTCATCCCACCCGCGTGCTGCTTCAGCCCTTAAGTCCATATTACCCGATAACGCTCTTTACGATGCTTGGTGCCATCTCCGTCCTGACGCCCGTGATGGCACTTGCGTGAAGGGGGCGTGAGGTTGTTGGTCGCGAATTATCTCTGGCTGACCTCGCCGGATGTTCTGTTTTGGCTAACTGATGCTGAGCATATGGTCCATACCTTCTCCGATCACGCGCCGGTCCAGATTCGTCTCAGACTTCCTTTCTCCCAGCGGCGGGCCTTTTCGTGGCGTCTCTCTACCAATGCCCTCCGTGATACGGTGTTCTGCTCTGATATTCACATGGCAATCGCTAATTATTTTGAGCTTAACACAGGCTCCATCGTTTCTGCTGTACCCTATGGGAGGGTTTCAAGGTTGTCATCCGAGGTGAGTGTATATCCCGACAGGCGGGCGTCCTACGCGCTATCTGCTCCACACTGGCAAAGCTTGAGGGTGAAATCAGGGATCTGGATGCTGCCCAGGCGGCGTGTCCCGACCCGGAGACGCTTGAGCTCCTTCGCCAAATGCACAACGAATTTTCAGATGAAGCCGGCAGTGAGTTGTCTTTTCTTGTCCGAGAGGGTCGGGCGTGCCGTTTCGGTGAGGGGGACCGCCCACGATGTACCCTTGCCAACCTTTTACGCCCACCACGCGCAGCCTCCTATATTACTGCCCTTAGCGAAAGTGGCCTGGATAGGACAACTTCCCCAGAGGATGTCAAATCCCGCTTTAGCGATTTCTACTCGCAACTTTACTCGGCTGGCACTCCTCTGCCAAGGGAGGAGCTCGATCAGTATTTCGAGTCCATCGCCTTGGTCTGGCTGGAAGATCATAACCGTAAATTTCTGGATGAGCCCTTTTCTAGGGAAGAAATACTAGCAGCCATAAGCAGTCTCCCTGGCGACAAGGCCCCGGGTCTAGATGGCCTGCCCGCCTCTTTTTACAAAACATTTGCTGATATCCTTGAACCGCATCTGGCAGACATGTACAACGAGGCTTTTGACACTGGTCTCTTCCCACCGTCGCTGCACGAGGCCCTGATCACCCTGCTCCTTAAGCCTAAGAAGCCAGCTGACCATAGAGATTCCTACCGCCCCTCTTCCTTATTGATATTGATAACAAAATTTTTGCGAAACTGATCGCCTCCTGTCTCCTCCTGTTAATGCCTACCATCGCCCTTCCCGACCAATCTGGCTTTATACCTGGGAGGGCTACCTCACATAATCTGCGTACCATCTTTTCCGTAATGCAGCAAATTAACCCCACCCTTCCGGCAGTTGCCGCCCTTCTCGATGCCACAAAGGCATTTGATACTCTGGAGTGGCCTTTTCTTTTTTGCATCCTACCGCGTATGGGTTTTAGCGACATCTTCCTGCGTAAGATTAGACTTCTTTATACTAATCCATCAGTGCACGTCTGTATTAATGGTCAGGTTTCCGATCCCATCTGCATCACCCGCGGCACCCGTGCGGTCACGAAAACGCAAGGTAAGGAGGAGACAGGTCAGCCAGAATATGTTAGTGAGACGTCTGGCATGAGATATTATACGCAACAGTGACGTGCACTCTTGTGTTATAGAATAGCGGGGATGTTTTAGATAAAGAGTAGGGGCCAGTTTGTGAGGTAATATCCTTAATGCAAAGCTGTACTAGTGTTATCCTTTGATAAGCACTCACCTGTGAATAAGCACTAGTCGTGGCATAGAGCTCCAATCGCCAGGACGAATGAGCGGGCTTACAGTACCAGTATGGCTGTATGCGTAGAGCAATAGGATTAAGGAAATATGCAACAAAGGGTCCTAAATATTAAATTGGGAAAATAGGAGGACTATAAATAGTAACGATAGTTAATGGAACAGAGGCTATAATAAGGGAGCAAAAGTACTTACCATTACCCGTGCTGTAAACGCAGTCTAGATATATGGTCACAGTGAGAACAGGATGGAAGGATAGAACCAATAGCGAGGTCATAGAGGAGAGATGAAGTTAATGTCACATAATATAATGGTGAAATACAGAGTAGTATGCCGTATTCCATATTCTTGAGTGCAACAGAAATAAATGAAGGTTGTGTTTTCCATTATAGAGAGCAACCCAGGGACAATTGATTAATCCCAATACAGAGAAAAGAGAGGGGCGCTTCAAGCTCATGCTGTGAATCACATATCAATTTTAACAGCGGAGGAAAATACCACGTATAAACGGTGAGCGTTGTTAGTGAAACATGTGGATCAAATGGTTTTAATTGAGGCATTGTTGTACCAAATTTTAAATCAGCATCTCAAAATATTTATTTTGTATTAGGTGAACCATCTGTGTGGAATATCTTACAAGGGAAGCCACACTAGCAGAATTAGAGGATCACTGGGGAGTGATATATTATCAAACACCCTAACACCTTATTTAAGGGTGAGTACATGATACAATAAACGCCAGCAGATATATTAATTTAGAAGAAACTATACATATAAATATCTGTTCCTTCAGTCTCATAGAAAGAATAAAGGCGAAAGCGGACTGCAGTTTCTTAGAAGGGAAGATCAGGGAATCTGGAGAAGTGTATAAAGGTATGCACATGAGTTGTTTAACAAATGAGGACTGGATAATATTTTGGATGAATGGAATAAGTCTAACTAGTGTGTGAATGTGACCAGTACTACGTCCAAGGATACGCAATGGGCTTGGACAATATGATTTTTGCTCTTAAACTGAAGTGGGACTACAAACAGCACAGGATGAGATGTTGTTATTACTATGTCTCTCTGAGAATGAACCATGATGTTTGAATAGCAAATACTTCTATGTAACAATGGATCATATTTTGCTTTGTAACGTTTGCCAAGGTACATTAGTGATTTTGTTTAAAAAGAAAAAAAATGTCACAAATTATTGTGTTTTTAACTGTCTTGAGGAAGGTGGTGCAAAAGCAGGATCCACCGAAACGAGTCGACAAATAAACCTCTGTGGTTTTGATAAAATCATTTATGTATATGTTTTTAACGAAATGTTGATGATTTTGATTTTGTATTGTATATTGTGATAGTGGACTAAATGTGTTCTTTGAATACAAAAAAGTTATGATGAACTGCTACAAACTAAGGAACATATGTACATCTGACTAATATATGCTGGTGTTTTTAAACATTTTTAATAAAACTGACTGTAATGTACATCTTGGCGCCGTAAGG
This sequence comes from Lissotriton vulgaris, assembly GCF_964263255.1. Lineage (NCBI taxonomy): Eukaryota > Metazoa > Chordata > Amphibia > Caudata > Salamandridae > Lissotriton > Lissotriton vulgaris. The sequence continues at coordinate 1,814,033,677 of NC_141685.1, forward strand.
CTGAATAATTTCTAGAGTGTTCAGTGCCTTTGTGGTTCTGCTTATATTAATGGGGTCTGAGCAAAATCCAGCATGATTGGTATGAGATTTCATTATGAATCATTGGAATGAAAGAGGAGCTATAGTAGACCAAACAGTGTAGTGGAGCGATTTGAAATTGGCCAAGGGAGCCTTCTTGTATTCCTACCAAACCACACCAGTCGACCCAATCACAGGCCTTCTCGGCATTAAGGCTGACAAGTACAGTGTTCTTGCATGTACGGTAGACGTGTTCTATCATGTGAAGCACTTTTTTGGTATTGTAGCCACTTGTCCGGGTTTAATGAAGACAGACTGATTCAGATATACTAACTAGGGTCAATGCATCTCCCAGTAGCCTTGCTACTAGTATATTTGTGAAAATAGTATTATCTAAGTTTCGGGCAGTATTTAAAGTAGAATCATGCTTATCAAAGGCACATCATTACCGTGTGTAAATGATTTATTGTATGTGGGGGATTAGGTTTGACTCTTTGCTTGAACTGAACTCAGTTGCTTTCGCCTAGAAGGTATTGTTTCACTCTGGGGTGTTTATATAGTTTTGCAGGCAGGTTTGGAGGTTTAAAACAATTGAACAAATGTTGGCTATATGTAAGATGTAAGAAAAAGAGTTAGGGCCTTGGAGGACATAAATGTAAGAACACACATCACAGAGAGGAAAATCTCCGCCTGACATTCTTGCTAGTCCTCCGTCATTTGCCCTACCATTTTCTATGCTTCAAAAAAGGTAGGTATAGAATGCTTGGAATAACTTATTATGGTAGCCTGCTTTTGCTGTGGGTTTGTGTGTGTGTAACCCTACATAGAATCAAGTAGCACAATCCTTTTTTATTATCTCTTTTTAATGAATGGCTATAAAAGTTATTGGATCAAATAATTACATAAACTGGTTTCTCACTGGGGTGATTAAACTTATTATCTGCCTGCTCCCTCTGAAACTCCTATGTAAAACAATCTTTTCAACAACATTACAGAATTAACAAACAGAACTGTCCAAACCTTCAGTCAGGTCATATTTGCCTTGCAATCTAATGTTAGTACTTAACACTCCTTTAAATGGATTAACAGACTGTCAGAACATAGCTTACAGCTAAGATTGATAATTACTTTTAAAGCTATCTTTCCCTAAGGATTGGGCTCCATCGACTGAGTGCATCTTTTGTCTTTCAAATAGTCTTTCTCAGTTGATACCCATTCACATTATTTTTACATAAATATTATTCACTACTCCTATGAGATGCCCAGGTTAGAAGCTGCAGATCTGTTTTGTTTGAACTCTTGTTAACACTCAAAACCTTTGTCAAACTCCATTACCCCAGTGGTCAAATGCACAACTCAGAGCAACATTGTGTACTCCTTGCATTTACTTGAGCAAAAGTGACTCTTTTGCGCATTCTAGTCTCTCGTTTCAGCAGTGATCTAAGCCTCACTTTTTATTATTGCAATGAGTACCAAGTGGGTATGCAAAGACGTAAGCTGTAGTGTTGCCAACCTAAATGTTGAAAAAGAAAACATTATTAGCCCTCACCCACCACATAGATGGCATGCTTCTTCATAAGGCTCCTTCTCACGTAGATGACATACCTCAGCGTGGCTACAACCCTATGGTTGTAAAATGATGTTTTAAATGCTGGGAGCCTATGAGTGGAGAGTGTAACACTTAGACTGTGGTGGGTAACATGTCCCATTCACTTATCATACAGAGTTGCTAAGGCTATTAAAAATACCTAGCTGTTCACCACACAATCTTTAATCATGTCCCATTTGTTATCTAATGAAAGCAAAGAGGAATAATTCAACCATTCTGATATTTCAGAAAGGTTGAATTATTTCCTTTTGTTAGATACTGTTTTAAAAAGAAAGGTTTTCCTTTTCAACATTTAGGTTGACAACACCACTGCTTCACTCCATTACATACGCACTGGATACTCACCCTACTTTATTCACCTACGTTTAATGTTTTTTTTCGTGGCAGTTACTGGCAATGGGTGACCTTGTGAGCAGAAAGGAGTTCTTGTTTAGGGAGGGAGCTGTATTTAAAGGATGCCTTTGTGAAAGTGACACGTCTCACTAATTACACATGAAGGGGCAGATTTACGAGCCCCTTACGCCACTTTTGCGTCAATTTTAACATGGGACAAATGGCGCACAAGTGTCATAAGGGGCTTGTAAATCTGCCCCGAAATACATTCCAGTGGGTAAATATGAGAGTGAAACCTACAACTGAACCAGGTAAAAATGAGACCGAAAAAGCGTTGGCAAAAAATGGATAATGTAAATATTGTATCTCTTTTCAGAGTTTTAGAAGTCTGGCATGACTACTCGCAAATGTAAAGACATTTATTTTCTTCATTTGGGGGTGATAAATGTTTCTGAAGAATATATGCTGCAGAACCGGTTTAGGTTGGTTGTTCTTTTGGGTATTCTTGTCAGAGTGCTGTCCAGACAGAGTAAAAATGCCCCTCCCAGCATGGTTGTCTCTGACCAAAAGCACCCACAACAAATACACAAAGAGGTGTGAGGCTTCAGCACTTCATGCTCATCAACCAAAGTGTGATTATAAAAGACAAAAGGCTGGGCCTCACGTAATAGGCCCTTCACCTTGCACAGCAGAATGCACAGTCCTAACCTTCCCCCTAACAAAGGTTAGAGCTTCAGGAAGTCTAACCAGCAGTCCTTCACAAAAAAAGTCTTCATTGATTTTTTTTTAAAGGAGCCTCCTCGCTCAGTTTCTGGTTCTCCGTGAACTGCAGAGCAGGCAATACAATTGCACCGTATGCGGGAACTATCCTCACCCTTCATCTTGTGCCATACCACAACCAGCGGCATCTAAATGGATACCATTTTGCTTTTATAAATAATATCATGAGCCAAACTTGAGGGTGAATATCAGTAACAGTCACTACAGCATTTTGCCGAATCTCCTTTCAATGTTTGCGTCCAGCCATTACTTCACGCTTCCATACCCAGATCTTGTCTAGTGTTAGCCTAACAGTGGACAGATTGATCATGTTACTCAAGTGCCCAATATAGCACTATCTTCACATCTTCAAATGGAATGCTGTCCCAAAAAAATCCACTATATTGCTAAAATCCTGCATGGAAAAAAAACTGATCTTTACTTAAAACTTCTGGTGGTCACCTCTCATTTTCCTTTTAAATGGCTCCCTCCTTCCTTTCCATCCTCTGCCAGCCTCGTCACTCTTAGTTTGCCTTAATATCTATCAATGCATTTTTGCAAATTTCCCAAAACTCATTTCAAAGATCAGAACCTCTCCTTTTTTGGAAAGTAATACCCCTGCAACTAGCCCTACCTAACTTCCTTTAGCTCGTCTATTAACCCTACCAAACAACTGAATGGACATACATGCCCCCCTTTGTGCACTAATTTTCATACCTAGCTCCTATTACTTTAATATACCTGAAAGAAACTGGAGTGAATGCAAAGAATAGTTTGCTTAAGTGCATAAGACTGATCTGAATAACCAACAGTAACCATAACACTGGACTAACCACTAATATTGGGTTCCGGAGAAGCGTGGTGCACGGCAGGAAGTGCTTCCGCACCTCCTCTGTGGCAGTTTGTGCTATATACATGCAATTACAATACAAGTACAATTCAATTAAAACAATTCTGTGTGTTGCTCGGAACAGACTATATGCTGGACTGAGGAATGGTATATAGAATCAGTCTGAATGTAAGAAGTAACAATGTCCTAGGCACTGTATCAATTGCTAATTTCAGAAACTAACATACAATATAGGTAATTCTTTCCGGACAACACTGTTGCCAATGTTGGATTGTGCAGATATGCTACTGAGTTCAACTGCCCCAATTAGTTGTTTTTTGTGAAAAGATGAAATTCTGAACCCCAGTGCATTGTGTCAGGGATATTATTACTGGGTTACCGTGATTTCATCCGCCTGCGGACAAATCCTGACCTGATGCTTTCTTTTCTCGTGCCACAATGACAACAGAAGGGAATTTGCAAACTTGTCTAAATAAGGGACAGCTCTGGTTTCCAATCTTTTATGTCTCCTAACAGTGATAGCTTTTATAAATATTTACAATTGACTTTGTATTTCCAGACCAACTTCACTTTGTACATTGTGTCTTTGTAAGATACTTTTGACTTGGACTTCAGATGCAGGTCTAAGAGAGATGGAATGCTGCTAGCTTGTTCTTGACTAGTCAGACTGCATGTCCCCAAGAGCACAGGGTGGACTGGCTTGTCTCTGACGTCAACTTGGTCACTATTAATAAAGTAATGCATCAGCTGCCTTTAAGCTCAGGCCTGAGAAATCTGTAATCTTTTTGTCAAGAGATGATAGATTACACACCCATTCTGCCACACAGCCTCAAGCACAAATTGCAAAATGGGTCTATGCTATAACATTTTTGAAGGAAACTGGAGGGATGCTGTATTGAACTACCCAACCCATTGTGATTTTTTGGAGACTTGATCTAATATTTGGCGGGGCTTGCAGGAAGAAGTAAAATAGGCATATTTCTCCTCTCTTCAACTACAGCGGATTGAAGGGTAGGGCTTGTTTAATGAAGAAGGGGACAAACTCATTGCTTTTGGCTCATACTTGTCTGTTTTCAGCAGTGACCTCCAATCTCTACATGAAACCTCAGAGGAGCTTACTCGTCTAACCAGACATTTCTCATCATCAATACATTTATGACACTCGCTAATAGCACAAATTCGCATCAGCACCGGCCATTGACTAAAACGCCTGGACCATATAGAGTCTTAGACTTTGGAGGTCTTTCTCAAAATTAATGTCACTGTAACTGAATTTATCCTCAAACAATGGCAAAATCCCTCCCCAAATCAAATATTGGCAGAATAATAACTTTTACTCCCCTCCACTAATGCAGAGTACTTGGGCTTCTGAACTGATTCCTGCCCTTCACTACCAAGAACAAAGTTGAGGCAGTTTGATACCCACTAAGCTATCCACAAATAATCAAAGCCTTCTTCCCAACCCACATTCTGAATTCCAAAGACTAAGTGGTTGTTGTTTTACAAAGTGACCAAAGAAAGTCCTACTCATACTCTGCCCCCATTCCTGTAAAGATCAACCTTGTATTGTACTGTACTATAATATTGAAGTTGATGTATACAGCATGTTACGCCACAGATGAACTGCTGAAGAGGCTCCCGTCTCGGCGACGGGGAATGATTCAGGCATGTGAATCTATGAAAGACACCCAAATACTGGATAACACTTAATGCTGGAATATGGCTGTACGAAAATTGTGTAACTGAAGTTGTACTTAAGAGGGAACTGCCTAGGTATTGTGTGTTTAGGGTACAAACTGCCCAAACAGTGTTGCAGCAAGCGGGTAGCCTACGCATGAGTGAAGGGAAAAAGTGTGAGAAAAGACACTGTCGTTCATCTTTGTGGATACATACCAATTTTGGGTTGGTTTGTATAATACAGTTTAACCCACAATAACTAAAGGCATAGGAAGCACTCAGAAGCTTAGGATAGTTCCCTTTGTGGGTGCAATCTGGCATTAACTATAGTATATGCGTTATTGTGCACAGGTAAGCAGCAGTGAACCACCCACAAGGATGGATAGTACACAATCATCCATAGTACATGCTTTGCGAAGTTCACCAAGGAGCGGCAGGCAGAGCTTATTGCTCGCCATCAACTTAAGTGTAGTTTTACAGTCTGACATTCAATGCTTAAATGTTCGGCATCATTTACAAGGCCATCCATACCATCTCCTGTTATGCCCCCATCATCCGTAACTGCTCCTTCAATGTAGACTACCTCTACCCACACTCTAATGCCTAAGGAAAGAAGAAAAAGCTAAATCTTTTTCCAATATTCTCACTCCTTTTGAGTCCTCCCATCTCTTTCCTTCCACTTTCAGCTCTCTGTTCTCGTGTAACTCTATACATGCATCTTCTACCTGAATTCTAGTCTTAACCTTCACAGTTTTTTAGACCATGCTTCATCAAGAAGCACACATCAGAACATAGCTACTATACTATGTAAAGAGCTCTGCTTCCCCACAGACTTTAGTTTACTCCTTGCAAATACAGCACATCAATTAAAATATGTGATAAAAAATGTCAAATTAATTCAGTGGTATAGACCTTGGAAAAAGAAGGGAATTATGAAGATCACAAACCATGGCACACCAAAAATGAAGCAACAATATTTGTACATATATGTTTGCAAAACAATATTTTTGGAAATTGACAATGGGGCATCGAATAATAATAATAAACAATTAAAATGAAGACACGTTACCTTGGTAATTTTTACAGCTGAAGGTGCACCAGGAAAACCAGGAATGCATGTTTTGAATTCACTGATCTTACTAAAAGGACCGATCCCGCAGCCATTGATGGCAGCCACCCTAAAGCGGTATATGCTTCCAGGAAGAAGATCCTGCTTCTTCAGTACACTATAGTCTGCAGCATCTGCACTCCCCATCTACACAAAGCAAATCAAAACAACTTGAAACCACCAGGAACCATCACAGTTTACTCTTCCTCAAAGACTAAAATACATCAGACTGCACTACAGGGCGAGAAACAAATATTTTACAATTAATAAAGCATTTGAAAAGTTTTGAATATAGAAGCGGTAATATAACAAATATTAACAGCAAAATTAGCCAAACCACACAGAATAAAGGAAAAAGTGTACAGAGATGGACAGAAAATAACATGAACTATATTTGAGGGTTTGATTCCACAGCTATCATTTGATCATTGTCCTTTTTCATACGGTATCACCCAGGAAGGGCTTTTAAAGTTTGCTGGCAGCCACCCTTCGAAGATTTGAGGTTTTCACCAAATACAATATATATACAGAGCCTCAATAGATCTGTGCTCCAAAATGTCAAACATCCTAAACATTTTTATGAATTTTTCTTACAGCTAAAAGATAAATGAAATCACTATCTCCATTTCCATGTTACATTTTCAACCAGAAAACATCGCCAGAGCAACCCCGTCTGAATAACCATTCCCTTCTCCTTTACAATTCAGAAAGAGGAGGACCTCCTGCTGCTTCTGCCATGCATTTAACGTAACAGGGTGGAGACAAGGATAATATCTGTGCTTTTTAAAAAGGCATTGTTTTGGAAAAGCATAGACACAATTCTCAGACACATTTTTAACTACTCAGGAAATCTTATCTTTGGCATACTTGTATTGTTAAAGGTCGACAAGAGTCCTTTTCTACCTGAAATCAAAAAAGGGGCAGGGGAATTTGCGGAACTGGAAGACCTCAGGTTGAAGCAAGCAATTGTGTCTCTGGGGATCACTTAGAGTTTGACGGGCGCCCTGTCAAGCCAGCAAAGGCTATGGACCATGTGTCGTAACTAGTGATCCTCTGCGAACAGAGAGCTGTGTCCCTCCCACGCAGCACAGCGGGCGCCATGTTCAATGCCCTGGCAACGGAAAGTTTTTTATTTTTAGAAAACAAACTCCTAAAGTGGAATCCAAATACCAATGGCCCTGATACACTGGGAGTTTTCTCACTGTGCCTGGGGACACTGTGTGTCTTCCTTTCCCGGATCACCATGGATAGCCAAGGGTTTACACCGCACAGCCAGCTGAAGCTTCAGTGGTGTAAACCCAGCACTGTCCCCCTCCCCCTGGACATGGGGTTCATGCCGTTCTTACTCTTAGGTGGATAAAAGTCACCGCATGTGTTATATGCCCTTCTAAATGAAATATCTCAACTATTACGAAATCAATGACTGAATTTTTTTTTCCCAAACTGTGGGTTGCTAGGGGATTTCTGGTGGATCGTGAAACAGCAATAAATAAAGATGCCTATAAGTGTTGTATTTTTCTTATCACATTTGCTGTGTTTCAAAGACAAGGGTCAAAAGTCAGGCTTTACCTTGTGATAAGTTGCAGCTTATTCTTTCAACATGGGGATTGGTGTTTACTTTTTTTTCGCTGACTGCCAAGTCAGAGGACCTTTTAAAGTGAACTATGTGAAAATGTTGGTCGGGTACAGGGAAAGTGAAAGGAAAGGAGGTAGAAGGCCATTTTTTTTTTTTAACTCACTACAAAATGTATCTACTTTTAAATTAACTGTACACATTTTAAAATATATCAGCAGTAAAGAAAGCAACAATGAAGCACATTTGTATGTAATTCTGAAGTGTAATAGAAACAAAGATTTTAGAAGGATCAAAACAAATCAAGGCACTTTTACTTGGTGATCTGCAAAGGATAAATGTTCACTGAAATTTGAGTTCCACCCAATATAATTTATTTGCTAATTAGTGTTATCAGTAAAACTGTATGTCTATGAAAGTGTAGCACCCATTTCAATGGAAAATATGCTGTCTGTAAATTGCAGTGCACTAAAGCACAATGCTTTAAGTAATATATCTGCGACAGTGTGCTCTAAAATGCTCCACCAGCTACATATTACACCTTTTCCACTCCACCGCTGAATACATTTACTACACTTTGTGAGAAGCTAGGATTTTTCACAATCCCTAGGACTTCAATGACTCAACAATATTGTTAGCAACCCCACTCTAAACATTGTTTCAGCAACACTGGTGCAAAGATGCTTGACTATGTTCAAAAGTTTCGTTTTAAAAGAAACTCTTGAAAGTATTCCCAAGCAAAACTCTGGGTGAACCTTTCAGTATTTTTTGCTGTTTATCTTTTTTACTTCACAAAGCCATTTCAACACAGAATGTGCTCACTATACATGATCATACACATGTATACGACTTTCACTCATCAAATGAGAAATATTGATGTGGCCTCATGACCAGAGCTGCCAAATTTGGATCTGTGGAAACCGGTTTCAGTTCGCACATTAGCTCTTGGCAAATCACTATAACCTGCGCTTAAAATAACATAAAGCTGACCATATGTAATCTGGTACTCATGTGAAGCGCTCCAATGAGAGAGATATATTTCTTTTTTTTTTAAAAAAAGAGTATGACGCACTAAGGACATCCAGTTCAATGTTTTTCTTTTACATCCACCATTAAATCTCCGTCTGTCAGTCGATCCGACACGTTTCACAGCCACAAGGACCTTGCTCGTCAAACGCTAGGAAGATCTTGCAAGAAGGGGACATTGTATGCCTACAAGGAACTTGAAAGACACACAATTGATGGACGGAATGCAGAACAAATAAAAACATTCGCCCCCAGTCAAAAGATCTGGGTAAAATCCTTCATTCTTTTGCTCACCATGCCACCCCAGTTTAGGCCTGGCCATATGCAAATCAGTTTTGACACTGTGCCTCATGGGAACAGTCCAACCCGAACTGCCAAGCCAGATCCTCCATGAACGGAAACAAGCATCCTAGGACCGGACTTGGGGTTTCAGCCCTCATCAGCCAGGATAGCTTCAAAATAGTGGCACAGTGAGCCCAGAACTACGTCTGGGCATACCTGGCTCACTTAGGGCGAGAAAGCAAAAGACAAACAATTGATTAACGGAATCCAGACCAAATCAAAACATTCACCCCTAGTCAAAAGATCTGGGTTAAATCCATCATTCTTTTGCTCACCATGCCACCCCAGTTTAGCCTTGGTTATATGCAAATCGGTCTTGACCCTGTGCCTCATGGGAACAGTCCAGACTGAACTGCCATGCCAGTCCTCCCTATGATCGGTTTCGGGGTTTCACCTCTCATCAGCCAGCAAAGTTTGAATCCAGTGGCACAGTGAGCTCAGGACCCATGTTGCCAAGGTGATCATGGGCGATTTTAATCTTCATTATCTGGGAATGGAGACAAGTGGAAAAATGCGTCTAACACACTCATAAAAACATTTCAGCTACTTTTTACAAAACTACAACTTCATGTCTGCTGAGACATTGAATATGAACCAAAATTCAAACTCACCAGAAATGTTCACATATACTAACTGCACACAATTGATTACATCTTCCTGTGTAACTATCCCTGTCAAAACATAGCTTTCTTTTGCAATGGCGATTCACGAAACAAGTGACCATGCAATCCTCCAAGTAGATCTAAGTATCCATAGCAAACAACAAAAAGAAGTTACCACCATAACCCATACCAGAGGCATCCAGGAGTACTCATTAATGAGGAGGATAAGATAGAATCAGCAAAAGGCTGCCATACTAGCATCATGGAAACAAGAACAGGAATGCAAAAACAATAGTTTTAGCTTCGAATATATAGCATTGAAAATTGGGGAGCATGGATTCTGGCCCTGAAAAAGTCCCTTTTAGGAGGAGCAAGGAACAGCTCCCGAGCAAATAATCTACTCACTAAGCAAACCTGGCAAGATAATAGATCATTAAGGGAACTAACACGGAACTTAAAACGGGAAAAAAGGAATCACTTGAACACAAATCACTGCGCATAAATGCAGAGAACTCAATGTGGAGCGTAAGCATCTGATGTGGAATTTAAAACAGAAGCACCTTGAGTAACAATGGATTAAGATCGATGAGTTATCCAAGAATCATAAACAACGTCAGTTCTGGCAATATACTGAGCGGATTGACATACCTATGCCCCTGCCAAAGTATGGATAAGTCATGTAGCCACAATCTACGTAGAAAATAAAGGGTGGGCTCAGCAGGCGAGTACGAGGACTGCCCGGTCGAGAGTGCAGACGGCAATGGTTTGCCATGGACAGCGGCTGGTGGCAAAGATCAAGACGTTCCTGCCATTCAGGAGATAATAAAAATGAAATGAAAAGACGAGGCCCCTGGCCCAGACGGGCTCCGGGAGGAATGTTCAGAGAAGACCCGGCATATTGGGGAGTTCTATCTACCTTATTTATGGTGTGGCTCATTGTTACAGCCTATATTTGAGAAAGGAGACAACACAGAATAGAAAAATTACAGATTGATTGCCCTTTTGGATATTGAAGGGAAAGCTTATGCTAGCAGGCTATTGGCAGAGCTGAACAGATGGATAGAAGATAAAGAAATCCTCCCCCCATAAAGGAGGGGCGAAAATTGAGAACATAGTGGCACTATCTTATTTGAGCCAGCAAGTAAACATCAAAAATAAAAAAAACAGTCTTCGCTTGATTTTTTCGACTACTCTGCTGCATTTGTTGGGGTTTCTCAACATAAGCTTTGCAATAAGCTAAGGAACTGGCAAACCCAGCAGGCCTCTTGAACACCCTCAACTCCCTATAGAATAAAACCTGGATAAGAGTCAAACTAGAAGACAATACAATCTCGAAAAAGTGCTACACTGATCGTGGCATAAAACAGGACTGCTTTCTTCCCCGAATCTCTTTAATTTATATACAGCAGATTTAGGAAAGACGCTTCAAAATGCCAACCTTGCAAGTCCTAAAATAGGCCCCAATAAGTTCCAAATATTGCAATACACAGATGACCAGGTAGTAATGGACCACACCAAAATTGGCCTACAAAGGGGACTAGACGCTCTTAATACTTACAATGAGACCAACGAATTGGTGATAAAGCTACACAAGACCAAAGCGATGATCTTTGGGTGCTATGCGAAAAAAAGCATTACTCAAATGGAAAGTGGGCAACAAGATAATTTCCACCGCAAAAAACAGATAATTATCTTGAAGCATGGCTCAGTAACTCTCAGAAAGTGACTTTACATCTATAAAATGAATTCAAAAATCCAGTCGACAATTTCCTCTTTGTGCAAACTCCATGAGAAGCTACAGAGTCCAACGACAGTACTAATAATAAGAATCATACAATGTAAAATAAGGTCAATCGCGGGTTATGCACAGCAGGCATTCCCAGGGACAACGGATAGCCTACTTGACAAATCACAATATCAGGCGTATAAACGCATATTTAAGTTACCGAAGCATACCAGCAACAGCTTCATTCGCCTGGAGTTTGGCTTGGCGCAGCAAAATCATGAATGCCTGGGAACGCGGGCAAAATACTATTACCAAGTTCTGAAAGCACTCATTGGAAGCGTAAAGAACATGCTGAAACCCATCTCTGAAGGGACAACCAACCCATAGAAAACCTGCATGCAAAAAGCAGTGTAAACACTTCCTCTGGCAACACAAAACTGGGGCCAAGAAGGGTTAAGCTACGTGGCGATCAAAAATGCACTCAATAAACAAATTCAGCAATTATCACGGGAAGCAGGCTTATCCAACTATACAGCTAGGGGAGGCCTCTCCGGACTGATTACATCATACAAAGAGCATAAAATACAGCCTTACCAGAAGCAGGCATGGGGGAGGAAGGCACTAAACATATTCAATTGGCCAGGTCAATGCCACTTCCAATTGAAGAACTAAATCCTGGATGGAAATGCCTGGCCTCTATAACCAAGTGTAGAATCTGCAAGTATAGAAAGGAGTCCCAGCAGCTATCGCTACGTCAGAAGCTGTTAAAACCGATGTGTCTATCTAAAGGGGCTCGGACGTGCAAAGACCCAATATCTGCTTTGTTCTCTTGCACAGTACCAACAGAATGCATGGCACTACCACACAATGCCCATATATGCATAACTGTTCCTCGAGTCTAGTGACGTATTTTCTCGAGTGACTCACAACGAACCTTCAGGCATTAACCCCCTGTTACGATAATATACCTCATATGGAGTTCACTGTACCTCCAAATAACACGCAGCGAGGTTTGTACTTCCCTTGGTATTTGTATTTATATTTGCGGATATCGGCACCATCACAGCTAATCTGCGATTGTGCTAGCCCAGCCCCACAAACAAACTCTAAGCCACCCGCATAAGATGGACTAGTATGCAGTCTATCTGTAACCCAGCAGTTATAGCTATCGCACACTGTTATAAGCAAAACGCATGCACGCTAGCAGACTGGGCCTCCAAGGCCTGAAGTTAACACACTAGTCTTTCAATCACGACAAGGGGCCACGTGACCAGCGTGCCCTGACGTGACCACACCCACTGCACCACTGCTGCAACTACAAGCATGGACACCCGTGATACACCATATCGGCGGGATCCGGTCCACACTGTAGGTAGCAGGGGCACTATCCTGAGACAAACGTGAGTAAATAACGCGGCTCCAAACTAGCGCCCGATTTAATATGCGAGTAAAAACTTCTTTTACCGCACCCTTTTCCATTGCCCTTACAAACCGCACTCTTCTCCATCGCCTCTTACAATCTCGCAGGGTCTTCATGAAAGGAAGTCCCCTGTGTGACAGGATCCATGAATCCGTACACACGAGGAGTTAATGTGAGCTTACTTTTATGTTGTATGTCAGCGAGTCCTGTTTTGTGATCTCATCCATGTTTCATGTGCAATGAAATCACTAATATGTAAGATTTTAATTTCACAAAATGTGCCATATATGCGATAAGTTGGTCCCACAATAGTCGACCTCTATTGATAAACACGCACGTAATATAAGAAGTAGTTCAGTGAAAAAAACCAGACCAAGCTTACAATTATGTGCTCCCACGGCACAGTGTACCCACGCATTGTTATTTCCAGCTATTCATCATGCATGCAAATCACTTTACCACATGCATGGTGCCTTTATTCTGTTTTACCCAGCCTAGGTTCCACAACCCTACGCATGGAGGAGTGCAGACATGCATGAAATTGATGGTATCTACATACATGCTGCATTGTCCCCCTTTTCCTTTCAGATACTCTTCGCGCAGGATCTGTAAGTAACAAGATCCACCACATTCATAGCGCACTTTAGGATGTGCGCTGATATATACACCCCAGTGGCCTCTCATACCTTTTTTGGCCACACACACTATTTTTGGTCTTGAAGAAAGCCTCACGAGTAGCGTAGAAGGCTGAAACTAGTTGACCTACACCTATTTTAGGGATATTGAGGCACATTTACACCTCATATATACCCCGACTATGTTGTTTACCCATGTTCTAGGACCCTACATTTAAAACCTTTATAAGGGCATTTCCTAGAGGCATTTTTATCAATTAATTTCACTTCACATAGCACTTCACTTTTCACAAATCAACCTGCTCCGCTGTAATCAGGCGTCGAAGCACAGCTGGGTTGCATTCGGCAATCTAGCTGGACCCAGATGATGAAGCATGCCACCTACTATGTAGGTGGGTGAGGGGTTTCTTAAGACAACAACCTGTTGTCTGCGTTCCTCAACTAAGGTATAGGTCGACAACCATGACCTTAACCTGTTAAAGGACTTGTCCACGTTGTTTTTTTGTATATAATCCAGGGAAAGGGACAAGTACCAGGTACACTTTCTTACTCTTTAGTTATCTTTTGTACAAGGCACTTGGTCACTTTAAATCAGAGGCGGTTAGATATCCATGAGGCTTGCATAAAAGCCATCACCTTTTTCCAATCCTGCCACATGATGGCCTCAAAGACAGGGAATTGACATTTACTTTCAAACAATGCGGCTAAAACAATACTTTTTTAAGATGAACAAACATTCTAAAACATTTAAATGTGTGATTGAAATGGAATTTTTAGCTGTTTTTATCGATGTAAGAAATATTGCAAATGGTTTAAGTAATTGTGCAATAAACCTTTTCAATCATTCATTCATTGATTCATTCATTAAGGGTGTGGTCAAGTCTGTGACATTTACAAACAAATACTGAGAGGAAAGCAAAAATAGTATGTTATTGTGGTAATTCACCGCAATTTGAAAGCTACTATTATAGTAAACAATCACCCGCCTCATGTCTGTTAAAGCAAGGTGGGTTGCGAAAGATTGTCATTCTAAAAAAATTGGGTCCTAGTTCTAAACAGTTTGGGAAGCAATGGTTTATAGAACGGCACCCCATACACTATAGTTTTCATAGGGTGCATGACAAAATGTCGTCCCTGTACAATGGACATACAACACCTCACAGGCAAAAGTAATCTTATGGGATCAGTGTACTCTGTAGTTGAATGTTTACGATTCTTCCGTCCTCAACTTCACACCCTTACCTACTCCTACATGTTCGTTACTGAACCACAAACAGTAAATTACAACTGATGGATGCTATCTTCGAGATGGGTAGTGCCAACTTTGAAGCATGTATTCAACAGTTTTCCGTGCATTTTTCATAGGTACCTCAAACAGATTCTGCTCAAATAATGGCAATGTAGAGTTGGAATCATTCCTCTTTTCCTAATCAGTTTCCCTTCTTTTTAGACCTTCAACTGTTAGGAGTTACAGTGACAGATATTCATCAACATCACTTACCAAAACACAAGTAAGCAATTATCTAATTCATCATTACCTTGTTGGATATGTTCAGATGGCCTTCTGGCAGCAAATAAAACTGGTTGACAACAGCAGTGTTGGTTTTAAATATCCCCACATCACACCACGTTTTTTCTCCTTTTTTTGTAAATGGTCCTTCATTTAAGTGTGATTTACTCTAATGGAAAAGAATAAATTATATGCAATCAATAAACCTCACATCTATTACAGTCATACCAAAACACAAATCATAAAGACTCTGATGGCTCCAACTTTCAGGTAAAACATGTAATACTCAGTTTTAAGTCTGGCACTCAGACTTTCTATTAATCTGCTTTCAACCTAGGAAGAAAATGTTGCTAGTTTCAAGATCTGTTACTTTGTTTACGTTTACAAACTGCTTTTAGAGCAACCAACCTAGAATGTATGCATGTTCTAAGCATTCTCACATTTGGAAGAAAAGGCGAGGTACATGAATAACATAATTTACCTAAAATAGCATTTCAGTGGTGAAGCCAACATTTAAACTCAGTGCTGATGCTTCAACAGGCAAGAATTTAGCCTCATGATCATATTTTCAGGCTCTGTAAGTACACCTCTTCCTCCACTTATCGCACATCTCCTGCACTTCCCTACCTCAATTCAGTCCAGCAAATTATAAATGGATGGGAAACATGCAATGACAAACCTAACGAGTCTGGCTTTAATATTGTGTTATCTTCAAGGTAATGCAATTTTATATGCTACCCAAGTGTTGGAGCGTTGCCATATACCCAGATTATTTTATAGCAATGTTTCATATGACAGATCATTAAGAACGGCTCACAAATGCATAGCAAAGGAGAGATTGCGGAATGGAAAAATCACTGGCAAAAGGGAAGTTGTGAACATGGTCATGTGAGAAAGGAGTGAGTAATCCTGGATTTGCAGGGACTAAGGCTCAAATTGTAACTGCGGTCTAAACAGGGAACCGAAAAAAGTTTGAATGTAAAATTCTTCTTAATGGAAGCCTGATGTTACTGCGATGTAGAGGATATTTACGTCTAGGTTGAAACTGTGAGACTGACATGGCATTATGAGATTGAGTAAATTATTAAATGGGTGGTGGTAGATCGAGAGAAGAAAACAGGATTCCCGTCTTCACTGAGATTGCAACTTAGTATGATAATCAGTGTTCACTACTGCACATTATAATTCTGGTACTGCAATGCCATACATAAGGGCAAATTGTGTGCCATGCCAATAATAATTAACTACCACTCTTTCTAGTGTAGCAGAGTTTAATGCACGACCCACCCATGTTTAGTGCAAATGAAACCTTTTTTCTAACCCGGGACTAGATGATGGTGTGAGTAAAAGCCCTAGACCTGTTGTGCATTATTCAAATCTTACCGACTTCCATTCAAATTGTTTGTGACACTTGTTCTTGATGCTTGCCTCTCTACGAGACGTCTCCCTCACAGGTGTACAGGAGGGGGACAAGTTTCTCACTGTACCCCAACGCCTCAGCTTCTAACAAATTAAACATTCTTCGCTCATTGTTAGTGTTTGTGGATTATAATATTTCATCAATTTACAGTAAACTATTTTTATTTATCAGACATCTTTGTCAGGAACTGTGGGTATTAAATTCATTTAAGGTCAACCATATCAATGGATTTGAGATTTTGACGGACGGCCATCTAATCATAAATTATAATCAAGCAACCACAAATATTGACTGTTTAGCCTGGCCACACTATTCTACCCTACCTGTATTGAAGTGACAATGTCCTATTATTTATGCAAACGATTGTGATGTCCATACTTCTTGGCAATAAATATATCCCTTTAACTGAAATATAATGAGGAATCAGAAATATCATTCAATGTGTCCCATAGAGAATTCAAATTATTATGTGAACTACAGATAAACACTAATTAACCAAATGTACAGCAGTAGTAGTGTACTATTGCAAACACTGGTGAAAAATGTCCACTGTCACGTGCTCTGCTACCTGAAATGATGACCCAACTTTTTTATACAGATTTCCAGCTATTTAGGGGTGTGCGAAACACACTCAATTTGCTGTAGCGTAAATATGCAAAACATTTTTTATTACGCAAAATGAATTTCACACGCAAAAAGTACCTGAACAATCTTTTCAGGAAAAGATTCAACTTGAAAATGTAATTTCGGTTTGATTTATAATCGCTTGAGTTCAAAACAGCGGCTCGCATTTGGATTTGTAGTTTTGTGCTCATAAATTACATGAATGGTCCACTGAAATGTTTGATGACTGCCTACGTTAAAATAACTGACATTTGCGTTCAGAGCTCTTCTGCTTGCAATCAGATTTGTTTCATGCTCAAAAATGACCCGAATGGTCCTCTCGGCTAAATTAAAAAAATAAATCTATCTGAAATGCCGCCTGTATTCCAAAATTATCCAAACAGTACATCTTGATTTGAATTACTTCCAGAAATAACATGCTGTGGCATAATCAATGATTTTGCATACATTTTGTTGGAACCTATTAAGCCGGAGTAATAATAATGTTGCCAAGTCCTACACTTTATTCCATTTCAAATCAGTTTGTCCCATCACACACTAGCACCCCCCCTGCCAAGGCAACCCCATTCACTGTCCCCCCTAGGTGAGCAGCATCTGAGGTGCTCTACCTCAAAATAAAAAACAATGTTCTACATAATGAGCTTCAATGTAGGTATAACTATGACATTCACTATAGCATTCACTTTTTTCCAAGATCTCTATTTTAATGTAGAGAAACGTGCGATATTGATCTTGGCTTTAGGCACTTTTTCAAAGCATAACACAGCACACTCTGGAAAAGCATCCTCTACATGCATGAAGTCCTAGATCAAACACTGTCTTCTCGACTTATTTTTACTCCCTTAAAATATTTACAGTTCATTCCCTCATACAGTGGCATCCGCCACCACGCCAACTCCTTCACAAATTCTCCATGGAGCAGTCAACACCCGAGGGACACACGATTTGCTACATAACTGAGATACAGTTTACTTCAATTAGCCATCAAGCTCAAAAGTTTCCTTTCTCAGATATCTGAATATTATGCTTGTTCCAAAGGAAACAAACTTGCCTTAAAATACATTTCAAAAATACACTATGAAAGTTTTTTTTTTTAAAAAAGGACAGATGCAGGGTATTAAACCAGGGTGATGTGCCAATAAGGAACACGTTCTACCACTAAGCTACATCACTATCACTGTATTGTGGTGTAGAACAAAGTTAAAAGCAAAGACCAACATTGCAGCCTGCTCAACACCAAAATCAGTAGTCAGGACATAAGGGAATATTGTAGGTAGGAAGAGAAATCCTGATGCTGAGAATTGAACATGGGGCCTCATTTATACAGCGCATAGGTTCCACCACCAAACTACTTCCATGTAGAAAGCTGGCACTTTATGTGAAATATCAACATCTGATATACCATGTAAAGAGTCCAGGGGTTCCCTTGCTAGTGGACAGGGGCTTCCTATGCAATCCCAAAGTGCTCTATTAGGAGGTAGTGTGGTCGAGATGACTTAGGCTTAACACAGAGGAGTGCAAGACTTCTGCAAATACACGCAATGATTCATAATTGACACAAACGACTCAAGAAAGAAATCCACGACTTCTGCAAATACACGCAATGATTCATAATTGACACAAACGACTCAAGAAAGAGATCCACGGCAATTTATAAAAATAGCAAGTATCTTTATATATGTTTAGGAATCAGAGAAAAATCGTTCAGGTAAGTAAGTATGTTTTTAAATATAAATTTGTTTCACTTTAAAAAGTGGCGCAGTGCAATTTCAGAGTTCCGCAATGTTATTATATGGAAGGAAGAACAAGTTCTGCAAATAGGTATAGTCCAGCGACTTACAATACCAGTCTCCAGGAGTTACGGTGAGTGGGGGGCAAGCTCCACGGCAGTACCAGCAGTACACCACCAGCAGCACGAGGGCGGCCGATTGCAGGGTCCAAAATAGCGTCGGGAGCACAATGTATTTCAATGGAGATTGGTCACTGAGGAAAGAGGCTGAAGCTCTGGCCAGGAGGCCAGTCAGGCTGAACCAGCAAGTGGGCTCAGGCCTTCGCATGCTCAGGCGGGGCTGGGGGGGCACCTTCGGTCCTCTTTTCCAAGGCCCAGGGGGTGACAGGTGCAGAGGTGTCCTTAGGCATCTGGTTTTTCCTTACCGAAGCAGTCGCAGTTGAGGGTGCCTGAGTGCAGAGGCTGCAGGCGACGTCGAAAGCCCAGGAGGGGTGAAACCACGATGAACTCAAGCTCTGGAGGACCTTGCCGACATAGACGGCCCTCTTAAACTTGGGTCAGGTTTTGGCAGTTCCGGAGGCGTCAGTCTTCTCTTCTGGAGTTTCTTCAGAATATGTCCGCTGTGCACTGGAGATCTTGAGTCTTGTTTGAGGCCCCGCAGGTTGCTGGAGTTAACAGCTGCATGACAAGTCTACTTTGGAGCAGTTTTCGATGAGGGATGCAGATAGGGTGGTAGGGAGGATGGTACCAGGTCAATTACATCGCTTCTCTGCTTTTGCAGATCTTTGGTGTCCTCTCTCTTCTTAGGCCATAAGGATCTGCTTCTCTGGTGCCAAGGGCTACCTTAAATACTGCTTTTTGGGGCATTAGGGGAGCGAATAGTTGTAGTTAATGGGCTAATGACCCTTGGGGTCACTACGGCCCCTATATGACCACTTCCTGTGGGAAGTGGGCATAACCATGACCCAGAATTGCTGAGTATGCCATCACAAAGATGGCTACTTCTGAAAAATCGTGTCCATCTCACAGTAGCCCACCTTAGGGGTGGTGCTAGCTTGAAGGTGGCACACCTACCTGACTAGCTAATTTTACTACCTGTCCAGGTATCAAGGGGGCACTCGACAGGAAGGTTGGCTTCCTCTCCTATGAGGGAAGCCAGAATCGCATTCCAAAGGCAGCAGCTTCTTTGCGCCCAAGGTGACTAATCAGCAGGTCATCCTGTGGGAGGGGGTGTAACACCCTCTTCCCGGACAGGCTTTTGTTGTGGGTCTCCTGAGAGCAAAGGCTCTCAGACTAGAAGGTCAGAACAGCGTCTTGGATGGCAACCTGGCAGAAACCAGTCAGAAAGTACACCAGAGGCTAGTAGGGCTTTCAGGGGGCACCTCTAAGGTGCCTTCTGAGGGCATGTATTGGTAAATCCGACACTGGCATCAGTGTGGGCTTACCAACATGAGATATTTGATACCAAACATCCCTATTTTCATTTAAGCTATATGTCGCTGGCAAACTCGTTTTCACCAGTGTCCAGCACATGTCATATTCAGCACCCTGTAAGTGGTTGGTTGTACTGCACACTCTATATTATTTCATAGTATTCTCAATTTTCGATTTGTTTTAGACTGGGCGTGCTAGGACGGGAGGAGGGCGCTAATTTCCAGTTAATGAGAAAAAACTACACAAGTGAAAAATTATCACCAACCCTTCCTGCACTGCAGATGCTAACCTTAACGGTTGGCTACTCTTAAGGTTTTGTAAACAGTTTTTCAAAAAATAATCTGCGTTCACTATTTAATAAGTTGTTCAACTATTCTTCACATTTATTTGTATAGCACAAATGTCTGTACCTTATTGTACTTTTCACATGAAATACATTATAATATGCATTTAGTATTTAAACACAAAAATATGGAAATACATCCCTAGATCTAATCTTACTACTAGTAGAGGAACTGGCCAAAATCATCAAAGATCTAGAAGAAGAATTGGAACTGCTCACGAATGAACTGTCTCGACAAATTCAATCTGAAGAATGGAATACCATCTTGAAAGAATTAAAAGACAAACTGGATAAATATGGCAAAGACACTCAAGACCGGAAGTTACGAAAATTCAAAGGCGATACAATTGATTACAAACTAAACAAAGTGTACACCTAGGCAGAGGTGTATGCTCAACGTAAGCCACCTTCAAAACCAACAACATCATCACAGGAAAGTATTGTATCAGCTCAAGATCTAAGTGTAACACGTCAACCACCAATAAGTGGTACAACAACAGAAACTGGAGACAGTAACTCACAACAAGCCTCAGGAAGTCTAGAAACACCTCAGCAGAGTTTTTTAGAGAAGGGTTCAGCAACAGGCAGACCACCAGATACGTCAGGCACACGCAAACAAGACGCGGCAAAGGAATCAATAAGCTCAGATCTACGGACCAAAGCAAAACCTTAGTGGTTAACATTTCAAGTAAGGAATTAAACCAACAACAAATCCAGGTTCTCCAAAAAGGGACTAGTTGTGTCCCTACATTTTCAAGCAACTATTTCAACACTGAGATTTGTTTGTTTAAATTCATGCGAGTACTGCGGTTGAGACATTTTTTCAACAATATAGTACCTACGTTACCACAACCTTCCACAAATATCATCAGCGAATATAAAGAATTCAAACCACATTCATGCCTCCAGCATCACACAAGTTGCTAGATACTTTTGAAATTTTTGTAAAACAAGATTTACAGCGCATTAATTGGCATAAGACAACAAGGAAAAACATCAATAAACATGAAGAAAAGATCCTCCATCAACTATCACAGGACAAGACCATTACCATTCAATCAGCAGACAAAAGAGGAGCGTTGGTCATAATGGACACCTCCTTTTACGAAGCTAAAGTTGCTGAACATCTCAAAGACGAAGTGACATACTTGAAACTTTCAGAGAATCCACTCAATGACATTAAAAACACATTGGAAACCATTCTTGAAAAAGCAACAAACATGGATTGGATTAACACAAACACCAGGAAATTTCTAACAACAACGTCACCAAGATGCCCACGAATCTATATGTGGCCAAAGATTCACAAGAACCTACAAAATCCTCCGTTCAGGCCAATAGTCAGCGGATGTGGATCAATTTTTGAACCACTAGGGGAATATATTGATGAATTTTTACAATCGTTTGTACAAAACTGGCAAACCCACAACAAAGACACCACCCATTTACTACAATTGTTACAGAACATTTCTGCGGACTGGAAGAATATTTCTCTATGTACCATCGATTTGACTTCCCTCTACACGTCAATTCCTATCCAAGAAGGCATAGAGGCCTGTGAATGGGCCCTGCTGCAAATTCCGGACATACCAACAAATAAAGTTTTTCTACTAGAATTGCTGGAATTTTGTCTACGCCATTCATACTTTTCATGGAAATCTGATTATTATCTACAAACCAGTGGAACCTCCATGGGTTTTTCAGGAGCACCAGTATTTGCCAATATTTTCATGGCCAAATTTGAGAACAACTACTTTTGATCAGAAACAACCTGGAAAAAACACTTGATTCTTTTTAAAAGATTCATAGACGATATCTTCATTTTATGGGACGGTCCACAAATTCTATTGCAGGAACAGATTAAAGATCTTAACACCAAGAACAGTAGAATACAATTCACATCTACCATAGACGAAGTACAAATACCATTCTTAGATGTCATGATCTATAAAAATGACCAGAAACTTGAAACCAAAGTGTATCACAAACCAACTAACCGCAACAATAGTTTGCTATACACCAGTTTCCATCCCAAAGCTCTGTTACACAATTTACCTTTCTCACAAATGATGCGAGCCAAACGGATTTAATCCACTGAGCAAAATTGCCTTCAAGAAATACTACTTCAAAAAATGAGATTCATGGAACGGGGATACCCTCCAGATATAATTCAACAAGCGGAAACCAGGCTACAACAAATTCCGAGGAGTAACTTGCTTCAAACAAAAACTAAACCCAAACAAGAACGCATGGTTTTTGTGTCGAAATTTTCAATACAATTGTCACAAATCAAAAACATCATTAACAAACGATGGGAACTACTTGAGACTGAGGAAGACTTTCAAGGAATTTTCAAGGACAAGCGCTTATTTGCTTACAATCGCAGTAAAAATTTTAAAGAGATGGTAACCAAATCAATCAAAAAGGACATAAATACTACACAAGCAGGAATGAAAAAATTTATGAATTGCGTTCACTGCAACAATGTGATAGTAGGAAACTCCATGCAGCACCCCCAAACAGGAAAAATCATCAAGCTACGATGTAAAGCTGACTGCAATTCTACTCATGTTGTATATAGTATAAAATGCCCATGTGGAAAGTTGTACATAGGGAAAACGGACAGAAAAATTAAAACGAGGATTTCTGAACATAAGAGTCGAATTCGGAATTTATCCACGACTTCAAGCTTAGCAACACTCTGGAGTGAAATGAAACATACTATACCTCAATTAAGATTCCAAGTAATCGAAGTAATTGATCAAAGACTGGACCGTGATAACAGCAAATTGCTATCACAGAGAGATTTGGTGGATCAAATACATGGGAACCATGATTCCCAAGGGTCTCAATGATAAATTAGACATGGTATGTTACTTATAATGACCCAGCAATATTACATCAAGGATACATTTCTATTTCTATTTTGGGGGTTTTATAAAGCGCATGGTGACGCAACAACGGCGTGTCCCCGCGCTGAAGAGCTACTTTATTCCTGAGCCCTACAAGACGGCACACTTACTAGGCGAATAGAGCAGTTTTGAGCTTAGCTCTGAAAATTGACTCAGATGGCTCTAATCGTAGCGCCATGGGCAGCTGATTCCATCTGGCGGCTGCAAGGTATCTGAAAGATCTACCCCCCATCCGAGCTCTGGATACCTTAGGGACAGCCAGGAGTCCCGAGCCCGAAGATCTAAGAGAGCGGGAAGGCTCATAAGGTGTCAAGAGTCCTTGTAGAGGGAGAGGGGATTTCCCATGAATGATCCGATGGCACGTGCAGAGTGCTTTGAATTCTACCCTGCTTCTGACCGGGAGCCAGTGCAGGGACCGGAGAGCCGCTGCAGAAGCAGCTCTTCTGGGTAATCTAAGCACCAGTCGTGCAGCAGCGTACAATACGTACATACAATAAAGGACAGCCATATATACCATATAGCGAGTAGACTTAGCAATAAGTTAATTTCCCTTTATGTCAGAAACAAGATTAACAAATACAATTAGGTGCAGTCTTCACGCCATTCACATCAACTGTATATTTGTCTTACGCTGTTGCATGATTATGCATCTTCAATGAAAATGATGATGACTTATATGTGCGTGGTTTCTCATGTAAACTGTAACCAAGCATTACATAAGACATAACGTTGTTTACTGTTATCACACATATTCCCTTTACTCACACTCTAACGAGACACACAACTTCATCATCTGGGATTAGAACTCATTAGTCTACACTATCATCTTTTACAGCACATATACTACAGTTCATCAATTTTGGTATGCGCGGTCTATCAATTGAGAATTAGCTCAATATTTTCCTGGTATTTCTTGAAGACGATTGGTATCGCACGGACCATGTTTATTAGACCACAACCCATTGAGCAGTAGTGAATTTTTGCTTCCTTACACGTTACTGCCTAGGCTACTGATAACTTACAAGTGCTCCATGTGAGACTACTAATTTAATGTATTTAAATAGCCACAACATCACTGTTGGGCATAAGAAATAATATATTAGGGCAGTATGTCTGTTTACTTTCGACAGTCTATAATGGCCGACACGTTTTTGCGTGGTATTTCTTAGTCCTCTTTTTGTGTTTATGACTTGGTTCAACATATCCGGTCAGGTAGAACCGGCGTCGCGGTTTCCGAAAGTTTGGTTTTTGAAGATCGAGGTCAAGAAAAACAGGTAAATGGGGAATTTGAGACTAGGATTATTAATATCGTTTGGGTGTAGAATTGTGTCGTTCATAGTGCCTTTTGGTTCATTTTCAGGAAACAACAGATTAATGGGTTGTCGACATAGCAGTGATCTAACTCCTTCGATAAGGTACGGTCGGAAATTTCATCACTTGACTCAAGTTTTTAGACTTTTGCAAAACTGAGGAGCTTATCATGATTTACTTATATCACAGGTTTATTTTCACCAAAATTGGTGTACATCTCAGCATCCGTTGTTTTTTAGCGTCTAAGGTAGGCTGCATTTTCAGACTTTTGGAGTCTATTCTTTATTATTGCACACTAAATATGATGTTTTCGATAGAAAACCGAACATCGTTTTGTCTCTTGTTTACAGCCCTGCGATCACAAAAACTAGAGAGGGGCTCATTTGACCCCATTCCTCAGAAAGTCATTTTGGCTTGCAACTATAGGTAAGAGAGCTAAACACACTAGTAACACGGAACATAATATGTGTCTTCTTTACATTTCCAGAATCTCCTCAGTATTCAGTATCTACTCTATCACACTTGGTTACAGTGACAAATCTGAAATGTCTTATTTGAGAATTTTGCCGTTAAAAAAGCACACATGTATATTTTGTATGTGCAGTATCGATCCGAATCATATGATTATATTTACAGTGTATTCTTTTCATATTTGCAGTTCCCCTGAAGAAGAGATATTTATCTTGCAATGCATTGGGATTTATAACAGCTTGAACGCAACCATAATTTCACAATGTATTTCCATATTTTTGTGTTTAAATGCTAAATGCATATTATAATGTATTTCATGTGAAAAGTACAATAAGGTACAGACATTTGTGTTATACAAATAAATGTGAAGAATAGTTGAACAACTTATTAAATAGTGAACGCAGATTATTTTTTGAAAAACTGTTTACAAAACCTTAAGAGTAGCCAACCGTTAAGGTTAGCATCTGCAGTGCAGGAAGGGTTAGTGATATTCAGCACCCTGCCTTAGAGCTGTTAGGCCTGCTGTAGGGGTGACTTACAAATATGACATGCAGTGGTAGGGGACATGGCACACAGAGATGTGTGGCATGCCGTCTTTTTACTTTGGTCTTCACCAAGACACACAGCCTGCAACAGCAGTGATGCATGTGCTTAATGAGGGGTCCCTTAGGGTGGCACAATTCGTGCTGCGGCCCTAGGGGCCCTCTTTTGTAAGTCAAGCCCTAGGTACACCAGGGTACCATTTACTAGGGACTTACAGAGGGTGCTAAAGGTTTTACCAATTGGGGGAGACAATTGTACTGTTTTGGGAAAGAACACAAGAACCCAGTACACTTCAGTCAAAGTTGCATCAAATATAAGGCAAACAGTAGGGGGTACTTCAACAAAACCTAGTTTCCTACATTCCTCATGTGAGAAACAAGAAAGAGAGATGCTGAAGTGGATTTTGGGTGCAAAGTAGTCATTGAGCTACTACTGAGACGAAGGAAACTAAGGATGGAAGCAGGTTCACTTCATGCTATGGAGCATAAGTGGAAACCACTTCTCCAGCTCAGTTGTTGCTGTTGCAGCGCAGCATTGGAAAAGCACTGAGTGCAGCTGCAAACTACGCTGAGGTGGACTGTTTGCCCAGTTGAGCTCAACTCTTCCTAAGGCAAGCGTGGATACAAAGAGGCAAAATGCTATTGGTCAAAAAGAGTGACACTCCAATCACCGAACTGCTGACCTGAGGGACGATACAAACTGTGAATGGCATAACTACCCAATCAATTGCTTAAGGCCAAATGGGTCTGATGCATTTCCCCACTTTGTGTATGCAGTCAGGTGGAAGTTCAAAAATGTAAATGGCACTCCAACAAGTAATGGGTGAACAGGACTGATCCAATGAGTCTAGCAAAATAAGAATGGGACGCCAGAATGGGTAAATATTCTCTGCTTTATGGAAATACAAAAAGATTAATTTGAAGCAAATAAGTTGTGAGAATTCCATGGGAATGGAATGGTACATGTAAGCGCGGAGTTCTCCTTTTGCAGCTTTGATATCTGTTGCAGGTGACGATTGAACATTTTGCTAATGTTTTCTGGGCTAGACGACAAGGAGCAACAGGGGTAAGAAGTGACACTGGCAATGCAGAATAGAGATCAGATCCTGAAAAACAGACTACATTATCAAGAGAGGCCCCAAATGAAGAGGACATAATTGCACAGGTGGTAAAATAGGTTCTTTGGGAATTTATGGACAAGGTGAAACATAGAATAATTACAGTAACCTTCCCGGACTCCAACATCTGACTGCTTCACATTCTCCTCGTATAGAAATTAACCCAAGCATCGAATCGGTGGAAGATGCCAACAATGCAGATAAAGGTCAGCCTTTAAAAAAGTTGGCTGCTCCAAACTGCATTCTCAAACTGGAGAGCAATACATATGGAATGCATGTGTAGCAGTTTACAAGACTAACCTACAGTACAATGTAGTAAATATTGGAATGCAAATGCTGATACATAAGCTCTAGTGAAATCCGCACAAACCCTTAAAAGCACTACCCAATGTACATCACAATAGTTGGGGATGGAAGACACACTAGCAGGACACAGAAGTCAGAAACCTAGCTTGCTGTCATAATTACTAACTTAGGTGACATTATGGATTGTTAGACCTCAATCTAATTTTCAATCTAGATGCTTGGAGCTCAAAATGCAGCTGGACATGAACATGGGTTGAACAACTGCAAAACAGTTATCAATTATGAGTCAGACTGAAAATACTGAGTTGTTAGTTTATACTCTATTAGTTTTTATATAGCCTTTCAACCCGGAGATCTCTTGAAAGTGCTTGTGCACTTCAATACAACAGAATAGGCAGTGGGCTCATAAACAAAGCAATTAGGTCTTTAGGTGTTTGCAGAATTGAAGGTCATCAAAGTTTAAAGGGGTATTTTTTACTGCAATGTAGTGGTCCTAACCAATAAGAAATTGACTTCAATAAAAGTCTTTGGGAAATGTGGAAAATGGGGATCCGTTTCTTGGCAGAGTGCACTATGCAACGCAGATGATAATGCACACACTAGTGTGGGCATGCTGTACCCCTAAAATCTTAAGTGGCCCTAAAATAAGGTACAAAACAACATTTCAAAATATAATCAAATATGAAAAGACTGGCTCAACAAGTGAGCCCTATGTGGGAATTAGAAAATATATGAAGGTTTAGAACAAAATTGTTATAGGTAAAAGACAGGAGTAGTAACATTCAGATGCAGTAAATTTAGTTTGAATGCATAACTTCATTGCCATTAATGCCCTTAGTAATAGGACTATACGGACTACTAGGCAAAATCAAAAACAGACTAAGTCCCAAATATGCAACACAATCAATAGGAAATGAGACAGCATCCCTAGTAGCATAGGAAAGGTATCTGGTTCACCCCCAAAATCGTGGGTTCAAATAACCAATTTCCCCACACAACAGTACAAAAAGTGCATAATTATTGTGGTGTGAGCAGAAATATACATTTTCTACAAATCAGAATAAAAAATCGTCATACAACCCTACCGCCTAAGAACTAACCCACTACATGAATATTGATTCAGAGAGACTGAAATAATATCATCCAGAGGTATCAGAACGAAGTAGTTCAACACAGAAAACTCCCACTAGACCTATATTGCTTTTATGTAGGCTGATTGGGGCTATCCACAATTACGACATAACAAGCTCACAATTTCTATATCTTTTTTTTTATTATTAAACTATTCAAAATAATTTTTACATCATTTGTAATAACATGAAAAATTAGTAAAAAACACGTTTTTTATATAAATATGCAACAATGTAATCTATTGCAAAAGGTCAACATGTATATTATTCTTTTGCATGGAAAATAATACCTGTATCATTTCATTACAACTGTACAAACCCTGATAATTGACCACACTTGCATGCTAGCCTTTCACGCCAACATACATATCCATTTTTTCATCCAACCATTAAAAAATATGAACTTTTTAAAAGTGTTTTTACTCTTTTCATTTTGATACAAATTATGAAAAAAATATTTTGAATAATAAATAAATAAAAAAAGATATAGAAATTGTGAGCTTGTTATGCCGTGATTGTGAATAACCCCAAAGAGCTGTAGTCAGCCTACATAAAAACAAAATAGGTCTAGTGGGAGTTTTTTGTGTTGATTTACTTTTGCCTCCCCCTTTCTCCCAGACTTTAAAACAATTTATAGGGGGTATCCTTGGATTGATATTGTCAGAACAAAGTAGTTACATTAACAACAGTGAACAACTGTGAATGAATGTAATATTTCGTGCAAGTAAAATACCCTTGGAGAAATGTTGCATTAGTGAGCCCATGCTAAACAGTCTTCTTTGCTAACAGTGTCATTCAGAAATAAACATATAAGACTTGCTTAACTACGAGTAGTACAAATAATAAACATTGAATGTGACATCCATTTTGAACAAGATGGTGTTGAGGCCTAGTTGAGGTTTTATTAGACAAGATGGTGTCGAGGCCTAGTTGAGGTCTTGTTAGCATAAGCCAAGAAAATGCACTTTAACTGGTCATATAAAAATTGATATAATGGCAACAGCATAATATCAGTGTACATGTGTGAATTAGAGTGTAGATTACTATTCGGCACACTATTAATAATGCATATTCTTCATTAATGCATAAGAATCCCACACTAGTCAGTCAGAAACATAAGGCCACACCTATAAAATGTACTTTATTTGAATAGTATAGCCTGCATGATACAATAGCAATTTCAGATCACTTGCAAATTGTTAAGACGTGGCCGACGGCAAGAGGAGAAACGCAATTGAGAAAGCAGTGAGAACACAAACATATAAGTGGAGAGAAACTAGAAAAAGATATATTCTGAAAATCCCATAGAACATGTGTGTGGGAAATCTCATGCATGTCCTTCCTTTTCAAGTTTTTTTGAGGTATAACAAAAACATCTAATAAAATAAATAAATAAATAAATAAGTTGCTGTTAATTTAAGGTGAAAAGAAATTGAGAAGCCCGCTACTTGGTGCCGAGGCGTATTATCCCTAACAACTTCAAGTAATGTTTAGAAAGTTGTTCTTGTAAGTTCCGAATACATCGGTGATGGACAATTCAGCATGGCAAGTAGATCGTTGTGTGTTTGAGTAAGATTTATGCATTATAATGATAACTTTGAAAACTTGAAATCAGAGACAATGAAAAACCTATGCACAAACACAAAAAAAGTCTATGGAGAGGAGGAGCTTAGCGCGCATCCAAGTTGGTCGCGTGAGCAAAGAGATCCCGAGACCCTCGCCGCCTCCTACATATATCCTGTCACGGTTCCTGATATGAACGACGGGTTATTGCGGACATTACCCTGCTGATCTAAATGCTCTTTTCAAAAATCTAATTGGATGCCGAGAACCAGAATTACTCCATTCTGAAGCCTGAAGACCTACAACGAGATCCGAAAAAACTAAATGGAGAGTAAGGGATTATGCCCATAAACGATGGACGAGAAATACTCCTGATCCCCGGATCACGAATATTCAAAAAACAAATGAAGGAGTATCACCTGATGAGTAGGTAGAAGGTTTTCCAAACGTGGAATCAATATTCTTTGTTAAAAAAACCCTCACTCAGCACCTAGTGGTGACATGCTTCATCATCGGGGTCCACCCTGGTGGCCTAACGTCACCAGGGTGTGCTTCGACACCTGGATTGCAGTGGAGCAGGTTGTGAAGTGTAGGTGCAAAAGAAAAAATACAGTGTTAAAAATTGTCCTGGTTATGGCTTTGTGAATGAATTTTAATGAAAAAGCAACTGGACAATATTAAAATAAAGAGTGAGATACTGGAAGGGGAGTTACGACCTACGTATCTCAATTATGTGTTCGTAGTGCATTGGTCAACATGTTTCAACCATCTGGGAACAATCCCCGGTATTCATCAGGACCAAAGGAGATGGGAGGTATGAGTCCCCTAAAAGACTCACCCTGTCCTAAATCCTTAAATGTGGAGCATCAGTAAAAACTTGAGGCGTGTTCCTATTAGGCTTCAACGTGCAGGGGGTAGGCACATCACGAAGTACAACATATTAGTTTCCTTGCGTGGCAATAGGCCTGTCACCTACGTCTACCGTCCGCTGCTCGGCTATATAATACGTTGTACTTCGTGATGCACCTACCCCCTGCACGTTGAAGCCTAATAGGAACACCCCTCAAGTTTTTACTGATGCTCCACATTTTTGAGAGTGTCTTCCCAATGGTATATTCTACCACTGGTTTATTAAGGATTTAGGACAGGGTGAGTCTTTTAGGGGACTCATACCTCCCATCTCCTTTGGTCCTGATGAATACCGGGGATTGTTCCCAGATGGTTGAAACATGTTGACCAATGCACTACGAACACATAATTGAGATACGTAGGTCGTAACTCCCCTTCCAGTATCTCACTCTTTATTTTAATATTGTCCAGTTGCTTTTTCATTAAAATTCATTCACAAAGCCATAACCAGGACAATTTTTAACACTGTATTTTTTCTTTTGCACCTACACTTCACAACCTGCTTCACTGCAATCCAGGTGTCGAAGCACACCCTGGTGACGCTAGGCCACCAGGGTGGACCCCGATGATGAAGCATGTCACCACTAGGTGGTGAGTGAGGGCCTACAACGAGAGACAGCCCGGGACTCGAGCCTCCGATATACCCAGGGGGCAGTTGAACAACAACGGCTTGTGGAAGGCGACTGGTACCTCTGGTGTACTTTCGGTTTCGTTTTCTCCACTCTTGTCTACCGAAAGACGGCTGCCCTTTGTTCCTGTCGGCCCATGGTCCAACCTGACTGCCCGCTCCTACAGGGCGCCCTGTATTTTTGACTTGTTACAGCTTTGTCCGTGAGGAGCCATTCATACCAGGTCCCAAAACCCCCTTTGGGGCGCACAACTCAACATGGCGAGCAAGCCTGACAGCGAAAGACGGACGGTCAAGATCACGTCCCGAGGAGTCGCCACCTAATCCAACAACATGGACCGATACACTCGCCCTAAAGGTTCCCCCAGCGGTACTGGTAAAACACCGGAGGACCTTGGAGGTGACACCCCAGCAGAGGAAGAGTTGACACTGCGGGACATCATGGGCGCCATTGCGAGCATGAAAACTTCCATGGGCCAGCAATATGAGACACTGGCCTCCAAGATCGACACAGTGGCAATTGATGTTAATTTGATTAGGACGGACTTGGCTAAAACCAATGAACAGGTCAAGTCGTTGGACATCAAGACTGCCAGTCTTACAATCGACGTGTCTGATCTCCAGACTGAGGTCCGGAACTTGAGAACCTCGAACGATCAATTCGCCCGCCGACTTGATGACTTCGAAAGCCGTGCGAGGCACAACAACGTACGCATTATCGGAGTTCCGGAGAAGTCTGCTGAACAAACGACAGATCTTCTTGTGGAAGATCTGATATTAAATCATCTCGCCCCCAAGGGCCTCAGCAACTTCTTTGCAGTGGAGCGTGCTCACAGGGTTCCGGGCGGAAGACACAAACCAGGCGCCCCACCGAGGCCCATAATTGCCAGAATCTTTAATTTCAGAGACAGGGATGCCATCCTGCAGGCCTCGAGAACTAATGGCCCCACGAAATTTGAGAACGAGTCTATCAGTTTTTACCCGAACTTCACACAAACAGTACAGAAGCAGAGAATGGGATTCACCGGAGTGAAACGGAGACTGAGAGACTTGGGCTTGAAATACGCCATGCTCTTCCCTGCCCGGCTACGGGTTGAACACAACGAACGTGTGCTCTTTTTTGATCGGCCTGAGGTAATTAGTGACTGGCTAGACACTTTATCGACGCATCGAGATCGCACGGAACAATCCGGTGGTGCGGAAGGTGGCCCGATGGAACAGTAGGAGTGAGCGGGATCGGCGTGTGCAATTCATGGACATTGCAGCATTGGTTCGTTGAAATTTTGGGTTAATGTAAATATAATGATTATACAGCCAGAGGCGGCGGGTGACTGGGACTCTTCCTCCTCCCGGGGTGTTCCTCTTTCTTCTTGTAGATTAGACTTGGGGTAGGGCAACAGGCACACTGCAGTTAGGGTGGTTTTTTGGATTAACGCAGGGGTGCAGGGAGGGGGGATGTGGGCTCTGTTTTTTTGGGGGGAGTTTGGGGGGGTTCTTCTTTCTTCTTTTTGTTTTGCTACAGAGGCTACATATCATTGTACAATTTGACTTTTGTGTCCTTCTCACTGTTTGGGGGATTCCGCCAGCGTTCTGGGGATGGGGGTAGGGGGTTGAGAGTATTAAGTTGGAATGTCAATGGCGTGGGAGACAGGATAAAGCGGGGTATAGTACTGCAGTACTTGAAACGCCTTTCTCCCGATGTTGTGTTATTACAGGCAATGCACCTACTGGGGAAGAACAATAGTTACTTACCTGTAAACAGGTGGTTCTCCAGTATTGGTGTCTTTCATAGATTCGCATGCCTGAATCATTCCCCGTCGTCGGAGTGGGAGTCCCACGGTATATATAAAAGCAATAAAATGCCATAATACATATAGCAAATATCATAAATACCCAACCAGGAAGTAAAGTAGCACCAGCTACAGTAGAAAAAACCTTCACAATCGTGACTATCCTAGTCATTATGTCTTAGTCCAAACTGCAGCCAATCAGGCGACAGCACCCACCAGAATGTTCTCCCCAGAGGCTCAGGCTCTCAGATTTTCTCGCACAGGAGTGAAACCCCATAATGCCTGAGTGAGTCTCTGGGGGGAGGCGGGCGGGTTGCATGTGAATCTATGAAAGACACCAATACTGGAGAACCACCTGTTTACAGGTAAGTAACTATTGTTCTTCTCCAGTATTAGGGGTGTCTTTCATAGATTCACATGCCTGAATCAGAATAGTAAGCAGTACTCCTAACATAATGCTCATAGACCTCAGAGTATCAAAATTATATATACATCCACACATATATATATATATATGTATACATAAATAACAGTATAAAAGAATAATAATAATCATCAACATCTGAATAACGTCTAAAGAGCATAGAGGAGGAGGTGGAACAGAGGCTCACCTTATTTGAAAAGATTGCGCAGCACTGCTCTTCCAACCGAAGCATCTGCGTCGTCTGCTGAATCTAGACAGTAGTGTCTAGTAAAGGTGTGTCTGCTAGACCATGTAGCAGCTCTGCAGATCTGTCGAAGAGGCACACCAGCAAAAAGGGCAGTGGAAGAGCTAACCGCCCTTGTAGAATGTGCTCTTGGCAAGGCCTGTAAGGGTCTACCGGCCTGC
Organism: Lissotriton vulgaris; assembly: GCF_964263255.1. Lineage (NCBI taxonomy): Eukaryota > Metazoa > Chordata > Amphibia > Caudata > Salamandridae > Lissotriton > Lissotriton vulgaris. Next base: position 1,814,067,924 of record NC_141685.1, read on the forward strand.
TGATGACAAAGTCCAATCGTAGAGGAGACCCATCTAGCAATGGTCTGTTTTGAAACTGCACAGTCCTGGCGCTGCCGCCCATAAGCCACGAACAGTTGGTCTGTCTTGCGGATGGCAGAGGTTCTTGATAAGTAAAACTTAAGACATCTTTTAATGTTTAACGAATGTAGTGCTCTTTCAGCTGGAGACTGTGGGGTTGGAAAGAATGTCTTTAGGACAACCAGCTCATTCAGATGAAAATCCAAAGGCACTTTTGGCATGTACGTTGGATTAGTACGCAGCACTACTGAGTCCGTGGTGAATTGGATGAAAGGCGCTTTAAATGTAAATGCCTGAATATCGCTAACCCTTCTAGCAGATGTTAAGGCTAGTAACAATGATACTTTCCATGTCAAAAATTTCAGGTCCACCTTATGGATCGGCTCGAAAGGGTGACGCATGAGCTGAGTTAGTACGACATTCAGATGCCATGCAGGAGGAGGTTTCCGTACAGGCGGAAACATACGAAACAATCCTTTGAAAAATTGTTTTATGATCCGCACAGAAAACAAAGAATTTGATCCATCTTGACGAAATCTAGAAATGGCAGCCAGGAAGACTTTAAGAGTAGAATGTGCCAAACCCAATCTGGCCAAATGCAAAAAGAAAGGAAGGATTTGCTCTGGTTTGGCATGAATGGGATGAAGACCATTAGATTGGCACCATGCACAGAAACGCTTCCACTTAAGTTTGTAGGTCTTGATCGTGGATGGAGCTCTGGCCTTCGCCAGTACCTCCTGGCAATCCTGTGGAATGTTTAAGTGTGCAAATTCCATGTGCTGAGGAGCCAATCTGACAATTTCAGCGATTTCGGGTCCGGATGGTACACCCTGCCCTGCTGGGTGGAGAGAAGATTCGGAATGCGAGGAAGTTGGATAGGGTTGCATTCCGAGAGAAGGAGTAGCTCGGTGAACCAGTATTGCCGGGGCCATCGTGGAGCAATCAGTATCAACCGGCATGGCTGCTTCTTCATCTTCTTGATGACTTTCGGGATCAGAGGTATCGGTGGAAAAGCGTATGCGAATATTTGATTCAAATTCAGCGAAAGGGCATCCCCGCACGAGTCCTTGTGGGGAACCCAACTTGCAAAGTATGGGCATTTCCGGTTCTGGTGTGTCGCAAACAAGTCCAGATCCGGATGCCCCCATATCTGAAAGATGCGGTTTAGAGATGGTTGATGTAATTCCCACTCGTGAGTGCAGCCCGTGGACCTGCTGAGAGAGTCCGCTAACACATTTGCGATTCCCGGGACATGGACCGCTGACAGATGGATATTGTGAGTCAGGGCCCAACTCCAAATCTCTTGTGCTTGCTGCGACAACCGGGCTGATCTCGTGCCTCCCTGCTTGTTTAGATAATGCATGCAGGTGGTGTTGTCTGTCCGAATCAAAACTGTGGCGCCTTCTAGGGTCGCTTGAAAGGACTTCAGGGCTAGAAAGATGGCGTGCAATTCTAGCCTGTTTATGTGCCATCTCATTTGGATCTTGTTCCATTTTCCGCTGACCGTCATGGCTTGGAGGTGTGCACCCCAGCCTGTCATCGAAGCGTCCGTCGTTACTATGAACCTGGGCACTTCCGTGAGGAAAGAGCATCCCACTTGTATGTTGGATCGTTGGCTCCACCATTGTATCGCTTCTCGCATTCGAGGCGTTATTTGCATGATATCCTCGAAGGACCCCGACACCTGAATCCACTGGCGACTGAGCTCCTCTTGCAAGGGCCTCATCCGAAGACGACAGTTGGGGGTGAGAAGAATACAGGAAGAAATCATCTCGATGAAGGACTTGAACATGCGCACTGAAACGCACCTTTTTAATAACAGTGCCGCAGCCAACCGTAGTATCTTTTCCTGTCTTTCCTTTGAGATAAATACTTGGGCGAGCTTGGTGTCCAGTGTCGCTCCCAAGAAAGTCTTTTTCCTTGCTGGCGTGAGGTGCGATTTCTCGAAGTTCACTGAGAAACCCAGGCTTTGCATCAGTGACAGAGTTGTTTGAATGTGAGCTTGCACCATGTCGAAAGAACTGGCCTTGATAAGGCAATCGTCTAGATATGGATATATCTGTATCGATTGCAACCGAAGATGGGCTGCCACCGGGGCCAGTATCTTCGTAAACACTTTGGGGGCTGAGCGCAGTCCAAATGGGAGAACTTTGAACTGGAAGTCCCTGCCAGCCACTCTGAACCTTAGATACTTCCGGTGCCTGGGAAAAATTGGTACGTGGAAGTATGCATCCTGAAGGTCGAGCGTTGCCATATATTCTCCCGCCGAAAGAAATTGGAGGATTTCTTGAAGTGTCAGCATCCTGAATGATAGCTTTTTGAGAAATTTGTTTAGGGCACGCAGGTCGAGGATGGGACGCCATTCCCCCGACTTCTTGCGAATAAGGAAAAATCTTGAGTAGAAGCCTTTTCCTTTCTGATGATGAGGTACCCTTTCTATTGCTCCCTTCCGAATCATAGTGTTGATCTGGGCAAACAGCTCCTTGAGGTGTGCTGGACTTGAAGAAGACATCTGTAAAACTTGAAGAAACTAACTGATCTAGAAGAAAAACTGAGCAGAGCTCAGGGAGACTCCCTTCACACGACGTGCGGTAGAAAATCTGAGAGCCTGAGCCTCTGGGGAGAACATTCTGGTGGGTGCTGTCGCCTGATTGGCTGCAGTTTGGACTAAGGCATAATGACTAGGATAGTCACGATTGTGAAGGTTTTTTCTACTGTAGCTGGTGCTACTTTACTTCCTGGTTGGGTATTTCTGATATTTGCTATATGTATTATGGCATTTTATTGCTTTTATATATACCGTGGGACTCCCACTACGACGACGGGGAATGATTCAGGCATGTGAATCTATGAAAGACACCCCTAATACTGGAGAACACATGTCACGCAATGAATAGGCGTGGTTATCGGCTGATCGCACACTCGGGGTTCACCTCCGGATCGAGAGGGACTGGTGTTCTTGTCAGGAACTCCCTCCCCTTGGAAGTTGACGATACCATCCTAGACGATAGGGGACGGTATGCCACTATTACTGGTAGATGGGAGAGGAAAACGATTTCACTGCTATTTGTGTATGTTCCACCCGGTCTACAAACCACGACATTTGCTAACTTGGGAAAGATGGTCTTGGGGCTCCCCGAAGGGATCTTAATTGTGGGTGGAGACTTCAATTCTGTTGTTTGTGGTAGAGAAGATCGTTACCCCCCCCAGGGATCTTACAAGAGCGCAAACCTGGCTTGGCAGTTTACTGGAGACGCTGGGTTTTGTTGACTGTTGGAGAATGTTATATCCCGGACAGGTCCAATATACCTTCCACTCGGGTGCACATGGGAGCCTCGCGAGGCTCGATTAAGTCCTCATGCCAGCGGCACAGGCCGCATCGGTGAGAGAGGTCCGACACTTGGCCAGAGGCATTTCGGAACACTCCCCACTATGGCTTCTCATTGATATCCAGCTGGGAGCCGGGGGTCGGGTCGCCCCGATCAATCCCTGGTATCTCCGAAACCCTGAAACCCGGGCGGGTGTTGTCAAGACTATAGATTACTACTTTGTTGAAAATGTGGGGGTCAGTGTCCTCATCTATATCGCTGTGGGAGGCTTTTAAGACTGTGATTCGAGGCCAGACAATGTCGTTGATTGCCTGTGCTAAAAGGCGTAAGAATGAGGAGGTTGCGCGTCTGGAGTCTGAAATCACTACCCTGGAGGCAGAACTGGAATCTGAGGTTACGAAGGATAAATTACATGTCTTGCACCACAAGCAGTTCGACTACAGAGCCTTGGTGACAGATGCCGCCAAGGCCATGAGTCGCGAGCAACAGGGACGACTGTATGATGTGGGTGATAAAGCGGGGAAGTTGATCGCATGGCTGGACAAAAAGGAAAGATTGAGCCGAGTTGTGCCAGTTGTTGAAAGAGCAGATGGTGTGCGTGTGGTTGATCCGATTGAGATAGTGGAGGGCTTTGCATGTCACTTTCAAACGGTGTACGCGCCGGTCTCAGACAGGCCTGAAGAGGACTCGCATCTATTGCTCAGAGACATCACATTGCCTAGCTTGTCTGATTCTGATAGAGAGCTTATGGAGGCGGAATTTTCCAACGATGAAATAGCGCTTGCTATTCGCTCCATCCGCTTGGGAAAAGCCACAGGCCCTAACGGCATCCCCATCGAACTATACAAGCTATGTCCCGACAAAATGGCGCCGTATCTCCGCACGATGTTTCAGGAGTCGCGCGAGGTTGGGTCACTCCCCCGAGACCAGAGACTGGCCTCCATTGTTGTGATCCATAAAGAGGGGAAACCCCGAGATCTGTGTGCGTCTTACAGACCTATATCACTCTTGAATGCCGAACCTAAGATCCTGGCAAAAATCTTAGCAAATCGATTAATTAAAGTGATTGGGGACCTAATACACCCGGATCAGTCTGGATTCATTCCTACTCGTAACACCGCACTGAATTTAAGTCGTCTTCATGGCGTCCTCACGAGGGCGGAAACGTTGCGTGAACCGGCCATTTTGGTATCCTTAGATGCCACTATGGCCTTCGACACCGTGGAATGGCCGTATCTATGGGCGTCCCTTGCGAAGTTCGGGTTCGGCCCAGGGTTCATCGGTTGGGTTAAACTCCTCTATGAGAATCCGCTGGCCCAGGTGGTGGTCAATGGTAGGGTATCGGAGTCCTTTCCTCTCGGGAGAGGCAAGCGGCAGGGATGCACCTTGTCTCCGCTACTGTTTGCGCTCGCCTTGGAACCCCTTGCGGCATGGCTGCGATGGGAACCATCGCTTAAGGGCATTAGATGGACCCCCGACTTCGAGGACCGCATATCTTTATATGCGGACGATTTCCTCTTGTATCTCACTTCCCCCTGGAAGTCGTTGGGGGTCCTGTTCGATGTCCTTTGCTCCTTCGGGAAGAATTCCGGCCTGGTGATCAACTGGGCTAAATCCTGTGTTTACTCGCTTACGGGCGAGGTACCTCTCGTGCCGCGTAACTGCCCGATACAAATATCGCATACCGGCTTTAAATACTTGGGGATATATGTCTCGCTTGACCCAGCGGTTCGATATCAGAACAATTTGCTCCCTCAGCTTCTCGGCTAAAATCTGACGTAGCGGCCTGGTGTGGATTGCCTTTATCTCTGGTCGGAAGGGCTGCCCTATTCAAGATGATGTCCCTACCTAGATCCCTATACGCCCTTCAAAACACACTCGACATCGTGCCTACCAGTTATTTTCGTGAGATTGAATGCCTTCAGAGGCGGCTACTATGGGGCGGGCGCCCCCGCATTGCTTTAGCAAAGTTAACACTGCCCTGGTATGACGGGGGCATTGCGTTGCCGGACATCAAACGTTATTATTAGGCTTCCCAATTGAGTGCGATCAATCATGCCATGTATGGCCCTGCGTCCAACCCAGCATTCAAGATGGACAAATGGCAGCTCCCGGGAGGGGATTACAACATGGCACTATACTCCAAATCGATTGATCGGACATTAATGAGGCCCACCGGAGTTGCGGTGCGGATCTGGCATAGTGTAAATGCAGCTATGGGTTGGTCGGACAAATTGACCCGAGCGACCCCGCTCTATGTCGCCGAGAAACTAGGCAGTCTATGGACCACCAAGGGCTTCGATAAGTGGGACCTCATTGGTATCAGTAAGGTTGGGGGATCTGTGGGCCAAGAACAGGATAAAGACTTTCGAAGAACTGAAAATTGAATACGCGCTAAACGATAGGGAGTATTTCCGATACATGCAGATCCGGCACGCGATTGGTTCGGTCTTCCCGACCGGAACCTTAATCCCGGAATCTTCCCCTCTTGAAGATAGAGTGCTTGATGGGCACGTCCCGGATAGCACCATTTCCCTGATATATAAAAAACTCATTAATGATCGAACGGATCTCCTTCTGCAACTACGAGAGGCTTGGACCGGCGATGGATTGGAGCTGGATGATGAGGATTGGCAGGCTGCGATATCCTCTCCCAAGGAGGTTGCGATATTCCGGCCCGTCTTCGACTGGTGCAATTAAAGATCTTACACCGCATCTACATGACAGGCCCCCAACTGTTGCGTATGGGTTTTTCGGTGGATGGGTTGTGTAAGCGAGGGTGTGGTATGATGGGTACCTTTCTCCACATTCTATGGGAGTGTCCCGAAGTCGTAACGTTTTGGAACCGTGTGCATGCTGTCATGAATGAAGTTACGGGAGTTGCGTTGTTGCCTGAGGCTAGACGGTGTTTGCTGAATGTGTGGGAACCTAATGATTACAATGTGGCGCAGACACAATGGGTCACTCTGGGTAATATGTTGGCCAAAAGGGATATTGCGCAGCTATGGGGGTCCCAGAGGGCGCCTAGGGTCTCAACCTGGACAGAGAACATGGACTGGTGCATGTTTCGGGAAAAAACAGTGTATGTTGCACGTGGTAGGCCCAGGAAGTGGGGCAGAATATGGCACCAGTGGAACCAATATCGGGGAGAGATCTGTACTCCACCTCTTGTAGATACCCCGGAGACGCTGCAATCCCCATAGCCTGACATTCCTTCTGCCATGTTGAGTTTCGTTGCTACCATGCTTGCTTGCTCTCTTCACCCCCTAACCCCCTCCTTTTCATTCCTTAATTTACTGATTTGCATACAATTTTCCAGATGCGACTCTCCCCCTCCCGGAAGGGGCCCCTCATATAAATTTCCAGTTTTGCCTCTTCTTATGGTTTTCAGTTTTCTTTTCATTTCTGTTTATACATTAACAAAAAAGAAAAAAAAACTTCATTTATCCTGCGTTTTAACGTAAATTTTCATGATGTCTGCGTTCATCCGCCGCCGGACCCCCGGGTTGCTGGCTGAAGTGCTGTGTAACTGTATAATACCATGCTGTTTTGGCAACGGCCGGCCCGTGTGGTTGTAGGCTCGCAAATGTAATTTTATGATTCCAAATAAAGATTTTCCACAAAAAAAAAAATGTCTATGGAAAAACAGCTTCTTACTGTGTCCTCTATTGCGACAAAAAACAAAAGTAGTGTAAAGGGCTGTTCGTGTATTTCAAATGAATGTACAGGAGGGTGTGGTGATATCCGCTTATCCCATTTTCCTTTTTTTAATGTACTTTTCCTGACCCTCTTGTTGTTTTCGAAGAGATTCTATAGTTTGGATAATTTTGAATATGTTTAAACATTTCACAAATTTTTCAAAGTTTTCTTTCTTTTTTTGCTTAAACTGTTAATGCACTTCTATTGTTTCTGAAGTTTATATTTGCATATTTTAAATGCAACAGTGGCCATGCTCTTACCGATAAATGAACAGCGTTCTTCTCTTCGGAAATGCAGCCCTTATTTCCAGATAGCATGTAATCATCAGCTAAAAAACAAAGTTAGACATTGAAATAGCATTGCTTAAGTAAATATCTTGCAAACAAACAGCATTTTGAAATCTGGACTTATCTTAGCTAGGATCATAAAATCAGCATAATTACCTTCCGATTTGCTGAAAACCCCTGTGAACCAATGAAAGAGGCCTTTAATTATGGGAAATATTGAAAGAATTTAGAAGACCTAGGTGCAATTCTAAATAGGGCATCCTGTTAGCTTGAAAGAAGTGTTATGTGATCTATGGCAGAGAAGTCAATGCTGTAACTATACTTTCGATATATCCGTATGGAAACCAACTATGTCCGTTTTCGCAGAGCCGTTAAGACCTGCCTTTTAATCAATAATCTCTAGTACTTGTTGAATTGGTGACTCCCAAGTATCTTGCCTGTCTAGCGCCGGGAAACCCTTTTTGGGTAGTTGTCGCGCTTAATAAGCTTAAATATTAAATAAATACATAAATTCGAGACTTGGATGTAAGTCCATATCGGCCCAATGCATTTTCTGTCAGTCAAATAAACCATGGCTCATAATATATATTTTAAAAAATACAAGAAGGCTAAAATATTTCAATTCGCTTATCTAAAGCAACCTTCATATGGTAATACCTCAGACCAAGCCCCAGAAAAGTATTCAAACTCCAGCAAGTATTTGCCACACTTCCAGTAACGCAACTAGTATTCAAAGCTTCGGGTGCAGCACCACTCACAATTCCAATAAGAACACTGTATAGGACATGTCCCCCTAACCTAAATGCCAGACCTTATCTTCCAACCTGCTATAATTCCTACACAATTTACCGACCTTGCTAGGCTTGCAGTGGCGGGGCTTCTCCTTATTTAGAACATTCTGCTTATTCACTCTCACTCATACACAAGTGGGTACCCTTTCATTTCACTGTCATAGACCAGACCACCCACCCTGGCCTAGCCATGGAATTGTGAATTCTACTACTCCTGCAGTTGAACTAGGTGTGATCATGTATTCCCACCTTCACTTTTCCAAAGTAACGGCAAGATGCCATTACGCACTAGATTTAACTTTTAATGCAATCGACCTACAACAATAATTGAATGTCCACTCAGGGAAACTAATCACTCATAAGAACCGCAGGTGATCCCTACGTCAAGAACTTTAACTCCAGGCCACCTGCTATCCTAATCAAGAAGCTTTTACTGGACTGTCTAAGAATATGTCAATCTGTTTACTGAGACCGCAATCAGTCGCTAATAAAAATTTGACTTTCTAAGCAAAAATGGAACCCTTACTGGGGGGACATTTGTGAGCCGCCGAGAGTTCTACCAATTATGGGCATGGATTGAATGTCACCTGATTGATATATTGTTGTATATTGTCACCCCGACTGTAGATAAATCTTGAATATCGAGCATTGCAGATTGCGATAATGATGTTCGATGTTGTCTGTAAGGTGTTGTTTTATGTGTTAATTGTTTAAATAAAAAAGAATGTTTTAAAAAAAAGAAAATGTGACCTACTGGATAGGCTTGAGAAGTGTCATCTAACAGAGCTGCCTTATGCCCACGAGAGGACCAAGGCCAATGACCACTGTTAACAACTACCTCAGCGGTCAGTAATGCTATAACAAGAGCAACATAAATGTAGGAGACTCGCTAAGGCTTGAACTATGCCCTTGACATCACGAGTTACCATATTCCACAGTATTTCAAGACTCTCAATGAGAAAATGAGAAAAAGGCAGATCTTTCAAAGTCTTTTGCAATTCTTGTGGAAAAGCACACATCAATCACTCAAGCTGCACTTTTATTCAGAATATTCCTCTTAACCCAACAGAACTGGTAAAGGTTGGGTGAGAGTGAGAGGATACCAGTCTAACCTCAACCAGTTACTGCTTTTGCTGGAAAATAGGCACATGTCCACCTTCACCAACTTTAAAACACCAACATACTCCCAAAAAGATTAACACTGCTCCTTTGTGATAGAAACCTGAACTCGTCAGCAACCAAGAAAGCCATCCGATCCTCATCTCCAATAGTAGGAACCTCTTTGAGGTCCTCATTCTGAGTGCAGTGTTATTGGGGTACAGAAGTGGCACCTGGAGAAACGTCAGCATTTATGAAATCATCTTGAACCCACCTGCACCAGAAGAGAGTTGATGTTTAGCAGGTGCAATATTACCTTTCCATTTAAATAGGGGGCATTGCCTTTGCAGTTTTGACTGAAATGTTCCCAGTCATGGCAGATTTGTCTTGAAATAATCATAGCATATCATATGTTTATCATGCAATCAAAAAACATTTATAAAGCGCACAGCTGCCAACAGGTGTTCCGCCGCTAGAGCACAAAACTGGAGTCAGAAACACTAAGGAAATTAGTCCTTGTCGAAAAGCTACGTTTTCTCATGCGACTTGAAAAACCTTTCATTCTCCAGACGCCTAAATGCCAAGGGTAGCTCATTCCAGGCCTCAGAAGCTAAAACAGTAAAAGAGCATCCGCTTTTTTTAGATTATATCGCAGGCATATTAACAGAAAAGCATGCTCTGAGCTTAAAGTACGGACTAGGAAATATTTCCTGAGATTATTGCAGAAATAATCAGGAGTCTTCATGTGGAAAGTCAAGAATGCAATAAGCAGGGCTTTCAATGTGATTTGCTTATTGATAGGAAGACAATGGAGTACTTTCAGCTGGGAACAAATAGATTGAACTTTAGCATAATCGAAAATCAGCCTAGCTGCTTCATTATGCACCGTTTGAAGCCGATTAAGCAGTTAAACAGGAAGGCACAAGTAAAATGCTTTGGCATAAGCCAATCGCGATGTAATGGCTGCATGCACAAAAGTTTGCCGCAGCTATACAGGGACATGCTCCGGCGTCTTCTGCCACAATGGAGATTTGAAGGAGAGGGCATTATTAATTTTACACCTAAATGTCTTGCCATTGCAGTGGGGGTGGGGGGCAAGAGGAGGCCCCAACTCTTTCAGCCACCAGTCACTGGACCGTGCATAAGCAGAGCAACAGAAGAGCAGGATCTCCGTTTTGGAAGCATTAGACTTTAAACAGTTCCTGCTCATCCAGTTAACTACCTCAAGAAGGCATTGCTCACCTAGCACCTGTTTCTCACATTAGAAGATAAGCTGGGTGTCGTCGGCATATAAATTACTCTGCTGCCAGATGTGTGCTAAAGGGATCATATTCACGATCATTTCTTGGACGCCATCTTGGGGATAGTTGGGACTCCTGGCGGGCGCCATCTTGGGGCAGCATTCTAGCTGTCAGACGGCCACCTAAGGCGCCTATTTAAACCTGCCTCATGCTAGCGCGCAGCGGGCGCGCCGGAGGCGAGCCAGAGAGAAGCCCATCTGCGCCCATCCGCAACCAAACGGGACCAGGGGCCACAACCCCTGGCCCAGTTATTAGGTATAGTAGATCTGCACTGATGAAGCTACATCAAGGTAACCCGCAGCTAAGCCAGGAATGCTTAACACTGTTACGGCAGGAAGGGCTGCTTAAACCTTCGGGGGGAGGGGAAAAATGAATGTAGATATGGATCTGAATGATGGTCTTTTAAACACTCGTTCATTACAGAAGCACAATTTGGAAAAAATGTCGCTATTACAGGATGGGGAGGTTGATATTCTGGGGGTCACGGAAACGTGGCTTGAGGAATTCTCTACACCAGATGTGGTGGCTTCCCTCCCTCCTAATTTTATGGCTATCTGTTAAAATCGTGTAGGCACAAAGAGAGGAGGTGGGGTTGCTCTCCTCCACAATAGTCGATGGAGGGCAGAAAGAGTCTGTGCTGAAAGTATAGGTGGCGCAGATGTCTTAGGAGTGAAATTTGAGGTGGGCACTGACTGCTTGGTTATCTTATTGGTGTACCGCCCCCCTGGGCTGCACCAGAAATTATGGATCTTTTTGCTGATCTCGTTATAAGAATTTGACGGTTATGGGAGATTTCAACTTCCATTGGGAGATATCCCCCAAAGAGGGGCAGGCTAGCCATCTAGAGGAGGCTCTAACGGCCCTAGGTATGGTGCAACAAGTAGTAGGTCCTACGCAGGACAAAGGCCACACTTTAGATTTGGTGTGGACGACGGACCCAGTACTAAGTCCGGTAGTTACTATGCCGTGTGCCTGGTCTGATCATTATTTAATTAGGGGTCAGAGGGTGGCCCATAAATGTGGAGGAAAACCCAGGGTGAGGAAGTGGAATAACATTAATGAGGAAGAGTTGGTTGGTAATCTACTAAATTCCACCTCATTAAATATAATTGAGGATAACACAGAGGTTATTTGTCAGAAGTTAGCTGACAAATTAAAGAAGGCCATTGTAGCCGTTGCGCCGGCTAGAAAGGTGAAAATGGTGGACAAAGGGGCAGGGGCACCCTGGTACAATGACACGCTGAGGATCAGGAATCGGGCTCTACGGAAAGCGGAGAGAGCCTGGCGGAGGGACTATAACATGAATGCACAGAGCTTATATGTGCAGAGGCTTGCTCTTTATAACAAGCATTGGAAATGCAATAGGTCTCGCACCATTAGAGTTAGTGCTTTTAGAATTGTTTATGGGTTTTTTTGTAAATGTTTAGCATTTTTGTTTCCTGTAGCCAATGCTAAAGTATTACAAATAAAAAAAGCCATAAACATTTCTAAAAGCTCTAACTGAAATGGTCTGAGAACTATTGCACTGTGTGAGGGTGAGGGTGAGTGAGGGTGAGGGTGAGTGAGGGTGAGTGAGGGTGAGGGTGAGTGAGGGTGAGTGAGGGTGAGGGGTTGAGGGTGAGTGAGGGTGAGTGAGGGTGAGTGAGGGTGAGTGAGGGTGAGTGAGGGTGAGTGAGGGTGAGGGGTTGAGGTTGAGGGTGAGGTGTTGAGGGTGAGTGAAGGTGAGTGAGGGTGAGGGTGAGTGAGGTGTTGAGGGTGAGTGAGGGTGAGGGTGAGTGAGGGTGAGGGGTTTTGGGTGAGTGAGGGTGAGGGGGAGTAGTTGAGGCTGAGTGAGAGTGAGGGTGAGTGAGGGGGTGAGGGGTTGAGGGTGAGTGAGTGAGGGTGAGGGGTTGAGGGTGAGTGAGGGTGAGTGAGGGTGAGGGGTTGAGGGTGAGTGAGGGGTTGAGGGTGAGGGGTTGAGGGTGAGTGAGGGTTTGAGGGTGAGGGGTTGAGGGTGAGGGAGGGTGAGTGAGGGTGAGGGGTTGAGGGGGAGGGGTCGAGGGGGAGGGGTTGAGGGTGAGTGAGGGTGAGTGAGTGAGGGTGAGGGGTTGAGGGTGAGTGAGGGTGAGGGGTTGAGGGTGGGTGAGTGAGGGTGAGGGTTTGAGGGTGAGGGGTTGAGGGTGAGTGAGTGAGGGTGAGGGGTTGAGGGTGAGTGAGTGTGAGGGGTTGAGGGTGAGTGAGGTTGAGGGTGGTTGAGTGAGGATGAGTGAGAGTGAGGGTGAGTGAGGGGTTGAGGGTGAGGGGTTGAGGGTGAGTGAGGGTGAGGGGTTGAGGGTGAGTGAGGGTGAGGGTGAGGGTGAGTGAGGGTGAGGGGTTGACGGTGAGTGAGGATGAGTGAGAGTGAGGAAGATCACCTGCCAATGTGAGCCCAGCATTCACTCGAAAACTGAACTCCAGTTGTCTTACAGGAAGTATGCAGCGGGCGTAGATAAATGGGTGAATAGTTGCGACAGTCAGAGAAAGTGTATCAGGCCCTGCGAAGATTATATTTCTATAAAGCGTACTGGAGCTTTACAAGGCCCCTTACTATGTCAAACTCAACCCTACTTGTTGGGCCCTCCGAAGGAGGTGAGGCTGGGTTGGAACAGAGGGAATCGAATCAGTAATTCGAAATAGTGCTCCCAGACATGTCACATTGGCGCTAGGCAGGAGTAAGTACGCCATCTCTGCAAAGAATGCTCATCAAACCAGAAGGCAAAATGAATATAGTTTCTACCCTGGGAGTCATCCATTAATTCTATTTTAAAGTGCCCCAGAAGTAAGGCAATGCAAGAACTCAGTTAAAGACGGTGCGAGATAACTGTATTCTAAACTTTTTTTTTCCAAACAAAAGGGGGCAAGAATTGTTCAGTTACAAAACAGCTGAACGAACTGCACTGTGCGAGTTCTTTGCTACCCATATCTTTGCGAGTTATAAGTCTACTTGGTAAAGTGCACTTCAAATTAATATTTTAAAATCAAACTTACGTTTAGGGTGCGTTTACAAGCGTGTGACAGATTCTAGCAGTTGCAGCCAATGAATATTGATACAAAAACAAATTCTTCACTTTTCTAGGGTAAAAACAAATATTTTTTTCTGTGGGGCTCGTGAAATAGAGCATGGAAAAATAAGGCTGCGCCTGAATTTAAATGAATAAAAGCCCTCACAGCGCTAAAAACAGACATCCGTAAGGAAGAGTCGCCCACAGCGTGAAACATAAAAGGGTATGCAGGGCTCTGGAAGTGTATGCTACCTCTCACATACGTACATTTTATTTAGTTCGTCCACGGACGTTATTGTATTCGAGAACACAGTGCATTGTTTCTCACAGCAAACCAGACAGCAATAGACACGGCAGTGCCATGTTATTACTACTCATTGAAATGACGTTGCAGACACAGCAGCTGGTTTAATAGATTGCCTTTTATTATATGGGTATGTAAATAGGGGGTTGCCTTACACGTCATTGTAGAGGCTGCCAGGGTTTTATAAAACACATCCTTGCCCTCTCCGTCCCCTTAAAGAGGGCCGATGGCCAGCCCGGACCAGCAGCAAGTGCTCTTGGACTCCAGTCCGGTGAGGAGGAGAAGCAGCTCAAACACTAGGCTTCGAATAAAAAAAAATGCGACACGGCGGGCAGGGGAGGGGGCGGAGCGGGTAAAATAAACAAACAAGACGGAGGAAAGAGAGGGGAGGGGGGAGGAGAAATGCGACACGGCGGGAAGGGGAGGGGGCGGTGCAGTTAAAATAAACAAACAAGACGGAGGGAAGAGAGGGGAGGGGGGAGGAGAAATGCGACACGGCGGGAAGGGGAGGGGGCGGAGCGGGTAATACAAGACGGACGTGCACGCGCTTTTAAGCTCAATGCGCATGCGCATTGAGCTTAAAAGTCACGGGCACTGCAAGGAATCGCCACGATTCCTTGCAGTGGTCGCCACGATTCCTTGCAGTGGATAAAGAGTGGATAAGCCCCCATAGTCTCGCTTGCTCGATGCGCATGCGCATCGACAGGCGAGACCTAAAAAGGACATCCTGGCTCGAAAATCGGAGTTCTTTGAGACCAGAATTGCGACAGCTCGAGATCCGCAGAAAGAAATTTTTAAGGTGCTCACGGAACTGAGGAAGAACAAAGAGCAGAGGCCTGAGTTCTCACAGGAGGACTGTCAGAATTTCCAGGATTTCTTAACGAGCACAATTGAAGATCTCTTGATAGAAATCTCTCGCACCCCAATCCTAGACTGTCCATTACAAATTATGCCAGTTATCCCTAAGGTCCTTCATTCCCTGAACACATTGCCCTTGATTACGAAGGAGATGCTAGCTAGCTTAGTGGGGAGAGTGAAGTCAGGCTCCCAGGTGGATCCCTGCCCTCCCAGGGTTTTCAAGCTTGCTATTTCAGGGATAGAGGAGGATGTTCTTACTCTTCTAAACAGGTCACTGGAGACTGGACAGGTCACGACCACTCTCAAAGAGGCCCGTCTGATTCTGCTGCTTAAGAAGCCTGGGGCGGATGTCAAAAATTTAAAGAACTTTAGGCCTATTTCCCACCTACCTTTTTTAGCTAAGGTTTTGGAGCAGCATGTTCTGACGCACCTCTTGAAACATCTGGAGACAAATGATCTGTTAGAGCTGAATCAGGCTGGCTTCCGGGTACATCACAGCACGGAGTTGGTGATGCTGTCCATTTTGGATGAATTAAGATGCAGAGCAGACAAAAAGATCCCCGGTGCCCTGGTCCTGCTTGACCTCTCTGCGGCATTTGACACGGTGTGTCATAGTCAATTGCTGATGCGTTTGAGAGATCTGGGCATCCGGGGGACCGCACTAGGCTGGCTAACTTCATTCCTGCAGGAGAGATCGCAGAGGGTTCAGTTGTCAGACCTAGTATCAACTGCAGCGGCTATTACCTGTGGAGTTCCGCAAGGTTCCGCTCTCTCACCGCTCCTATTTAATATTTATTTGCAGCCACTGATTTCAGCTCTTAATCAGATGGAATGTCAGATATACAACTATGCCGACGACACACAGATTGTCATTCAAATTGAGGATTCGCCAGGAGCGCAAGCCAGGCTGCACAACATCTTAAAATACACGATTAACTGGATGTCCGACAACTCCTTGAAGATTAATCCAGATAAAACCGAGGTGCTGCCTATTACCATCTCTGGCAACCCTTGGAACGATCGTTTCTGGCCCAAGGAGTTGGGCAGGACTCCAGTACCGGCAGTCGTGGTGAAAAGTCTGGGCATCCACATTGATGGCAATCTGTCTATGAAGAAGCAAGTGTCTTCAGTGGTGGGCACATGTGTCGGCCTTCTTAGGCAACTTCGGAAAATCTCCCAACTGTTGTCTTTCTCTACTTTGAGGAGCGCGGTGTCCCCTATGATCTTAGGACGGCTGGATTACGGTAACGCTCTTTATGTAGGGCTTCCCCAGCAACAACTTTCAAGAATGCAAACAGTTATGAACGATGCAGCCAGATTGATCTTTAAGAAGCCCAGGAGTACGCATGCTTCGCCCCTCCTGCGGCAACTACATTGGCTCCCTATCAGACAGAGAGCAATGTTTAAAGGTCTGTGTATTTCACACAAGACAGTATATGGCAATGCGCCCAGTTATATTAAAGCCCGACTGTCTTGCTACACTCCTGGTAGGGCGTTACGCTCATCAGAGGCTACTCTTTTGATCAGCCCACGTTTCCGCCTGTCCACTTTGGGCGGGCGTGCTTTTTCGACTATGCTTCCTGCAGCATGGAATAAATTGCAATCTCACCTCCGCAAGGAGTCTAATCTATTGCCGTTTCGTCGGATGCTAAAAACGGTGCTCTTTCAAGAAGCATGGGGCGTGATGTAAGTTGGTTGCCTGTCCTGTAATGTCCGGTGTTTACCCTGAACAAGCGCTTAGAGACCCCCGGGTGATAACGCGCTATACAAATTGAAATAAATAAATATATGTTGGACAATGTACGCCTCTAGAGACCACACAGTTCTTCCAAGACGAAACGCTGCATTACTTCAATACGGTGATTGCTATTACCATTTTTAAAACGCTAATCTTAAAACGCTCTACTGTATTTTTACCTGACACTCACACTTTGCACATGTGATCCACGTAAGTCTGCATAGCTCTGCCCCAAACACCCCAGGACCGTCACAGCAAGTGCTGGGGGCACTTCCAGCGCTGTGGGCGCAGAGCGGTCTAGTCGACTGACGCTCATCTACATACTTAAGGCAATATCAGGTCGGACGCGCGCCGCTGGCGCGTCAAAGGCATGCCAAAGGCAACCCGTCTGCGCCTGTCCGCGACTGGACCGGGCCCAAGGCCATGACCCCTACACATTTTGAGACAGGTCCAATAAAGATCGGCTACTCCAGATATGTGCTACTTGCTCTCAGTCCTAAATTAACCTGCCCCAAACTACCATGGCAGATAGAAGCTAAATCCTGCCCACATGTCACCTATCCTTGAATACCACCCAGAGTGAGAGGCCGAATACCCGATGTACCCAGAGTAATAGGCCAATCACTAAGTCCATCAGGGCGGGGTAAATCAACACGCGGTCGCTAGTCAAGTATAACTCTGAAACAGCAGAACTCATAGAGACCCAAAATCTCAACATTCTTCTCATTACTGAGACATGGGCAGACGAGGCGTCGGATATTGATCTAGCACTAGCAATTCCTGAAGGATACTCGATTATCAGGGCAGACAGGAAGGGGAAACGCGGGGGGGGAATGGCCATCATCCATCTAAATGACTTAAGGACCAAGGGTTTAAATGAGGGCAGTAATCCAGATTGTGAGATGCTGCACTTTCAAATAAACATTTCCAATAATGATACGTTTAAGGGTCTCCTGATTTACAGACCGCCTAGGGTAAAAACACCTCTGATACAACTGTTGAACCTATTTCTTGAATCTAGTGTGAAGAACTCAAACTTCACCGTTCTGGAAGACTTGAATTTGCATCTGGAAAAGAGCTCCGACACCAGTTTAACAACACTGTCAGATGCACTATCTAATCTAGCCAAGGAACAGATCGTAATGAAGATCACCCACAAGGCAGGTCACAAGCTCGATGGGATATTCACATCCAACAAGAACATCAGAATATTAGAAATTTTATCTGTGCTATGGTCAGACCATAAGGCAATATTTTTTGCTATAAAAGAAGGATAAACTATAGCAGCAGCTGCAACACCTCACAAGCACATTTCTTCTCTTAATTGGTCCAAAATTAACTCCCCTATCTTAAAGGATCATCTAACAAAGTCAATCCCGGAACTTGACAAAGACTATAACGTAGCCACAAACCAGTTGGATCAATTCGGCCATAAAAGCAGCAGTTCCTCAAAAAAAGAACACTTCAAGGAGGAAAACTCCTTCCCAACCATGATTCACAAATGTGCTAAAGTTGCAAAAGCAACTCTGCAGGAAGTTAGAAAAAAAATGGAGGTCGAACTATGTGCAAGGGCCAAGAGAGAACTACAAAACATCGCTGGCCATCTACAAGAAACTAATATTAGCAGAAAAAGTAAATACTTCACACAAAAAATCGAGGATGCAAAAAACTCTTCTCCACAGTTAAAAAATTAACAAAAATTGACAGTTCCACTTTAACAGGAATAAGCTCAGAGTTTTGCAACAATCTGGGCCAGTTTTTTTGTAGACATAGTCTCCATGGTATAGGAGTCCTTCAAAAGGACAGTAAACCCTACTCACACGCTGCTCAACACTGAATCGAATTACGACATTTCACACCTATAAGAGATCACTCATTCTAATTTCAGTCACCTTAAACCAAACAGATTCTCCAGGTGGTTAGGTTAACGAAATCTGGGGGCACATCTGATCATTGTCCACCTAAGGTGATGCACCTTTTCCCCGAACTATTGAGTGAACAATTAGGGCTGCTCTTCACTGAAATAATTAAAACCGGCCACTTCCCTGAGGCATGGAAAACAGCGTCAGTTTTGTCGCTATTAAAGAAACCTACCCTAGACCCACAAGAACCGGGTAATTATAGACCCATCGCAAGAATACCGTTTGCCGCCAAAGTTCTGGAGAAATTAATGAATAGGCAGTTGTCCCAATTCCTCAGGGAGGCAAATGTCCTAGACCACTCACAATTTGGCTTCCGAGGAGGGCATGGGAGAGAAACAGCCCTGCTGATGGCTAAGGAGGAACTTAGGAGTGTACTGGATGCCGGAGGAAAGGCTGCCTTGATCTTATTGGATCTCTCCGCGGCCTTTGAAACGGTAAACCACGACACTCTCCTCAGCCGTCTTACTGAAGCAGAAGTGCACGAGTCGGCTCTAACTCTGCTGACTCTGCTGGCCTCCTACCTTTCCAACAGGACGTTCACTGTTGAGTTGGGAGAGGTGAAATCTAAATCTTTCAGCTCCCCATGTGGTGTACCCCAGGGGTCATCACTAAGTCCCACTCTATTTAACCTGTACGTGGCACCCCTGGCAGCAATAATAAGGGACTGCGGCTTCCTTCCAGTCTCATATGCTGACGACACCCAAATCGTGGTATCAATTGCAAACAATGTCAAAGAGAAAGCAGATAGATTTAAGAACTGCATGGAACAAATCAACCAATGGATGCAGGGCAATTGCCTAAAATTTAATGGGGATAAAAGCAAAGTCTTGCTATTGGGGACAGACATGCAAATCTGGTCCCAGGACTGCTGGACTGATAGCCTGGGCCAGCGCACATCCCCAGTTAATAAGGTAAGAAACCTTGGAATACTCCTGGACTCTAAACTGACATATGAAACACAGACTAACAAATTAGCCTCTTCCATCTGGTACATTGTGAAAATAATCAGGAAACTTCTGCCGTTGATCCCCCAGGATTCATGCAAAACTGTGGTAACTACGCTGGCCTTGTCGAGGCTGGATCACGGAAACCCTCTTTATGCTGGAATCCAGGTCAAGCATTGGCAACATTACAACGTCTACAGAATACAGCAGCTAGACTGGTGTTGACATTCCCAGGTATGAGCCAAAAGCTCATAGACTGAGACCTCTCCATTGACTCCTAATAGGAAAAAGAGTAAAATACAAACCCTTGTTTCTGACCTACAAAGCCCTCCACGGGATGGGTACCCAGTTCTTGAGAACTCACCTGAAATGGTATGAGCCCTGTAGGACCTTGAGATCCAGTCATCAAAAACTGATTGAGGTGCCAAGATTTAAACAGGTCCGGTGGGGTGGGAGAGTAGCTTTCTGCTGCATGCAGCTCAGACATGGAATATGCTCCCAACGGCAATCAAAAACAGCCCCTGGCTGCTCTCATTTAGAAAAGAGATAAAAACCTGGCTGTTCTCCGCAGGCTGGTAAATACATAACTTGGAAGCTATCTGGTCTCCTGCGTATACCCAGCGCCAAGACACCCATGGGCAATCGCGCGCTTTACAAAACTACAAATCAAATCAATCAAATCAAATCAAAGAGGAGCCCTGGGGGATGCCATGTTACACTGCTATAGGTGCTGAACAAAATGGCTCTAAATATAACGACTGCTGTCTAGCCAATAACAAGCATTGGCATTGCCAATAAGTCTCGCCTTTGGGACCTTATCAGCATTAAGACTATAATACAGCAATACATTTCCACTCATAATATCACAGTGCAGAAGAGTGAAAACGTTTTCTACAAAGTATCTCCTCGGGAGAAGCATTTTGTTACTATGAAGTGTGAATCCACGCGATAAATGGTGCCAAAGATAATCGTTCATGCAGGTGTGATAAATGAAAATCTTTGCAAAGTTTTCTGAATAGCTCAGCAAACGATTTAACACTGAACACATAAAAATGAGTGCATCTAGAAAATATTCAACAAGCGTTTATTAAATGGCAATTTAGTGGGTGCCATTTGGAGCAGTCCAGGAATTGGTTTTATATTTAAGTGCAGGGCATTGACACGTCAGTTGCAAGGAATGTATGCACAGCAACACCTGAATGTCTGCTCTGGCTGAGCTGTGATGCTCTTGTTTCCAGATCGGAATGGAAAACCAGTTTTGTGGCTGTGCCTGTGAAACAGCCTGAAGGGGATTCCCGCATTGACCGGAAGCTAGCACACTCTTCCAAAATAATGGGCAGGAGGAGGCTGTGACTGAATTTAACTGTATCTGGACTACGCAGGAGGCCAAGAGCCATACGAAGACTTCTGACGTGTCAAACTGAGAATTTTCAAAATAAGTCCAAGTTCACAGAGCTAGCATCTGTGCTAGATATCAAGGCGCTGCAGTGGGTGTTCAAAATTCACACCTGTACATAAGGCACAGAGGCAGCGCCAGAGTACAAATATGCCAAGATAGCCCCACATTTGTTTATGGAACTGAAAACCAGAGCGGTCGTGAAAGTGACAGCGACCGCGCTGGGTTAACCCCTTGCATGCGCGGCGAATTTCCACGCTGTGCGGGCGATTTAGAGAGTGGGCGGGTTCATGACAACCCCCAGCCGTCATCAGCACATGCCCACCGAGATGCATGACGGCCGGGGGCCGTCATCAGCATGGAAGGGGTTAATCAGTAACCTGATCCAGGAATGCAGCTGGCGCACTGCGCGCCGCTGCCACCTCCGCTCGCTCCCGAGACCCATAGGCCATGGGAGAGAACATTTACAGAAAAGGCGTGACATACCCTGTCTTTGGCCATTTGTGTGTTTCATTTTTGAAAGCCACACGCAATGGCCAATAAAATTTGTGGGTGTGAACAAAATCACATGGAGAAGTCTGTAGGAAGTTGGGAGTGCTTATAAGAAGCCTCCCCATAGAGCAGCGCATGCCCGCTGGGCTAGGCTCGACCTACAAATGACTGAAGCCACTGATTAAGTGCAGTGCCACCGACACACAGGTAAGCTAGTCTGGTGAGAAACAGTGGCTATAGCGCCAACAGATTTAACGGGATAAGGGCAACCATCTGGCACTGATTCAGGCGGAATTTAACCTCTTGGGAAATTTCCAAAAAGTCTGCTTTCCTACTATGATGTTAACAGAAACCCGACTGTGATGGATGAAGTCAATTACGGATCAGCCATAGGTTCTCAGTACAGAAATGAACCCCCTCTGTTTCTAACCTCTAGGAACCAATCCTCAGGCAAGCGAGGAATTAAAAACATGATTACGCCACAGGTTGATCAATTCAATAGCATGCAAAAACACAATTAAGGGCGGGGGAGCAGGGATCAAAAGGATAGCCCGACTTACGCTGGGGAATCGCCATGCCTGATTAATCAAGTGAAATTGGATCAAATCTAAGTAACGTGCTAGTAGAGTTGAATCTGTCTTGACCGTAACATATTATATTTTTATGAGTCCCAGAATGGCCTACTTGTGTAGAAATTTAGTGTGAGAATACCATGGAGAACATCGAAGCAAAAGTGGCACGCAGCTCTACCTTATGTTATGACAAAAAAAATAAAACTTGAAGCCTGGATGTCTAAAAACTACTTCTTGACGTTTGTGGAAAAACTACTTCTTGACGTTTGTGGAAAGTGAATTTATTCTAATCAACTGTGAAAAAAAATTCAATCAAGTGGAAGAATGTCTTCATCTCATGGATTGCTACAAGCCTCTCACTTTTCACGTTTACCCCATCACTAAGAGGACTCTTGCTTGACAGTAGTTTCTATTCCTTCAAACAACGAAGATGTGCTTCCAAAATTGGACTTCAGAAAGGCATTCTGTTGCATTCCCACCTCAGCTTGCATTTGTGTTGTGTTGGAGTCAAGGAGCACAGCCAGGTCATGTTTGTGCAGCACATTCAGGGGCTCAGAGTGGGCATTCTAGGTGGTGGATACTTATGTGTCTCAGGTTTCCTAGTAGAAGGGTGAGGTAGCAATGCTCCTGTTCGTCAGAATTTCGTCTTCAGGGTGGCTGGCCAAACTACTTCTGTACTGGGCTGTGTGCCCCTCTATGATACAGGATTGGCAGTTTGGTCTTGGCCTCATCAGGAACGGTCCTGCTTGGAATGGTGGTGGTGTGATTTCCATTTCGCAGCTTGTTTCGTAGCACAGTTTGTCTGTGACCAAGGGTGGGCATTTAGCATGACCAAGCTCCCCATTCTCAAATGGCATCCAGTGTAAGATAAACCAATGTAATATTGCCACTGCATATCCTATGCTGGATCATTTCGAGCTTCTATGGTATAAACGTATAACAGGCACAAAACTGGATAATTAGTGCAAAGCAACAGAGTTAAGTTTTGTTTGCCACAATCCTGTCCCCTTCAGCCTGTACTTTGTTACCTTTTCCAGCCTTTTCCTTGTTTTAGTTGGATCTTGTATCTACAGCCTTGTCAGTTATTTTTCAAGCCTATTTTGTACTCATTCTTTCTTCTAAGGTGGAGAAGCGTAGCTCAATGGTTAGAGCGGCAGACCCTGATGCAGAGGTCTGGCCTGTGACCAGGGTTCAATTCCTGCCTCGGCGGCTCTTGGACTCAATCTCCCTGGACCTGATAATTCTCGCCTCGGTGCCTAGTCTAATCATGGGTCCCACTCTGTGACTCTGGGCAATAGCTTGCTTAATCTCCACAACGGCCCCAGCAGCGCTTGGATGCCTGGCTTCACCTTGGGGGTGCCCAGGAGTGGGCATCTCACAGGAAAGCCTGGAAGGGTTCCACAGCGGAATGAGGTAGAAGTTGCTATATAAATACAACACACATTTACATTTCCATTAAGCTCCATTTATCTTCTCATTGAATTATTTGTCCTTGCTCCATAGGTTTTATTTAATCTTTGGTTCTTTCCTCCAGTTCTAGGGCCCTTCCCCTAAGACATCTGTCCCTTTCAGGTCTTTAGGTCATTTCAACGACATAGTGGTTACCAGCAAGTGTCACACTTTCCTATGGTAAGTCAGATGAAAGCAACTTAACACAAGCCTGTGCCCAGTGATTAACGCAACTATGATCTGGTGGTGGACCAGCTGGGAGACAACACCCTGCTTACCAACTTTCCAGACATTCACATGACACACCTGAAAAGCATTCTCCACATAGCTGCGCGACTCAAAGGGATTTGAAAGAACAACTGGATAACAATAATTCAGGAATTCCACTGGCTCACACTATCAGCCTACATTACATACAAGCCCTCTTGTGTCACATTTTAGGTAGTTGCTTCCAGTAGCAAAATGCCCCTTTTTAACAAGGTAATACACACTTATTGCATGTATTGTGTCCCCCTGAGGGACCCACCACCAAACTCATGCAGACTGCCATTGCAGGCTGCGTGACATAGTGTAAACAAATGTGAAAACACGACATGGCACGCACCCTGTGTGCTATGCCCACAAACAATGCATGCAGTGCATGTAACTTCAAATCAGAAGGAGAAACCCTTTATTGAAAAGGGAAGGGGTTTTCTTAACCTTAAAGTAGGTTCCCTTTTCGTGTGGTCTAGAGGAAGAGACATTTGTCTCTGGGGGTTCTTTAGGAAGGGGTTTATGGTGAGCCAAAACACGTATTAAAGCTGTTCAGGGATCAACAAATTCACAATCATTTAATAAACAACATTTTGCCTCTCTTTGACTATAACATGAGGTAATGAGGATGTAAACACTATTTTTATTAAAAGAAGTTCTTTATTGTTTTCTGTTCATACCATTTATTAGAGCAGGTTCAATTAAAAATAATTTTTTTTTAAAAACAGTTACTGTGGCATTATGCTCCACAAACATAAAAAATTCACAGTTTAAAATAATGGTTCTTTCAAAGCAACAAATTTATCATATAAAACAAAAGTTTTTTGTCAAATTTATTACAAAAACACAAATTGTGGACGCGGCGTTTCGGTGATTATATATCTTCACCTTCTTCAGGACAGTGTGTAAGTTAAAAACTCTCCAATAAAGCTGTTTGGTCAGTTGCTTTTTTAAGAAGAAATTGGCGAGTTGTGACCCTGTCAGAGATCTTGACTTCTGGGATTCTCCACAGACTAGTCTTTGTCCTTGGAGGGTATCAATTTTCTTCACCCGGTTTGTTTGGTGAGATGTTTTGTCTTAAAAAGCTGGGATACTTCATAGAAGGATCTTATGCAGAGGCCGGTTTTCCTTGTCCTCGCCCGGTATTAATCAAGGTGGTGGTTTCTAACCTTTGGTTATCTTTTTTAGCAGCTCGCACTTGCTTATGTGGCGAAGCTTTTCAAAGAAGCGGGGGTAATTCTTGCTTTGTTTGAATTCTTCCTCCTCGTGTTTTCCGGGCGTGCACCTTAGCCGTCTTGCAGGTAGCGCTACCTGCAAGTTGGCTAAGGTGCACGCCCAGAAAACGCGAGGAGGAAGAATTCAAACAAAGCAAGAACTACCCCCGCTTCTTTGAAAAGCTTCGCCACATAAGCAAGTGCGAGCTGCTAAAAAAGATAACCAAAGGTTAGAAACTACCACCCTGATTAATACCGGGCGAGGACAAGGAAAACCGGCCTCTGCATAAGATCCTTCTCTGAAGTATCCCAGCTTTTTAAGACAAAACATCTCACCAAACAAACCGGGTGAAGAAAATTGATACCCTCCAAGGACAAAGACTAGTCTGTGGAGAATCCCAGAAGTCAAGATATCTGACAGGGTCACAACTCGCCAATTTCTTCTTAAAAAAGCGACTGACCAAACAGCTTTATTGGAGAGTTTTTAACTTACACACTGTCCTGAAGAAGGTGAAGATACAGAATCACCGAAACGCCGCGTCCACAATTTGTGTTTTTGTAATAAATTTGACAAAAAACTTTTGTTTTATATGATAAATTTGTTGCTTTGAAAGAACCATTATTTTAAACTGTGAATTTTTTATGTTTGTGGAGCATAATGCCACAGTAACTGTTTTTAAAAAAAAATTCTTTTTAATTGAACCTGCTCTAATAAATGGTATGAACAGAAAACAATAAAGAACTTCTTTTAATAAAAATAGTGTTTACATCCTCATTACCTCATGTTATAGTCAAAGAGAGGCAAAATGTTGTTTATTAAATGATTGTGAATTTGTTGATCCCTGAACAGCTTTAATACGTGTTTTGGCTCACCATAAACCCCTTCCTAAAGAACCCCCAGAGACAAATGTCTCTTCCTCTAGACCACACGAAAAGGGAACCTACTTTTTTGTCTGCAATGCATGTAAGTCACCCCTACAGCAGGCCTTATAGCCACAAGGCAGGGTGCACTATATTACATGTGGGGACATATCTACATGAGGAGATATGATGAGCAGATATGCCCAGTGCAGTCTAGTTCAATTACTAGATAGTACAAGTGAGCAGGGGAGCCTTCTTAAGTATATGTACTGGACACTGGTCATTACGAGTTCCCCAGCTACATGATTGCTTTACTGAAACCTATGGTGTTTGGTATCAAACAACTTGTCTTAATAAATCTGTACTGATGCCAGTAGTAGATTTATTAAGATATGCACCCAGAGGGCACCTTAGAGGTCTCCTCTGTAAAACTACTAGCCCTCTTAGTGTGCAGGCTCACTCGTATCTTCCAGCCTGCCACAACAGACATGTTTCTGACCTGCTGGAGGCGAGAGCCTGCGTTCTCAGAGATCAGAAACAAAGCCTTCTCCGGCAGGAGTTGTTTACACCCCCTCCAGCATGATGGCTATGGAATCTGCATACCAAGGTCAGAGGCTTCAGAGCCTCTGCCGCCTTTGATATGCGACCTGGCTTTCCTCAGACCTGGGAGCTGCCCTGCCCTGAGGCCCATCCAGCACCAGGACAGGTGGGAAATTAGATATGCAAGTAGGCCTGTTGCACCACCAGGCTAGTTACACCCCTTGGGTGGGCTGCCTGATGTGCTCCGCAAAGGAATTATTCCACCATCATGATTTTGGTGGATATCTGAACTCTGAGACAGGGTTAGGCCCACTCCTCAAGGAAGATATCATATAGGGGTGTAGTGACTCCAGGGGTAAGAGGCCCTTTGGCTAATACCCTACGCTTTCCTTAACGCCCCTAAATTCAGTATTTAGGCAGGCCCCTGCCACCAGGAACTGAGATTTGCCTAACTAAAGAAGAAGGGCTACAAAGAGCCGAAGAAGCAAGAACTGTGGAACAGCTGTGGGCTTTTGGCGCCAAACTCTGCCATACCAGCTCTTGTACCGACAATCGCGACAACCCAACTCTTTCTGCAGCTGTGCATCCTCCAAAAGCCTAATAGGGCTTCCAGCACTTTGCCAACCAGCTAGCATCTCCCTTGAAGTGGAGGAGCCACTTCCCTGCAACCTGCAGGCACTGAGCGCAAAGTTCGGTTCACTGTTCTGCTGACCATCGGGTCCACCGACGCAGCAGCCACCCAGGAGGAGGTCACTGTGCTCCAGATAGTCCAATCCATATCCCACAAAGACGCCAGAACCCCCAATGGCTTCCCTGCACCAATACCCAGGGTACCGGACATTCTTTCTCAGGAAATAACTTTAGACACTTCAAATTAACTATATATCCTCACGAATGCCAGATGAAGAAAGTTCCATTTAAGGGTTAGGCATGGGGTTAGCCTAAAATTATTGTCAGGGATTCAAGTTAATTTTCTTTTTTATTTAAACGTAGTTATTTAATTACATTATTTACTTACAGAGCAAACTTGAACTTAATATCAACACAGATAATTTGTTGGATTTCAGTGTTCATAACTTCTATTTAGTTCATCACAATTTAATTTACTTTAATCAGACAGAGTTATATTTGGGTTTAGGTTCCAATGGACATTTTGCATTAGGTCTGAAATGGTGTTATATTTAGTAAATAGTTATAAGGTTAGGGTTAATGCCAAGTACAGGTTTAAGTTACGAAGCTGACATAATCAGTGTTTTGATGTTACAGACTGGAGGACAATGTCTTTATCTATATAGTATTTCTATAGCACAAACCTACCTAAAAGACAGCAGAGCACTGTGAATGGTCAAAGATCAGCATTCAACAAGTAAGAGCAGAGGAAGCTGGGCTATGAACAGTTAATGCATTGTGATGTACTGTTCTTTAAAGAGATGAGCCTTCAAATGTTTCCTTAATTGGAGCAGCCTTAGGGGCGGGCCTGAAAGATACTGGGATGTTGTTATTACAGATCCTGAATGCATATTTGGAAAAGTTCTGCTGCATTACTTTACATTTTTTACACTTCTTAGTCTGCAGTCTGATGGTGTCCTGGCCATGGGGGAGGGGGGGGGGCAAAATCCACTGGAGATGGTGAGCTTGTCTGCAAGTTAAGCTGGGGTGCTGGTCAAGACAGCTTTGCAAATTATGCCCCTGATTTTAAAAATGGTGCGGGTCGGCACGAGAAACCAATTAAGTTCAATAAGAATGGGGAGCATTGAGATCATATTTCTTCAGGCCTTGAGTAAGATGCACTGCAGCATGCAGGATGCTCCTAAGAGGTGCCAGTGTAGAGGCTGAGAGGCTAGGAGTAGGGCATTAAAACCATCCAAATGAGGCATGAGGGCTTGAACAGCAGTTCTGAAGTCGCTTTCTAGAAAAAATTGTTTGACCACTGGGATATAACTTAAGATTGAAGTGATGGAACTGGCATTTGAATGTTTTATATACATGGTTCACTTAATGGTGGGTAGAAACTGTGATATATGTTAAACATATCTCTATGTCAGGCTGTTCAAGCTACAACTGCTATGTTGGAATGTACAAATAGTAAAAGCCACAGGCAAATGAACTACCTTCTTCAGTAAGATATTCACTGCAATAAATGGAAGGGAGAAGTCTGCTGTATTTTTAGAAGGAATAGGACCAATTGGATCCCAGAAGGACCCAGCATACAAGACAATAGGGCTATTGGCAGCCTGTTGGCCCAAAGTACTTTAGAGCTCAAAAATTTCTACGCAACTGTTTTTGCTTTTTTTCTGGTAGACTTAATGAAAGGATACTCAAACCACACTTTTCTTGTAAACCTGCTTCAATCAGGAGGATCTTGATCCCTGAAAAGAGAGGGTGTCAAGAGGCGCCATGTGTTATGCCTCTTGATTTTGATGACACAATATTGTGAAGGATTATGTCAGGAAAATCGGCGCAACCAGCTCTAGGATTACTGGCACATAAGAAATATACCTAGCATTTCTAAATTTGGTTTGAAGAGAATAAAATACTCAACAACTTCTTTACTTTCCTGGAAATCTCTACAAAATCAAAATACCTCAAGTTGTAACGGGGGCCAGCTTTGTTTGTCTTTTGGTACTGTTAGAAGGTAAAAGTGGATTCCGGAATGCCATTCCAACAGGATGTTCATACATGAGAAAATGTTCTTTCCAAAGAACATACACCTTAGATTGGAGTATAATATGCATCAGGACTCTTTAAGATGGAGTACCTCCGGTACTTTTTTGGGGAACAGTATCTTCTTAGATTGTTAGTCTAGGTTGGTCCCTATACATGCAACCTTAAAGAGAAGTATCATCACTGCCGAGTGTGCAGAAGGAAGGACTATGATGTTTGGAAGATTCTCAAGAATGTTTTCTACTGGATGATGGTCTACAGGAGTAATCTTTGGTTGCAGATCAGGATACTTTAGTACCAAGCACCTTCTCATGTCTACATTTGGCCAGACATACAAGACTGCCTCAATGTCAACCAACTCAGGGTCAAATGTCTCAACATCTAAGCCATATCCATTGGCATGAAAGGCTGACTTACTGCTGCCATCTCTGAAAGCACTTGAAAGATTCTAACCGACCCAAGCAAAAAGGAGGCCATGAAGTATTCCTCATTTTCTTACCAAAGGGTCAGAGTGCTAAAACACTGTCAAGGACCCAGATCTTGCAAAGTTAGCAAAAGATGACAGGCATGGCAAAAAATACATCCTCTTGGGTTTCAGCATGGCGCTACCTTCCATGCCTCTCGCAAAACATTTTCAATATATCATTGCCTGCACTATGTTTAAAATTAACTACACTGTGAAAGTCTAACACATGGGAAACATAAATGAGTAATGTCTTCTTTGCCTACTTTCCTCTCGCATCTGCTGCAACTGTGAAACAAATCAAGCACACTGGAGAACAACACCACAGTTAGAAGGAAAAAAAAGATAGAGTTACACCAATAAATACTTGGGGACTGACCACCAAGTGCTGGGCAAACCCAAATTGAGGTGCAAACAGAAGTTTTCCCTTGATGGGGGATTATTCTTGTGGTAATACCTTACCCACATATTTTAGCTTGCATGATTGATAAAAAACCATTGCATAATGTGTGGTCAAACACAACAAATTCTGAATGGAGTAAACGAGAACTATTAGTGGGATTCCCCTATAATGGTGCAGTAAGTAAACAGTGTGTAACTAACACACTCAGCGGTGTCCGAACTTAAAGGGTGCATTCTGGAATTGGGGAGTGGCTGAAGAGAAAAACATAACTGAGGTCAGTGGCTGGTTAGGGGACAGTAATGCAGAGCACTTGGCTTTAAAGTGACAGGATCTATGCAGCATCTGCTTTTGTTTCTTGTTTAAAAAACATGCAAATGCTAGTTTTATATCTTTTGTTTTAATACTTTTTATTGAATTAAAGCACATCTCATTATCATAGTTATATATATTTGTACCTCGTGAGACCCTTTCTCATAAATATACACATAAAATAAATTAGCAATACATACTTTTTATCACCAAGGAAGTGGGAGAGGTTTGAATGACTGAGTGTATCCTACTTGGTTGTGTGAGGTATTTTAATTAAACGAAAAAGATCATGTAAAAGAGCCAAAAAGGAATTGTAATGGCATAATCCAATATACGGATGTCGCAGAGTCATCAAAGGCCTCAGGAGATGGTTAATAAACTCGAGTTTAGAGAAAGGGGAGTTCAAAAATGAATGTAATGGAACATGAAATTAGGAGCAGTTATCTTGGAGTTTAAAGCCATGTGCAGGCGCTGAAATCCAATAACAGGTTTTAAGAAATTGAAGTAAAATTAACATTTCAAATAGGTTGTACCATGCATGCTGATATTATCTTAGTGGTCATATATGATGGGGGATATAATGATGGTAAATATTTTGCCTACCAGTTACCCAGGACTTTCACCTTCATGATATTTTATGAGATGGACCAACACAGAGCATGTGCTTGAGAAGAGATCATTCCTTAATTTCAAATATTTGTATTAAATTAGCAAACATGAACAAAACACACATAACAGCCCAATAAAGACAGATGCAAAGCTTCAGATTTGAGAATGTAATACATTCAGGAAAAACTAGATAACATTGCCAACAGGAGAATGTCTTTGCAATAATAAACACAATGTAAATGTTAAATGCCATTAAGTCATAACTGGTATCGAACAGGAATAGTATGTAAACATTCTAAAAAGAAAACTTACTTTCAGATGCACCTTGCATGTAGCTTGAGGCACTATTCAGTTGGTGAAGCTGTGTGGCAGCGTGAAGGAGACCAGGAGCAATGCTGCCTTGGGAGGTTAATGCTGAGAGTTCAGAGTTCAAGGTCCTAGGTATCCCGGTCCCAACAGAGCGCTCAGGATTCAACTGAAGAAGATACCCTTCAATCATATGAACTTCTTCCCACTTCACATGAAAGGAATTTGTGGTTGCTCTAATCAACTGGACCTGCGATGGAGCCGGAGGCTTCTCTGGCATAAAAAAACAATGCAATATTTAAATAAAACTCATTTTAATTTTACATGTGCTTAAGTTTGTTCCAAAAGACTGGCATGAGTTAATTTTGTCAAAAGTGAACACATTCTACACAGAAATGTGTAACTAAACTATAGCAACTCTTTTCCACCCAGTGCCCCACCCAAGTTCTGCCACACGCCGAGTCATCTCTCTGTTTCTCACATGCACTCGGTAGCTTTTGATCCCTCCTCTAGAGGTTGTAACCAATGTTCCCCCTAATTTGTTATCTCTCTGTGCAGCAATGTAGGGTCTCTGTGCAATGCACCAAGGTTAAAGTGCGCAAAAGGTATGTGGCAATTCAATATGGAAAATGATGTGAGATATTAAATGCTACAAATAGTGTTTCTGATTTGATTCCCATTGCCGTATCAGACTTTCATCTATCCTGTATGTGTTGCCAAAATAAATTGGTTCAAATGTTAAAGTTTATCATTCATTCCTAGGTGATGCCTTTCTTGTTCCCTTGGAATAAAAGAGTGTCTTGTTCCAGGGACACCAATGGAACACAACCGTATCCACCACAGATACTGCCCCATTGCCACTTGCGGCCCCAGAGCCGAAAGAAAAACACCCAGTTGTGATGATTTATTTATGCTAATAGTCTCTTTTTTTCTGCAAACGTTAAAAGTGCTTCGAAACAGGGTCTGATTTTTGTAGTGAATGCTATATAAAATAACAAAGACAGCCCCCCCCCCCCTCCCCCCCTCAGCAAGGTGGGCAATTCACTGGTTTGGGCTGGCACCACTACTAGATGTAGTACAGTGGAGCAATTTTATCTGTGGAAATGGGATACTCGAGATCTAAATCATCTAAATCCCAGCTTTACCATTACCTAAACATGCTAAGAATAAACATTATAATAGAAATGTGTGCATGGCCTCCAACATAGTTGCATTCACCATGCCATTAGAACTACCCCACATAGTTTGGGGTCAAGTGGACAGGGTGAAAACTGTGGAGTCAAGAGAAATGAATTATAATCCCAGCCTCCCTCCCCACATGGACAGATTATGTGTTGTTTGTCGATCACTTTTTGAACGTACTCCTCTGCGCTCATGTTTTGACAACAACAAGAGAATTTATAGTCAGGCTGAAGGCTGCAATAAATATGAGTTTTAAAAAATCTGGACTCGAACTCATTGGCTACAACCCTGTGAGAGACACGACTTAGTCTCATGGTATGTTTACCAAATATGCTTACG
The DNA here is from genome assembly GCF_964263255.1 of Lissotriton vulgaris. NCBI lineage: Eukaryota > Metazoa > Chordata > Amphibia > Caudata > Salamandridae > Lissotriton > Lissotriton vulgaris. The sequence continues at coordinate 1,814,100,305 of NC_141685.1, forward strand.
GGTGGAAGTTACAGCTGTTGGAGCTAGCACTACTACATTGCCGCTTCAGTTTGACTAGTTTGCCAAACCGTTTGAATTTGAGCAAATCATATTCCCCTTGTGCCTGGGTCTATTTATCAGCCAGTATTTGAGAACTGAGTACCCCAGAAACTGACTGTGGAGTTGGCTGCATTAGCAAGAGTTGCATGTTGCTGTTACTTCCCAACTGGTTTCCCTACTTCTCTGCGCAGAAGCCTGCACCAAAAGAAAGATTATCTTTCCACCCTCTTGAAATTAAAAGACAAGTCTTGATCATGGCATGTAGATCAGAAAGCAGCCTAGTCTACTGGATGAGGCCAGAAAGAGGAGAGGGCAACAGAGAGCACGAGGGAAGCGCAAGAACAGAGAGCACTGGAACAGGATAGATCACTGAGAAGAGGGATGGGCGGGGAGCAGAGAGTAACAGAATGGAGCAAGCACAGAAGGGTTCAGCAGACAGCATCAGAGCCGGCCAGGACTATTGGCTTTGTCAATAGTTATTGGCTGTTTAAGGTAAATTATTAGCAACAATTTTGTTGTAAATAATTGTTAATGAATAATGTTCAGTTTGGAAATTTTGAGACTGTTAATTAAATGTTACTGCGGCTTTGAAAGGGTTAGTGATCTACCGTATCTCAATCACACCCGTTGTGTTCACTCTGTTAGACATTTAAGCCGATTGTAACGCCAAATCTGCATATCTAACACCTCATCTTTGTCCTATTCAGCATCCTCTTTTCACTATCTCTCGAATGCACTTTCTTGCATCTCCTTTAATTCACCCCCAAACACACACCACATCCACTCATGTGTAAGCACCGTATTTTCTTTTCTTACACCGTGTCAATATTTTAACAACTGTGAACCTACTTTAGAAAAACATTTGCACAGAATCACAATTGTGACTAGAAGACATGAGTATTGCTCTGTGCGCTCTGCAAAGAGGACAAGGATTGGATGACCATGTATTCTGAACACTTTTATGTCCCGCTGATAGGCCCTGTGGGAAACTCGCACAGTCTTCAGCCTCCGCCCTGGAGTGCTTCATGGTGGCCCGTTAAAAACACATAGAAGCAACCAACTTAGTTCAAAATAAGCACAATGCAAGAGTAATATGCTACATAAAAAAATACGGAAACACAACATCCTGTAAGGGTTAATTCTCCTAGGAAATGTGCACTTAGGCCAAACGTGTGAAACATAAACAAGAATGCACTGCATACCTACTGCAATTAATATGTCAGCACGAGTCAAATTGTGAATAGGGAGTGAATGTGGCAGCAATAATTTTTTAGGGCACTCTACTGAGCATACAGTATGGACAGCTGCAAGGCATACTGCGAAAGACTTCCTAGAACTAGATTTAGATTACACCCAAGCACAGTCTGCTCGACCACCTAATCAGGTATGCGGTTGATTTTGAAAGGCAAGCTAATTAGTACGCATTACTTTTAAGCGATGCCTTGGGGGAGATTAAGTTCTGTGGTTAAAACAGCCATTCTTTGGCCCAGTCCAGTGAAATGCCTCGTAAAGTGGAAAATCCACTACCAGTGGCTGCATGGGAAGGGAATGGGTCCTGTTTCAAAGGTGCTTCGCAGTAGGAGACTGAATGCCTTTGACGTCCTTGTCAGACAGTTTGTTCAGCTCTATCTCTCTTCACACCTTATAAATAGCTTTCGTCCCATCACGGGACGCCCTTTGTAATGCGCGCATCGAATGAGCCTCTGCGCAGTATGCGCAGGCGCGCAGATTAGAGGGAACATTGGTTGTAAGACACCTCTTTCACCTGCACATCACTGAATCCTGCCCAGTGATTGCTGAAACCTATGGAAGAGTCACCTTTTTTTTCATGGCCAAAAGCAAAAACGTCCTGCAACCAAACCTTCCATGGAAAGACTGTGATAATCAAAATTAATAAAGTTTTGTATATTATCTACAACTTAAGACATTTTCATCACTAGATGATGAGGACACCAGGAAATAAGAAAGAGTCCTCCGTGAAAAACTAGCGACATCTGAAAGTAACTTGAGGAAAGAGGCAAGTGCTGGTAAGACTTCCAATGCTGAAACAGTTTCAGTGCACCTTGGCAGAATACAATTTAACTAGAATGTGGAAACAAAAAGAGAATGTGGATGGAGGTGCATGGGAGGAGTTTACCCTTGTGCACCATCCCAGTAGCAATGTATCTTATCTTATCATCTACTTGCAGCAGTGTTAAACTAAGCTGTATTGCAGAGTATTGGCTACAAAAAACGTTTAATAGAAAACTCAACCTACCAGTATCAAGGTACCAAAGATCTTTGCAGCACACTTGACCATTCATAGCTTTCTTGTAGCCATCTCTTCCGCTCCAAATATAAAGACGTGTGCCAATGTTAACTGCACAGTGACCAGCTCTTGGCCTTGGGATATTCTTTTTGTCTTCCAGAGAGTCTGACATTAGCGTTTTCCATTCCAATGTAGCTAAAAGTGTCAAATGGAAATGCTATTTAATAGAAGCTGAAAGCCAGTCATTTACTATTGCCTCCCTCACAAACAGCATTGATAACAAATGTGGTTCCTTGCAATAAGTACAAACTCAGATAATTAGAAATACTGATGGTAACGCATCATTTAGGAATATTGAAATTCACAAACAACAAAAACAAAAGTCAATTGATTGGTGAAGTCAAAAGAATCCCTTGCTTCCATTTTATTTAATATAAGCCAAGGTTTTATCCATTCAGTCAATAAATAATATCTAGTGTGGTGTATTTTAACAGAATGGGCTTCATGTGAAATTTATATTATAAATTAACAATGAACAGTGTGAAATGCATCCTTACCAGCAAATATATCCGCTGCCTTGTCAGACTGGACTCCTCCATCAGACCACCCCACTCCTCAACTTGGAACCCCCCTACCCCAATGCCTTCTTTATCTGGATTGCCACATGCCTTGTTACACACTCTCTTATTATATTGCTCCCCCCCCCCCCGGTGGATTATTATGTTAAGAACTTTGTTAAGGTTGACAAATCTCTGCAAAACATGGACTATGAAACAACAACCTACAAGAGAAGGACTTGGGTACTTTTTAACTTAGTGTGATGATTTGTGAGAAGACTGCACTAGGAGAAGGTACAACAAGCAACACTGATTTCAATACAGATGAAAATATGCATGACCACATGATAGAAAAATAATTCTTCATCAAGGTAACCAACCCAGTGTGCCTCGATCATGACGTTGGCTCCCCCACGCGCATCCAAAAATGTTTAGGACAATATGTTGCAAGCAAAAGACAGGACAGCTAATTTTCAGCTGGGAATAGTCATGTCTGAGATTTTTGTCGCAAGATGTCGTGGGGCTAATAAGCCCAGGGGTATGGTGCTTGACAATAAGTTGAGAGTTTTGTGCATGTCAGAAAACCGATTCACTAAAGGTTTGCTTATGGTGCAATTGCTGCAGCTTTTTATATGGATGGCAGGTGGGGATACATTCTGGAGATGTGGTAGAGGAAGTAGTCATTTTGAGACAGAGGAAGAATATAATATAAAATAGCCCTATTATAGGAGTAGAACGAGGCAATGGCCTAAATAAAGGACTTAAACAATACCATATAGGGACTAAGTCTTTCTTTTCCTTTTACAAAGTAAACATCTCATATGTTTTGAGCCAACCTAAGTATCGAATCTAATAATGGGCAATATTTGAGTAATTACATTTATCACAGATCATGCTGCTCTATGATTCGAAGTATGGTTAAAAGGGAGATTTACCAGCAGAAGAGAAGCACTGCTAGAGAACCTGTAATATTGGTCAAGTAGATGTTTTAAGTGCAATCACATTTTAATGTGGTGATTTATGCTAACGAAATTTTAAAAAACAAGATGGCAATGAGGCTGTAAGTCACAAAAAAGTAGGATACCCTAGAAACAATATCTTATAACCTGAAAAAGGGCGGGGAAGCCTACTAAAAAATGAATGCATACAGGAAGGTGAACCATCAGACAAATTTAATGTACTCATCACTGAGAGACCTAGTGTAGCACAGAGTGTTCGACTCTTTAAGTGTTACATGAGCCCAGCACAGGAGGGTCCATCAGCACTCATCTACTGTGAAAATCTGTTTTCAGGACCTTTTTCTTAAATTCGAAGCATATATGGCAACCAATTAGCACATGTTATATCAAAATAAATCACCCCTGAGTGAAAAAATAGAAACACTAACCAAGATTGAGCCAGGAAAATGAGCTTGTGCACTTCCACTCACTGTCGGCAGCCGCAACTCCTATATCCTGTGCTGACAGCGGAATCCATCCACCAAACACGTACATTCTGAGGCAAAACAAGAAAACATATTTTTTTTCATTTGAGATCTTCAAGACATTCTCTTAGTGATCTCGAGTCAGCGTTGCTGTGACAATGAACTTCAAGACCCTCTCATATTCTTTCTAAACACACGCTTCCCCCAGAGCGCAGTTTAGGTTTCACAGGCATATCTCACTTCTTAAATGGTAACAGATATTTTCTCCTCTTAATCTACTCTTGTGCGAATGTTATAACAATTAAATTACTACAAATGAGACTTTGAAGGCCACAATATTAATTTAGAAGCATTTATGTGGGGATACATATTTTATGGGAGGGATTGGCACACCTCAAAGTCAGAGCACACAGCTATTAGAGCTACATGGAGGTACCACACAGAGTTTTTGTGAGGGTGGACGAGAGAGATAATATTGGTGACAGAAAGGCCATTGCATTGGTTTTTAGAGTATTCAGGAATGGGCTGGTGAAATATGTAGGGGTGAAGAGAGGGTTAAGAGAAGCTCCATTTTTCAAAATCTAGTACAACCAGACACCCAAAGTAAAGCATATGAATGCTCTCCTACCGGAAATACGCAGAATCTCCTCCAAGGTTGGCTTCAAATTGGAAGTAAAAAGATTCCTCATGAACAAGTTCCTGCCTTAAAAGGGTCTCTGATCCTCTGCTCTAATGCTTTGGACCTACACCCGAAGTCCTGCGTTTGGTGTTATTCTGCTTTACTAGTCACTTGCTCCCCTCCCAGTCCGCTATGTTCCAGTTTTTATCTTACCCTTTATTGTCCCTTTCAATTGTAACCTTTTGTTTGATATGCGTATGTGATTTGTTTAGGTTGTTACCCCTTCTGACGATTGTACTGCTACTATTACCTTCCTTTCTCTTAAATGGTAAAGCACTCTGATATCCTTCGGGATCATGCTCGCGCTATATAAAACTTTATAAATAAATAAATTCAAAAACGTACTTGTTTCCGATAACATTGGCTGTATGAAGGCTGCGAGGAATAGGAGCTGGCCCTTTGGTTTCAAGTTTTGACCATGTTGTGGTTTCTGGAAGAAAAAAAGTACTACTTTTACCAAGGCATCATCTATTTACATTGTTTCACATTTTCACTCCTGATGCCTGCTTACGCATGCAAAAAACAGTTCACCGATTACTGGCACAAAAATAAGTGAGATACCCAGTCAGTAAAAATACAACAATGGAGAAGGGGGTTATAGATTAAAAAGATTGTGGCAAGTATAATGTGCAAGTTCATACAGTATTATTAAGCATCACAAAGCAGTTATACTTAGGTTTTAAAAGAGGTTTTAGATCCCAATACCCCTTCAATTGCTCAATTGTAAGAAGAAGTGAGCGAGGAATGTTTGGCCAAAGAAACTGTTGCTTAAGGTTTAAATTACAATGTAACATTCATTCACAAAACAAGCAAATTTACTTAAAGAATTTTGGTCAAAATGTTTGTGTGTTCCATTTTTTGCCTCAGACGTGGTCTCAAATGTTTACCCACCTACATTTTTTTACAATGTTCTCTTCCTTAACTACACATCTTAGATTCTGCTCCCCTCCGATCTCCTTGACTCATACACAGTAACGAGACTCAAATAAATATCTGGCCACAACGACTGACAAATAGTTAACTAAACAGATAGGGTAAAACGATTTTCACATGGAAATGACATTTTTGAGGGCCTTGTAGCAAGGGTGCAAAGACTAGAGATAGAAGATGTCTGTTAACACACTCTGCCTTCCACGTATAGTTTCAATTTGGCATGAAGAGTACTTGCATTAAAAAAAAATATATTATTCTGCCCATAAAAGTGGGATCTACTTTGGGATGGGAGAATCACGAGATGTTTGTTTTTTGAAACGCAGCTTAGGTCACTGGAACAGGGAATGAGTCTACCAAGTTCTAGCATTGCCTAACACCAACATCAGATTTCCCCAAAAGAGATTATAATCTACTTTATACAGCACTGCATGTCACTTAAGAGCACCTCAGGCTGGTCTATACCAAAACAATAATGACACAGGAGGGCGACTGGGTCACTGCTACTGAACTGCTGATCTGGCATTTTCCATCCACCTACAACTCCCTGGGTGCTGCAAGTCGCTGCACCTTAGCCTGTCTGCAAATACACAAACATTCTACAAACTCCAACAGGTAGCCTGGGGGTGAGCAGTGAGTCACGCACCAAAACAGAAGACACTGAGGCAATTGCGCCAACCGCAGTACCAATCCAGCTGAGCCAGTGGGGGCTGGCAGTTGGACTGCATCTGGAGAAAGGTAGACTGGAGGGAGAGATGTGCCAGAGAAGAATCACCTTCTCCCCTGTAGTGGTGCTTGGCCACGGCGCGAAATTGGGACACTTGATTTCATCACACCATCCTGTATTTGGCCCCGTACCCTTCTGCCTTTTCACAGAGGAGTAGTCCAATAGCTGTCTATGTTGGGCCACTGTATATGTGGGTTTTGACATCCTATGCTTCAGTTTGGAAAACTAAATTGAAGTAGCCTGAGTTGCGCTCCTTTCACATTCACTGCTACCATCAGGGAATGCCCCATAATGCTCTATGTGGGCTTTTAATCTATATATTTGCATCCTTGGGGTGCTCCTTAAATGGGCAGGAACACTAGCAAGCATTGAATTCATGAGCCCAGGACATCCTAACATAATTTTTAAAGTCCTCAGAGCTGGAGCTGGAGATGTTTGCTCTTCAGCTGGAGTGAAGGGACCCCTTGTGATTGGTTCTATGGCTGCATTTTGTGACCTGAAGACTGTCAAAACCTCCAATACATGCTTATGGCTGTTTTGATTACTTATGATTGTCATGGGTGAAGGATGAGTTTGCATCCAAATTCTGGGGTGCAGTCAGTTGGGTTAGTGGTAGGCGATAATGTATTAGTCACTATAATGCTGTCTGTGAGGTGGGTTATGATTTAGCTTTGTCACAGATTATATGTAGATTTGCAGAATTACGTGACTGTCTTTGCTTGCATATATGTTATATTGCGTTTTGTTCCCTAACAGTTTTGGTTATCTCCCTTCTATTGTTCCCTTTTGGCCTTGGTAATGCCTATATCTGTTTGCTCCTTTTGCATTTTCTTATATATATATATATATATGCAAGTCAGTAGTCCTCACAGCGGGATGGTTTGTATTGAAATGGAAAACCAATAAAGAAATGTGTAGTAAAAATATTTTTGTAACAGTAATGAAAATTTGTCTAGTCGTAGTACAGGTAAGTTTCAATTCCATTAGGGGCACGGAGGCGAGGATTATGCCTTCTTCCTTTGCTCTATTTTCTACAGCAGCCATTTTTAACACAGTAACAAGAACTACATTTTCTATGAACAACAGGGAAATAAAAGAGTTCAGAACACAAGTCCTTTCACGCTGTCCATGCTCCAATCCCAAGTTGGTCCTTCCATTCGGTCTACTCTTCCTCTTTCTTCGTCTGAACCATGTAGATGGGCGGGGTAATCGTCGCCTCTGTGTCCTTAATAGAATTGAAACTTACCTGTACTACAGCTAGGCAAATTTTCATTCTATGTCAGGACCGGATGCTCAGATTATGACAGTTCAAAGCTTGTCAATCACCAACTGAGCCACCTCCAACACTGGATTAAAGTAAAACCTTTTAAAGGTAGAGTCTGAGGACCAGTCGGCAGAGCGCAGCAGATGTTCCAAACACGCTCCAAGGGAAAATGCCTTTGAGGCCATCGCCCCTCTTGCTGAGTGGGCACCAAACTTATTTGTATCGATCTCCACCTCCTGCATCACCCAACATAAGGCTATGGATGAGGACGAGACTGCCCTGTACAGCTTCCGTAAGGCAATGAGCAGTTGTCTTTCGCCTGGAGGGTGGGTCTCTTCAGTCAATCCCTCATATGATCGGAGGCACTGCACCACCCACAGTTTGAGGAGGCTCGGAAAGCTCGGTATGAGATAACCCTGGTATTACACTTGGTCCTTCTACTCACTGTAAACGAAACCCACGTCTGGGGAGAACACTCTAGTCGAGATGTCTAAGGCTCTCACGTCCGACATGCGCCTGCAAGATATCAGGCATAAAAGTGTCGCCAATTTAGCCGTAATCTCCTTGCGTGACAAAAACCTGTTCAGTTGCCAGGATAGGAAGAGATTCACCACAAGGTTCACCTCCCACAGAGCAGAATACTGTGGTTCCAAAGGGAGTGATAGGTAAATCCCCCTAACAAGCCTAGAGATCAACGGGTGCTCCCCCACCGGAGACCCATGAAGGGGTGTATGGCCCACTGAGGTTGCCTAAAGGAATGTGTTGATCGAACGGTAAGCCAAACCGTCATTTGTGAGGCCCACCAGGAAATTAAGGATGTGGACTACATCCGTGCCCACTGGGTCGACCCCTACGCACACACCAACAACGCCCTCTGCTTCAGGCGTATCGGTACGTCTTGGTAGTACTGTCCGCCCATGCTCTGGAGAGTAAAGTCTCAACATGTCCTGAAAGGCCTGGGAGCGACCAGCGAAGTCTAAGATCCGCCAGGCCATCATCCTCAACGTTCCTTCCAATTCCAGGCAATGAGGATTGAGATCTGGATTCAGGAGGATGTGATGAAAGTGGGGGAGTTGGATTGGAGAATACCAGGAAAGTTCCAGAAGAACTGGAAACCATACTTGAGATCTCCACAGAGGAATAATCAAAACGATCTCTGCCTGCTGGTGACCTATGTGGGCGGACACCCGCATGATCATCGAGAAAGAAGGAAACGCCTAGCCCTGCTCCTGCCGCCAATCGTGGAGAAACGCATCTGTCGCCTTAGCTTGAGGATCTGGCCTCCAACTGAAAAATCTCAGCAACTGATGATCCAGACGTGACGCAAATAGGTTGACTGAGAAGGGGCCCCACCTCTCCGCTAACTGAGAGAACACCTGCGGGTCCTGTTTCCACACACTGGAATCCAGGAAGTGGCGAGAGTGCCAGTCTGCCACTTCATTCGCCCGACCCAGGAGGTATTTGGCCTTGACCAACACTTGGTTCTCCAGGCAGAAGCTCCAAAACTTATTGGCTAGGTTCGCTAGTGCCTGGGATCTGGTGCCGTCCAGATGGTTGATGTACTGGATGGCAGGGATATTGTCCCTCTTGAGAAGGACACACAGCTGCACTTTGTCCTTTGTCTAGCACTGCACCGCAAATGACTCCGCTAGAAGTTCCTGTGGAGAACTCTCCGCACCTGGCACCCCAGCTGGACCGGCTGGCGTCGGACTCGATCACGACGTTCGGGGCAGAACCGCAGATTTCTCTCCCGTTCCAGTCCTCCATGTGTGTAAGCCACCAGACCATCTCCTTCTTCACTTCCGTAGTTAGAGAGACAGATTGCGAATAAGTCAGTCCCCTCCTGAGGTCCCCTTGAGGTGCTGCATCGAACGATAGTGCAAGGGACCTAGAAAGATGGCCTGAATCGAGGAGGAGAGAAGGCCCACTTGGAGAGCAAGCTGACGCAACGAAGTGTGAGATTTGGCCATGTGCTGGCGCAGCTCGTGTCTGATCTTTGTCATTTTCCAGGCCGGAAGGCTCAGGGTCTAAGAGACAGAATCTATTGTGAACCCCAAAAAGGTTGCGCACTGAACCAGGGGAAGGAGGGATTTCTTCTTGTTTAGGATGAATCCCAACCCCTGAAGTAAGTTGACCGCCATCTGCAAGTGACTGGTCACCCTCCTGGGGCACTGGTCTAGGAAAAGCATGTTGTCTAAGTACACGACCATCTGAATACCCTCCGCCCGTAGAAATATCACTGCCGGCCTGAGGACCTTTGTGAAGCAAAACGGAGCCGAGGACAGCCAGAAAGGGTGAACTCGAACACCTGGCCGTCCCACCTGAAGTGTAGAAAATGTGAGGAAGAAAGATCGGGACCGTGAGGTACGCGTCTTTCAGATCGAAGCGGACCATCCAGTAGCGCGGCCTCAGCACGCCCCTGAGGAGGTGAATACCCTCCATTTTGAAATGGCGATACACCACTCACTCTGTGAAATCCTTCAAATTTATAACTGGTTCCAACCCCCGTGGGCTCTGACGACCAGCAAAATGTTGCTGACATCCCCCACAGGGATGCTCTCCTGTGCAAGAAATCGCCCCTTTTTGGATGAGGGCGGAGCCTTATTCGCATATCAAATCAGCGTCTCACTGATAAAAAGAAATAGGGCAGGAACGGGTCACCTAATGTGGCAGCCCAGGAATTCCATATGGAAGCCCTGCACTGTCTGCAGCGCTCAAGCATCGCTTGTGAGTGAGACCCAGGCTGGGAGAAAGAAAGGTAAACCAAGGCAGCACACTCACCTTTGCCAAAGTTGTTGCGGAACTTCTGTCCTCTGGTGGGGTAGAAAGTATTATAGCATGTGCTGTCGTGGTACTGCCCACGCCCGGAGTCTTGTCTCCTGTTGGGGTTGGAGTTGGAGAACCGGCTGGTCGAGTGGCCCTTGCCATGACCGGACCCCTGGAAAACCAGAGGGGTAAAGAACCTACGAATATTGAACTGGTCCTCAGCAGGGAGGTGAACATCGCCACAAACTTGCTAAGTTTCTTGATGAACGGGTCCCCAAACGAATCACCCTGGGCCACCGCTCCAGCCTCCAATGAAGCTAGGTCCCCCAACTTTGGGTCCACTTTTATGAGAAGGGAATGGTGCCTCTCAGTCGAGAGTGCACAATTTACATCCCCAGGAACACAATGGCACGTTGCACCCGCCGATAGCACCTCTGGGGAAATCAAAGAACCCTAGGCCTTAGTCTCCTAGGCCATATCAAGGATTTTGGTCAACGGACCCACTGCATCTAGGAGCTTGTTCTGGCAGGAGCACCAAAACATGTCAATACCCTTCTTAGGGTCCTTCACAAATTTGGCCAGAAATGTCACCATCTTTGGGTCAATATCTTGAGTAAGTGTGACCTTCCCCTCTAAACTGGAATGGGGCACTCCGCCCGGAGGCGGATGAGAGCCTCTTTTTCCATGGGCTTACGAAGACAGCTCGTGACGTACTTGACCACCTTGTCCCCTGGAATCCACTCCGCGGACCTAGGATGTATGATGGTATCAACTGGATCAAGCATGTCCAAAACACCCTCTGGGGAAGGAGGTGGGTGGGGGGGTGGGGAGCAAAGGCCTAGAGGGACTTGCATCATTATCTGTGTCCCTGGCAGAATCCCCTGTGTCCTGGAGGTCCTGGGTGGTGGTACGTGAAGGGGTTGGGGAGTTATCTACAGGGGCCGCTGGCACTGGTTGCAGGGGAACCTGCACTAGGGAAGTCTGCTTGAGGAGTGTAAAAGCGTCTGTGTCCACTCCAGCTTTACAATGCTTCTTTGGGGGTTTGGACCAGTCCTCCTGGGGTACCTGGAAAAATGTAGGGGGAGCTGGCATGGGATTGGCCCATTTTGCGCACTCCCTCGAAACCTGCGCAGAGAGGCACTGCTCCAGTGGCTCCATAGCTTGGTTCACAGCCCTTTATATGTCGTCCACTGCCTGATAGAAGTCATCATCCCAAGGGAGGAAGGATAAGGAGTCCTCCTCTTGAAACTGTTCCTGCTCAGACTGCATGACATGTAAGTAACTAACACACGGGGGAAAAACACCCAATCCGTAGAGGCAGCGTCAGTGCTGGGGCACTGGGTTTCAGGCACAGAGAGTGTGGCAGAATTTGGCTGGGGGGGAGCCCAGGCTAATTTGTGTGGCCAGAGGTGCACAATGTATGGGACAGAGCCCTGGGACACTACAGCGCTGCATCTATCAATGGGCTATCACCACCAGATAAAGTGTCCCACGTGGCACCACTCGCCACCTTTACAACCCCGCAGAGTATTCAAGAGCCCAATACAGACCCCACTGGGGCATAAACAAAAAAATGGGGAATTACAGACGATATTTAGGGTGTAACTCGGGTGGCAGGGGACAAGTCTGGATTCCAAACAGAGCAGCGCTCATCAGCATTCTATCTCCAGTGCCTGACTCGTGCTGCCCATAGAGAGGGCACAGCACCCCCAAACGGAGGGAGGACATCACCGCACTCACATATGGGCACAGGGTCGCGTAAGGCACACAAAGGCGTCCTGCAACCTAAGGAATCTGTGAAAAAAAAGATTATTTTACAAGAGCATCAACATATAGGCAACAATTAGCATAAAACCCCCCAAACCAGGAGAAACAGGAAAACAACCTAACTTGCTGCTGAGCAGCGAATAAAGAGTGGACAGAGTGGAAGACCAACTTGGGACTGGAGTATGGACAGTGTGAAAGGACTTTTGTTCTGAACTCTTTTATTTCCATGCTGTTCATAGAAAATGTAGTTCTTGTTAATGTGTTAAAAATGGCTGCTGGAGAAAATAAAGCAAAGGAAGAAGGCACAATCCGAGTCTGCGGTCCTGACATAGAATTATTATTTATCTTTGCTAGGTATGTACATGAGAATACACTACATCATTACTATACATTATTGTTATGATAGAATATTGTGGAAATTTAATGACAAAGACAATAAGTCTGCTTTATATATGTTGATGTGCTGACCTCATGATAAAGCTAATAGGCCTGCCTTTTATGTTTGGTGTTTCGACCATTTGACAAAGCCAGTACATCTGGCATACATAAAATAACATCCCTTTTCATTGTTACTTTAGTTTCATTTAAAAAAACTCAGAATTTCACCAAAAAACAAAAGATACAGTAATATTATAGTTAGTGTAGTAGTAGTTATTTATTAGATCAATAACATGATCATGTACATACAAATATATCATATAACATACATATTTCATAATAATAAAAAGGGATCAAGAAAATGTTAATTGACCTCGTCTTCATAATCCTTTATATCATTCAGGATAAAAAAAAATTAAAAAGTTATAAGCTTAATTAGGTATTTTAAAATTCTGTATGCCTAAAATCAATATTAAAAATGTACCAATACTGTCAAGATAATTCGCAACCGTCATTAAGCATTACAATCCCTCAGAGAGGCCTCGCTGCTCACTTCCCCAATATTTCCCAGACTCTTATATCAAGTTGTTTTTTTTCCAATTTTTCTATAGTTAGTGTAAGAAATTGGGTTGTTGGAAGACCGGGGTGTAAGCCCAGGTAAGGCAGCAACCACAATCCTTGCCATTGTGGGACCAAAGCCAACCCTAAATTAACCTGTGTTCAACCCCCTGGTAGCTTGACACAGAACAGTCAACCTTAATCTCGAGGCAATGTGTAAAGTATGTGTGCACAATTCAACCAGTAATAAAGTGAAGAAAAAAACATTCAAAAAGGAGCACACACCAAGTTAAAAAAACAGGCTGCATTTTAAAAAGAAAAATTAAAAGTTTCAGCAAACTGCCTGCTATTAAAAAACCTTTTCTCTAACATTCACAAAGGGGAAGGGGTCATTTGGGGATCCCTTCCTATTTGCCAATGGTTACTACCTACTTGAAGTAGGTGGCAAAATGCAAATGTTTTGCGACCACATTGCTACATACCGCTGCGATTCGGTATTAGGAAGGGACGTACTAAACACGCCCCTTCCTAATACCGAATAGGCATGTATTTGCAATTCCAAATTGCGATTCGGTAACATGTTACCAATTCGCAAACTGGAATTCATACATACTGACATGCATTTTATCGTTCACAAACAGCCCAATTCTGCGAATCGGGTCATTTGCGATCAGTAAAATACATGATATATGTGGCCCCTAAAACAAGACCAAAATGACAAAATCCAATCAGAAGAACAGAAGATATGCAAGTTTAAAGAATTCAGTGACAAATAGTGACACAAAGAGTCAACAGTGGATATCTGGTCGTGCCAGACAAGAACAAAGTCATAAGTTCAGATGTGGTGGAGCGTGAGCCAGCTTCAGGCACCCAGTTAGGGCCTCTGAACAAAATTTCTTAAATCTTGGTTAGCAGAGTATTGTGATGGTTCGCTTCAAAGATGGTGCAAAGAGACGGCAAGGCTGCTATGTGAGGTCTGGAGTTGGTGTTGAGGATCCTGTTGATGAGGGCTTACAAAACAAAGTTTGGCGTTAAGGATGCATCACTCAGTCGAGCCATGAGTTGGTTCCAAGGAGCTGCAAGGCTGAGATGCGGAGTCAGCATTGTCATTTAGGTGCCTATCAACAGGTGTTGCAAGGGCCTGCGCTGAGGATGAGTCGCGCAGAGATGGTTCCGATGAAGCAGAGTGCTGCGATGTGGGTCTTTGCAATGGTGGAAATCCATGCAGCAGCAGAAATGCGTCAGTTCTGTTAGAGGTAGCAGAGGAGATGCATTGGTTCAACTGGATCCATAGAGGTTGGCAAAACACCTTAGGCCACTTCCAAGGGTCCAGGACTGAGGTGGTACCACTTGGCACGGTAGACTCACAGATGGCAGAGTCCAGGAGCTAGGGTCAAGGTTGTTGGAGCCTTATGACCCTGAGGCTCAAGTCATGAGGCCATTCAACTAGCCCTTGGAGTCACTATGGAGTCCTGGGTTCAATAGATGCAGGTCGAATCCTTCTCACCCAGACAAGAGGGCAGCAGGCAGCCGGCTCGCACGGCAGGGCAGCAGTCATTCAGAGCACCAGTCCAGTACAGAGGCAATCCTTTCAGCAGCACAGCAGACCTTCTTCCTGGCTGAGTATCCATAGGTCTAGAAGTGTACTGAAGAGTTGGTGTCCTATGTCCAATATTTATACCCAGTTCTGCCTTTGAAGTGGGAGAAGCTTCTACAGACATTTCTTGGAAGTGCACAGTTGCCATGCCTTCTTACTCTGGCTCCAGAATAACTACAGGGGATTGGCAACCCTTTGCGAGGAGGCAGAAAACGGTATATTCAAGAGTAAGTGGGGCAGTGCCCAGCTCCACCCTCCCATCCTGCCAGTGATGACCCATCCAGGCACACCTGAGTTCCCTAATGTGTGTGGCTGTCTAGGAAGAATACACAAAGCCCAACTGTCAACTACTCCTAGTCATGTGACCCAGAGACAGGCTGCAGGCACCGAATGGCTAAGGCAAGAAAATGCCAACTTTTTAAAATTTCCATGAAAAAGGTACAGAGAGGTCTTTCAACAGGTCTTCTTCACTCAAAGTACAAAGTGAGAATGAGGAAAAAAGGTGGGGGTTTTCATCATTAGGAAAAAATTGTCCTGAACCAAGGAAAAGTGTTATTTTCAAGTCACATGACCAGGGCTTTCATCATTTGGAAACCAAAACTATCCTGAACCAATAAAAAGTGTTATTTTTAGGTCACATGACACGACGCGCTTACGCTACGCGCCCCAGGGCGCGCCCAGGGGCGCGCCGCGTAAGCGCGTTGGATGCTTACGTTGCGCGATCGTTTGCGCTCGAGTGCTTCCGGGTGCGTTTACGCCGTGCGTATCACGCGGACGCTGCTACGCGATACGCCACGATGATGTTTTCGTTCGTGGCAATAGCGCTAACGGGACGCTCACCGGTACGCGCCCTGGGGCGCGCCGCAAGACTGCCCTTACCGGTGCGCTCACTGGGACGCGCACCGGGAGCGCTTCAGGGCAAAAAAAATTAAAAAAATTAAAAACCATGAACAATATACATTAAAAAAATAGTATTACATAAATATACAATATAGGATTCATTATAAAAAATATTACATTTTATAGCTATAGAAATTTGCTATTAAATAACCTTTGAAATTCACGGAAAAAACCATAGGTTTCACACCAGTTATAGTTAGGAATTAGCATTTAAAAAACCTATTAAATTCACTGAAAAAAACATAGGTTTCACACCAGTTATAGTTAGCTGGAAATTTTACTGACATAAAACCATTGAAATTCCCACGTTATAGTTAGTTGGACTCACTATAACTTGCGCGCCTGCAATGCACTGCTGATGACGTCTCATATTACATCACTCATGACATGGTCAGTGACATCACTCATGACATCACTGATGACACCATCCTTGTGACAGACTGACAGACCTCCTTTCAGTGTAATGTAACCCTTGAAACACATATTCAAAAATAGAAACTAACATTTTCAAAAAAATGGAGATACCCATACCAGTTACAACAACCAATTCAGTAATTCCACCATCTATATACACATCCTCTCATTCAGCAACAGTTCTATTTAGTCATTCATACATATACTCACTCATCATATGTAGTGATACACATATACATCCTGTTACACACCGACAGTCATCCAAAAGTTACTCACACACATACTCACACATGCAAATAAACTATTGAACATCCATTTATTTGCATATACAGCTATACACACACTAGCGCATTACTTTTAAGGAAACTTACACATACTTACTCTCTTAAACAATCACTTATAAAAACACATACTTATTTAAACAGGGACTCTTTCAATCTCTCACTCTTACATATAATCACTTATATACATATACTAGATTAAAACATATGTAGTTACTCATAAAGACACTAGTGAGGCAGGCATTCACTCACTAACACACACATATACACACTCATCCACCCATACAGTCCTGCACATATGCTGTCTTCAAAACACATACAAACAGTGAGTCAGTCACCAACCCATGCAGCCTCTTATACACAAAGTGAAACACTGATACATATATTTAAATATTTAAAAATTACTCGCTAATATATGTATTCACTAAGATACACTTTATAAGCCAGTTAACCAATCAATATTTTATTAAAAAAACATCCATTTACACACTTATTTAAACATTTATTCGTCCATCGACCTTTACAAATACATATATAAAACATATTTATTTTTCAGAAAGACACACATTCACTGGATGGTGTAATCAGTGATGTCATGAGTGATGTCACTGACCATGTCATGAGTGATGTAATCAGCAGTGCATTGCAGGCGCGCAAGTTATAGTGAGTCAAACTAACTATAACGTGGGAATTTCAATGGTTTTATGTCAGTAAAATTTCCAGCTAACTATAACTGGTGTGAAACCTATGTTTTTTTCAGTGAATATACATATGTGTAAAATAATTTGCCTACAGCAGATAACCTTTACAGAAATGGACAGATAAAGTTAGATCCCAAAAGAAGGTATGTAAAGGTATTTTCCAGGAGTTGGCAGATAACGTTATTTAGTAAGGGTAGGTAGTTAATGATTTTTTTACCAGGAGTCAGCAGTTAACGTTATTTGCCAAGAGAGATTATTTCAGACATTGACTGTTAATGTTATTTGACAGTACTAGGCACAGAATTAATTGTCAGAATTAGGCAAATTATGTGTATGGAGAACACATGTGAAGTTGCATGCAGTGAATAAGTATATAAAGCGGTATTCCAGGATCAGGCTTGTAAATCTCCTCAAACGGAGTTGGCACATATACAGTTATAATAAAGGAACAAGAATGTAAAATGATTTGCTTACAGTAGAATTGAATATGCTACTTACCAGTATGCATCTGTTCTTGGCATGTAGGGCTGCTAACATTCATATCTTTGCATTAGATCGCCACCTAGTGTTGGGTCCGGATGATCGCACATTGTTGTCCTGGAAGAGTCTTCGAAGTATCCTGAGATGGGTGGCTCCTCCCCTGGACTACAGTGCGCATGGGCATCGGCTCCATCCCCAGATTGTTTTTCGCCATTGTGGCAAAGGATGGAGTGAAAAGTGTAAAGGATGTCCATGCTAATGAATGAATACAATAGTATATCTGCAGCTGCGACAGGCACCGGGGAGGAGGGTGGGCGATATGAATGTTAGCAGCCCTACATGCCAAGAACAGATGCATACTGGTAAGTAGCATATTCAGTTCGAGGCATGTGGGCTGCTAAATTCATATCTTTGCATAGAATACATAGCAGTCCCTCCATCAGCGGCGGTTGCCCGTGCCAGCTGCAGAAACCTGAAAAAGTGTCTTGAGAACAGCCTGCCCTACAGCCGCTTGCTGTTTGGAATGTACATCAACACAGTAGTGTTTTGTAAAGGTATGTGGTGTAACCCACGTGGCTGCTCTGCAAATGTCCTCTAGAGGAATGTTTCCAAGGAAAGCCATGGATGCCCCCAACTTGCGTGTGGAGTGTGCCTTTGGGGGTATTGTTAAAGTGCGCTTGGCTTTATGATAACAGATTTGAATGCACTTAACAATCCATCTGGCTATTCCTGCTTTGGAAATTGGGTTGCCTTTGTGTTGTGGTGAGAAGGCAACAAAGAGTTGTTTTGTCTTCCTAAAGTGTTGTGTCCTGTCTATGTAGTACATCAATGCCCTCCGTACGTCTAACGTATGGAGCATCCTTTCCGCCACTGTTTGTGGGTTCTAGAAGAATGCAGGCAAATCGATAGTTTGGTTGAGATGAAAATGTGACACCACCTTTGGAAGGAATTTGGGGTTAGTACGTAGTACTACCCTATTTGGATGAATCTGGATGAATGGCTCTTGTATCGTGAGTGCTTGCAACTCACTTACGCGTCTTAGTGACGTAATGGCAATTAGGAAAGCAACTTTCCACGTTAGGAATTGCAGTTCGCACGAGTGCATTAGCTCAAACGGTGGTCCCATCAGTCTGGTGAGGACCACATTGAGGTTCCACACGGGAGCTGGCGGTGTTCTTGGGGGAATGACTCGTTTCAGACCTTCCAGAAACGCTTTAATGGCAGGCACCCTGAAGACTGAGAGATGCTGCCTATTTTGAAGGTAAGCTGCGATGGCGGATAGATGTATCCGAATAGAAGTGAACGCTAGTTTGCACTTATAAAGGTGTAACAGATAGCAAATGATGTTAGGGATAGATGCATCTAGCGGGTTTATGTCATTGTCTGCACAGTAAATGACAAAACGCTTCCATTTTGCGGCATAGCATGCTCTGGTTGACGGCTTCCTCGCCTCCTTGATGATGTTCATGCATTCAGGAGGTAGGTTTAGGTACCCAAACTCTAAGACTTCAGGAGCCAGATCGCTAGGTTGAGCTGTTGCGGATCTGGATGCTGAATTTCTCCATGGTTCTGCGTCAGAAGTCTGGGCGTGAGGCGCAGTCTTTGATGCGGGACCACTGAGAGTTCGAGGAACGTGGTGTACCATGCTTGGCGCGCCCACGTTGGAGCAACTAGGATGAGCGTCATGGAGTGTTGCCGTAGTTTCCTCGCCACCAGTGGTATCAGGGGTGTCGGGGGAAAAGCGTAAGCAAATTTGCCTGACCAGTTCATCCATATCGCATTGCCCTGCGATTGGGGGTGTGGGAACCTGGCGGCGAAGCTTTGGCATTTTGCGTTCTCCCTTGTGGCGAACAGGTCTATGTCTGGACGCCCCCACCTTTGGAAGTACGGCTGGAGTACCGATGGATGTATCTCCCACTCGTGCATTTGATGACTGTATCTGCTGAGCAGATCCGCCATCTGATTGTCCTTCCCCGGGAGGTGTTCTGCCATGAGGAAGATGTTCCTCTGAATGGCCCACTTCCACATGCTCTGAGCCAGGTGAGACAGCTGTGGTGAGTGGGTGCCCCCCTGTTTTTGGATGTAGTACATCGCAGTCATGTTGTCCGTACGGACTAACACCACTTTGTTGCACAGATGTACAATGAAGGACTTGAGTGCCATGAAGATCGCCATCAGTTCTAGATAGTTGATGTGCATCTTTTGTTGCTGCGTCGTCCATAGTCCCTGCACTGTGTAAGTGAGCAGGTGTGCTCCCCATCCCTGGAGAGATGCGTCCGTTGTCAGGTTAACTTGTGGCACTGGCTCCTGGAACAGTCGGCCCTTGCAAAGGTTGTGTGGAGTCCACCAATGCAGAGAGCTGTATGCCCGACTGGTAACCAACACTAGGTCTGTTAATTGTCCCTGAGCCTGTGTCCACTGATTTGCTAAGCACTCCTGGAGCGGGCGCATATGCAACCGTGCGTGAGGGACTATGAAGATGCAGGAGGCCATCATGCCTATCAACTGCATGAACACTCTTGCTGGAAGTGAGTGTCCCGGTCTGAACTTCTGGATTAAAGACTGTATGCCGTCTATCCTGACCTGGTTTGGTTGTGCCGAGGCCGTCAGGGTATTGATTGTCGCACCCAGAAACTGCCGGACGTGTGCCGGCTGAAGGTGTGACTTCGGGTAATTCAACGAGAAACCCAGGTCGTGAAGGAGGTGAATGGTAGTCGACATGTCCGCGGCGCACTGCCGTTCCGACCTGGCTTGAACGAGCCAGTCGTCGAGGTAGGGGTAGACATGGATGTTCTGCCTCCTGAGGTGCGCTGCTACAGTCGCCAGACACTTGGTAAAGACCCTTGGGGCAGTTGTGACTCCGAAGGGTAGGACTTTGAACTGATAATGCGTGCCCTGTATAGTGAACCTGAGGTACTTTCTGTGGGACGGATGTAGCGGAATGTGGAAATAAGCATCCTTGAGATCCAAGGTTGCTAAGAAGTCTCCTTTGTTTAACATAGGAAGAATCTGTTGCAGTGTAAGCATGTGGAAATGCTCTGACAGTATGTACAGATTGAGGGGACGGAGATCCAGAATTGGTCTGAGAGATCCGTCCTTCTTTGGAATGAGGAAGTACAGGGAATAAACCCCTGTGCCTTCCTCCCCCACTGGCACGAGCTCGATTGCCCCTTTTTGCAGCATCACCAACGCTTCCTGCTGCAATAAGTGCAAGTGCTCTGCGGACATAGGTCTTTGCCTTGGTGGAATGTTGGGTGGAGTGGACTTTAACTCTAGACAATAACCGTACTGGATAAGCTGTCGCACCCACCTGTCTGTGGTGATGTTGATCCAGACGGGCAGGAACTGCTGTATTCTCCCCCCGACAGGTGTTAAATGGTCGGGGGGCAGTGACAGAGAGTCACTGGTTGCTCGGGGCAGAGGAGCGTGAATTGTTGCCTCCTTTGCCACGTCCTTTGTTGCTGTTTCCCCTGTAGCCCCTCTTGTTTTGTTTGGGGTACGAGGACTGTGCTCCACCTCTAGGGAACTGTGACTGTTGACCCATCTGTCCTCTGGTGACTCCACGGGCACCTGAGCGACGAAAATTATTGCCACGAAACTGCTGAGATTGTAGGGCCCCCATCGATTTAGCGGTTTCAGTGTCCTTTTTAATCTTTTCCAGGGTGGTGTCAACATCTGGACCAAACAGTCTATCCGGATTGACTGGTTGATTAAGTATGGTTGTTTGAATGTCAGGTTTGAACCCCGATATGCGGAGCCAAGCCTGTCTTCTGAGCATGACACTGGTGTTAATGGCCCTAGCGGCTGTGTCCGCGACATCAAGTGCGCACTTTATGGCCGCGTTGGAGATCAGTTGTCCTTCTTGTATAATCATTTTGGTGCCCTCTTGAAACTGCGGAGGCAGGTGTTCTACAATCTGCTCTAGTGTGTCGTAATGTGATCTATCATATCGTGCCAGTAGCGCCTGTGTATTTGCAATACGCCAGAAATTGGCAGCCTGTGCAGCCACTCTTTTGCCTCCTGCCTCTAGCACTTTGGACTCCTTATCCGGGGGAGGAGCTTCACCCGTTGTCCTCTTGCGTGCGTTTGCTACCACCAAGGAGTCAAGCGGCAATTGTCCTCGAATGTATGCAGGGTCCGCAGGCGCTGGTCTGTACTTTTTTTCAATACGTGGGTTGACCACTCTCGCCCTGGTAGGCTCTTTAAAGATGTCCGCAGCATGCTTGAGGACCCCTTTGAGCATAGGCAGGGTCTTTACATTTCTTTCCGAAACTGAAAATGTGTCGAATAGAAAGTCCTCCTCAACTGGGTCAGCATGCATGTCCACATCATGATTAGCAGCCGCCCTCTCAATGAGTGCATGAAAACCTGCAGAATCCTCCGTAGGGGATGCACGTGTACTGAAAGTCTGTGGGTTTTGCCCCACATCTTGGGTGCCTTGGTCCCCAATGCCATAATAAGAATCTGGCTGTGCATCAGGTTCATTGACTGGGAACGTGTATTGTTCATCTTCACCATAGCCCTCACTTTCAGAGTGGTCTGGAGACGGTGTTGGGCTCCTTCCCAGAGGAGGCTGGATAGGTTCCATGAGGCCTGAGGCGTCCTGTGGAAACTTTTTCCTCTTTAGGGGAATGACATAGGATTCCACCGGCTGCGAAGTGATCTTCCTTTTATAAAGGGTTAACTTCCCCGTGTCCGCGTCTATGAAACACTCCGAATCCTCTTCAGGGTCGAGCAGTTGACCCGAAGATGCCCCTGCCGTAGAAGATTCCGACTTCTTTGGCGTCGATTTCGAGGAAAAGGCCTTTGGCACCACTTTTGGCGGTAGAAGGAAGAGGAGCTTACTTGCCGGTTTGACCGGGACGTCTGCCGCCTTCTGCGTCGATGGCGTTGGCGTCGACGAAGAAAAAGCCTTGTCTTTAATTCTTTGTAGTGAAGCAGCCACGAGAGATGCGTCGGTGACCGATGTCTTTGGCACCGACGAGGTGGGCTTGCCTTCGGATGCGACGTTCCGTTGGTCTTTTGGAGGGATGGAAGGCCCCGAGTCCCTGGAGCGATGCGCAGATGTCCCCGTCGGAGCCGGGGCTGTGTCGGTTGCCTTGGCAGGCTTCGCCGGCGCCGGCGCGCTTGTCTTGTGCGTGCCACCCTTTTTAGAGGATCTCTCCTCCGGCGCCGATTTCGACCCTGTGGAATCGCCGTGTTTCTTCGACTTCTGCGGACCGGAGGTCGACGGAGTCGATGAGGCCGCCGGTTTATTTGTTTCCGCTGTTGCGACCGCCATCTTGGGGACGATTGAGTCCTTAACTTTCGGTTTCGGTTTCGGGTCGGCCATTTTAGGTGCAGTCGAGACCGTTGCTTTCAGTTTCGGTTTCGAAACCCTCGGCGCAGCAAGAATGTCCGTGGCCGGGCCGTCAGGCGGGGCCGTGGCTTGCGCTACAGGGTCTTGGGTAAGGCCGACAGGCGATCCCGCGACCCTCTCTTGATGTTCGTCAACTTCGGGGCATAGCTCGTCCCCTGAGCTATCTTCCTCGGCCCCATAAACCATAACGTCGTCCCCTACCTCGTCGACGTATTCAAGGCCTTGACCCACGACTCCGTCGTCGTCATATTCCGGATCAGCCTCGACCTCCGTCTCAGGCGGGGAGATTTGAAGATGATGGCTCTGGTCCTCCTCTTCTTGATCGCCGAAGATGTTATCTGGATCCGGGGCCGCCTGTTTGGCCACGAGGCGCACAGCGCGCCGAATCGTGAGAGTTTTCTTCGACCTGAACTTCGCACAGGCCCGTCAACTTCCTTCGTCATGGTCTGGCGAAAGGCACTTATTACAGACCGGGTGTACGTCTATATGTGGGTATTTGGACCCACAGAGCGGGCAGAGTTTAAACGGACTCCGCTCCATGATGGGAACTTAGTGTCGAGTCGCGATGAGAAGGCCTCGATGTCCGAAGAGTAGTAAAAACTCCGGTGATTCCGGCTCCGAGAGACGGAAGAACTCGAGACCGTACGCAAACAATACCGACGTAAAGAACCCAAAGCCTTTTGGCCGTAAAAATTATGTTTATTCGGTTCCGACGGAGAGACGTCGAGACCGCATCCGAACCCAATGGCGGAAAAAAACAATCTGGGGATGGAGCCGATGCCCATGCGCACTGTAGTCCAGGGGAGGAGCCACCCATCTCAGGATACTTCGAAGACTCTTCCAGGACAACAATGTGCGATCATCCGGACCCAACACTAGGTGGCGATCTAATGCAAAGATATGAATTTAGCAGCCCACATGCCTCGAACATAAAATTATTTGCCAGAAGGAGGCAGGTAAAGTTATTTGTTGGGTCTAGGTGTGTTACATTATTTGACAGAACAGAAAGATAAAGTTATTTGTTAGGACAAAGTGTGTACATTTATTTGCCATGAGCAGGCAGGCAGCTTTATTTGCCAGGAGCAGGTGTGTAACATAATTTGCCAGGAAAAGGTTGGCACAATGATTTGCTAGGAGTAGGTGCATATTATTTTCAAGAACTGTGTAAAGCTTTTTTCCTGTGAGCAGGTGGCTTGCCAGAGCAGCATTTGAAATGGAAGGGGCTGAGATCTTGGCACCATTTTGCTAGAGACTGGTGCTCAGATCAAATTCCAAGACATTCGAGTCACCACAGGGATCCGGTGAAGCTGGAGGGGGACATACTGAAGATACAGAGCTATCCGCTACGACAAGTCCTTGCCTGGGGATGCTCATCCCTGTGGTTAGTCGTCAGGGAGTACCTGTAGCCTGAAGTTCATGACATGGAAAGTGAGGGCTGCAAGGCAGGTAGAGAACCCTATCTGGATGCATATTTAGAATAGTCAGAAGGAAATAACTTAGGCACAATATAGCTCAGTGAGTTATGCTCCTGTTGTAGAGTTTACAAGTAAAAGCAGATTACAGGTCTTGTTTTAGCAGATTTATCTCAGGTTATCATTGTTTCATTCGGGATCAAAGAAAATTCCATTGAATCTTGTTAGTATAGTCTCTAGATACAAGTTTAACAGGGTACAAGTTCACTATTCCTAAACTGGGCACGGTTTAAAAATTCATCCCTTGATCTGAGGTTCCGGGAATTATGAAAAATCAGAACAAACACTCTTCGCCTATCAAGAAAAATGCATTTTTGACTTAAAGGCAAAATGTTGACATAATTATTTGGAAGATTAAGGGTGACCTGTTACACTAGGATAGCCTTACTTTTCGCTGAAAAATCAGATTAAAGTACACATTAAAATCCAGGACAAGGTCACAGTGTCTCAAAAGAAGGCTATCTAAATGTATCTGGGACATTACGAAGACATGGCTCTTCTACAGATAGATTTGGAAGGCCACCAAAAGTGCAGGAAGACGTGTGGCAGCACAGATGGTGTATATCAGAGCCGCCAATTCAGTCCTCAAATTTCTCAAGAAACTGAAAACCTGGGTTTTCCACTAGGCCCCTGTGAGAACCAGAACAGTCTCTTTTCCCCAGTGCCTGGATATATTTTCCGGGTGAGATGAGCACTTTACAAATTAACATAACATAACATTTAACATATCATATAACATAACGATTGACATGGCATAATATACATTATATAAAAAGTTACTTACCTTTAGTAGTGATATACCAATAAATACACAATGTTCTTGCAGACTCATCACCTTATGAGTCTTCTTCTAAGCTGCTGACTAGTCTGCAAAATTATTTTCTAGAAATAAATGTCCATCCAGTGCCACCATTGTCGATGCATGCGGAAAGGAACCGAGAAAGGGACGAGAACAACAAATACTGTATATAAAATATTTGCGTACTTTGGACTTGTATCAGCCATGGCACTACTAACTCATCAGCGGACAAGAGGAAGGAGGGGCAGTGAGGTATTTGCAGGAAGATTATGTACTGACCAGAATTATCAATACTGAAGGTAATGATAAGTTACTTACCTGTAATCCTAGTTCTCTTCCAGGGGTATCCTCATCAAAGTCATAAGCACATGAATATTCCCGCCTACGTGCGGGACCCAGGAAACACATCACATATATGTGAAAACCATATATGTAGCTCTATATATATATATCCTTATATATATAAAACACACAATGCAGCCTCCCATAGACATGCTGAGCAATGTTGCAATTACTGTTCATGTACATAAACATATTCCAATAAAGCAGGGTAGAAAGAAAGTCTTTGAAGACTGCTTTAATATACAGCAGAAAACACAATCCTGCAAGGAATAATGAAAAAACATTGCCAGTACATAGGCTGCATTTTAGAAACATTAGTGTAGAAAGCTGAAAAGCTAACCCACATAAACACTTAGATAAACTAGCACCGTGCCTTTAAGGCAGCCATGACCCCTAGCCTCCCATCATGCCTCAGAGGTGACAGTTAGGTCAGTTGTTCTTTGCGGATAACCACAGACCATTTTACAAAGAGTTATATGTATCATGTTCACTTGCCCGGGGAGGAGGGTGGGTTGCTTATGACTTTGATGAGGATACCCCTGGAAGAGAAAACTAGGATTACAGGTAAGTAACTTATCCTACTCTTCCAGGGGATCCTCATCAATAGTCATAAGCACATGAATAGAATAGCAAGCCCATCCCCTCATCCTGCAGGCATGTAAACAGAGTACCATCAAGATACATAACAGCCATAAGGCATACACAAACTCCTATAGGTTAGCATTGAAACAGATTCCTCAAGGAGGCCTGGCCTACTTGGGTATTTGCCCTGGAGTCCGAATTCAGACAGTAATGCCTGGTAAAGGTATGTATCGACTTCCAAGTTGCAGCCTTGCAAATCTCGGCCGTCGGTACATTGTGCAGAAATGCAACCGTAGCAGCCTTGCCCCTGGTAGAGTGAGCTTTAGGGGAGGCAAACAGAGGCTTATTTGCTATTTGGTAGGCCAACTTTATGCAAGAGACTATCCATCTTGAAATGGATCTTTTAGAAGCTGGGAAGCTTGTTCTAACAGAGCCATAGTTTACAAACAATTGATCAGCTTTTCTAATGGATTTTGTTGCATCCAAATAGAACTTGAGATCCCTCTTGAGGTCTAGCGAATGAAGAGACCTTTCTGCTGGTGTGGTAGGGTTGGGAAAGAAAGAGGGTAGAGAAATCATCTGATTAACATGAGACTCAGACACAACCTTTGGCAGGAAGGAAGGGTGAGTTCGCATAACCACCCTACTATGGTGGAAAACCATATAGGGTTCTTTAGAACAGAGAGCTTGTATTTCACTCACTTTGAGTGCTGAATTAATTGCTACTAGAAAAGCTACTTTCCAAGTAAGGTGTTTTAATGTGGCCTTATGAATGGGTTCAAATAGAGGTCCCATCAATTTAGACAAGACTAGATTCAACTACCAACCCCTGTAGGAAGTCCTTGACCACCTGAAGTTGAAAGAAAGAAGGTTGGTTGGGTGATTTACGATATGCTGTGATGGCCGCCAAATGTACTTTTATGGATGAATACTTCAAACCAGATTTGGCCAAGTAGAGTAGATAATGCAAGATTACCTCCTCTTGCCCATTAACTGGACTCCAACCATTACGGATACACCACAAGTAAAGCCTTTTCCACTTGAGAGAGTATGAAGTTCTTGTGGAAGGTCTCTTTGACTCCATTAAAATGTCCATCGAGCTTTAAGGGAGGTTCAAATGTCAGTATTGCAGGACTTCAGGAACCATGCTGTCAAGCTGAGCGAGGGAAGGCTGGGGTGCAGAATCTTCCCTCACATTTTGGTGAGAAGGTCCGGCCTGCACGGAAGTCTCCGATGCGGGCGAACCGAGAGTTGCAACAGGTTCGGATACCACCATTGGCGAGGCCAGTCCGGTGCTATGAGTATCATCTTCATTCTGGATCGCCGCAGTATGGCCACTACCTTCGGAATAAGAGGGAGGGGTGGAAAGGCGTATGCAAACATCCCTGACCAATCTATCAAACGTGCATTCCCCCTTGTTCCTGGTCGGAAAAACCTGGATGCGAAGGTGTCGCATTTTCTGTTTTGATCGTCTGCAAGGAGGTCGATGAAGGGATGACCCCATTGATGAAAAATGTCCGCCCTCACTTCGTCGTTGAGCGCTCAGTCTTCTTGCTCTTGGCAGTGACCACTGAGGGCGTCTGCTCGCACGTTCTGCTTTCCCAGGCAGATGGACTGCTGTGATCGATAGGTTTCTGGCTAGCAGCCAGTGCCAGATCGCCTGGGATTCGAGAGACAGAGGGCTAGAGCGTGTTCCCCCTTGTTTGTTCAAATAATACATAGTGGTTGTATTGTCCGTTTGTACTAGGATCGATCCGGATTGAATTGACGGCTGAAAAGCCTTGAGGGCTAAATGAACCACCCGCAGTTCCAGCATATTGATATGATACGTCTGTTCTCTGTTAGACCATCTGCCCTGAGTTAGCAGATGACCCAGAGGCGCTCCCCAGCCCTGAAGTGATGCACCTGTGATCAGGGATTGTTCTGGCAGAGGTTGGTGAAAAGGGACTCCCAGCAGAAAATTCTGTGGTTGCAGCCACCAAAGAATAAACTTCTTTGCTGCAGGAGAGAGGAGAATCCGGTCGTTCCACTGACCCGAGGATTGATCCCATTTGTCCTTGAGATCTTGTTGTAATGGTCTCATCCTCAATCTGGCGTTGGGTATGAGGAAAATGCACGAGGCCATCGACCACAGCGGAGAAGCCACCTGTCTTATGAGCATGAAGGATGGTGTTGCCTTTGTCTCTCATTGATGACAGTCTCTCCTCCGAAGGAAACACTTTTCGGAGATCGGAGTTGAGGTTGGCGCCCAGATAATGGAGTGATTGAGTCGGTTGAAGGATCGACTTGTCCAGGTTGACATGCAGTCCTAACTGCTGATGGAGATCTTGGCAGATGTGAAGGTGTTCTTGCACCATTTGAGGAGAAGATCCCTACAACAGCCAGTCGTCCAGGTATGGATATACGAACAGGCCTTGGCGATGTAATGTTGCCGCTACAACTTCCATGCATTTGGTGAATACCCTCAGAGCTGAATTTAGGGCGAAGGGTAAGACTTTGAACTGGTAGTGTTTTGTTCCCACCATGAGTCGCAAGAACTTGCAGTGTCGTGCTGTGATTGGGATGTGAACGTACGCATCTATGAGGTCCACCAAACACATCCAATCGCCTTTCTTTAGATGAGGAAATATTTGGAGGAGCGCCAACATTCAAAACTTTTCCTTTTTGATGGACTTGTTTAGGGAACGTAGACCCAGAATTGGTCTGAACTTGTTTGGTTGATCTTTTTTCTGAACAAGGAAGTATTGCGAGTACACTACCTTTCCTCTCTGTGCAGGAGGGACCTCTTCTATTGCTCGCTTTTCGAGAAGGGTCAACACTTCCTGACACAGGTGGACTATATGTAGATGACGAGATTTCACCGGAGGAATGTCTCTTGGGGACCCACAAAAACGTAGTGTGTACCCATTTTTTAGTATATATGGCACCCACTGATCTTTGGTTAAGTTGCGCCACTCTTGAACGTAACTTGAGATACTTCCTCCCACTGGAGTGTGCAACAGTGCTAGAGGAAGCAGACACTCATTGCTTCCCTGGAGTTTTGTTGCAGAGGAGGACTGCTGTTGATGTCCTCCTCTTCCACTTGAGGAACAGCCGCCTTGATACTGGAACTTGCCCTGTTTGTTTTGCGACCATTGAGGGGTTTGAACCCTCTGTTGGTAGTTTTTCCGATTGTAGGGCCTGTATCTCTTCCTAAATTCCTTTTTCTCCTCAATGCCCACAGCCTTTAAGCTGTCCAACTCTGCCTTCATCCTCTCCATTTCTTCGTCTGTGTGCGCACCAAACAGTGAAGTGCAAGAATAAGGGAGATTCAAGATGTGCTGCTGCGTCTCCGATTTTAACACTGTGAGGCGCAGCCAGGAAGATCGTCGTGAACATATGCCATGTGCATAAGAGTGAGCTGCCAGGGACGCACCATCTGCTGCAGTGCTGATTACCTAGTTTGCCACCAGAGCACCCTCCTGAAGGATTTCTGAGAAGCCCTGTTGATCCTCTTTTGGAAGCTTATCCTTGAAGCGCTCCAGTGAGTCCCATAGTGACCTGTCATAACGGCCCAGCAGAGCCGGAGCGTTGGACACTTGTAAAGAAGACGCTGCAGAGCCACAAGCCTTCTGTCCCTAAGAATCTTGTGCTCTACTCTCTTTATCCGGAGGAGCGGAGGAGGAAGATGCGTCCGGAGGTGGATCCGATCTAAGGAAAAGAGGATCCAATGCTGCTGACTTATATTTCTTAAGGATCCGAGCTGGAGCTGCTTTAGCCAATGCTGGAGCCAAGAAGAGATCCATTACCGGCTCGATGATACCAGGGACCAAAAGGGAGCAATGGCCTAGCCGCAGACCTTTGATGGAGAGTCGCAAACATGATGGACATGGTTGTCTGAGGAGCTGACATGGTGATGCCCAGCTTCTGAGCCCCTCTGTTGAGAACATCATGAAAAGTGTTCACATCATCAATAGGCGACACTCTGGAGGGAAGACTATCCGTCGGGGTAGGTGAGTAATCCCTTTTGGATGAATGTGTCGAAGAGGAAGACCAAGATGGTGTATGCCGCCTCTTGATATGTCCTTGAGACGACCTGCGTTCAGGGGATCTGCTTCAGTGTACTCTGGCCCGAGTGGTGGGTGATCTGTCCACTTCCTGCCAAAAAAAAAGCTGCAATGGTGATCTGTGCAGGGGACTGGAGTAGTCCGTAGGTCGACAAAGGAGATCTGCTTCTTGATGCTGGGCGAGCCCACACCAACGATGGAGAGCATACGGGAATCTTACTTCTAGATGGAGTGGATGCTCTCTCTTTCCTCTTCTTCATCTATGACCTGCCTCTAGAAAGTGATCTTCTCTTCTCAGCCAGCCCAAAGAAGCTAATCCTCTACCTGTCCTTCAGAGTTCTCTTGGACAGCAGCTGGCAATGCTGGCAGGTTTTAGGATTATGTTCAGAAGGAAGGCATGGAATACATACAGGATGGGAGTCTGATTTAGCCTTCTTCTTGCCACAAGAAGGGCAAGGTTCAAAAAGAGAGGGCATTTCTGATTAAAAAACAATGCTCAACTCCCTAAAAAACAGTAGAGAAACACTCCAACACTAGAAAGATGTCGAAGTAAAAAGTTTTTGAATACAAAATGTAAGTCTTTTCTGACAGAAATCAGAAAAAAGGGTAGAGCTGAAGTAACTAGGGTCCTGACGGAAGGAGCCGGAAGGAACAACTGTCCTAACTGTCACCCCTGAGGCATGATGGGAGGCTAGGGGTCATGGCTGCCTTAAAGGCACAGTGCCAGTTTATCTGAGTGTTTATGTGGGTTAGCTTTTCAGCTTTCTACACTGATGTTTCTAAAATGCAGCCTATGTGCTGGAAATGTTTTTTCATTATTCCTTGCAGGATTGTGTTTTCTGCTGTATAATAAAGCAGTTTTCAAAGACTTTCTTTCTCCCTGCTTTATTGGAATGTTTATGTAAATGAGAAGTCATTGCAACATTGCTCAGCATGTCTATGGGAGGCTGCATTGTGTGTTTTATATATATAAGGATATATATATATAGAGCTACATATATGGTTTTCACATATATGTGATGTGTTTTCTGGGTCCCGCACATAGGCGGGAATATTCATGTGCTTATGACTTTGATGAGGATACCCCTGGAAGAGAACTAGGATTACAGGTAAGTAACTTATCATTACCTTCAGTATTGATAATTCTGGTCAGTACATAATCTTCCTGCAAATACCTCTTGTGTGTTTTATATATATGGATATATATATATGGATATATATCACGCTCCAAAGTTACTCTCTCCCAGCCGGGAAGAAAATAAGCAGCACTCGCGGGGTTATCTCTCAGTTTTCTGTTTTATTTCAACGCTTCACAAACGCGTTTCGGGGTCTTCCCTTCTTCAGTATGTTTACATAATGCAAACTGAGGCGGCATTTTAACTATACGTAGCAGTTATGAAAAGCAATGTAGGACTGTTCGCCCCGAAGATTTAATGGGCGCCATCTTGTAGTGTGCAAAATCGCTGAAATAGCTACATATAAAAACATATAAAACATATCTACATTATTATTTACAATATCTACATCAATATATTTACATTTTGTACAGTCGCTTATTTTGGCGTATTTCTGTGCGTTACCCAAATTGATTTTAAAGCACACTATTTGTTTGAATTTAGCCGTGGATCGGCCTAAGGCGATTCCTGATTGTGGAACTGCCACATCTCACTACCATCTTGCCGTGTATCGGCTAGCCCTTCATCTGTTACGATTTATTTATCCTGCTCAAGTTGTTATATGTGTAAGAAAAAAATGTGTATTAATGGCTCAACCTAGCTCCCTAAGTGAACTATTAATTCCTCACCACTATTAAGACCTCTAGGGGTCTTACATGCAAATCGATGATGAACCTAGATTCTAAACTTCTTAGTTTGAGTACCCTGTCTCCTCCTCTAGCATAAAGGGGTACATGATCTAATCCAAAGTACTGGAGTAAATCTCTATTGCTTTGAGGTTTGATGGCGAAATGTCTAGCCACTGGGTAACTCATATCTTTGTTCACAATCGCACGCATGTGCTCTAGAATCCTCAGTTTGACACTATTTATCGTGCTTCCTATATACCTTAGCTTACAGGGACAGACTAAACAGTAGACCACATGTGTGGTCTGACATGTTATGAATTTATTGGGATGTCATAGCCTAGAACTCTTTTACTAAATGCACACGCCTTGCATCTTCCACAGGGGAAGAAGCCTTTCATCTAAGCCAGCGTATTCTTTTTAGGTAATGGGTTATCTAAATGGCTATGAACCAACTTATCCCTGAGAGATCTTGCCTTTCTGAAGGTTATCAGCGGAACTGGTGGAATGTCCATTCCAATAATTGTATCAGTCTTTAAAATATGCCATTTCTTTTGTAGTGTTGTCCTAATGAAATTTGTGTCTTCTGAGTATGTAGTTATTAGGCGAAATCTCCCCTCACTGGTCTTAGTCTTCTTTTTGTCTGCAAGCAAATCCCTTCTTGGTATTTTGCTGACCTTTTTTAGTGTATTCTCCAGTAATATTGGACTATAGCCTCTGGCTACAAATCTTTCAAGGTTCTCTTTGGCTGTTTGTGTGAAATCACTTTCATTTGTACAGTTTCGTTTTAAACGTAGAAACTCCCCATAAGGGACACTATTCTTTAGTTTTGCTGGGTGACTGATTGTAGCATGTAATGTGCTGTTACCAACTGTTGGCCTACGGTGTAGAGCCGTAACAATTTTACTCTCCTTAATCTCAATTCTTAGGTCGAGGTAGCTTACTGCCACTGAGCTAATCTTGCCCGAGAACTGGAGGTTGACATTGTTGTTATTCAGATGTTCTACGTATTGCTTTGCACTATGCACCGACCCCTTCCATACAAGGAAGAAGTCGTCGATATACCTGTGCCAAGTGACGATGTTATCTGTCCATGTGTAGTTGGTTGAGGACCAGGCCACCTGCTCCTCCCACCAGCCCACTAATAAATTTGCGTAGCTGGGGACGAAGTAGGTGCCCATCGCGGTCCCAGAGACCTGCCTGTAGAGATTGTCTTGAAAAAGAAAGATGTTGTTTAACAAACAAAATTGTACCAGTTCTAACAACATTCTGCTATGTTCAGCAAATTTCAATGGTCTTTTGCCAAGAAAGTACTCGACAGCCTTTAGACCCTGTGCATGATCTATGTTTGTGTATAGGCTAGTTATATCAAGTACCATGAGGACATAAGATAGCTCCCATTTTAATTTTTCAATTTTTATGAATCAGAAGTAACAGAAAACAAACTCTCAGGCGAAGACACGGCCGGCCCTTCTGGGAACAAAAACCAAAAGAAGAGCCCTTTTCACGAGGAGTTCGACCTAATCCGCCAATCAGGCACAAGTATATCGAAGACCTCTTCCTTGTATGGAAGGGGTCGGTGCATAGTGCAAAGACAGTGGGACTAGAAACGCGTCGGCATTTATTTGTTAAAGACATTAATGCCAACGACATCTGTTTGTCATATGGCATTTTTCCCCTGACTAAAATAAGAATATAGTGACAATTCAACAGGGACCGGGGTGGTATCAAAAAAGCTTTTTTTCACCCCTCAGGAATTGATTTGACAATTGTAGCTTTTGTTCAATGTTTTTTGGTAACTTTAAACCGATTCATCCTTGGAAATTGTGAGCACATTTGTTTTGTATTTAAATTCATTTGTTCGGGGGCGTGGCCAAGATGGGGAGGTAGGCGGACGTGTTCCTCCCGAGCTCCCGCACCCGACTAGGCCCTGAGCCTTGGAAAATAGCCTTTCCCCTCCCCCGCCAGCCTGGGAGCACGGGCGCGGCTGGGAGAGCTTCTGGACACGACTGCGTTGTGGTCCGGTCCCTCCGCCGGCTGGAGTATCGAGTGTGGTGGGCCCGGTCGCTGGAGCCCCGAGCTGTGGTAGCGGAGCAGGCCGCGACTGGAGACCGGTCGGAGGTGACGCTGGGCCGGGGGACTCCGGAAGTGGTCCTGCGGTGCAGGAGAGCGCATCAGCGGCCCTGCGGACCGCGAGGCTGGGATCGGAGGGCACTGACCGGACCCTCGGAGGAGCAGTGAGCCTGGACCCGCCCCGGAGACAAATCGAGGCCGCGGCTGCGGCCTAGCCCGGCGGGAGTGAAAGCCCGGAGCACTGAATCAGGATCACAGGAGGACCAGTGGGTCGCGATCCCCGGTGATCTGCGCAGAGCACGCAAGAACGGGAGCGGTGCGGATCTGGAGAGCTGAGGCCGGACGGAGTCGGAGCTGGGCGGTGGACCCTGGTCGCCCCCCCCCCCCCCCGAGCATCAGACGAGGTGAGGAGATCGCTGGTGGGGCCTGAGGCGACGCGAGGTACCCGGAGGCAATACTTAAGGACCCTGAGACCCCACACAGAGCTAGCGCATTGGGTGCCCCACGCCAGGGAAGATTTGAGACCCGCAGCGGCGCCAGGCCCGAGGGGTATTGCTGGGGAGAGGATAGGACCCCTGGGGGCGAAGACTGAGCAAAGGAAGACCCCCACGCGTAACCACGGACACTGGAAGCATAGCGAGACCCACCGGCTGACGCAGCAGACTTTGGAGAAGCGGCGCACCGGCCTGAGCTGCTGCGACGTCACGGCACTGACTGTTGTGGGGTGCTGATTGACCAGTGGAGGGAGGGCACCTGCAGAGCACGGAGAGGCGGCGGCTGCTGCCGGTACGGTGGTGCACTGGACTGGCTGTCCAGCCGGGCTAATTGAGGGCTCGGACCTGTGTCGCTGCAGGCACCTGGGGCTGGACCGCGGACGCGGGGGCCCCCGAAGGCACACACTGGTGCTCCCGACCTGGTTGTGCGTGGCATCGACTGGGAGTTGCAGTACATAGCGCACAAGCTGCTGGGCCACAGGAAAATGGCCGGACAGAGAGGTGGAAAGGGGAATGGACGCACACTCCCGGAGATGCTTAATAAGTCGCATGGTAAAGGAGACAAGAACTCGACGCCGCCGGGAGGAGCAAGTAGCTCCCAAACGGTGGACAATGGAGAGCCCCCAGTCACCAGATCCTTTTTGGAATCACTTTTCGGGACATTGAGGGAGGACTTTCAAGCGCTAAAGCAGGAAGTGGCTAGTGAAGTGCGTGAAATACGCAGAGAAGTAGATGGACTCGGCGAGAGGGTGGCCACGGTTGACAGCTCCACGCAGAGACGGGATGAGGAGATCACGCACCTGCAGCAGGAGGTGCTCCGCCTCAGAGACCAGCACATTGATCTCCAGCTGCATAACGAGGACCTGGAGAACAGATCTCGGCGGAACAATATAAGGGTCCGGGGAGTGCCGTCCACAGAAGAGAACACTGGACTGGCTGACTACCTGCAGGAGCTATTCCGTGTCATCCTTGGCGAATCTGCGGACTTCCCCATCAGGATAGATAGAGCTCACAGGGTGGGTCCGCAACGACGAGCAACGGGGCCTCCCCCGGACATTCTGGCTTTCCTTCCCGATTTTCCGCTGAAGGAGCGGATCATGACCGAGGCGAGAAGAAAACAGACGATAACGTTCCGAGGTCACCAAGTGGCGCTGTATCAGGACCTGTCCATGATCACACTCCAGAAACGCAAGGCGTTTTAGATTGCGACAGACTTCCTGAGGCAACATGACACGCCCTACTCGTGGGGGCACCCTTTTCGCCACATATTCAGATGGAATGGTGAATCGCACCAGCTACGGTCTCTCCAGGATGTAAGCGAAGTACTGGGGATCACTGCGGAAGAGGAGGATTCTTCCACGCCGAGGAGGGGAGATCCCACAAACAGCGGTTGGCAGAGGGTTTCGAGGCGAAGGTCGTCAGCCGCATCACGCAGACCGGGCTCGCCCACAATTAGAGCTGAGATGGCGAATGCAATTCGAACTGTTTCCAGGTCTTCGGCAGTCGAGGATGATGTGGCACTGACCGCATAACATGGCTCCGGAGGGAGACTGACATTGCATTTCTGTTGGAGCAGGTTTGGGGGATGGCGGGGGCGGGAGGGCAGAGGAGGGATAATTGGGGCAGGTCGCCCATGAAGGTAATTTACCACAGACTTGTCCGGTAGGGGCAGGACTGGGACTTTCAGGACTGAGAGCCAGGGGAGCTGTGGGAGATGGGTAAGAGGGGGGAGTTTGGGGGTCGAGTTGGGGTACGGGGTGGGGGAGGGTTGGGGAGTTGGGGGTTGGGAGACATAGGATCCGGGAGGGGGGGGAGTTTGGGGCAGCTCTGTCCGGTGCTTCTGACAAGTTCACTCCGCTTTGCCAGAGCTCGCGAGCCCGTCCAATCACTGATTTGGTACATTCAGCTACAGGGCAGCCGCTGAGAGGAGGTAACTCTGATTTGGTATGGCAGAGCTGAAGGTAGTGACCCTGAATGTAAAAGGGTTGAACAATCCCACGAAACGAAGAGCGATTCTCTCCTTGTTGGAGGGTTCTCAGGCAGACATCTGTCTGCTTCAAGAAACGCACCTGCTAGCCGGTGACTGCCATAGGTTACGGTCCCGTTCCTTCCCCACACAGTTCTTTTCTTCCAACACCACTAAAACGGCTGGAGTAGCTATCCTAGTATCTAAATCCT
Organism: Lissotriton vulgaris; assembly: GCF_964263255.1. Classification (NCBI taxonomy): domain Eukaryota; kingdom Metazoa; phylum Chordata; class Amphibia; order Caudata; family Salamandridae; genus Lissotriton; species Lissotriton vulgaris. The sequence continues at coordinate 1,814,137,160 of NC_141685.1, forward strand.
TTAGGGGTGAGGTGATACACAAGCTCATAGAACAGAAGGGGAGGCTGCTTGCCTATAGGTTTAAATGGGCCCTCTGCAGTTTACCATTGGGTCGGTCTACAGCCCAAACGAGCAACAGGACCGATTCCTTCACTCTGCCTTAGTAGATGTCACAGCATCACCAGACAGACACATCATTCTAGGGGGGGATCTGAACTTGGTGTTCGATTCCTCACTGGATAGATCAGCGCAGCGTTACCCACAGACTGGGGAATTGCCAAACAAGGTGAGAACACAAATAGCTGACTTAGATTTACACGACCTTTGGCGGGGGTTTCATCCCTTAGATAGGGACTACTCATATTACTCACACGCACATAAGACATATGCTCGGTTGGACTATCTGCTCGTCTCTGGCCCGGTTCGGGACATGGCCACTGCTTCCGAGGTGGGGGTCATCTCCCTTTCAGATCACGCACCGGTCTCGGGGACCTTCCTCCTCCCGTCGAACCCAGTCCATCGTGGAGTTTGGCGTCTTCGAGACACTCTCCTACACAAGAAGGCGGTGGTGCAGCGCATAACGGAGTCTGTGCAAGAATTTCAGCTGCATAACTCCAACCCCAACACCAAATTGGCGACTCAGTGGGGAGCGCTTAAAGCAGTTTTGCGGGGGGAATTCATAGCGATTTCCTCAGCCGAAAACAGGGGGAGAAAGGTTAAACGAGAGGAACTCACGCCAAAGGTCAGGGAACTGGAGCAAGTACATCGTCGCACTGGGGCTCCCAGGATTTGGAAGCAACTTAAAGCGGCGAGGAAACTCCTATCGTCTTTAGACTTGGACAAGGCCGAATATGCGGCATTGCGTCTAAAACACGCATATTACACAGGGGGGGATCGCTGTGGCCGACTATTGGCGGCTAAGCTTAGAATTGCGCACCAGAGCCGTCGAGAAAAGGAGATTGCGGTGGCAGGGGGGCAGTCGGTCACAGGAGACGTCGAAATAGCTGAGTTTTTCCGCCAATTCTACTCGGGGCTCTACGTGGAGGATGACTCGATGATGGGTGAACCTGATGAGTATCTAGACTCGGTGACTCTCCCATCCCTGGCACCGAAGCAAGCCGACTACCTAGAACGTGAGATTAGGATAGAGGAGGTAGTTGCGGCAATTTCTAGGCTGAAACACGGGAAGGCCCCAGGCCCAGACGGCTACACCACCCTTTTCTACAGGACATTCTGTACGATCCTGGCGCCCATTCTGACCAAGTTGTTTAACTCCTTCGCCTGCCCCGGTGCTATCCCGCCGGATCTTCTACAGGCGACAGTATCGGTCATACCTAAACCTGGGAAGGATAGAGCTCAGTGTAGCTCGTATAGACCGATCTCCCTCCTAAATGTCGATCTCAAAATCTATACGGCGATCCTTGCCGTGAGACTGGCGCAGTATCTCCCTGGGCTGATTGAACCGGACCAGTCCGGCTTTGTGCCAGGCAGGCAGACGGCAGATAATACCAAAAGGTTAGTGCATATAATGGAAAAAGCCTCGCGGATCCCGGGGGAGAGGATGCTCCTTTCGGTCGACGCCGAAAAAGCGTTCGATCGGGTGCACTGGCCGTATCTGGAACGGGTGATGGCAAGAATGGGCATAGGGGAGAAGTTTAGAAGCATGGTGTTTAACTGTTACAGGTTCCCGTCGGCGACGGTGCGTGTCAACGGCTGTGGTTCAAGGCGCTTCAACATTGAACGCGGCACGAGGCAGGGATGCCCGCTGTCCCCTCTCCTTTTTGCTCTCTACATGGAGCCTTTTGCCCAGAGAGTGCGACAGAACCCGGACGCGATCGGTGTGCGGATTGGAGGTTATATTCACACGGTTAGCCTCTATGCAGACGATGTCATCTTTACACTAGAGGAGCCGAGGCGGGCATTACCCGCATGTATGGAAGAGCTCGAGGCTTTCGCGGGAGCGGCTGGATTCAGAATGAATGTGGGGAAATCCACAGCATTAGATGTCTCCCTGACGCCTGCGACGAGACAGGATTTGCAGAGGCGTTTCCCGCTCCAATGGTCACGGCACCACGTCCCGTATCTGGGTATCCTGCTGGCTCCCACGTTACAGGCGATGGTAGCGGTTAATTACGAGGCGCTGAGCAAGAAAGTAAAAGAGGAGCTGGGGAGATGGAACTGGGGGACGATATCCTGGATAGGCAGAATAGCGGCACTTAAGATGACTGTCTTACCCCAGATCCTGTATTTATTCCGTGCACTTCCGCTACAGCCCCCTAAGGGTTGGATACGGCAAATGCAGACTGACCTGTCCCGATTTGTCTGGCAGGGCCGCAAACCCCGAATGAAGAGGGCATTGACGACTTTGGCACCGGAGGCCGGGGGACTGGGGATCCCTGATCTTCAGAAGTATTTCCAGGCGTCGCAGCTCAGATACCTAGTGGAATGGAGCAGGTGGGAGTCGGATAAGCACTGGCTCTTCCAGGATCAGGCGGTAGCGGGCCGCCCCCTGCAGGAAATACCGTTCCTGCGCAGACAGCACCGTCCCCCGAACCTTTACGCATCTTATATCACGAGGTTGCCACTGAAGGTATGGGACGCCACTAACAAACCTTTTGACCTCACCACGTTCCCTTCTCCGTTCACACCTATTGTGGACAACCCAGACTTCACACCGGGGACGGAACCAGGAGCCTTTACACACTGACGGGTGAAGGGATGCAGAGCGCTTTTCCATGTGTACGGTGAGGACGGGATCCTCCCCTTTGAGAACCTCAGAGAGAATTACCAGCTGACCGAGGCAGATAGGATGAGATACTGGCAGGTTCGGCACTGGGCCCTGCAGCCACAGGTGCGAGAGTCGGCTGACAGGAATCTGCTACCTTACGAAAGATGGATGGCGACGCGTACGTCGGACACTAAGCTCATATCTGATCTATATAAATTGCTGCAACCACCGCCTTCACATTTTTACAACCCCGGCAGGGAGAGATGGAACAGGGAACTGGGGAGAACACTAAGCCACAAAGAATGGGAGCAGATCTCGTACCGAGCACGACACTCAGCATATCACGTAGGACTCACCGAAACCTTCACCAAGGTCTCTACGTATTGGTACCACACCCCGGAGCGCCTGCATGAAATGAACCGGCTCTTAGACACTGCATGCTGGCGCAATTGCGGGCACGTTGGCACACTGACACATATTTTATGGGACTGCCCGCTGTTACAGGAATATTGGACAGAGGTGATCAACGAGGTAGATAGCTGTTTTGGTATAGAGTTGCCCCGCTTCCCGGCCTATACCCTGCTGGGACTCCCCAATGCCTTAATGTACCCGCTGAAATCCCGGAGGGGGAGGCAAATTGCGATTGCGTTGGGCTCAGCGGTACAGAATATTCTAATACACTGGCGCACACCCACTATCCCCTCACTTACGGGTTGGCTACACAGGCTGTGGCATGTTCTGGGGATGGAAAAAATATCGCTCACACTGGCTGGGGAGGTTGATCAATTTGAGGAGCTGTGGCTACCCTTCCATACACTACTAGCCACCGAATTCAAGGAGCTTACCTGCCCGAGATACCTGAGGCTCCTGAGACTTACACCGCCGATACAGTGAACAGCCAGGAAGGGGGGGGGGGGGGGGAACCTCACACGTAAAGTGGGAGCGGACACGGACGGGTGGAGCGAGTGTCTATGTTTTCCTTGTGCAGCGCCGGACGGGGGGAGGGGGGTGGGGGAGGGAGTGGGGTGGGCACGGGTGGTTGTTGGGGAGGGTTGTTCGATTAAAGATTAAAGAAAGGTACAGTGGGGATGTTTTAGCTTACAGCCTATCACACCGGTACAGACCTTAAGATGACCACCCAGGGCGGTCTTTACACGGCTGGAACTGTTGAACTTTATAAGTGGCGGCAAGCCCTGGAAAAAGCACTGACTTACTTTGCCATTGATGTCTTTTCTTGCAATTTTTCCTTTATGTTTCGCTGCTGTACCACTGTACTTAATAAAATGCTTTAAACCTAAATTCATTTGTTCATTTTTATGTTTTTTTTCCACTGTAAATGTGTATGATTTGTGGTTCACCATGTTGTAAATTGTATGGCAATATGTGAAGTTGACGATGGTCTTTCTCTGTCTATATACAAAAGAAGTTCTATAATCAATTGAAAAGAAAAATGACATAAATCAAATGTCAGGAATAACTAATAAAATTTGGTTCATCCTCATTCAGGCATTAATCGTTTGAATTAATACTAGAGGCATAGGTACACTCCCTTTTTCTACAGTATTTGGTGGACCAACCTACCCTCTTTCCCATTGGGCCCAACCCCCTTCTTTCTTAAATTCAAGAGTGGGTAGTCACCCGAGTGGGTAGGGATTGACACATTGAGTCTTCCTTATCATTATTCAAAAAGATTAATTCGCGAGCAGGGGACCTCTCTCCTGCGTAGCATGGCAGAGAAAGATACGCTGTCCTTCACGGAAAGCCATATTCAGAGTTTAATTGAATCCTCTCCATTTTCCACCATAACCCTTAGCACCTCAGCCAAACAGCAAAATGAGGCAGACAAATTAACCCGTCTCCAAAAAAAACATATTCAAACTGAACTGCACGGCCACTTTTTATTCAAACACTTAAAAGCGGGGACGATCCCTTGGGGTCTCCAGGTAAAAAACATTCCAGTCATCTTTATCGAAGACGCGGAATACAAGAAAGGCTTTAGTCAAATAAACACCAAGTGCAGTAGAGATTTAATGGTGCACACTATAGAGACAGCCCAACGTATTTGTAGCCAAGAAGAGAGAGAAATAGAGGAGCTTATTAAGACCATCACAGATAATCAGACTGTAACAGAAGCCAAGGTGCTCCTTGATAAGATAGAAAAAGAAATCCTGCTTTTTAAAGATAACACCCTCAACGTGAAAGCAGCCCAATTCGGGAGAGACTCCAAATCATTTAAATTAGATCAGGTGTATCCCTTCCTCAAAGAAGATTTTTATACCTCAGGGGAGTCAAGGGGGGCATCATTTCAAGGTAGACCAAGGAATAGGTTCCACACATTTTCTGACACAACCTCATCTGATTCCTCCTCAGACTCTAGGCAGGATAATTCTAAAAGGCGAGGGGCTCCAGCAGCATCTTCTTTTTTAGCCAGAGGCGGACAGTCGAGAGTCCGCTTCAAGCAGCCATGGGAGATCCGAACTCGCAACAAGTACTACAAGAACTTGAGAAGTCTACTATAGTTAACCTTTCAAATAAACAACTAACGAAAGATGAAGAAATGCTTTTCAACCTGGGCCTCAAGTTCGTTCCGAACAAAAGAACGGATTTTACTAAACTCAAGCTAGAGGCACTAGATTTTTGCCGGAAAATAAGGTTGAAGGCCTTCTTCGCGGGCGCTGAAGTGAGGTCAAGTCAGGAAACTACTGGACTCAGGGTCAAATCGAGGTTCACTCCCACACAAAACATTACGAGGCAAATTGTTGCCTTTGAGCAAGCGGTCTTATCATCTCTCACCAAACTAGAAAAGACAAAAGGTTTTGTGAAGAATAACATCAGTAAAGGTCAAATAGCCGCCATTCGTGATCTCAAAGCAGATACATCTATTTTAATAAAACAGGCTGACAAGGGTGGGGCAGTAGTGCTTTGGCCCCGATCCTTCTATCTTGCTGAAGGTAAATCACATGTCAACAATCGAGAGTGGTACAGGCCAGTGAAAGAGGACCTGGTGCACGCTATTCAAGACAAGATTGCAAGAATTGCTAGGACAGGACTGGATGAAGGCTTTTTAGGCCCCAAGGAATTTGAATACTTAAACAAAAAATCGCCAAGAACGCCTGTTCTTTATTTCCTGCCAAAAATACACAAAAATGATCGGGTACCACCAGGCAGACCAATTGTGTCTGGCTGTGACTCTGCATTAGAGCCAGTCTCTAAATATATTGATTTTTTCTTAAAACCTTTGATATTGCAGGTCAAATCGTACCTTGGGGATACCACTGATGTCATCACTAAAATAGAAGGGCAGTCATTCAACGAGGAAACACAGATGATGGTGACACTTGATATCGCCTCGCTCTACACCCAAATCCCTCAGGATGAGGCATCACAGGTGATAGAAGTATATATAGACCAACGTGACAGACCCCATAAGGTACCTACCTCATTCATTTTAGCATTGGCGGAAATAACTATTTCAAATTTGAAAATTATTTTTTTGTTCAAATCAAAGGGACTGCCATGGGCTGCCCTTATGCGCCGGAGATGGCAGTGCTATATATGGCACAATATGAAGAAAGATTCATATACAATAACAACCCATTCTCAAGCAACATAAATCAATGGTTAAGGTATATCGACGACGTCTGGCTCCTGTGGCAGGGGAGCCAGACCGAGCTCGATCACTTCCATGAATAGTTAAACTCAAGGCACAATGATATCAAATTCTCTTTGGAATCCAGCAAAAGTAAAATGACTTTCCTGGACGTCACAGTAGGCGCTTGCGAAGAAACACTGACAACCACCATATACAAAAAAGAAACTGACAGCAACACCATTCTTCATTACAGAAGCTCACACCCACAGTGCTTGAAAGAGAACCTCCCTTATGGACAACTATTGAGGATAAGACGCAACTGCACAAATGTGACAGATTTTGAGTCGCATGCAAGAACTTTCTGCACCGAAATGGCGAAAAGGGGTTACCCTAAAAAACTACTAAAACATTCCAAAAAACGGGCCAGATTCACCCCAAGAGAAAATCTTCTCAAGATAAAAGAAAAAGGTGAGCTAGAGAAATTGGTTTGTGTAACGACCTTCGGTCAGCACACAAATCAATTTAAACGCATCATTTTAAAAAACTGGCATTTATTGGAAACACTAGAACATCCCTTACAAAAACCTATTTTCGCCATGCGCAAAAACACAAGCATAGACCAGCACTAATAAGACCGGACAGCTATATCCCCAAACAGAAGAGCGATCTGATAGCACAGTGGAACCTAAAACCTATATGTGGGCATCATAAATGTGGCAATTGTGTGTCCTGTTCAACGACACTTGAAGGCAATGTTTTTGACCATGACGGGGTCAAATGGAAACACAATGTGTTTACTAATTGCAAGACCAAGAATGTGGTCTATGCTGTGGTATGTCCATGCAATAGAGTATACATTGGAAAGACCTGCCAATCCATTAATGTAAGGATCACACAACACCGTTCGAGAATAAATAAAAAAGTTTCATCTGCACCGATGGTTGAACATTTTCTGAGCAATAACCATGGTGAAAACGATTTTAAGTGGACAGTATTATCCTGGATTGACCCTAAACATCAATCCAGCGTTGAGACTGCACTGCTGCGGAAAGAGGCGTACCTCATCATGAAATTTGACAGTGTCAATAAAGGACTAAATTGATTGAGCGAAGTCAATAGGGCATAAGTGTCACACGCGGCAGAAACATTAAAACACTTGCCTGGCATCCCGACATAGGTACGGGGTATTGTTATCACTACAATTCCCGCAATGCATTGTAAATAACTGCAGTGGCCCAGATGGTCTGATTGGCCCGACCAACACCACGTGACCGGGACTTGAACATTGAATGTGACCGCGTACACACAGGTCTTGCTGCCTGCATGAACCCGTGGCTGAGAGAAACTGTCAAACGATGGAAGTCGCGCATCTTTACGGTGAGACTCTGAAGCTGTTATGGCGGTTCTCTTATCACTCAATGAAGGACCAGTATAGTGACTTGCCCTTTACCTTCCACAGGACTGAACCGTCCTGAATCAACAGCGGCATTGATTTCCGCCTCCTGGACGCTTTCCCCACGAGTAAGTCCCGCGCCTCTCCCCTCCTTCTAAACGGGTCTCAAGTGACTTCCTTTAGCACTAAATACTCACGTGTCGCCTTATTCTTTCAGAAATATAAACTAATCCGGCAATAGGAGTATATCTAGACGACGATAAACACGCCGCCAGAGCATGTCGACTGAAGGTAAAAAACTGTTCCCCCTTACCTACACCAGCACGATGCTGCCCACACTGGGAATCATTTTTCCCTGATTTGAATTTTACTCTATTGCAGTGTGACAGCCACGGCACTGACGACATTTTAAAGGCCAGCACATCCTTGGTTAAAAAAGGTATGCCGCATCTTTTGATGCAATTCATTTTAAGGTTCTTTAAATGGATTGAGGACCGCTTTCTAAAAAATCTTCCCCTTCATTTTTCACAAACAGTTCCCATGGATTCGACTAATCCTGCCCTGATGAGAGTCCTGTGATTCAGACAGTGGGACTCGAAACGCGTCGGCATTTATTCGTTAAAGACATTAATGCCAACGACATCTGTTTGTCATATGGCATTTATCCCCCGACTAAAATAAGAATATAGTGACATTTCAACAGGGACCGGGGTGGTATCAAAAAAGCTTTTTTTCACCCCTCAGGAATTGATTTGACAATTGTAGCTTTTGTTCAATGGTTTTTGGTAACTTTAAACCGATTCATCCTTGGAAATTGTGAGCACATTTGTTTTGAATTTAAATTCATTTGTTCATTTTTATGTTTTTTTTCCACTGTAAATGTGTACGATTTGTGGTTCACCATGTTGTAAATTGTATGGCAATATGTGAAGTTGACGATGGTCTTTCTCTGTCTATATACAAAAGAAGTTCTATAATCAATTGAAAAGAAGAATGACATAAATCAAATGTCAGGATAAACTAATAAAATTTGGTTCATCCTCATTCAGGCATTAATCGTTTGAAATAATACTAGAGGCATAGGTACACTCCCTTTTTCTACAACTTCTGGTAACAGCACATTACATGCTACCAGCAGTCACCCAGCAAAACTAAAGAATAGCATCCCCTATGGGGAGTTTCTACGTTTACAACGAAACTGTTCAAATGAAAGTGATTTCACACAAACAGCCAAAGAGAGCCTTGAAAGATTTGTAGCCAGAGGCTATAGTCTAGTATTACTGGAGAATACACTAAAAAAGGTCAGCAAAATACCAAGAAGGGATTTGCTTGCAGACAAAAAGAAGACTAAGACCAGTGAGGGGAGATTTCGCCTAATAACTACATACGCAGAAGACACAAATTTCATTAGGACAACACTACGAAAGAACTAGCATATTTTAAAGACCAATAAAAATATTGGAATGGACATTCCACCAGTTCCGCTGATAACCTTCAGAAAGGCAAGATCTCTCAGGGATAAGTTGGTTGATAGCCATTTAGATAACCCATTACCTAAAAAGAATACGCTGGCTGAGATGAAAGGCTTCTTCCCCTGTGGAAAATGCAAGGCGTGTGCATTTAGTAAAAGAGTTCTAGGCTATGACATCCCAGGCTTGAAAGAACGAAAAACCATCAATAAATTCATAATATGTCAGACCACACATGTGGTCTACTGTTTAGTCTGTCCCTGTAAACTAAGGTATATAGGAAGCACGATAAATAGTGTCAAAATGAGGATTCTAGAGCACATGCATGCGATTGTGAACAAAGATATGAGTTACCCAGTGGCTAGACATTTCGCCATCAAACATCAAAGCAATAGAGATTTACTCCAGTACTTTGGATTAGATCATGTACCCCTTTATGCTAGAGGAGGAGACAGGGTACTCAAACTAAGAAGTTTAGAATCTAGGTTCATCATCGATTTGCATGTAAGACCCCTAGAGGTCTTAATAGTGGTGAGGAATTAATAGTTCACTTAGGGAGCTAGGCTGAGCCATTAATACACATAATTTTCTTACACATATAACAACTTGAGCAGGATAAATAATTCGTAACAGATGAAGGGCTAGCCGATACACGGCAAGATGGTAGTGAGATGTGGCCGTTCCACAATCAGAAATCGCCTTAGCCCGATCCAAGGCTAAATTCAAACAAATAGTGTGCTTTAAAATCAATCTGGGTAACGCACAGAAATACGCCAAAATAAGTGACTGTACAAAATGTAAATATATCGATGTAGATATTCTAAATAATAATGTAGATATGTATAGAAATGTTTTATATGTTTTTATATGTAGCTATTTCTGCGATTTTGCACACTACAAGATGGTGCCCATTAAATCTTCGGGGCGAAAAGTCCTACATTGCTTTTCATAACTGTTACGTATAGTTAAAATGCCGCCTCAGTTTGCATTATGTAAACACACTGAAGAAGGGAAGACCCCGAAACGCGTTTGTGAAGCGTTGAAATAAAACAGAAAACTGAGAGATAACCCCGCGAGTGCTGCTTATTTTCTTCCCAGCTGGGAGAGAGTAACTTTGGAGCGTGATATTTTACACGGAGCATCACCGTGTTAGCGGCACCCACCCACGAGTGCTCCGTGTTTGGCAAAGGTGCGGAGGAGCGGATATATATATATATATATATATTTTTATATATATGGGGCAGGGGTCTGATTAGGGGGCGGTGCCTTGAGTCCATTGTTCTAAGTGGTTCTTTGGAGGATTGGTGGCTCAGTGTTGAGCTCTGCATACGAGTCATATTTATCCCCTTCACCCCCTCAAAAAAAATAAAGAGCTTATGAGGCTGGCTCTGAGGTCTTGGAGAGGTTGCACATCCCTCCCCATTCCCTCACCCTACACGACCAAACTCATTCCACCAATGGTCATCAGATGCGCAGAGCTTCCTCACAAAAGCTGGAAAACCTCTCTGTGCAGGGGTTTCCGGCTCACTTTTTCTCCCAATGTGTCATATTGGCTCTCCACCAAGCGTCCGTGTGAAGGGAGCAGGCATCCCGTGACATATGGTAGGATTCTGTGAAGTTGGTAGTTCTAGAATACATTTTTTTACTTCTCCATGCAAACGTTCGTGCAAGGGATTCTTTGATGGCAGGAATTTCTGCAGCGGATGTCAGCTCTTGGGCATGATGGCACCCAGTATCTGGTCAGTTCATTAAGCCCAAACGTTCTGTACATATGACTTGTCCAGAAATGAACAAACAGTATAGATTTGCCTGCAAACAATGTTTTATTTGGAGAAGGAATTCCACTCTCTGATCACTTTGCTGTTGAAAACAGTTAACACATTCTCAGTCAGGAAGAGCTGTTATTCACATTATTGAATTTCAAGAGTACTTTTGATGAACAACTTTGGGGAAAGAATGTATCTTCATTGTACACTCTAGAACATAAATGCTGTACATCCTCCTGTTTATACAAAACCACAGATCGTCCATCTGTACTGTTAATAATTTTATTTGGATTGCAAATTATATAAGATAGTGTCCTTGTTCCTGAACCTTGTTTGTAAATATCAGTTCTGGACTTGATATTGTGCTACAAGAGGTTACATATCATGACTACACAGTATTGATAATAGATCCGACTCATGTGGGTGCTTATTGCTATGACAGACTCCTCTTAAGGCAGTTAACTCTTGGGTGTGAATGGCAGGGAATGGTAAATGGTCTATGTTCCCTGTAAAAGGTCTGTTCAGTCTCCTGAAACTGGGTTTCGTAACATTCATGTCTGGGCTATGCAAGAAGAGTGCCTGTGGTATTTTATAAAATGTCTACTTATCCTAGGGACATGAAACGTCAGAAATATACTTTTCCTGTAAAGGGAAAAAACTTGTCGCTTTGCTGACATGCAGTAAAGTGACAAATTGTGCTAGCTTTTATAGTATGTCCCACCAAAAGGTATCCTATTGTGCAAGGTATAAGGCTTGACCCTGACAAGTTGTTATTTAGACCACCACACACTCTATTGTTGTCATGCTTCATTATCTGGTCTCTTCTTATTCCCTAAAACAAAACAGGATTAGCTCGATTATGTTCCAAGGAGCACTTTGGATATTCTCCTGCTGAGGTCTTATAATAAAAAATACTTCCTAAGGTATCCCTTCATTTGTAGTGTTCCTGGTATTCTAAAAAACAGAAAAGGGGGTGTCCACGGAGATAATCCTATTCCCTACATAAAAGTCAACCTGTTTCAGCCCTAAAGTGTAATGACCGTAGTGCCCTGTGCTTTCATCAGGACTGGATGGGATGAGCTCTACGCCCTGGAAAAATGTAATTTAGAAACGTCAGTTAACCTGGCACAATTTTGTCAGGACAATTGTACAATATATAACATTAATAGCATGGAAAGGATAGACTTTACATTTCCCCCAGTGATGGCTGGTGCAGGTAAGAGCAGTGGGGTAGGGGGGAGTCGACAGACAACGATGAGGAATTTTTCTATGCATATTATTGCCTCCTCGTGGCCCACTTTCTTTTGTGTATTGTATGAGCCCCGTTTTTCACTAGTTTGTTGTTGTCATTACACTCTTGGCCTCACTTGTAAAGCGCTCTGATATCCTTCGGGATCTAGTTTGCGCTATATAAAACTTCACAAATAAAAAATAAAAAATAAAAATTACTGGTCTAATGTTTAAAACATTACGGGTTTAATGTTTCAAACTGGTCTAATGTTTAAAATAAATACATAATTAGAACTCACATATTTCTTTCTTTCACTGTCCCAAGCCAATTCTGAAATCTTTGTGACATTACAATTTTATGTCAAAGGCCCGGAGGCCAACATTATGCATATCCCTTTTATTCCTGCCCAAACACAGCAGCAACAACACTATAGAACTTAGAATATTATCAAAACATTCCAGAACTTAGAACATGTATAATACTCCATGGCACATATTAAATAGCAACTGCAATAACGACCAGAAACTAATGAAACCACTTTTTGCACATAAAAGAAATAAAAACATAAAAGAATTCATTGTTCACTCTCGCTTTAAGAAAAACAGCAACGACGATACCCTAAGTCAGCGATCAATTGTAACCAATAACCCACTAAAAGGTACCTTTCCCTGTTCATCATGCAAGTCCTGTGTGAACATTCTATCAGGCGATGAATTTGAACATAATGGTCACAAAACTAAAGCTAGGGAAATGTGGAACTGCAAATCGACCAACGTAATCTATTTCATACAATGCCCTTGCCTTCAAGGCTACGTAGGGGAAACCTCAAGAATGGTACAAACACGATTAAGTGAACATCGTTCAGCCATAAAAACCAAAAAGACTGCATGCCCTATGGTCAAACATTTTATAGACAAAGGACATGGTTCTGACGACTTTAAATGGAGAATTTTAGAGAAAATCCATGTTCCTGACAGCAAAGGGGGAATGGCCATTCGGAAAAAGAGAGAAGTCTTTTGGATTTTTGTTTTTAATACCTTCCGTCAAGACCTAAACAGTGAAATTCCGTGGGAACATGCAATCTGCTAAAGATATTAAAGTCTTCTTGAAATAGAACATAGTCAAACCCCCTAGTTTCTGTTGTATTCAGCCTTGTTTAAAGACTTCTAGAAAGTATCTGATGTCTAGAAACTCTCTTTCCAAAATCTAAACAATTGTAAATCTGAACTAGGGGATAAATTAAAAGTAAAATTCTTCCCCAATTTCCCCTTGATATAACAAATATCAATAAATATCAACACCTGATGGTTTTGTTGTTTTGGCAATATAAACCTATATATCTCTCCTTCTCCTATTCTTTAGAGGAGCCTTTCCCCGATAGTGTAATCATCTATTATTATAATTTTTTACATACGTCCAATAATTGCTCTCCTATTCCTGGAATAATGCCGTTATAGACGAAATGCCTTTTTCTTTACCGTTAAAACATAACCCAGTAGAATACAAGTACATAAGCCATAAAGCTATGTTAAAATCTGCGTTGTTCGTGATCACCTTCAATATACTCAGTGATTTTGAGATCAACCAATCATTGAGGCCGCTGTATTTGACACGGACGCTATAAAAAACCCCCCCTTTTTTTCTACCAGAACCGCTTCTAATACATAAACTATATGAGCTACGCTTAACTCTGCGATTTTTAAATTGCTTTCGCTATAGCGCGTTGTTAGTTGCTAAGGACGCTAACTCTATTGCTGTTAGAAACTACTCGACAATGCACCAATCATTGAAACCTATATAAAACTCCACACAAACTAACAGCCAATCAATGAAGCCCGCTAAAAAACATCGGACGAATCATTTACCACCCGTTCGAATTCCGCAGGAGCCACGATAACATACACATAATACGCGACGAACGAACAGGTGTGAATGCTTTACACCAATTAACTTCGGTATAAATACAAACCCAGCGAGAACACAATTAGCCATCAGTTTCCCGCGCTTGCTGACGCCGTGAGACGTACCGACCAGCCACCGGACATTGGAAACCCTGCCGTCTATCTTCGGGTAAGAGCCCACACTAGAGCAGATACAATTAGAATGTCCAAGATAAGATAATGAGAACATCCGTTTATTTGACATACTCATTCATTTTTATAGGCAGGGAGAACTTTTAATTTCAAACCCAGGATTTTCAAGAATCTTGTAATCCACTTACTCTTGGGACCTAGAAAATACGAAGACCGAATCACTTAGGTAAGATTAGTCATTTAAATAAGATATACTGCAAGATTAGCTAACTCTGCCAAAAATCAAGAATAAAATAATATACCACTCACTTAGATTGGTGTCAAAACTTTTTATTTAGATAAATAAATTGCTATTGAGACCAGTACTTCATCAGACCAACATATCCTAGAACAAAAACTATAGAACACAAGTAGTATTTCCAGATCTCTGTGGGGGGAGGAAAAAAAGATTGAGAACCCCCGAGGTAAGAGAATGGCTAACTACAGATATTTTTTCATACTTACTTGACTTTTATATCAAAAGAAGTAAATACCCAGTTTTGCTTTTTCTATATTCCATGATATTAGAAACTGAAAATATCCCTGGAAAATCGTCATGAAAATCACCCAAAAATTACTCAAATAAAGGGTTCCGGCTGGCGGGTAGTAACAACTCAAGTACCAGATTAACCAGGTAAAAATAATGTAACATACTCGACCTCTATAAATGATGCGAATCTGACCACCCCCATCAATTAACAGTCTGTCATTATTTATTTTCTCTTTCTCAAGTTTTATCCATACTGAATACTGAAAGAATAGCAGTAAGAAACTGAAAATCTACTGTGTACTGCTTCTTGGGAAAATAATCTTCTTAGTAAGTATTCAACGCTGAAAAGAAAGTCTAATAAGTGATATTATACTATCTCTAGGAATACCTGGAAACAGACCTCACAAAATAAGACTGAAGGAAAACTTCCTGCAATTATTCAAGCAGATAATGTATTAATCACAACAGATTATTTTGATTAATTGCTATGATTAACGTATCATTTACGCAGATCTCTGAACCTTAGAAGAGGCTATCACCCTCATATAGTTATCCTGAAATAAACAGAGCGTTGCCAAAATATATCTAGCCATAAAAGATCTTGGCATATATGCCTTTCCATGGCATTCCCTACCAACTTGCTGGACATATTCTGTATTATCTACAGCAAAAGATTATACGAATCACGATGATTATTTATCAACCATATAGCTACTAGACGCCTACCTATATAATAAAATAGAATAGAGCGTCCCTTGTACAAACAACTTGAAGCCAAAAGACCTTTTTCATAAATATTTCGCCAATGACAATTTCGAATACATGCCCATTTATGGCATTTCGCCCCCATTGCGAATAACCTCCCCTCCCGCCCTCTCTTCATCATTTAATAACTTTCTACTCTTTGGACAGAATACTACAAGGAAGTGACAAAAAGCAATTAAAAGAAAATATAATTGTTTTTGTTGTACTACAGCTGCTAAAATTTTTTTTTTTTTAAAGTTAGATCTCTACTTTTATTGTTAAAAATTGTTTTTTATTAATGCAACTGTGAAACGATATAATTTTATACCCTAAATGCATCTTTTACTTTATAGATATTACGTGGCTACTCCAGGAAGAAGGCGCTGGCCGCCGAAACGCGCGTAGAGACCCTATTTTTATGCCACTTACCCTCTCTCTTTGTGTTTTACTCTTGTGCATTGATGTTTATGTAATTGTTTACTGTGGAATTTTTTACTCAAATTGTATGTTATATGAATGAATTTCCTTTTTACTGTGACAATTGATAAATAAAATCATGTGTTTTTTTAGCCAGCTGTAGTCATACCTTCATTAATGCTTACCATTAGGGTTTCTCACTTTTAAAATTGCCTAGGTTGTTATTTTTCAATTGTAATACTCCAAGTAAAGCAGCCATCTTCCTCTTTTGTTGCTGCTCGAACATAAGATAAGTACTATTTATAAGTGCTGTTTATAAATTCGATTTTAAAGAAATTGACTAGTATTTTTACCCAGAGATAAATAAGGGTTTTTGGGATAAGATGATTTGAGTAAGGATTTAAGGGAAATGTATTATTAATGGGTATTTTTTATGTGAAGTGATGTTTGTAAGAGGAAGGAAAAACGGATGTAAGTCTTAAACATAAATTTTCTCCATCATTTTACCTTAATTGATATAATAATGTGCTTATGGATTACCTTTTCCATCAATGTGGCGCTTTAATGAAAGCTTTTGAGCCTATAAAGAAGGTTCAAGATGTGACAAGTATTTGATTACAGATTACAATTTGAAACTCACTTTTTGAAAAGCACAAAAAAACACAGGAAACAAAATCCAGCATGCACCGAGGAGGGAAGAAACCAGTGAAATACACGACTGAGACAGCAGCCTTTCGCACTGTGTTACTTGCCTGATTGTACCCACCTAGGTCTAGCTCCCAGAGGTCGTCCAGTCGGTGCCCGCACATCCCTCCAAAAATGTACAACTTCGGTTTTCTGGAATCTTTCCTGCAGTAAACAATGGCAGTGTGGGATTCTCGGGGAGAAGGCACTGTTCCCTTGTTTATGGGAATATTCCAGCCCACAACCCCGGACCCAGGTCGCAGATCCAGCTCATAGAAATCATTCAGATACCTAGGTTCGGTCATGTTGAAAAGAAACAAATTAAAGAGCAAAAGGAAAAGCAAGTTAGTGAAAAACAGTGCAAGGCACCAAAGGTTTGTCGCAAAGCATGTTCATATTAGAATACAGAATAGCAAGTAACACCAGATTCAAGGTTAGCTTATCAATAA
The DNA here is from genome assembly GCF_964263255.1 of Lissotriton vulgaris. NCBI lineage: Eukaryota > Metazoa > Chordata > Amphibia > Caudata > Salamandridae > Lissotriton > Lissotriton vulgaris. The sequence continues at coordinate 1,814,154,174 of NC_141685.1, forward strand.
TACTAATGTCTAAAACAATTTAACAATGCGATGAAAAACAGAAGCCATCTTTATACTTTACACAGAGAAAACATATTCAGTATAAGGAAATTCTACAGATAGGAAACAAATACACCAATTGTTAATGTCTTGAGAGGGAAGCCCCCTCTTACATATAATGCACCTTAGCGCGTGCAACACATTTTTCTGACCTATGACACGACTAGTAGCATAGATCCCACCTTCACATATCACATAGGTCCTGAAGAAAGCCAGTTTATAGAATAGACCACCCACTGGATGCAGGAGTACCCTAATACTACTCCACCTACATCCAACGCCTTGCTTTTATCACTGCCAGAGGCCCAAACATTAAGGAAAACCTTTAGGAAATGGGACCACTGGACAGTTTTTAACCTTCCACCTTTCACGTCACCAACACTGCACACTCAGCAACACACCTGCTCCGCTGTAACACAGGAGTTGAAGCACAACCAGGACACATTCGGTGTCATCGAGTGGGCCCGTGATGAAGCATTGCACCAACTAGGTTGGTGGGTGAGGACTTTATAACAGGAAATAAGTGTTTCTTTAAACATACATCATCAAACATACACCCTTAAGACCCCAGCACGTCCTGTTGGACTAGTCTTTCTTGATTAGGTATAGTAGCAAACAAATTAAAGCATACAAAAAACTTAAGGTGGCATGGTGGGTGAAAAACGATGGATTAGGATGCGGCCTGAGCGATTGCCAGGTGATAGATGCTTGAATTAACCTGACAGTTCGGCATGGACTACTCTGATTGAAGCAGGGCCTAGGCTTATTTACATATGGCTGGGACCAAACTGAGATGGCATGGTGGACAAAAAACGATGGATTGGGACTTGGCATGAGAGATTGCCGGTGGCTGAGATTAATTCAAGCATTCCATCGAGCACCTTGTTGTGTCAGCTAACAAATGGCATAGAATACCAGAACATGGATATAGTTTCACGCAGTATTGCAGCCTGTTTTTCCTCCTTATTCACGCTCTCCCCTTTTTTCTCTATTGATACCTCTCATTATAACTTTTAACCTACAAAACCATGTACACCTGTATTGTGCCACACAATCATCTTCATTCCTTTAAATTCAGAGCTCCTCAAGTAGCTTATCCATCCCAGATAACTAAAGTTCAGTAAATGCTTCCCAAATAACAAGCTCACATATTTAAATCACAGGCTATTTTGGGTACAAGCAGTCACTGCACAAAGCAATTTTTGCTGTTAACGCGTACAACCCCAAGATTATTCCACCTCTGCACAGGCAAAGGGATAGATGCACCAAAATATTTATACATCTACAACTCAGCTATTCACCCAGTAAGGTTGAAGTGTTAAACATTTTAGGAATTCACATATCTTTCCAAGAGTACTGATGAAAGCACTCAATTCAGGAGAAGTAGAAGTTGCAGAGTAGCTTTAATGTACAACCATCAACAAGCAAAAGTAACAGCAAACTGAATTCTCAGCAATTGGAATGTAATCATTCCATGAATGATGTAATGAATCATGACACACTTAAAGAGACAGCAACCATAACACATCCCCTATACACAGTAAAAGAAATAAAAATAAAACTTGAAGAGAGAATATAAAACATCAAACTAGAAAAGAGAATGTATAACAATAAAATAAATTAACGCATTACAAAATCCTTGAATTTCCTAGGAAGCCGTAAAGACCTTCTAGGAGTATCTCTCTGGCCACTTGTAGGAGAAGCAACACTAGGATTGCTGGAGAAACTGGAACCACTATTGAAGTGATTCCTGACATCATTACACTTAGCTAATTTAGACATATTCCAAGTGCAACTATTACCCAAAGTGACAACATTTTTCTTTATAGAAACAATGGTGAAAGGACCAGTGAAACTCGAAACACCTTTGTGACCAAATTTCGTTTTTTTCACCAGCACACTGTCACCCACATTCCATTTCCTAAGTTTGACAACCATCTTAGAATCATAACGTTGATTATATTTCTGCTGATAATTTGTCAACACTTCTCTCCTTTTCACTTCTTCCTCAACACTGTCACCACAAACCCTTTCCGGAAGCCATGTAGGGTTGAGCTTAGAACTACCTAATCTTCCCCTCAAAGCTTCAAAAGGAGATCTCTGCATGACAGCATTAGGAGTCGTGCGATGTGCCCACCACGTCTCCCTCAAAACCTTGCTAAAAGAGACTTTGGACTCCAAGGCCCTCTGTGCACAACTCTTCACAACTCTATTCATCCTCTCCGTGAGACCATTCGCTTGTGGAGAGTAAAGAGCTGTCTTCTGATGAATAATTCCGAGACTTCTCAAAAAACTATCCATCTCACTGGAGGTGAATTGCACCCCGTTATCAGTGAGCAAATACTTCGGCACTCCTTCCGACACAAACACATCCCTCAAGAACTCAATCACAGTTCTAGAATTAACAACACTCTTGCATTTGGAAACCACCCATTTAGAGGTATAATCCACCAACAATACAACAAATCTATCATGTGAGGGCATAAGCTCAAACGGACCTGCAATATCCAACCCCAACTTAGTCCAGACAGCAACAGGAACCTCAACGGGTGAAAGAGGAGATTGACTGGTGGTACGTGATTTGTCATTGACCGCACACAAATGACAATCTTTGATAACGGCTTCCACCATACGATCCATACCAGGCCACCAGTATCTCTCTCTAATCCGAGCCTTCGTGAGATTTCTACCCAAATGCCCTTCATGAGCGAGATTGATAACTCTTTCTCTTAAATCACCTGGAGGCACAACTCTGTCACCTCTCATCAAATTATCTTGGAAGAAAGTCAAATCATCCCTCACCGTCCAAAAAGGCTTCAATTCAGACTCAAGAACATCATAGTTTGGCCACCCGTTCCTGATGACATTCCTTAACAACTGAAAAATGGCGTCATCCTTAACACACTGTAACCATTCCTCCTTGGAAATGCTAGACTCCAATACCCAATTTTTACATGTAGCGACACCATCTGCAACACAATCTCTTTCGATAGGAAGACGTGATAAACAATCAGCAGGCTTATTGTTCTATCCTGGAATATACTGTACTATAAAGTTAAGCTCTTGCAAACCTTCACTCCATCTTTTCAACCTAGGCGTCATATGATCACTCTGATGACAAGAAAAAATTTGAACCAGGGGACAATGATCAGATTTAACAACGAACGGAATGCCCCACAAGTAAAATTTAAAATGAAGTACAGACCAAAATACTGCCGACGCCTCCCTCTCAATACAAGAATAATTGAACTCAGCTTCCTTTAAGGCTCTTGAAGCGAAAGCAACAACAACTTCTTCTCCATTCACAACTTGGGAAAGCACAGCACCCAAACTCTTAAGACTGGCATCAGTTGTCAAAATGGTCTTAAGTTTGGAGTCAAAATAACCCAGAGTTGGCATCTTACCTATCTCCATCTTAACCAATTCGAAAGCTTTCTCACAATCAACAGACCAAGTAAAGTGTACACCCTTCTTTAATAGAGATCTTATGGGCTCAACAAGACTGGCAAAGCCCTTAACAAACTTGGAATAAAATTACGCCATTCCTAAAAATGACTTGACCTGGTCCTTATCTACAGGAGTCGGTGCATTTACAATGCTCTCAGCCAATTCCAATTAGGGTTGAATTTCACTCCCAGAAATAACATGTCCCAAATATGTGACAGACTCTAAACCAATATGACATTTTTCCTTCTTAACTAAGTCCACTGTCATTTAACTTGTCCAAAACTGATCAATACTTTGTCATGTTCACACTCATCCAAACCATGAACTAAAATATCGTCTTGAAAGAACATTACATTGGAAAGACTACCAAGGACCATCTTCATCACTCTTTGAAAGCACGCAGCAGCCGAAGCTAAACCAAATGGCATTCTAAGAAACTGATAAGCACCCAGAGGTGTAACAAAAGATGTTAGATGTCTGGAATCTTTATGTAATACAATTTGGTGGTAAGCCGAAGAAAGATCAAGCACACTAAAAATCTTTGCACTTTTCAAAATACTAATACTCTCAGCTATGTTGGGCAAGGGCTGTCGATTGACCCAGATCCATTCATTCAATACGCACAGATCCACACACATTCTAATCGATTTCCCACCATCCTTGGGTGCTAAAACCACTGGACTTAGCCATTCAGAAGATTCAATCTCTTCAATCACACCTAAATTCAACAATCTTTCAATCTCAAGCTTCAGTGGCTCAAGCATCATGTTAGGTACTTTTCTAACTTTGTGCACACATGGTTTGGCAGATTTCTTAAGAATAATTCTGTGTTCAAATCCTTTTAAACACCCTAAGGTATCAGAAAAAACTTTAGGAAAATCAGCAAAATATTTGGCAGACCCACACACGAAATCTACCTGACTAGGAAGAGAACTAGACAGAAAATCTTCCATTAACATGACTTGATTCTTAGGATCTTTGGCTCCAGGATTAAGAATAATACCTAAATCATGCTGATGTCGCCAACCAAGAAGGTTGTCTCCCCTGACAGCAACATAAACCTTGGCACAAATATTTTTACCTCTAAAAGAGATATTTGCTACAGTGTATCCCAAAATCTCTATTTTTGACTTAGTATAACTCAGAGGAGAAATGTCAGAAGGTAAAAGTTGAACATTCTCTAAACCTACAACTTCATCCCAAATCTTGTTCCCAATTAAGGTAAAAGGAGACCCAGAGTCTGCCATTAGTTTAAAAACAAATTTGTCAATTCCTATATCACAGAGTGGCATGAAAATATGTTCTGTGTCAACCATTTCACCTTTAACATTGGAAACCACAACTGTACGTACAATGTCAGAGATAGTTTCATTAGTATCTCTTTTCTTACTAGACCTACACACACGTGCATAATGTCCTTTGATTCCACAGTTATTACAAATACTGTCTTTTGCATAACAATTAGGGAAATTAGAAGTGTGGGAGAAACTTCCACACCTAAAACAACGTATTTTCTGGTTGCTAAATGGACGTTGTTGACGAAAATCACGTTCTTTGGACTCTTTAGAAGAAGAAGGACGATTTTCAAAGGTGCTTTTCTGAGAAAATTAAGTCTTTTGAATAGGTTTATTCTTTGAGCCTACACTGACTTTAGCAACTTCTTCATGACACTCACCAACAAGCTCATCTTCTTCTAACATGTGTACTGAGTCATGGACTTTCTTCTTATTATCACTAACGGTATGACTTTCATCCTCTTTATTTTTCCTTATTTCTTTGACCCATGTAGAGGTATTCTCCATGCCCTCTACAATGGCTACAGCTTCTTTTAATGTAGGGTTCTTAGACAATAACTTCTCTTGGACCCTAGAACTATTTGTACATCGAACAAGTTGATCTCTAACCAGAGATTCAGATAAATCTCCAAATTCACATGTACGTGAAAGAGTTTTCAAAGCAGCAACATAAGTTCCAACACGTTCACGTGGGCCTTGAACACGCGTAAAAAAATCTATTTCGTTCTAAAACAACATTAATTCTTGGACCAAAATACTGTTCTAACATAGTCATTGACATTTCAAAAACGTCTGCAGGTTCACCAGCAGCTCCACCAACAGGTATGCTGTCCATACTGTCATAAGTGTGTCTGCCTTCAACTCCCAAATTATGTAACAAAATGGCTTGTTTCCTAAAAGCCGAAAACGTCTCTCCACCAATTGCAACCAAATATGATTCAAATAAATTCCTCCATCTCTTCCAAGGAAGAATGGGTTCACCTTCCTCTGAAAGAAATGGTGGTGGTTGTGACATACTAGATGTTGTAGCCATAATGAAATAGTAAATAAATAACAAATAAACACAAAAACAAATGAGTTTCTGGTAATATGCAATAACACAGAAATAAATAAATTTTGAGCTGTGGCAAATATAAAGAAATACTGGTAAAAGTTTAAAAATACCTAATTTCCAATGTAAAGTTGCGTAGAAACTACCAATGAAAAGTTACAGCTGTGTGCATCAGCGTTGCATAAGTAGTCCAAATGTTAAGGGGGCGTGGCTTGGACGCCGATCGGGATGGCGGCGTGAGCTTGCAGCTCCGCGCAGGGTCCCGCTAATTCTCCTGAAATCAGCACCCGGAGCGACCCCTGGTCGGTGTGACTGGCCTACGAAGAGTTGGGGAGTAATAGTAATAGTAATAGGGGCATTTATATAGCGCTGGGTTTTTACGCGCACCGGCGTGTCCCCGCGCTTCGACCGCTGCGAAACCCTTCCTGGCTTCCCTGAGAGATGGTCCCTTAATGGGTATCTCCAGGGTGAGACCAGGCATCCCCGGCGGTCTGATGGGGCCGTTAGTGAAGATGAGGCAAGCTAGTGCCCAGAGTTGCCGAGTGTGATCGCCGATCAGAGTGGGCACCGAGGCGAGAGAATTATCGAGTCCGCTGACCCATGGTCCAGAAACCTGCCGCGTCAGGAATCGAACCCTGGTCCCGGGCCGTCCTCTGCTCTCGGGTCTGCCGCCTCTAACCAGTGAGCCACACTACTTCACTAACCAGTGGGAGCCACTGGGGAGCGGCGGAAAGCACTTTGGGGTTCGCTGGCCCCGTGGAGACCTCGTAAGACGACGGCCGAGGTGTTGCCTGGAGTGTGAAGAAAATGGCAGCGGCGCGGGTCGATGGCCTCGGAAACCGAAACTGAGCGGAATTGGCGTTGACTGGCGGGGTGGCCCGCTTCTGCGAGATCGGAGTTGTGGGAGCTGTAGATGCGGTCCTGAAGGCGGGGAGTTTGGTGCCCAGCATTTGATCGGGGCATTGGGGGCGACTGCTCGTCTCTACTCCTTCTCCCCCTCCCCCTCCCCCCGGATCTGGTGGCAGTGAGGTGGACGGCGCTGGTCCTTCTGATCCTTGGAGTTGCGGGCATTGTGGTGGCACTCTGTCGCGATCATTGCTGAGACGCACGTCCCACTGGACAGTGGTTGTTGGGACTTGGCGAGGCCCTCTGCCCGTGTAGAGGCGACGGAGCAACCTAAGATGGCGGCTGCAGGGGGAGCGACCACCATGGAGCAGGGCCAGGAGGACGTGGCTGCACTATCCCAGGTTGGCGAGGCCCCCCGCCGATGATGGACCAGGAGCAGAGGCTACATCGGCGCTTGGATGCCATACTGGATGCTATCACCTCGACCAAGGAGGCATTGCAGCAGGACATTGCGCAGGTCGCTACGGGGCTGGGGCTCCTGCGAGCGGATCATGCCAAGTTGGCGGATAAGGTAAAGGACCATGAGCAGCTCTTATTGGACCTGAAACCGGCGGTGGTGACCGCGGAACACAAGATAACGGACATCCAGACCCGGCTGGACATGTTGGAACGACGAGCGGAGGATGCCGAAAGCCGCAACAGAAGGAACAACGTGCGGATCGTGGGCCTGCCGGAACGAATTGAGGGGGAGGATGCGGTGGCCTACATGGAGGAATGGTTCCGGACTGTGGTGGCACCGGAGGGACTTACTTCCTTCTTTACATTGGAGCGAGCTCACAGGGTGCCGGCTCGCCCGCCAGCGCTTGGTCGCCCCCCCGACCGATGGTGGTGAGGCTCCTTCATTATAAGGACCGGGACCTCCTAATCCAGAGAGCTCGGGCTTCGGGCCCATATGAGGTGGAAAACAGAAGGGTCACGATCTTCCCGGACTACACTCAGGCGGTCCAGAAGAATAGGGCATCATTTCTGGCAGTGAAAAAGGAACTGAGGGAGGAGGGAATCCAGTACTCCTTGCTCTTCCCGGCCAAGCTGCGGATAATCCTGGATGGGGCCACGCACTTTTTTCAGACCCCGGATGAAGCATGGCTGTGGTTGGAATCGTACCGAGCTGGCACGGACAGGAATCACAAAAGTCGGCGAGATCGGCCTAAACCGCCTCAGGTCCGGCAGTCCCAAAGGATCCGCTCCCGCACTAGGCGTCAGCGAGAGAAACGGGAGGCCCAAATGGCTGCAGACAAGAGAGAGGCGCTTGCAGCGACGGCGGCCATTACGAGATCGCAGCCGGAGAGTGAACTGGCAGCGACGGACTCTGGAGACGACGGCGGCAGGACCGGAGAGGAACTTTCAGAGGCGGAGAGCTCGAAGGGGCCGGTGGTCACCCCCCAGACGTCTGATGAGATTTTTCATGGCTGATTCTTCATTGGGACTTGGACACGGTTTTTGGTAGGGTGGCATCCTGTTGGAGCTGGTTGGGTCGCCGGGCAGGGTGCCGCGTTGGCATGGCGGGATGGAGAGCGCGGGGCGCGGGCTCCGCTTGCCGGGGTCGGCGATAACTCACCCCCCCAGGGCCCTTAAGGCCTTCTGTGGTGGCGACCACAGGTTAGTCGGATGTGTGTTTGGTTTAAGGTTTGGATCGGGGCTGACACCGGCTTTGTGGGCTCTGTCCTGGGGAGTGGGGTTCGGGGAGTTTTCTTTTCAATAGTTTGTTTCGGGGGGGGCAACTGCTATGGTGTGGGTATTGACTGGCTGCATTTGAACTGGATCGCTCTATGCTGGTATGGGGACGTTACCTAACTTGAAATGCCTGACGTGGAATGTCCGAGGGCTGCGAACTATGGTCAAACGCCACAAAGTGCATGCGTATTTGGTGAGATGGGGGGGTTCAGGTTGCCATGTTGCAGGAGACTCATTTAACGAAACAGGAATGCACCGCACTACAAAAGAGATGGCGGGGTCAGGTTTTTGGCACCACTTACTCAGCGTTTGCTAGAGGGGTACTGATATGGGTGAGAGCAGGGATACCGTTTCAGGTGCTGAATCAATTGGTGGATCCCGAGGGCAGATATGTGGCGGTGGAGGGGAGGTTATATGGTCAGGCTGTGGTTCTCCGCTGTGTATATGCTCCAAATGTTGATCAGGCCCGCTTTTTCGATGGTTTATCCGGGTCCTTGGCCTCCTTCCTAGCGGGTCCTGTGATACTGGGGGGGGGGACTTTAATTCGATCACGGATGTGGCCTTAGACAGATCTCACCCTCCCCTTGTTGACTCCCCGGTTCGTAAGCTGGCCATGCATAGGAAGGATTGGCAAGACAGGTGGGGGCTGTTGGATGTATGGCAGGAACAACACAGGGATGTTAGGGACTACTCCTTTTTCTCGGCACTCCATGCTCTACATGTTAGAATTGATTTGGTACTGTGTGGCGGGTCCCTGGCCCCATTGGTCTCTCATACGGAGTATCTGGCCAGAACCATCTCGGATCACAATCCTCTGCTGGTGCATGTCCAATGGCAGCGGGAGCGTTCCGCGATTCCAACATGGCGGCTCCGGCCCAACACGCTGGAGGACTCGGTGTTCAGTGATGCAGTCCAACAGGGCATTGATCAGTATTTTAGTGAGAATGAGGGTACAGCTACGTGCAGGTCCACTGAATGGGATGCGATGAAAGTGTTGGTGAGAGGTGTATGCTTGGGTAGGTTTTCGAATGCTCGATTGTCGGTGCTGAATGCGCTTGCCAGTGCGGAGGAGAAACTGAGGGAACTGGAGCGGCGTAGGCCGGACCGACCGGAATTGCAGGCCCGGTTGCTGGAGGCAAAGGAGGTGGTGGCCACCGAAACGGAACGGTTACGGAGCTATGACTACAGACAATACGCCATTAGAGCGCATGCTGAAAGGGATAAGGTGGGTACGCTCCTGGCCAGGCTTGCTAATCCTGAACTTAGAGGCTGCCCGGTCCTAAGCATCAAAAATGCACTGGGGGAAACGGTGTATTCCCAATCGGCGGTGCTGGAGTGCTTTCGGGCCTATTATGCGGAGCTGTACGAGAGTCAGTTGGGAGTAGAGGCCCACGGAATTGCGGCGTATCTGGAGTCAAGGCAGCTTCCGGTCCTTGACGATGACGATGCAAAAGACTTAGGTGGGCCTATCACGCTGGCCGAGATCAGTACGGCCATTAAGCACATGGCGAGGAATAAAACGCACGGTGTGGATGGCCTACCGATAGAGTTCTACCAGAAGTACGTTGATAGTTTGGCGCCCAGACTGCTGGAGGTGTATACGGAGGCTTACAGGTTGGGGGGTCTGCCCGGATCAATGAGGGAAGCACTGATAGTGCCGTTGCTAAAACCCGGCAGGAAAGCGACTGATGTGAGGTCCTACAGGCCATTGTCCATGCTGACGGTGGACTACAAGATATTGAGCCGGATCTTGGCCACCAGGTTGGCCCCACACATGACTGGCCTGGTGCACAGGGACCAGGCGGGGTTTATCCCCACGAGGAGCACGGCGTTAAATATTCGTCACCTGGTTGGGATACTGGATGGTACAGTGGATACGGACGGTGCCCAGGCGGTGTTGTCTGTAGACATTGAGAAGGCTTTTGATAGTTTGGAATGGGTCTATCTGGATGAAGTGCTAGTGAGGTTTGGTATTGGTGAAGGGTTCCCAAGGTGGACGAAGGTGCTGTATTCCTCGGCAACGGCGCGAGTACGCCTGGGCAATCTGGTGGCCGCGGCTTATCCAGTTGGTAGGGGAAGGCGACAGGGGTGCTCCCTTTCCCCTCTTTTGTTCGCACTGGCGATGGAACCCTTGGCGGTGCGTGCCAGGTCGGGAGACGGGTATGTAGGGATTGCAAGCGGTGGGCAGCTGCACCACATCTCACTGTATGCGGATGACCTGCTGCTATATATGGAGGACACGGAACGGGCTCTGAAAGGGGCGATGGAAATGCTGTCTGAGTTTGGCCGGTTGTCGGGCCTCAGGGTTAACTGGGCGAAGACCTGTGTCTTTCCGCTTCGAGCGGATGCGCCCTGCCCCGCACGTGACATGGGGGTGGTCTGGGAGCCATCTTGCTTTACTTATTTGGGAGTCCGTATCTACCACGAGGCCGCGGACCTATTAGAGGGCAATATTGGACGGTGCATACGGACGCTTAGAGGTTGTATGTCCTTTTGGGCATCCCTTCCCCTGACGGTGTTAGGTAGGATTGCTCTGCTGAAAATGGTAGCGCTTCCACGACTCCTGTATTATTTTCGAACGCTGCCCATTTGGATTCCTCAGAGGATCTTTAGGGACTTGCGGACGATGGTTATTGACTTCCTTTGGGGGCATGGCCGCCGTAGAGTGGCACTGAACACGTTGCTTCGCCCCAAGATTGAGGGGGGGATGGCCGTCCCTGACTTTGAGTTGTATTACTTGGCGGCGCAGCTTCAGGTACTTACACAGCATGTGGCTAGGGTGTTCAGAGGGCCGGAGTGCGACCGAGAGTTGGGGATACAACGCCACGTCCTGGCCTATATCGTTATGCAGCAGAAACTGGAGTTGCGAGGCCTCACTATGGAGGAGCGGACGCTCAGGTTATGCTGGCAGAGGAGTCTGAGGAGGGCGAAGGCGACCCGACCGTATGCACCGGAGATACCGATAGGCATGTTGACAGCACTGCCGCATGGGGGCGATTGGTCTCCACTGTCGGAATGGGAGGAGTCGGGACTGCAAGTGGTAGGGGACCTGTATGTTGATGGGACCTTGGTGCCCTTCGGGGTACTACAGGAACAGTTTGGGCTGCCGGAGGGGAGCTTCCTCTTGCATGCGGCCGAGGTGGCGGCCATTCAGAAGCATTGGAGAGGGGGGCTCATTGAGCCGGACACGACTATGGCATGCCAGTACGTAGTGATGGCCGCTGGCACCTTTAAGGCGGTGACCTGCCTCCATAATAGGATGCTGCATGAGGGGCTGGAACCGCTCCTGGGGCTGAAGGCGAAATGGGAGGCGAGCATAGGTAGGCCCATTCCGGACACGGTGTGGAGCCATATTCTTAAGCGTACGTGGAAGGGCACGAGGAACGCGCGCTTCCAGCAGGTGCATTTCTTTGTATTACATAGGGCCTACTTGACTCCGGAGAAGATCAAACGGTACTTCCAGGTGCAGGAAGCGCGGTGTCCGAGGTGCTTGGCGTCGGAGGCGGATATGGATCACCTGTTCTGGGGCTGTCCGAAATTAGAGGCTTACTGGGCGGAGGTAGGGGAACTTCTCAATGCAGTGACCGACAGGGAGGTGGAGTTTGATATGGCGGCGTGCTTGTTGCTCTGGTTCCCACACACCAAACACACTAAGGTGACAAGTAAGTTTATTGACCTAGGGCTGATACTGGCGCAGAGAGAGATCACCTGGCACTGGAAGTCCAGGGAGGGACCGTCTGTGAGGAGGTGGACGAATGACTTGCTGAGGTGGTCCGAGTGCGAGAGTGTGCTCCGAATGAGGCAGGCTGTCAAGCTTGATAATGAAAAGAACTTAGAATCAGCGCGTGCATGGGAATTGATAGTGCAGGCTCTGCGTGATTCATTGGTGGGGGATGAGGACTGAATGGATAGGACTCGAGGACACTGCGAGGCTTACGAGTACGGAGGTATCAGCGGATCTGTAGCGGGACCCATGCAAGAGTCAGGAACATGGCACACACCATTAGCGGTTGCTGGGGGGGTGGGACTAGGGGTTGTTTTGGGGCTGTTGAGGGGTGGGCTAGGAGCCGGGAGGCAGATTGGATACGGCAGCGATTCTGGATTGGGACTGCTTACTGGGTCTGTGGAGCGTGGGTGGATAGCGGGAGGTGGCAGGGGCGCATGGGACGGACATGAGGAGGCCCTCGTAGGGAACGGGGAACGGGATTGCAGCGGCTCCGTAGCACTGGAATGTTAGTCTAGGATGGCTGATGTTGGGGACAGGTTAGGGGTTGGGGGGGTAAAATGCAGATACGTAAAGCGATTTCGACCATTGTCCCTCAGGGACGCTCACCATGATGTCTTGCTACTAACTGGGACGCTGTGCCGCCCGGCCTCCGGGATGCGGGCTGAATGGCTGTGTATGATCTACGCTCTTACGAGTGATGCGGGGGGACACCATGAGTGTACTGGTTGAGCAATTGTATGCAATGGTTTCTAATTCTGCAATAAAAAAAAATAAAAAAAATAAAAAAATAGTCCAAATGTTAAAAAAAATTGATCGAGCGTGGAAATAATAATCTAATGTGTAAATAATCAATGCGCAGCCGTGCGCATCGGCGTGGAAACAATAACCTAGTTAAATGAATAATTGATGCACAGCCGTGTGCATCGGCGATGAAAGCGTAGTCAAGGAAACGAGAATAAGAAAATGGCCGCTTACGCGATGACGCGGGACGTTGGACGTGACGTGAGGACGTGAACGTCAGAGGTCAGGTCAAAGTCTCAGAGTCGCGCTCAGCTTGTCCGTGCTGCCGAATGGAGTTACGAAGATGAACAACATCCGAAACTTTGCACGCGACGTGAAACGCAGGGCAACTCCACCGGTGTACTTTTAAATCAAAACAAGGTTAGTGAAGATCGGTGAATCCGCTTTTGAGATTTTAAAAGGATTTCTTAAAAATCGGAATTTTAGTTCATCAAAATAAAGTACACGACAATTGCTTCTTGTTTGGAGAAATTTGATGACAAGGTAATATCAAAGTCAAGGTAACAACCAAGATCGTATGAAACTCCAAACTCATTAAAATATCAAAAATGCAGCAGACAGCAGTTGAAAAATGAAATGAAGTAACAAATCCAACGTAAATAATCCAAAATAGTTTAACTGTGTAAGCGAATTTCACAGTCAGTCAAACCAAGCAAAATAAAATCCAAGGTAGAACTGTTGTAGTTGAAATTCACCTAATTAATAGTATTAGTAGAGAAGGATGCTATGAAAAATCCAAGAATGCAGTACCTGTAGGGTATCCAAGTGAAGTAGAAAGTTCAAAATTTGTCCAAACCAAGTCCAAAACAGGATTTCCAAATCTAAGGGAATTGATGGTTGTAGGTGCCTGTCCCCAATCAGGCCTTGACCCTCGTCGCCAGTGATAAAAGCACTCAATTCAGGAGAAGTAGAAGTTGTAGAGTAGCTTTAATGTACAACCATCAACAAGCAAAAGTAACAGCAAACTGAATTCTCAGCAATTGGAATGTAATCATTCCATGAATGATGTAATGAACCATGACACACTTAAAGAGACAGCAACCATAACAAGTACATCTTAAAACCTGTGACTGTCTGAACTTAACAAGAGTACTTCTGGAAAGGTTTTGTGAATCCTAATTACGTGAAGGCTGGTCGCAGGGGTTAAACTGGATATCCAAAATTGTCTTTGCATGGGAACAATTGTAGTTTTACTTTTTTCTCCACAGGGAAATATTTTGGGAGGCATTCCCTTCCTATTCATACCTTGGAAACATGCCTGAGGGAAGGAGCACATCTGTGACTGTTTACAGGCTGAGCGTCGTTCAAGGAGAGGTTTGGGAAGGCCCCAGTTTGTGGGCTTTACCAAATGTTTCTGCTGTGTGACGCCAACAGACCATTGTAAGAGATTTAACCATGCTTAATATTATACCATATTGGGGTAATGATATGTATGTGGAAATAAATCTAAGAGTACAAATTCACATTGTGTGAATTACTTTTAAAATCAAGACACTTGCACATCAGTTGAACTTACACAGGCAAATGGCTTTGTAAATCGAGCAGCGCCAGGAAATTTAAAAACATGCATTCTACAATTGTTTACATGACAACATCAGCAAATATGGCACTGTAAGAAAGTCAACTTCAACATTTTGAAAACAGTGGTCTCCACATATAAGGGTTCAGTCAGCCACACCTCTGCAAGTAACCTTTAGCTGTTGTTCAATCAACAACCATAACAAAAAAACACGCAGCTATCTTTTACTAGAAGTGCCCATCCAATACACGTGAATGGGGCCAATCCAAATAAGACAACTTCACTACACACTATAGCTTTTACGTAAAATGCACATTAACATTAAAAACTGCACCACCAAAATGTCAATCATAAGAAAGACTCTAAAAAGAGACTAAGAGGGAGCACGCAGTAAAAAGGATTCCCCTGATGAACAAATAATCTGCACTGGAGTGCTACACTAAAGATGCAATCGCTTTCCAATCTGTTCCTGTATTCTATCTTCTATAGATTGTCATGATTGACAGAAATTCTTTGGTTTCTAACACTTAGAATGATAACTTGCAATCACAAAGCCATTTACGCAAAAAAAATCATTAACACATCAACACAATGGACAGCATAAAAGTCCCTGTCCTCCTCTACAATTGTCATGTTCTATTTTTTGTACCACTGTAGAAGGATAAGTGACCCGCTGGCCTTCAGACATACTTTTGGACAGAAGGGTTGAGTTCAACATCTTTTAATGTTCTTGAAAGTGTTCTCTGCCAATAGATTTCCCACATTTCTACACTTAGGCCTCAATTACGAGTCTGGCGGTCCACGGACCCGTAGATTCGCAGCGGTGGTGCTCTCCCAACCGTCCAATTATAGTCAGGCAGTGGGACTGCCACAGCCTCACTGCAGCCACCGTTCCAAGGTGGTCTTGTGCCAGTCAGGCGTTTGCAATATGCTTGGCGTGACAGCCACAGTCCAGCCAAGCATATTATGAGTTTTCTCTCCACTGACGATGTCATTGACGTTCCTCCTCCATGAACAGCGTAACAGAGAGGAAACAATGGGGGCCCTGTGGTGCCCTCTGTGCCTCCACCACATGGGGATGCATGCAAGGGGGCATAACACGTGTTCCCCTGTGTGCTGTGTCCCACTTCCTACGTGGCATGGACTTTTCAGTCCATGCCATGGAGGAACGTTTTTGGCGTTCTCATTGCGGTGCCCATTTTTAGAGGCATCGCCATCAGAACACAAAACCAACCCGCCACATAGGAGCAAACTCCTAATCTGGCAGGCGGTCTGACCACGGCTTTGGCGATGCGATGGTGGGGCGGACGCGGCGCCAAACTGCCTAAGTCGTAATCGGGCCATTAATGCATTCTTCTTCCTTTCTGTTTTCCATTTCTCTTAAGTCACTGAGTCAACTACAGTATCAGTCCCAAGAAGAAGTGGGCAAAGACAATTGTGACTACACCACATAAAAGAAGGTCTAAGGGCCATCTTTCTTTACGGTGGGGAACAGGAGATCTAAATATTCCCTGTAAACAAGACAGTACTCCCAGTTCCATCAGAAGCATATTTAGGGTCAGGTTCCGAACTGAACCACTGATTTAGAGACACCAAGTGAGAAAAAAAAGAGCTGGGTTAGGAACCTTAATTCCCCAGTAGTAAAAAACAAATATACTAGAAAGTATTAAAACATTAAATACAACAAAAAATGTGTCTGCAATTAAAACTTAACTCCTGGGTAACTGATCATTAAAACTGCTTAATCAGCCTCTCCGTGTCTTAAACTCTAATGATGGCATGCTTTTAGAATAAATTCAGCTGTTCCTGTAGGTTTCCTCTGCTGTGTAATTTCACAACAGAGATTAAACTATGAACACCAAGGAGGACTAAGAAAATGTACAAAACAGATCAGGAGAATAAAAACAAATCAAAGACACTGAATATTCCTTGTAGCATGGTCAAGTATATTATCTAACAGGCCATCCATCCACTGTAGAGAAAATAAAACAGTTCTTTGTATCTCTAACAACCACCAATAACAGGAGTTCCGAAACATTCCTTTCTGATGTGTGCACTTCGGCTTTGAGTGCTAGTCTAACATCAGTCACTGGATGGTCCCCTTAATAGGTGGAAGTTGATATCCTTCCAAAGAGGCTGATTACTGAGAGTTGTTTAAGTGGCAATGGAATCCTTTTCCAGACTTGGCCATTGAACCCTGTAGCTCCTTTAGATTTTGCATGCAACAATGATATCCCAAGCACCCTAGAAATCTGGTCTGTGTGTCAGGGTGGCAAGAGGGCAGCCATTACTCATGAAAACGCAGCATCATCTTTTTATGCAAATATGTAAACAAATAAAACTCAGGAACTTCTGTAGCCATGAGTCAAAATATGTTATGGCATACACCCAAAAAACACCATCCCTACTGCAAAGGAAGGTGTTGGCAGCATCAGTTTAAGGGGATGTCTCCTCTGCAGGGATTGGGGTATCTGTGAGGACAGGATAGAATATAAATCAGACAAACTGCAAAACTGTCCAGGTGAAAAAATGTACTCATTCTCATAAACAATGTTCTGCTCTCTGCCAATGTGAAAGAAGCTGAGCCTATGTTCGAAGTTCACTTTTCAGCATGACAGTGACCCAAAGCATGCGACCAAAGCTAAAATGGAGTGGCAATGTCACACAACACGAAAGGTCTTTAGCTAGCCAAATTGATCTCCAATGTAAATTCATACTAGAACTTGTGGAGTGACTTGATAACGCTTTCTATCAATGTTCCACAAGTGTTAGAACAATTTTGCAAAGAAGAGTGGTCAAATGTTACCAAATCTAGGAGTGTATGTAGAAAAGCTTGTACTATTCACTGTAATGATCTTTATGAAAACTATATATTTTTTTTTAAACAATGCAATGAGCCAAACTCAATACCGTAGTATACAAATCCCATAGATGTAACCTTCCCTAGTCCTTTTATGGAGGCACATTTAATATATTAAGTTACTCCATATGTCACCACATATGATGCACTCATCAGCAGCAGACTCGACTATGGCAACGCACTCTACGCCGTCATCACCCAGAAACTCTTCATGAAACTGTAAAGCATCCAGAACCCCTCCGCCAGAATCATCCTCAACATTCTCCACCACAGCCACATCACCAGCCACCTGAGAGATCTCCACTGGCTCCCAGTCACCTTCAAGCTCCTCACGCACGCGTAGGCCTGGACGGTGAACTTTGCTCCATTAGCAGAGTTTTCGGCACTCCGTGGAGTTCGCGGAGTGCAGAAAACTCCGCTTCGCGATGTGCAGCGGAGTTTTTCCCGCTTGGTAAGTTCGTGATCCCAAACAGTAAGTTTGAGAGCGCGAGCTGCCGCTCGGGTAGAATTTCTACCATAGCGGCAGAAATACCAGCCCTCTGCCACTCGCAGAACTTCGCAGAGTTTCTTTGTAACTTCGTGAAGTTTCATGTAGCAAAACTCTGCAAACTAAGCCCAGGCTTACACACGCCTACAAAGCCCTACATAACACATGACCTGCATACCTCAACCACAGCCTCTCGTTCCACGCACCCACCAGAGACCTCCGCTTCGCCCAACTGACCCGGGCAGCCATCCCTCGCATACGCAAGACCATGGCCAGGGGAAGATCCTTCTCCTACTTCGCAGCAAAGAACTGGGACACCCAGCCTCTCCCCCTAAGGCATTCACTGTCACTGCCCCAATTCAGGAAGGACCTCAAGACCTGGCTCTTCGACTAAACCACAGTGCCTTGCGACAGATCTGCAGTCCTCCCCCCATTCACCCTCCAGCGCCTTGAGACACTTAAATGTGAGTAGTCACGCTTTACAAGCCACTTGATTGACCTTTATTTCTAGGACCAGGTACCTACGACCAGAGGTGCTATACATCAATTTATTCACATGAGCACAATAGCACGATTTTAAAGAGTATACAAATTTCACTCAATGATGTGCAGGATAAGGGAATTTTTCTTGGTGATAGTTTTATTTCTTTGGTTTCGCTAAGCATCAAAGAGCTGATCTGACTTGACAGTTTCCTGTATCCCTTAATGGAGATTATGATTTTCACACAGATGAACAATCACACACACACCACACTAATTTTTGATTAATCTATTGCTTATACACACCCACTCTGTGCTCTCATTAAGCACAAACTTATTTAGTGCTAAAAATCTCTTTAAAATGACTTAAATATTTCACGAACTGTGAGTTAGCAAGAAAAAGAAGTTGGTAATTTACGGATAAAAAACACAGTAGAACATTTTAACTGTCCCTACAAGTATTCACCTCTCCTCTGACTGGGAACATTTGCCTTACATGCCTCTGGCCTGTAAGAACAGCACATGTGCACTGGTGCTCCGCTGGTGGCTTATTGATCCTACAGAAATCCCACACAACACAACACGACATCCGCAAGTGCTCCTTTCTAATGTATGTTTGAATAATGGACTGATCTACGATCATACAGTCTTAATGGCGACAGAACTAAAAAGTCAAACTACATTTAAGAGCCAGTCTCATAGTCAACCACATACCAAAAAAGTGCAATTAATAGACAATCCATATGGTCTAAAACATTTTGACTGAGCATTCTGTAATATTTTTGCAACCACCATCAGACGTGACAAAGAAAGCAATTAAGGAGAACAAATAGCAAATTCAATCAGAAAAAACAATGTAACTTATTTTTAAAATTAGAAATAGATAATCTACTGTCTCAAATGCATTACTAGGCGAGTTGCCGTACCTGGGAACATTATTGTTTGAATCTTCACTTTCATTTGCCAGGCCACCAAATAAATAACACTTGTTACCATATAAAGAAAAGCTGTGGCCGAGTCGAGGACAAGGTGGTAAACCGGTTAGTGGTAGCTGAGGTTTTAGTTTTTTCCAGAGCCAGCGACTTGCCTTATGCAGAAACAAAAACAGAAGTTACATTAAAGTGTATTTTCATTCTTTCAAACAAAGGCTATTAATCACTAAGAACCATGTGCAAATCTGCTGTGACCTCACATCTCTTTTATTATCAATGCCCAACCATTCATCCCTAAAAAAGACGGGGTTGCACTCTTCTTTCAAAGTCACAAGCATAGCGATTTCCTTTGTCTTGCAAAAGAAAATGGTTGTAAATAGCTCAGCCACTTTTCAAGACCGTGAAACATCTCAGCAGGTTAGTGGGCCTGCTGAGTTTGTGTAATAAGAAAGTTGTGTGTTAGAAAGCCAGCAGATCAACTCAACCAAGGGAGATCAAATTAGCACAAATACATTGAGTATTACTACTGGTGTCAGTACAAGGTATAAAACCAATAGTAATCTTGAGTAGCAATAGGCCTGATGAGTAACTATGTACGAGTGCAGTAAGTGTATTAATAGAAACACTTGAACATAGCACATTCTGCTAAAACAGACCTTTGGTCTCTTCTTGGAGTATTTTTAGAACTGAGTGGCAGAACAAGAGATCCACCTAATGAGGATTTAAGCCTAAAGTATTAATAGTTTCATTACAAAAGTCTGGAAGCTGAAAGATAGGGGGAAAGTAGCATCTGAAAAATGCTGAGGTTTACAACAATCTCTCTCCTACTAAGGCTTGGCGAGTTATTTAAATTACATGGCATTTTTTGCCTGGGTTGAAAATGTAAGAGGCCTGGAGACTCCAGCCAACAATGAAAAACAGAAAAAACATTTCTTGTTTTAACACAGGCTCAAGTTCTCTATGCGAGGTACCTTGTAGAATCAATGCCTCTCTTTTCTTCCGAAGTATCCTCATAGGACCAGCATTTCCTTTGCAGTTTTATAAGCATATATTTATAAACTCTTTCGATACAGTTTTTAAGCCTGCTCTTTTAAAGTGTACATTGATTTCATGCCCAGTAGCCAAATAATAGAAAGATGATCAGGAAAGTATAAATCACCACTTGCTTGCATTTACACACTCGCCCGAGCCACCACTTTCATTCTCTTGAAGCTCATAAGCAACAAAAAAAGCCACTATTCTTTTTCCTCATTTCATGCACGATTCCAGGCCCAAACCATCATGTATGTGCCTTTTATGAGGACAACAGCTCGCCTCAGTGACAACTTTCTCCATCACATTCCGCAGACCACTAGTAATCCAGAAAGCAAGGATTTCATCTCACCTGCAGTTCATATAGCTCATTACTGTATCGTCCATACTCCACCATCCCACCAAACACAAGAATTCTTGTTCCATCGCAGACAAAACCATGGGCGGCACAGCCAGGCGGGATGTCACCTCTTACTGCAGGGAGAAACCACTGGTTTGTAGCTGAGTAATAAAAAGAAAAAAAACAAAGGTAAAGTCATCTCTAGTTTTCTCAAACTTGAAATGCATACAATTCTTATACTTAACTTGCTCTTCTTTCGATGGCACTGTAATATTTATTTTCAAGGATTTCGGCTGGAGTTACAAAAGCTTAGATATGGTACCAAATTTTCATTTTTATTTTCAGTTGGTTCAATTGAAAGTTTCACTGTCAGAGAACTCCACGCAAAAAAACACTAAGGGGCAGATGTATTATTACCATCATTTGAGATTCCCAAAAAGCGATTTTTTAGAAATCGCTATTTGGGAATTGCAAATTGGGATGTATGTAGAAATTCGCTATTTTTTAGCGATTTCTTAAAATTCCTTAATTGCGATTAGCAAATTGCTAAGGAATAATTTCCCATTCATTTCTATGGGCAAGGAGACCCATAGGAATGAATGGGAAGTTATTCTTAATTTGCGATTAGCAATTTGCTAATCGCAAATTGAGAATAATTTCAAGGGTGCAGGGGTGTCCAAAGGACACCTTGTTGCACCCCTGAAATATGCATGGGTGCACATGTGGTGCACGTACATGCCCTAAGGGCATGTATGTGCGTCACAAGGCAATTTGAAAAATGCAAATTGTGCATTTTTCAAGGAATTCGCAACTTACCACCAACTAGAAGTTGGTGGTAATTTGAGATTCCTAAATTTTTTCGGCATCATACATTGCATTTAAGGAATCGCAAAATTTGCGATTCCTTAAATGCAATTGCAAAATAAGGAATGGCAAATTTTGCGTTTCCTTATTTTGCACCAGATTTGGCTTCATACATTCCATTTAGCAAATTCGCATTCGCAAAGGCCGAAATTCTGCGAATTTCGGCCTTTGCGAATGCGAATTTGCTTGATACATCTGGCCCTAAAAGCTGAATGTTATGGCTAACTAGGAGTAGGTATGCTTCAACTTATTTTCTTTCAAACTTCCCTAGATAAAAGGTTTTAAAACGATATGTTCTAGTACTAGGCGTTACCTTCTTCTTCCGGTGTATGACAAAAAGAAGAGATATACAAGACTTAAATAAAATATGTGTATCTCTTACTCTGTCTAAGTAAATAGCTTAGAATAATTTTAAGGGAATATTTCTACTCACTAGTTGAAATAAGTATTTTTAAATCAAAATTGTAAAAATAAAAATGGTTTAAAAGCTGTGTTTTTCTATTAAATGCATTCATTTTGAAATATCTGATTTTAACCTTACTTGCATTGAAATTATCATTCACTTTCTTGCATGTTTTTCTCATTGACTCTTATTAAAGGGATGGCCTCTCCGTGTCATAAAGTTTAACACTTTCTACCTCTTCCGCACATTTCAAATACTTAATCTTGCTTTTTATTTTATCCCCCATCTACATTTTCACCAATCAAACTTTTTTTCTGTTACTAGCCAGCAAGAGGATCCAATAGTGTGTTGTTTGCCACCGACATCTGGTTTGACCTGCAGGTAATAAATCCGGGCAGAACCAGCTCGGGCTCCCATTTTTCCAACATTGGTAAATTGAGAAGCATAAAGTCAGTGGTATGTCCATGTAGAGTAGCATGACTCCTTGAGGAATGCAAGTGTGTGATGGTGAAGCCATGGATCCATTTTGGAATGCCTCTGGCCAAGCATGACACAAGATGGAGGCTGGTGAACAACCTCCGCCGGTTTGGCAAAGTGTATTTCTGGCATTTCTGAGTTTTGGCTTTAGTATTAGAAAGTAAGGTGTGGAAAAAAGGAGAAAAGTCTGCTTGAGTAATGCAGCACTGATCATTTTACAGAGGCCTGCTTACAATCTCTTGTTGAGCATCACCACTTGGCTTGATAGAGGGATGGGGAGGCAGCGAAAACAGTCTCATTTGTTGTGCAGAAGGAATCGTCGAGATAGGACCCTCATTTGTTCCTCCCAAAGGTGCTACTTCCAAAGGTTCATGGCTGCCACTGGCAAAGTTATCACATGTGATTGGGATCGACCTACTGTAGAAACCATCACCTGGACCAAAGACTGTGACTGCTGTGTGGAGGAGATATACACTAAGAAAGGGAACCACTGGGAACTACTTTCAGGACCCTGGGGGGCAAGGCCAACCACCGAAGATGGCGGTCGCATGAAAGGAGAGCTCCCAAGCCAGGGCCTAACAGACTTTTTTATCACTTTTTCCAGGGCCATCTGCCCAGTTGCCCCATCCTAAATTAATCCAGACCACGTGGACGTCGAGAACCCCCATTTACAAGCTGTGGCGTTGCTGCGGAGCGGCCATACCCTCGGCACAGCCGACACCGCCAATGAAATGGAGGATCGCCAGACCTGCGACATTCACTAGCAGAATGAAGAGGTTAGTAGAGGCAACATTGGTGGATCAGGCAAAATCCTAAAAGCGAGCCTGGGACAAGGGACCAGTGACGGCCCAGGGCCGGACACTGACACATGTAGGCACCAGACCATCCCGTGAAAGAACTGTCTGCATCAGGCCTGATCGGATCTATGCTGCCTCGGAGACGTGCAGGCCGGTTTTCTGAGGGTGTGCAGTCTCATGCCCAAGTGGAGACGGTTAGCGGAGCGGAGAGCCGGTGTTGAAGACTATTGCTGCATACTCACGAGCAGGGAGTCCTGTGTGGTCCGAGTGCAGCCCTGCAGGGGTTGCGGTGTCTCGGAGACCCATAATTCCTGCAGGGGAGCTGAGTTCTGCTCCCCCTGTCAGCCTGCCTTCCCTTGGTGCGACCCATGCCGTACTGGCTTTCAGCCCGAGGGACTTTAGTGGGTGCTTGGTATTGGACTGCAATACAAGACACATACACAAGCTTTACACATAACATAAGATGTGCTAAGGACAGCAATCCCACATTATTACTTCACCTCTTCGAATGTCAGAGGGATGGGTTCCATTTATAAACGTCATAGAATTCACGCACAACTATGTCGACGGAAAGCACAAATAGTATTCCTACAGGAAACCCACCTGTCAGCCTCAGAGTGCTCTCAAACTCCGGAAAAATGGAGGGGACAACAATAACAATTTCATACCATACATCTTACTCAGCATTTGCATGCGGTTGCGGTCTGGATAAGCAAAGCAAACACAAGGAGATGATGGATGGAGTGCGGAAACTTTTCAGACACTCACCCCCAGTCACAGATCTGGGTTGAATCCATCACCATACTTTAGCTCACTTCGCCACCCCAGTTCAGATCCAGCCATATGCAAATCAGTCTTGACCCTGTTCCTCATGGGAACAGTCCAGCCCGAACTGCCATGCCCAGTCTTCCCTGGACAGGAAACAGGCATCCTGGGGCGGGTTCAGAGTAACGCGCCTCATCAGCCAGGCTAGCTTGAATCCATTGGCAAAGTGAGCCAGGGACCTACATCTGGGCATATCCTGCCAACTTAGGGCGAACAGACCTGGCTTAAACCCCCAAGCCTAGACAGCCAACCAGTGGATGTCTATGCCACTCTCATTTCACAAATGGCCCCCAGACTGGGACGGTTATATCGTATTTCCCTTTCAGAGTGAGCGCTGACTCCTACTGTTGTGCAGCCCCTAGTGACCTCATTGCCATAGCCTGACAAGGACCACACAGACATTACAGCTTATAGGCCGCAGTCGCTGCTCAATACAAAGTACAAAATACTAAGCAAGGTGCTGGCTTGCTCTCTCCTTCCCTTACTACCAAGACTTGTACACAATGACCAATGCAGCTTTGTGCTTGGGAGAAATACATCAATGAATATACGCCAACTTTATCATGTTATGGCCACCTGCCCTGATGTTTTCCCTAGAGCAACGTGTCTATCGCTGGACCTCCATCAGGCCTTCGATACATTGAGCTGGGATTACTAGTTGGCTGCCCTTAGGCGGTTCGGTGTCCCCCACAAATTCCTTCAATGGATTAAACTTCCATACACATCGCCAACAGCCAGGGCACACACTCGGGCACACATTTCGGAAGACTACACCATACAACGTGGCACAAGACAGGGTTGCCAGCTCTACCCCATGCTTTTTGTGCTCGTATTGGAGCCCCTGGCATGCAGGTTGTGCAGTGATGTTCAAAAGTGGGGCATTCCAATTGGCCACATGGTCCACAAACTGTTGCTGTATGCAGGCGACATAGTAATATTATACACCGAAGAAAACTTTCTTATGGTAACCCACACCTTCGCACACTTTGAGTCCCTCATGGGACTAGCAATACATTTTGGGTAATCCCAAGCACTTCCCTTTAAGAGTAACTTCCAAAGGAAAGTGATCCCATTTGGTGAACAGGAGATTGTAGTAGACCCCACTACATTCAGGTACTTGGGGATCCAGATATAAAAGAACCCACACGATCTTTGGCCAGGAACCTCAAGAAAGCAATTGCCGGGGGGAGGAGCTACGCGAGCATCCGAGATGGCCGCGTGAGCACAGAGCTCCCGGGACCCTCGCCAATCTTCGCATTTTATCCTGACGGTATCCTGAATTTTCAGATGGGTTATTGAAGAGGAACCTCACCTGATCTCTTAGCCCTTTAAAAATTTTGATTTGGACTTTGGGAGCCGAAGTTACTTTGATCCGAACTTTTGAGGCCCACCCTGCGGTAAGCCGGGGACTTGGCACATTGGCACGCCGGGACGAAGTTGAACAACAACGGCTGAGGGGTCTTCCCCCAGTAGCCCTGCATCAACTTTCGGTTTCACTTTCGGGTCCTGGCATTGTCTGACTGCGGGACAGTTCCGTTCTGTCGGAGATCCGTCCAGGCTCTGTTTTGTCAGAGTGTGCCTCTATTCTCTACGCAGTTGTGTCGAACTGTGTCTTGGCCTCGGCCACGCGAGCCTGCTTTTGTGGACTTTTGGTGCCTTGCCCGCAGGCGGCCATTTTCACTAGGTCTCACGGGCCCCTCCAGGGCGTCTCTTCCAGTATGGCGGCTAGGGCCGACGCCGAGAAACGGAAAACAAAGGCGCCCCTTCGCGGGGGACTGGTCCAAACCAACATTATGGATCGGTATACTCAATCTAAAGGATCCCCTGGTGGCGCCAGCCATACGCCGGAGGACGCCAAGGACGATTCAACCGTGCCTACTGATCGGTCTCTTCAGGACATCCTGGGCGCCATCGCTAACATGAAGGAGACCATCGGCCAGCAGTACGAGGCTCTTGCTCATAAAATTGACACGGTCGCCATCGATGTCACCTTGATCAGAGCCGACCTGTCTAAAACCAATGAGAAGGTGAAATCATTGGACTTGAAGACCACTAGCCTTACGGCCGACGTGTCAGAACTTCAAACCGAGATTGGCAATCTGAAATCGACCAACGATCTCATGTCTCATCGGCTGGAGGATTTCGAAAATTGGGCAAGACGCAACAACATCCGCGTCATAGGTGTCCCTGAAAACCCCGAGAATCATTCGATGGACCTCCTGGTGGAGGACCTTGTCCTGACCCATCTTGCGCCTACAGGACTGAGCAAGTTCGTTTGCAGTGGAACGTGCCCATCGCGTTCCGGGTGGAAAGCCGAAACCGGGTGCCCCTCCGAGGCCTATCATCGCCAAGCTCTTTCACTTCAGAGACCGTGATGCCATCCTGCAGGCCTAGAGGGTGAGCGGCCCGGTAAAATTCGAAAACGCTACAAGTCAATTTTTACCCAGACTTCACTCAGCTTGTCCAGAGGCAAAGGATGGGTTTTCAGGGTGTGAAGCGACGTCTCCGTGATTTGGGCCTGAAATATGCGATGCTGTTTCCTACCAGACTTCGTGTGGAGTACGAGGGCCGGACATTTTTCTTTGACCGACCAGAGAATGTGAGTGACTGGCTGGATTCTCTGCCTGCCCGGAACGACCGAACTGAGCACCCTGGTGGTGCCGAGGGTGGTGAGCAGGAACAGAAATGATGACTCGGCCCCGGATTACCAAACACTTGACTTTGTGCAGCTGAGTTCTATAATTTTCTTACTGTCGTATTTTACTATTGTTCGCCCGAGGGTGGCGGGGGTGGTGGGTCTCTTTCCTCCTCCAGGGTCGTTTTGTAGATTGGGTAATGGTAGGGCGACAGGCACACTGCACGTTGGGGTGGCTTTCTAGTCTAATGCAGGGGTGCAGGGGGGGGAGTTGTAACGGGAGTTGGCTGGGGGGTGGGGAGGGGTGTTTGTGAGTTCGTTTTTCTTTTTCAAGGCAACATATTGTTTTTCTCCATGATTCGAATGTTGTGCTCTTTGTGGGGTGAGTTCTGCATCACTTGTTGGGATGGGGGGTAGTGGGTTGAGGTTAATATCTTGGAATGTCAATGGGTTGGGTGATAGAATAAAATGGGGAGTGGTGCTGCAATTCTTGCGTCGTCTGTCCCCCGATGTGGTTCTTTTACAGGAGACACATCTGGTGGGAAATATGTGTCATGCCATGAATAGGTGGGGTTATTGCCTTGTTGCGCACTCCGGGTTCACCACTGGCTCTAGGGGGGTGGGCATTCTTGTTCGGTCCTCTCTCCCCCTGGAGATAGACGATGTAATCCTGGACGATAGGGGGCGCTACGCCACCCTCACTGGTAGATGGGAGGGTAGGACTCTTTCGTTGCTCACTGTATATGTTCCTCCGGGTCTCCAGACCTCCACTTTTTCAGATATTGGGCGAGTGATGCTGGGACTCCCTGATGGCACTCTGGTTATGGGCGGGGATTTTAATTCTGTTGTTTCTGGTACCGTAGACCGTCACCCAACCAGGGATATTCCTAAGTCCCAGTCATGGCTTGGTGGTTTTTTGGACACTTTTGGTTTGGTAGACTGCTGGAGGTTGATGCATCCAACGCAGAGTCGGGACACCTTTCACTCTGGAGCCCAAGGAAGTCTCTCCAGACTCGATTACGTTCTCATGCCTGCTGCCCAGTCCCCTTCTGTTAGAGAGATTAGACACCTTGCCCGGGGCATTTGAGATCATTCCCCATTGTGGCTTTGTATGGATACTGGGGTGAGTAGTGCGGGTCGAGTCGCTCCCATAAACCCCTGGTATTTGCGTAATCCCAAGGCCCGTGCCAGTCTGATAAAGTCCCTAGATCGCTACTTCCTTGAAAATGAGGGGTCTGTGTCCTCCTCTGTGTCCCTATGGGAAGCTTTCAAGACTGTCATCCGTGGGCATGCCTTGTCCTTGATTTCGGAAGCCAAGAAAACTAAGAATCAAGAGGTTGTGCGTCTTGAGGCAGAAATAGTCGAACTGGAAAATGACTTAGAATCAGGCGTTACCCATGATATACTCCACGCCCTTGGTTTGAAGCAGCTGGACTATAAGTCCCTTGTCACGGATGCTGCCAAAACAATGCACAGAGAGCAACAGGGCAGATTGTATGATGTCGGGGACAAGGCGGGTAAATTGATTGCGTGGCTTGATAAGAAAGAAAGGGCGAATCGTGTGGTCCCCGTGATTCAGAATTTGAATGAAGACTGTGTGACTGACCCGAGTTAGATTGTGGAGTGTTTTGCGGATTATTTTCGTACGGTGTATTCCCCGGTGTCTGATAGAGATGAGGAGGATTCCCATTTGTTGCTACGCGATATTGCGCTGGCCCGCCTATCAGAGGAGGACCGAGATTTAATGGATGCCCCATTGTCTGCAGATGAGATTGCGATCGCTATTCGTTCCGTTCGTTCGGGCAAGGCTATGGGCCCGAACGGTCTACCCATTGAATTATACAAACTGCGCCCCGACAAAGTCGCCCCATATCTCCGCGATATGTTCCTGGAGTCACGAGAACTTGGCGCACTCCCTTTTGATCAGCGTTTAGCTACAATTGTGGTAATTCCTAAGGAGGGCAAGCCTCGGGATCACTGCTCCTCGTACAGGCCCATCTCCCTGTTTAACGCTGAACCAAAAGTTCTAGCTAAAGTTCTGGCCAACCGTCTGATTACGGTGATTGGTGACCTGATCCATCCGGACCAATCTGGTTTTATCCCACATCGTAACACCGCACTCAACTTGCGGCGCTTGCATGGTGTTCTCGCGAGGGCGGGGTCACTTCAAGAGCCGGCCATCTTGGCTTCCTTGGACGCCACGATGGCCTTTAACACTATAAAATAGCCTTATCTCTGAGCCGCCCTCGCGAAATTTGGTTTCGGCTCGGAGTTTATCGGGTGGGTGAAACTTCTGTACAGGGAACTGCTGGCTCAGGTGGTCGTTAACGGCCGAGTATCCACTTCCTTCACTCTTGGGAGGGGTACGAGACAGGGGTGCCCGCTGTCTCCCCTGCTTTTTGCGTTTGTCTTAGAGCCCCTCGCAGCCTGGCTCCGATGGGAGCCATCGATAAAGGGTATTCAGTGGACTCCCGATTTTGAGGACCGGATCTCGCTTTATGCGGACGATATCCTCTTATCCCTTACCTCCCCCGAAAATCGCTTAACGTTCTGTTCGATGTTCTCACCTCGTTTGGCAAGAATTCAGGTCTAGTTATAAATTGGACTAAATCTTGTGTCTACGCAATTTCGGGTGGTCTCCCTCCCTTGCCACGTAGATTTCCTATTCAGGTTTCCCAGACGGGATTCAAATATTTGGGGATCTTTATATCATTAGACCCGGTTGCTCGCTATGAGCGCAATTTGCTCCCCCCCCCTCCAGAGGTTGAAGCTCGACGTGGTTCATTGGCGTAGATTGCCACTGTCACCGCTCGGTCGTGCCGCGCTCTTTAAAATGATGTCCCTGCCACGTTTTTTATACGCACTTCAGAATTCGCTCGACATCATCCCGGCAAGTTATTTCCGGGAGGTGGAAAGCTTACGAAGGCGGCTCATTTGGGACGGACGTGCAAGAATTGCTCTTGCTAAGCTAACCCTCCCCTGGTATGGGCCTCTCAGTTGAGCGCGATTAATCACGCAATGTATGCACCCAGCCCAAACCCAGTATTTGAGATGGACAAGTATCAGTTGCCGGGTGGGAATTCCAACAGGGCGCTCTACTCTAAAGTGGCAGGGAGAAATCTAACAGGACCCACTAAGATTGCCGTGCGAGTCTGGAGTGATGCGAATGCTGCCCTGGGTTGGAAGGATCGAATGACACGTGCGACTCCTTTGTATGCGTCGGAGAGTTTGGGATGCCTCTGGACAACGAAAGGTTTTGAGAAATGGGATATGATTGGTATTAGCAGAGCGGGTGACCTTTGGGTTAAGGGTGCTGTTAAGACTTTTGAGGCATTACAGAATGAATATGAGCGGAGTGAAAGGGAATTTTTTAGATATGCGCAGATCCGTCATGCCTTGACATCGGTCTTCGCCACCGATGCCAATATTCCAGAGTCCTCCCCTCTGGAAGACCGTGTACTCGATGGTCATCTGCCTGATAGTACGATTTCACTAATATATAAAAAGTTGATCAACAATCGGGCAGATCTCCTCGTGCGTCTCAGGGAGGCCTGGACTGGGGATGGGCTGGAACTGGATGATGAAGACTGGCAGTCTGCACTGTCTTCCCCGAAGGAAGTAGCCATTCCCGCCCGTCTCCGTCTCGTCCAGCTTAAGATTCTTCATCGTGTTTATGTTACCGGTCCTCGTCTGGTCTCCATGGGTTTCTCTGCGGATGGGTTATGTAAGCGTGGCTGTGGATTGAGTGCTACCTTTCTCCATATCATCTGGGAATGCCAGGAGGTGGCTGCGTTTTGGACTCGAGTGCATGCTGTGATGGAGCGTGTCACCGGGATTGCTCTGCAACCTGAGGCCCGGCGATGTCTGTTGAATGTGTGGGAGCCGAATGATTACAACGTCGCCCAGACTCGGTGGGCGGCCCTTGGGAACATGATCGCAAAGAGAGACATTGCGCAGTTGTGGGGTTCCCGATGGCCGCCCAACGTGTCAGTATGGAAAGAAAATATGGATTGGTGTATGTTTAGAGAGAAGACTGTGTATTTGGCTAGGGGCAAGCCTGGGGCGTGGACTAGAATCTGGGGCCAGTGGAACGCCTATCGGGGGAACATATGTACAAACCCGTTTGAGGATAATTCGGATATCTCCCTATCCCCCTGACCCGACATGCCATGTGTAGTCTACTCTCCTTCCTAATCTCTGACTTACCCACTGACCCACTGACCCCCCCCGACCACCTCCACCGCTTACTAATTCGTTCATCTTGCAATTGAGGGTCCCCCCCCGTATGAGCACAACTTCATATACAATGTTTTAGGCCTTGAGACTTGTTCGTTTCTTTTCTTTGTTCCTTTTTATAAAAAACAAAAACACTATTATATCCTGATTTCATCCTGTGTTGTTACGATTCTTATCCTCTATTACTGCCGGACCTCGAGGATGTCGGCGACGGAACTGTGATGAATACTGATTGCTTCTACTTGTTTTAGCGGCCGGCCCCTGTGGTTGTAGGCCCATGAGTGTAATCGTATTTAAATGCACAATAAAGTTTTTAAAAAAAAAGCAATTGCCTGTCTGCGATCCCAGTTCACCTTTTGGATATCGCTCCACCTTTCTGTAGCAGGGCAACTTTCAATAACTAAAATGGTAATGCGCATTCACTATTTTTTCACAAATTTACCAGTAGTTATCCCAATGAAAATTTTAAAACACTGAATACCATCCTAATACATTTGATATGGGGTAAGGGGCGTCTATGCTTCGGCTTGCCAAAACTGCAGCTGCCATCGGATGCCGGAAGAATGAGGGCACCAGACTTTCTGGTTTACGGTTTGGCTTGGCAATTACAGTGGCTATCTTACTGGCTGGTTGGACGAAATCTTCAAGAAATACACACCCCTAAATGATTGCCTAAGGGAAATTGAACAAAATTGCTCTGCCCTGAGATGCAAATTCCAACTCTGGCTCAGCTGCTACTCAAGGTGGCACTTACGTATTGGAAAATGGCTTTGAAAAACACTGCGAAGACTACTGCTTATGCCCCCAATATATCAATCATAGGCCTCCCCAATACCACAGGCACACTGACACAACACAGGAAGACGTGACCAATGTGGCTGCACTGTTCGGGGACGGGATATTACTAAGTCAGGCAGATTTCATAAACAAACAGGGGCTCACAGATACACTCTTTTTAATACATGCACGTCTTGTAAGGTTTGTTAAACGGCATTGGTCTCCCAACGGGTTTGAACCTGCAACGCATTAACTAGCCCACTCAATGTAGTTAATGGGTACTGGGTACTGGCAGACGTTTAATACGCTGGTAATACCGAGGCATCCGCACATACCAACTCTAGCCTCTGGTGCTACTACAGGAAAAGTGGGAGTGAGTGGTAGGCAGAGTACTTCTAGAAAAGAATGAAACACTGTACTCGAATACCCTAAACAGGTAACCTGTAACTCACAATTGAAATTCATACAATACATGATAGTACAGCGAGTTTATCTTGTACTGCATAGGCTACACTCAATATTCACCAATATCACAGCACCATACACGAGATGTCCCTGAACAGGATGCTGATTTGTTACATATGTTGTGGGCCTGCCCCGCCCTACTAACCTACTGGGCGCAGATCATTACAGCTCAGAGTGAAGTATTCGGAGGACACATGACATAAGGCTGAAAGCTGCCTTTTAGATCCCTCCCCACGGCCGAAGGGTTACAAAGTGCAGGCAAGGTTTGCACACCTGGCGCTCAACCTAGCATAACAAAATATAGCCAGGAGGTGGAAATCGGCAACTTAGCCTGTTGTACCCTTCTGGAAAGAGGAGGTGGAGCGCTGGGGAATGGCGGAGAGCAGTGCTCTGCACAGGGAAGAATATTGTGGAAAACTGAAAAAGCCTATATCAATGATTTGGGATCTCCTTATGGAGTCCTTCAAAGCTTTAGAAATGTTCACATTCCCATAACTCAATGCAACTAATTCGGACCGGGGCTGTGGCACACGAGGATATCACTTACCACAAGTCCCCATGCTACATATACCTTCACTACTAATACCAATACACATGTAATATTGACGGAGATGGATACTTGTAACTCTGTCAGGATATACGCCCTCCCATATCGTGAAAGTATGGGTATCCACGCAAAACGTCTGTAAGTGAAGTTTAATGTTAGAGCAGGTCTATTCTCAATTTGTTGATTGAATGCTACACCCATCAGTTGGGGGGTAGGGGGGTTGTACTCATAGTTAAAAAATGTTTTCATTAAACAGCGTTAGACACTCAGACTTGATTAGCAACAAACAGACAAGTTATTTGCAAAGTCATGTTACTGCCATACCCGATGAGGACTTATACCTGCATACTGTAACAAATGTAACGCGATCTGTGATCCCATCAATTATAAAGTAACGCTGGTCTTTATGCGAAAGATGTATGCAATTCTTTGCTTTTCTTAAACTATAAAACCCAATAAAGCCTGTTACAACAAAAAAAACTTTTTTTAAGGAGCCTGACACTGGATTCAACATTTCCTGTCTGCAACAGGAGTATAATAGTGGAACTGAAACGTCCCACTTAGTTCCAGATTTCTAGCTCACAAAAGAGGTGAGACTCTGAATAATGCCAGAGGAATGTCTGACATTCAGGGTCACAAAGGTGACATGACATCACTTGATAAGTGTGCAAGGAGCTTGTAGAGAAGTGATGTGACTGCCATGGTCCCACACGCAGTACATGTCAAATTAAAAAAAACAAAGTAAATAAAATCGAAATAAATGCATGCATTCAATGAAACACTGGAATTAGAACAACAGTTGGCAAATCTTAGAGAGCTTTGTAAGACTAGTTATGCTGGAAACAGAAATCTTTATGTCTATGACCATATCAATACTAAGTTTCGGTTCTGGCACAGAAGGAGCCCATCGTTATAACGTTTGATGATCCCACATCTAACCACATCTTGAACTGTCTTCAAATCCTATTCACTTCATTGCTAATTGTGAGGTAAGTTAACCCTGTTCATGAAAGTGTTCAAGTAAGTGTGCCTTGTGGCAGAGAGCAATAGTAAGCTTTGGTCTCATAGTTGTTGGATTCAGTCTTATCGTGATCCTTTATAGTTCTTAGAAATGACTTGTATACTTACTATATGCATTTTAAAAAAGGCAGTTCAACACCACGCCAATGTATATACCATCTTCGTGACTAATAGCAGAAATTTTGTTTAAACTCCAAAACCTGAGAAATAGTTTGAATAATAGTTTTGCCACCTTGTCAATGCGGGCCTTGTCTTGGAATACCTCCCCTAGCCATGTGCTGGGTGGGCACGCATCTCTGATAGCACCCAACTACATATGTAACCTAGAGATACTTTAGACTTTGCTTCACTTATTAAAAAGCAAACCTGGGAACAATCAAATTTGCAACATCAAAACACATTTTTTTTCCTTAGAGATCTATTCAAACCCTAACTGCAGTTATTCCGTTTTAAGATGGGCCTCATTTTGACAACTGAAATGACCACTTGATTAACAACACATAGAGTAATATATCTCCATCCACAAGTGACAACGATCATCCTGGTGTCAGAGGAGTTTAGGGCATTTTAAAGTTTTTGAGAGCATGTGTAAACTTTTTGAGGACAAAATAGTGGAATGTCAGTCATGGGGTAAAAATGCCTTGTGCTAGAAATAGTCCAAGACTGAATAAGGCATAAAACTAAGTAGACTTCTGTGATATTATTCATGGACAATATATTGAACTGTTCCCATTGATTACCTGCATACCGTCCACCCTGGCTGCTCTTAACAAATGTTTTTACCTCCGAGTTGAAAACGATAGAAGCAGTGAATGTACACAATTTCACTGTGGAACTGTCACTTAAACTTGAATGATTCCCAGTAAAATCTCCGAATAAAGTCACAAGCTGTGTCTGTATTACTTGACATTGGATTTCGGACCAGATTTTGAGTTTTCGGTGTGGCTGGTAATTGGAGTTGCTGGCCCCAACAGATTTACAAGAGGTCAAGTTTTAGCCAGGGACTTCGGCAGCTGAAAGGTGCCAAAAACTCCAGGTGAACTTCCAGGGAAGAATCAGGTGCAGTATCCTGAGACACGTTTTACTTGCTCCTTTCTCTGTTGTGCCTCAAGGTTCTAGTTGTAATCCTCACTTCTATAATATATGACATGTAAGCTAATTTGTAGTTTGACACTACCCTTGTTTTAGCTGGTCAATAAGTGTGTTTAATTGGGCCTAATGCACACTTGGATGTTACAGAGCAGTCTACTAAGTAAGTAAGTAATATGTTTATTGTGCAGTTAATTAAAACCATTACAAAAAGATTGAATATCATGTATAAGCAGTAAAACATCAGTTTAAAATATGTTTTTGACCGCAGTTAAAAGGCACACTTTGAGAACACAAAACTGATCCGCTCCTCCAACCCTGACAACCCATAGTATTGTTTCTTCGTTTTTATCATTTGAGGTTCGCAGCAGTTCATGAGACAGAAATGCCCCACTAATAAGAGCCTTAGCTAAAAAATAGATAAATAAAGACATGCTATCAAATGCATGTATATAGTGCGTAGTCCCGTCTCAACATTCATTAGTCTATACAAAAATAGGCTATTGTTCATTTCCTTTAAGGCTTATATGTGCAAAAAGTGCTTAAAATTGTGTGCTTAATAACACAATAACAGATGTGAGCTCAAAGGATTGACTGGTCGTCTGGCTATCTTACTGGCTGGTTGGACGAAATCTTCAAGAAATACACACCCCTAAATGATTGCCTAAGGGAAATTGAACAAAATTGCTCTGCCCTGAGATGCAAATTCCAACTCTGGCTCAGTTGCTACTCAAGGTGGCACTTACGTATTGGAAAATGGCTTTGAAAAACACTGCGAAGACTACTGCTTATGCCCCCAATATATCAATCATAGGCCTCCCCAATACCACAGGCACACTGACACAACACAGGAAGACGTGACCAATGTGGCTGCACTGTTCAGGGACGGGATATTACTAAGTCAGGCAGATTTCATAAACAAACAGGGGCTCACAGATACACTCTTTTTAATACATGCACGTCTTGTAAGGTTTGTTAAACGGCATTGGTCTCCCAACGGGTTTGAACCTGCAACGCATTAACTAGCCCACTCAATGTAGTTAATGGGTACTGGGTACTGGCAGACGTTTAATACGCTGGTAATACCGAGGCATCCGCACATACCAACTCTAGCCTCTGGTGCTACTACAGGAAAAGTGGGAGTGAGTAGTAGGCAGAGTACTTCTAGAAAAGAAAGGAACACTGTACTCGAATACCCTAAACAGGTAACCTGTAACTCACAATTGAAATTCATACAATACATGATAGTACAGCGAGTTTATCTTGTACTGCATAGGCTACACTCAATATTCACCAATATCACAGCACCATACACGAGATGTCCCTGAACAGGATGCTGATTTGTTACATATGTTGTGGGCCTGCCCCGCCCTACTAACCTACTGGGCGCAGATCATTACAGCTCAGAGTGAAGTATTCGGAGGACACATGACATAAGGCTGAAAGCTGCCTTTTAGATCCCTCCCCACGGCCGAAGGGTTACAAAGTGGGGCCAGCAACTCCAATTACCAGCCACACCGAAAACTCAAAATGTGGTCCGAAATCCAATGTCAAGTAATACAGACACAGCTTGTGACTTTATTCGGAGATTTTACTGGGAATCATTCAAGTTTAAGTGACAGTTCCACAGTGAACTTCCAGGGAAGAATCAGGTGCAGTATCCTGAGACACGTTTTACTTGCTCCTTTCTCTGTTGTGCCTCAAGGTTCTAGTTGTAATCCTCACTTCTATAATATATGACATGTAAGCTAATTTGTAGTTGGACACTACCCTTGTTTTAGCTGGTCAATAAGTGTGTTTAATTGGGCCTAATGCACACTTGGATGTTACAGAGCAGTCTACTAAGTAAGTAAGTAATATGTTTATTGTGCAGTTAATTAAAACCATTACAAAAAGATTGAATATCATGTATAAGCAGTAAAACATCAGTTTAAAATATGTTTTTGACTGCAGTTAAAAGGCACACTTTGAGAACACAAAACTGATCCGCTCCTCCAACCCTGACAACCCATAGTATTGTTTCTTCGTTTTTATCATTTGAGGTTCGCAGCAGTTCATGAGACAGAATTGCCCCACTAATAAGAGCCTTAGCTAAAAAATAGATAAATAAAGACATGCTATCAAATGCATGTATATAGTGCGTAGTCCCGTCTCAACATTCATTAGTCTATACAAAAATAGGCTATTGTTCATTTCCTTTAAGGCTTATATGTGCAAAAAGTGCTTAAAATTGTGTGCTTAATAACACAATAACAGATGTGAGCTCAAAGGATTGACTGGTCGTCTCCATCTCTGTTACAGTACGGCTTCATCGTTGATCCGATGATGTCTGTTTTAATCGAAGGTTCGCTGCAATTAAAAATGTTACCAGGTTGCAGCTTAATTGAATATCTTCGCCAGAGAAACTTGCAAGTACTGCTTGTCGGCGCGACCGTATTTGATTTTTGTTAAAAGTTTGTGAAAGTAGTGACCTGCGTTCCTGCATCAGCTCTGGGCAGATGGTTATAATATGGACTATGTCCTCCTCTTCTTCCCCGCAGAGACGGCACGTTGCTGGCTTTGGCGGGCGGACCCAAGGTGGCAGATGGTATGCTATTGGCAATAAACCTAACCTGAATTTCAGAAACTTCTCTTTGGTGTCTTTAGAGAAG
The DNA here is from genome assembly GCF_964263255.1 of Lissotriton vulgaris. Classification (NCBI taxonomy): domain Eukaryota; kingdom Metazoa; phylum Chordata; class Amphibia; order Caudata; family Salamandridae; genus Lissotriton; species Lissotriton vulgaris. The sequence goes on from NC_141685.1 coordinate 1,814,191,550, forward strand.
TTAGCGAGTAGGTAAGCTTGGGGAGATGCTTTACTATAAGATTGAATAGTGAGCCAGCCATTTGAACGCTCTAGAGCAGTCTACTGTCGTGGGTGATTGAGTCTCAGGCGCTGTACATGAAATACACCACTTTATAACAACTCATCAAATTAGTGCAGTGCTTTTGAAAGGAAGAGAAAGGACCCTGATTCCCCCAAACTTATCAATCTGAAGATTGAACAAACAAATTTACCAAATTCAAGGCACACAACAACAATAATCAAATTACAGTTAGCAAAATTCATGAAAGAGGCTGATTATCTTGTTCCCGTATGTGTTCTTTATTCTCTTTTAGGCAATTGGCTATAAGAGAATGAAGAACACAAAGAGGAACAAGAATCCCAGCATCTTTCATTAATTTTGCTGACTGTAATTTGATTATTGTTGTCATGTGCCTTGAATTTGGTAGATTTGGATGTTACAGAGCAGTCTAGAGGGCACAAAGTAAATATTGCTTCAACTCTATTAACAAAGCTATCAACCAATCAAGAGAAATTCTCAAAAATTTCCATAGGGTGACTAAACCGGAAGACAAGTAAAAATATCCTTGTATTACTGATCGATACTACTTTGACCCGCATACTTCTTTTCAAAGTTAAAGTTAAAATTACAAATAAGTCAAGGCACGTTTGCAAACTGACCCAGCCACACTGCCTCTACCCCAACCACCATCAGAATTCCTTTTCTCCACATTTAAAGCCATGTAAAATCAGAAAAAAACTAAAAGGAAAGAATCAATGGAGTTCTTTTAAGGCAGGTTAATATGACAGTATTCACTTCATCTGCATTTGCACTTGTTGGAGCCTCTCAATTAACTTTTTGGGTGGACTTAAATAAGCCTCAGTGCCATAGTTCTGTTGTGGAATGACAACGTTCTTTCAGCTACATGCTGGTTTGTTTGGAGCAGAGGTAGATCTTTGTGGAGCAGGCAAAGTTTAAAATTGGTCAAATATTGCTCCTAGATTTCTTATGTTGTATGCTGGGATTTGCATGGCCGCCAATGACAGCATCTCTTGAAAAGTAATTGGTCTACTCTTTGTGCCATCCCAGAAACAGAATTATTGTTTTGGTGCCATTAAACTGTTTGATTTTTAGCCAGATTCAATTATGGATATGACCGAAATGAATGTGTATTTGCATACATTTAAAATTGTTGGTCTAATAAGTGTCATGCATAACATATTACGATAATTGGGCTATCCCGTTTGGTACTCCACATGGGACCCACGACTCAGTGTACTTAGATTCTCCTTCAAAGCCAGGATTTAGTTTAAAGTCCTATCTACCACATGAGCCTCCTTTTGGCAAAATAACCATAGCCACAAGGGGAAATTGCTCAGATCTTTTAATTATCACTTCCCTTCTTCGCACTCACTTTAACGGATAACGCATGACAACTGACTGAGGCATGGTAGTCCCCACTTGTGTTCAATAAAAAACAGTTGACGGATGATATTTAATAAGAAAAAACACTTGTTAAGTCTGCAAAAAGCCATTGGAGCTCCTTTGAATCGGGGATTCAATTCAGAGTCCCCGGCTTCATGTAGGAATTTGTTTTCAAAATGGCTTGGGCTACCTGTAGGTAGTTCCTCCCACAACCACAAGGCTTCCACTTCACACCATTCTTCAGTCAGCCAACAATAACTATCTGTGTAAAGTAATTGTATGACAAAGGCAAATAAGCTTTCAGATTCTGTTTGATGGCCATGGGCACTGCAAACTAGAGGTAGGAGAGCCACTGAATGTTTGACCCAGGTTCAAGCCTGGAGCCTGGCTCTGTAAATGTAGTGTATTTTGTAAAGCGCACAGCTGCCCCAACGGGGCGTCCCGGCGCTGTATAACACTGTGGAACCCTTCCTGGCTCTCCCTATGAGATGCCCCTCCTGGGCACCCCCAAGGTGTAGCCAGGCCTCCCAGTGTTGTAGGGGCCGTTGTGGAGATTAAGCAAGCTATTGCCCAGAGTTGCAGCGTGGGACCCATGATTAGAGTAGGCGCCGAGGTGAGAATTATCGAGTCCGCAGACATTGAGCCCAAGACCCTGCCGCGTCAGGACTTGAACCCTGGTCCCGGGCCTGATCTCTGCTTCAGAGCCTGCCGCTCTAACCAGTGAGCCACACTTCTCCAGTCTGGCTCTGGATCAGCTTAAGGTCCTGAGGGTGCCTCAAGTCCATAATGAGCTGAGCTTCTGCCTGACAACCTCACTCTACCTTTATGCAACAAGATGTGGGCAACGGTAGGGACAAACTCGAGCTCGACAGCCTAAAGCAAATAAAGAAAGCAAATGGAAAGCCAGAAAATGTGAGTTACAAAGCCAATGTTAAGCAACCGGTTGAATGAATTGCTGGTCAACGTTCTGAATGTCCCCAAAATGTCTTAAGCAAACCTAGGCTGTGACCTAAAAAGTGGTAAAACAAAGGATTAACATTTGAGATAAAAAGAAGAGACAAATAAATACCCATCAAGTGGCTGATTTGTACAAAGTGAACCTGGATAAATCGTGGGTTCCCAGTTAAATTGTGTGATCTTAGGCAAACATTTTATTTCAGACTCCTTTTTAGGTTGAGCCTGGGCAGCACATGCGCTGTTCTGCGAGGCATGCTGTATTGGAGTATTGTACTTGAAGTCCCGCCCACTCTCTGCCCATATTTTTCATTGGATTGTTTCCTTGTCCTACGTAAATGCTGGCTTTTGATTCCTTAATAGGCTTGTTAGTCCCTCCTTAGTACCGCCTTGTCTTCATTTGTAACCTTCCATGGTGATTGGCCCTTTTACTTCTGTTGGGACGTTGTCTTATTTAGTCTGTAAGCAATATTTTCTTTAATGAGTTTCTCCTACTGCAAGCACAACGTGCTTTCCTTACATTCGGCGCAACTTGCCCACTTTCACTTTCAAGCAGCCCCTGACAATAACATACGCTTCTCTGAAGTGAAATAGGTCTTGCATTTACACACAAAGTGGTAGAGGCAATGACAACTGAGCAAATATTCATAGGGTTCAGATCCCACAGCGAGAAGATAACTGTGATGACAGAAAAAGTAGTTCTTACACATTGATGCTGTTATAAATTCTTTTTATTCAATATTTAAAACACAGTAGCCAACCACTTATTTTGGTTGGTAACACTTTGTCCCAAGTGTATACTTTTTTGTCTCCTCCTTGATTCCTTCCTTGTTTTTTTAGTTCTGTTCACGCTATGCCATTAAGGGCATTTCAGGTTTGCTTTCAGCTGCCCTCTTTCTCCTTTTTTCTTTTCTTCCCCTCCCCTCTTAGTTTTCCATTTCTTGATTTCAAGTGGCTTAAAAATGTTTGTGTAGAATTTGAAAGTTTTTTGTCATTTTTTTGTCCATATGGTAACAATCACTGTGAGAGCTTACTTTTGTGTTTACCCAACTGAGTACGCAACTTCCCAACTGTGTAAAATGTATTATTGCGGGGGGTGGGGCGTCATATTGTTAACGGTACATCCAAGCAGAAGGGTGCACCAAAATTGGCCAGGTCTAAAGACACAGAAGGTCCCGCAGTGAGACAACAGTGCCCAAATTGTGGAGAGGCAGAAAAGGCTTGGGGGCGGATTTGGAATTGTGGTCTAGGCTGGAAAAAATTTTAACTACTCACCTAGGGCCCATACATGAGAAAATCAAATTGATAGAAGGGAAAGTGTCCCTGTTGATTGCTCAGAATAGCACCCAGACAAATGTGGTCACCGGACACATAGCTAATAGCTTGGGGGGTATCAGATGTTTCCATTCCGTCAAGGGTTGCCTTGCCCCTAGAGAGAATAGGGGGTGGGACGCACGTATGGGAACACTTGTGAGGAACAAAGGAGGGTGTAGATAAAGAGCAAACAGCACGCCGTACTAACAATCAGGATCGAGACTACACTCTAGCACGGGAACCCGAGATACACTTGATGGTTCCAGAATCATAGGCTAATATTGCCTGTCGCTTCCAGGTGAGATGGTCATATTGTTGAAGAAACTAGTCAGCAATATACTTGCAAGTTTATTTCGAGGGTATATTTTCCAGTGAATTGTTCTATAAAGGTCCAAGATATCAACCTGCTTGTCTTATAACTACAAGTGTTAACAGTTTCATGCCCTGAGGAAGTCATTGGGTGATGCCCCTTGACGAAACACGTGTTGGCGTTGGCTGTTGTAAACTATACCAAGACTGTACTGCTATACCTACAAGTCTTCATGATCATCTGGATTGAAAAAATAAAATAAGGACTTTTTCAAAACTCGGATACATAGCTATGGACTATCATTGTTTGAATAGACATCATTTGTAAACTTTATAGATACGCCTATATACTTTTTGTGCTCAGGGAACTCTACAAATCTTGCTATTGTGACAACAATTACTTTGTATTTTGCTGTCTCTTGACAGCGGTGGGTGGTAGCTGTCTTTGGTTCCCTTGATGCCCCCTTGAGATAATCATTTGTAGATTTATTGCTGCATAGGCTATGCGCTAATAATACCTCACCACCTACTCATTAAAGTGTGCATGTCTCTCAATGCAGGCATGGAAGGGATACCCATGTCAAAAGCCAAGGAGTTTATTTCTCCTTCTTTTCCGAGAGACCCTTGCAGGCCCGCCACTGAAGGGAATACCCAAGTAACTACTGCACCTCCCAGGCCCATTAGTTGCCCGACATTAGACTGCCCAGATGTCTTTAGACAAGGTAATACTGAGATAGTCTCATGGAATAAAGCTGGGCTCTCATCCAAAATATCCAACACCGAATGGCTAGCTTATAGAAAGAAATTCCAGGTTATCTGTCTCCAGGAAACATTGGAGTTGGATAGTAGCGCGTTCACTCTTGAGGGTAACAAAATGTATTTTGTACCGGCACGCAAGGGAGCTTCGGGAAGAGCAGGGGGAGGCCTGATTGCATATGTGGATCTAAGGCTTCAGGGGAGGTGGGATGATTTGGGTTGGGACTCAGATTTTATGCAGGGGATTAGACTGTGTATTAAGGGTTATAAATTAATTGTTATTAATTTCTATAATGCGGTTTTAACGGGTCAGCCCACAATAAGATTGAATGAATTGGAGAGCAGGTTGGCAGGTATACAAAATCACGGGGAACGGGTGTCCCAGTTGGTGTTACTTGGCGACTTTAACTGCCACCTGTGCCCAAATGTGAAAATCAGAAGGGGGGATTGGTCTTCATGCCCACTGGAAGAGGGTCAGCATTTAGAACACACAAGAGAGGGAAAGGTGTTAAATAAGGTATTAGGTACTCATGCCCTTACACACACCATGGACCTGATTAAAGTAGGGGTGGATGGTTTGGTCCACCCAACCTTTAAAGGTAGAGGCTGTGACTCTTTTATTGATTTTATTTTTGTTTCCAACATGCTAAAGCAGTGGATTTTAGGTTTTGAGATACATTTAAGTATCTTTAGTGATCATAACCCTCTGGCCATGTCGTTCGGGGACCCATATTTAATTAAGCATTCTGTCCGACTGGGGGAGAGTGGCGCGATAAACGCCACTGATCAAGGGAGGAGGCTTAGATGGTCTCAGGTGGATGGTGAAGCCTTTTATAGAGCCTTAATGGTGGACAAACAACAGTATGTGCTGAACTTAGACAAGACGGAGGTCTTCATTCTCGGACCCGCCCCATCAGCCTGGGACGACTCCTGGTGGCCCACATCGCTAGGCACAGCCCCGGAACCCATGGACCATGCACGCAACCTGGGGGTCATCCTCGACTCCACCCTCTCCATGACCAGGCAAGTCAACACCGTCTCCGCGTCCTGCTTCAACACCCTCCGAATGCTCCGCAGAATCTTCAAATGGATCCCTATCGACACTAGAAAAACCGTCACCCAAGCCCTCATCACCAGCAGACTCGACTACGGGAATGCCCTTTACTCAGGAACAACAAACAAGCTCCTGAGACGACAATAACGAATCTAGAACGCCTCGGCTCGACTGATCCTCGGCGTCCCCCGCCGCAACTACATCACACCCCATCTGAGAGGCCTGCACTGGCTCCCCGTCAACAAGAGGATCACCTTCAAACTCCTCATCCACGCACACAAAGCACTACACAACACCGGACCTACTTACCTAAACAACCGACTCAGCTTCCACACCCCCACCCGAAGCCTTCGCTCAGCCAACCTCGCCCTCGCAACAGTCCCTCGTATCCGGAAAATCACAGCCGGCGGAAGATCCTTCTCCTACCTTGCCGCCAAGACCTGCAACACTCTCCCAACCAACCTACGACAGACTCAGGACCTGCTGGCCTTCAGAAGACTCCTCAAGACCTGGCTCTTCAATCAGTAGGGCCCCCCTCTCCCTACCCTCCTCCCCCCATTGCCTTAAGACCCTCACGGGTATGTAGCGCACTTTAGAAACGTAATGATTGATTGATATGTGTGGAAGTGCCTAAACCCAACAGTGGACGGGGCAGAACTGGTTAAAGCCTTTGAGGGTGTCACCAAGCACATTGACGGTCTACTTAGGACTGAATCTAACAAAAAGGGAAAGGAGGATCATAGGTGGTTTGACCACAACTGCTCCCTTGCTTCGAAGGAACTGAAGCTAGCATTAAAAGCAGTCCCTAAGGACAAGACAAGGGAGTCCACATGTAGGTCTCTCTACAAACAGGCAGTAAAGCTATGCAAAACCTCCTTGCAACAGCAGGCATGGGAGAATCTGAGGGAAGTGGTTGAGTCTAAGAACACGACCGCCTTCTGGAAGGTTATTAATGACCCCTGCATCCAAGATGCTAATAAACCAAGGATAGCAAATCACATCTTGCCAGAATCTTGGTATGGGCACTTTAGGGGGCGAGACTGCGGGCCATACAACATTTTCTTTGGGCGAGATAAAGGTGGGCATTGAGGGTCTGACAAGGAATAAAGCCCCAGGGCCCGATGGGGTTCTGCCTGACCTTTTCCTGAGTCAGGCAGAACTTTGGGCGTCTATATTGACCAGGGTTATTAATACTGCAGTAGATTCGGGTATGCCTGCATCCTGGTCCACAGCTACAATTGTCCCCATTTTCAAAAAGGGAAACAGGGACAGCCCACTGTGTTACCATCCCATTTCTCTCATTGACGTGACAGTGAAAGTTTTAGGCAGGGTTATCCTCAACCGAATATTGGATTGGGCGGAGGAACACCATATAATCACTGACACGCAGTATGGGTTTAGGTCAGGACGATCAACTGCTGATCAATACCTCAATTTATATCTATTGGTAGCCAAGTACACTATTGCTAGTCAAGAGACTGTGTACTTGGCTTTCATGGACTTGACGGCAGCTTTCGACCGGGTGAACCGCAAGAAATTGTGGGAACTCATGGGGGCTCTTGCCGTGGACCCTGGTCTAGTAAATATTTTGAGAGCACTACATCGGAATACTTTCGCCCAGGTCAGATATAATGAGGAGGGGAGCACTACTGATCAATTTCCTTGCTCAAGGGGGGTAAGACAGGGCTGCATTTTGGCACCTTTCTTATTCACCCTGTATATAAAGGATGTATGACGTTAGAACGCATACATTTATAACGAGTACCTTTACAACGCGTTCGTAACAACGAAAGTTGTTACCACGCATTGCGCTGGGGGGGGGCGCAAAATTGAACAATTTAATTTACTATTCCAACACCAGTCCCCGTGGATAGTAGGGAAGGTGTTGGGATAGTAAATTAAATCATTTACTATCCTGGAGCGCCCCCCAGTGCAATGCGTGGTAACAACTTTCATTGTTACGACCGCGTTCTAAAGGTATTCCGTTGTAATGCATGCGTTCTAAACGCTGCATACCGTATATACATGGCCTGGAGCAGGTGTTAGATGCTCTTGGGGTAGACTCACCAAGGATAGGAACAAGAGGGATCCCAGTTCTGCTTTACGCGGACAAAGCGGTGATTCTCGCGCGGACCCCTCAAGGCCTACAATGCCTGATAGATGGCTTTGTCCGTTTCATGGAGAGTCTAGACCTGTCTGCTAACCTTTCAAAATCATATATCATGGAGGTGGGGAAAACCCCGAAAAGGAAATACAAATATATGATTGGCGCTCACTACCTGGAAAAAGTACAGACTTTCTCATACCTGGGGATTTTATTTGATACCCGTCTTAGTTTTAAAACCCTGATAGATGAGAAATGTCGCACTTTAGCTAGCTGCTACGGTGCAATTATGAATTTTAAGCGTAGGTTGGGCCGCTGGTCACCAGAACAAATTTTGAGATTGTACAATTCGATGTGCTGTGCCAAAACACTCTACGGTAGTGAGGTCTGGGGTTTTGTTGACTCGCAATTTCTCCAAATTAAAGAGAATAAATACCTGCGGCGGCTGCTGAAAGTCCCGCAGACCACCTTGTCCTTTATTTTTCACGAGGAATTGGGTGTCAGTCACATTAGAGACAGGCTAGAACTAAAACCCATTACATGTTGGATCAAAATCTGGACAAACCCTGAGGCCGTATTAACCAAGAAGATTATCATGGATTGTATTACTCGTGACCAGGGCAGGAACATCCCATGGCTGAAGTATGTGAGGGAAACCCTGACAGTCCTGGGCTGCGCAGACTATTTTAACCACCCCACAAAATTGTTACCCCAGGACAAGGCCCACGTTAAGGTGGAATTCCAGAAGTATGTGGCTTCCCGCAGGGAAGACAGCAAGGTGATCAAATCCTCTGTGAGAGCACACCTTGTGACCAAATCTTGTCTGGGTATTAAGCCTTACTTGTCTTTTATCCACATCGAAGTCATCTGCGGCGCTCCGCAAGGATCCTCGCTCAGCCCCACCCTCTTCAACGGCTACATGAGCCCCCTCGCAGTCATCGCACGCCAACACAACCTCAACATCATCTCCTACACTGACGACACCCAGCTGATCCTCTCCCTCACCAACGACCCTGTCACCGCCAGAACGAGCATCCAGGAAGGAATGAAAGAAGTCACGGAATGGATGACGGTCAGCCGTCTGAAACTGAACTCAGACAAGACGGAAGTCCTCATCCTGGGACCATCCCCCTCCGCCTGGGACGACTCCAGGTGGCCCCCGGCCCTGGGCACCGTCCCCAAGTCAATGGACGACTACGCAACCTGGGCTTCATCCTGGACTCCTCCCTCACGATGACCAAGCAAGCCAACGCCGTCTCATCATCCTGCTTTAACACCCTGCGCATGATCCGAAAGATCTTCCGGTGGATCCCCACCGAAACCAGGAAGACGGTCACTCAGGCCCTCGTCACCAGCCGTCTGGACTAGGGGAACACCCTCTACGCTGGAACCACAGACAAACTCCAGAAAAGACTCCAGCGCATACAGAACGCCTCGGCACGACTCATCCTGGACATCCCCCGTTACAGCCACATCTCTGCCCATCTGAAAGACCTGCACTGGCTCCCCGTCAGCAAGAGGATCACGTTCAGACTCCTCACCCATGCACACAAGGCTCCCCACGAAATGGGCCCCAAAAACCTCAACAGCCACCTCACATTCTACACACCCACCCACCAGCTCTGATCCGCCAGCCTCGCCCTTGCTTCCGTCCCATGAATTTGCAAAGCCACTGCTGGAGGAAGATCCTTCTACCACCTGGCGGCCAAGACATGGAACTCCCTCCCCACCCACCCATGGCTGACCCAGGACCACCTCTCCTTCAGGAAACAACTCGAGACCTGGCTGTTCAAGCAGTAGAGACTGCCCCCCCCCTCCTAGCGCCTTGAGACCCTAGTGGGTGAGTAGCGCGCTTTACAAATTTGATTGATTGATTGACAATGCCCAAGACAGATTTTTAATGACACTCTTCAGGCTACATCTATTACATCATAGTTTAGCGGTGCCGGCAGGTTACACCAAATCCACAGAGTTGAAGGGCCTGTGCGGCTGGGACCATCGGTCTCCACAGAATACCTTTCACTTTGTTTTACTGTGTCCCTACTGCGCGCGCCCTAGGAAGCTATTTTTAAAAATCATTTTAAAAAACGCTGGTTTTAAGCAGGCTAAGGTGGTCCTACTGTTCTTGAAGTTTCCACAGCGGTTTTAACACTTTGTTGCACCGTAAACTTTTTAAGGTCGGCACTGAGACTTAGAAATACTAGAGGAGAGGTGTGATTATATTGGGCTCTAGTATTGGCAGGTTGAAGGGCCCAGCAATGAACTGGGTGGGTGAGGGTACTTTTTAAACAAGTGATTATTTATTTGTGTATCTTGTTAGGAGGCTGTTTTTTACATGTGTTACAACGGTATTAATTTGCGTTGATTCCTTTGTAACAAGGATATTATAGATTGATAGAGGAGAAGGGGCTCTATTAGCGAACGGCTTGCATATGTATTCTTGGGCTCGGTCATTGACATTGTGATATTTGATTGTTTTTATAAATTGTACTTTTATGGTATTGTATTTTATGCCGAATAAAGTATATATATTGATTGTATTATTGAGTATATCTTAATGTACTTTAGTGTGATTCTTGCATCAGAGACGCTGACTTGGTTGTTTTATTTAGGAGCATCGTGATTTGGGTTTTGAATATAAATAGTCAAAATTCATGTATATCTCAGAATATTAACATTTGTAAATATGTTTTTAATTGTACTGTTTTTTTTGTTATGTTTGTATTGTTATTTGCAGCCCTGAAAAAGCCCGGAAGGATGAAACGCGTAGGCTGCTGTGTTTTAAATATTGAATAAAAAAGAACTTATAACTGCATCAATGTGAAAGAACTACTTTTTCTGTCATCACAGTTATCTTATCACTGTGGGATCTAAACCCTATGAATATTTGCTCAGTTGTCATTGCCTCTCCCACTTTGTGTGTTCATGTAATGTATTTGAAACCAATCATGGGTGAATCGTTTCGGGAGGTGGGCATTGACTATTAGCAAACTATCTGCAGCATTTTGAATTAAAAACACTGGTAGTTGATGCAGCAAGATACACCCTGCCATCGTGTCTGTATGCAGTAGGTCTTCCATTTACAAGAGTTTGAGCTATTGCCATTGTAAATGACAATAGTTCAAACTCTTGTAAATGTGAGACCTATTGCATTGCAAATGCTTGTTCTTCCTTTTCTCGTATGAAAGCAATTTCAAATATGTGAGTTCAGAATCCGAGCTGTGCAAAAACCTATTCTGTTACATTTAAAAGACTATAACTTTGCTCTAAAATAATCTTGGCCAAATTCAAGGTTTGCGTGATAACTGTCTTGCCTCTTTACGGTTCACTTGGTAACTGTCTTGAATCTTTTTCACTAAAGGCATTGTCGCCAGCATGGTGATGTGGTCAGGAATGGTTCCAAGTTTATGGTTAACAACTATCAATTTTAATAAGTACTTCAGTGCAATGCTATAATGTAACACATTAATGTCAAAGCTTGCACATGTTAAATACACTTTTTTTAATTTTGAAGAGTTATTTTATTATATTTTACGGGTTGAAGAGACTGTATTATATTTTACAGGATGTTTGTTGTATGATCTATGTGGCAAACATTTTCAGGGCTTGGATCGTGCACAGACTCCAAAAGCCAGGTCAGACCATTAGCTCAGCTTTCCCTGTTAATCTGTTGGCTGGTCCCCCTCTACTTAAAAATGAGCACTAAACAACCCTTTCAGCACTTGACGGGTGAGATGTGAGCAGTGCAAAGCTTTTCAGAGAGGTAGTGTGGAGGGGCTCAGAGTGAGACTCAGCCAAACAGAATGCAATAATGATTGTCCAATCCAGTGTTGTTTATAAAGGAGAAAATGACAGGCCACATAAGGGAATAGACCTATGGGCATAGGATTCTATAACGGATACTACATGGAAAATAGACAAAAACGTATCAGGCTTAGAATAATGTCACATGCTCACTCTTAATGGCATACGCAGATGTCTGTGTTGGTGGCCATAGGCCAGTTCTTCAATGCCCAGAACTGACAACCTCGCCATAGCTTTTCCTGAAGCCAAAAGAGTTCCAATATCTGGTGAGTACAAATTCGGGAGGTCTAGACGAATAATGGTACCTAGGAAACTTTCACTGCATCACCCATAGCATCCACAGGGTACAAATACTTGCTACCCACCTCCATAAACCAGCTACCAGATGGCCCAATATTAGAGACACTTTTTACATTCAGAGAGGATACATGAGTAAAGAGAGAAAAAAATTAAGTAAATCAGTTAAGTACACAGTAATGGTGAGGTACTTTTCTTTATCCTTTATGTTTTTTTATTCTTCTTCAGTGTATACAAGAGCGCAGCCAACGTGTTTCACCCAATCACAGGCTTTCTCGTGGCTGCAATATGCATGAAATATAAATGTATAACATACAATACTTCCTTCTTGTTAAAACATACTGTGAATTACAGCATCCTGCAAACAAAAAAAGTTCCAATAATATTACTTATACAAACAAAAACCATACACCATGACACAGAAATTAAAAAGTTCAAAATGAAAGACAAGGAGCTCATAATCCACAATAACAAGAAAAAATAACAATGATGGCAAGGGGACTAAGAAAATATGATTCAAACCACAACTGCTAATGCAAGATCCTATAACAAGCTGCATAAAACAAATCGATTTGAAGGATATTTGAATATATTTTAAAAGAGAACCATTACTGCAACCAGAGCACTTGGGATCTTTATAAAATGAAGGACTGGAACAGTGCTTAGAGTGTAGAGGCCTTCTAGTGAGGGTAGGTATTCTGCAGGTGATAACAGAGGGGAGAACACGGGTGATTCAGCTAAAGCCAGACTAAACAGATATACTTGGAAACGCATAACACCAACATTGACACACAGACACAGGATAACTGGAAATGGTTTAGAGCTCAAGTATTACTCCCTGAAGCAGCAGGAGACCACAGAGGGAGGGGATATACCTGCAAAAAGGGAGGCGGTCTGATATTAAAGGAACATGGTGTCAACATGTGTAGAAGCAAAGTGTTGTAAGTGCTGACACAATGAATGTTTTGTTTTGAAAATGAAGAACTATGGTATTCTTAGTGTGCGCTGTATCTGTCTGTATGCAGTATATAATTGCATTGTTTAAATAAATACAGTGCACGAAAAAAAGCCTGAATTTATTTTAAATAATGGTGTTGTTTGCCATGTACAATTCCTTTCCGTAAAGCAAGGAACATGTATTTCTAGATTCACATTAGACGACAATGAAATGGTTTCACCTACAAACAAGGCTCTGTCTCACGTGAAACAATTTTGTAATGTTACTCAGTTTAGGACCTGACAGAAGCCACCGAGCAGTGGTCATGGTAGCACTTCCTACATTATACCGTCAAAACGGGCATGGAGAGCATTCTTTTTTTTTTTTTTTTTTTTATTGAAGCCAAGGTTGATGACAAAACATATACATAACACACCATTAGAACAACACAGTTAATCTTATTTAGAACACAAAAAATCATGTTAAGTCTCTGTTTACATCTTATACACTTCATAAAAATAGCAGATCATGTATAAAAGCATCATATTCCCATAGAAAAAGCCTCGTGTAAACATTTAATCAATAAATAGATAGATAAATAAGTAACCATTTAACAAAGTCGTAATTCACATTTTAAGCCCTTCACCAAACAAGCTAACCACCACATCCTTTCCTTTTGTTTTAATCAAATCTCGTGCCCCATATTTTATTGAATTTAGTAAGTCTCCCATTTCTTGCAGCAAAGGTAAATTCACTTTTCTTAACCCTTCTCATCTTACACCCCATTCCAGAACTGACGGGATTGAGTCGGAACGCCAGTTTTGGAGAATCAGTGATCTCGCAATCGCCATAGCTATATAAAGAAACCTAGTTACTGGATCAGCAAACTGAAGGTCCAGATCAAATCCAAATAGGATTAACCTGTCATTTACTTCCAACTGCAAATTACATTCTTTTTCTAGATAGATAAAAACCTCTGCCCAAAATGCATTAATCTTTGGACAGCGGAGCATAATATGAGTCCAATTTGCAGCAGGACAATTCATACATCTAAAACATTGGGAAGACTGATCGGGGTACTGTAGCGGGGAGAGCGTACCTACACTGGAAGGAACTCACATAATGGACTGGTGGACTTATGACGTAGATGACCCTCCCTCTTGTTCCCCACACCAGGACAATGAATCGCGGTATCTCTGGCCAGATGACAACGCCAGGGACGGCTCCTTTAACTAGGAGTCAGTGATGGAAGAGGCCCCGCCCCAGTCTGACGTATTCACCACAGGATTGGTGAAAACGGAGGAAGCAGAGAAGTCGGTGTGTGACGTCACCGAATGCCGGTCAGAGAGAGGAGGACAGCTCGGGTGGAAATGGACAGAGGAGAAAACGAACAGAGAAGAAACTGAAGCAAAAAGCGGTGCACTCGGCACCGAATAGAACGACGGAGAGAGGATCCAGCCCGCGACTGCGCCAGGAGAGAAGCCAGGAGGCCAACAACATCGCGAGCCGCCCAGCCACACTCACCAGGGAGTGAGGCTACACCAGGTACGGCAGCAGGTTACTGGGTGGTTTGGGAAGCGGGCAGACAACGCGTAGTCAGGACGTTCTGCTAGCATAATTATCCCGGCACCCTGCACACTAGAGTACGTGGCTTGCATCACGGTGATCCCTGCACCCCCTGGTATCCCTAATGGGAAGTACGTGTTAATCCCTATTCCTAACGTTAGTCCTCCTTTTCATTTCTTTACGGTCCCGCATGAACTTCGGTGGAGCAACCGATGACGACCTGGACCCAGACCAAGAAAGCAGCACTCCACGTCCCAAATCAGGAAGCAAAGGAGTCAACCCTGCGATTCTGGCAAGAGAAAGAACTTCCTTGAGAAGAAAGAAAACCTTTATAAAAATAAAGCCTTTATCACCCGGGTTCCTCTGCGAGTGTGGGACGCGGTGTGTGAGCTTCGTGAGCTCACCACTTTTCCATCACTGTTTACTCCCATTGCTGGCAATCCAGACTTCACTCCGGGTCTGGAACCGGGAGCCTTTTCCCACTGGGTGAGCGCGGGTTGTAGGGCGCTTTTCCAGATCTACGGGCCGGAGGGTGTGCTCCCCTTCCAGCAGCTCTGTCAGGAGTTTGGCCTAACGGAGGGGGACAGACTGCGTTATATGCAAGTCCGCCACTGGGCTCTTCAACCCCCAGTGCGCGATGTCGCTGCCCGTTCGATTACGCCCTATGAGCGGTGGCTGGTAACCCGGACCTCGGATGCCAAGCTTATCACCGACTTGTATAAGTTTCTCCAACCCCCGCCGTTTCATTACCATAACCCTGGGAGGGAGCGCTGGCACAGGGAATTGGGCAGGACCTTGAGCCACAAGGAATGGGACAGGATCGCGTATCGGGCGAGGCACTCTGCGTACCACACTGGGCTGACGGAGACCTTTACTAAGGTGTCCACCTATTGGTATTACACCCCGGAGAGGCTCTACGAGATGCGCAAAATCGGCGATAAAGGTTGTTGGCGCGGCTGCGGACCGGAAGGCACCCTCACGCACATTCTCTGGGAGTGCCCGGTGCTGTCGGCCTATTGGAAGGAGGTCTTGGATGAGGTGGATAGGCATTTTGAGATCGAGCTCCCGCGCTTCCCTGCGTATGTCTTGCTTGGCCTCCCCAATGACCTGATGTACCCGCTGAAGTCCCGCAGGGGTAGACAGATTGCGATTGCGCTAGGCTCAGCGGTTCAAAACATCCTTGTACTCTGGCGTACCTCCACTTCCCCCCCCTCTATCACTGGCTGGCTACACCGGCTCTGGCAGGTACTGGGTATGGAGAAGATGTCGCTAACAGTAGCTGGGAATGTAGACCAGTTTGAAGAGCTCTGGCACCCCTTTTTAGCACTGCTGTCCACGGAATTTTGCGAGCTCACATGTCCACGGTACCTGCGACTCCTTAGGCTGACGCCGCCGGCGGCTCCAACGGAGTGAATGTGGCGGGATCGGGGGGTTTGGGCTGGGGGTGGGGGGCGGGGTTACATGCTTCTAAATGCTGACTTTCGGACGGGATGTTGGGGTATTGTTTTCTTCCTTTTTCTCCTTGCTTTTCTTTCTTCTATTTTTCCGGGGATGTGGGGGTTGGAGGGATGGTGTGTTTTTTTCACTGTGTTGCGGGACGCTACTCCAGCTCGGCCTTGCTCGGGGAATGGGGGTCTACTGGAGGGTCATTCGCACTGCTTTATTGCCTTATGACTTATGCCCTGTTACCCTCCGGGGCTTCCTGCCTCCCTACTTTCCTTCTGAATCGCTGCAACGTTTCGCGTCTTGTACTGTATGTTCGCTTGACCTCCTATTCCCTTCCCCATGTTTTTTGTACCTTAATAAAATACTTTAAACCTAAAAATAAAGCCCTATAGACCACGATCTAGTCTCCGTGCCCCTCATTCTCCCCCTTCAACCTCGCCACAGGTACATTTTGGCCAGGGCAGCTGGGGTTCGATACAAAAGCCATTTACTAAAAAATAACATCCTACGCCAATTTGCTCCTCTTTAGGAGCTGAAATTCAACCTGTTAATAGAGGTCCAAATATAGGGAGACATTTCACAGTTTTCCTGTTTTGACCATTTCCTTAAAGCTTTAGATTCAACATCAACCCCGCTTACTGAAATCAAATATGTCTTCCATGCTCCAGGTTTCCTGTCTGAAGCCTTTACTAACAGATTCTCCACCAGCTGATTCTGAGCCAAAAAAGAGATAGTGCTGATTTCGGCTAGATATTTAACACCATCGCTGCTAGTGATATTTTCCTCCTGTGCTGGAATTTTCAAAAGTCCATTGTTCATGACGAGCTGGGCTCGTCATCAGCCTGGCAGAAGGCTACTTCATGACGAGCCCAGCTCGTCCTGAGCCTGGAAGGGGTTAAATAGAGTACTATAAGAATTCATTAAGATAAAATCACTGGTTAATATTTGACGCATATCTGTTATAGACACCCAGTTACCATCCCGTATAAAATCAGAAATTTTAACGAATCCCGCTTCCGCCCATTTTATGGCCAGGTAACTGGGTTGTCTAACACCAATAAGGGGGAGAATCTCTTCTAACAAGGAAGTAGAGTTGATTGCAGGTATGGAATATTTTTTTTAAAAAGTCTGTCTTCTTTTAAAAAGCCATTGCAAGCTCTTATAGCGGACCAGCTTTGGCAATCTATGCATCAACAAAGGAGAATGAATTTGGCTATCCTGACACATGAGAATAATAAAAAAGTTAATAAAGAAGTGGACTTGTGGTGGGGGCTTAAACCTCGATAAATATTGTGCAAAGTATGCATCATAGTAGGCTTTGAGATTGGGGAGAGCAAATCCACCATGATCAAGGTCTTCATATAAAGTGCTAAGTGCAAGGCGTGGAACTTTCTTTGCCCATATAAAAGTTGTAAAGATTGACTCTACCTGAGAAAAAAAGGAATTTGGAGAGCATTCTGTAGGACACAATACATCAATAAAGAACATGACTCACTCAAAATAATGAACGCCGTTAATCAGGGTGTCCTTTTTCAGTGAACATCCTAATATTCCGATCTGCCATTGATCAGTCATATTCAATGAGGGGGTTTGAACAGGTGATGTGCCACTTGCAAAACATTTCGCCAGAACTCGATCCTGCGGGAGGATATCGGTTTGGCGATTATCACGTGACGTCATAGTGTCGCATATATATTTGTACAGATCACTATAATTTAGACCAGGCTGAAACGAGTATCAGAGAGCTGGACATAAGGGGTTGACCTTATCTTGAAGAGGTTATCGCAATATAGACAGCTACTGTGAAAATCAGACCTTTGATGGTCAATGTACAGAAGATGTAAGTTTGGTGCAATATACCAACCAATGTGAAAACGTGCCGTTGCTGGTGTCAACACGCCGCCCCTGAATCCACATTGAAATACAAACAAGTGCCCGTAGCAAAATCCGTGAGCAAACCTGCACACAAACATGATCGCTACGGTTTGCTAACCTAGAAAAATACGAGTACATCCCACACCTCTCTGCTTTCTTGGCTGCGACTGTTACAAAGCCAAGGAAGTTAGTGCCGAGAGATAGGGCATAGACTATTCGAAGTTCACGGGCCCCGCCGTGCCCACAGCATGGTAAATTATCTCCCCTTTACGGAAAGCTACCAAAATTACTTTTCGGAATACTCTAAAGTAGAAGCTTGCAGAACTGACGCTATATAACGCCGTTCATTGTACGTCTCTGAAAGACCGAGGTGCGGTGGATCCGAACAGAGCTGTAATCAAATAAACAATGTCAGTGGGAAAGCAGAATGCGTGAGATAAGTTACTGATTTATGTGTAACAAACTACACGATTTCATTATTTAGTATATGCTGCTGCACCGTGTTTGCATGGGTTATGGCTTTAGAAGCCCTTGCCTTTTGTAGTTATGTCTACTAAATTATTGTTTTTAGGTCGAGGTAATATCCAGTCTGCCGAAGGCAGAACCGGAAGTACCGAGATTTAATGTTTCTTAGTGTGGACTATTTGTCCCGCCTCTGTTTTTGCCTCTCTCCCATTGGCTGGCTTCCTAAACGGAGGCCAGCCATTGGAGGAGAGAGCTGTCCCTCCGATAGGATCCGTCCTTTTCGGATTTGGAGGTGTGTTCGGTGTTTTTCTTTCCACTTTTAGGCCACGCCCATTCTGAGAACACCGAACACGCCCCAATCCGAAAAATTTGGAACGTTGTTTTGTGTTTGCTTTCTGTGTTTCCCTGTGTCCTGTGACCTGTTTGTCCCGTCCGATGTGTCCTGTTTGTCCCGTCCGATTTGTCAGCGTCACCATCCCGTCGTGTATGGCCCCCTTTTCCCGGTGTGCCCGTGAGCTACGTTGAAGATTCGTGGGGTCAGGGTGAAGCGCCAGATTTATGATGAATATGGTCAAATTAGCTTTGCCACCAATTGTGGCACACGCAAAGAGAAGGGATAGCAAAAACCTGAGAAATAAAGGGATGCAGAACGTAGATTGAAAGCACAAGAGGAAGAGCAAACCATAGGAAATGACAAATCAAAAACAGAAAAAAAAGGTAAAAGGAACCAAAAGGGATAAGAATGAAAACTGCGTAAAATAGGCAGGCGCTGGGATGTTGCTTGATTAGTTATCGGTGGCAGATGTCCTTGTGGCTTCACGTACTGCAGAGAAGCATTGGTACAGCGTGTATGTCACAGATTGTACTTTCAGTCAGT
Source organism: Lissotriton vulgaris (assembly GCF_964263255.1). Classification (NCBI taxonomy): domain Eukaryota; kingdom Metazoa; phylum Chordata; class Amphibia; order Caudata; family Salamandridae; genus Lissotriton; species Lissotriton vulgaris. Next base: position 1,814,210,733 of record NC_141685.1, read on the forward strand.
AAACTCAGCAGGGACATGTACCACCGGAGGAATGCCTTTGTTCCCTGAAGGAAAGTGAGAGATTCTGATCCCAATGAGAAACCACGGTGGGTTAATGCGCCTACCCAAATCATGTATGTACAACCTATTGGTCACAGGGTTCAGCCACAGAGCGTTATATAAGTGGGTCAATGCCCCGAGTGTAAAGATTTGCGTGCAAAGTGTATGTAACACCTTCCAGTCGTAGTAAGAGCGCTGCCTCCTGGACTAAGCGGAACATACTGAGACCAGTGAATAAATGTGTAACCAGACCAGGGTGGGGAGTCCAGACAAAGCTCCCCTGCACCCGACTAATCCCAAAGAGACCTGGCACCAGTCCGGGGCGCGGCCCGAGTACAGCCCATGGCGTCCCCTCCCTGCCTCGGAAACTTTAGTTTCTCTTCCGAACAAACTTCCCTGATCACACAGCTGCGGGCGGGGACTCAGGGCCGGGCCGGCTACTAATGAACTCACGGGGCGGCCAGGTTCCCAGTCAGACGGATGTGACGAGGGACCTTAAAACAGGCAAACGTTTTGTCAAAAGTCTTAAAGGCACATTGGCCCGAGCGCCCCTCCCCGCGAACAGAAGGCAGACCTGGGGCTGGCCTGAGCGAGGAGGGGCAAACAGCTGCTCTCTCACTGCAGACCAACCCACCAGGACCACGTGCTGCCCACGAGAGTGGTTAAAAAAAAATATGTATTGTGTATAAAGTGTTCTTTGTGCCTAACTTCTTGTATGGGATTATATGTCTGGGTGCCCGACAGAGTGTCACCTTTTACTCAAAGCACACCTCTTCTTGGATGTGTACCTATTCTTTTTACAATTATTAACTTGTTTGTATAGCGCTTTGCGCCTGCTGTTTCTGAGCGCTGGGAAATAATTGTTGCAGTTATCTACAATTTAACATTGCTTAATTTGCTTAATTTACCGATCTCCGTAGGATGGAAGTCGGATCCAGCCTAACGAGGTTGACCGGCAGATCACGCCTTGGACCAGCCAAGCGTTTTATAAATCTCCAAATTGTAGGACTCAATTTTTTAGTGCACATTTGGAGATTGTATTTGTCACTATTAAAAATTATTTCGGCAAAATGCATGTTCAGTCAGCGAATTGTGTGAAGCCCTCAATCCGTACGAGTGGCCGGGAGGAAGAGAAGGGTGTGACAGATTTATCGCACCCTATTAAACTCAAAAATGCAAGTGTATGAGATTGTAGGGTGCGTTTAATAGGACCTTTTTTTTTCAGGTTTCTCACTCCCGATAATAAGTGGTGATACTGTAGCCCTCAATGTAAGAAGTCCGAGTAATTGCAATATATGCGGTAAATGCCTTTCCGCACTTGTCACAAATTGGAATTTTCTGATAAATATTCACATATCAAACCTGCCGATATTTATCTGGGGAAAATGCATGATATAATACGGTAAAATGTGATAAACACCAACATCTGTTTGTTATTCCAACAAGGTTTGTAATTACCACACATATCGAAATGAACCTAGCTGCTCTTAATGAGGGCCATAAGAGCAAACTGTTAGGCCCTCATTACCAGTTAGCAGAATAGGATGGGGCATTCTCCACATGCACTAAACACTAAAATTCCAGGATGAGGTATTTGCCAGGATGAGGCATTTACAAATCTGGTAAATACCTCCTATTCCGAGTTTTCAATAAGAAAAGGAGGCATAACTTTCAGAATCAGTATTTAACGCTCATAATTCCACGTTTTGTCGTTTTTCTGAGCCTTTTCCCCTATAAATTTAATTAGGTTTGACCTGCCGAAATTTATCTGGGGAAAACCGAGAGGTTGTGATAATTATCACACTGCACGTAGTTATAATCCCTGTGCAAACACTTGTTTGCACAGGGATCATAATTTAGCCCTTAAATCGTAACAAGGCCCTTAATCTCCACGTACATCAGAGCAAAAGCTGGACAATTTTCAAAACTGCCAAAACCACGGCGATCTCCCTGCATTTGCAATTGTACGTAGGTCAGTGTGCATGTATGTGCTTATTTATTTGTTGATGCTTTATATAGCTTAAACACAATTGTAAGACATTGGGTTAATGGTTGAGGTAGGTGGAAGCCCACGAATCTTGAATGGGGGAAATCACATGAATCAGCCATGCCCCTCATTCTCCCTTCACTAGGGAAGACCCCTCAGTTGATGACGTCCTGGTACTGTCCTGGCTCCTCCCAGGGTGCTCCCACCGGGAATACACCACACCCTGGAGATGAGTAGGAGGCATCTTGGACCTCGTTCCACCCTTACTCTCCCTCCTCCTTCCAGATGAGATAGGGGACCCCCACACGCCCCCAAATCCACTGGAAATTGCCCACGCTCGTCTGTACCTCCCGCACCTTTCGTAAGGGCCCACTGGAGACACTCACGTTAGGTTCCTTACCAAGTGCCTGCCCACCACTCTGGACCCATTTGACGAGCAGCCACCACCTGGGCCAGACCGACCCACCTAGGCTTGCAAATTCGACCCTGCTGCACTCAACCCCAGAGCCAACATACCTTTCCTTGCCTTCATGCCACACCTTCTCTTTCCCCCACACCACTCTCTTCCCCCACACCACTCTCTTGCCCCACACCACTCTCTTCCCCCACGCCACTCTCTTCCCCCACACCTCTCACTACGTCACTCTCTCTCTCCCTAACTCTCTCACTAACACTCTCACTACATCTCTATCTCTCACTACCTCACTATCTCTCACTACCTCCCTATCTCTCACTATACTACACTCTCTCATTAACTCTCTAACTCACTACTCAACTCTCTTTCTCACAGCAACACAATATCACTACAACAGTAACTATCTCTCACTCTAACACACTACTCAAAATTCACTCTCTCTCTATCTCACTACCTCTCTATCACTCCATCACTCTATCTATTTCGATCTCACTCTCACTACCTCACTATATCACCACACACTCTCAAATAACTACATCACTCTCTCACTACCTCACAACTTCACTCTCTCTTTCTAAATTACTAATTCACTCTATCTCACTACCTCACTCTCAAATACACTAAGTCATTTACACTCTCTCTTTCACTACCTCACTATCTCACTACATCACTCTGTTTCTATCTTAATACCTCACAACATCACTAACACTCACTACTTCACTCTCTCTTTCAATACATCAATCTTTCTCTCTCTCACTACCTCACAACATCACTCTCCATCACTACCTCACTCTCTATCTACCTCACTCTCTCACTACATCACTCTCTCTATTTCAATACCTCTCTATCTCACTACCTCACTCTCTCTCTGCTAATGCAATATGTCAAATGCAATATGTAACACATATGCAAACACTTAAGCTATTGACAATAGAAATGACAATAACATTTACTTAGGGATAAAAAATAATAATAATATTAATAAGCAATGCCAATAGCTCTACCCATAATATTGCCGAGGCCATTGCATTGTAAATGCTTGTTACTTTACAGTTTTCGTTCCTGTGGGCACTGAACCCCACCGAGGGGATGCTGTCAGTTGGCCCGTGGGAGAGGAACAAAGACAAAACCCCACATCTGTTGGAAAAAGGGGCGGGTCTACAGCATGCAAAACAAGCACCAAGTATAAAGATCTGGGGACATTTAAACAAAGCTAGGAGGAGGGACGGGCAACTAAGGACTGCGCAGCTGGCACGTACGCACACCAACAGGAGGAGTTTTGAGGGGGGTGGGGCAGTTGAGTACAAACACCTGATGCCCCGCTCTATGCTTGAAATTCCCCTCCTTGAACTCAACAAAGAACCTCGACCCTCCTCCCACACCACCACCGTCCCTGGTGTTTGCCAGCCCACACACTTCTCCCATTCTTCTCTTCCCAGCATCCTTCCCAAGGGACTCCCCATGTCTCTTCAGCGCATTACCCGGTTCCCTGGCACAAATCTTTTACTGAGGGGAAGTTCAAGGTGATATCCACGTAGTCCCTCGTAGAAGGTGCATCCCCCAGAAGGTGCCCTATTCTTGCATCACCCCTCTTCATACAGGCTTTCCATCCGTAACTCCGTTCTCCTTCCAGCTCTCCCTCACGTCCCAGTCCGGTGAGGTGTTCCTCTTACCAGTGTTATACACATGCAGCTCCTCGGCAATGCCCTCGTTGCCGCCCCCAAAGATGATCATGAGCTCCCGGATGGTCACCGCTCGGTGCCCGTGACGGGAGCGTGGCACGGGGCCGGTGAAGGAGGTCACCCGCTTCCAATTAAGTGGGGGACCTTCCGCCATGTTCACCGGTTCGAGCCGCCCCCGGCTGTCACTACCCTCTGCCGCCCCCAGGTCCGCAACGGGCTTCCATTGGGCACCTAAACAGATGGGGAACACTAGACCGCGCTACAGTCATTGCGTGCTCTGACGGGCACAGCCATCTTGAGTGTGGGTATACACATTCATTGTGTCTGTCTGATAAGTGGCGGAAACGTCAGATAACAATCGATGGATTAACCTACGCCTAAGACGGTGGCTGTCCAGATGCGAGTGTAGATGAGCGTTTTAGTGTTTGAACATCTGCTTACCAGATGGTGCTGCAATGAAGACGAAAAGCGGAGGTGCATGTGAACGGACTACAGAAGAGGTCTTTGGTACAACTAGAGCAGCAATTTAATTTCTTTCAGTTTATACAGCACGAACTCGCGCTTTACATTATCGACTATTTTTTTAGGCACGGAGAGACTGCATGATTTATTTAGAAACACAGGATGCTTGTGTCTATGGCCAAACTCGAACCTGGTTCTCTCACCTTCAAAGTCGGAACGCTTTAGCCACAAAGACGCGAACATATATACCAGGTTTTCTGATTCAGACGGGAGACTACAGCTTTCAACGCTGGTCTCTCGCCTCCCGATTTCTGTATACAGAAACCAGATTCCAATTGCCGAAGCATGATCTGCTGGAAACAAGGCAGCTCGAACTTGGAATTATATACCTATCCTGTGCCAGAGCCTTGGCCTTTATTCTTGGAGGGGGAGATTAGAGGCCTCGACATTTAGGCCCACATGCATCAAAGTCAATTCAATTTTCGGTCGTTTGCAAATGCAATTGACTAATTTGAAATGCATCATGCATTTCGCAATTTTAGGAATCGCAACCATGTTGCGATTTCTAAAATTGCGATTGCATTTAAGAAATCGCAATTTCAGATTTCTTGAATGCAATGCATGATTATTTTTAAATTGCGAATTCGCACTTTGGAAGGGGTAAATTAGCATGAAGTTGAACTTCATGCTAATTTACCGAAAACTTTCAAACATGCACTAGTTGCATATTGGAAAGTTTTAATTTACACACACACATGTCCTTGGTTCATGTGTGTGTGTGTAAATTGCACTTAAAGTTAAATTTGCTATAAAAATATGTACATAATATTTTAACACATCTAAATTATTCTATCACCTTACCCAATAAAAATAATAACAACAAAATAGTTCCAAAATACAAGAGTTCATCATCCAACAATGAAAAACTTCAACCATAAAGGCAATTTTTACTTTTTTTCACATTTCCCATCAGAAGAAGAATTTCTTGTTCCAATAATATTCTCGCCCAAAACTTCATCATTGCATACTTCGCAGTTACCATCAGGAATGCGTTCCTGAGGTATATTGATATCATTAGACCAAAATGGATCAACATCCCAAATTTTGTTTAGTTTCCCTTTTTATATTTCCTTTGCACAGGACAACTCTCTTCAAATTCCATACTTTGCCATTTTCTACTCGAACAGCATTGTTTAGAACCTTAATAACTTTAATGGGTTCATAAAATTTACTAGCATCTTTAGAGACTCTCATAGGTTTTTTAATTCTTACCCAATCACCTACCTTAATCGGAGTAACAGAGACGTTCTTAGGTGTATTGTAATACTCTCTAGTTTTGTGTTTGTCCATAGAAAGTCTTCCTTTAACTTCTTGTGCTGACCATGAGAAAACAGAACACTCCATTAACCAACCCGGATTAAACTTACAACTAGGAGGTCTCCCCCGCATCATTGTAAAAGGTGATAACTTTGATACATAATTCTGAGTGATTCTATATGCCCATACTGCTTTTTCACAGCTAACCTCCAGTCTGTATTGTTTGTGAATGCACCTTGAATAACTCCTTTCAATACTCTATTGAACCTTTCTACATTTCCGTTCCCACTTTGTTAGACCTGTCTGGCCTTTTGCGTAGCCCCTCCTATTATTTATTTATTTTGTCCCCTTTTTGCCCCTCATTTCCTTACTATCTTTTTGTGTCCACTAGATTTTTATGGTGTTGGCCTGGGGGATAGATGCTCTTTTGCCCTCATGGTTTTTCACCTTAGGCCTAGGTGCCTTTCCTGACAGGAATTCATTCAGATCTACAAAATGCTGGTTTTCAGCTACGACAACTGCCACCACTGGGACTGGGTCCATAGGACACAATAGGATTCTTCTAGAACCTTCCGGTCCCTTCTGGACCTTTTGAGGTCAGCCTATAAAAAGGCTGGTGTGTGGGCGGCCATGTTGTGATGACCATAGAACCCGAGGAGTGAGGCTGTGACCTGGGGAGGGTGGCGCACAATTAGTAATTAGTTACCTTTAAGGCTGACACTTACCACTTGAGGACGCTCCCCCCTGAGTCCCTTTGACTGAGCCCCGGTGTGGTTCATTACCCCTGAGGGAAGTGGCCCTTCAAGCTCCTGCTGGCCCCCCTCTGGTCCTTCCTGAACATTCCTCTAAGCCCCTTGATAAGGCTCCAAAAGACTGACTTACCAGCCTTGTGAGTAGCACAGCGTGAATCCACGAGGGGCTCTGAGGAGCTGTAGTCGAGGAGGAGCCCCTGGGACCCCGCGCGGGTCTGAGGAGGTACATTGCCCCTGGAGAAGTGTTGTGAATAGCGCCAGCTGAGGCGGGAGACACCGCTCTCTCGCGCAAGCCCCGAGGCGCGGAGCTCATGAATAGGCGGCGCCGGGCGGAGACACTGCTCCTTCGCGCCTGCTCTCTAGCGCGGCTGCCCAAGGAGTGAGGTGGGAAGCGCAGGAGAAAGCGTGTGCAGCAGCGCCCAGCGTAGACACTGCTCCGTGGCGCCTGTGTGGAGGCGCGGCTACCAAGAGATGAGGTGGGCGGCGTAGGGGGCAGCGAGGGAGGCGGCACCCGTGGGGACACCGCCCATCGCGCCTGAGAAGAAGCGCGACCACTCGTGTGGAGAGAGTGGACGCGAGTGGCAATTCCAGGCCACTGGTGCCTTGAGGAGGCCTTCCTTAGTTGTGGGGCTGCTGGGCATGAGGCCTGGCCTGTGAAAGAGGCATCAACTTGAAGAGAGAAGCCCTGGCTGCTGTGGTTACCGCTTCTGGTCCCAAGTAAGGTGGAGAAGGGAGGGGCTGTTAATTCACTGGGCAACCCCCGTGTGACACCAAGGAGGGGTGGTGCTCCAAAGTCAGCCAGTATTTGGTTAACTGAGAAACTGAAGGAGAGGAGATTGAGACTAAGGTCTATTGACCCTGCAAAGTGAGGAAACAGTGTGAATAAAGAGGGCAACTGCCCAGTGACGTTTACTTTAACCCCTGTGTGCCGCCAAGAGTGGGAATTATGCTAAAGATCTGTATTCTCTTTCAGAGGCGGGAGGAGGGAAAGTAGCTCTGGGCTTGCTTGACCAAAAGTATTTAGGCTGTACAAATAAGCTGTGTTGTGCACTGAACCTGTCCATTGGAACCCTAAAAATAGTCACCTGTTCTAAGGGAGGGAGTGTCACCCTTTGGGTGCCAAGGTGCCAATTTAAGTGTATAAGCCTGAAGATTTTCAACTGAAGTGAATGTTTAATGTAACATCAAAAGTACAGTAATAAGCTAAGTAAGGAGGAGAGGAAGAGTTTACATGATAAAGAAGTGTGACCCTTAATTTGTATTGTAAAAGTGATTTTGAAACAACAAATGAACCTAAGAAAATAAGTAACTGACAACAAGAGAAAATATAAAGCTTTTTCTACTTTTATAAAAATTAAGATGTAGTGTCATTTTTGAGTGGAATTGCATTGAGTTACCGCTGGGTGGTGTGCAACCTTTACACATGTGCCTGTATTTAGTGACTGTCTTACCCTAGGCCAGGCTACCCTAGGTGACCTGACAACTCTAGGTCCAACATATTGGTGTCTAGCAGTGGGATGAAAACTGTGGTTGCGACTACTCTGCAGTAACTAAGTGTAATCCACTAACCTATACCTGGAGTTTTCTCCTGGCGGACTTCCTAATTTTTACTTTTGCTTTTTCCAAATTTAATCCTGGTGGTGGGGTGGAGGTAGCTTCAGGTTACCCTCATAACTCTATTCTTTTTGTGTGTTGACCTTGAATTGCCTTAGCAAAATGGAATTTGCACTGGAAGAACTGGACACTTATTCTGTGGCCCAGCTAAAGGACTTCTGTCAACAAATGGGGGTGTTCTTTAAGCGTGGTGCTAAGAAGGGGGAACTCCAGACCAGTTTGAGGGCTTGGGTGGAAGCACGCAGAGAAGGGAAGGAGGAGGATGAGGGGACGGACCGGGACACGGTCATAGGGGTAGAGGGATTGTTCCATCCAGAGGTGGGAAACCTACTCCCTGAACCAACGACCTACTCTAGGAGGGGCAGTAGTGTCTCCGGAGGGAGCTTGACCGAAGCGGAACTCACAGACAGGAGGGAAAAGAGGCAACTGAAATGGGAGTTGGCCAAGCTAGAACAGGAGAAGGAAGAGCGGAGGATGGCTCACGAATTCAAACTAAAAGAGCTAGACCTCCAGGCCCTGCAACTAGGACCCTCTCCTACTCCAAATGGTGGCAGCAAATCTAGAGAACCAACCAGGGAGTCCAGACCCTACTTGCCTAAGGACATAGTTGCCAGCTATAGTCAGGGGGGTGATATAGCCAAATGGCTGGCTGCCTATGAGGTCTCCTTAAGAGCCCATGGGATCCAGGAAAAGCACTGGGGGGTGGGTTATATAAGTTTATGCCTCCTACTGGTCGAGACACCTTGTTAGCCTTAGAACCAGAGAAGCAGATCAACTACCCCACCATGAAGCTAGCATTGATCAGGAAGTTTGGGCTAACCCCAGAAAAGTATCGCCAAAAGTTCAGGGGGAGCCACAAGTTAAGCACCCAGAACTGGGTGGATTTCCTGGATTATGCGAGGAAGGCATTGGAGGGCTGGGTACAGGGTAGTGAGGTGAAGGATTATGAGGGGTTGTATGATCTTTTTTTGAAAGAGCATCTACTCGAGAAATGTTTTCCCGTGCTGCGCCAACACCTGGTGGACAGCAAGCTGACCAACCCCCGGAAGCTTGCAGAGGAGGCGGACATCTGGGCAAGTACCCGGGTGTCCACAAAGGGGACTGGAGGGGCCGGACAGGGCGCCCCTCAGAAGAAGGAGGGGGGAGATAAAAAGCGGGAGTTCTCTAAAGGTCCCCAAAACAGTTTCCAGGGAAAGGGAACAGGTTTCACCCCTAAGGCAAACCCGCCCAGAAACCCTCATCCTGGCCAAAGCCAGCAGCCAAGGGTTGTCCACTGCTTTGAGTGTGGTGGTGTTGGACATTATAAGGGAGATGTCAGATGCCCAAAGAGACCACCCCCTCCCACCGGAGGAAAATCCCCGGGAGTAGCTAATGTAGCGCTCGGGGAGGAGTTGCCCTTAGATAAGGGGGGTGAGTGGGCGGGTGTCACCTTAGTGTCCCTGGGAGAACGGGAGATGGCTCCTAAGATCCAGGTGCCCCCAAATACTGCTAAGTATGGGCAATGGATCACCATTAATGGCCAGAGAGGGGAGGCTCTGAGAGATACAGGAGCCAGTATGACTATGGTGAGAAGTCAACTGGTGTCTCCAGAGCAGGTGATTCCTAATGTACTCCACCCCGCCACGACGGCTGACGGCAGAATGGGCGACTACCCCGTGGCCGAGGTTCCCTTTGAATGGGAAGGGGTTGCAGGTTCACTTCGAGTTGCCGTGAGCCCTGCCGTGCCAGTTGATTGTCTGCTGGGGAATGACATGGAGAACAATGCTTGGAGAGAGGTGGAATACCGGACGCATTCAGCGATGCTGGGTACACCTGACTGGGCCTGTGTAAACACAAGGTCTGCGACTACCCGGAGAGGGAGTTCGCCTGGGTTGGAGCCTGGAACAATGGCCCAACCCGCTGCCAAAAAGGGACAGAACCGAAGACAGGGGAAGCCTGCTTTGGCTTCCACACCCCATGTGACAGATCGACCACCTGCGGTAGTGGACCAGGAGTCCGTGGAGGGGGAAGTAGTTTCCATGGAGGACCTGCCCATCCCTGCTGAGTGGCATGTGGAGGGAGGGCCTACCAGAGAAGAATTCTGTAAGGGCCAAAAGGTGTGCCCTACCCTTGAGGGCCTGAGGCGACAGGCTGACGCCCAGGCAGCAGGGAACGTTGCGGGACACTACCACATTTACTGGGAGGATGGACTCCTCTACAGTGAACCCAAGGTACCCTTACCTGGCTCATCAAGGGCCTTGGTAGTCCCGCAACGGTACCGAGCCTTTCTGCTGGAATTGGCTCACGAAATACCCTTGGCAGGACACTTAGGTCAGGACAAGACCTTTGCTCGGCTTGTCCCCCACTTTTACTGGCCTCAGATGAAAGTGGCGTCTAACACCTACTGTCGGACATGTGTATCCTGCCAGGCCAGCGGGAAAACAGGGGTGAAGCTGAAAGCTCCCCTGGAACCACTTCCTGTCGTTAGCACCCCCTTTGAAAGGGTGGGCATCGACATTGTAGGGCCATTGGATCCACCAACAACAACTGGTCACAGGTTTATCCTGGTCCTGGTGGATCACGCCACACGGTACCCAGAGGCAATTCCTCTGAGGACCGTTACTGCACCTGTAGTGGCTAGGGCCCTAATGGGGATCTTTACCCGAGTGGGTTTCCCCAAAGAAGTTGTGTCCGACAGGGGGACCAACTTTATGTCAGCATATATGCGGGCAATGTGGAAGGAGTGTGGAGTGACCTACCGGTTCACTACTCCCTATCACCCCCAGTCAAATGGACTGGTAGAAAGGTTCAACAAGACCTTGAAGGGCATGATCAGAAGTCTGCCTGAAAGCCTGCGGAGGAAGTGGGACGTCCTACTACCCTGTTTGCTATTTTCCTACAGGGAAGTGCCACAGAAGGGAGTGGGCTTCAGCCCCTTTGAGCTTTTGTATGGGCACCCTGTACGCGGTCCTCTCAGCCTGGTGAAGGATGGATGGGAGAAGTCTCCCAGGAAACCCCCCCAGGATGTGGTGAGCTACATGTTCAGGAGCCAAATGGCGAAGTTGTGGAAGCAAGCTTCTGACAACTTGAAGGCCAGCCAGGTAGCAATGAAGGAGTGGTATGACCACAACGCTCACCCGGTGGAATTGGAGCCTGGCCAGAAAGTGTGGGTGATGGAGCCTGGAGAGCTAAGTGCCCTCCAGGATCGCTGGACAGGCCCCTTTGAGGTGTTAGAAAAGAAGGGTAAGGCCACCTACCTGGTGGACCTTAAGACCCCTCGACAGTCCCTACGGGTGCTACATGCTAACCGACTCAAACCCCACCATGAGAGGCCCGAAGTCATCTTAATGATGGTGACTGATGGGGGAGAGGAAGCGGAAAGCGAACCTCTCCCAGACTTGTTCTCGTCTCAAGAAAAGGATGGGTCAGTGGAGGGAGTGGTTCTCTCCCCATCCCTAACTCCTGAGCAGCGGGAGGACTGCCGCCAGATACTGGAGCAGTACTCTACGTTGTTCTCCCTTGTCCCGGCAAGGACTCACTTGTGTACCCATGATGTGGACACAGGGGACAGCCCACCAGTGAAGTCAAAGACCTACCGGCTGTCCGACAAGGTGAAGGCTAGCATCCATGGTGAGGTTACCAAGATGCTGGAGCTAGGAGTTATAGAACCTTCCAGCAGCCCCTGGTCCAGTCCGGTGGTTCTAGTGCCAAAAGCCGCTCCACCAGGCACCACTCCAGAACTGAGGTTCTGTGTGGATTACCGGGGACTGAACTCAGTTACCAAAACAGATGCTCATCCAATCCCTAGGGCGGATGAATTAATTGACCAGCTAGGAGCTGCCCAATATCTCAGTACCTTTGACCTCACTTCAGGGTACTGGCAGATCTCCTTGACAGATGGAGCAAAGGAAAGGTCAGCCTTCTCCACGCCTGAGGGACACTTCCAATTTTGTGTAATGCCCTTTGGGCTCAAAAATGCCCCTGACGCATTTCAGCGACTGGTGAACCAGGTCCTCTCCGTAATGGAGGGTTTCTCCGCTGCTTATCTGGATGACATTGCTGTTTTCAGCAGCAGTTGGGAGGACCATTTGCAACATTTGCAAGCAGTTCTCCAGGCCCTGAAGCAAGCTGGATTGAAAATCAAGGCCAGCAAATGTCAGATTGGGCAGGGTTCGGTTTTGTATCTAGGCCACTTGGTGGGTAGGGGAGCAGGGCAGCCCCTCCAGGCAAAGATTGAGGCCATCATGGCCTGGGAACCCTCCAAGACACAGACTGAGGTCCGAGCCTTCCTGGGCCTCACAGGTTACTACCGTCGGTTTGTGAAGGGGTATGGCACTATTGTAGCACCCCTCACAGAGCTTACCTCAAAGAAACAACCTCGACGGGTAGTTTGGACAGAGGCTTGTCAGCAAGCCTTTGAAAAGTTGAAGCAGGCAATGTGTGCAGCACCGGTCCTGAGGGCCCCCGACTTCTCCAAGGAGTTCATTGTCCAGACAGATGCATCAGAACATGGCATTGGGGCAGTGTTATCGCAACTCAATGAAGAGGGCCTGGATCAGCCTGTAGTTTTCCTATCCAGGAGACTGCTTCCCCGGGAACAGAGGTGGAGTGCAATTGAGAGGGAAGCTTTCGCGGTGGTGTGGGCTCTGAAGAAGCTGCGGCCATACCTGTTTGGCTCACACTTCCTGGTTCAGACCGACCACCGACCCCTTCGTTGGCTGATGCAGATGAAGGGGGAGAATCCCAAGTTGCTGAGATGGTCCATCTCCCTACAGGGAATGGACTTCCGGGTGGAACGTCGGCCCGGAGTGGACCACGTCAATGCAGACGGTCTCTCTAGGTATTTCCGACTTAGTGATGAGGACTCCCAAGGGGTTGGGTAGCTCTCCCCACTTTCAGCTGAGGGGGACGCGTGTTAGACCTGTCTGGCCTTTTGCGTAGGCCCCTCCTATTATTTATTTATTTTGTCCCCTTTTTGCCCCTCATTTCCTTACTATCTTTTTGTGTCCACTAGATTTTTATGGTTTTGGCCTGGGGGATAGATGCTCTTTTGCCCTCATGGTTTTTCACCTTAGGCCTAGGTGCCTTTCTTGACAGGAATTCATTCAGATCTACAAAATGGTGGTTTTCAACTGCCACAACTGCCACCACTGGGACTGGGTCCATAGGACACGATAGGATTCTTCTAGAACCTTCCGGTCCCTTCTAGTCCTTTTGAGGTCAGCCTATAAAAAGGCTGGTGTGTGGGCGGCCATGTTGTGATGACCATAGAACCGAGGAGTGAGGCTGTGACCTGGGGAGGGTGGTGCACAATTAGTAATTAGTTACCTTTAAGGCTGACACTTACCACTTGAGGATGCTCCCCCCTGAGTCCCTTTGACTGAGCCCCGGTGTGGTTCATTACCCCTGAGGGAAGTGGCCCTTCAAGCTCCTGCTGGCCCCCCTCTGGTCCTTCCTGAACATTCCTCTAACCCCCCTTGATAAGGCTCCAAAAGACTGACTTACCAGCCTTGTGAGTAGCGCAGCGCGAATCCACGAGGGGCCCTGAGGAGCTGTAGTCGAGGAGGAGCCCCTGGGACCCCGTACGGGTCTGAGGAGGTACATCAACCCTGGAGAAGTGTTGTGAATAGCGCCAGCTGAGGCGGGAGACACCCCTCTCTCGCGCAAGCCCCGAGGCGCGGAGTTCGTGAATAGGCGGCGCCGGGCGGAGACACTGCTCCTTCGCGCCTGCTCTCTAGCGCAACTGCCCAAGGAGTGAGGTGGGAAGCGCAGGAGAAAGCATGTGCAGCGGCGCCCAGCGGAGACACTGCTCCGTGGCGCCTGTGTGGAGGCGCGGCTACCAAGAGATGAGGTGGGCGGCGTAGGAGGCAGCGAGGGAGGCGGCGCCCTCGGGGACACCGCCCATCGCGCCTGAGAAGAAGCGCGACCACTCGTGTGGAGAGAGTGGACGCGAGTGGCAATTCCAGGCCACTGGTGCCTCGGGGAGGCCTGCCTTAGTTGTGGGGCTGCTGGGTGTGAGGCCTGGCCTGTGAAAGAGGCATCGACTTGAAGAGAGAAGCCCTGGCTGCTGTGGTTACCGCTTCTGGTCCCAAGTAAGGTGGAAAAGGGAGGGGCTGTTAATTCACTGGGCAACCCCCGTGTGACACCAAGGAGGGGTGGTGCTCCAAAGTCAGCCAGAATTTGGTTAACTGAGAAACTGAAGGAGAGGAGATTGAGACTATGGTCTATTGACCCTGCAAAGTGAGGAAACAGTGTGAATAAAGAGGGCAACTGCCCAGTGACGTTTACTTTAACCCCTGTGTGCCGCCAAGAGTGGGAATTATGCTAAAGATCTGTATTCTCTTTCAGAGGCGGGAGGAGGGAAAGTAGCTCTGGGCTTGCTTGACCAAAAGTATTTAGGCTGTACAAATAAGCTGTGTTGTGCACTGAACCTGTCCATTGGAACCCTAAAAATAGTCACCTGTTCTAAGGGAGGGAGTGTCACCCTTTGGGTGCCAAGGTGCCAATTTAAGTGTATAAGCCTGAAGATTTTCAACTGAAGTGAATGTTTAATGTAACATCAAAAGTACAGTAATAAGCTAAGTAAGGAGGAGAGGAAGAGTTTACATGATAAAGAAGTGTGACCCTTAATTTGTATTGTAAAAGTGATTTTGAAACAACAAATGAACCTAAGAAGATAAGTAACTGACAACAAGAGAAAATATAAAGCTTTTTCTACTTTTATAAAAATTAAGGTGTAGTGTCATTTTTTAGTGGAATTGCATTGAGTTACCGCTGGGTGGTGTGCAACCTTTACACATGTGCCTGTATTTAGTGACTGTCTTACCCTAGGCCAGGCTACCCTAGGTGACCTTACAACTCTAGGTCCAACACACTTGAATTATATAAGCCAGTAGTTTTATGTTTCAAACCAATTCTGTCAAAATACTCCTTTGTTGCTAAAGAAGTGAACTGTACACCATTATCACTCAAAAGTGTCACAGGTATGCCTTCAGAAATAAAAACTTGTTCTAAAATTCTGGTACAGAATTAGTATCAACTTTTGTCACAATGTCAACAACAGGCCACTTGGTAAATAAATCCATCAGAACAATTATATATTCTTGAAATTCACCAATTGGACCCATTATGTCGATTGCAACATTCTCCCAAGGTTGATTAGGAATGGTAACATTTGACATTGGTGGATTCATAGTACAAAGAGTTTTATCAGAACTGGAACAGAATACACAATCATTTAGACATTTTCCACATCCTTATCAATAAATGGCCACCAGAATGATTCCTTCACTAAGTTTTTTGTTCTTACCACTCCAAAATGCCCTTCATGGCACAAATGGAAGATGGTATTTCTCATACCCAAAGGAGGAATCACTTTGCACCCTCTAAAAATAATATCACTTTCGAAAGATAGGTCAGATCTCACACCCCAAAAGGCTTTGCATTCTTTAGACAATGAATCTTTCCCTGGCCACCCTTCAGACATAAACTTTGCTACATTACACAAATCCTTATCTTTAAAATGTTCTGATGCCCAATCTTCCTGTTTAATAGCAGATAGCCCTGAATCGTATACCAAAGTGATTTTAAAGTAACTCTAAGGGTCATCCTCACATGTCTCCAAGGGGTAGGTAGACGTGACAGGAAATCTGCAATAAGATTGTCTTTACCTGGCATATACAAGATTTTGTAGTTATAATCTTTCATTCTGATAGACAAACGTGCAAGCCTTGCAGAGGCAGATAACATCCCTTCTGTGGAAAGCTTGTAAAGTATGTCCCAGGCCTGCCATTGCAAGGCCTGTGTGCAGTCTAGTACTGCCATGTTGACTTGGCCAAGTGCACCCACTTGCCAGTCCCTAAATCATCCCTTTGCTTCATATCAAACACCCCTACTGTAGGCCCAAGGGCAGGGTGCATTGTAAGTAGAAGGTAGGACATACTCTGATGTGTGTCGCATGTCCTAATAGGGAATTAAAGCCATTTTCGTTTTTCACTATTGAAGGCTACCTGTTCTCCATAGGCTAGAATGGGCAGTTAGATCATTACATTCTTATAATCCTAATGGATTCAGGGAACCTGGTAGAAATTCGAATGTAGTATGCCTGAACTCAAAATAATAAAATACATATTTTAGTAAAGTTGGTTTTAATATTCTGTGTTTGAAAATACCACTTTTAGAAAGTAGGTATTTTCTTGCCCAACTGCCCAGGCCTGCCTCTGCTAGGTTGTGTATTCCTTGTCTGGGTTTGTGAGTGACAGGGCTGGGGGATTCCAGGAGACTGGCTGGGCAGCCCAGTGGTGAATAGAGAGATCTGTATCTAGATGGGAGGGAGGAGTTGCACCTGGGACCTGAATAGGGCTGGGCTTTCTCACTATAATGCTGGCTCCACCTCCTGTGGCTTGTTTGATGTCTCTGCCGTGCACTGTGAAATGAGAGAAGGGACCTTGTCAACAAAGTGCTCCAGAGCTGTATCTTCCCTCCCCTGTGCTGGCTCCGCGTCCTGTGGGGCGGCTGATGTCTCTGCCCTGGACCAGGGTTCAATTCCCCGTCTCGGCGGGTCTTGGGCTCAAAATTCCACGGACCTGATAATTCTCGCCTCGGTGCCTATTCCAATCATAGAGTGCAACTCTGGGCAATAGCTTGCTTAATCTGCACAACGGCCCCCACAACGCTAAGGATGCCTGGCGTCCACCTTGGGGGTGCCCAGGAGTGGACGCCTCACAGGGAAAGCCAGGATGGGTTCCACAGCGGTATTCGTATAAGCGCCTTGAGACCCTTGCGGGTGAGTAGTGCGCTATACAAGTATCAAATTTACATTTTACAAGCTACCAAGGGGGTGAGCAGGGGTTATTAAGGAGTGTAATCCCCTTGTTCTTACTAAGAAGTAAGGGTCCCTATTTGGACAAAGGTGAATACCATTGCCAACTAGAGAACCCCAGATCTAACAGTTCCTATATTTGCTTTTCAGTGGAGCAAGCGCACAGGGTGCACTTGCGACAGCCTCTACCAGGGGCACCCCTGACCTATTGTAGCCAAGATCCTTCACTATAAATACAGAGGCTCTATTGTGTGTAGGACTAGGCAAGCAGACCTCATTCTCAGAGTCAATCACAAAATTCTTATCTTCCCTGACTATACTCTGGCAGTCCAGAGGAAAAGGGTCTCTTTCCCGGGAGTCAAGCGGAGACTTCATGACCTAGGTCTGACATATGCCTTGATTTTTCCTGCATACTTCAATGTCATAGCAGATCAGAAATCTTACTTCTTTGCAAAAGCCTGGAAGAGGGTGGAGGCACGAGAGGATCCTCCGGGACGGATGGATCCAAGGGTCAGGGCCAGACTGAGAACACAAACCAGCCCTGGCAATTAAGTCAGACAGGCCCTGGGTGGGTTGGAGGGGCTGTGCTGGAAGGAAACACTGCTGCCCCAAAATCGCCTGGTGCTTGCTCGTGGCCCCACCTAGGTCACCTCTGTGCATCACTGTGACTCCTAAAGGGGCAGTGCGCATTCACAGTGGCTGTCAGCTAGCCCATCCCGTGCCCAAGTCCATAGTCAGCACTTATACCTGGACTTTACTGCTACATTCTTTGTCACTTGCCCATCGTCCTCCAACCCTCCTGTTGAAGAATTTGGGGAATATGCACCCCGTGAAGCCCCGTGCTGTGGGTGACTGCTGACAACATCCTCTGAGCCGCAATGAACCTTCTTTCTCCCCTCCTCCTGCTCCCTCTCTAATAACACTAGAGACCGCCTCTTAGGTGCCCTAGCTGCCCAGGCTTTCTTAACACCGGCCTCTTCCTCCGGTCTCTGCCATGCGGATGGACCTCTCGGGGTGGGTACACGCTGTAGCCCTCTTTTGCCTGCTGCCATCTTCTGAGGCCCTCCCAGCATGGCGCCCACGATATCCTATCCTTTACGAGCCTTATCGGATTCAGATCCCCATTGCAGCCAAGCATACCCAGTACCCATGTTGGGGGTTGTCTTCATATGGTTTGGACTAGGGCCCCTGAGCCAGTCACCCATTTTAGTTTTGGTTGCTGACAACCAGTTGGTATCTTGTTTCCTCGTTTATACTGTTATTGTGCCACTCATCCCTACCCTTTCACCCCTCCCTCCCTGGTGTCCCCCAGCCCAGATGGCTTTAGTACACCCTAACCCTCCATGGTAATCTGCGGGGGCGCTCCACTAGAATGCCCCAGCCCTGTACCTTGCAGATCATTTCTTGTTTCATCAGAGGTATGCAAACACCCACATGTTGCTGTAAGATTCATTCCTTCGTGATGCGCAGAGCGGGTGACATAGTGCTCCTGCAGGAATCGCAAGTTACACACAAAGAAGCAGAACTGCCCCAGCGGCAATGGAGGGGTCAGGTCTACTCCACTAGGTTTTCACCCTACGCCAGGGGCATCCTTATCTGGGTATGGGCAGGCATTCCTCTTCAGGTATTAGCTAAGGAAATAGCTCCAGAGGGCTACTTTGTTCTCCTTGAGGCCAGAATTGGAGGGCACGCCATTACTGTTAGAGAGTTTTTATGCGCCCAATTTTGATCAGCTGGCTTTTTTGCACTGCCTGTCGACTCACTTAATGCACCGGGCCCACCGCCATGGGTCATAGTCGGTGATTTCAACTGTGTCCTAGATCCCTTCTTGGACCAATCTCACCCCCCCTCACTTCCAGCAGCCTCCACGACTGCTACTGCTCGTAGCCGGACTGCCTGGCTCCACCAGTGGTCATCAAGTGATGCTTGGCGCCACCTTAATCCAGGTATTAGACTACACTCGTAATAGTCTCCTGTTCATGTTCTTTACATTTGCCTGGATTGATTAATACGCTCTAGCTCTATTTGCTTTCTTGTTTTGTCCCGCCATTATATGGGTAGAGAAATATCCGACCACAGTCCCCCTCTGATGGCTCTGTGGTGGGGACGGAACCCCTCCTCGGACCCCACATGGAAACTACAACCTTCAGCCCTGTAAAACCCAACCTTCAAGGCCAAGATCTCAGCTCAGATAGCGATTAATTCTAAAATGTTGACGGGCCAGAATGAGAAGCTCTTAAAGTCGTTCTTAGAAGCGCCTGTATCCGTACTACCTGAGGCGAATGCTGCATGCTCTTGAACATATTGAACCAGGTGGAGCAGGCATATGTGGCCACGGAGCAACAGATAGTTGATGATTCGGGATGACATCCCTCCTCTACACCTCTAAGGGAATGTGTGGCTCTGCCACTTTAGCGTCTACAATGGCTGCGCTAGGAGCATATGTTGCCTAATCCCACTCCTAGGGAGACAAGTCAGGCCGAATGCTTGCCTGGCTGATCAGAAAGGAATTGCAACAACCCCCGATACCACAACTCCAATGGGTGGGTGGTGTAAATCTCTATTCTCATGGGGACATCCATGAGGCCTTTGTGTGCTTCAAGGCTTGCTCTATTCCACACTTCAAAGTGCCCCTGAGGTGGAAGTCCAGAGATTTCTGAGCGCAGCCCCTTTACCAGCACTCTCCACAATTGAGAGATTAGAAACTGCTGCCCCCATCATGGTGACAGAGGTCAGGGAGGTGATAACGCAGATGACGACCAAAAAAACTTCGTGGCCCGTGAGACTTCCAGTGGAATTCTATAAACAGTATGTGGCAGTGCCACCTACCTGCTTTGTGATAGTATACGAATCAGTGATAGAATCCGACCATCTCCTGGGGACCCTACGTGAGGCACTACTGGTCCCCCTGATGAAGGCCAGGCAAGGACCCCACCGCCCAGCACACCCCCTTATCATCCCATCACCATAGTAAACACAGACCATAAGATCCTTACAAAGATCTTGGCTTCCAGAATCTAGCGGGTTCTGCGCTGCCTGGTCCATCCAGACCAATGTAGCTTTGGACTGGGCCACAATACAGCGCTCAATATTAGGTGTTTCTTTGTCTTCCTGGAGGGGGCGCGTTGTAACTTGTGTCAGGCGGCTGGCCTTGTCCGGTACCTAGAGAAGCCTACTACTCGTTGTGTTGGGATTATTTTTTCATGATGCTGCACTGCTTTGGGGACCGAACTATGGGGCATATTATCAAGGGATATATCTCTGCTTTTTTGGCTTTAAAAGCCAAGAAATCGGAGATAACATTATCTCCCTATCAGCAACAGGGTGCTAACATGCAAATTCGCATGTTAGCACCCTTTTTCTCTACGCTTCTCCTTGCATCTCTAATGAGATGCAAAGGGGGCGTTCCAGAGAAAAATAATAGGAGAAATGTTGTTAAGCGACATTTCTCCTATTATCCAGGATATCCCTAACCCTGTTAGTGATAAAAAAAAGCAGCGCTAACCGCGGTTAGCGCTGCTTTTTTTACACCTGGTATTTTCTTGACTTAGCCATGATATCCTATGGAAGGTGGATATCATGGCTAAGTTTGTGAGCCCCTATCATCAAGCTAACGCCAAACTTTGAGAGATTATCGTTGAGAGATTACCTGCGATAATCTCTCATTTGGCAGTTAGCGCGAGGATTTTTATCACTTCTGAGATAAGCGTTG
Source organism: Lissotriton vulgaris (assembly GCF_964263255.1). Lineage (NCBI taxonomy): Eukaryota > Metazoa > Chordata > Amphibia > Caudata > Salamandridae > Lissotriton > Lissotriton vulgaris. The sequence continues at coordinate 1,814,231,513 of NC_141685.1, forward strand.
CTAATAGCACGCTATCTCAGTGATGAAAATCCTCGCTACCCAACGATAATTATCCTAGCGCTAAGTGCGCTTAGCGATAATTATCACTGGGGCTTGATAATATGGCCTTATTACGTTTATACAATTGCTCTATGCAACACCTACAATGTGGATGTGTATGGGAGGCCTCATAGCCTGTGTCATCCCGGTGGGAAGAGGCACCAATCAGGGGTGTCCACTATCTCCACTGCTCTTTGCCATGGCGGTGGAGCCGCTGGCTGCACGAGCTCGTCACTTTAGGATCCTTGTATCCTATTGCCGGACAGTGCTCACATAATTCCCTGTATGCCAGAGCAAAACGTTATGGCAAGACTTGGGGTGAGAGGGAGTGGCAGGGCTGTGCACAGGGGTCACAGTCATCTAATAATTTCAGGGCTACTTTTCTGTAGCTCAAAAGTGGCATGACATGTGAGAATTATAAAAGAGCAAATATGTCAAACAAAAACAGAAATGGATCAAAAAACACCAACCCCATAATTGGAATGTTAATAGCCCTCACACTTCTGAGCCCCAATGTAACTGCACGGGCGTGCTGCACTATTGATAGTTGCAGCCTTGAGTAGCAAGCTGTGTTCTCTCATGCCATCCTCGCCATGCCTGCCATTCACATCAATCTGGAAACAGACTCTCTATCCCTCTCAGACAAAAATGAGCATCCACGTTTTACCACCCCTCACATTTTGCAGCAAGGGATTTCCCACCTTTAATACTTCCAAAGGCCCCATGACTCCTTTCACAAGTAAGGCCGTCATGATAGTGATGCAATGGATCTCTCACACCTCTGGGTCCCAGTGCCACTGTAACTGCTTTATTAGAGGCAGGTACTGCCTCTGCTCTCTGTTAAAAACATGGACCCGATCTTGTTCTATCACCCTCTTTGCCATCTCTCCAATTCCCAAGAAAAAGTGTTTCCTCTTCTTCAATATTCCCCTCCCTTGTGCCATTAGTACGAGGCCCAAAGCCACACTGGCAGCAAGCAAGGAAGGACAGTAAAGCAGCCATGATTCAGGTTTGGTTGGCCTCTCACAGGTGCTTCTGAAACCGCAGCTCCAGTGATACCTACAGCCCAACAAAGCAGGCTTTCCAAAGGACCACCACTCCTTGTCATGCGGCCCAAAGCAGGCTGTCTGCAGCTTTGTGTAATAAAAAAGGGAAACCCTCATATCTTCCCACTGCCTCCCTCCCCCCCCCAACAAATGGGGCCTGTTTTCCTGGCCCTAGGCTCTAATACTAGCAAAATAAAAGGGGCCTACTCCACTTTTTGCTGGTAAGACTGCTGTAATTGAGGTGCAATGGCCCCCTCAGTCCCTTCGTCCCAGGCCCACTGCACCTGCTATACTGATGGGCATTATGAGCTCACCTTCCTCAAGATATCTCTCTCTGAAAGCTGTCTCTGTCTATTTGAAGACAAAACATTAGCCCCCAGATAGCACCCCACCTCCTATGGGCCATGTCTGAGACACTATCCATGAATGTCGTTCACTTCCTCTTTCTACCCAGCCATTACTCTGAAGCTCCAGGAGTCTGTACGACCAGGGCTGTGCTTCTAAACGCAACCCTGATGGCCTCCCAGCCACCTTGCAACTCACCAGACGAATGACCAGGCTGACGGGATCTATGAGGACCGGCGTGCCCATTGTCTTTATTTCACAAAAACAGTTCCCATAATTTTGGGTAAAAAAGACAATCATGCCTGAATCCCTGAACTGCTAATGTGGACACTGAGGTGATTCTCAAGAGTGCAAGTGAAGTGGGAGGGGATGAGGGAGGAAGTCTCGTGCTGTGAAGCTGAGGGAGCAACAGAGAACTAAAGAAAAGATAGACCTTCTCACCAAGGTTCTCTGCTATCTCAAAGAAATGTAAATGAGTACAGTTGGTTACTCATCAAATGTAAAGACTGCTGTCAGCAAGTATAGTGTTTAAGTTAAGGGGATCACTTCAAGTTTCATGATGACAAATATGTATTTTTTTTGAAAGGTGACATAATGGTATTGAGTTCTGGAAAGTGTCCTTTTAATGAACACTTATTGCTTGCACAAGATACACTTAAGCTACTGATTACTAAAATATATACTTTGAAGCACTTCTTTTATTTTAAACACCAGGGGCCATATGTATCAAGATTTGGAACTGCGATTTCCAAATTGCAATTATTACCGAACTGAAATTTGAAAATCACAATTTTTATGTACATATGTTTTAAATGTAAATCAGTGATTGCTGGTGGGTTGCAAATCAACCTAACTAATGACTATTAATGACGTAGGTCACAATACGCGACCCATTAGGAATCGGCACCATCACAGGGTTGGTGGCCTGCTTGGGTCAGCAGGCCACCATGTTTGTAATAGTTTTTAGGTCGAGACTAGCGCTAGGAAAGCGACCTCTTGGAATCACTCAGGTCTTTTCACGCTTGTGTGTGTGTTTTTTTTGTTGCATTTTTCCTATTGGGCTTTGCTTGCGAAGACAGCTTGTAATTGGGCAAAGGCGTGTGCATGTCCTACCTCTCCCAGGAAATGTATCCGCCCACGGCCCACGGCTTGCGGTTAAGAGCCGCGGCGCGCAGTGTGCCATCTGTTATATGGCAGATGTCACACGAGCGCACCACGCAGCTGGCATGTTGGTGATTTGTTGAACTTTTTCGTGTGTCAGATTTCAAACGCGCGTGCGCGCACGCACTTGCGCGCACCACGCAGCTCGCATGTTGTTGAGTTGTTCGTTTCTTGTGTTGCAGTAAGTGATGATACTGTTCTGTCACGTCTGTCTAGCTCTATCTGTGAGGAGGAAGGTGTCAGAAGAACTCGGATATTGCAACACCCTATCTCCTAGTTTAGTAGGACCCTGGGGGGGCCAGGGAAGCCAGATCTGTGTCAGATTTCCAGGAGAGCCATTTAACTTTGTAAACGAGTAATATTTAGATCATTATGTGAAAATTTGTTTTGTGGATATGCTGAAAATCTGGCTTAAATCTGGCCCTCTGGGGCATTGTTTGGACACCACCGTTCTAGAGAGAATAGATTTAGATTATTATTTCATAAAGTCCAATGTGTTCTGAAGATTGCAGTGTCAACTTCCCCCAGCAGGAGTCACCCAAAACACCTCACTGAACACCTCACTGTCCCCACAGATGGCGGATGGCACTTTCCCGGCAAGCCGCCCTCATTAGAGGAATTGCCCCAAAGATATTATTTGCAACCATGCCGTATCACGTCATCAATATGTCTCGTCCAGTTTAGAGTTGTTTCTCCTGTGGTAGAAGTGCCTCGGTGCGCGGGGGACAGACCTGCTGCGTGAGATCCAAATTCAACATTAGGTGGGTCTCACAGAGAGCGGGGACGACACAGATGAGGAGAGTCTTTCTTCCACAGTGGTGTCGAAAGTCAAGTTGATCAGTGGCGTAGCAAGGGTGCCATGGGCGCCCGTGCAAACAAGTAAAATGGGCCCCCCTCATTCAGTAGGGTGGTTAAAGACGTATATATTTGGGATGTAGTCGACAACCCATAATACACATTGCTGCAGTAGCACAGCAAATGTTCCCCTCGACAGTCAAAGCTGGAGACTAAACAGTAAGCAATCCCTGGTGCAGCGACAGATGGGGAAACAAGCAGAGCAGTACAGGGCAGTGCCTAATTTGTAATATAATGAGTGGCGGTGCCCAAAGCATTGCCCAAAATACTGCGACCGGTGCTATTCAATGGCCCCGTGCCCAATGCCAAGTCTGCGTATTCCTGCATGCACCTTGCACCCTTTCAAACCACTTCCAGGCACTCCCTGATTCTTTCTCTTTACAGGCTCCAGTTTTCTCTTGTTGACAGAGTTTCAGTCTTCTCTTCCTTCTTCTTTCCCTTTCGTGTGTCTCCTAGGGTGACCAACTGACATGGGTGCAAATTCAGGACAGTGAGTGTAAAAATTCAGGACAAAGGATCAAAATTCAGGACAAAAATTCAGGACAGGAGGTCAAAATTCAGGACAAAAGGTACGTTTTACAGACACACCAGAGAAGGTTGCGCAATAGTATCAGGGCACAAGTCCAAAAAAAAGAAGTGGGGGGACGCTGTCACCGGAAGTGATGTCATGAAAGTTGGCTTGCACCATCGGGCTCATTGCCTTCCCTCGCTCACCCCTGAGATGCGATTGCATCTGAGAAGTCAGCGCGTGAGCAGCGTGCTGTGAGCTCCAAGCTCCTTGTCCCAGAGAGGCCAAAGAGTGAAGTCCAGCTGTTTGGCAGGGGGGGGGGGCGTCCACCTGGTAAAATAAGTGGGGGGACGCCGTCCACCAGCGTGGTACCCCGACTCGAGCCCTGAATAGTATATAAGTAAGTAAATAGACAACTACTAAAATACGATTGAAAATAAGTTTATATTAGGTTGAGACAATTGTGCACTTCATGGTTTGTCAGTATGCGTGCAGCTTTAACCCCTTCGGTGCTCATGAAGGCTCCCAGCCGTCATGAGTTATGGTGGGCATGTGCTGATGGCGGCTGGGAGCCGTTATGACCACGCCCGCGATCGGAATGTTCAGCACCGGCGCGGAATTCCAGCCGCAGACAAGGTGTTAAGCAAATGTCCTGGTCTTTTAGTGGTAACAAAACCGCCCCCACCTTTCCAGCTCCCAGAGAAAATGCCTGATGCACAGTCCGGCCAGTCTGGCCTTGATACCACCCTCCAATTGCACCCCTCATCTTCACATAGACCCTCACTCGTGTGTATTTAATTTCTTCTATAGTGCTACTCCTCCCAAGTATGTGGGGCATAGTGTTGGAGTGCGTTACTACACACACATATTATATAGAGACAATCACTCATATAAATGTGAAAGTCAATGTATAGGAAATGTTGCTTAAGATAATGGGGCTTACAAAAGTGTAATCATACTTTCATCCATCATTCAGTCTTTCACCATTCATTCTGTCCTTCCATCTGTGTACCCATCCATGTCCATATTCATCCATTTATAAACCTTTCCATCACGTATCCTTCAATCCATCATTTCACTCATCCATCCCTCAATCCACCCTTTTACTTATCCATCATCCATCCATCCACCCTTTCAACCCATCCATCCATACACTCATCCATCCACTCTTCCACCCATCCATCCACTCACTCATCCATCCAGCCATTTACCTATCCAGCCATCCTTTCACTTACTCATTCATCCATCCAGTCACTCATCCTTCCACCCATTCACCCATTCAGTCATCCATTTACCCATCCCCCTTCTCTTTCAATTCCCCTTTCACTTAGCCATCCATGCTTCCATCCACCCACCCATCCATCTACTCATCCACTCCTGAATCCATCCATTGAACCTATCATTCATCCAGCCTTTCACTCATCCATCCATCCTTTCTCTCATCCATCCACCCTTTCAATCCTTCACTCATCCATCCATCCTTTTGTCCATCTACCCACCCTTTCACTCACTCATCCAGCCTTACATCCACCCTTTCACTCATCCATCCATCCATTCACCCTTTCACTTATCAATTCATCAATCCACCCTTTCACTTATCAATTCATCAATCCATCCATCATTTCACTCATCCATCCACCGATTCTCTCGTCCGTCATCCACCCTTGCACTCATCCACCCATCCATCATTTCACTCAACTATCCAGCCATCCATCCACCCATCCCTTCACTTACTTACTTACTCTCCTTTTCACATTAATTATGAGACCCATCAACAACTCAAACCTTGCTGAAGTTCCTAAAGCAAGGGGTGGGGTGGGGCAGGGTTCACTATGCCCCTGCACATAGGCAATCTGAAAAAGTGGAAGGCATGAGTCATGCATGATGCATAGTGCCAAGCCATGAGGCGACTGTGACATGGTGTTGTTTTCAGAGCTTTAAGTGGGATGACAAAAACAGGGGGGTCTCTTCAAAAGGGTGTTTAATGTAATAAAATGCGTGGCTTAAAACACATAAGCTAAACATCTGTGCTTAATAACGTGCCGCCCGACTGGTATTTTTGTTGCTTCTGTCATTGCATCCAGATATATAATACAACAAGTAACGTTACACCTAAAACAAGCCAGAACTATTGGCTTTGTCAATGGGTGTTAGTTGCATAAAATAAAAAAACAGCAACTATATCTGCTATACTATAACTATAATCCCTTCCTTTGAACTTCTTTCACCGCCTTCCTTTGGTTAACTGGATTCTCACCTAGCAGCAGCATAGGCGTTTCTGCACCTCCATGTGACAGAATGCCCTGCCCGTGACCGAGGCTGGAGGAGGCCACCACATGCTGTGCCAGCCCAGACTGACCCATTGTCATTCTGTATGTGGCAATCAGCCCCACACAAAATGACAATGGGTGGGGTGGGGCTGCTCTCGTGCTCAGAGGAGTGCGAGGCGGCCCCATCAGGGAGCTGAGGCCTTTTGCAGGGGAACAGCTCTGTTCCCTGCAATGCTTAAAATTACGGACAAAAGGCGTCCGTAAAAAGGATCCTCACGGACAACGGACGTGAGGTCCAATTTTACGGACTGTCCGTGAAATTTACGGACGGTTGGTCACCCTACTGTTTTCCCTCTTTTCAGACTGTCTGATGAGGAAAAATAAGTGCTGGGGGTCCACTGGCCCCAAAAAATGACTAAGCACTGCATTACAATCTGCAGTGCGCAGCTGTCAGTCAGCACGCACAAGCAAACACTGCTCCCTCTGGCCTCGCACTCTATGCACTAATGGCCTACGCGCTTGTAGTGACTGTATTTTTGGCTCTATTTCTGAGTGATGGTGACTTTAAGCTTGCTACCATCCTGAATCTCTATTCTTGCCTTGTGTTGGTCCTTTTCAGGCCTTTTTCCAGACCTAGAAGCATAAACTAGAGGATAGCTGCTTAATATGATGATAGATCCCTTATTCTTGACTCTACTCCATCTATTGCCTAATGGCTTTGACATAATTATGTGTCCTTTCATCATCCTACCTATAGTAGAGGGTGGATCCTGTAGTCCTGACTTTATATTATGGTTTGTGTATGTACTCTGACAGAGCTAAGTGTTATTTCATCCCTTTCGGGCCTACAAGGCCCAGAACTAGAGAGACTCCATTTTGCTTTCTGTCCCTGCAGACTGAGATGCTTGCAGGGTAAAGGTGATGTTTTAGTTATGAGCCGGCCCTTATCGGTAGGCTGTATTATTCTTTGTGTCGAGGACACCACAAAAGGCCGGCCAGCTGGGTGTGTGTCCTTGACGCGGAGTGGTGCAAAGATCTGATGGGCGGCAGGCTGATGGCTGGAACTTTCCATGAGGAGAGAGCATTCCATATTAGTGAAGTGCAGAGGCTGAGTCAGTCAGTCAGTTGGAGCCAGGGAGAGAAGAAGTTAGTCGATGCTTAGAACAGAGAGAAGTCAGAAGCAGTTGTGAGCAGATGGTGTTTTGAACAGAGAGAAGTGAGATGATGTTTGGAACTGAAGGAAGCAGTCAGAAGCAGTTACTTATCAGAAGGAGTTGTGATCAGCTGGAGTCGGAAGTGATGCCTTTTGGAAGAGACTGAAGTTATATCGTGGATTAGTCTGTGGGAGCAGCTGGAGTGAATTGGACATTGGAGCTGAGATAATCAGACAGAGTGAAGAAGCTAGTGGAGCGAACGGTTATCAGAGCGGCAGAAACTATTAGATTGAAGCTGGAAGGTGAAGAGAGTTCGTGGGGGAGAGGAATCCAGTGCAGAGTGATCAGCGCAGATGCGTGTCCAAGAGTGCAGGGGAGAATCTGAGACGAGCTAAGGCACAGATGAGAGAGAAACCCAGATGACAGCTAGAGCAAGACTTCATACTAATCAGGTGATATCTTTCCTGTAATATCAGTTTGCTTTACATTTAAACATTAACCTTGTCCCTATTGTATTGCTAATCCTTTTTCTTTCAGCGGTGTGCAGTATAATCCATTCCCTCTTTAGCTATTTACAGTCCCTGTTAGTTACATGTGGATGTGATATAGTAATAAAGCTGTATAAAGAGACCCCGCAGATCTGTGTATGTGTCTATTCCCCTTTTACTTTTCAGGCTATGTGTTATAGTGCAGTATTATATTGTTATTGTTAATAAAGGAACCCCAGTTCTTAGTGAATTATTGTGTAACTGTTGTTTTCTTATGATAAAGCTAACCTTTCTTCTAGCCAGATGCTGTAATGGTAACTGATGGATCAAAAGGGAGGAGGAGCACTTAAATCAGGGAATAACTTTTGCATATGGTCTGTAACTGCTATTGTTTTATGATAAGGTTAACCTTTCTTCTAGTCAGGTGCTATTATGTGGACGGAGGCGACTCCCGGACAAGTAAATGGTAACTGAATAATGAGGGGGAGGGGAGAACTTGTATTAGATAACAATAATTGCACAGTGTAATTTGGCCATTCTTGTGTAATAAAATATATGAGACATTCCCAGTAGGTATTAGAGAGAAACTTCCCTACAGAGAGAGAGAGAGCTGAAGGTATTCATAGGAAAGTGATCGTCGTGGTAAGGCGGCATTAATGAGAACACCAGGGGGGGATACTGGTGTGGATACCCACAAGATTGTGGCTTGGAGATTATAGAGAGCACCAGGGGGGACACTGGTATGGATACCCACAAGATTGTGGCTTGTGAGAGCACTGGTTGCGGTCAGTGTGTAATGGTAAGTAATCAGAACTGCCCCAGGGTAGATTAGACTGGGCCCATGTGGTCGCAAGACTATATTGTATGAGTTTGGTGTAGGGCATGGACGTCCTTAGTAATCAGTGAGTATTCCTAGTAATCCCCATAGATTTAGGGGTGTTTTTGATGATATGAGCTTGTATATTGCTAGTTCCCCATCCTCAGGTAGGTACCCAGGAGCCTGGATAGATGGGTCCTGAGGAGGGAGGTGGTTACGTTTCGGCTGGGTTGGTGGTGTCTTGGTGAGCTGATCCTATCTGGTCTGAAAATGCGGTCGTTACATCTGGGGTAGTCGACAGCTTCGCACAAGTTGCGTGGGAGGGAGCCCTTGACATGTATTTGGACTTGAGACCCTTTAAGTTTAACATCTGGGAACAGTCTGTAAATTGCATGGTGAGGTGTGGTCCCGGACCTATGGGCTTGAACAGTTGCACTGTAAGGAGATTGCAGTACATCATGGCATTTGACTTATGCAGTGTAGAAGAAATGCTTTTCATCTTGGTGTTTGAACTGACAGGCTTGAAGGGTAACAATACGTGAGGGAGCCAATTACATCTTGGTGTTGATGCAGTTGTACATATGTTTGTGAAAAATGCTTGTAAATTGCCCATTAAATGGCTTGCTGCATTTGCTTATGCTGTGAAATGTGAAATGTATTCAGTGTAATATGACTTGTGGAGTTCCTTGTAAATAGCTCCTTGTAAATATGCCTTGTGAAGAGCATGTCATTATTATGACTTGTTGAGTTTCTTGTGAATATGGCTTGTGAATAGCGTCTTGTGAATATTGCTTCTACATAGCATGCTATCGTTAGGTTAGGCAGGAGAGAGCTGGATCTCTTTCAAATGCTTGGAGAAAATGTTTTGAAGATGTGCGCACGTGTTATATGAAAACGTGGAGAGATGAGTTCATGACTTTATCATGTATCTGCAGACATTGGAGAATGATTGTGTTTGAGCTGCCAAAGGGTTAATATCTTAGATTGAGATGGCAGTATTTATTTCAACATGCTGTTTAACATGCATGGTTACGTGAGCTGACACTAAAGTCAGTGACTGTTTGGATTAATGATGGTTTGATTTGACTTTTTAATTAGTTGCAGGGTTCGCCTATGTGCTTTGACAGCTAGCTGACAGAATGGTAACATCTTGCACGGAGAAAAAAAAGCAGTGTTCATTTTAAATATACTGTTTGAAATGCGTCCACGGGTTTGTGTGGGTTTGCCTTTGAACACATGATTTAATGTGTCTGACTCGGAGGTCGGAAAGTTATAAATCAACCAGTCGGATTAAGAAAAGGGTTTTCAGCTCAGCGTGGATGGTGCAGACAGATACACAGATACGTGAACCAGCATTTTAGAATTAGTGTTTACCGGTTGAAAAATAAAACAGACCCATCATAGAATGTGCTTTAATCAGTGAAATGCAACCGTGTGCTTTTAAAAAAATGTTCTGTAGTGTATTTTGCACATCTAGAAAATATAAGTGATTATTTCCCTAAAGCAAGCTGCCTCTTTTGTTTAAAGTTCAAATGCAAATGATTCTGTATTTTGCGCTGACATGCAGCAGACCAGCGTGAGAGTGAACCCACTCAGTAAAAAAAAAAAAGGCTATCTGAAAAAATAAATCTGGCCCTTTTAATAATTAGAACAGAAAGCCTTGCGCACCAAATTATTAATTCTTGGTTATGCAGTGCAAAATTACATGTATAACTTTTTTCCCCCCTTGTTTAAATTGATGGTGTTTCACATGTTATTTTAAGAAATGTGTCGGGATTTCCTATGTTGCTGCATGAAATGTTATTCTAATATTTTCCTTTTCAGCACGTAGCAGTACATTATGATATATAGTTTGTCTTAGATTCTACAGGATTATTTTGTTCTTACTTGACAATGCTAGCATGTGTCTAGGTTACAAAAAAAAATTCTTTATTAATTCCTGTTTTTAGGATGCTTTTTACCACGTCTAAATTTGCTCAAATTAGTTAGAAATAATGGTGCAGTGTTTGCAGCCTGGGAACGAGTATGTTTTAGGTTAGAAAGAATTTGCTTTGACCTTGACTGATATGAGCCAGGCTCCCATGAGTGTTTTGAAAGGAGAGGCCTTTTTTGGAGCGTCCGTCTGAAGCAGACTTGCCTTGCCTGTTTTTTTTTATTTTTGGCAAATATTCAGCAGTTCTCAGCTCTCAGAGTTTTGAAAAAGTGGAGCCGCCCTGTGGGTGACATCACGATAAGGGGAAGGCAGTGTAGAAAAAACTTGGCAGGAGCGAATGAGATCAGCATTTGGCAGTGATTCAATTTTAGATCGCAAGGTAGCCCGGCTCCTGCTTGTTATGGTTGGAGCTGATTCAAAACTCTGAGCGAGGACATCTTTCTGGAGGGAGGGGCTGTTTCTCAAAGGAGTGAGGAGTAGCTAGGCCCCAGCCCTTCTGGCTGTGAATGACAAAATTAGATTTTGCCCAAACAAATTTAAAGAATATGGTATAGGTAGAATGTTTAAATCATTCCTTGGATTTAGAAGAGTTCTTTTCAGGAATTAGGAGGTTTCCTACAGAGATGAAAAGCACTTGGGGTGCTTTTTGAATGGAAAATGTGTTTTTGCAAGATTGATGATGCGTGTTTCTCGTTTCAGATGGCTGACGTGTGGGGGCCCTGTATGAGCGTGGATTTTCTTATTTTGGAGTGATGTGTTTTGTTATTTTCGGGGTGAGTGCCCCTCCCCCCAACCCCCCCCCCCCAGCCTGGACCCAGACCAGAAGCGGACGTACTAGGATGACCAGATTGGAGGATGTGCTTCCTTGGCACAGGATACAGATGAAGATGGAGGATCATGGCCTATACCCTATACGAATGAACTGTTTTCCTAAGAAGAAACCAACTACAGAAGAGAACTTTTTATAGTGACTGAACTTTTCCTGGATTTCCAAAAAAGAAAAATTATTCTTGACAAAGCTAATAGCTCTATTTTTGAGAAAAAAAAATTACTAATTGACTTTTGCAAGTGATGAACTAAAAGAACCCATTTTTTATTTGGTTATAATGATGTTCCTTTACAAAAGGAGTCTGAAATGTAATTCCTTGGCCTGCATTCTTGAGTCTTGCATTTTTTTCCGATGTTTCTATTTCAGATGGACATTATGCCACTTTTGCAGTTACCATAAACAGGCCCCAATCCAATTGAAAAAAATTCTCAGTCCTGTTCATGGTTTTTGATTTTCTAGTTTAAAAGATGCAGTGCCACATTTAATATTTGATCTTTGGTTCAATGACTCCTTTTACTATAGGAAATAATGTTATTTGAATGTCATAGGGTGATTAGTGAGTTGCTTTAATAATCTAATGCCCTGTGATACATGATATTTTGATTTTAGTATGCTACGCTATTTCATTATTGATACAGATTGACTTTACACTTGTTTATCTTTCACCTATTTCATAGTTTTCCTGTTTTCTCTAACACAGTCTTGCTAATGAAGGGAAAGCAGTGTTTTAAATGATGGTGCACACATGTGTTCCACAGATTGATACAGAGGGATTAGGTGCAAACTGTTTCCTGAGTTAGATGATTTCTGACCTTTGCCTATTGACTTTGGCATGGTCTACTATTATTCAATTTCTCAAGTTTAAGTCTATGATTTAGCTATTTTAGCTATAGGGATTTCTGGACAGACTATTTATGTCTGAATTATCTTTTAGAAGAATATATACACCACACTTAGATAACTTTCTTTGATTTATTGCTTGATATGCATAGTGCTACACCAGCTATTTTGTAGAGATGGGGTTGTCCTTGTTTTCCTGTTATTACACTTTCACTTTGATCCATCAACTCTAGAACAGTGGGATTAGTTCCAAGGGTGGTCACCTTAGACTTTAGGTTGTCCTGGGAGGTGTGTCTTTTAGTCAGGTTATGTCCTACATCTATTAGTGATAGTTGGCCAGACCTTGAGGACCCTTTGTCATGTTTATTTGTCAGATTTTACCAAATCCTTTCTTAAGTTGACCGAAGTAGGTAGGCCTCATTTAGGCCCTTTGTTGTTTTCATTTCACAAACATGTCCCTACATCAATAGATTTCATGAGTTATCACTAGAAGTTGAGGCACATTTAGTTCACGGGTGCTTTGGTTAGTTTCTGTTGTTATCAGATCAATGTAAGTTACATTTCAACATTCAGGTCAAGGGTGCTTTGATTTGTTTTCAATTGGTTGTTAGATTTACATTCCCTACATCAAGTTTTAGGTGGTATTTTCCTTAGTTGTCATTCATTTTAGAGAGTCTTTTGGTTTTTGGTTTTGTTGATAGATTATGTTGATGTTTGTTTATTTGTTTGTTATTGTTTACGGATGTTAGCAAGTTAAATTCAAGGGTGGAGTGTAGTGACCGTATTTTTGGCTCTATTTCTGAGTGATGGTGACTTTAAGCTTGCTACCATCCTGAATCTCTATTCTTGCCTTGTGTTGGTCCTTTTCAGGCCTTTTTCCAGACCTAGAAGTGTAAACTAGAGGTAGCTGCTTAATATGATGATAGATCCCTTATTCTTGACTCTACTCCATCTATTGCCTATTGGCTTTGACATAATTATGTGTCCTTTCATCATCCTACCTATAGTAGAGGGTGGATCCTGTAGTCCTGACTTTATATTATGGTTTGTGTATGTACTCTGAGAGAGCTAAGTGTTATTTCATACCTTTCGGGCCTACAAGGCCCAGAACTAGAGAGACTCCATTTTGCTTTCTGTCCCTGCAGACTGAGATGCTTGCAGGGTAAAGGTGATGTTTTAGTTATGAGGTGTTGTTCACTTGGAGAGAACCGGCCTGGGCCGGCCCTTATCGGTAGGCTGTATTATTCTTTGTGTCGAAGACACCACAAAAGGCCGGCTGGCTGGGTGTGTGTCCTTGACGCGGAGTGGTGCAGAGATCTGATGGGCGGCAGGCTGATGGCCGGAACTTTCCATGAGGAGAGAGCATTCCATATTAGTGAAGTGCAGAGGCTGAGTCAGTCAGTCAGTTGGAGCCAGGGAGAGAAGAAGTTAGTCGATGCTTAGAACAGAGAGAAGTCAGAAGCAGTTGTGAGCAGATGGTTTTTCGAACAGAGAGAAGTGAGATGATGTTTGGAACTGAAGGAAGCAGTCAGAAGCAGCTACTTATCAGAAGGAGTTGTGATCAGCTGGAGTCTGAAGTGATGCCTTTTGGAAGAGACTGAAGTTATATCGTGGATTAGTCTGTGGGAGCAGCTGGAGTGAATTGGACATTGGAGCTGAGATAATCAGACAGAGTGAAGAAGCTAGTGGAGCGAACGGTTATCAGAGTGGCAGAAACTATTAGATTGAAGCTGGAAGGTGAAGAGAGTTCGTGGGGGAGAGGAATCCAGTGCAGAGTGATCAGCGCAGATGCGTGTCCAAGAGTGCAGGGGAGAATCTGAGACGAGCTAAGGCACAGACGAGAGAGAAACCCAGATGACAGCTAGAGCAAGACTTCATACTAATCAGGTGATATCTTTCCTGTAATATCAGTTTGCTTTACATTTAAACATTAACCTTGTCCCTATTGTATTGCTAATCTTTTTTCTTTCAGCGGTGTGCAGTATAATCCATTCCCTCTTTAGCTATTTACAGTCCCTGTTAGTTACATGTGGATGTGTTATAGTAATAAAGCTTTATAAAGAGACCCCGCAGATCTGTGTATGTGTCTATTCCCCTTCTACTTTTCAGGCTATGTGTTATAGTGCAGTATTATATTGTTATTGTTAATAAAGGAACCCCAGTTCTTAGTGAACTATTGTGTAACTGTTGTTTTCTTATGATAAAGCTAACCTTTCTTCTAGCCAGATGCTGTAATGGTAACTGATGGATCAAAAGGGAGGAGGAGCGCTTAAATCAGGGAATAACTTTTGCATATAGTGTGTAACTGCTATTTTTTTATGATAAGGTTAACCTTTCTTCTAGTCAGGTGCTATTATGTGGATGGAGGCGACTCCCGGACAGGTAAATGGTAACTGAATAATGAGGGGGAGAGGAGAACTTGTATTAGATGACAATAATTGCACAGTGTAATTTGGCCATTCTTGTGTCATAACATATATGAGACATTCCCAGTAGGTATTAGAGAGAAACTTCCCAACAGAGAGAGAGAGAGCTGAAGGTATTCATAGGAAAGTGATCATCGTGGTAAGGTGGGTTTTAATGAGAACACTAGGGGGGATACTGGTGTGGATACCCACAAGATTGTGGCTTGGAGAATATAGAGAGCACCAGGGGGGACACTGGTATGGATACCCACAAGATTGTGGCTTGTGAGAGCACTGGTTGCGGTCAGTGTGTAATGGTAAGTAATCAGAACTGCCCCAGGGTAGATTAGTCTGGGCCCATGTGGTCGCAAGACTATATTGTATGAGTGTGGTGTAGGGCATGGACGTCCTTAGTAATCAGTGAGTATTCCTAGTAATCCCCATAGATTTAGTGGTGTTTTTGATGATATGAGCTTGTATATTGCTAGTTCCCCATCCTCAGGTAGGTACCCAGGTGCCTGGATAGATGGTTCCTGAGGAGGAAGGTGGTTACGTTTCGGCTGGGTTGGTGGTGTCTTGGTGAGCTGATCCTATCTGGTCCGAAAATCCGGTCGTTACAGCGCTCCACAGCTCACGTGCTTTGTAATTGGTTGAATATCGGTCCCCAAGGAATACAGAACCTCTGAAACCGGCTCCAATGCCTGCTGGGGCCTGTGCTTTGCTCTCTGTGCTTCCTTCACTCTCAACAGAAAGCCTGCAGACAGATACTCGCACCAATAAAGAAAATAGGAGCAAACGGCTTTTCAAAACAACATTGGCATAGCCAATAGGTCTCGCCTTTGAGGCCGTATAAGTATTTAATTATGCAGCACAATATCCTTGGTGTAACATCAACTTTTGCACAGCTCAACACTTATAAGGTCCCAAAGGCGAGACCTATTGGCTATGCCAGTGCTTGTTTATTACAGCAATGCAGACCATTTCCCTAATGGAAAATGGGATGCATTTAAAAAGAAAAAAGTTTCCTTCTTTGTTTTTTGTTTGTTTATAAAAGCGCAGTGGCCACTGCCTTCTCTTAAACAAATTTCTTTTTACATTAAAAAAGGGGAAGGGGTACATGTTTATAGTTGGTAAATTATTGCTGTTTTTCAACCGTAATTCAG
Organism: Lissotriton vulgaris; assembly: GCF_964263255.1. NCBI lineage: Eukaryota > Metazoa > Chordata > Amphibia > Caudata > Salamandridae > Lissotriton > Lissotriton vulgaris. The sequence continues at coordinate 1,814,247,366 of NC_141685.1, forward strand.
CCACAAAACATTAATATATACCATTCCGATTCGGTATTTGCAAAGGGTTCCCATTCCAAATGCAAAATCAGTATTTGATCGCTAACCTAAATTGTGTGTTGCTGAATCACAGTTTGGGTTTGATTCATGACCTTTTTGTGCATTCGCAAATGATCCTACTCTGCAAATTAATCCATTTGCGACCGCCAAAAAGTATAAGACATCTGGCCTTAAATCATTTTGTGGCAGCCTATCTTATACTGTATGCAACACAGTTTTAAAATGATGACTTACATATTCACAGTTCTTCCTCTTAAAATCTGGGTTCTCGTAGCACTATAAATGCACAGCTCATATTACCCACTGCCTCAACCAGAATTCAATTCTGTTACACTCTGGCCTTACACACAGAGATCTCCAGTGATTGCATTAATCAATTGAGGTTTCGTAATAAAAGACTGCATTCAACACTGATTAGTTGAACTTGTTTTTTATTTTCATTTAAGTTGTGTGCATCAGTGTATCTATAGTTAAGTTACAGGAAGGTTAAAAAAAACACAAGCAAATACTTAATGAATATTTAGCTTTTTTAGAAAAATGTATTTTACCCCGCCACCATGGCGTTCATGCTCACGGTGCTCACACTTTTTTTTTGTTGCACTTCAATTGTTGCTTGTAAATGAAGACAGCCTGGAAAAGAACCAAATAAACAAATTTGCGCTTCCAGGCCATCTTCATTCACAAGTACTTTCTTAGGCACTGCTGTCCCCGTGGGAAGGCAGCTGCAGACCACAGGGGTACACTATTGAAATACAGTGGTCTTCAACCATTACTTTTACTAAAATTGAATTGATCAATACATGTTCAATGTTGCCACAAAGTTACAGGATATGTCTCTCAGATCAACCCTACACAGTCAATGTATTAAACATTTACGAAAAAGAAAACAAAAAATGTGGTGCATAAATGTTTAATACATTGAACGTGTAGGGTTCATCTGAGAGACATATCCCGTAACTTTGTGGCAACATTGAACATGTATTGATCAATTCAATTTTAGTAAAAGTAATGGTTGAAGACCACTGTATTTCAATAGTGTACAAAACCCAGGTCTTTGACTTTTTGGGTCACCCCATTTTGGATAATGGCGGACCACAGGGGGGCACGATCCACAGTTTGAAGGCCTCTGCTATCACTAGTGTCATCACAGACTTCATTGCACCCATCACCATCAACACCAGCACTTTCATCTTCCTCGGAAACCTTAACTGCACCGACTCCTTCTAGAAAACCTCAGACACCTTGGCCTCACCAAGCAATACCAAACCCACCTGTTTTGCCGTGCCACTCAACTGCAAACCTCAGGAACTCCACAGGAGTGATGAGAGTCCACCCCACCAATTTGTGCACAACTCTCAGTGCAAGTGTAGGTGTACGGAGCAATGACAATTGTCCAGAAGGGAAAGGGGATGGGCAGAGAGAGAAAGAGAAGATTGATGTCTGGCATCCCTCTCTGGTGGCTTGATGGTGGAGGTTATAAGCTCTGGCTTTCGTAGTCCTCGGATGGATGCCAAGATGTGCTTAACTAGGTACAAAGAAAGAATCAAATGTTTACGTATGTTAGTTGAACTCCACTCACTAATCTTCAACTGACATTGCAATCTGCTATCACTGTAGTATAGTAGGTTAACTCACCCTTTCAACAATAGGAAACACTGAGTATGCCAACTACCTTTTCAGTGGGCTTTGAATCTTGCTCTATGTCCAATGGTTGTTTCTCTCACAACCCGATGCACAGTATGCACAGTTGTTTGTAAAATGTCATTCGCTTTTGTGTTCTCTGATTTACAACAAAGTTTGTTTGGAATCAAAACCAGAACGACGGGGCAAGTACAGGTGATTGAACTATGAGAAATAGTGGTGGGGGCAGATGAAACAAGAGATAACAAATCCCCACCCCCAGCAGGCCAACATAGGTGCATGGATTGATGGGATATTGCAGGTAAAACTGCTGAAGAAATCATGGGACGTGGGCCGCCAAAGTGGGTTTCTACAAGTGCTCCTCCAGACTGTCACCTTTCCAGGCTATTAAATAAAACAGTATACCATGCACAGGTACGCCATCAAGTAACTTACGTATTTCATATTCCCATTGGTTCTGCACTTTGATAGTAACTGGTATTTTTCACATCTTGTGAATGGATGATAAGGGAGATGTGAAATAATGGGTGAATCTTATACTAAGCTGGTAAGGTTAACTTAACAGATACTGGGTTTATTATTTGAGAAATCAGAAAGGACCCAGTGAATTTCGTTGGAGTTTTCAAAACCCCTCCAGCTGCAGGTTTTTTGTAGATAGCCATACCAAATCACTTACGTAATAGTTTGGTTGTAGGGTATGGTGTTTAGCAGCCTGTACCTTCATGCGACACCTGTATCTAGACAGGTTTAGCTTCATAACCTGTAAAGTCTGAGCCAACTGAGAATGGCAATCTTGAATTAAGGGGGAGGATGTGAGGGACATGTAACTTCTAAGGGCAGCGCTGTATGGTTATATACTATTACACAAATGAAGGGTGAATACCCTGTTCCTGGATGAACACTATTGTAGTGCATAACTTCCACTAGAGACAGTGCCTTATCCCATTCACTGGTTAAACAGGTCAATAGGTATTGAACAATTTCTTCAATTGATTGATTGACTCACTCTGTTTGTCTGTTAGATTGGGGGTGGTAAGCCGAGGACAAACAAAGACCCATATCTAAAGCTGCACATTGTCCTTGCCAAACGTTAAACACAATTTGTGGTCCATGGTAACCAGCAGAGGGTAATCCGTGAAGCCATACAACATTTAGAACAAAAGGTTCGGCTAACTCCTTGGCTGAGGGGATTTTTTGGAACATCATAAAATGTGCCATCTTATTGAGCAGGTCCACTAGAATGTATGATGTTAAAATGCATACATTTACAATGCCTGCCATTACAACGCCGTTTTCACATCACAACATCCTTTACAACGCATTCTTTTACATAGCATGCCATTACATTGCATTTTCAGAAACTACCTTTACAATGCATTCCATTACATCGCATTATACCTTTACAACACGTACCTTTACAATGCATACTATTACATTGCATTTAAGGTAAGTGTTGGATAGTATAGGGGTAATAATTACTATTCTAACTCCAGTGAGTGCAACAGCAGGGAAAGCTGAGACAAACAGCACTCCTGAGGCGGAAGCCGGGAGTTAGCGAAGCGGATATTTTAATGTACTTCAGATTATTTGTCTGCACTTTCCCACTCCCCCCCCCCACCCCCCTCCTGGGCACTTGTATTTTCAACTTTGGTGGCTTCTGGCAGGCCCGCGCAGCTGATTGTATAGCTGCAGCGATGCCACTATTTTCATCGCCGCCTTTCAGCTGAGGCCGCTGGCCACGCCCCCCTTCAACTGGCCACGCCCCCGCCGTAGCTTTCATAACGCGCTGAATGCGAGCGCGAAATTAGAGACAAACAGCACTCCTGAGGCGGAAGCCGGGAGTTAGCGAAGCGGATATTTTAACGTACTTGAGATTATTTGTCTGCACTTTCCCACTCCCACCCCCCTCCTGGGCACTTGTATTTTTAACTTTGGTGGCTTCTGGCAGGCCCGCGCAGCTGATTGCATAGCTGCAGCGGTGCCACTATTTTCATCGCCGCCTTTCAGCTGAGGCCGCTGGCCACGCCCCCCTTCAACTGGCCACGCCCCCCGCCGTAGCTTTCATAACGCGCAGAATGCGAGCGCGAAATTAGAGACAAACAGCACTCCTGAGGCGGAAGCCGGGAGTTAGCGAAGCGGATATTTTAACGTACTTGAGATTATTTGTCTGCACTTTCCCACTTCCCCCCCCCTCCTGGGCACTTGTATTTTTAACTTTGGTGGCTTCTGGCAGGCCCGCGCAGCTGATTGCATAGCTGCCACGGTGCCACTATTTTCATCGCCGCCTTTCAGCTGAGGCCGCTGGCCACGCCCCCCTTCAACTGGCCACGCCCCTCTCTTACCTCCCACTCTACTTATAATGTGCTTCCCTCGTACGCGTAGCGGACGAGTGCAGCGGACGAGCGCAGCGGGCGCGCCTAAGGCAAGCCCGTCTGCACCCGTCCGCGCCCTTCCGGGCCCAGGGGTCATACCCCCTGGCCAAACGGCACCCCCACGAATATATTATGACGCTGATCAAATTTCGTCTCTTAATCCTACATCTGACCCTCCCACAGTCACTTTCAACCTGTTAGATCAATTCCCACAATGTTGCCCCCATTGCTCCTTCCATCTGGATAAGCCACAACGATGCCGTAGTCTAGCCCCCCGAACAGAAACTCCCTCTCGCTCAAACTACATTTTCCTTAGCTTGAATTGCCGCTCCCCACCCAAACACAAACAGGAGATCTTCGATCTCCTCACGGATGAATCTCCTGACGCCTTTTTTATCACAGAGACGTGGCTCCGTGACAGCTCCGGACCAGATATAGCAGAAGCCCTTCCAGCTCAATATGCGATTGTAAGGCATGATCGCCCCAAGAAAATTGGTGGAGGTATTGCAATAATATTTAAAAATATCTATCAATGCCATCTGGATCCCGCCCCATTAAACGGCTGCGAGGCAGCGTTCTTTAAGATTACTCTCCATCCTAAAATCACCCTTTCAGGCTTACTGGTGTATCGCCCGCCAGGTCTTAGCAATGCCTGGCAACCACAACTCTCTGAAATCATAGCCCCAACTGTCTCTATATCGAGCAACTTTGTACTCATCGGTGATCTGAACGTACATCTTGAAGATCAGAAGGACAATTTGGCCTGCAATCTTATCGCTGACCTTGCTTCCATGAATCTCAACCTATCCAACAAGGGCCCACTCATAAAGGCGGTCACCTTTTAGACCCAATCTTCTCAAATTGTATCCATGTAAAGTGTTCCATGGCTGTGCCACTTATCTGGTCCGACCATTTTTTAATTAAATTCACTGTCACCAATTATGTAAATACTCCCATTCACAAACCTGATACATATTCTCACAAAAGGGATTGGAAAAAGTTCAACCCTGATGTTTTTAATGCTATCCTATCCGATCTTAGACCAGAAAACTTATGTGCGTCTAATGATATGGATGTGATGGCCAGTTCTGTAAACGATTGGCTCAGGAAGCCTTAAATATCTGTCTCCCTACTACCCGCAAAAAAGGGATTACTCACAAAACACCTGCTCCGTGGTACAATGAGTCGCTTCGCTTGCATAAGTCAAAATGTAAGAAATTAGAACGTTTATGGAGGAAAGATTATTCTCCTACGTCTGGTGCCGCCTATAAAACTGAGCTGAAATGCTACCACAAGGCGTGTGCCACAACCAGAGCCATCCACGTCAATAAATCTATAAATGAAGCAATAAATAAATCAAAAACTTTATTCACTGTGGTGAAGGAGCTTGCTGGTTCTCAGACCACAGCTACACTTCCCCAATTATCCAATGCAAAATGCGATGAGCTTGCCCAATACTTCACCTGTAAAATCACGAGTATACATCAGGATATCCTTGCTCAAATCAAAACACCTGTTTCCCCCACCTCCCCTCAGACTAAGAATGTGTCCATCAACTCTTCTGGGTCACCTCTGCCTCTACTGCTGTCATGGCCTGACCTTTGCTCGGAAACTCTTTCAGAAACACTGAGCAAAATTAAATCAGGTTCCCCGTTAGACCCACTGCCCGCCCCTATTCTGCGTTCTTTGAACTCTTCACATCTATCTACTATTTGTAAGATGCTAAACCACTCACTCGATACTGCCACTGTTCCGAGTTGCTGGAAGCATGCCATGGTCACCCCGTTACTAAAGAAACCACAGGCGGATCCAAAAATATCCGCCAACTATCGTCCCATCTCTTTATTACCGGCATTCTCGAAAGTACTGAAACGACACATCCACTTCCATCTTTCAAAATTTGTGACAGACAATAATCTATTACATCCTTCACAATCGGGATTTCGCCCTGGGTTCTATACGGAGACCACCCTGTTGGGCGTTACAGACAATTTGCATCTGCTTTTGGATCGAGGAGAAACAGTTGCGCTGATTTTGCTCGATCTCAGCGCACCTTTTGATACTGTGTCACACAGTATCCTTCTCAAATCCCTCGCTGCCATTGGAATTGGCAACAAAGCATTGGACTGGCTTGCATCATTTTTGTCTGATCGCACTTTTCAAATTTTCTCTAAATCATCATCCTCTAAGAATCACTCCTCCCCCCATGGGGTACCCCAAGGGTCTATTCTTAGCCCTCTGCTTTTTAATTTGTATGTTACACCTTTAGCTTATGTTGCACAATGTTCGGGACTAAATCTCTTTTCATACAACGATGATTCACAAATTGTTTTCTCACTCTCCCAAATTGATCCCATGGCCCCCTCCCCTTTGCAAACTGGACTCAGCAAGATAGCCGAATGGATGAATAACAACCTACTTAAGTTAAACGGCGGGAAGACGGAGGTCCTGATTCTTGGCAACAAACCCGATCTCTGGAACCTCACTCATTGGCCCACCTCCATGGGTCCCCTTCCAACTCCATCTGAACAAGTACGAAACTTGGGAGTTACTATCGACAGAGGTCTTACCATGAAAGATCAGGTCAACAGAGTCACAGCCATCTGTTTTACCATCCTACGGTGGCTGCGTAAAATCTTCTGGATGATCCCATTAAACACCCAGAGATCTGTAGTGAACGCCTTGGTGACCTCCAGATTGGATTACGGAAACGTGCTCTATCTGGGGTCTCCAAAGGCCGTCATACGTCGCCTCCAGTTAGTCCTAAATGCTGCAGCTCGGCTCCTCTGTGGTGGTCGTAAACGTGACCACATCACAGAACGCCTGAGAGAACTACATTGGCTCCGTGTTGAAAACCGAATTAAATTTAAAGCGCTGTGCTTTATGCACAAGATCAAAGCCAGATCAGCACCCCTCTACCTTCAAGCCCTTGTCAGTCCTTACCATCCAGCTCGTTCTCTTCGTTCCTCATCTCACCATCTTTTCAACGTTCCCAGGTTCAAACTTACCAGAATGGGAGGTAGTTCCTTTTCGAACATAGGACCCAGGCTGTGGAATTCACTTCCACTGACCATACGGATGGAAAATAGTCACACGCGATTTCGCAGAGCAGTAAAGACCTGGCTCTTTGACCTCTAGCTCTTCTGTCTCATGTTGTCGGTCTTTCTCCTAGCGCCGGGAAACCCTTACGGGTAGCTGTCGCGCTCAACAAAATCAATTAATAAATAAAATAATAAATAAAAATAAAAAAGTGTAGGGGTAAAAATTACTATTCTAACTCCAGTGAGTGCAACAGTAGGGCAAGTGTTGGATAGTGTAGTGGTAAAAATGACTATTCTAACTCATGTGAGTACAACTGTAGGGTAAGTGCTGGATAGTGTAAGTATACTATGCATTGTAATGGTATGCAGAGTAATGACTTGTGATGTAATGCCTGCGTAGTAGTGACATGCGTTGTAATGACATTCCTTGTAGTGACATGCAATGTAATGGCTGCGTTGTAATGACATGCGATGTAAAGGATGTTGAGATGTAATGACTGCTATGTAAAGATAGTGCGATGTAATGCCTGCAGTGTAAAGGTTGTTTATCGCTCCACTACTACCCAGAGTCACAAAGTCCATGCTTATTTTGTGCCACGGAGTGGGTGGAATAAGTATCAGGTTTAAATGTCTTTTAACTTTATTTTGAGCAGATGTTGGACAGGTTTGCAAAGAGGTCTTGGAATCTTTAGATGCGGTTGGCCGCCAAAACAAGTCTATGGTTTTATCATCCCCAGAATTTCCTGCTAGGGCACTGTCATGACTCCAATTCAAACTTCCTGGACCATCTCTAGGGTCGGAATCAACATTTTGTGGTCTTAATAATATATACCTATGGAGATTGTACATGTCTCATCAGCCAGCGAACCGTGAACATTCGTTTTACTATAGTCTTCCTTTTGTTTTTTATGGAACTTGTCTAAGGAACATGTAGCCAGAATCTTGTTATCGGGAATTATATCATGGGGCTTCTTATTCTTGGATGTATTAACCTGCCCAGGCGAGAAAAGACATCTACCTTAATTTGTTTATTACAATGCCTGTATGTGATCACAAAATCAAATTTGCTAAAGAAAAAGAGTCAGTGCATTTGTCTTGGAGTGGGGGCTTTGGCAGAATGAAAGAATTCTACATTTTTATGGTCAGTGAAATTGTGACTGTGTGTCGGGCTTCCAAGAGGTATTGTCTCAATGCTTGAAATTTGATTTTTACAGCCAAAAGCTCTCTCTCAGCAATGTTGTAATTCTGTTAATCTGGGAGGAGTGTTATGGAAAAGAAAGCATTTGGGTGAAGATGGCCTGTAGAGAGATCTCGCTTGGAAAGGCCCTCCCTTAGAGCCACTTGTGAGGCATCGGCCTCCACAAAGAATGGTTGACCTGAATCTGAGTGACGTGATACTGGAGCTGATGTAAATTTACTCTTGAGAGTAGCAAAAGCTTTCTGAGCTTTCTCTGACCAATTAAATGATATATTCTTTCTTAATAACTTGCTGATTCGCGTGACAATTTCTGAGAAATGAGTGATGAAGCATGTATGTAAAATAACGAAGCATAGGAAGCTTTGCACGTCTTTCACTGAGGTTGGAGAAGCCCGATCTCGAACTGCTTCTATCTTTTTCTGTCCATATTGATGCCAGCTTGAGACAGGATATAGCCCAAAAATTCTACACTAGACACATGAAAAGAACACTTTCCCAGTTTGGCATAAAAAGGTGCTCACGCAGACATTGTACAACTGCTTCCTCGTGATTGAATGATTGAATGATTTGTTTCATTTTGGGACTAAATGTGTATATTGTCATTGTAGATGATGATGGTTCCATCAAGAAAATCATGAAGGACCTTGTTTATAAAAAAACTGAAAGTGGCAAGGGCATTGCAGAATCCAGAGGGCATGAGAGTGTATTCATAGAGGCCAAATTTGGTCCAAAAAGTAGTCTTCCATTCATCATCCTTTTGAATTCTGATCAGGTGGTAAGCCCCTCGGAGATCCAGCTTAGTGTACAATAAAGAATGGCGTATCTTATCCAGTAGTACTGGGATTAACAGAAGTGGGTACTTATTCTTAACTGTTGCCTTGTTTAGGATGTGGCTTAACAGCTAGAGCGGCCAACTTTAAAGCTAAGGAACCAGGTTCCAGTCTGGCGGGAGGCTCAAACATCCTGTGATTCTGGGCAAATCACTCAATCCTTGTGCCTAAAAATTAGACATCCTGTGATTCTGGGCAAAACACTCAATCCTAGTGCCTAAAAATGAATGTGTCCATCTGTAATGCAACCGGTGCTCATGTAAATCCCTCTAAAACATTCGGGGTCAGTTCCCGCTACATAAAACTGCAAAAAAAAAAGATGTGGTGATCAATGCATGCCCATAGTTCCCCACTTTTCTTGGAAATTAAAAACTGTGGAAAAGACACAGGAAAGGTGGACTGACACATGAACGCTTTTGCTAACAGGTTGTCCAGAAAGAGGAGTAATGTTTGGTTTCTGGCTTGAATAGAGCATATACTCTACTACTAGATAAGGGGTCCCTGGAATAATGTCTATACAACAGTCATACATCCTGTGGGGCGTCAATTGAGAAGCCTCCTGTTCATTAAAACATCTTGAAAGTCCAGGTTGCACTTAGGTAAGGAAGGGTTAAGTTCTAACTGGCGCAGACCACAAATCACCGGAGGGGGGCAAAAGCATGGGCTTCCTGGTAACATGTGCGCTGACAATATCTAGAATCTCATGTAATTATTTGAAGAATCCAATCGATTTTGGGGTTGTGCTGTTGGAGACAAAGACCTCAGAGGATCAAATGGTCTAGAGTGATAGCTGACCCAGAGCTTGTCAGTCAGATAGAAGAATTGGTCCTACACATCAAAGATAAGATGATGGCACCCTCCCTCAATGACATGCCTGAGTCTCACAATGTTGACCTTCATGAGGCATGTTTTGCGGCTATCAAGGAACTTCTCACCAGGCCATGCCGGAAACAGAAGGTAAAGCAACCCAAAGGCTGGTATAACAAAAATTGCAGAGAAGCCCATGGAATCCTTATTGCGGCGGTTAAATCTAGAAATACTCCAGATATTAGGGTAGCGAGACAGGTTTACAAACGTACCATCTGGGAAGCAAAAAGGGATTGGGATGACTCCTATTGGCTTGATCTTCTCCATGCATGTGAGACTTCCAACCAAACTAAGTTCTGGGAGATAGTCAGGTGGGGTAGGGGTACGGATTCACTATCCCCTGAAAACCATGTCTCTGCAGCAGATTGGGTTAAATTCTTTTCTGCCCAATTTATTAACCAAAATGTCCCCCAGTTGGCAGAAGGGCCTCTAACAGGGACCATATTAGCCTCGCATGGGGATAAACTTACTTTTAGTATTTCAGACACTGAACATGCACTAGGTTCCATTCAGTCTGGGAAAGCACCAGGTATTGATGCTGTACCAGCTGACCTTTTTAAATTGAACTTAGATCTGTGGGTCCCATATATAACAATTTTAGCAAATTCCATCGCAGCCGGGGAAAGGATACCGCAGTCCTGGAAAGGGGCTGAGATAATCCCGGTCTTTAAGAAAGGGGATCAATCTTTACCTAAAAATTATCGCCCCATTAGCCTGATCGACACCATTCAGAAAGTGGTATCATGTATGGCCCTAGCTAGAATACAGGGGTGGATGGAGCAAAACAACATACTCTCCCCCATGCAGGCAGGGTTCAGATCAGGCACCAGTACCCTTGACCAGGTGTTTCGTCTTACCATGATCTACTGGAAGGTGGTTCTTTTGGGCGGTGGTGTCATCTACGCTGCTTTCGTCGACCTTAGGTCGGCATTTGACCTGGTTCCCAGGGCTAAACTTTGGGACGCCCTGAGAGACATGGAATTTCCTCCAGAACTACTAGATCTGGTTAGGCGTCTTCATGAGGATAACTTTGCACGCGTAAGATGTGGCAAACAGGGACAGGTGACCGCTAGCTTCCCTGTCGAACGTGGTGTCCGGCAGGGTTGTGTGCTGGCCCCTACCTTGTTTCTTCTGTTTATCAACCGGGTGGTGGCATTATTTAAAGACACTAACACTGATGCTCCTACCCTGGGGGGGTCAAAGTATCCCATGTTAATATTCGCCGACGACACCCTGCTCCTTTCACGGACTCGAAGCGGCCTACAGGCTGCTTTAAATATATTTTCAATTTTTGTGCAATAAATGACATCCAGATCAACGCTGATAAAGCCAAATTTATGGTCTTTAACAAAAATAAACCCATCACCAGTTCATTTACATTAGAGGGTGTTCCAATAGAACAGGTTAAAGTCATGTCTTATTTGGGCGTGACTTTGGACCACCAACTTACTTGGAAACCCCAGCTGGAGGTGCTAACCCTTAAATTTGTTCGCCTTACAGGATGTCTGTTAAAGGAACAGAAAAAAACCTTGACAAAACGCATTTCACCCGCGTTAAAAATATATGAGGCCAAGGTGAATGCGGCTACCCTGTATGGAGCGGATATTTGGGGATACAAAGGTTTGCCGGCTCTTATCAGTGCTCAGAACAGGTTTTTTCGGAACCTAGTGGGGCTTCCCCAATCTTCCCCCATTACACCACTGCTTTTAGACTTAGGTTGTAGACCGCTGGATGAGATGGCACAGTACCGTCTTGTAGCTCTCTGGCGCCGCCTTTGGACGACCCAAGAACTCAGCCTATTTGCCCAAGAATTAGGTGAGGTTAGAGCACTGTGGGGTGCGCAGAAGATTCCATGGCTACGGGAAGTTAAACAAATACTATATTCTATGGGCCTCCCAGAGCTAAGGCTACATCCCGAGAGTTCTAGCTTCCCTTCGAAAGTGGAATTTAAAGAACTATATTGGGCTGTTAAAAAATCTGTACTGGTCACTCTCTCCTCTGTTAACAACTTAACGGGACAGTTTCTAATGCACAAGATAACCCCATTTCTTGAACCTTATTGGGACCTGATATGCAAAACACTTGATCGCAAACTGTACCACCAGTTTCGGGTGGGAACGCTGCCGATCAAGTCATTTACTGCGAAGTGGGCAATAAACCAAAGCAACAAATGCCCCTTTTGTCCTGATCAGGTAGAAAGTCTAGGCCATATATTCTTTGCATGTCCTATGTATCGATCACCTAGACTGAAATGGTTGAAACCAATCTGTAAAACACTCAACTGTGGAAGTAGTCATGCAGCCCTGCTCAAATTAAGAGACTCACGCACTGCTAAATCAGTGATTTGTATTGCAAAATTTTTGGGTTGGCTGTGGCTCATTCGTGCTAAGAAACAGTAAACCGCCTTTTTATCAGTTTTAATGTTTACATTTTGCTGCACAAAAAATTATTTTTTTACGTATTGGGGGATCTAATGTACAATCCAGTAAGTCTGAAAAATGTTTTTATATACATGTATTTGGTTGTCTTTTATGAATTTTTTTATTCGAAATAAAGACTAATTGAACTGAACTGACCTCAGAGGATAGCCCCAAAAATGGGAATCAAATCAAATGTTATAGTCTAGGTGTGTTCGTTTGCACAGACCATAATCATGGGTTCGGTTTGAAGAATAAAAAGCCCTGAAGATAGGGCTGACCCAACCACTGCTGTCACAGGTTCAGGTGCATATTTACAAATCTTGGGAAGTCCGCTGCCAGTTGCTAATGTGAGGTCAAGAAGGTTGTGGCTCCTGAATCGAGCAATATAGTAAAAAAAAGTCCTAATTTGAGAGCTTTCAACTAAAACCACTGGAATTATAGAATGTTTAGGAAATCAATTACTACTTTATTCGACAATACAAGTCATAACTGCATATAACAGATACAAAATTGTTCATTAAATGCAACCTCTATAAAGCATGATAAAAAATATAAAATAAAGTAAAAGCGATACATTACAAAATATCATCATTGAAAACAGATACACAAGTTTGTTAAGAAATTGATTAAACAGCTACATCTGCTATTTACATTCAAAAACAGAAAAAATAAAAGGAATAGTAGCAAGTTCCTTTGGGATCCAGGGGGTATATACACTTAGGAATTCAAGTCACGGTATTTGCTAAGTGTGGAGAGATCATTGGCTGGGCGTTCTCTATTAAGTTGATCTCGCCCCTTCAAGAGGCCATTCTTTTTCTGAAAGAGGTACCTCTGTCGCCACCACTGTCAAAGTCTTATTCAGCATTTTGGGTTTAATCAGACTGTCTTTAGCAAAATGTCCAGATTTTCTGCATGATAGGCATAGGTTGTTTCCTTCTCCGATCTTTTTCAAATTGTGTTGGGGTGGGTCGGAGTTCCCCTATTTCATGAGTTTAGGTGTTTCAACTTTCTCACTAGGCTCTTTTTTCACTTTTGAACAAAACCACTTTATAGTTAACCTGGGGACGTTCCCCTTCTCTTTCAGCTAGGCGATGGTCACTGTTGAGTACTAATGCTATAAAAACCGAGCAATCCTCAGGAGGATTGAGTATCTGGGCTCAAACATCCTTTAAGTTATCACTTAACCTTATATAAAAGATGGAGGTGCACTTCTCCTCCAGCCAGTTGGTCTCAGCAATTAACCAGTTGAAGGTGGTGACAAGAAAGAAAATATTTGTTGCTTTGATGTAAATTCAGCAACTCCTTGTCCCTTGTTTGGACAAAGAGTTGTCTAGTGAATAATTTACTCATGGCATTTTTAAAGTTGTATATGTTATACAATATTGGGTAATTGTTTTCCACCAACTGGATAAAGCTACCTTCCCAGCATCAATAGGGAATGCATTTGGTACAATTATTGTGTTATTGTTTTTCATCAACGCTATTGACCAGTTGGCAGCATTCCCAACCCAAACTCTATATCCCTTCTAGAAAACCTAGCAAACCTTGGCCTCACTCAACATGTTACTGAACCCATCTGTTGTGCGGCACTACTCACCTGAAAAACTCAGGAGAGATGAGAATCCGCTCTATGAATGTGTGCACAACTCTCAGATTGAATATAGATGTACGTAGCACTGGCTGTTGTCCAGAAGGGAAAGTGGTATGGACGGCGAGAAAGAAGATTGATGTCTGTTGTTTCTCTCTGATGAGTTGTGAATTGCGGTCATATGCTCTAGGTCTTGTGTCCCTGGATGATTGCCAAGGTGCTATTAACTAGTTAAGAGTATAAGGAAACAATCAAACATTACGTATATTACTTAATCTCAACTCACTAATCATCAGCTGACATTATAATCTCCTATTAAGGTAGCACAGTAGGTTAAATCACCCCTGCAACAGTAGGAAATACTGAGTACTCCAATACTCCAACTACTGTTTTATTGGGCTTTGAAGCTAGCTTTATTTCAGATTTGCAAGAAATGTTGTTTGAAATCACAACCAGAAAGAGCTCCTTGTTGCTTGGTTAATATATTCTTCCAAAAGTCCTTGGATAATTAGATTAAGTTCTCAATGACCTGTTGTTTGTCAATAGATGTTTCTTGGTTTATCTTTTCTTTGTTTGGGTAGGTGCTGTCGCTGCCACCAGAAGAGGATCCTCGAAATCGATGGCTGAGCCGGGAGCAAGTTGCAATGTAAGTGGTCAAGAGAAGAGGAGATGCTTTTCTCTCTGCTACAAAACCAGGCACTTGCCTAGTAGGTGGGTGTGATATTTATACCTGCCCCTGCCAAAATGGCTGGTGGCTACCTGACACGCTTATATTCTCGCGAGAATGTGGGTGTATTCGTGAAATGTAGCCCTGGAAAGTTGGCAATCCATAGAGGGCATAAAGGGGCTTGGGGAAGAACAGATAGGCCATATTGGCAAGCCCTCTAGATTTTAGAAGGAGGAAACCAGGGAAAGAACAAATGGAGGAAGTTCCACTCCAAATTGGGGAGTCAATAGGCAATGCACTTGCACAAGGAGAAATCAAATAAAAAAAGGCTTTTCTTATTGACGGGGCATGTGCAGGTGAGTGATCTGTGTGGCGAGCCTGAAGGTGCAGATGAAAAAAGTGGTAACGTTACCCACACCGCCGAACACTTATTGGCCCCAATTGTCTCCTGAATCAGCAACATCACACTCATAAAGCCAGCAACTATGACCTGGACAGACCACTCCTGCATCAGTTTCAGCATAACCATCCTTCACCACCACAGACCTCCCACCCTTGAAGGGCTGGCCCCAGAACAGAAGTGGGGGTCCGCCCTCTATGCACACTGGCCCAAGGACACTAACAAATTGTTGTAAGCCATCAAGAACCTCAACAGCTAGATCACAGCACATACTGACACCCTGGCTCCTCTTAAAGGTAAGAGCTCAACCACAGATCAGATGGAATACAGAGGAACACAGGCTGATGAAATGCCACTGCAAGCAACTAGAAGACAAATGGAGAACAAGTCAAGAGTCCACAGATAAAGACACCTTTGAATCAGCCCTATGACGCCATCAACAGCAGACCCGCAAAGTACGCAGATCTTGCAGATTGCATTGGCACTGATACTAATGGATTCAGGTCTAACCACAGAACAGAAACAGCACTCATCACTGCCAAAGACGACATCTGTATGATCCTTGACAGAGGAGACACAGCAGCTTTGATTCTCCTGGACCTCTCTGCAGCATTTGACACAGTCTCACATCCCAAACTCATGAGGCGTCTGCAGGAGATTGGCATCCAAGGACCCACTCTCTGCTGGATCTGCTCTGTTTGAATGGATAGAACACGAGCTGTCAGTATGGCACCTTACTCCTGGAAGCCCCCAAACTCAACTGCAGAGGTTCTCAAAGTTTATCGTTCAGTCCCACCCTCTTCAACGCAAACATGATCCCTGTGGCCAAAACCATCCGCGCACAAACCATCAACATTCTTTCCGACACAAAACTCATACTCTCCAACTCAGACCCCCAACACAAGAAACAAGTTCCAACTGTCTCCTGATCAACATTGACAAGACAGAAGTAGTGATCTTCAGCAAGAACAGCTCATCATGGGACTCCAACTGGTGGCTAGCTGAACTCGAACCGCACCCAGCTCCCACTCCAGGAACCTCAAAATAATCATCAACATCAAACTTGACATGACGACACAAGTCAACTCTGCCACTGCATCCTGCTTCCACACCCTGAAGATGCTGATGAAAATCTTCAAATGGCTCCCAAATAACACTAGAAAAACTGTCACTGACACCTTAGTCACCAACAAGTTGGACTACCGGATCTACCGCTATGCTGGGATCACCTAGGAACTCACTAGAAGCCTACAACCTGTCCGTACTCTGCAGCCAGACTTATTCTCAACCTGTTGCACAGAACTCTTCACACCACACTTCAGAGAGCTTCTATGGCCCCCAATACACAAACCATACAAGAAGGACGGGCATTCTCTTACATTGCTATTGAGGATGGAACAACCTCCTATTCTACATCAGTGCCTACTCCTCTTCTTGAATTCTGCAAGAAGCTGAAGACCTGGTTATCAATTAACTGACATACCATAGGCAGGGCTAGGCACACACACCTGCTCATCACAAGGATGTCCTTGCGATTGATAGTCTGCTTTACGAATACACATAACATAACAAGGATCAGTCTATTTTCCATAAGAATTGTAGTTCACTGCCAAGTATAAGGATTCAGCTCAGTATTTTATTCTTTGCTTATCTTATGTACTTTCTGTTTTTCTTTAAAATTCATTATATCTTGTTTGTTGTGGGTAATGTTCGGCCAAGTTAGTTTCCTAGAATAGCATTCTTCTAATGTATTTTCAACTGTGTTTTAATCATTGATTTTTTTTCTTTTTGTTATTGAAAGAAGGGAGATGTGTTATGTCCTCGCTTCACACTCTTAAAGGATTCTAGAGTGGAATACTTCTTGACTGGATGGGGTCACAATAA
This sequence comes from Lissotriton vulgaris, assembly GCF_964263255.1. Lineage (NCBI taxonomy): Eukaryota > Metazoa > Chordata > Amphibia > Caudata > Salamandridae > Lissotriton > Lissotriton vulgaris. The sequence continues at coordinate 1,814,264,313 of NC_141685.1, forward strand.
TATGAGCGAGGCAGATGGAGAGAGCAGCTGGACCTTCACACACGCAGCTTTCTTCGCCACCGCTGCCACCTTTTTGTTGTATTGAACTTACCTGCTGTCACTTTCACTACTTTGAACTTGTCATCTTTATTTTAAATCTCCAACCAACTTTTCATGCTTCCAACCTAAATTCTTACCTACCAGATACTTTTAACAAATCTAACCATCCTCCTCTGGTCCCGGTTGATGAACATCTGGAATATGAAGAGACTTGTGAATTCTGAATATTTCAAAGTTAACTCCAAGTTCAAATTCAGTGTAAAGGATATCACCTAGTGAAACATCTTAGATTCCAGTTTCTTCAGGTAAAACCCTAACATTAATCCATGCATTTTTTGTAAATTTCTTTCTTTTTTGTAAATTTCCCTGGAAAACAGGTGCTCCGAATGGGGATATATATTGTATCACTCGAAGCAAACAGAGGGCCCGATTCACAAAGGCAATATGAGACAAAAGTCTAACTTTACGACTTTTGGTATTCACAGAGGTCATTTACGAGTTGTATCTTTACATCCGCAGTTGGACCTGATTCTCTGTCTCGGGGCGGAATCTCCGCATCCAGGCCAGAATCCCTGGCTCAGACTAGATGAAGTGTAATTAATGGGCCGGAACACAATTTTTACAAAAGGAACATTAGGTATTTGAGACAAATGGTAGAGGAGGTCATTAAAATCAGTTTGAGCAGGGAAAAGGGTGTGGCCAGACACTACATCACATCCCAGAAACTTTTTCTCCGTTGCATCATAATACAAGCAGTCCACAATTTGCACTCCACTCAGTGTTGACTATAGTGTTACTTTGGTGTCATGACCTCCTCTACCATTTATTCCACGTTTCTTTTTATAAAGTTACGACCCGGCCCATTGACTGCACTTCATCAGACCTGAGCCCGAGATTCGGGCCCAGGTGCGGAGATTCAGGTCCGTGTGCTGAGATTACACCCGTGTGCTGAGATTCCGCTACAAGTCGGAGATTGCAGCCCGACTGCGGACATAAAGATAGGACTCATAAATTACGTCTGTGAATACCAAAAGTATTAAAGTTAGACTTTTGGCTCAGATTGCCTTTTTGAAGCGGGCCCACAGAGAGGTTGGCCGTAGCTGGTCGTTCCTCAAGGCTATATTCCCTTGTTGCATTCTTGTGCTACTCAAGCATTATTTTCTTGAACCAGCTGTATTATGTCCTAGCCACTTCAGGGCCAGTCAAATGCTGGAGATCTGTTAAAAAGGTCAGAAGACTATATCTTGATGAAATACATCTATTTAAATGGCCAAGAGGGATATATAATGTGTGGAAAACCATTCTTAACCACCAGCCAGAAAGTTTGGTTACCTTCTTTTAACCTCCATTGAAGAATGACATAATCCAGCAGACTCACCTTTCACTTTCCATTGACCCACTGGGGATTTTATGAACTGTAATTATGGACAATGGCACAACCCACTGGGGTAATACAGCTGAGTTTGACTGCAACTACCAGAAGGCACCTTGTTCCCGATGCCGAGTGTGGCTTAAAGATACGCCCGGGGGGGACTATGTTAAATAAAGAGCAGGTATTCAGAATCAGAACAAGTTGCTGTTTCCTAATTTCAGGAGGCTCGCGAGCAAGAGCGGTGCCCCGAAACGCGTTGAGCCGCGTATTTTATGGAAAGGTGCAAGCTGACTCTGCTGGGGCCCTCGTTGGATGATACGAACTCCGAGTGGCCTCCTCACTTTGGGCAACCTGTTGGATTGATGTTTTGCAGCCTGGCTCGGTCGTGAGGAAGGCCCGCCACAGATTTGCGGATCCAGGCACTGGGAAATCCAAGTGTCATGATCAAGCAGAGTGCTTCAAAAACGAGTGGGTGACATAATCCAGCGGACTCACCTTTCGATTTCCATTGACCCACAGGAGATTTTATGAACTGTAATTATGGACAATGGCACAACCTACTGGAGTAATACAGCTGATTTTGACTGCAACTACCGGAAGGCACCTTGTTGCCAATGCCGAGTATGGCTTAAAGATACGCCCAGGGGAAGCAGACTTTGTTAAATAGAGAGCAGGTGTTCAAAATCAGAACAAGTTGACGTTTCCTCATTTTAGGAGGCTCGAGAGCAAGGGCAGTGGCCCGCAACTCGTTGAGCCGCGTATTTTACGGAAAGGTGCAAGTTGACTCGGCTGGGGCCCTCGTTGGATGATACGAACTCCGAGTGACCTCCTCACTTTGGGCAACCTGTTGGATTGATGTTTGAGGCCTGGCTCGGTCGCAAGGAAGGCCCGCTGCAGATTTGCGGATCCAGGCACTGGGAAATCCAAGTGTCATGATGGAGCAGAGTTCTTTGAAAATGAGTGGGTGACATAATCCAGCGGACTCACCTTTCGCTTTCCATTGACCCACTGGGGATTTTATGAACTGTGAATATGGACAATGGCACAACCCACTGGGGTAATACAGCTGATTTTTGATTTGTTCAAATCAGAACAAGTCGCAGTTTCCTCATTTCAGGAGGCTCGCGAGCAAGGGCGGTGGCCCGAAATGCGCTGAGACGCGTTGGACCTTGCGGAGCCTCGAAAATGGGCTTCTTTGGGCGCAACGGACCTCGCATCTTCAAATTAAGGATATTTAAAAATAATTTCTACACATTACCCAATGGAGGGTTGTAAGTTAAAAAAAAAACAAAAGGAAACCACGAGTACCAAGAGACATTGCGGCCACTGGGGGCGTGCCAACGGGGACGAACGTTTTAAAATGAGCCCAAATCTCGTGGTCTCACTCATTTGCACAAACAGAAACCTATCGGCGCACCTTTGAAAAAGTTCCAGGGAGGAACGAAACATGTCAGAACTGCCGATTGAAAATCTTGAAATAAAGGTGCAAGCTCCGTTGTCTGGTGTGCGGCTAAATTCTTTCTGTGAGGAAGACTGGTGATTATATATAATATAAAAGACTGATTTGCATATAGCCAGGTTCTGAGCTGGGATGGTGCAGTGAGATAAATAACGGTGATGGATCAAGCCCTGATCTTTGGACTGGGTAAGAGTGGTCTGCTTAATTCAGACACTCTGTTCATCACCACCCCCTTTTCTGAATCGATGGGTTATATCTTAAGCAGCGGTCTTTGCCTCCTGATTTAAAAATGTTCGCTCTGCCTATGAGGAAGAACTACTTTGTTCGAAACGCATCAGGCATCATACTTTACCTGTGTGTGGCAGAGAATGCTGCAGCCTTATTTGAACTAATGGAGAGTGCATCCTAAAGCTTTTGGCAATGTGAACCTTTATGTATTACGCGGTAGCCTTACCGCGGGGACTGCACCAACCGCTGATAACGCGGCCGACGGCCCTTAATGTTGGGGCTGTTGTGGATCCATTTTGTTGGCGCTAGATGATTTGCAGCGTCATCTGCCTTGCACGGATGGCCCATTAATGGCACTATTATAATTTTGTACATTGTGAGTGACTTTTTGAAGTTGATGATCTTCAAGGCTTATATGCACGGACTGCTGATCCCAAAATGCAAAGCGAAATTTCTACAAGGCTCCACCTGGGGGCTATTAAAGTGATGGGTTATATCTTAAGCAGCTGTCTTTGCCTCCTGATTTAAAAAAGTTCGCTCTGCCTATGAGGAAGAACTACTTTGTTCGAAACGCGTCAGGCATCATACTTTACCTGTGTGTGGCAGAGAACGCTGCAGCCTTATTTGAACTAATGGAGAGTGCATCCTAAAGCTTTTGGCAATGTGAACCTTTATGTATTACGCGGTAGCCTTACCGCGGGGACTGCACCAACCGCTGATAACGCGGCCGACGGCCCTTGATGTTGGGGCTGTTGTGGATCCATTTTGTTGGCGCTAGAGGATTTGCAGCGTCATCTGCCTTGCACGGATGGCCCATTAATGGCACTATTGTAAGGTTGTACATTGTGAGTGACTTTTTGAAGTTGATGATCTTCAAGGCTTATATGCACGGACTGCTGATCCCAAAATGCAAAGCGAAATTTCTACAAGGCTCCACCTGGGGGCTATTAAAGTGATGGGTTATATCTTAATGATTCAGAAAAGGGGGTGGTGATGAACAGAGTGTTTGAATTAAGCAGACCACTCTTACCCAGTCCAAAGATCAGGGCTTGATCCATCACCATTTTTTAGCTCACTGCACCATCCCAGCTCAGAACTTGGCTATATGCAAATTAGTCTGACCCTGGCCCAGTGCATCATGGGAACAGGGCAGACCAAACTACCAAGCCAATTCTTATACTGGGAAGGAAACAAGCTACCGGGGACCGGTTTCTGGCATTTCAGCCGTCTTCGGCCCGGCTTGCTTGAATCCTGATGGTGCAATGAGCTAGGGACTCACATCTGAGTATACCCTTCCACGCTTATGGTGGACAAAAATGATTCAGAAAAGGGGGTGGTGATGAACAGAGTGTCTGAATTAAGCAGACCACTCTTACCCAGTCCAAAGATCAGGGCTTGATCCATCACCGCTTTTTAGCTCACTGCACCATCCCAGCTCAGAACTTGGCTATATGCAAATTAGTCTGACCCTGGCCCAGTGCATCATGGGAACAGGGCAGACCAAACTACCAAGCCAATTCTTATACTGGGAAGGAAACAAGCTACCGGGGACCGGTTTCTGGCATTTCAGCCGTCTTCGGCCCGGCTTGCTTGAATCCTGATGGTGCAATGAGCTAGGGACTCACATCTGAGTATACCCTTCCACGCTTATGGTGGACAAAAATGATTCAGAAAAGGGGGTGGTGATGAACAGAGTGTCTGAATTAAGCAGACCACTCTTACCCAGTCCAAAGATCAGGGCTTGATCCATCACCGTTTTTTAGCTCCCAGCTCAGAACTTGGCTATATGCAAATTAGTCTGACCCTGGCCCTGCTTAATTCAGACACTCTGTTCATCACCACCCCCTTTTCTGAATCGGGTTATATCTTAAGCAGCGGTCTTTGCCTCCTGATTTAAAAAAGTTTGCTCTGCCTATGAGGAAGAACTACTTTGTTCGAAACGCGTCAGGCATCATACTTTACCTGTGTGTGGCAGAGAAAGCTGCAGCCTTATTTGAACTAATGGAGAGTGCATCCTAAAGCTTTTGGCAATGTGAACCTTTATATATATATATATATATATATATATCGAACACACCGCCACTCCTCTCGCGCTCTGGATCTGCTCCAGCCAGGAAGGAAGCCAACGGACACGGACCAAGTATAGTGCTCCAAGTTTTTATTTAAGGTGCAGGTTAAGTCCCATGACGTTTCGGCTCGCAAGAGCCTTGTTCACATGACAATGTTTTAATGAGAGATACACCATTATATTCTGCCAGTGATTGGATGATGATCGTCACATGAGAGGGTAGTGTTGCGTCATAGTAGACATAGAAAACATACTGGCAGGTCATTATAATGCATGTTAGTCAAATACAGACATGTATTAATGAAATTTCGGTAAAATACCAAAATATTACCCAAAACCAAACTGAATTTAAATGGAACAGAGGTTATCAAGAAATACGCATAAATCATCAAATTCATTCATATAATAGGATATATGTTATCTAATATCGGTAAAATACCAAAGTTATATCACAGTATTCACAGCAAGCTGTTGTTCAATAAAGTGCAGGTGCATGTTGTTTTTTGTGTGCAAAAACTACACTAGTGCAAATTTAATTGTGCAACAAATCGCAATGGTGCAAAATTAGCAAGGTACGATCATTCACATACCAAATGTGCAAAATACCGCAAAATAGTGCAAAAATTGCTGCTGCCAACAGAAGGGAGACTTTACAATCTAATGGTCCCTCCAGCTGTAATACTGTGTACATAATACACAATAAATACCATAATCAATTAAATAACCACATATACTATCAAATATGGTTAAAACAATTTTACGGTCAATTACCCGGTCCTATACAAATAAAATGATGATAAAATAGCAGATAAATTCATAAAAGACCCTCCGTCCACAGGTCCTTTCCTTCTAATGTCACTATGTTAAAAACAATAATCACAGTGAATAAAGTGCATAGTAGGCTGGGTATATAAGACTGTCAGGGAACAAGGACCCGTCTAGTCCACTTATATCCAGCCTTACCCATCAAATGTTAAAATAATTCATAATCAAATAGCAGCAGAAACAGATTCATGTCAGATCCAAAATCAAAGAATTACAGATTCTGTACTACATTTACGTCAGCCGGGGAAAATCTGTAAAAGTACAAGATTGTTTTAGATGACACATCAATAGTATACTTGTGTATTGGTCATCAAGGTAAGCATGTGTAAAGGTCTTCTGTCACATTTAATCCCCCAGGACTCTTGGTGTTGAGCAAAAGGATGTATTTAGTTTCAAGCCTCCTCAACTTGCTCTCTCTATCTCCACCCCTTCTACTGGCTAGCACTGAATCAATCACCCAGTATTTCAGCAAGGTGTTATTGCTCTGGTGGGCCTCCCTAAAGTGTCGGGCCACTGGGTATGTGTTATCACCATTGGTGATCTCATGTAAGTGCTGTAAAATGCGCTTGTGTACAGCATGTTTCGTGCTGCCCACATATCTCAGTAGACAAGGGCATTGTAGAACTTAGACCGCAAATTCGGTCTTACAGGTCAAAACCTGTGTGATGGGATGAGGATGGTCAGTGAAAACGTCCATGATTCAAAATCCCCCCTTGTTGTATGAGAGGGTCATGGGAGACCAGCTCAAGTAGAGCTGTTTGCCCCCCATACCAATCAATCATCAAAGTGCAAAGGGTTTTAAAAAAGACTCTGCTCAAGAGCATCGGGATGTTGATAGATAAAGTAGCTTTGGTAGGTTGACCATTTTTGTAAGGGCATCCTCCCAGCTAATAAGGGGGAGTAGGGGTTAATGCACTTCACAATCTTTTCCAGTATCCGGGAAATAGTTGGTGCATAGTTTTCTCTCTGTCCACCAAACTGATGGGCCACCAGCCTTATTAGACCTCAGATACACTAAACCCCCATTTGATCCATCAATAGAGTACTTCCTCTGAATGGTCCAACACAGTAGGGGCCGTTAGAGAAAGGACTTTACACCATCCACCCTGTTGGACTTGGCCCTCTCTGCAGGATCACCCCAAACATTTTGCATTCAATTCTCCTGTTTTCTTAACCCGTTTTTGTTGACATGTAGGACTCTGTTCCCTTTACCACTGCAAGCAAGTGCTAAAATGTTTGTGCGCACTCCTCTAAACATAGTAAAATTGTGTTATACCTAATTGGCATTTTTTAATGGACCTGAAGTACACCCTTCATTGTACACGAGTTCCTTTACTTCATTGTCTCAATATTGGCATGAATACACTCTTTTTGCGCTCCGTCCCAATGGCGCGTGTTTAGAATTCATCGAAGAGTAGGGATACGCAGTTTTCCAAATCACAGAAGAGTTGCACAGCCGGGTACACATTTGTGAATCAAGTAAACACGTAATCAGTAGTGTAGCAAACGTTTATCCATTTTATTTCCAAAGTTTTACAATCCTGTCCGACACATCAAAGGTTCAAATTTCTATTATTTCATGCATTTATTTTGCACAAGAATTGTCCATCCGGGCTTATTCACAGGCATGTTTAAGAAACTTGATTCCTCCGTCTTAATAAATCCACCAAATGCATTTCGGTCATTCAGTGACCTTCGTCAGGGGTATTTATAATAATTAAAAATATGCATCAACTTCATAATGTTCTTATACGACAGACATTCCACTCTAAACCTTTTGTTATGAATTCATTCCCCATAAGGTGATTTGTGCTCCATACTCCTGAGACTAGTGTTTCCAATACCATCAGCTATAAACGTGCTCCCCACTCCTTCCAACCCAAAACCTAATATTCAGAAATACTCCCGTATCATACCCCAGTAATTTACAACCTTCCTACCTCAAACACCTCATCAACACACTGTGACATAAGTGCTACACACCATTATGTTCCCAATACTACTGAAATTCTACCCCACTATTTATCTTGCCTCCCTACAACCCACACATTATAAACCCCCCTAAACTACTGTGAAAAGACATTTCCATCACTAGTTTTTACCTGAAATATTCGTACACTCTCCCAGACAGGGTGACTGCACCGGCTCAGTTAAAACACCTTTCTGAGCTCAATCGCTCAACGTAACTGTTATATGTAATTGGCACATTTAATTTACTTGTAGGTCCCCTAGTAAAGTGTTACCACATGTATCTAGGGACTGCAAATCAAATGCTACTAGTGGACCTACAGCACTAATGGTGCCACCCACTTAAGTAACCTTGTTAAACATGTCTCAGACCTGTCTTTGCAGCCTGTGAGCAGTTTTAAACTGCCTTTTTGACCTGGAAAAAGAAACCTTTTGCCAGGCCTAAACCCTCCCTTTTAATACATATAAGTCACCCCTAGGGTAGGCCCTAAATAGCCCATATGGCAAGGTGCATTGTTTTTAAAAAGTAGGACATGCACTTTTAATGTTTACATGTCCTTGTAGTGAAAAACTCTTAATTTGTTTTTCACTGCTGCAAAGCATTCCTTTCCCCACAGGATAACATTATCACATTTAATAAGTGGTAACTTTTCTTTGAGAACAGGTAGAAATACCATGTTTGGTGTTTATGGTAATGGTAAGGGTGGATTTTAGGCACAATTCTGAAAATGGCAGTTTTAGAATGTTGGGAGGATGTGGTGTGGGGAGAATCGTCTGCCCACCAAAATGTGCACACAATATACATAGAAACACGCCGGTTTCTTCACAAAATTCGATTTATTTTCTTCAAATTTAAACTTTTTCGAATGATTCTTTCAAATCCAATATTTCATCCAAAAGCTGGTGGCATACATAATAACAATCTTATGATGCAATTTTCATTTTGTTTCAATGCTTTAGTATACCCAATGCATTTTGGGTCAATAAACGAGGACCCTTCATCAGGGTCTGTAATAAAGGTTAAACAGGACCAAATCAGGTACTCCACTCTAAATAAGACACATGTATAACAACCATACGAGTGTGAGCATGCATACCTAAGATTCCAAAGACCCAAAAGTGTCAAAAAAATGGAAACGAGTGTCTGACAGAAAAGTGCCTAACGCAATAAGATATAACCGTGAAAACTACGTGGCGAATGTGAATTAAATAAAAATGCGATACGCAGTGACTGAAGAGTTAAAGTTAAATGAACCCAGCGTGTGGAAACTCAACAGTTTTTTAAAAATAATGGGACACGCACTGTAGTGTGCTGAACTTAACCGGGTAAACATAAAGTGAGACATGCATGATATAAAACAGATTAGGCTCCACTATCTTTGATAAACTTACATAGGACCGGAAACTTTGAGAGAAAGTTGTCATATTTAATGCTACCATCTGTCAAATGTTTCCTATGTTGACTGGAACCACCATGACGGAGGCTTTTCTGGTGGCTCCACCAGGAGCTGCGCCTCTATTACAGGAACATGGTTGGGGCCTTGTGATTAGCCCTCTTCATATTCATTTGGTGATGGGTAAATGCCCTCAAGCTTGTGCGGACCTCACATTTTATATTGCTCAGAAGATTGAACAGCTTGATGCTGTCTTCCCTTATGTTGGTCCTGTGGAGAAACACAGGATTCTTGCCATGTGTTTACCAAGTGGGACAGTGTTTGCCTCAGTGTATACACTTTATTTTGGCACTCTTGGCGTTCTTCCAAGCGTTCTGAAACAACAGAAGTACAGAATGAGCACAGGGCAGGTCCTGCCCTGGATTTGGGGATGAAATTGATGGGTATTTTTCCTGTTGTCTCCGAAATGATTCTTTCTAATATTAAGGATGAAGCAGTTTGCTTACAGGTTCACCAACCCTTTTCGGCGGTGGCTGACATTGATCGGGAACGTGAGTTGCCAATCATTATTGTTGATGTTTATACATCCTTGGGCCGCAATAATTTGGGAGTCAGACTTTTTACTCAGCCTCAGGGTAAACCCCCTCCTGAAAAGGAGGAACGTCTAGTCTTTCCTAAAAAGACATAGGACAAAATTAAGCAGCAATAGAAGCCTAGGTCTCGTGCTGATTCACCACCACCAGACTCTTCTGAACGTAGAGATGATTTACGGGTTCGCTCTAACATTAAAACTCCAGAAAGTTTTCAGGTTCCTGATCCTCGTTCTTTCTCGTTCCTTTCAGGAATCATTGCATCAACAATTTGGTGGAGGGGGACGACAGGATCACAGATAAGGTGAGACTACGCAACCTATGCCCCAGACGGTGTGAACCCTACTCCTGGACAGGAGTTGGCGGTGACTCTCCTCGACAGCATGGCAGAAGTTACCGTAGTGTGGCAGACACTCCACCAGTTTCTGGAGGCGAAAGCAACGGACACATTTGTGACTGTCGAAATCACGGACACCCATGTAGCTACCCTGATAGACTTTATCATGTAGACCTTCAGATTGAAGGTGATATTAAGTGCACCATAAATGCTATTTTTTGGGACAACCTGACATCTTCTTATGACATTTTACTGGCGGAGGTAGATTGGCCTCCCACGTTTGTTCTTGCTTGTCCTCATGGCGAGGAGGTGATTATTCCTTCCTTTTCGCCATATGTCTCAGATGAGACTAAGCATGTGTAGGCTTTGGAGTGGGCTCTTGCCTTAGCCCCTGTCTTATACCGCAACCCGGCTGGTTGGGATAAGGATTCTCCTTTACATGTTGTGCCTGTTTGCTCTACTCCTCAGCCGCAACCTCAATATCTGATTAATGTAATGCTAAGGCATCCATTAAAGAAATTCTCACTCAATTGGAATATCAGGGTGTAATTGAACCTTGTTTCTCTGCGATGAATAATCCTCTTTTTCCGATTTTAAAACCAGATGGTTAATATCGAATTGTTTTGGATTACAGACATTTGAATAGCAATGTACAGAACACGCATAGTACAGCACTGATCAATGATATTATGCGTAAAAAGTTTAAAACTACTTAGATATTACAATTTGGCTTCTGAGAGCCGTCACTTGTCCGCATTCAGCGCCCCCGGCTCCCACAGGCGCTATGTGAGATTGCCTATGGGGTATAAGAATAGCCCCGGTGTTTTTGCGGCATACATTGTGTCTCTTTTGAATGAAATTGACCCTGACCCTTTTTCATATGCAGATGACATTTACCTGACCGATGATTAATTAAATCCTTGTCTTGCGCGAGTGGATCACATCATCATGCGTTTCACCACATTAGGTTACAAATTCAATTTTGCTAAATCGCATTTTGCGTTTTTGGCTGTTCTTTTTCTTGGTTATTAATTAACCAATGAGGGTAGGGATTTAGCACCCCACTTTTTGGAGAATTGTGCTCAAATACAGCCTCCTTCTACACTTAAGAAATGGCAATCTATATTGTTTTTTTAAAATTTCAGCAGGACTTACATTCCTGACTATGCTCAGCGTATCGATCCACTTTACGCATTGATACACTTCCTTTTCTGCTTCCTCTTGGCTTCTGGCACACACCGCAGTGTTGCATGCTTTGCAGTCTGGTTTGCTTGTGACACAATACTTAAAAAGAAGATTGATTTACTACCATTACTGATTGAATACTACCAATTTGTTTATCCGGATTTTGCCCGGAGCGATCGGTTTCACTTATGTGACTTTTAATGAGGGTGACACAGTTCCCATAGCCTACAAATTCGCATCTGTATACTCCTGCAGAGTTGTGTTTTACTTCTACTGAAAAAATACTGAGGGCTGTGCAGATGGGGATTTTAAAGGAATGCCCTCTTGCACAAGGTAAACACATTTTTGCTGTTTCTCCAGTGCCTGCCTTAGAGGCTGTCATGAAGGCTACTGTTCCTAACTCTAAAGCCCTGCATCCTCATATGATACAATGGGCTACGTGCTTGGCATCGCCTAATGTCAATTTAGTTTTTTATCTTTCTTTACAAACACAAGAATTCCTTCATTATGAACATGTCCATCCTCTCCCTTCTTCAGTTCTTCCTCTTGATGAGCACAATTACATCATTTACACTGATGGTTCCGCTCAACCGGCCATTGGTTCTGAATGAATGAATGAATGAATGACAGGTATTTATAAAGTGCCCAGCTACTCCGACAGGAGTGTCCTGGCGCTAGTACGTTTGCACATGACTGCCCTCAGGATGACTTAGATCTTAAAAAGCCATGTTTTCAGCAATTTCTTGAAGTTAGTCAGATCCGTGGAAGCTTTCAGAGCCAAATGCAAGTCAGCAGAGGATGATTTAAGTACTCTCGTAGGTGCGTAGCAGCGGACACGCTTCCTGAGGTAACCGGCACCCTTACCGTGGAGGGTTGTAAAATAAGTTACCATGGCCTTGAATTTTTTCCGCTCCCTCACAGGGAGCCAGTGTGAGGCCTTGAGATGAGGGGCCAAGTGGGACCTAGGTTTTAATCGGAGAATAACCCTAGCAGCTGGATTTTGCACCACCTGAAGGAGTTGAAGGAGGTAGCCCGGTAGACCAAGGTAAAGGACATTCGCATAGTCCAATCTGGACGTAACCAGCGCCTCGACTACTGTCTTCCCGGAGTCCGGTGGGAGGAGCGGAAGAAATTTTCTCAGCATACGGAGTAGGCAAAAGCAGGTCCCCACCAGGGCCTGTACTTGGGAGTGCATAGAGAGGGCATTGTTGATGTAGATTGCCAAATTCTTCACTGTGGATTGGGCAACGCAGGGGGAGAAAATTCCTCCGGCCACCATTGGCTCCAGTCGCTCCCAGTAGGCAGGCCGAAGAAAACAATCTCTGATTTATCAGAGTTCCACTTGAGCTGATTCTCTTTCAGCCATTTAAAAACCTCTGTGAGGCAAGATCTAATCTCGTCACCATTGAAGTCTTTGCCTTTGTCACAGGAGAAAATTAGCTATCATCAGCGTATGAAATTACGCATATGCCTCGGCCAGTGGTGCTAGAGGAAAAATGTATGAATTAAAAAGAGTTGGGCTCAGAGAAGAGCCCTGCGGGACTCTCACCTCCATACTGGGCATGGGGCCTGAAAAAAATGGTGAGTACCCTTTACTTGTTCTCTAGCCTCCAGATAGGATGTTATCCAGGCTAGAGCCCTACCTCCTATGCCCATGTTGCTCAGTCTGTCGAGGAGCCTCATGTGTGGCACTGTTTCGATCGCCGCCAACAGATCCAGCAGTATGAGGATCGCTCTGCCCCCCTGATCTAGCTTCTCTTTGAGATGTTCCGTCACTTCCAGCAGAGCTGTCTGTATCAGTGATGTAATTGGCCCTAAAGCCCGATTGAGTGGGGTGCAAGAGATTGTGATTCTCCGCGTATTCCAAAATCACTTTATTAACATGTTTGTCCAACACTTTGGAGAAGGCTGGTAGGAGGGAGATAGGCCTATAATTCACGGGAATATTTGGATCAGCACTCAGTTTTTTCAGGAGTGGCAGGATTTTTGCCTGCTTCAAGAGTGGTGGCACAATGCCCGTTGCCAGAGAAGAGTTCAGCACCTTATTGACTGGTTGGCTTATGGTGGATGCTAGAGCAGGTAGTAATTTAGCTGGGCAGGCATCTGCTGGTGATCCTGACTTAGGGCCCATCAGATAAGTAGGTGAATCCTCGATTTCAATGGCTGGGAAGTGTAATAGTGGTGGGCCTTGTGAGTCCCAAGTACTGATGAAGCCTGATTGTTTCATCTTCGATGCTACGTGAAGGCCTATCCTCTCTAGTCTCCACAGAGAAGGACTGATGGATCGTCACTATTTTTTCGTGGAAGGAGCGGGCCACCTGGTTAGTCCAGTTTGCTGACAGTGGGGTTTCTTTACTAATTGTCTTCGGAGCTGTAAAGGACTTTAAAATACTAAAGATCTCCTTGCCCTTGTTATTAGTGGTCACAATTTTGGTCTGCAGATAGCTTATCTTGGCCACTTTCACCATTTTGTAATGTGATTTTAAATCTGCCCTGTAGATGATCATATCTGCCGAAAGATAATGGTTATGCCACTTTCTTTCAAGGCTTTTGCATTTACTTTTGCTGACTCTCAAGGATTCACTGAGCCAGGGAGCTGAGCGACAGACTCTCCTTGAAGTGCGGGAGGTCAGAGGAGCGTCCGCTTTGATGTTAGTCCTAAGCCAAGAATCTAAAGCGCAAGCGTCCACTACGGGATTGTCCGAAAGTAAAGGGACAGATGAATCGTGTGCCCTCTACAGGGACAGCAGAGATATTTTATTGAAGGCTCTGAAGTTGTATTTGCCGCTTTCTTCCTAGATGGCACATGCTTCCCTGTATCTGATATCCAGAAGATGACAAGGAAGTGATACAACCAAGTTAAGGGGATCGGAGGATCCATGTCCAGTTCCGTATTACAGAAGATTTTATCTAATATATGTCCCAGCTTGTGTGTGGGATCCGAAATGATAAGCATTAATTTAAAGGCTGGCTTATTCTGCAACCTGTGCTATTATATTAGGTACAATAGTAGATGGAGTTTTTCACACTTTTTCGGTTCACATGCGGTCCCTTGGGGACTGCACGGCCCAATTGGCCAAGTTGCGAGCTCTACTTTTAGCTCTCAAATTTGCTAGTCCTGAATTGCCCCCCCCCCCCCTTGTTGTTTGTGACTCTTTTTATTGTGTACTGTCTTTCAATGACAATTTGTTTTTTGGAAACAAACTGATTTTCAGGATTCTAAAGATAGCACAATCAAGCATAAAATGTTTTGGGTCAGTATGGCCACTCTTAAAGACAGTTTGCCACTTACACATGTTATCCACACATTAGGTCATCAATGTGCTGGAGTGCATGCTGTTGGTAATTCTATGGTTGATGAAGCAGCCACATTTTGGTGGCTATAGTGGCAAAAAAGGAGGGTAATCCTTTTTCCCAGGGTTTACCGTCCCTCTGTACCAGATGACTACTGACAAAGTACCATTTGTAACTATTCCTACAGTGGGTTATCGCTTGATTCCCAATGATGACCGGAGACTATGGCTCAGTGTGGCTACCCATGAAGGCTTAGCTTCAGCTCATGCAGGAGTGTCTGCTACAGTTTCTCTTTTACAGCAATGCTATTGGTGGCACGGTTCATACCAGTAGACTCGCAGATATGTGCTTTGTTATGAGATTTGCAACAAATGAAGAGTTCTACTGTGTAGCTTTCACCTCAGACTGATCTTTTCATTTCTAACCATCCATTTGGGTGTATTTATCTTGATCATTGCGGTTCATTAACATCCATAATGCTTTCAAATATATTTTGGTTGCAGGGGATTCATGCACTAGATTCCTCTGGGTTTGGCCGCAGAGCTCTGCCGACGCTTGTTTGCATGTCTTTGTCTGGACTTATGCCTGTGGCTTTTTTCATTCAGACAAAGATATGGCTTTTGCCTCTACAGCTTATAGTGATTTGATGAAGTCCATTGGGGTGCAGGTGCATTCCACATCTCCATATAGACCTGAGGACAATTCTGTTGTGGAACGGATGAACCGTGACGTAAAGCAATCTTTAACAACAAGGGTATTAGGTAAGGGCCTTGGCTGGTTGACTCACCTCTATGGGGTTCAACATGCTCTTACTAACCTCCAACGAAGATCTCTGGGTGGGTGGACCCCGTACGAAATGCCCTTTGGCATTATAATGTTTGTTCTAGACCTTGAGGGTCTAGACATTGTGGCGGCAGCCACTACATTTGTCATAGATAACCACTGTACGGTATTACAGGATTTACAAAAGAGTGGTGATGCTCTGGGGAAAACACATTTGCCCTCACCCTCGCCAGCGGATGCAGCAGTTCTGATTCCTGTTTCTGGCTTGCTCCCCAAAGTTAGTGGTCTTGTTCGTGAAAAAGTGGCGATCAAGAAATAATTTGGTCCCTCATATTGTGCTCCTGTCCCAATTCTTGGTCTTCAGGGCACCAAACTGTGATTCTACCTCTGCTACCAAGATACAAAGAGAATCGCTTTGTTTCGATTGAACATGTCAAGCTACATCATATGGCCAATACTCAGTAGTATGCCTAGGAGTGTCCCACATCGGGATATTTTTTTTACAACCTGTGAGCACCCTTCATTCCGATTCTCCCCAGCTGCCGGAGGGTGATGTCGAGACTTCAGTTGACCAGTTATCAGTTTTACCTTCTTCACATTCTACAATGGAAATTGTTTATTCTGACCCACCTCTTAATTCCCCAGTGAAAGGGCAAGCCTCAAGCCTAAATCCAAATGATTGGGATGTCAATGCTGTGAATTCTTTGTTTCTAAATTACAATATTACATTTTCTTTGATACAGAGGATTTGTATTTGAATTCGGCTAACTATGCCGATTTATTTGTTACCAACATTATGGCCATAATTTTCTGCATAGAACTAGTGGACAGCATCCCCTTTTTAATTATACACAATGGGAATATTGCCCTACTCCATCTCCGGGTAGTTCTAGCACGAAAAAGTGGAAGTACACTTATTTTAACAGATATAATCTTTCAGACCCGGCCTCATATTACTATAAATTGATTCCACCTTCTAAAAAATATATGCATACTAAGATAATTTATTGCTCTTCTTTTATTGAAAATGTGGCACTGAAGGGATATGATTATTGGAGAGATAACATATTTAAAATCAGTATGGGACACTAAGTTCTGGCAAATTCATGGTACTGAGTCCTTGTCCCATGCATGTCTGATACTAACTCAAATGATCTTTCTTAATGACACAGTCCAACACACTACTTGTCTGGGATTGGCTAAAATTAAAGAATTGAATACTCTCACTATTCCGTCCCTGGCCCTTTATGAAAACTGTGGGAGTGCCGGAGCCCACCCGGAGAATTTGCCGATTGATGCTCCGGTGGTGAGGCGGCCTGCCTGATTTCCAATGGCTGTGCCTGTCCCTCAAGTTTGAATTGAAGGCGGCCCTGGAAGAAATCAGATCCTTGGTCGGGCGCCCTGTGAGGAGTTGTGCCCCCCACGTAGTGAAGCAGCTTTAAGGGGAAGACTCTCTGGGCGAGTGACCGTCTGTGCCGCAGCCCAGCCAGAGCATGGAAGGAATAATTTCAAGAGAGGAGGGTGGAGATCTATAGGCCCCGGCGGTAGGAACAGACTGTTGGAGCCGCCGGAGCCTAATAACTTGAGCCCAAGCTGCTGGGGGCCCAACTGGATTAAGCCTCAATAATTACCTACTGAGGCAATAATAAGAGGCCCGGAGGAGCTAGGGGACTGATCCCCTGGACCCTGACCACAGGAATACTAGAGGCCCCGGAGGACACATCTTTACTCTAACCACCCTTCACTGTGTGCCGGAGCTGCGGGTACACCGGAGGTTACATTTGAGGAAGAACTGCGCTGTACTGAGTGACGGCCTCTTGTTCCGGGGGAGGCCTGACTTTAAAATGCCTGACTTTAAAATGGTGGATGCTCTGCGAGGAGTTCGGCCACACCGCCGTTCAACTCTGCTGCCATAGTGTTACAGATGCAGATGATTCAAAGCAAAACGTCCTGCATGCTACTCCTCACACAGCCACAGAAAAAACTCTCCAAGTACGACAGTGGGGGAGGGGAGATCACCTTGAACGTGGGCCGGAGCCTGTTTTCTCTTCGCTCTGAGAATGATCGAGTACCTGGGGAGAGACGAGTGCCTGGAGGTGAGAGAGTAGGGAGGACCGAGGTGAGCGGGGAGGAGACTTGGGTCGGACCATGGCTGGGGTCTAGCTGGTGGCGGAGAGTTACCCTGCCTGGATCTGATGAACTACGATAGCACGCTCGCCCTCCTGTTATGCTATGTTATGTTATCCTCCATTTATATCGCGCACAGCTACTCTGAAGTGTCCCGGCGTGAAAGCCAAATGGAAGAAGGAGAGATAGCCAGATCAGATTAGGAGCTTACTTAAACAGCATCGTTTTCAGGTGTTTTTTGAACAGTAACACAAGAAAGGGTACAGAGTTCCCCGGGAAGAGTGAAAGAAAAGAAGTGCGTGTACTGGACAGAAGGAGGGAATCCCCTTGTTGGAACTAAAACCCTCACACACCCAGGTAACTAGGTGTCATGCTTCATCATATGGGTTCTGCTCCTCGTCAGACTGGCGCTGCAATGCCTGACGGGCTCCCGAAACCGGGGCTCTTTATCGGAGATCTTTTGTTCCGGCCATATGGTGCATACGTGTGAGAGGGCGGGGAGGTGTAGTCGTGACGTGAAAGGGTGAAATTAAAAAAGGTGGGTCAGTCCACAATCTAATTTATTCACGTGGTAGACTCCCTTGATTAAAAGGTGGGAGGGGAGATAAATGCGCTGAATCTATCCGAGCATGTTAACTACTACCCTCTGGTTTTTGAACAGGCTCAGGTCGTCGTTGTTCCGTAGTTCAAAGGGCAAGGCATTCCAGGCCACAGCTTCTCTGACTGAGAGGGAGCTACCTCCCGTTGTAGCCAATGGATACCTGGGGACCAAGGCCAGGCATTGGCCAGAGGAGCGTAGCTGTCGGGGCGGCACGTAGAACGTGAACCGACTTCTAAGATACTGAGGGCCAGACTTGTAAAGCGCTCCATGGACCAACGTGAGAGCCTTAAACAATATACGTTGGTCGACCGGAAGCCAGTGCAAAACTCGAAGAAGCTGGCTCGCACTGGACCTTCCCGGCATACACAGTAAATCTCTAGCCGCTGCATTCTGGACAATCTGTAGCTTTCTTAACTGATATGCCGGAAGGCCAAAATATAAGGCATTAGCATAGTCCAGGCGTGAGAGAATGAGAGCCCGGGTCACCATTTCTTTAGCCATTCTAGGCAAAAGTGGAAGAAACTTTTTAAGGCACTTCAGTGTGCCAAAGCACACACCAGCCAACCTGTTGATCTGGGGCAGAAATCTCAATTCCTCGCTAAACCATACCCCCAAGTTTTCTGCAGGCTCCCCATAGATTTAGGCAAGGGCTAGCCTGCTGGCCAAATATCTTCTCTAAAATGGGAGGGAGGGGGGGGGGGGAGGGGGGGAAGGATCCGTAAAGAAGCACCTCCGATTTTTCTTCATTACATTTTAATTGGGCCTGGGCTAGCAACTGAAAAACTCCTGTGAAAAATTTTTGGCCTTCACTGGGAGAGATCTGTTTTCTTGTTTTCTTCCACGTAAAGAGGAGCTGGGTGTCATCAGCATAAGCTATGGTCTTGGCCCCCAGCTCCTCCGCCAAATAGGCGAAGGCCGGCGTCCAGACTTGCTGCATTCTATTGGTCACAAAAGATTTAATCCATTCCCACGCCTCTCCAGAAATGCCTTGGAAAATAAAGACGTGTCTGGTCACGAGTTTGCTGCTGTTTTTATTTTATTTTAACCAGCAACCTCGAGCTTCCGATTGTTCAGATAGCTCCTGTGATTTTTTCACATTTTTTTTCACACATGCATTCAACTTAGGCTCAAACAGTGAGGTTGAAACATAACCTGACCAAAATTATACACATTTCATGACAATTACAAACGTGAATTTACAAAATTATACTGTTTTAGACAAAAACAACTTAATTTGAATCAATATTCTGGACACATAAATTTCAATGCTTAACGGTACACCAGTAACAATCAAATGTTCAATTTCAGTCCTGTCTTCTTATTATTTGTACATTTCGGACTGAATATCACCAAGGGTATTTTGTATTTAAAAAATAAATCAATTCCTCTTTTTGCGCCCTTGGTGATAACGAATAAATCACTTGTGGAAATGCCGACGCATTTCCAAACCCGGTCCTATAATTCGGGGCGGGTTTTTCTTCAGGGCAACCTGGGTACCTGATGAGTTAAAAAGTGAAAAGAACTGTTTTAGTGCCTTCTCCTATTTCTTTGCAACTAAAATAGCGCTTATAGAACATGTGTGTACCTTAATGTTCCAGCGCTGCATGTGTCATTGTGCTTCTTCACAACTACGGAGTTTTTGAGTGCCTGTGTAAACAGTACACGGCCTTTAGCTGTCTGTACTGGCATTCAATATTGGCATTTCTATATTTTCAATATAAAGCCACTTACTTGTCTGGTTAGCTCTAGTGCGCAGATCGGTTCTTTCTATTCAAACTGTTTATATTGGAACTGTTTCTGTTGGAAGAAAGATTGAGCTTATGTCAGTTTCTTACCCTATTCAGTGTCGGGGAGCCGACTCTCTGTTCCGCTACTACCAAATGCTTACGTTTTGTTTACGTGTTTGGGTGGGGGGTTCTTTCTTCGTTCTGCAGTTTTAAACCTCCATATCGCACATTATGCTGCGTTGCGTAGCCGTTATTTTCTGTGGCCGCGGTCGCTTTATTAGGCTAAAAGGAATTGAGACCTTTATGTTAATGCGCTCAATTCACGTTGTTGAGAAGCTCAACTTACGTTTTGAATTTCGCGGCTTACCTCCTTCGGCCGTTCCTGCGTCTTTGCTTCCAACAGCTTTCACTCCTAGTGTCTAGCGTGTGAGTGAGGACTGACAACTAGTTTATGCGGAAGTCAGCATCAATGTCATCTGACTCCCTAAGAATTCTGGGAATTGTAGTTTTTTAAGATTATCTAATGAACCGACTGCTTTTAATTGAGCTCATTTGCTGAGGGAATGACCTTGGTCCTCTATGACTGCGGCGGCTTGCAGGATGGATATTAAAAGATGCTGGTGGCGTACACGGGGGAATCAGTGTAGGTTCCTTTGTAGTTCGCTTAGTTTATTCACTCCATTCATCACACTGTTGAACTTTAAAATTAAATATGCTTCTCTGCACAACAGTAGTGTGTCAATGTCTCCTCCTCGTGTGGGGGTTTTAATTGCAGACAACACGTCCATCTGAAATCTTTTTCAGTATGTCGGCATTGTTGGAAATGCTGTACCATTGGCGCTGTCTGTATGTTGAGTTTAATTCGTGATCTGTGTTGCGCAATTCTTTGATTTATTTGTTGGGTCGTTTTCCCAATGTATAGTTTGGGACAGGGGCAGATTATTGCATAAACCAGATTGCGGCTTTTGCAATTTGTGAATTCCTTATGATTCCATTTAATGGTGTTGTACTGAAATTCAATGCCTTCAATGGTGTTGACGCACGAGACGCATTCGACCGAGTAAGCAGGAGTCTTCTCTGGAACAAACTCAAGGGCTGGGGCTTGCCAGCAGAAATGCTTAACGCCATAACTGCCCTTTACACGGAAACCTGGGCTAGAGTAAAGCTGGGCGACGGGTGTAGCACAACCCCGAGCATTTTTACCCAGCGAGGATTGAAACAAGGATGCGTGCTAGCTCCCAGCCTCTTTAATTTGTTTCTTTCAGATATCGCACAGTACATTGAAAAAGCCGATTGTCACCCTCCAAACATGGCCAATGAGTCAGTCGCCATCCTACAATATGCAGACGACATTGTCTTGCTGAGCCAGACTCCCATTGGCTTACAGAGAGCAATAAATCATTTAGCATCCTACTTGGATCAGGCGCAACTGGAGCTAAACAAAGAAAAAACAAAAATTGTTCGCTTAGTGGATTCTAAAAAGACAAAGTTTAAATGGTCGGTAAAAGGGGCAACCGTGGAAGAGCAGCGTTCATATAAATATCTTGGCATAATAATTGAGCAGGGCATATCTCACAAGGAACAAAAATTGGCTTTAAAAGCTAAAGCCCAATCACTAATCTATGCTTACAGACTTCTACGTAAAAAACTAGACTGCCCGAACTACACTCATCTGCTGAAAGTCATGGCCGCACAAATCCAGCCCAGCCTATCGTACGGCTTAGTCACCTGGTGTGGAAAAGAAGCAAATCTACTGAACGAGCTCCAGACCAGGATCTACAAGGCCGTTTTTGAGCTGCCAAAATCTGCCTCTCCTTCTCAGGTTCGACTGGAATTCGGCTTACAGCACCAGAAATTCCGGGTAATGAGTAGCTTTGTCAAACTTTGTCATAAATTCCGCTGTTCTAACCCGGACACCCTGAACAAGTTATGCTGGGATGAAATTAAGCACCAGATGAACTTAGAAATACCGAGCTCATGGGGAAGCTTTTTGAGAACAGCTTTGACCGAGCTGGAACTACAAACAGCGTGGGAAAACGGGGAAGACAGAGTAAGCTTCGGCAAAGTCGTAAACGCCGCAGCTAAAAAAAAATTCTTGCTGGCTGACAAAAAATCAATCTCTAAGCGCCGGCATGGGTGGACAGTCATCAACTCATGCAGAACCCTAAAGCCCCCAAATTATCTATCCGCTCACTTCAGCTTGCAATTAAAAAAGAGCTTTACAAACTTCCGCATGGGCTTGCACGACTCAAAAGACCTGTATCCAACTTGGAAAAAGCCCATCAATCCGCAAACTGTCGATTATGTGGTTTTAAATCAGAATCTGTAACTCACTTATTATGTGCTTGTCCAGCAGTCCTGGAACAGAGGAGACAGTATTTAAAATTAATTTTCAATGAGTTGAACATCCGTTCATGCAGACAAGCAGTGATAAGCTGGCTGGAAGGCGCTTCCATTATCTTGGTCTGCAGGGGCGTCAAATTCATGACAACGGTCAGAAACCTCCTACGGCAAGCAGACGAAGAGTAAACAAAATAAGCAGGATCAAAGTCACCTTCAATAGCCGACCAATAACATTAATGAATGGACAGCATGCTTACTAGCGACTAGCTGCAGGTCGCAAATAGTGGTGTATGAACATTAAAATTTGGAACACTGGGGTATACACTATGCAATTATCTTTTCCAAAAGGTCCCCAAATTTTTAAAAATAAATATATTTCCTTTTATATAATTATGGAACCATGTCAAAATCAGGTGTATTTATAAATGTAATGACATTTTTACTACGTTTTTATGGACATGGGGGGGGGGTTTGTAATGATTTTAATTAATCAAACAATAAACTTATACAGAGACACAGGTACCACATTTATGGTGTCCTTCAATAGGTTTGAGTTTCCATATGGCTCGTAGATCTGATTTGACTTGGCTTGTCCCTAGGTCTGCCCTTACTAGCTGTTGTCCTATGCTCCTGTTTTTTTTTAGAGCAAAAAGTGGTTTATCCAAGGACATGTCAAGGCCTGTTACTAAGTGCCAATTTTTCATGATTATGGCTTTGAATTTGTTGGTATAGGGCCCATAAGTCGTTACACACACAAGCTTCTCCAATGGTTCTTTTTGTTTTTCCGTCAATAATTCTTCTCTGGGTGTGAACCTAGCTCGTTTGGTGGACTGTTTAAGTATTTTGCCTGGATATCCTCTCTCTTTTAGCTGATTGCTAAGAATTTCTGTGTGTGCTACAAAGTCCTCAATCCTGGCACAATTTCTCCTAATCCTAAGCATTTGGCTATAGGGGAGGTTAGCTTTTAAGTTTTGGGGATGGTAGCTTTTGTAGTGGAGGATTGTGTTTTTATCTGTTGCCTTGCGGTATAAGGTGGTGATTAGCTTTTGATCTTGTTGAAAAACCTCTACATCTAGAAATGTGAGGCGTGTTTTGCTACTTGAAACCGTGAATTTAATATCAGGGTGTCGCGTATTTAGCCATTCATGGAATTGGGTCAAGGTTTCTATGGTGCTGTTCCACTGGCACCAAATATCGTCGATGTAACGATACCATGTTAAGATCTGATTTCGGTAGGGATTGTTGTGGTACACGAAGCGTTCCTCATACAGGGCCATGAAGAGGACCGCCATCTCAGGGGCATAAGGACACCCCATGGCGGTCCCCTTCACCTGCATGTAGAACGTGTCCATGAACCGGAAGTAGTTCCTTTTTAGTGCGATTCTGGCCAGGTGAGAAATGCCAACATGTGACAACCGTGCCAAAAGTTGGCGGTGTGGAACGGTGTCAAATGCGGCAGAGAGGTCTAGAAGAACCAGAGCTGCTCTGCCGCCAGCATCCAGACACTCTCTAATAGCCTCTGAGACCTCCACTATGGTTGTCTCAGTGCTATGGGAGGCCCTGAAGCCCGACTGGGTGAATGGAAGTGCATTGTTTTTACCTTTCAATTTAATGAGCAAACAAAAATTAATGGCCATGAAAGATGCTACATACAATATGCTGCATATAGAAAACCTTGAACAACTACCCTTCACTGTGGCAGAGACTCATTCTGCGGTCTGGTTTATACACAGGGTTATTTTGTTGCCCATCTCGTTGTTTCAGTTTACTGCCTGCATGAAACATTTCCCCGTAGGTAGATATGGAGGGGAGGATTGTGAATCCACTGTCACACTTTCCCTTGTGTGTCAACAACAAAACTTCACGTCGCATGTAATGTTTCTGCCCCTAATTTGGATTGTTTTTTAAAAGGAACTCTTGTTCCTGTGTTAGACCTGACATCATTGGCCTGAGTCTCTCCTCCATTTTTTTCTGTTTGCCTCCCCTGTTTACGATGTTTTTGCTGGTATATTGCTTTGGGCACTGTGCCACTGCTGATCAGTGCCACAGTGCAAGTGCTCACTATGTAAAATTACTGTATTGATTGAATTCCATGTTTAGCTTATTTGGTTTACTGTCAGTCCCTAGTCTAGTGCACCAGGAGTGCCAGGGCTTGTAAATACAAATGCTGCTTGTGGGCTTGCAGCACATGCTGTGCCACCCACAAGGGCGGCCTAGTAAAAGTATGTCTAAAGGTCTGCCATTGCTAGACCTACGTGCAGTCTGGTACTGTGACGCTGACTGCGCAAGTACACCTACTTGCCAGTCCCCAAACCTTCCCTTAACTTCATGTTAGTCACCCCTATGGTAGGCCCGCGGGCAGGGTGCATTGTAAGCATAAAGTAGGACAAGCCTGACCAAGTTGGCATGTCCTAATAGTGAATTACAGCCATATTCGTTTTTCACTATTGTGAGGTTACCTGCTCTCCATTAGTTAGAATGGGCTGCCAGGATTATTAATGCTATAATCCTAGCTGGCTCGGGGAGCATGGGGCAATGTCGAGTTTGGTATCCCTGAACTCAGGGTTTAATAACGCATCCGTTTGTGTGGATGGTTTTTGGACTCTGGATTTGAAAATAGCACTTTTAGAAAGTGGCTATTTTCCTGTCTAACTATTTCTGGTTTCTGCTGGTTTGGTGTGTGTGTGACAGGGGCTGGGTGGCTCCAGAGTTCTGAATGAGTCAGTGTGGGGTGAGTGGTGCATTTGCATTGAGAGTAGGGGGAGAGTAGTTCCTGATAGCCTGCCCTGCCTGATACAATGCTGGCTCCACCTCCTGCTGGGCGACTGATAGCTCTGCTCCTGCCAGTGACAATACTGGCTCCACCTCCTGCTGGGCGTCTGAGGACCCAGCCCTGCACAGTGAATAGGCCAGGTGCCTCTGCCTGGCTACACCCACAACAAACCCAGGATGAGGGGAATTCCCCTGCATGGACAAAGGGATCAAAGCCAAAAAGGGGTATAAGAGAAGGACCCCTGAACCAAGACTTTAGATCACTTCTGACAAGGAACCCTGAACCAAGGACAAGAAGCCTGCTGATCCAAGGACTTGCCTACCCCTTCTGCCAGAGTGCTGTTTGCTGGGGGGAATCCTGCAGTTGCTTCTTTATTTTTGCCAAGGAACCAGGAGAGAGGAACTGTGTGTGTACTCTCAAACTTTGCTAAAGAAAATCTCCAAGGGCTGAAAGAGTGCCAGCCTCCTGTTGAAGTCACAGGGCTAAAGGACTTCATTTATTTGCTAAAAGTGCTTGTTGCTGGAACCTGAAAATCCAGCACCTCCGAAAGAATCCAGCAATCTCGACGCCGTCGGACGCCGCCGAATCCAGCTCGACATCGTGAGTAACGGCTCCAGTGTCCCGCTTCCTCGACGCCGGCCGCCGGGCCCGATCGACGCCAGTAGCAACGCCAGTGAGTAGCGAGATTGGCTCCAGCTCCAAGTGACCCCGTGTCTGTGCCGCCGCTGATCGCATCGACTCCGAGCACTCTCGACGCCATGAGCGCTGCTCACTCTTGCAACATCATCATCGACATCGACGACGACGCCGTATCCTGCTTCACCTCGGGAGCGCTGCTCCTGCCTGACATCTGTCGACGCCGCTGCAGATCGCCCCGACCCCGAGGCACGATGGACGCCGAAGACGCGATGCCGGACATCTTGACGCCGCTAATCATCGTGTGCTTCGCTTTTCCAAGGTACTGTGTTATGTGGGGTCTGTGTGACTCCGGGCTCGATGTAGCGCTCCTCGCGGTCGACGCCAAACCTTTGGATTAACTTTGCCTCGACGTCGTGTGACTCCCGTGTGGGTTACATTGTTGCCAAGAACTGTGATTTAAAGAAGAAGGATTGCTTTTGTTACTAAAGACTTTGTGCTAAGAAGAAACTACACTTGAACTATTATTTTTCCTTCCAAGAGCATTTATTAAGATTGTGGTATATTTTTGTCGTTATTTGGTCTTGTGCTAAGCCTTTATATAAAAATCCTTATTTTTATAATACTACTGTGTCGTGTCCATTTGTAGTGTATTCACACTATTACTGTATGTGGTCATAAATGCTTAACGCACTGCCTCTGAGATAAGCCTGTCTGCTTTGCCAAGCTACCAAGGGGGTGAGCAGGGGTTATCTAAGTGTGTGATCCCCTTGCCCTGATTAGAGGAGGTGAGTCCCTATTTGTCAGAAGTGTATACCTCTGCCAACTAGAGACAGCCAAGTCTAACATTGGTGGGTCAGCGGTGAGGATTTGACCTTTGCATTTATGACCTATGTGCAGTGATTAGTGTGCGCTACATAGTGAAAGCAGACCATAGCGCAGCCACAATCAATTTTTGGTAGGATTCTATTTTTGTTCTCCGCTTTTCTGAAGCTTGATTTTTGAACACTGCCAGTTTTGACCATGAGTGATGCTGGAGTCACTACCCCTGTTGTTGTTGTGGAGGAGTTTGATAGGAAGAAGATAAAGAAATACAGGAAGAAGCAGCTGCAACACTTTTGCGAGCAGTTTAAAGTTCCTACCACAGGCCTCGAAATTAAAGAGGATTTTCGCAAAGCTTTGTAGGCCTGGTTAGAGTCCAGAAATCCCTCTGATGCGGTGGTGGTACCGCCAGGGGAAGGGGATGAGGAGGTGCCAGTGAATGGGCCTGTGTCCTCTCCCGGTAGCAGTGTTTCCTCTAAAGGTCTTTCTCCTGAAGAAAGAGAAGAAAGGGGGAAGGAGCGAGCATACAACATGGAAATGGCAAAACTTAAGATAAATGGGCAGTTGGAGTTAGAAAATGCAAAAGGCAGGAGAGAAGCTGATATGGAGATCAAAAGGTTGGAGTTTGAAATAGAAAAGTTAGCCTTTCAGCGTGAAAAAATGGTGAGGGAAATGGAGCTCCAAGCTAGAGTTTAGAATTGAATCCCTCTGGTGGCAGCATCCTATCTGTGCCTGCAGAAAGTAGGTTTTATTTTCCCAAAGATCTGATCAAAGATTTTCAGAAGAATGAGGAAATTGGTCAATGGTTTAAAGCATATGAGTTAGCATGGTTGGCCCACCATGTCCCTGAGAAGAATTGGGGAGCGGGGTTGTGGAGTCGCTTTGTGAATGAGGGGAGAGATACCCTGTTGGACATGCCTGTTGAGGATAGGACGTCTTATGCTCATATGAAAGATGCTTTAATGTTAAGGTATAACCTAAACCCAGAAAAGCACAGACAAACCTTTAGAGAATGTAAGAAATTGCCTGGTACTACGTGGGTTGAATATGTGTCATTTTTTTGCAGAGCCATGGATGGTTGGGTAAAGGGCAGCAAAGTGGAAAGTTATGAAGCTCTTTATGATTTGTTTGCTTGGGAGCACTTGTCTAATAACTTTTTTCCAGAGCTGCGCCAGCACCTTATTGATAGCAAGATATCTAACCCTAGAAAACTTGCTGAGGAGGCGGACCGCTGGGTCAGTACCAGGGTCCACAAGGGTCCAGTGGGAGACTCAGCCAAAGGTGGGCAGGGTCCCCAGCAGAAGAGTGGGGGGGACAAGGGCAAACAGAGGGAGTTCCAGAAAGGGCCCCAAAGTAATCCCCAAGGGAACTAAGGGAAGGGTTCCCAGCCTCCCCCTGTGAAGAAGCCAGGGGCCCGACAGGTAAACCTGTTCATAGGGGCCCATTGACCTGCTATGTTTGTAAGCAGGTGGGACATCGTTATTATGATCCCCAGTGTCCCATGAGGGACTCTAATGCACCACCACATGCACCCCGCCGTCAGTTGGCGAGTGTAGCCCTGGGAGGGGAGGAGATGGTTGCCCCTGGTGGGAGGGGTCCCGCAGAGATGTCCCTGGTCTCGCTAGGAGAATGGAAATGGTCCCTCCACCCCCTCTGCCTAGTAACACTAATAAATATAGGCAGTGGGTGACCATTAATTGCCATAGAGTGGAAGCTCTCAGAGACACCGGAGCGAGTGTGACAGCTGTCAAGTGTCACTTGGTGTCCAGAGAGCAGGTGGTTCCCCACGCATTCTACCCTGTGATAGCTGCTGACAACTCCCAGAAATAGTGTGAGGTAGCTCAGGTTCCCTTTGAATGGGGGGGAGTGTCAGGTACTCTTCAGGTTGCTGTGAGGCCCGCCATGCCTGTTGATTGTCTCCTGGGCAATGATTTGGAAGACTCCCCTTGGGCTAAGGTGGAGCGAGAGACACATTTGAAAATGTTAGGTGTGCCAGAATGGGTGTGTGCAACCACTCGTTCGATGACAGCAAGTAAGGGTGTTGATGGGGTCCCGGAGCCTGAAAGTATGGCCCAGGACCCAGCTGTGAAGAGTAGAGGCAGGAGGTGCGGGAAACCGGCCCCCATAGTTCCCTTGGTCCAGGAGGAGGCAGACCCTGAGGGGGATGCCCTGGAGCCCACAGGGGAACAAGTTGCTGAACTGGGAGACCTGCCCGAGCTGACCCACTAGCAGCAGGATGGTGGTCCCTCCAGGGAAGAATTTTGTGCAGAACAGAAAGTGTGCCCTTCTCTTGTGGGTATGAGGCAGTAGGCCTCAGCCCAAACCACAGGTGATCAGTCAGGGACACATTTTGTCTACTGGGAGAACGACCTCCTGTATAGCGAGCCTAAGGCTGCTGAGCCTGGGTCAGCCCATGTGCTGGTGGTACCCCAGCGCTTCAGAGCCTTCCTACTGGGTTTGCTCATGACGTTCCATTAGCTGGACATCTGGGGCAGGACAAGTCCTATGACAGGCTTGTCACCCATTTTTATTGGCCTCTGATGAGAAGGGATACAGATATCCAGATATCCATTGTAAAACCTGTCAAACTTGCCAGGCAAGTGGGAAAAGTGGAAGGAAGCAGAAGGCTCCCCTCCAACCTTTTCCCGTCGGCAGGACCCCCTTTGACCGGGTGGGGATTGACATTGTTGGGCCCCTGGACCCCAAGACAGCCCTGGGCAACAGGTTCATCCTGGTCTTGGTGGACCATGCCACACGGTACCCGGAAGCCATCCCTCTCAGAACAGTGATGGCCCCCATGGTAGGCCGGGCACTGATGGGTGTTTTCTCCCGCATGGGGTTCCCCAGAGAGGTGGTGTCAGACCGGAACACCAACTTCATTTCTATTTATATGAAGTCTCTGTGGAAGGAGTGTGGGGTAACCTACAAGTTCACCACTCCTTACCACCCTCAAGGTAATGGGCTGGTTGAGAGATTCAACCGGACCCTTAAAGGCATGATCATGGGTCTTGAAGAACCAATGAGGCGTAAATGGGACGTCCTCTTGCCATGCCTGCTGTTTGCTTACCGTGAGGTGCCACAGAAGTCTCTAGGGTTCAGCCCCTTTGAGCTTTTGTATGGACACCCGGTAAGAGGACCTTTGAGTCTGGTCAAAGAAGGCTGGGAGCAATCTCCCAGGAAACCTCCCCAGGATGTATACAGTTACATGCTGGCCTTTAGGAACCAGACTAGGCGCTTCAGAGATCTTGCTCAGGCAAATCTGGAGGCCAGCCAGGAAGAAATGAAGCGGTGGTACGACCGGAATGCCACTCTGGTCGAACTTCAGCCTGGTCAGAACGTTTGGGTCATGTCCCCTGTGGAACATTGTGCGCTCAAGGACAGGTGGACTGGACCATTTAAGGTTGTGGAGAAGAAGAGCGATGTCACCTACTTTGTGGACTTGAAATCTCCCAGGAACCCCTTGAGGGTCCTGCATGTCAACCATTTAAAGCCCCACTTAGAAAGGTCCGAAGTGGGCATGCTCCTAGCTACAGATGCTGGAATGGAGGAGGAGAGTGAGCCTCTTCCTGACCTCCTGTATGCAAAAGAGCAAGATGGGTCAGTGGATGGTGTGGTCCTCTCTGACAGTATAGCTGTAGAGGGTTTTTAGAAACTTCAGATGGTGAGGGCGCTCTACCTAGATTCATCGTTAAAAAGTTACTGAACAATTGGTAGGAGAGTGGTGCGTAAAGACGAACGGAGAAGCCCTTAACCGTTCACACAGAAAATCGGAAGACTTTCACAAACATAGAATAGCAATGCTCTTTCACACACAATTAAAGTGTAACTACAAATTTTCAAGTATAGTACGACAAATGTCTTAGTAAAAATCAACAGATGCAGATCTTTGTGTCTTTTCTTTTAGGTAGGTTGTTTAATCAGTTCACAATCGTAGCGATGGTCCACAATCAGCCGACACGTGTTTCGTCGTGTTTAAATTGAGTCAACACGACTCTTCAGGGCTCGTGGTACGACCCACAAATCAGTAGGTCGAAAATAATAGATACTTGTACTTCGGGTAGAAAGTTCCGTGTTTAGAAGTAGACGACATCTAAACAGGACTCTTATTTCCTAGCTCTGAATCTAGAGCAAAGGAGAGGTTCATCTGTGTGTTTTTTCAAAACGCCAGGTATAGCGGATATTCACACGAGTTATACGTAATACGTGTGTGTACTAAGCTGTACCGGGAGGGGATCCAACTCTTAGTAAAGTGCAGTAGTTAGGTTGTGGTCATTCTATGGATTTCGAACAAAGATATGGTATCCCTCCTCTTGTGTGTTCCCGGTCGCCGTTTTTCGAAACACTTTAATTGTGTGTGCGAGAGCATTGCTATTCTATGGTCCTCTCTGACACACTGTCCCTTGAGCAGCAGCAAGATTGTCGCCAACTGTTGGGACAATTCCCTGATCTGTTCTCCTTGATTCCTGGTGTCACTCAGTGGTGTGTCCATGATACCGGGGACAGCACTCCTGTGAAGCACAAGGCTTACAGGGTGACTGACAAGGTCAGAGCATAGATTAAGGAGGAGGTCTCCAAAATGTTTGCATTAGGGGTGGTTGAGTCCTCTAGCAGTCCTTGGGCCAGCCCAGTGGTCTTGGTCCTGAAGGCTGCAGCGCCTGGTGCTTCACCAGAACTTCGGTTCTGTGTGGATTACCGAGGACTCAATTCAGTCACCAAGACTGACGCGCACCCCATCCCCAGAGCTGATGAGCTCATAGATCAGTTAGGGGCTGCCCGGTACCTTAGTACGTTTGATCTAACGTCTGGGTACTGGCAGATCGCCTTAACTGATGGGGCAAAAGAGAGGTCAACATTCTCCACACCAGATGGGCTCTACCAGTTCCGGGTTATGCCCTTTGGGATGAAGAATGCCCCTGCCACCTTCCAGAGGTTGGTCAACCAGGTATTGGCTGGACTGGAGGACTTCAGTGCCGCCTACCTGGACGACATTGCAGTGTTCCGCGCCAGCTGGGAGGAACACTTGCGTCACCTCCAGGAAGTGTTGTTGGCCCTGCGCAGAGCAGGCCTCACAATCAAAGCCAGTAAGTGCCAGATTGGGCAGGGTTCAGTAGTGTACTTGGGGCACCAAGTAGGGAGAGGCAAGGTGGCCCCCTGCAACCCAAGATAGATACCATCCTGGCTTGGGCACCGCCCAAAACCCAAACTCAGGTGAGAGCCTTCTTAGGTCTCACAGGTTACTACAGGAGGTTTGTCAAGGATTATGGTAACATTGTGCACCCCTTGACTTCACTGACTTTCAGGAAGCAGCCACGAAATGTGATCTGGACTGACGCCTGTCAAATGGCCTTTGACACCCTGAAAACTGCAATGTGTATAGCACCTATACTCCAGGCACCCGACTTTTCTAAAGAATTTGTTGTCCAGACGGACGCTTCAGAGCATGGCGTGGGGGCTGTTTTAGCTCAGGTGAATGAAGAGGGCCGAGACTTACCTGTAGCCTTCATTAGCAGGAGGTTACTTCCCAGGGAACAGAGGTAGAGTGCGATAGAGCGAGAAGCATTTGCTGTGGTCTGGGCGCTGAAGAAGCTAAGAGCCTACCTGTTTGGGACCCTCTTCCGGGTTCAGACAGACCACAGGCCGCTCAGATGGTTGATGCAGATGAGGGGTGAGAATCCAAAGCTGTTGAGGGGGTCCATTTCCCTACAGGGGATGGACTTCACGGTGGAACACCGCCCTGGTACAGATCACGCCAATGCTGATGGTCTGTCCAGATTTTTCTGCCTTAGTGATGAGGACTCCCTAGGTCAAGGGTAGTTCTCACCACATTTCAGCTGGAGGGGACACGTGTTAGACCTGACATCATTGGCCTGAGTCTCTCCTCCATTTTTTTCTGTTTGCCTCCCCTGTTTACGATGTTTTTGCTGGTATATTGCTTTGGGCACTGTGCCACTGCTGATCAGTGCCACAGTGCAAGTGATCACTATGTAAAATTACTGTATTGATTGAATTCCATGTTTGGCTTATTTGGTTTACTGTCAGTCCCTAGTCTAGTGCACCAGGAGTGCCAGGGTTTGTAAATACAAATGCTGCTCGTGGGCTTGCAGCACATGTTGTGCCACCCACAAGGGCGGCCTAGTAAAAGTATGTCTAAAGGTCTGCCATTGCTAGACCTACGTGCAGTCTGGTACTGTCACGCTGATTGCGCAAGTACACCTACTTGCCAGTCCCCAAACCTTCCCTTAACTTCATGTTAGTCACCCCTATGGTAGGCCCGCGGGCAGGGTGCATTGTAAGCATAAGGTAGGACAAGCCTGACCAAGTTGGCATGTCCTAATAGTGAATTACACCCATATTCGTTTTTCACTATTGTGAGGTTACCTGCTCTCCATTAGTTAGAATGGGCTGCCAGGATTATTAATGCTATAATCCTAGCTGGCTCGGGGAGCATGGTGCAATGTCGAGTTTGGTATCCCTGAACTCAGGGTTTAATAACGCATCCGTTTGTGTGGATGGTTTTTGGACTCTGGGTTTGAAAATAGCATTTTTAGAAAGTGGCTATTTTCTTGTCTAACTATTTCTGGTTTCTGCTGGTTTGGTGTATGTGTGACAGGGGCTGGGTGGCTCCAGAGTTCTGAATGAGTCAGTGTGGGGTGAGTGGTGCGTTTGCATTGAGAGTAGGGGGAGAGTAGTTCCTGATAGCCTGCCCTGCCTGATGCAATGCTGGCTCCACCTCCTGCCGGGCGACTGATAGCTCTGCTCCTGCCAGTGACAGTACTGGCTCCACCTCCTGCTGGGCGTCTGAGGACCCAGCCCTGCACAGTGAATAGGCCAGGTGCCTCTGCCTGGCTACACCCACAACAAACCCAGGATGAGGGGAATTCCCCTGCATGGACAAAGGGATCAAAGTCAAAAAGGGGTATAAGAGAAGGACCCCTGAACCAAGACTTTAGATCACTTCTGACAAGGAACCCTGAACTAAGGACAAGAAGCCTGCTGATCCAAGGACTTGCCTACCCCTTCTGCCAGAGTCCTGTTTGCTGGGAGGGAATCTTGCAGTTGCTTCTTTATTTTTGCCAAGGAACCAGGAGAGAGGAACTGTGTGTGTACTCTCAAACTTTGCTAAAGAAAATCTCCAAGGGCTGGAAGAGTGCCAGCCTCCTGCTGAAGTCACAGGGCTAAATGACTTCATTTATTTGATAAAAGTGCTTTTTGCTGGAACCTGAAAATCCAGGACCTCCAAAAGAATCCAGCAATCTCGACGCCGTCAGACGCCGCCGAATCCAGCTCGACATCGCGAGTAACGGCTCCAGTGTCCTGTTTCCTCAACGCCGTCCGCCGGGCCCGATCGACACCAGTAGCGACGCCAGTGAGTAGCGAGTTCGGTTCCAGCTCCAAGTGACCCCGTGTCTGCGCCGCCGCTGATTGCATCGACTCCGAGCCCTCTCGACGCCGTGAGCGCTGCTCACTCTTGCAACATCATCATCGACATCGACGACGACGCCGTATCCTGCTTCAGCTCGGGAGCGCTGCTCCTGTCTGACATTTGTCGACGCCACTGCAGATCGCCCCGACCCCGAGGCCTGATCGACGCCGAAAACGCGTGTGTGGGGTCCATGTGACTCCGGGCTCGATGTAGCGCTCCTCGCGGTCGACCCGAACCTTTGGATTAACTTTGCCTTGACGTCGTGTGACTCCTATGCGGGTTACATTGTTGCCAAGAACTGTGATTTAAAGAAGAAGAATTGCTTTTGTTACTAAAGACTTTGTGCTAAGAAGAAACTACACTTGAACTATTATTTTTCCTTCCAAGAGCATTTATTAAGATTGTGGTATATTTTTGTCGTTATTTGGTCTTGTGCTAAGCCTTATATAAAAATCCTTATTTTTATAATGCTACTGTGTCGTGTCCATTTGTAGTGTATTCCCTCTATTACTGTATGTGGTCATAAATGCTTAATGCGCTGCCTCTGAGATAAGCCTGTCTGCTTTGCCAAGCTACCAAGGGGGTGAGCAGGGGTTATCTAAGTGTGTGATCCCCTTGCCCTGACTAGAGGAGGTGAGTCCCTATTTGTCAGAAGTGTATACCTCTGCCAACTAGAGACAGCCAAGTCTAACATCCTGCTATTATTCCCACTCTCACATTGCTTTCCAATGGCAGTTATATTGTCCTTAATAATCAGAACTGCTGTGGTTTGCAGGCAGGAATCCTGTACGTAGTAACGGTTTCCCAGCTACTTACTTGTTGCAACAACGTCCTGTTTTCCCCTCCACATGGTAGTGTAGATAGTTTATTGTGGCGTTCCATTCCCACTTTGAAAACAGATTTCAATAAGGTAATCAGGCTCAAAGCGCTATTGTTTCAACAGGAAATGGCTCTCACATCAGCTCGTGAGACCACCATCGAATAGCAGGTGGTGAGAACGTCTAGTGAAATACAATCATTGTTAAACACGAATCTCCCCTCTCCGATTCGGGGGATTAATACACCAAATATTTAATGTGTCTGATACAGTAGGCCTAGTCCACTTTTTTTAACTAGTGGGCTCCGGCCTCGTGACCTGTTTTCAAACTATTTTTGGAGTAATCCCTGCCTTTATACATTCTATTTTTGCCAGCATGTTCGGTGGGTTCCTGCTGCTGCTCATCTTGATTTGTGGCGTTGTTGTTCTAATCCTTCTCTTCCGCAAAGGCTGCTTAATCTGTGGCTCTACCAGGCCAGGAACAGCTGCAGCTGTACCATGAGCGGATGCAACAGCTTTTTGGATTGATAACATTGGAAGCTCTTGATATCAACTCTGTCTGACCTTCCGTTATACGTACTTCCTCTGTGTGCAACTAGTGTTTTAATGCAACCGGTGCCCCTTCCAGTGGCCCCTGAATATCTGCCTGGCTACACCGTCACATGCTGCCCTGGATTTTAATCTGTTGATGGGTCCTTTGAGGTTCCATAACCAGGACTGTGCCTTGGGTAATCGTCTTGTGTACAATCCATCATTGGGGCCAATAGCCGGAGCGACTCCCTGTGCACATGCAGAGCGTCCCTCGGATCTCAGTTTCATTGAAGTCAGCACAGGCTCTCCTTGGATGGTCATAGGGACAACTGGATGTGAAGAGCAGGTCTGTTCATTTGACTTGCTCAATTGGATGGCTAATCTTTTCACTTTGGAGGGTTCAGATCACTTACTAGAGCTGTTGGTGTTCCACTTGGCATCCTACATATGGGGTTCTGATGATACGCTGTAATTGGATATATTTTTGTGTACAAAACTTTCTTTCCTTTTCTTTCTGCCATATTTTGCCTTGGGCACTCGCCAGCAATGCTTTGGTTCTGCTTACCCCTGACTTCTGTCGCCATTTTGTACTACCATAGTGACCAAGGGGAGGGTGTCATGTGGTCCATGCGGCCTTTTTGTTTTCCCTATATTAGCATGTGCCAGTTGAAGACTGGCTTCTGCTTTGTGCACTTTACTACACAAACTTATTTTGCTTTGTGCCACATTGCACCTTTCACATAGAACATGCTGTTGTTTTTGCGTTCGGTTCTTTCCTGGGATGTAGTCTGAACACTGCAGACATGGTCAAACAACAATGCCCCTTGTTATTCTGTTCTGGTCAGGCCTTAACACTTAAACAAAATATACAGATGCAGCTGTTGTTTGGGAACATGTTCTTTGGTCATATAGATATAGGCAACACACATACTTGAAGGGGGAGCTTTCTAGTGAGGGGAGCGTGACAGCTCCTGTGATGTAGTTCTTCTATTTATATACTGAGGCGTGGGGTCTGCTGCTAACACCCAGATATCTTCTAATATATAATAATTTTGCTTCTGTAGAGGGAAAGGGATGTTAGGCTACACTATCTTATATAATGACAACTCCTTTCATGATTTACGAACTACTTGCTATGCTGACCATATTTGTTAGGCATTTTTCTACTTGTTGTGGCACAAATACTGCATACTTGAGCACGATAGTTAAAATAAACATTTTAAACTTTTCTCGTGTCTTTCAGATTTTATTGTGGATGAGTACAAGGGTGCGAGCAAAAAGGTGTGTCCTGCAACCGCGATTCCTGAGAGGGTCGGAGTTTTGTGTTCTTTGGTGTCTAATCACTTGGTCCTCTGTGAGTGAAGGGGAGGGCAAGTGAGACACCATAGCTAGTTGGTCCCCGGTCTCATGGGTACTCAGGTGGCAGGATGACTCAGTCCCTGCCTACTAAGATTTCATGCCCCCACGCATATCTGTGTCTATGCAGAATCCCTGCAACACTGTCTCAGGCTCTCAGGTGTGAAGATTCTTGGGACTCTCAATATGATACCCTCGTAGGGGATGGATAACTCATCCTGTACATATTTGAATTTTTGAAATTCAACATCCTTAGCGAAGGGTCAAATTCTTTTCTTCCAAGATTGCATTGTAATGAGATCTTTGAGGATGAACATTTCTTTATCTGCATTGGTAGCAGCAATAACCTGTTCAATGGATAGAGCTGCTGCACCTCACAATGAAGGTGAGGTACTCTTCAGCCACTTTGGATATCTTACCACAAGCAGGTGGTAAATGGGAGTGGAATGGGGAATCCGCGTGAGGAAACGGTCTCAGTAATTCCAGGTCTATAACTTGTAATGGCAAAGACTTTTCAGAGAGTACAATTACCAGCCTAAATCAGTGTTTCGGGACCTGTTCATTTTGCACCCTGCGCTGGTAAATGAGCCCATAATCTTCCCCCTGAGCCTGTGAAGTATGGCCTTTTATGATACACTTCGACGCCTCGCTATATAAATGCAATTACAATACTTCCGTGGCTGGCGCGTGCCCTCAGTCAGCGAGCAGAGTCAGCATTGGCCGCAGCAGTCCCCCTCCTGCTGCGTCAGATCACTTCTCTGGCAGCGTCTGAGGCCCATGTGTTCGTGGCTGGGGAGGGGGTGCTGGGCAGGGGCCAGGGTATGGGCTGGGAGGATCTGTGCATTCGATGCACGAGCGGTCTGCAGATGAGGGACTGCACATCTGGAACTTGTTTCCAGTCTCTCTTCTCCAAGGCGATGTGTAACTTTAGCAGGCAGCCCACAGCCGCACGAAAAACAAGCAGCGAAACGTCAAAGACAGAAGAAAGGAGAACGACTACACCACGTCTTAAAAGTACGACAAAGAAAGAAGACTTATCATAGGACCTTGGGGGTCTATGCCTCTTAGGAGCGTCCCGGAGAATGTAATGTAGGAGCTAGAAGCGAAGCTGTGAGGATCTGAAGAGACGGTGGCTCGGGTATGTACACTGAAAGCACTGGCTGAGGCCGGCTGCGCAGACTGGAGGCAGCCAGCTGTTTGCATGAAGGGGGTGGAGAGCAGATGGAATGCATAAGTAATGTATACCTTCCTCTGAACGAAGAGCTGCCCACCAGCCTTGACTTATAGCGCCCTTCCGCTTCTCAGTAATTTTTTTGGCACGTGCTTTTTTTATGTTCTTTACTTTTTGTTGTTGCGAAATCTTTCTGGCACAAGTCATTAGTGTGTTCTGGAGTGGAGGCAGGCGGGGCATAATAGAGACGGTAACTAATGTGGGGGCGATGTCTCTGAAGGTGAGAGATCCCCCACGCCGCTTTCAACTGGACTCAAGAGAGCGCCTTGGGACAGCGGCGTAGATGGGGTTGTATTGTCCCAGTGGTGCAAGTATGGAAATGGGCCCCATTCAATATTTGTAGTCAAAGCATCCATACTTGGGGTGCATAGGGCCCTTCGGGACCCTCGGCCATGGTGCCGCATTGATAGGTGCACCCGAGACTGCAAAGGACATGACACATCAATGGAGCAGATTACTCAAAGGACTAATGGACCGAGTTTAGATCTTTGTGTAAATTGAAGGTCACAAGTTTGACTTCTGTTGCGGTTTACATTCTTTCAAGGTCGATATAATGTACAAAATTGATTGTGGTAACAATAAACATACAGTCATTTCGGGTTCAATGTGCTGCTTTGTCGGTGAACAAGCCTTTTGTAAAATAAACTATTATATTACAACACAACAAGGGATAGTTGTTTACATCTTACACGAAGGCAGGGTCGGACTTGCCTGTAAGGCAACCTGGCAGTGCTGGAAGGGCTGGTCTGACGGGGGAGAGAGTGGGCTGTGTTTTTTGGGTGTTCGTGATCCTGTTTTAGGGTGCGGTGGGCCGAGTTTTACTGTTACTTTCTCTGATATTTATGACAAAAAACAACCTAGGCAACTAATATTTCACAGTGTAATATACATAAGGACAATTGGCTACAAAATATTAGAAAAGTATATGTTTTATTGTCGATTTTTTGAGCATTTAAAAAGACATATGGCATAAAACAAGAAATTAAGGACAATGAACACACATAGAATCATATGTCATACAATATCAATAAAAAGTTCATACATTTATAGCATTAAATGTTAACACATATTAGATAAGTTAAAAAATTGAGAGTGGCAAATTGGGTCTCTACGCGCGTTTCGGCGAACCAGCGCCTTCTTCTGGAGTAGCCACACAAACTCTAAAAAGATACATGTAAAAAAATGCATTAATTATACATGGTTCAATAAAAAAGGAAAACATATAATATCTTATCTCCTAACTTAGTAGCCAAATTGTCCTATTTCTAATTAAGAGTTATTTATACATTTCTTCTTTTCATTTCCTTGCATTTATCTGAAGACTCATCATGAGGGAAAGGTGTCTCGAGGGAATGGTCTAGATGAGTTAATACTCTGTCCTTCAGTTTGAGATGTTTATGAAAAACAGGTGGGTAATTACTGAGAAAGGCCTTTCCAAGGAAGGATCTTACTGGCATATATTGGCCTCTTGATATATATATATATGGGGAATGAATCCCGCTATTTAAACCAAGCGGAAACCTTTACATACAATATCCATCTTAAATAAGAACGTCTTTGTATTTAAAAAAAAAATATATATATATTCTGATTCATGGAATGCAGAAAAAAATAACAATAGTTTTTTCTTCACCTATTTGCAGTTTACATAAGAACGACTACAACAGGAGGATGTTTTCTATGTCCATTTTCTAGTCTCACTCTCCACAAAAAAGTAGTCCTATCTCAGTTTTTGATACTTAGTTAGAAACCACAGGTGAAGACAGTCTAAACCAATTGAATCCCGCTATTTAAACCAAGCGGAAACCAATCATTTTTCACCAAGCAAATCCACAATCGAGCCGCCATCCTTCGTTGCGTTCCCGCCGCCGGACATTTGGAGCCCTGCTGAATATCTTCGGGTAAGAAACGCCCCGGCGCGCAAAAAAATAGAGTAGAGTTCTGCATTTACAGACCGCCCTTAGATCCTGTTTTATATATTATTTTCACTAATACCAGTTACTGTTTTACTTTACAGGCAGGGAGATCTTTTAAACCTTTTTCACACTAAGAGCTCTGCCGAAAATCTCGGGTAAGATGTCTCGCTTTTATTAATGTTCTAAAAATAGTAGAGAGCTGAAATCCGCTCTGTGACTGTTATACTCTCCCCAATTTCTTCCGTTACTGTTTTGCTTTACAGGCAGGGAGATCTTTTAAACCTTTTCACACAAAGAGCTCTGCCGAATATCTCGGGTAAGATGTCTCGCTTTTACTAATGTTCAAAAATAGTAGAGAGCTGAAATCCGCTTTATGACTCTTATACTCTCCCCAATTTCTTCCGTCATGTCCAACAGGCAGGGAGATCTTTTAAATAAACCGCCGTATACTTACCTTTCATGAATCTTGGAACGTCTACATAAAGAGCTCTGCCGAATATCTCGGGTAAGATGTCTCGCATTTATCAATGTCTAAATGTAGTAAAGAGCTGAAATCCGTCTCGTGACTCTAATACTCTCCTCAACAAATTTTTCCCATAATGTCCCATAGGCAGGGGGATTTTTTTAAATATACCGCTGTATATCTACTTTTCACGAATCCTGGAACGTCTTGTTAAAAATTCTAAGGTAAGCCCAATACTTGCCAAGAAGTTTGTAATTCAACAATAAATGAATCTAGACAATTGTAAAAAACAGAATAGCTGGCCTTAAAAATGAAGACATAGAACTGAATTACAGCCGATAAGCCCTAGATAAAATACCTCCCTTTACTAATTTGAACATGAAGCTAGAAAATATCTAGATAGAATAAACAAACTAATAAAAGCCATCATTATTCTTTCCTTTTACTCTTAAAACAGATAAATCAGTTCTACAGAAGTAGACAATACTAAAAATGGCTAATCTATGACAAGTCTCTGGTTGGCGGGAATTAATTTTGAAAAGTCACATCAAATCAGGTAAACCAGATAAGAGCTATCTAACTACATAATTATTGAGGGATGAGAATAATGGATAAACTAATAAACAGAAATGTAATTTCCTACCTCTTTTCCTTTTGAAACACCTAGAATACGTCTGCTACTTAGAAAATACCCGGATATCAATCAGACATTCAATCAACCTTCGGTGTATTTTTTGGTTATTGCTTGTGAGTATCATCCACCGACAAGACATCTATTCTGTGTTAGAAAACTAAGTTAGAATTAATGTGAATAATACAATCAAACAAGCCTTCCCCATATATATATATATCAAGAGGCCAATATATGCCAGTAAGATCCTTCCTTGGAAAGGCCTTTCTCAGTAATTACCCACCTGTTTTTCATAAACATCTCAAACTGAAGGACAGAGTATTAACTCATCTAGACCATTCACTCGAGACACCTTTCCCTCATGATGAGTCTTCAGATAAATGCAAGGAAATGAAAAGAAGAAATGTATAAATAACTCTTAATTAGAAATAGGACAATTTGGCTACTAAGTTAGGATATAAGATATTATATGTTTTCCTTTTTTATTGAACCATGTATAATTAATGCATTTTTTTACATGTATCTTTTTAGAGTTTGTGTGGCTACTCCAGAAGAAGGCGCTGGTTCGCCGAAACGCGCGTAGAGACCCAATTTGCCACTCTCAATTTTTTAACTTATCTAATATGTGTTAACATTTAATGCTATAAATGTATGAACTTTTTATTGATATTGTATGACATATGATTCTATGTGTGTTCATTGTCCTTAATTTCTTGTTTTATGCCATATGTCTTTTTAAATGCTCAAAAAATCGACAATAAAACATATACTTTTCTAATATTTTGTAGCCAATTGTCCTTATGTATATTACACTGTGAAATATTAGTTGCCTAGGTTGTTTTTTGGCGATGCTGCCGTATTCAATTCGCGGGATTACTAGTGCTTGTACTGCAGTTTGGAAGTCTTTGGTTGGCAGGAAGGGTTTAAATTTCCTCAAGGTATTGATTTGGAAGTTCGCTCCCTTAGTAGCCTTGCTGATATGCTGCTGCATGTTGAGATTGGAGTTGAGTGTTATGCCTAGAGATTTTGCTGAATCCACTATGGTGGGTTGGACATTGAGTGCAGTTAGCTGTTTAAGCCAGGTTTGAGTGGTAGAGATCTTCGCGGGAGGTGAGATCAGAAGGAATTCTGTTTTCAGAGCATTGAGTTTGAGATGATTATCGGCAAGCCAGAATTGGGTGCTTCTGATCGTTGAGTTCAGGAGTAAAATGTCATTGGGGGATTGTAATTTGAGATATAGTTGGGTATCATCTGCGTACATGTGAAAAAGTACATTGGATGCTTGTAGCAAGGTGGTGAGAGGTTCCATAACTAGGTTGAACAAAGTTGGTGATAGAAAAGATCCTTGGGGGACGCCTAACGAAACAGGTATTGGCGAGGACATCAGGTTGTTACTCTTGAATTTCTGCGCCCTGTTGTGTAAAAAGGAGGTGAACCACTTGAGAACAGTCCCAGATATACCCATTCTTGTGTTCAAAAGTTCGAGTAAATTCTCATGTTTAACAGTGTCGAATACTGAAGAGAGATCAAGAAGGATGAGGAGGCAGGTATCATTTTGATCTAGGATTTGAAGGGCGTCGTCAATTATGTGAGTCATAGCAGTTTCAGTACTGTGTCCTGCTCGGAAGCCTGATTGATGAGGGTTGAGGAGATCAAACTGATCAATGTGTTTAGTCAGTTGTAGTTGTGCGCATTTTTCCAATAGTTTGGCGAGAGTGGGAATATTGGTAATGGGGCGGTAGTTGTTTAGGTCGGATGGGTCGGCGGTAGGTTTCTTTAGTAAAGGTGTGACTTGTCCAACTTTGAGGGAGTCTGGGATGGTTCCTTGTTGGAGCGAGCTGTTGATAATTTTAGTCCAGAGTGGAAGGAGCAATGGAGAGAAATCTTTGACAGCGTTAGCAGGGAGGGGATCTGTGAGGTGTTTGGAAGGTTTCAAGGTGCTAAGCAGTTTGCCTATTTCTTCTTCAGAGTAGGTTTCAAAGGAAGACCATGTAGCATTGTTTTTTGGTTCAGTGGGTGTTATGCAGTTGGGTGTGGCGAAGAGGCTTGCGTCAGTGCGGAGATCACTCTTTAGGCTGTCAGTTTTTTGGGTAAAAAAAGCGGCGAAGTCTTCACAGGAGGGTGCTTCGCATAAAGTACTTAGAGGTTGGGGTTGTTCCTTGACTTGTGTTATGATTAGCTCAAACAGTTTTCTTGGACGGTGTTTTGCTTGGTCGAGCTGGAGGCTGAAGAAGTTTGCTTTTGAGCGCTTTATTTTCCTGAAGTAGGCGTTTCTCTTTTTCTTCAGGATTTTCAGGTGCAGTGCAGAGGGAGCTGTTCTCCAGGTGCGCTCTGCCATTCGCATGGCTCGTCTATCTTCATTGAGACTCCCGTC
The DNA here is from genome assembly GCF_964263255.1 of Lissotriton vulgaris. NCBI lineage: Eukaryota > Metazoa > Chordata > Amphibia > Caudata > Salamandridae > Lissotriton > Lissotriton vulgaris. The sequence continues at coordinate 1,814,307,626 of NC_141685.1, forward strand.
GTACCATGGATTGGAGATTTTAGCGGAGACTCTTTTTAGCTGCATGGGAGCCACCTCATTAATTATTGAGGTCATGGCGTTGAGATAGTGGTCAGTCAAGGATTGGACATCTGTAGCGCCCGTAGGAGGGAGCAGGAGGTCGCGGCTGTTTGGGGGTAGGGAGTATGGGTTGAGCTTTTTCAAATCTCTTTTCCAGACTTTAGGTCTGGAGGATTGACCCGTGTTGAGTTTGACTTTTTCATTGATGAAGAATGTGACAATATGATGGTCTGACCAGTCACATGGTTGGATAGACTCAAGTTGGATAGCGTCCTCTTTGGCGATGATAAGGTCGAGGATAGAGCCTTTCTCGTGGGTCAGGCTGTTGCATATTTGGGTGAGGTCCAGGGCGTCGAGGAAGTTTTTAAGACTATTTACCACCGCATCATTGTAATCGTTCCAGTGGAGGTTGAAGTCACCAAGGTATATTTGGGTAGGCTGTCGTCCGGCGTTGGTTGAAATCATGTCCATGATTTGTTGGACGAAGGAGAGGTTGTCTCTGGGTGGGTGGTAAATGCCATGAAGAGAGCATATCGGTTTGCCCTCACTGATAATATCGAAGCAGATGCATTCGTAGGAAGTTGGGGAGGGTAGGGACGATGCAGAGATTTTCAGAACAGAAAGATTGTTCCTGTATATGCATGCGATTCCACCACCTATCTTGCCAGACCTGTCAAGCCTAATGATGTGGTAGTTGGGGGGAACCAGAATGTCCATTATAGGTGTAGACGATTCGGTTAGCCAGGTTTCAGTCAAGATGATTAGGTCAAGGTCCAATGTTAGGATTAGGTCAGCGATGGCGGAGGAGGGTCTAGAAGCCGATCTGCAGTTTAGGAGAGTGCATTTGAGACGGGGTGTGTCAGGGGAGGTAGAGGCTACTAGAGAGAGCGGGACTTTTCTAAGGTTATTCGCGACGGAGAGTCTGTTGTTTAGTGTGGAGGGTCTACGGGGATTTGAGTGTATCGTGGGAATGGGGAGGTGCGAGGCGGTTGGGTGGTTTAGGGCAACTGGGTCGTAGGAGCGGAGGAGGGTGAGAGTGTTGAGATCCGAAAGAGGGTTGCATGTGCGACGGGGGCGGTTGTTGCGATTGTGGGCAGGGATCGCTGTCCAGTGTGGGCGACGGATGCGGTTGTTGCGATTGTGGGCGTGGGTCGCGGTCCTGTGTGGAGGATGTGGCTTGGAAGCGTCAACAGGACGGGTGGAGAGCAAGTTGAGAGGGGGGGTGGTGGTGAGTGAGGTGTGTCTGGGGGGTGTGATGAGTAGCTCCTTGATGGTGTGAATGTCTTCTTTGATGGTGTGAATGTCTTCTTTGAGCTGTAGGAGGGAGGACATAATCTTGTCCAGCGTGGGATAAGTGTGAGTGCTGGGGGTGGGAGTCATGGGTGAGTGGCTGACCTGGGGATTATCGTGCGAGTGGGGGGGTGGGTTGGTGTTCACGCAGGGCTCCGTGGTGTTGGCGTACGGGATGGTGTTAGAGAGGAGAGAGGGTATGGGGCGATGGGAGTGGATGAGGTATGGAGGAGGTTGGTGGTGTAGAGGAGGGCATTGGTAGCGGGCGGAGAGAGCGGGGTGGAAGTGGAGTGTATGTTGGTGGTGATGGGGGAGCCTGAAGGGTAGTGAGGGCTGAGAATGGGGGGGAGATGGGGTTGGGAATTTTTATTGGGAGGCCCCTGCCATGGATCAGAATTCTCTTTGTGCATCAAGCTTGTTTGCAGTAGGACTCTGCCATTACCTGGAATTCATATTTTTCACTTGTAGAATAAACATTTGCCGTCTTGTCTTGCCAGAGACAGTAGACTATTACTCATTATCCTTCATTTTATACATTTTAGTTGTTCTTGTTCTCTTATGGTCATCACAATCATACCAGCAAGGCTCAAATAAAGGATCACCCGAAATACTGGAGTTAGATAAATCCCAGAAATCACTGATATCAGGTCTCTGTAGGTCACACATTAACAACATTAGCTGCTGTCTCCAACACTCATTGATGGTCTTCAACATCACTGTTAGATTTGGGGGTCTCTAGTTGGCACAGGTAAGTACTTGTGACAAATAGGGACCCTCTCCTCTAGACAGGACAAGGGGATTACACTCCTAAAATAACCCCTGCTCACCCTCTAGGCTATGTGGCGCGAGCATTCAAGGCTTATTTCAGAGGTGTTGTAAGTTAAGCAGTTGTGACCACATACAGTAACCCTGTGACAACACTACAAATGGACACCACACAGGTTTTATATAAAAAATAAGTAGACTTTATATAGAGTTACCACAAGACCAAAAACGACAAAAATACACACTATAATTACTTTAAGATGGTAGATTTAAGCTTAGTTCAGTTCAGTTATTAAATGCGACACTCTGCGTCAATGTACCTTAAGTTGTGTTGCGCTTCCACGACAAGCAAGGTCGCAGTGATGGGAAATGCAGCAAAGTTCAGATATAAAGAAATAAAGACATGAAGATCTTCCAGATGCGGCACACTTCTTGGGGATGCGAGAAGTCCTCGGTTCGATGCGTGGACTGCTGCGGAGACACCCTTACGATGCGACGGGAACAGCTCCAGCGGCGACGCTCTTCTCCACGATGCGTGAAGCTTCCGCTCAATGCGACAACTACAGCGGCGACATCCAAGATACGATAGCAGCAGCTCCGACGGCGGCGCGCTTCTCGGGGATGCATGGTGCTCTTGGTCGATGCGGTGCAATGCGACAGTTCCAGCGGCGACACCCTCCTTCGGATTTGTGACGACAGGCACTGCGATGGCGACACGCTTCTTCTCGTTGAGTCGCGCTTCCAGCTCCTTGCGACACGCAATTCCTCAGAAGGCCCAAAACAGCAGCAGGCACTTCCACAAGAACTCTGGATAGCTGGGGGGGGGAGTCTGTTGTCCCTGAGACTTCAGCAGGAGGCAAGCTCTTTTCCAAGCCCTTGGAGACCCTTCACAAGTTGAAAGCAAAGTACACAAAGTTCCTTTCTCCTTCCTTTGGCAGTAAGGCAACCACTGCAGGCCAATCCCCCAAGCAGCACTTCAGCTTGGGAATAGTCTCTCCTCAGTTTCTTCAGGTTCCTCTCCTCAGTAAAGGTTTATTCTTGTAGTCCAAAGTGATCTAATTTCATGGGATCAGGGTCCCAATATTTATACCCTAAAATCCTTTGTTCTCTGAGGGGAGAAGGGCCTTTGCCCAGTCCAAACCAGGTCTGAAGCACTCTGTTTACCAGACTTCTCCTTTCCTTTCTCAGTGCAGGGCAGAAACATCCGACGCCCACAGGAGGTGGAGCCAGCATTGTGGAAGGCAAGCACAGTACTGGAGCACTTTGTTTACCGGACTCCTTCTCTTCTTTCAGTGTGCAGGGCAGAGACATCAGCCGCTCCCCAGGGGGTGAAGCCAGCATTATGGAAGGCAGGCACAGCCCTATTCAAGGTTCAGGTGCAACTCCTCTCTCCCATCTAGATGCAGATCTCTCTATTCACCACTGGGTGACTCAGCCTGTCTCATCGAATTCCCTAGCCCTGTCACTCTCAAAACCAGACATAGGAATACACAACCTAGCAGAGGCAGGTTTGAAGGGTTAGACAAGCAAATACCTACTTTCTAAAAGTGGTATTTTCAAACACAGAATATTAAAATAAACTTCACTAAAAGATGTATTTTATTATTCAGAGGTCAGCCCATTCTGGCCTATGGAGAACAGGTAGTCTTGCAATAGTGAAAAACGAAAATGGCTTTAATTCACTATTAGGACATGCCACACACACCAGGGCTTGACCTACCTTATACTTACTATGCACCCTGCCCTTGGGCCTACCATAGGGGTGACTGATATGAAGAAAAGGGAAGGTTTAGGGACTGGCAAGTGGGTGCACTTGTCCAGTCAGCATGACAGTACCAGACTGCACGCAGGCTCTGCAATGGCAGACCTTAGACACATTTTACAAGGCTGCTTCTGTGGGTGGCAAAACCAGTGCTTCAGGCCCACCAGCAGCATTTAGATTTACACGCCCTTGGCACACTCAATGCACTAGACTAGGGTCTGACAAGTAAGCCAAATAGCCAAACATGGAACCACTGATTAATACATCAATTTACAATAGGGATCACTTGCACTGTGGCACTGGATAGCAGTGGCACAGTGCCCAAAGAATACAACACCAGCAAAAATACATGAGGTAACAGCAAAAAATGGAAGGGAGACCCACGCCAATGGTGCCAGGTCTAACACATGTCCCCTCCAGCTGAAAAGTGGGGAGAACTACCTAACTCCTGGGAGTTCTCTTCACTAAGGCGGAAAAATCTGGACAGACCATCAGCGTTGGCGTGTTCTGTACCAGGGCGGTGTTCCACCATAAAGTCCATACCCTGTAGGGAAATAGACCACCTCAACAGCTTTGGATTCTCACCCCTCATCTGCATCAACCATCTGAGGGGCCTGTGGTCTGTCTGAACCCAGAAGTGAGTCCCAAACAAGTATGGTCTCAGCTTCTTCCAGGCCCAGACCACAGCAAATGCCTCACGCTCAATAGCACTCCACCTCTGTTCCTGTGGAAGTAACCTTCTACTGATAAAGGCTACAGGTTGATCTAGGCACTCTTCATTCATCTGTGACAGAACTGCCCCCACACCATGCTCTGAAGCGTCTGTTTGGACTTGAGAAGTTGGGTGCCAGGAGCACGGGCGCCGTGCACATGGTAGCTTTCAGGGCCTCAAAAGCTTTCTGACAGGTGTCAGTCCAGATCACCATCTTGGGCTGCTTCCTGGAAGTCAGCTCTGTCAAGGGTGCAACAATGTTGCCATACCCCTTGACAAACCACCTGTAACACCCTGTGAAACCTAAGAAGGCTCTCACCTCTTTCTGGGTTTTGGGCGGTTCCCAAGCCAGGATGGTTTCAATCTTGGGTTGTATGGGCGCCACCTGGCTGCTCCCAACTTGGTGTCCCAAGTACACCACGGAACCCTGTCTGATCTGGCACTTACTCGCCTTGATCGTGAGGCCTGCTTTCTGCAGCGCCATCAACACTTCCCAGAGGTGGCGCAGATGTTCCTCCCAACTGGCACTGAACACTGCAATGTCATCCTGGTAGGCGGCACTGAACTCATCCAGCCCAACCAACACCTGGTTGACCAACCTCTGAAAGGTGGCAGGGGCATTCTTCATCCCAAAGGGCATAACACGGAACTGGAAATGCCCATCTGGTGTTCAGAATGCTGACCTCTCCTTTGCCCCATCAGTCAAGGCAATCTGCCAATACCCAGACGTTAAGTCAAACATGCTGAGGTACCATGCAGCCCCTAGCCGATCAATGAGCTCATAAGCTCTGGGGATGGGGTGTGCGTCAGTCTTCGTGACTGAATTGAGCCCTCTGTAGTCCACACAGAACCAGAGTTCGGGTGTGGCACTCGGCGCTGCAGCCTTCGGGACCAAGACCACTGGGCTGTCCCAAGGACTGCTAGATGACTCAGTCACCCCAAGTGCAAGCATCTTTGAGACCTCCTCTTTAATGCAAGCCCTTACCCTGTCAGTTACCCTATAAGACGTGTGCTTCACAGGTAAGCTGTCTCCTGTGTCCACACCATGGACGCACCAATCTGTGACACCAGGAACCAGGGAGAACAGATCAGAAAACTGTCCCAGCAACTGGCAGCAGTCATTCTGTTGCTCATGGGTCAGGGTGGAAGAGAGGTTAACACCATCCACTGACCCATCTTGCTCTGAGGCTGACAGGAGGTCAGGAAGAGGCTTGGTCTCCTCCTCCATCCCAGCATCTGTTGCCAAGAGCATTCCCACTTCAGACCTCTTTAAGTGGGGCTTAAGGCGGTTGACATGTAGGACCCTCAAGGGGTTCCTAGGAGACCGCAAGTCCACCAAATAGGTAACGGGACTCTTGCGCTCCACAACCTCAAAAGGTCCGGTCCACTTATCTTGGAGCACACAGGGCTCCACTGGGGCCATGTTCCACACTTTCTGTCCAGGTTGAAGCTGTACCAGAGTGGCATTCTGGTCATACGAGCGCTTCATCTCCTCCTGGCTGGCTTCCAGATTCACCTCAGCGAGTTGCCTGAAACGCCTAGTTTGGTTTCTGAAGGCCAGCATGTAGCTATATACATCCTGGGGAGGTTTCCTGGGAGATTGCTCACAAGATATACAAAAAACGGGAATCAAAGCATAATTGCCTGCACCAGTCTTAAAATCCCTTATCAGTGTTGAAGAAACTAAAGGTGCAAAAAACGGGCTTGAGGCACAATTCGCTATACCTCCTCAATTCAAAAGCTGATTCAAAGAACCTTGCATTCCTCAAATATACATAAGCATAATAGCCCGGCACACTTTATGCACAAATGTTACAAATACACAATCAGTTCAAAGGAAATTGTTCCAAAGACGAGTCGATGTTTGATTTCAGTTCATTCTTTATTTTTCAGTCTTTAAAAACTTTTGAAACCGCCAACGCGTTTCGTCCCATCCAGGGACTTCTTCAGGGCTACAAAAGTACATATAAGAAAAGCTATTTACAATTCATAAACAACTATATTAAAAAAACATCGACTTTAAAATATCAGATTATTTCTAATAAAACAGATTGTTTCTTTGTAAAATAAGATTTTTCTAGTGTCATCATATTACATTTGCTATTGTATAGGTATGGAACCCATAACCAACATGGATACTAGGCAAAAAGAGGAGATGGGAGGAACAACTCCATCTGTTACAACATGATACATGTACTAAGACATTCAAAGGAAAAACATACCTTGTAATGTAAATACAAACTATTCTGATTGATAATCTCTCATATATTCATAATTGATGATTCTGTAAGGTGATCAAATAATTTATATCCAATTATTTTGGGGAATAGGTGTATTGGCTTTATTTACATCAATTCCAACTGATTTAAAATCTAGTTACTTTTAACTTTTAGTTAGTGCACTTCCTCATACGTTAGATGTAAATTTAGCAGCTAAAGAATCTCTGATAAGAAACAGTATCCTGAAAATAGATAAAGTGTATAATTCAGTATCATGCTCTATGTCTTATCAAAGCCACACCTCCTATTCACTAATAGGTTGACATTCAGTATGTTAACTTTAAATCTAATCTATGGAAGTATTTACTAAAATCAGTATTTACTGACATGTTAGATTAAGGTGAAACAAATTTGTGAATGTTCTAACGGTCCTGCCCCATTTGTGGCTACGGTATCATCACTAAAACCGATGTCTCAGTACAGGCAAAAAAGGGGTCTCCCAAAACCAGTAAGCTCACACGAGCCATGGGGTATCAAAAAACATGGTGAGAGAAAAAACCAAATGATGCTCGTAGTCTAGTCACCACGAAAATACAGAAACGCGGCACACGAATAGGTTTCACTAGCGATGTCAAAAAAAGACCAGCAGCTATATTTAATGTAGTTTGAGATATTGAGTTTTAGTAAAGCATCAACTTGTTAGACATAAATTCAGATAATGTTCGTATGTAAGGGAAGCGCAAAGTAGTGCCTTAAAGGCCACAATTTTTTGCATTTAGTTACATTTTAACATGTCGATTCCAATCCATATATCGAGCCGTCTTCCTATATACGGAAATGCCACAAGTTTGCTAAGAATATCGCTAGTGAAACCTATTCGTGTGCCGCGTTTCTGTATTTTCGTGGTGACTAGACTACGAGCATCATTTGTTTTCTCTCACCATGTTTTTTGATACCCTATGTTCTGACTGCTACCTGTGTACTATTGGGTGGTAATACTAATAACATAGGCGGCGGAGATACGCGACAGCCAGCGTGCTTTGGTGCATCTCAAAAGTGGCGCTGTGTTGACAATTCGAATGTAACATCTTTCTGATGTAGCCTGGGATATATAATTGCCCTTGCTTTTACTAGTGATATTATTAATGGCTCGTGGGAGATTGCTCCCAGCCTTCCTTAACCAAACTTAGAGGTCCTCTGACTGGGTGTCCATAGAGAAGCTCCAAGGGACTGGACCCTAGAGATTTCTGTGGCACCTCACGGTATGCAAAGTGTAGGCACGGTAAGAGGACGTCCCACTTACGCCTCATGGGTTCCTCAAGATCATAATCATGCCTTCAGGGTCCGGTTGAACCTTTCAACCAGCCCATTTCCTTGGGGGTGGTAAGGAGTGGTGAACTTGTAGGTTACACCACACTCCTGCCACAGGGACTTCATATACTTGGAAATGAAGTTGGGTCCCCTGTCAGACACTACCTCGCGAGGGAATCCCACTCGGGAGAAAATTCCCATCAGTGCTTGTCCCACCACGAGGGATGTCACTGTCCTCAGAGGTATGGCTTCCGGGTGCCGGGTGGCATGGTCCACCAAGACCAGGATGAACCTGTTGCCCATGGCTGTCTTGGGGTCCAGTGGCCCCACTATGTCAATCCCCACCCGCTCAAAGGGGGTACTGACCACAGGGAATGGCTGGAGAGGAGCCTTGTGCTTCCTCCCACTCTTTCCACTTGCCTGGCAAGTCTGACAAATCCTGCAATGAGTATCAGAACTCTTGAGCATTTGGGGCCAATGAAAGTGGGTGACAAGCCTTTCAAAGGTCTTGTCCTGCCCCATATGTCCTGCTAACGACACATCATGAGCCAGCCCCAGTAGGAAGGCTCTGAACTTCAGGGGTACCACCAGCACACGGGCTAACCCAGGTTCAGCAACCTTAGGCTCACTATACAAGAGACCATTCTCCCAGTAAATCAAGTGTGACCCTGACTGATCACCCGCTGCCTGGCTTGCAGCCTGTTGCCTCAAGCCCACAAGAGAAGGGCGCTCTCTCTGTTCCTTGCAAATTTCCTCCCTGGAGGGGCCTCCTTCTTGCTGCCAATGGGTCAGTTCAGGCAGGTCCCCCAGTTCAACTACCTGCTTCCCGATAGGCTCCAGGGCATCCCCCTCAGGGTCTACCTCCTCCTGGGCCGTGGAAACTTCAGGAGTCGGTTTCCTGTGTCCCTCGCCACTTCTCTCTTCGGCAGGGTCCTGGGCCTCCCTCTCAGTCTCCAGGTCCTCTTGAGAACCCCTACTGGCTGACATTGACCGGGTGGTCACGCACGCCCAGTCAGGCAGTCCAACCATCTTCAAGTGAGTTGTTTTCTCCACCTTTTCCCAAGGGGAGCCCTAAAATCATTTCCCAACAAACAGTTTTAGCTCAGTCTTATCTCCATTAAGCTTGAGACAAGAGAACTCCATCCATTTAGCCACTTTCACTAGACAGGATTCCAGGTCAAATAGGCAGTTCTGCGAATGGTTAAGGGGAACCACCAATTGCATGTCATCTGCATACATGACGATGTTGATCCTGTTTGGCACGACTATCTCAGTGAGGGGTCTCATATACATATTAAACAGTGTGGGGCTCAGTGATGATCCTTTAGGTACTTCACAGCTGAGCAACAGGTTATTGGATGTGTTACCTCCTTCAAAAACCTGGAACGATCTGCCATTTAAGCATAACACGGAACTGGAAATGCCCATCTGGTGTTCAGAATGCTGACCTCTCCTTTGCCCCATCAGTCAAGGCAATCTGCCAATACCCAGACGTTAAGTCAAACGTGCTGAGGTACCATGCAGCCCCTAGCCGATCAATGAGCTCATAAGCTCTGGGGATGGGGTGTGCGTCAGTCTTCGTGACTGAATTGAGCCCTCTGTAGTCCACACAGAACCAGAGTTCGGGTGTGGCACTCGGCACTGCAGCCTTCGGGACCAAGACCACTGGGCTGTCCCAAGGACTGCTAGATGACTCAGTCACCCCAAGTGCAAGCATCTTTGAGACCTCCTCTTTAATGCAAGCCCTTACCCTGTCAGTTACCCTATAAGACGTGTGCTTCACAGGTAAGCTGTCTCCTGTGTCCACACCATGGACGCACCAATCTGTGACACCAGGAACCAGGGAGAACAGATCAGAAAACTGTCCCAGCAACTGGCAGCAGTCATTCTGTTGCTCATGGGTCAGGGTGGAAGAGAGGTTAACACCATCCACTGACCCATCTTGCTCTGAGGCTGACAGGAGGTCAGGAAGAGGCTTGGTCTCCTCCTCCATCCCAGCATCTGTTGCCAAGAGCATTCCCACTTCAGACCTCTTTAAGTGGGGCTTAAGGCGGTTGACATGTAGGACCCTCAAGGGGTTCCTAGGAGACCGCAAGTCCACCAAATAGGTAACGGGACTCTTGCGCTCCACAACCTCAAAAGGTCCGGTCCACTTATCTTGGAGCACACAGGGCTCCACTGGGGCCATGTTCCACACTTTCTGTCCAGGTTGAAGCTGTACCAGAGTGGCATTCTGGTCATACGAGCGCTTCATCTCCTCCTGGCTGGCTTCCAGATTCACCTCAGCGAGTTGCCTGAAACGCCTAGTTTGGTTTCTGAAGGCCAGCATGTAGCTATATACATCCTGGGGAGGTTTCCTGGGAGATTGCTCACAAGATATACAAAAAACGGGAATCAAAGCATAATTGCCTGCACCAGTCTTAAAATCCCTTATCAGTGTTGAAGAAACTAAAGGTGCAAAAAACGGGCTTGAGGCACAATTCGCTATACCTCCTCAATTCAAAAGCTGATTCAAAGAACCTTGCATTCCTCAAATATACATAAGCATAATAGCCCGGCACACTTTATGCACAAATGTTACAAATACACAATCAGTTCAAAGGAAATTGTTCCAAAGACGAGTCGATGTTTGATTTCAGTTCATTCTTTATTTTTCAGTCTTTAAAAACTTTTGAAACCGCCAACGCGTTTCGTCCCATCCAGGGACTTCTTCAGGGCTACAAAAGTACATATAAGAAAAGCTATTTACAATTCATAAACAACTATATTAAAAAAACATCGACTTTAAAATACCAGATTATTTCTAATAAAACAGATTGTTTCTTTGTAAAATAAGATTTTTCTAGTGTCATCATATTACATTTGCTATTGTATAGGTATGAAACCCATAACCAACATGGATACTAGGCAAAAAGAGGAGATGGGAGGAACAACTCCATCTGTTACAACATGATACATGTACTAAGACATTCAAAGGAAAAACATACCTTGTAATGTAAATACAAACTATTCTGATTGATAATCTCTCATATATTCATAATTGATGATTCTGTAAGGTGATCAAATAATTTATATCCAATTATTTTGGGGAATAGGTGTATTGGCTTTATTTACATCAATTCCAACTGATTTAAAATCTAGTTACTTTTAACTTTTAGTTAGTGCACTTCCTCATACGTTAGATGTAAATTTAGCAGCTAAAGAATCTCTGATAAGAAACAGTATCCTGAAAATAGATAAAGTGTATAATTCAGTATCATGCTCTATGTCTTATCAAAGCCACACCTCCTATTCACTAATAGGTTGACATTCAGTATGTTAACTTTAAATCTAATCTATGGAAGTATTTACTAAAATCAGTATTTACTGACATGTTAGATTAAGGTGAAACAAATTTGTGAATGTTCTAACGGTCCTGCCCCATTTGTGGCTACGGTATCATCACTAAAACCGATGTCTCAGTACAGGCAAAAAAGGGGTCTCCCAAAACCAGTAAGCTCACACGAGCCATGGGGTATCAAAAAACATGGTGAGAGAAAAAACCAAATGATGCTCGTAGTCTAGTCACCACGAAAATACAGAAACGCGGCACACGAATAGGTTTCACTAGCGATGTCAAAAAAAGACCAGCAGCCATATTTAATGTAGTTTGAGATATTGAGTTTTAATAAAGCATCAACTTGTTAGACATAAATTCAGATAATGTTCGTATGTAAGGGAAGCGCAAAGTAGTGCCTTAAAGGCCACAATTTTTTGCATTTAGTTACATTTTAACATGTCGATTCCAATCCATATATCGAGCCGTCTTCCTATATACGGAAATGCCACAAGTTTGCTAAGAATATCGCTAGTGAAACCTATTCGTGTGCCGCGTTTCTGTATTTTCGTGGTGACTAGACTACGAGCATCATTTGTTTTCTCTCACCATGTTTTTTGATACCCTATGTTCTGACTGCTACCTGTGTACTATTGGGTGGTAATACTAATAACATAGGCGGCGGAGATACGCGACAGCCAGCGTGCTTTGGTGCATCTCAAAAGTGGCGCTGTGTTGACAATTCGAATGTAACATCTTTCTGATGTAGCCTGGGATATATAATTGCCCTTGCTTTTACTAGTGATATTATTAATGGCTCGTGGGAGATTGCTCCCAGCCTTCCTTAACCAAACTCAGAGGTCCTCTGACTGGGTGTCCATAGAGAAGCTCCAAGGGACTGGACCCTAGAGATTTCTGTGGCACCTCACGGTATGCAAAGTGTAGGCACGGTAAGAGGACGTCTCACTTACGCCTCATGGGTTCCTCAAGATCATAATCATGCCTTCAGGGTCCGGTTGAACCTTTCAACCAGCCCATTTCCTTGGGGGTGGTAAGGAGTGGTGAACTTGTAGGTTACACCACACTCCTGCCACAGGGACTTCATATACTTGGAAATGAAGTTGGGTCCCTTGTCAGACACTACCTCGCGAGGGAATCCCACTCGGGAGAAAATTCCCATCAGTGCTTGTCCCACCACGAGGGATGTCACTGTCCTCAGAGGTATGGCTTCCGGGTGCCGGGTGGCATGGTCCACCAAGACCTGTTGCCCATGGCTGTCTTGGGGTCCAGTGGCCCCACTATGTCAATCCCCACCCGCTCAAAGGGGGTACTGACCACAGGGAATGGCTGGAGAGGAGCCTTGTGCTTCCTCCCACTCTTTCCACTTGCCTGGCAAGTCTGACAAATCCTGCAATGAGTATCAGAACTCTTGAGCATTTGGGGCCAATGAAAGTGGGTGACAAGCCTTTCAAAGGTCTTGTCCTGCCCCATATGTCCTGCTAACGACACATCATGAGCCAGCCCCAGTAGGAAGGCTCTGAACTTCAGGGGTACCACCAGCACACGGGCTAACCCAGGTTCAGCAACCTTAGGCTCACTATACAAGAGACCATTCTCCCAGTAAATCAAGTGTGACCCTGACTGATCACCCGCTGCCTGGCTTGCAGCCTGTTGCCTCAAGCCCACAAGAGAAGGGCGCTCTCTCTGTTCCTTGCAAATTTCCTCCCTGGAGGGGCCTCCTTCTTGCTGCCAATGGGTCAGTTCAGGCAGGTCCCCCAGTTCAACTACCTGCTTCCCGATAGGCTCCAGGGCATCCCCCTCAGGGTCTACCTCCTCCTGGGCCGTGGAAACTTCAGGAGTCGGTTTCCTGTGTCCCTCGCCACTTCTCTCTTCGGCAGGGTCCTGGGCCTCCCTCTCAGTCTCCAGGTCCTCTTGAGAACCCCTACTGGCTGACATTGACCGGGTGGTCACGCACGCCCAGTCAGGCAGTCCAACCATCTTCAAGTGAGTTGTTTTCTCCACCTTTTCCCAAGGGGAGCCCTAAAATCATTTCCCAACAAACAGTTTTAGCTCAGTCTTATCTCCATTAAGCTTGAGACAAGAGAACTCCATCCATTTAGCCACTTTCACTAGACAGGATTCCAGGTCAAATAGGCAGTTCTGCGAATGGTTAAGGGGAACCACCAATTGCATGTCATCTGCATACATGACGATGTTGATCCTGTTTGGCACGACTATCTCAGTGAGGGGTCTCATATACATATTAAACAGTGTGGGGCTCAGTGATGATCCTTTAGGTACTTCACAGCTGAGCAACAGGTTATTGGATGTGTTACCTCCTTCAAAAACCTGGAACGATCTGCCATTTAAGCATAACACGGAACTGGAAATGCCCATCTGGTGTTCAGAATGCTGACCTCTCCTTTGCCCCATCAGTCAAGGCAATCTGCCAATACCCAGACGTTAAGTCAAACGTGCTGAGGTACCATGCAGCCCCTAGCCGATCAATGAGCTCATAAGCTCTGGGGATGGGGTGTGCGTCAGTCTTCGTGACTGAATTGAGCCCTCTGTAGTCCACACAGAACCAGAGTTCGGGTGTGGCACTCGGCACTGCAGCCTTCGGGACCAAGACCACTGGGCTGTCCCAAGGACTGCTAGATGACTCAGTCACCCCAAGTGCAAGCATCTTTGAGACCTCCTCTTTAATGCAAGCCCTTACCCTGTCAGTTACCCTATAAGACGTGTGCTTCACAGGTAAGCTGTCTCCTGTGTCCACACCATGGACGCACCAATCTGTGACACCAGGAACCAGGGAGAACAGATCAGAAAACTGTCCCAGCAACTGGCAGCAGTCATTCTGTTGCTCATGGGTCAGGGTGGAAGAGAGGTTAACACCATCCACTGACCCATCTTGCTCTGAGGCTGACAGGAGGTCAGGAAGAGGCTTGGTCTCCTCCTCCATCCCAGCATCTGTTGCCAAGAGCATTCCCACTTCAGACCTCTTTAAGTGGGGCTTAAGGCGGTTGACATGTAGGACCCTCAAGGGGTTCCTAGGAGACCGCAAGTCCACCAAATAGGTAACGGGACTCTTGCGCTCCACAACCTCAAAAGGTCCGGTCCACTTATCTTGGAGCACACAGGGCTCCACTGGGGCCATGTTCCACACTTTCTGTCCAGGTTGAAGCTGTACCAGAGTGGCATTCTGGTCATACGAGCGCTTCATCTCCTCCTGGCTGGCTTCCAGATTCACCTCAGCGAGTTGCCTGAAACGCCTAGTTTGGTTTCTGAAGGCCAGCATGTAGCTATATACATCCTGGGGAGGTTTCCTGGGAGATTGCTCACAAGATATACAAAAAACGGGAATTAAAGCATAATTGCCTGCACCAGTCTTAAAATCCCTTATCAGTGTTGAAGAAACTAAAGGTGCAAAAAACGGGCTTGAGGCACAATTCGCTATACCTCCTCAATTCAAAAGCTGATTCAAAGAACCTTGCATTCCTCAAATATACATAAGCATAATAGCCCGGCACACTTTATGCACAAATGTTACAAATACACAATCAGTTCAAAGGAAATTGTTCCAAAGACGAGTCGATGTTTGATTTCAGTTCATTCTTTATTTTTCAGTCTTTAAAAACTTTTGAAACCGCCAACGCGTTTCGTCCCATCCAGGGACTTTTTCAGGGCTACAAAAGTACATATAAGAAAAGCTATTTACAATTCATAAACAACTATATTAAAAAAACATCGACTTTAAAATATCAGATTATTTCTAATAAAACAGATTGTTTCTTTGTAAAATAAGATTTTTCTAGTGTCATCATATTACATTTGCTATTGTATAGGTATGGAACCCATAACCAACATGGATACTAGGCAAAAAGAGGAGATGGGAGGAACAACTCCATCTGTTACAACATGATACATGTACTAAGACATTCAAAGGAAAAACATACCTTGTAATGTAAATACAAACTATTCTGATTGATAATCTCTCATATATTCATAATTGATGATTCTGTAAGGTGATCAAATAATTTATATCCAATTATTTTGGGGAATAGGTGTATTGGCTTTATTTACATCAATTCCAACTGATTTAAAATCTAGTTACTTTTAACTTTTAGTTAGTGCACTTCCTCATACGTTAGATGTAAATTTAGCAGCTAAAGAATCTCTGATAAGAAACAGTATCCTGAAAATAGATAAAGTGTATAATTCAGTATCATGCTCTATGTCTTATCAAAGCCACACCTCCTATTCACTAATAGGTTGACATTCAGTATGTTAACTTTAAATCTAATCTATGGAAGTATTTACTAAAATCAGTATTTACTGACATGTTAGATTAAGGTGAAACAAATTTGTGAATGTTCTAACGGTCCTGCCCCATTTGTGGCTACGGTATCATCACTAAAACCGATGTCTCAGTACAGGCAAAAAAGGGGTCTCCCAAAACCAGTAAGCTCACACGAGCCATGGGGTATCAAAAAACATGGTGAGAGAAAAAACCAAATGATGCTCGTAGTCTAGTCACCACGAAAATACAGAAACGCGGCACACGAATAGGTTTCACTAGCGATGTCAAAAAAAGACCAGCAGCCATATTTAATGTAGTTTGAGATATTGAGTTTTAGTAAAGCATCAACTTGTTAGACATAAATTCAGATAATGTTCGTATGTAAGGGAAGCGCAAAGTAGTGCCTTAAAGGCCACAATTTTTTGCATTTAGTTACATTTTAACATGTCGATTCCAATCCATATATCGAGCCGTCTTCCTATATACGGAAATGCCACAAGTTTGCTAAGAATATCGCTAGTGAAACCTATTCGTGTGCCGCGTTTCTGTATTTTCGTGGTGACTAGACTACGAGCATCATTTGTTTTCTCTCACCATGTTTTTTGATACCCTATGTTCTGACTGCTACCTGTGTACTATTGGGTGGTAATACTAATAACATAGGCGGCGGAGATACGCGACAGCCAGCGTGCTTTGGTGCATCTCAAAAGTGGCGCTGTGTTGACAATTCGAATGTAACATCTTTCTGATGTAGCCTGGGATATATAATTGCCCTTGCTTTTACTAGTGATATTATTAATGGCTCGTGGGAGATTGCTCCCAGCCTTCCTTAACCAAACTCAGAGGTCCTCTGACTGGGTGTCCATAGAGAAGCTCCAAGGGACTGGACCCTAGAGATTTCTGTGGCACCTCACGGTATGCAAAGTGTAGGCACGGTAAGAGGACGTCCCACTTACGCCTCATGGGTTCCTCAAGATCATAATCATGCCTTCAGGGTCCGGTTGAACCTTTCAACCAGCCCATTTCCTTGGGGGTGGTAAGGAGTGGTGAACTTGTAGGTTACACCACACTCCTGCCACAGGGACTTCATATACTTGGAAATGAAGTTGGTTCCCCTGTCAGACACTACCTCGCGAGGGAATCCCACTCGGGAGAAAATTCCCATCAGTGCTTGTCCCACCACGAGGGATGTCACTGTCCTCAGAGGTATGGCTTCCGGGTGCCGGGTGGCATGGTCCACCAAGACCTGTTGCCCATGGCTGTCTTGGGGTCCAGTGGCCCCACTATGTCAATCCCCACCCGCTCAAAGGGGGTACTGACCACAGGGAATGGCTGGAGAGGAGCCTTGTGCTTCCTCCCACTCTTTCCACTTGCCTGGCAAGTCTGACAAATCCTGCAATGAGTATCAGAACTCTTGAGCATTTGGGGCCAATGAAAGTGGGTGACAAGCCTTTCAAAGGTCTTGTCCTGCCCCATATGTCCTGCTAACGACACATCATGAGCCAGCCCCAGTAGGAAGGCTCTGAACTTCAGGGGTACCACCAGCACACGGGCTAACCCAGGTTCAGCAACCTTAGGCTCACTATACAAGAGACCATTCTCCCAGTAAATCAAGTGTGACCCTGACTGATCACCCGCTGCCTGGCTTGCAGCCTGTTGCCTCAAGCCCACAAGAGAAGGGCGCTCTCTCTGTTCCTTGCAAATTTCCTCCCTGGAGGGGCCTCCTTCTTGCTGCCAATGGGTCAGTTCAGGCAGGTCCCCCAGTTCAACTACCTGCTTCCCGATAGGCTCCAGGGCATCCCCCTCAGGGTCTACCTCCTCCTGGGCCGTGGAAACTTCAGGAGTCGGTTTCCTGTGTCCCTCACCACTTCTCTCTTCGGCAGGGTCCTGGGCCTCCCTCTCAGTCTCCAGGTCCTCTTGAGAACCCCTACTGGCTGACATTGACCGGGTGGTCACGCACGCCCAGTCAGGCAGTCCAACCATCTTCAAGTGAGTTGTTTTCTCCACCTTTTCCCAAGGGGAGCCCTAAAATCATTTCCCAACAAACAGTTTTAGCTCAGTCTTATCTCCATTAAGCTTGAGACAAGAGAACTCCATCCATTTAGCCACTTTCACTAGACAGGATTCCAGGTCAAATAGGCAGTTCTGCGAATGGTTAAGGGGAACCACCAATTGCATGTCATCTGCATACATGACGATGTTGATCCTGTTTGGCACGACTATCTCAGTGAGGGGTCTCATATACATATTAAACAGTGTGGGGCTCAGTGATGATCCTTTAGGTACTTCACAGCTGAGCAACAGGTTATTGGATGTGTTACCTCCTTCAAAAACCTGGAACGATCTGCCATTTAAGAAGGACTGAAGCCAGGCGATGACATCACCTGAGACTCCGACATTTCTAAGTCTATTAAGAAGGATGTCATAATTGACCGCATCGAAGGCTGAGCTCAGGTCGAGGAGGATAATCATGGCTGCTCCTCCTTGGTCGAGAATTTTGTTGGATTCCTCCACTACAGCAAGGAGGGCCGTTTCCGTGCCATGTTGTGGCCAGAATCCGGTTTGAGAGAGGTGCAGTAAGTTGTGCGATTCCAATAACTCAGAAAGAATTATGTTAACATATCTTACTTATCCCAGGTAGAGGTGAGATGGGTCGATAGTTACTCAAAACCTCAGGATTTAGATTTGGCTTTTTGAGCAGTGCCTTCACTATAGCATGTTTCCATGAAGGTGGAACTTGGCCGGTGGAAATAGATACATTCATCACTTCCAGTATGACTTGGAGTATGACTTCCTCGGCCGTACGTAGAAAGTAATGGGGTCCCGGATCAAGCGGAGAGCCGGATTAAAATTTGGAGAACATTTCTGATAAAATATCCAAGTTCATGCTTGGAAGTTCTTCCAGTAGATGTTCAGTGCCTGGAGGGAGATTGTCTTTAGACAGGAGATCACTCAGACAAGGAGAACCGGGGGAACATATTGTATATATCCTGAATATTTTTGTGAAAAAATTCTGAAAGTTCATTGCAGCGGTCTGGGGTGTCCTGGCTTGGTATCTCTGGAGAGGGAAGCTTAAGAAGATATGTTGCGAAGTGAAAAATTTCCTGCGGGGTGTTAGCTGCTCAATTGATGTTTTCTTCATAGTAAAGTGCTTCATAGTAAAGTCTTGTGCCTTTTTTATTATAATTTTGAAAATTTGTAAAGACTATCTGTATTTCTGTTTACTTCATTCATTGTAATCTTTCCTCCATTTCCTTTCCAGTCTTTTACAAGTTTGTTTATGTTCCTGAAGCCTAGGTGAATGAATACCAAGGTGACCCTTTTTCTCTTGCCCTTTTAGAGCTAAGCCTAATCGGGATAACTACATTCAGGGAAAACTCTATCCAGTAAGTACATTTTTAAGTGCCTATGGTAAGATTAGGATCTAGCATAGGCATGGTGTTTGTGAGCGCTCGCATCTAGGAGTCTAGAGATAGTAGGCCCTCGGACGATCCTGGATGCAGATAGGTTTAGCAGCGGTGGATTGAGTCGATGTATTCAAGAGAATAGGGATCAGAAAATGATCAGACCAGGGCACGGGTTAGGGTCACTTACTGAAAGCTTGTCATTATTAGAAAACACAGGATCCAAATCATGGACTTGGTTGTGGGTAGGACCTTTAACTTTTTGTATTAATTGAATGGCTAGTAGCTCTCGGATAAGCTCAGAGGCTTCAGAGGCTTCAGATTTGGTGGGGTAATCTAAGTGCAAATTGACATCTCCTGAGAGAGTGAAGTTGGGAGAAGAGCTTGCATTAGCAGCAACAGTGTCTATGATGTCGAGTGCCTTTTCTGCATCTAGGCGAACTGCCATTGCAGACAAATTGTGTTGGATCATGTGCATTACTGACATGAGGATGTGGAGGTTAAAAGTTGTTGACTCATGTGGAATAAACCCAGCCTGCTCTGGTATTACCAGAAATTGCATCAAAGTATGAGGTCCCTGCACTTGTATCTTGGCAAAAATGTTGTCATTTGCCCTGCCATCAGTAAGGACTGTGGCCTGTAAGAAGAGCATTCCTGGGGATCCCTCCCCTGCTTCAGTAAGACCCCCTATACTGCCTCCCTCATAGAAGGGTAGTAGGGTTCCCTATTAAAGTGCCTTACTATACATCCAGCAGTTTTGGGAATAGCAAGTCCACATATTGGGAGTCTGTTCACTCCAAGAGACATTAACGCTGGGCAGCGCTGTGATAACTAGTTTGATATCCTCCAATGTGAGCAGAAAGTTAAGTAGCTCCCTCAGCACACCAGCCACCCAGCCCAATATATCTCCATGACATGTGTCCATTTCTGAATCCGTTTTATCTAAAGCTTCCCATAATAACTCTTAAATGTATGACGTGTGCCGCTTGGTTCAGTTGTTAGTTCACCATCACTGTTTTTAATACAAAGAATTGGGCATACTTCATTTTGAGTTCTGGTTATCGTTCTACCCAGCGTTCTACCCAGTCTATCTCCTTCACTAAACCCTCGAGCTCTTGCCCATTTCTTCAGATATAATACTTCCCTGTCTGCAGCCTTCCGAAATTCCACCAGTTTGCCATCCCGTGTCAATAGAACAGCCTTCTCTTTAGTGTTGCAGTATTCTGCGTTAAGAAGTTTAAGTTTACCCTCTAATTGAGCTAGTAGTCCCCGAATAACTGAACTTTTCGAAACACAGACCCCTGTAATGTAGGCCTTAAATACTTTCCACAGGATCCTCACCTCTGTAACTGAAATGTAATTTATTTAAAAAAAATGTAAAAATGGCTTCCCGTACCTCATGCCTGAGCACTTGGGGCCTGATGTAGGTCGGTCGGTAACGGGCGAAATCGGTATTTTCGTCCGTTACCGATCGGTAAATAGGCGAATGGTATGTAGGGGGCATTATTTTACTGAATCGGTAAAATTACCGATTCGGTAATTTTACCGATTCAGTAAAATAAGTATTCGGTAAATTTACCGATTCGGAGCCACCCATATGTAGGTGGGACTCTTCAGAGTCCCAGGAGCCTTAACGAATCGGTATTTTACCATCAAATCCAATTTGATGGTAAAATACCGATTCCGGTGTGCATGCACATGTGTGCATGCACACCTATGCAATGTGACAGGCAGACCTGCCCTTAGGGCAGGTATGCCTGCCACAAGGCACCCGTGCCTGTTTTGGGGGTGCCAGAGGGTGTCAAAGTGACACCCCCTGCACCCTTGTGTAAATCGGTATTTACCGATTCGGTAAATACCGAATCGGTAATGCCCATTCATTCCTATGGGCTTCAGCCCATAGGAATGAATGGGCATTACCGATTCGGTATTTACCGAATCGGTAAATACCGAATTAATCCGATTCGGTATTCCAGCACATCTGGAATACCTACATGTCGGACCCATAGATTTACCGATTTTAAATTACCGAATCGGTAAAATTCGGTAATTTAAAATCGGTAAATCTTTCCTACCTACATCTAGCCCTTGATGTCTTATTTCATTACCTCTAAGTTTCCATCTAAGGGGTTGTCTAAAATGCGAAGGACCAATATCAAGGACCATTTTGACGGGGGGATGGTCAGATAGTGTATGGAGGAGTATTTTTATGGCATGCACTAGGGGCACCTGGCTACCGGACAGTAACCACATATCTATACTTTAGTGTGTGCTATGCATGGGTGAGTAAAAGGTGTATTTGGTGTCAGCCGGGGTATTAGCCTTCAAACATCCAATAGTGTAGCCATTTCCATGATACGGTGCAATGGCAAGCTGGCCCTCTAAAGTGGCAAGGATAGCCCTTGGATCCCTATCTACTGTGCCAGAAAGTGCAATATTGTAATCTCTGCCCTTAGTCAAAGGCCATAAATATTTACAACAAGGGGTGGTGAGGGACAGAGTCTCTGAATTAAGCAGAAAGCTCTCACCCAGTCAAGAGATCAGGGCTAGATCCAACACCTTAGTCAAAGGTCAGTAACGAAACGTATTACATTTTAGTAATAGGTCGTCAAACATTTTGGGTCCTCTACATTTGGGACATATAGATTCACAAGAAGCAGTTTTTCCCCTACAGAATGGCAATCAGTACCATAGACCATCCTAGACTGTCATTTAAGCATTCCTCCAGTTGTAAGCGTAATGATCTATGTATTAATGTCACCACCCTTCTTGAGTACGTTGAGTACAATGGGAAGATTCTGTGCTGTCCCTACTTCAGCGCAAATTAAGGTTCGAGAGAGCGGCGAGAAGTGTGTCACACATTTCAAGTAATAACAGTGATATTTCTCATTTGCATTTCACTTTACCTGTCTCCCCCCTCCATGGTTACATCCTATGGCAATGTGCATCATCAAGACTGTGACAGTTTTCCTTTCCATGCTACTCTTGTACTGCAAAAACATAAAAACCAGTACTTCCAAAATTTTCCAATCCCCTTCAACCCCCCCACCCATGTCAACCCCAATTGTTACCGGAAGCACAAAATCCAGAACAAATAACAAAACCCCATAAATCAATAAGTGTGTGAATCGGTTGTGCACTACATTTTCAGGGGGGGTACAGGAGCACAAACGGACCAGGCCTTTTTAATGTCTATTTGCCTATGTGAACCATCTCCCTTCTTCCATTTCAATCAAAGATAGTGGAGAAATATGTGAATAACCTTTTGACTGATGTCCCAGTCAGAGCAGAACCAAACTTGAGATCCTTCACAGAATGGTTTCAGACCTTTCTATATTACTAAATCTGCTCTTTTGACACTAGCTGAGAACTTACGCTGTGCCCCAGTCTTTTGGTACTGTATATATTTTGACCAACTGAAGAAACAGTATACCATTTTGTTGCCGAAAGTGGATTGTATTACATTGTATATACATATTCTTATGATTTAAAACGAAGATGATTGAATAAAAGAAAATGATTTACTATTTGTATTTTCTCTTGATGAATTGAAATTCATGTTCACTTCAGTGACAACCCTTCAACTGTAAAGTTAAAATTTAAATAATTCGCCTAAGGAATATTGTTTTTTGTTAGTGCCCCAGACGCTGGCAGCTCTCCTGCACTGATTGTCTTAAACCTAAGTGCCAACTTTGACACAGTCTCCCATGCGGTTCTGCTATCCTGACTCCATGAATTGGGGGTACATGGCAAAGCCCATACTTGCTTTACCTCCTATTTAAGGGAACAGTCTATTTCCTTATCTCAAAGAGCGTTGCTACACAGCGTACCCCAGGAAATTGCGCTAAGTCCTACTCTCTTTAATATCTATTACAGACCTTTATCTGATGTGGTGAAGTCATTTGGGATCTCATTGGTGTCCTGTGCTGACGACATTCAATTAATTATCTCTCTATCTACAGAGTCGATGGATTGTGGAGCAAATTTTCGAGATCGTCTAAGAGCTGTCACCAGCTTGAAGCATGACATCTGCTTAAAGCTGAATGCTAATAAAACTAATCTCACGCCTGGATTATTGTGACATTCTATAACTGGGGGCTAAAAGATTTGTCTTGAATTGGCTACAAGTTGTCCAGAATGCAGCTGCCAGATTACTCCTTTCCCTCCTCTAATTCTGCTGCGTTTCTCAGCACCTTGCCAAACTTCATTGGCTGCCTGTCGATAAGCGTATGCAGTTCAAAGCTCTATGTATCTCTCATAAGATCATTTAAAAGCAAGCGATCCCCAGTTTGGCTGCCTTGATGCAACCATATTTGCCTGCTTGAGACATACGCTCGGTAGACTTGATTTTGGTCCTTATACCCCGCATCCAAAGAGCCAGAGTGGGAGGATGCTTCTTTCGAGTCCTGGATCCGGCCTTATGGAACTCTCTGCCTTTTTAGTTAAGAAAGATTCAATTTTGTAGTTTTCAGTAAGAGCAGCATATGGAAGGAATTTAGTGCATGTGCCTTGGAAAAGAACTGATTGTTATGCCTTTACTACAAATTTTCCAAAATTGCGAGAGGAGCATGAAAGGTGGGACAAGGAAGTTCATAGGTTAACTGCAATTTCACAGATGTTTTGGACTGATTTGAATTCATTGTTTGAGTTTTCAGTTTCCATTGACTTGTGGTCCGAATATAAGGTTGCTGTTAGTTGGCCAAAGAAAGAAACAGATAGACGTACCCCTAATAATGCTCCTTCTGAGGTAGCTAACAAATATAAACAGAAGAATAAACAACTGAAAAAGAAGGTGGTTTAATTTCTGCTTTCGATATGTGTTTGCATACAGAGCTTAGTAAATGGGGTTAGATTAGATTTTGAAGTTGGCCAAATACAATAGTGATTGGTTTGATGCAAAGTAGAAGAAAATCGTTGACAAGCTGATGGTTGTACAGAGAAGCAATTCAAGAGGTGTGCCCGAAACCAGTTGATGGGCTCAGATTTTGGTTAGGTGCCACCTGGGAATGCTGGAATTAATAAGAGGTCTCAAATGCAAGGTGTGAAAAAGGGAAATGGGTTGATGCAAATGCAAGGTCGTGGAAGAGGAATGGAGAACATTTCTACAAAGGATGTAAATGTTGAAATGTTAAAATAGCACACTGCCTAGCAATTCTGTGGTAAAAATTGGCACTGGAAGCAGGAATGTCTCCAGAATCCCAATTGAGTTCAGAATGAATTTTATCTTTAGATGCAGAATAACACATTATCAATGGCCCCAACACAGCAAAATATTAAAACCAAAATGCCATATAGCACAGGTTGCCAACAGAATCTATTGTCATTCTCTTTCTTTCTTCCTTTGTAGCTATTCAATCCCATTTGTGCAATGCCTCCAACTGTGTAGGTCTAGGCAGCGGTTTTGTGTCATTCATGGTCTGCACCAGGAAATCTAGTTTTTTAAAGTTAAATGTCCCGTCTAAAGGAAATTGCAGGTCTTCGTCAGAAGTGCAATATTCATGTAATTCAGAAATCCAGGAACATGTACAAAACCCAATGTCTGCCTTCCTTATGTATGTATGTGTAATTATTTTACTCTCAGTAGAAGGTACAGCGGAAATTTTTGGCTTTTTCAACACAGCACCCATCATTTTACTCAAAACAAGCTATAAATCCCACAAAATTAACAAGCGAACAACAACCAATCCCAGCATGCCTCTATCAAAGGTCAACCTTTCACAGTGTGGCTCTGTCAGCAACTAACTAATGACAGGTCAACTTTGTGGTGGCGTCTCGCCAACCCCAGCACTGCTCCTTAACTGACTAGCTAATCACAGCACAACTTCTTTGTGAATGAGGAAAGAAAAGTCTCACAAACAGTAGAAACAATTATAGCACCTTTGCAGAACTGTTTGAAAGCACAGTTCACACTAGGCAGACCCGTGTCCAGTAATCTACTCTGTCTAATTTAATTACTCCCCTGCACTTAGAAGCAGAAGACAGCAATCTAGATTAGACATACAGGGCCAGATGTAGGTGGCCCAATACCGGTCGGTAATGGCCGAAAATACCGATTCTCGGCCGTTACCGACCGATATAGAGCCATCGGGATGTAGGAGTCCGAAATCCGTCCGATTCGGTAAATTTACCGAATCGGTAAAGTTACCGAATCGGTAAAATACCGAATCGGAAAAAACACAGAATCAGTAAATTTACCGAATCGGTAATATACCGAATCGATAAATATACCGATTCGGAAAATAAGAAGTGGCAAAAACGTTGTTTGAGATGTAGGGAAGCACAGAAATACCGAATTAGCCTCAAAATCGGTATTTAAGAGTCGGTATTTACCATGGATTGGAATCAGGTGGTAACCAACTGCAACCCATAAAAAAGGACCCAAAATGCAATTCAACTTGTAGTATGGTGGCATTTTATGTTATTGCAAGACGGCTACGGCTACAGCAGGAAGGAGAGAGGGAATGGCAGAGAGAGGAGCAGGTCTACAGACAGAGGATCACAGTGTTCATGCTCACAGAGATCCTCCAGAGGTACAGGTTGGACTCAGACACCATTTTGGACCTCATCAGGGACCTCCAACCACTGTTGGAGCACACCACCCCAAGGGCACACGCTATCCCACCGCATGTGCAGGGGCTATGCAGCCTACACCTACTTGCGTCTGGCAGCTATCAGAGTGTGGTTGCTGCGGTAGGTGGGGTGACCCAGAGCAGCCTGTCAAGGTTTTTCCACAAATTCCTTGACGCCATGTTACAGAGGATGGACCAATACATTTCTTTTCCTGCAACCCATGCGGAACTGGTACAAACCAAAGCAGACTTCTACCAGATGGCACGATTCCCGCATATCATTGGCTGCATTGATGGCACGCACATTGCCATTTGCCCCCCTGCTGACACAGAATACATGTACCGGAATCGGAAGTCAACGCACACCATCAATGTGCAGGTGATTTGCAATACAAATTACGCCATCACTGACCTGGTGGCAAAATTCCCTGGGAGTACCCACGACTCCTACATATTTCAAAACAGCGGCATCTATGCACGGCTGACGGCAGGGGAATTTGGTGAAGGATACCTCCTAGGTGAGACACATTGTCAGACCCCCATAATAACAATAGCAGTGTGAAGTACATGTATGCATGTGAGTAATGTTACCCCTTATCCTTCTAGGAGACAGTGCATATGCCCTCCGCTCATTCATACTGACCCCCTACCTCAACCCCTCAACACCCAGCCAGGGGAGGTATAACCGGGCCCACAAAAGCAAAAGGAATGTAGTAGAACGGACCTTTGGCATATGGAAAAGCAGATTCAGATGCTTGCACAAGAGAGGAGGTGCAAGGCAGTATACCCCCATCACCTGCTGTAAGATCATTGCTGCCTGTGCCGTGTTGCACAACCTTGCGGTGAAGAAGGGCACTGAGGTGGAGTTGTCAGACTATGAGGACCATGACGACGACATTGCTGTGCCAGAAACACAACCTGCTGGAGTGTCAACACCAAGTGATGGCAGATACAGACGTGAGGAGATTACAGACAACTATTTCTGAGTGAGTAAAGATACACAGACAGGTTATGAATGTGAAAAACTAAATTTAATGTTGCCACAACGTTCA
Source organism: Lissotriton vulgaris (assembly GCF_964263255.1). NCBI lineage: Eukaryota > Metazoa > Chordata > Amphibia > Caudata > Salamandridae > Lissotriton > Lissotriton vulgaris. Next base: position 1,814,334,365 of record NC_141685.1, read on the forward strand.
TGCACTGATGTGCAACAAAATTAAACATTAATTTAAAGGTGAGGACTGGTAATGCCCCGGGTTGCCTCACCCACACTGCCAATGTCATTTTCGGCTGCGCTTCCCAGTGCCACTGGGATGCTGCTCACTCCCTTCAGCATGGCCTGCAGGCTCTGCTGAGCGCCTGGTGCTCCTGCGTGGCTCTACAACAGCCCTAGCCAGGCTGCTGCGGCTACTGCTGTCCTCTGCCTCAGCCACGTCCAGGGCAGGATTGACAGCAGTATTAGAGATGATCATGGCCTCCAGGGCACTGGTGATCCTGGCCATGCCCCTGGTTACCTCCGTGGTGTTTTGCGTTAGGCTCTCCTGCATGTTCACGCCTCTGCGGCATAGCTGGGAAGTTGCCGTGGCCAGCCGGTTCATTGCCCTGTTGTGCACACGCGCATCCCTGAGCCTTGTGTGCTCGATGGTTTCCATTTTTGCACACAGCTGGTTGATGGCGGTGGTCATGTGTAGCATTCCAGATGCAATGTCACTGTTGGTTTTTGCAACCTCCCTGTTGCTTTCCACTAACTCACTAGCTCCCACCTCCCAGCTGCTCCTCCCTTGCCCCTCCCCCTCTACGATCCACTTATGTCAGATGCATGTGCGCAGCATTCACGCGCAGTGGTCGCGCCCAAGTCGCGCCGAAGGTGCGCCAAAGGTAAGCCCGTCTACGCCCGTCCGCGCCTGGACCGCGCCCAGCGCCTGTCCCCCTGGTCCCCGCCGCACCCAACCCACTAGATGCACATATGATGCCGCAACTCTCCTCGCCCTCAACCCCGGACGCACACCACAATGCTGCAAAGCCACCCCAGGACGTACCCACGGCCCATTCGCCTGCCTCACCTGCAAGTTCAACTGCTTCAGGACCCTCATCAAATCTACTTCCTCCATACACAGCTCCGACTCTAACCACCTGAAGTGCATCCTACTTAACACCCGCTCGGTCCACAGACACGTAACTGAACTCTGGGACCTACTCGACACTGCGTCACCGGACATCGCCTTCCTTACAGAAACATGGATGAACACATCATCAGCACCCGACATCGCCATAGCCATACCGGACGCTTACAAGATTATCCGAAAAGACCGCACCAATCAAACAGGAGGAGGCATCGACATCATCCACAGGAACACCATCAATACCTCGACCAGCTCCGACGATAATCTTGCAACCGCCAAACATCTCCACTTTCAGATCCACACCGACCCTAGGACCACGCTTAGAGGCACCCTCATCTACAGGCCTCCAGGTACCCACACTCAATTCAGTGATGACATCACAGACTTCGTCAGCCCACATGCCCTCGCCTCCGAGAACTACATTCTTTTAGGAGTCCTCAACTACCACCTTGAAAACAAACATGACAGCAACACCTCCACCCTTCTGGACAACCTGGCCAATCTCAGACTCAAACAACTTGTTGACACCCCCACCCATGTAGCCGGACACACGCTCGACCCTATCTTCACCTCCAGCAAGCACATCTCCTTCTATCGCACCACAGCTCTCCACTGGACGGACCACAGCTGTGTTCACTTCATCTGCAAAACTACCATGACCCACAACCGCCCACAACCTATTCCTCGGAGAAACTGGAACAAAATCACCTCCGACCAACTCCTCACATCACTCAACCAAAACCCTCCCACCCTCTCATTGGACCCAAATCAAGCGGCCACCAATCTCAAGCAATGGATCACCCACAATGCTGATGAATTAGCACCCCTGAAAAAGCACCAGATCAAATCAGCCAGCAAAAAGGCTCCCTGGTTCAATGATGACCTTAAAAAATCCAAGAAGCTATGCCGCACCCTGGAGAAATCATGGAGAAAAAACCCAACCACCGACAACATGGCCACCCTCAAGGCAGCCACCCGCAAACACCACCAACTGATTCGATCCGCCAAGAAATCAGCATTCAAGGATCGTCTCGACAACAACACTCACAACAGCAAGGAACTTTTCAACATCGTCAAAGAATTCACCAACCCCACCGCAGCATCTAACGACATCACTCCCTCCCAAGACCTCTGCGATGCGTTATCCTCCTTCTTCTACAACAAAATTGCCGACATCCACAACAGCTTCGAGAATACTCCCAGCGATCAACCCTCCCCACCCCCCTCAGATCCTACTCCGCCAACTATCAACCTTAGCGCCTGGAACCCAATCACCACCGAAGACACCATCCGCCTAATGAACTCAATCCACTCTGGCTCGCCAACCGACCCCTGCCCCCACCACATCTTCAACAAAGCTGACTCCATCATCGCACCCCATATCCGTAATGTCATCAACTGCTCGTTCAACTCTGCCACCTTCCCAGAAAGCTGGAAACACGCCGAACTCAGCGCCCTTTTGAAGAAACCCACAGCAGACCCCTCTGAACTTAAAAACTACCGACCCATATCCCTCCTCCCATTCCCGGTCAAAGTCATTGAGAAAGCCGTCAACAGCCAGCTCGCCGCCTTCCTTGAATCCAACAACTCCCTCGATCCCTCTCAGTCCGGATTTCGAGCCAAACACAGCACCGAAACTGCCCTCATTGCAGCAACAGACAACATCCGAACACTACTGGATAACGGAGAAACAGTGGCCCTCATTCTACTCGACCTCTCTGCCGCTTTCGACACAGTCTGCCACAGCACCCTCATACAATGCCTCAGCAACATCGGCATACAAGGAAAAGCCTTGGACTGGATCACCTCGTTCCTAGCTGGGAGAACTCAGAGAGTCCGACTTCCCCCATTCAACTCAGAGGCCACTGAAGTCATCTGTGGAGTACCACAAGGATCATCACTCAGTCCCACCCTCTTCAACGTTTACATGAGCCCACTCGCATCCATCGCGCGCCAACACAACCTCAACATCATCTCTTACGCCGACGACACCCAATTAATCCTTTCCCTCACCAAAAACCCTAACACCTCCAAAAACAATCTTTACGAAGGCATGAAAGAAGTAGCCGAATAGATGAAACATAGCTGCCTAAAACTCAACTCAGACAAAACGGAGGTGCTCATCCTAGGATCTTCCCCCTCTGCCTGGGACGACTCTTGGTGGCCTTCCGCTCTGGGCACAGCACCAACACCCACAGACCATGCACGTAACCTTGGCTTCATCCTAGACTCCTCTCTCTCGATGTCCGGACAAGTCATCGCAGTCTCATCCTCCTGCTTCAACGTACTTCGCATTCTCAAAAAGATCTTCCGCTGGATCCCCCTCGAGACAAGAAAGACTGTCACCCACACACTGGTCATGAGTCGACTGGATTATGGTAACACACTATACGCCGGAATCACAGCAGAATTACAGAAAAAAATCCAACGCATCCAAAGCGCATCAGCGAGACTCATATTGGACATCCCTGGCCAAGATCACATCACCGGACACCTAAAAGACCTCCACTGGCTTCCCGTCAACAAAAGAATTACATTCCGTCTTCTCACCCACGCACACAAGGCCCTCTACAATCTAGGACCCGAATGCCTCAACACTTGACTGTCCTTCTACAAACCCACCCGCCAACTAAGATCGTCCAATCAAGCCCTCGCCGCAGTCCCGCGCATCCGAAAATCCACCATGGGTGGCAGATCCTTCTCCTTCCTGGCTGCCAAGACCTGGAACTCACTCCCCACTCACCTCCGCCCTACTCAAAACCACATCTCCTTCAGAAAAGAACTTAAAACCTGGCTATTCGACAAATAATGAACCCCTTCCCCAAGTGCCTTGAGACCCTCTGGGTGAGTAGTGCGCTATATAAATGCCCGAACTTGAACTTGAACTTGCCCTTGCCCATTTCTCCCATTTGCAGATTGAGGGTCCGGAATTGGCGGTGGCAGGTCTGAATAGATTTACCCTGCATGCGCTGGATGCGCACCATGCTCCCCTCAAGGCCACGGAACACAGTGCCATCTCTAGGTGGACCTGCACTGCTGGGAGTGCGTTGGCGGCGGCGAGTGGTGCTGGGCTGCTGGGTGGACTGCTGTGCAGCAGGAGTGACTGGTGTGGGTGCTGGTGCCTCACCCTCAACTCCCGCCATGACTCTCATTGGGGCCACAATTCTCCTCCTGGCTGGTGAGGTAGCAGGTGCTGGCAGGGACCCTGACGGGGAGTTCTCAGGTGAGAACACCAATGGGGGGATTGAGATAGTTGTGGGGAGTGGGGAAACACGAGGGGATGAACAGGGTCGTCCTCATGGAAGAAGGCAGTGCTGTCTTCCTCCTCCTGCGAGGCATCCCTAGGTATAAAGAAGCGTATGTAAACTGAGTGCAAATGTCTTACAGTCACTTCAATAAAAGCATTGCACATTTCACTTTCATAACTCTCATTTGCTTTCAGTCCCTTGCTGATTTCTGTGCACTGACAAATGGTCCTACATTAGCTGGCTACATTTCCCATAATGCATTGCTCTTGTATGGTGCTAGCAGTACTGGACTGGGGTTGGCCTGTACACAAAGGCTAAAGGGGAGCTGTTTGCTTGGGTGTGTCATGCTGTGCAAGCCTCTTACCTTTTGTAGTAGCTCTGGCTGAGCTGTCCACATCTCCTACTCCCACAACACTGTCCGGCTCGATGGTTGAGGCCACCAGTTCCTCCAGGTCAGTCAGGGGGGGCGCTGGGTTCCTGCCTCCACCGGTGACACCAGCCTGCTTGTGGATCTCTGCCATTTTTTTTTTTGGTGAGGCTCCTGATGTCGTAGAACCTTTTCTTAAGGTCCTCTATGCTCCTGGGGGTCGCACCCACAGCATTCACCTTCTCTCCTATGGCAGTCCACAGTTTTCTTTTGGCTGACTCTGGAACAGTGAGGGACTGCCTGCCAAAGAGCTGTCTGTGGACCCTCACCACTTCCTCCACCAGTACTTGCAGCTCCATGCTGCTAAACTTAATTTTTCGTTTCCTTTCAGCCTTCTGGCTCTCTGTGCTGCTTGCCATTATCACAGTCTTTCAATTCACACAAAACTCTCCCTGCTGCTCTGTCTCTCTGCTCAGCTCTGACTGCCTCTCCAGAACCTTCTAATGAGTTGCAGCTGCCTGGGTAGCCACTCCCTGGTAGGGTGGGGGAGGGTGGTGCCACCTGATTGGCTGTTTTCATTAGTTTCACTTTTACTTGCTTGCCGATTCCATAGTTACCGAATCGGTATTTACCGAATCGGTATTTACCGATTCGGTATTTCCAATGCATTCCTATGGGCCTTTTGGCCCATAGGGTTGTATGGCCATTTCCGAATCGGTAATTACCAAATTTTTCCGAATCGGTATTTTTTACCGATTTTTTTCCTACATCTCATTTACCGATTTTTAAATACCGAATTGGTAAAATTCGGTATTTAAAAATCGGTAAATGACTTTTACCTACATCTGGCCCACAATCTCTTGATACAGAAAACTCGGTAATTCAGAAAACCTTAGGTGTATACATGAAGCGCCTCACAATACACACCACCCTAAGCAAACAGGTAAGTACAATATATCTGGATCTTGGATTTCGATGAGTCAGATAACTATGCCAATCAATAAAAAACAAAATCCTTATAAAACTGAATCATAAATATGAATAATATATCAAAACAACAGTGACCAATTTACCACCTGAACTCAGAATCAGCATTGCATAACCAAACACTTCACATACAACATAACAATCCATCTTCCACTCTTAAAACTTCAGCACAATACCATAAACATATCATAATAATTTTCTGTCATCATTCTGCTGTGTTAATAGTTACTCTCCAAATCATCTAGGAACAGCACTGCAAGTCAGGTTTCTCTGTAAAATCCATGGGATAACCCACACTGGATAAAACAATATTTCTACAGACTAGGCAAAAAGAGGGAAGCTAAAGGGGTCCCTTAGCAAAAGAAGGTACTCTTTAACATACACCTATCCACTATCAAGAGTAAAGTGGTACCCTAAAAGTCAGACATCCCATCATTTACTTCAATCAATTCTCTCACAGTTTACTGGATTGGACCTACAGTTTGGAAAACACTGTTCTAGAAGATTCCTCCTCACCTCAAGGCTCAAGTGGGTATAAATACTGGACTTCAGGTACCAACTCTTCAGTCCACTTCTGAAAATGTAGATACTCTGCCAGGAAGAAGGCCTGCTGTGCTGCTGAAAGGACTGCCACCCTGCTGGAATGCTACTCTAATGCCTTGCTGTGCTGACCTGCTGCCTGCTGCCCTCTTGCCTGGATGAAAAGGTCTGGATCTGCATCCCTTGAACCTGGAACCCAGGGTGACTCCAAGGGCTAGTTGGCTGGCCTCCTGATCTGAAGCCTCGAGGACTCAACAGGCTTCCAACAATGTTGCGCCTGGACTCTGCCATCTGTGAGTATACCCTACAAAGTAGTGACACCCCAGTGCTGAACCCTTGGAAGTGAGTTTAGGGTGCTCTGCCAGCCTCTACGGACATAGTGGAAACAACACATCTCCTCTGTGGCACAGCGCAAAGCTGAGCAGAACTGGCACATCGCCCCTGCTGCCTAGATTGGACCTGTCGCAAAGACCCAGATCACCTTTGCAGCCCCATTGGAACCGCTGCTGCAGAATGCATCCTTGGCACAGGTCCCTGCATCCCTTGTCGATGGTAGCCTAGAATAAGACGACAAACTCAGCATCGCAGCTCCTCGGAACTAATGCATCACCCCATCCTCAATACCGAACTTTGCATCGCAAGCCCCATCGACAGGATCCTCAACGACAACACAGGCCCACGCATCGTAGCCTCGTTGCATCTCGGAACCGACGCATCGCTTCTACAGCGCAACATTTCTTTGGCGCTCCATCGCAGTCTGCCTGAACTTGTGACTTTGTCTCGATCCGGCTCGACCAGATATCCACAGCTTGTGCTTTGTGCTTTTTGCCACAATTTTCAATAAAAAAATTCAAATTGCATATCTCTGGTTTGACTGATTAGATTTTAGTAGTCTTGGCCTTGTTTTATTTATTAATGGGAGTACCATTCTTTTGACTTGCTGTAGGGTCCTTTTTGTGTGGTATTTTAGCTTTATTACTGTATGAAGTGTTGCACAAATACTTTACACATTGCCTCTAAGTAACGCCTGACTGCTCTGTGACAAGCTACCAGAGGGTTGAGCACAGGTTAATTTAGAGTGGTCATGTGCCTCACCATGACAAAGATTGCGGTTGCTGCTTTACCAGGACTCACATCCCAGTAAACCAACAACCCAAATTCTTAGTTGCCAATAAATTGAGCTGGTAATAAATATTTTAAAAGTCCAAGAATGAAGTATGTAGCTGTCCCTTAAGCGGAGATAACATTATTTAATTGTAATATTAGCTCCCAATGCTTTCATATGTCACAGCTAACTCTACTACAGTGAAAATAGCTTTTGATTACTTTTCACTGTAAGAACATATTTATCATTAAAGTATACATGCACTACTTTCAAATATCAAGCAACATGCCTTATGGGCATTTAAGCAAAATATACACAGATGATGGACAGAATGCTAAGCAAATCAAACATTACCCCCAGTCAAGAGATCTGGGTTAAATGCATTGTTGTTTTGCTCACCATTCCACCCCAGTTTAGACCAAGCCATATGCAAATCAGTCTGACCCTGTGCCTCATGGGAACAGCCCAGGCTGAACTGCCAAGCCAGGTCCTCCCTGGACCGGAAACAAGCATCTTGGGACCGGTTTCGGGGCGTCACCTTTCATCAGCCAGGCTAGTTTGAATCCAGAGGCACATTGGGCCCGGGGCCCGCGTCTGGGCATACTCGGCGTACCTAGGGTGAGAAAACAAAATACACACAGATGATGGATGAAATGCAGAGCAAATCAAACATTCACCCCCAGTCAAGAGATCTGGGTTAAATCCATTGTTCTTCTGCTCACTATGCCACCCCAGTTTAGACCTGGCCATATGCAAATCAGTCTTGAGCCTGCACCTCATTGGAACAGTCCAGACCAAACTGCCAAGCCAGGTCCTCCCTGGACAGGAAACAAGCATCCCAGGACTGGTTTCGAGGTAGCACCCCTAATCAGCCAGGTTAGCTGGGCTTACTTATGGATGACTTATAAATAAATTAAAGAAGGTTTTAGGTATGTCGTAAGGGGTTATTTTGACAGGTCGAATTTGTAGTTTTAAAACTGCACAGATAGGCAACAGTGGTAGGGCAGCAGTCATGTTTTGCACTGCCTCTCTAGTGATGACACAATGAATATTGCAGTCTACTAGTGACATTTAACTTACAGGCCCTTGGTCTACTTCTTACCATATACTAGGGACTAATAGGTAGTTCAATCAATCAGGGGTTTGTAAAATGTGCTACTCACCCATGGGGGTCTCAAGGCCCTGGGGGGTGGGGGGGAGCGGCTCCAGATCAGTCAAAGAGCCAGGTCTTGAGGTCCTTCCTGAACGTGTATAGGGTCGGGGAGCATCTGATGTTCACAGGGAGCTCGTTCCAGGTCTTGGCTGCGATGTAAGGGAAGGCTCTCCCGCCGGTTCTGTGTCTGCGGATGCGGGGGACCTCTGCCAGGGTGAGGTCGGTGGAGCGGAGGTTCCTCTTGGGTACGTGGAAATATACTCTGTCGTTGAGGTATTTGGGTCTGATGTTGTTGAGGGACTTGTACGTGTGGGTGAGTAGTTTGAATGTGATCCTCTTTTCGACGGGTAGCCAGTGGAGGTCGCCTAGGTGTTGGGTCATGTGCTTGTGACGTGGTGTCCCGAGGACGAGTCTGGCTGCATCATTCTGGATGGTTTGGAGTTCGTGTAGAAGAGTTCTGTTGAGTCTGGCGTAGAGGGCGTTGCCGTAGTCCAGTCTTCTGGTTATGAGTGCGTGGGTGACAGTCTTTCTGCATTCGGAGGGGATCCATTTGAAGGTCTTACGGAGGATGCGGAGGCAATTGAAACTGGTGGATGCAACGGCGTTGATCTGGCGGTTCATAGAGAGGGAGGATTCAAAGATGATTCCGAGGTTCTGAGCGTGGTCTGTCGGGGTTGGTGGGTTCCTGAGGGCGGAGGGCCACCAGGTGTTGATCTCAGGCGGAGGTGCAGGGTCCAAGGATGAGGACCTCCGTCTTCTCTGAGTTGAACTTCAGGAAGCTGTCCTTCATCCAGGCTGCCACGTTCTTCATTCCTTCATGGAAGCAGAGTCTGGTGTCTTCGGGATTCTTAGTGAGTGAGAGGATGAGCTGGGTGTTGTCGGCCTAGGATATGATGCTGAGCCCATGCTGTCTGACGATGGCGGCGAGGGGGGCCATGTAGATGTTGAAGAGCGTCGGGCTGAGCGATGATCCTTGGGGTACTCCGCAGTTGATGTCGGTGGGCTCGGACAGGACGGGAGGGAGTCTGATCCTCTGGGTTCTGCCGGAGAGGAAGGATTGGATCCAGTCTAGGGCGGCTCTTTGTATCCCTGCGTTGTGGAGTCTGGCTGCGAGCGTGCAGTGTGAGATGGTGTCGAAGGCTGCGGAGAGGTCTAGAAGGGTGAGGGCCTCAGTGTGTCCCTGGTCTAGTAGCATTCGGATGTCTGTGGCGGCAGGGAGGGTGGCCTTGGTGCTATGGTTGCTGGGGAAGCCCTGCTGGAAGGTGTCTAGGATGGAGTTCTCTTCGATGAAGGTGGCCAGCTGGGCTTTCACGAGTCTCTCAGCGACTTTGGCTGCAAAGGGGAGGAGAGAGATGGGTCAGTAGTTTTCAGGTCCATTGGGTCAGCCGTCGGTTTCTTGAGGAGGGGTTTCACCTCCACCCATTTCCAGTCATCACGGCAGGTGCGGGATCTGAGGAAGGTGTTGATCGTCCATCCTAGTTCGGGTGCGATGGTATGAGGCATCCCTGTGGAAGATGTGGGGTGGGCAGGGGTCCGTAGGGCTTCCTGAGTGAGTTTTCTTCATTGTTGTGGTGATGTGCTCGATGGTAGCGGGGTCCCAGGACGTGGTGGTTGGCTTATCTGCGGCGGTAGGTGGGAGGCGTTGTCCGGTGCTTGTTCGCTGAAGTTGTCGTAGAGGGCCTTGATCTTCAGATGGAAGTAGGAGCTCAGCTTGTCGCAGAGTTCCTGGGAGTGTGTGATGTCCGTGGCCTCGCAGGTGGGCTTTGTGAAATGCTAAATGACGAACAGTTCCTTGGCGTTGGCTGCGTTGGTCTTGACTATGTCTCTTATGAAAGTCTGTTTGGTGTCCCTTATGCACTGGTGGTATTCACTCAGGGCGCTCTTGTAGTTGTTCCGTGCTTCTGTGGTTTTCTGGTTTCGCCAGGTTTTCTCTAGTCGTGTGCAGGAGCGTCTTGATTCTAGTAGGTCCCTGGTGAACCAGGCGGCCTTCAGGGGGCGATGTTTGGTGGCGTGGCAAAGGGGTGCCAGCTTGTCGGCGCAGCAGGAATCCAGCAATGAAATTCCCTGGCAGTGGCATTGGTGTCTGTCATGGTGACGGGGGAGGGGGTCTTGGAGGAGGGTGGAGTTAAGCTGTTCCTCTGTGGCCTTGCTCCAGTTCCATCGTGGTGGGCACGGGGCGGGCGCGGGTGCAGTGGTGGAGTTGAAGGTGAAATGGACGCAGTGGTGGTCCTTCCAGGCGGGCTGGGTGCTGTGGCTGAAACGGATGTTTGATCCTCCCACGAAGATGGGGTCGAGGGTGTGACCCGCTCTGTGGGTGGGCGTGTTGACGAGCTGTTTTAGTCTTCGGTTGGCGAGGTTGTCAATGGAGAGTGGTGGAGTCAGGGTCATTGCTGTTGTTGAGGTGAAAGTTCAGGTCCCCGAGTAGAATGTAGTCCATGGAGGTGATGGCGTGTGGTGCGGCAATCTCAGCGATGGTGGTTGCGGGCTGGGTGCGAGGACCTGGTGGTCTGTAGATGAGGGTGCCGCGTAGCATGGTCCTGGGGCTGGTCTGGATTTGGAAGTGGAGGTTTTCCATGTTGGAATGGGGGTCGCTCGTGCTGGATGTGGAGAGTCGGAGGAGGTCTTTTGTGCGATGGCAAGCCCCCTCTTGGGCGGTGCGGGCGGTCCTTTCTCTGGATCTTGTAGCCGTCCGGGATGGCGGTAGAGATGTCGGGGCCGGAGGTGGTGTTGGTCCAGGATTTTCTGTGAAGAAGGCGACATCGGGCGAGAGGGTATATATCAGGTCCCAGATTTCGATAAACGAGGGTGACACAAAGAACTAACTATGAACAGTACAATACAGCGGGGGCAAACACAACAATAGAGCAGTCAGCAATAAAAATGACGATAGATACCAAAGAGTAAGCGGAACACAGAGGGAAAACCGGAAAGCGCCTGAAGCGAACCTGATGCGCAGGAACGGGCAGCTGGCTCGAACCCTGCTCAGGAGGATGGCTCAGAGCTTGGTGCGGTCGGCAGTGAGGCGGAGCTGCTGGGGAGAGTGCTGGCCTTGGCCCAGAGGTCAAGGTTTCACCTTAAATATGCCAGTTAGGAGTATTGATGAATTCATGCTTGAGGGATGAGAGGATATCCGTTGGTGCCTGATTAGCAGAATTCCAGTGCACAGTCAAAAAACCAGTAGCATCAGTCCCAAAAATTGGGAGTGGTCTTGCAAAAAAATACATTTCCTACAATTTATCTTTACTAAATCACATCCATGTCGATTCTATACACAGTAAGAAGTGTGCATTTAGGCTCTTTATTATAACATTTCTAATGTCATTAAAAAAAATCAATTTTAAGGATAAGGGTCGAAATTTGTTTAATAGGCTGTGGCACGTTAGACAAGCTGCATACTAGATCAGTTCAATAAGTTTAATATGTAGAATAGTCTAACTAAAACCAGTACTAACTGAAGTTTTAATTTTCTCAGCATTAAAGTGAAGGGAACCTTCAGTAGGGAGATGCACAAAAGAACCTTCAGTAGGGGGGATTCACAAAGGGAAGCACTTTTAAAATCTGTTGCATCACCTTCAACTCTTTAAGGGGTAATGGCCCCAGATATCTTCGGCAGAAACTTAAGCGTTATCTACCCACCAGAAAGTCTAAAATGTATGGACAAAGCACTGTTGAGTGTACCCCATATCCGTCTTTGGCTCAGGTTTACTGGAACAAGGTACCTTTTCTTGTTTGTCTCTGTACTGATTATTACAAATTTAGGAAATTGCTGAAAACATGCTTATTTTAACTGAATTCGCCTCTGCTAGTGTCTGTTGGCAGTACCAAGATGCCTTTAGGGGGGTGAGACGTGCGCCATATTAAATTCAATTAAAATAACATAACATAAGGGTGCCTGAGTGGTTGTGGCCGGCAGAGAAGCTTTTTGTTTTGCCCGATGGATGGAGGGGCCCGTACCCTGCAGAATACTGGAAGGAAATCTTGGATGAATTGGGCAGGGTATCGGGCATAAGAGTGGCACCAGCAGCACCTACTGTGTTACTGGAGTATACAGAATAAAAGACATACAGCTAGATTCATCAAAGTGAAATTGGCTCGCAAAGGGCCAGATTCTGAGAATCTGGCCCTTTGCGAGCGCAATTTTTGCATTTGGGATTCATCATCCCAAATGCAAAAATCGCAATAATAGAATTCGCAAATTTGCGAGGAATTGCATTTAAGGAATCTCTATTTGAGATTCCTTAAATGCAATTCATGAAACATTAAAAAATTGCGATTTTGCAATTTTGGGCCGCTATTTACCGCAAAGTCAAACCTCGTGGTAAATAGCGGAAACTTAGAAAAATGCACTTAAGTGCATTTTTCTAAGTTGTATGTTACACACACACATGTCCTTGGGACATGTGTGTGCGTAACACCAGCATTCAATATCATTTCAGGGGTGCAACAGGGTGGCCTTTGGACACCCCTGCACCCTTGAAATCGCAAACTCAACATGCGAATCGCTAATAGCGATTCGCACATTGATATGTCTTCCCATTCATTTCTATGGGCTATTAGGCCCATAGGAATGAATGGAGAGTTATTCCTTATTTGCGATTAGCAATTAGCTAATCGCAAATAAGGAAGCTGTAGGAATCGCAATAATTATTGCGATTTCTACATGAATCCCGTTTTGCAAGTCTGTAATAGCTATTCCTTAAAAATCGCTATTACAGACTCGCAAAACATGCCGATGATGAATCTATATGTTAGTCGATTTCAAAACCTGTTTGTAACCAGCTGCCTAATAGTGTCCAAGAGGGAAATACCGAAAAATGCGAAAGCTTAGAACCTCTTACAATTCGGAGTTGGAGGCGTGCCATGAACTGGTGCATGGCGGTAGGGAAGGCGATAGACGAGGAGAAGGCGTGCCCAGAAAAAAAATCTGAAATGTTTGGGGGCGTGTGTTTCATTCAGGTGGGAGGATTGTGGGAGCACTGGGGGGACAGAGTGCACTTGGAGGCATGACAAAAGTCTAGAAAGAGAAGCCTAGGATACATGTAACACACGGACTGAGAGCCCTCGCTTCTCTTTAGAATATAATGTTACTAGCACCTGGATTATTTGAACATGCTGTAAATGGAGGTGTCAACTAAAATCTATATATATTTGATAAACATGAAGTGTAGATGTGAAAGGATAAGCATGTTGGCAGACTTCTCCCTGGTCTCCTGCAAGTAAGTCGAATCTTTAGTTTCCATTCCAGATTGCCTTCTTTGTGATTGTGAATTGAGCAATATTTTATGTCTTGTGGAATTTGTCACATTTCCTATTATCTTTGCTATCCCCATATTTTGCAAGAGGATTGAATCTCTTACTGGTAGGATCAATATGTGCACACCATCAGATGGGAGCCTTTCCAAGTGTTCTTTTTAGTAAAGTGTACATTTTTATGACTTGGTTGTCTAGTCTGTACATATCTCTGATTCATGTGGCTTGCTCTACGTTTGGCAGCCCATAAACTGCATGGATTCCAGATGTCTCTCCTGACTCGACCTCTCTATGAAAGCCTTTCTATAGGTTCATTGGGTGAATAGTTCTTCCAGATGGAGATGTTTTCACACGAGAGAGTCTCCCCTGGTGGCCCTTTGCTTCCCTTTATTCTCAGCGCTGCTGGCAATGTGTTCCACATGCATGCGCTCCTTGGTCTCAAGTCCATGTTTCATATGCAGCGTTCAGAGTTCATTTTTTCCAGTTTTTCCAGAAAGGGAGAGAGGAAAAAACAGGTTTCAAATTTCCATTATGATAAAAAAAGCAATTGTAGAGTTCTTAAAGCATTATTGTTAAATGGCGACGCTAACTTATTATATTTTTGGGAAAATGTTTTCCTACCCCAAATAATATCCCCCTTCAATTACTTTAGGACTTTCGAAACCTTCTGTACTTACAGTGAGACCCGAAGAAGGCGGCAGGGGTCGTCAGCTGGCAGCTAGAAGCCCCATGTTGGCAGCTAGCAGCGCCCGTTTATCAAGAGACTCAGCACAGTGCTTCCTTCCCAAGACCTTCAAAATTTGAGAATATATCCTGTGAAGGCGTTACAGGCAGCTCCTTATAGGTATATACAACCCAGTCCTGCAAGAATAGATACTGCTGGATTTGTTTTAAAAAATCATAACAGTACATGCATAGTTGTATGCAGGGATCGAGTCGGGTACCACGCGGGTGGACGGCGTCCCCCCACTTATTTTACCGGTGGACGCGTCCTCCCTGCCAAACAGCTGGACTTCACTCTTTGGCCTCTCTGGGACAAGGAGCTCGGCACCTTTCGGGACGTCACTTCCGGTGACAGCGTCTCCCCCACTTCTTTCTTTCCGACTTGTGCTCTGGTTGTATGTGACCGCATTTTGCTTATGCACATATGCACGTCATTTTCTGTGCCAGGACTGATAGGGCAATCACTGTTTTTATTTCCAGGTTCAATCAATCTTTTTGTAAATGTAGTTTTTTTACAATGGGTTCTTTTTGCTTAGTTATTGGGAAAACACCCGTGCCACCTTTACATTCCTGCATTTGTACCTTTTGATACTTTTACACTTTTAATGGCTATAAAGCATGTTTGGCATTGTGCTACATACTGTGGTGAGATGATACTCACCACTACAGCAGCGATCAGCTACTGACAAGGTAGCTGATCGCTGCTGTAGCGCTTCGCCCGCTTTGCTGTAACTTGCACTTTAAAAAAAACCCTGTTTAATATTTGCGTTAATTTCTGTTGTTAACCCCTGTTTTTAATCTCCTCTTACTTGCACGCTAATCGGCCCCTGCACCGCCGTTTGGGCGGGTCTGGTCCTGGGGTGGGTGCCCTGTTCTGGTCGCCATCTTGGAGTGGATTGAGGCGCTTCTATCTGCCAGCGCTTTAGTGCGCATGAGCCAGCGAGGGAACACCTATTTAAAGCTCCTCCCCCAGCGCAGCGGGATCGTGCAGCGGGCGTGTCCTTGCGTGGCCGGAGTCGTGCCAGAGTCCTGCCCGTCTGCGCCCGTCTGCGCCAGGACGCGCAGGACAGGGCTGGGGCCTGGTTTTTTCACCAGTGGATGCTGCAAAGTACATAATGTTGTGCTATTCCAGGGATACGTTGCTGGCCATTGGCCACCGTTATCGAACCTGTGCCGTTCCACGGGTCAATCCGCTGTGTGGACCTCACTCATGTGTTTGCGGGATATTGGAACTTCCCGCTCCATCTACACTTGTGAGTAATGTCTCTGCCACAAAAACTGACTGCGTAAGCTCTCATTTCATCATGTGGAACCTTAATGTCAGGTCGATGGTCAAACATCATCAAGACATTTCCGACCTCATAGGCAAGGAGACGCCGGATGCTTTTTTCCTGACGGAGACTTGACTCCAAGACTCTGACACGGCCATTATCAACTTGGCCTTCCCGCCTGAGTACTCGGTGTATACCCTTAACCGAGCCTCTAGAGGCGGGGGAATAGCTCTCGCAGTTAAGTCGTGCTTCCCGTGTGTGTGGCAAGGGCATAAAATCTCGGGCTGTGAAAGCGCGTCATTTAAGATCACCATCACGCCCAATTTTGCTCTCTCGGGTCTTTTGATCTATCGCCCCCGGGTAGCGACGTGGCCTTTAGGAAGGCCCTCCCTGATGCTATTAGCACCTTGGCAACAGGCTGCTCTAATTTCTCCATCATCGGTGATTTAAATTTTCATTACGACAACTTATCCATGCCAAGGTCAGCTCACTCGCTGACCTTGAAGCTCTCCAGCTGGTCCAGCTGGTATTGCAGCCTACCCATGTAGGGGGTCACATTCTAGATCCGTTTTTTACTAATCTAGAGAAAGTCAGCATTTCTATACCATCTCCGCTGGCTTGGACCGATCATTATTTGGTATGCATCCAGTGCCCCTTGCAGGAGCGTCAACTCAAACCCATGGTGCGCTCGATCCCCAGACGGCGATGGAATAAACTGAAACTGGATGACTTTTTCCATCTTTTGTCAACCGATCCGCTGGGTCCATTTGAAACCGTGGAAGGGGGCTATGATTGTTTTTGTGAGTGGGTCACCCGGGCCCTTGACTCCCTTATCCCGATTGTCTCATGTAAATGTGGGTCAAGGGATCCGAGTCCGTGGCACGACGATTTTTTACGGGTGCTTAAAAACACCTGCAGACGCGCCGAGCGGGAATGGCGCAAAACCTATAACAGCGACAAAAAAGTTTTGTATTTGGCCACTGTTAAACATTACCACCGGGCAGTTTGCAGAACCCCCGCGGCTTATTACGCCCTGCAATTCCGTACCAGCACTAACCCCTCCAAAACTATTTTTAAAGCCCTAAAAGACCTTATTGCCAAAAAGGTGAATTCTACCCATCAGAGCTCCACCACCCATTGTGAAACCTTGGCGGCTTTTTTCTTGGAAAAGGTTCATGCTATTTACAGAGCCTTCCCCTCGGCGGCACCTCCTCAAGGTAGACCTCTTGAGCCTCTTACTCTGGAGGTTTTACAATCCTTTCCTATTCTCACTTCGGAAACCTTTAGTAAAATGGCCCAGCAGGTCAAGTCAGGGTCTCCGGCTGATCCTTTACGGCCAGTTTTGTTTAAAGATCTAGCATCCCATGGCCCCTCACCGGTTTGCTCTTTGATCAACATCTCATTAGCATCCGGCGTGGTCCCGCTGAAGTGGAAACAGGCAATGGTCATGCCCATTCTTAAAAAACCATCGTTGGACGCCGGCAAGCCTGAGAATTATCGTCCAATCTCACTTCTCCCGTGGCCTGCCAAAGTGCCGGAGATGCATGTCAACGCCGTCCTCTCGGACCATCTTCTCCAAGCAAACATCTTGGACAGAACGCAGAATGGGTTTAGGGCTGGACACAGCACGGAAACTGCTCTACTGTATATGGTGGAGCACTTACGCTCCGTGCTGGATGCGGGTCAAACGGCGGCGCTTGTGCTATTAGATCTGAGCGCTGCCTTTGACACCGTATCCCACCCCATCCTTCTGGAGGAAGCCGGTGTCACAGGAATTGCTCTCCAGTGGTTCCGCTCCTTTCTTGCCAACCACTCCTTCTGCGTGGCCGTACCGCCCCACCAGTCCAAATTCCATCCTCTGGATCTGGGGGTCCCACAGGGCTCCTCGCTGAGTCCCACGCTTTTTAATCTGTACGTGAGGCCGCTGGCTGAGGTGGTCAGGCAATGGGGTATGACCATGATGTCATATGCCGATGACACCCAGCTAGCGGTCAGGATCAGCGGGGATGCGGATGTGGATGCCCCCAGATTCCAGAAAGGACTACGGGTGGTCGCCAGCTGGATGACGTCCAGCTGCCTCCAGCTGAATGCCAGCAAAACGGAGGTGATGGTTTTCGGCAAAAAAACGGAACTCTGGGGAGACAGGTGGTGGCCGGCAGACCTGGGCCCTACGCCAACCTTGTTCGTCGAGCTAAAAAATCTTGGGGTCTGGCTCGATCCAACGCTTTCTTTTGTCTGTCACACCAAACGCACGGCGGCCTGCTGTTTTGGTATTCTACGCGGACTGCGGCCCATACTCAAATTTTTTGACGCCACCACCAGGCAACTGGTGGTTCAAGCAACTGTGATCTCAAGGCTTGACTATGCCAGTTCCTTGTTAGCGGGCCTTAATCAATCGGAGATCACCCGCTTACAGCGTGTTCAGAACGCTGCAGCGAGAGCCGTGGTGGGGCTTCCTAAATTTTGCCCTACTGCTAATACCTTGCGTATGCTGCATTGGCTTCTGATTGCACAAAGGATCCAGTTTAAGGTCCTTTGTTTAGCCTATAAAATCCTCAAGGGATCCCCTGCAATGATCCTAGCCAATCTTCTGTCCAGCTATGTTCCGACCCGGGCTTTAAGATCGTCGGACTTAGAACTTGCGGTTGTCCCCCGCTTCCAGCGCTGCAGGGCAGGTGGCCGTTCATTTCAAGTTCGTGCCGCAACGCTGTGGAATTCTTTGCCCCCTGCGATTCGTGCCCTTAGGGATCTGCTTTCCTTCCGTCGTGCTTTAAAAACTTTTCTGTTTCCCTGAACCTCCCCTCCTCTGTTTTAATCAGTTATGTTGTGTTGCTACCTTGTCGGGCGCCAGGACGCTCCTTTGCTGGAGCATCTGTGCGCCTTATAAATAAACCTAACATAACATACCATAACATGATCATTTCCCAACTAATGGTCAATGTTGCATTGTTTTGGGGCAGTCCAACGCGGGTCGGCCGGGCATATCGTCTTCTGACCTAGTGTCAACAGATTGTGGCTCGTTGATCTATATATATCAACAGACTTTGGCGCAGTGACTCAAGTAACAACAAGTGTTAGATACAAATGTTTGAAAAATATTACAATTTGATCTGGGACATGACCAGATCATTTTTACCTTTGAGGTGCTCTGGATTGCTTAATCATTTATATATATATATATATATATATATATATATATATATATATATATATATATATATATATATATATATATATATATATATATATATATATATATATATATATATATTTATATATGCAAGCTCTTGTATTCATATTTTATTTACACTATTTGGGTGGCATAGTGTGAATCCATGTGAGCACACTGTACTCGTTAATACATATTACACTAATCCTGGACTTTACAGAGGTGCTGGCAGGACTAAGTTACCACTGCCATCACATTTTTTCAAGCTAAGTATGATGAGTGCGACTGCCACCGTGGCGGTCGCATCCTAATACTCCCTGTGGGACAGCCGCCTTGTAGGCGGGCAGACCCACTCTCCGAGACGATAGTGGATGGACCGAAGTCGGTCCGCCATAGTAATAAGCCCTTTAGATATCTCCACCATTGAGTGCTATCACTGCTGGCTGTGATTAGTGCCAGTGGCATAACAATTATACACCTCTTTGGGCATGATTAGGGACCCTTAATAACCTAGGTGCTTCCAGTGCAGACATAATTAGTGCAGGCTGCTTAGTAAATATGCACTCCAGCAATCCTGGCATGACCGGCTTTAGGGTAGTCCGACTGGTGTGACCGTACTGGGCGCTGACCTGTGGAGGGGGCACTGAACTCAGGGGGGTGCTGTGTTTAGCAATATCTTATGGTTGGAGGGATTAGGGGCACTTTTGCCCCTGTGGTAGTGAGAGAACCCGAGGAGGCGGTCATGAGGCCTGGGGTGTGCCAAAAGTGATTGTCACACCAGGCGCCACCTGTGCTAAAGACGGCTCTGAATCCTGGTATACCATTAACAGGCCACCATTGCTGCAGGTCACGTTATATCATAAGAACACCAATATTGCCCCACCTTAACTAGTCATTCAGGAACTAAATGGACAGGCAGCTAGCAGCTGAAGACATCTACCACCTATACCTGGCACCGTAGAGGACTATCATTTAGACTAGCACCTCAGGTCCTGGCAGTTATTTTGTTGTGGTGTAAATATTAGAAACCTCGGTTTTTATCTCAGAGAGAATGACTGTAGTGCACACGATCCAGACTTATCTCCGTCTCGCTCCCTTTCCTCAAGAACTTCCGGCCCATCTCCCTGCTCCCGTTCCCGGCGAAGGTCATTGAGAAAACCGTAAACAAACAACTGACCCACTACCTTGAGGAGAACAGCATCCTGCACCCGTCCCTGTCCAGGTTCCCCAGCAACCCCAGCACTGAAACCGCCCTCATCGCCACCACCGATGACATCAGGACCTTGTTGGACAACAGAGAAACAGCAGCCCTCATCCTCCTGGACATGTCAGCCGCCTTCGACATGGTCTGCCACTGCACACTACGAACACGCCTCCATGGCGCCGGGATCCAAGAGAAGGCCCTAGACTGGATTACCTCCTTCCTCTCTGGCAGAACCCAGAACCTCCGCCTCTCTTCAATCTGCTCCGAAGCCACTGAGATCATCTGCAGCGTACCCCAGGGCTATTCCCTCAGCCCAACGCTGTTCAACATCTACATGGCACCTCTCGCCCTCATCGCCTGACAGCACGACCTCAACATCATCTCCTACGCCGAAGACACCCAGATGATCCTCTCCCTCACCAAAGACCCCCACAACGCCAAAACCAACGTCTACGAAGGAATGAAGGCTGTCACCGAATGGATGAGGAACAGCCGACGGATGCTGAACTCGGACAAGACAGAGGTCCTCATCCTCGGATCCACCCCCTTGGCCTGGGACGACTCCTGGTGGCCGAACGCACTGGGAACAGCTCCAACACCCACCGACCACGCACGCAACCTAGGGGTCATCCTTGACTCCACCCTCTCCATGACTAAGTAGATCAACGCAGTCTCCTCCTCCTGCTTCAACACCCTCCGCATGCTCCGCAGGATCTATAAGTGGATCCCCATCGAAACGAGAAGAGCGGTCACCCAGGCCCTCGTCAGCAGCAGGTTGGACAATGGAAACACACTCTACGCAGGAGCCTCGGCCAAAAAACCTGAGACGGCTGCAACGCATTCAGAACGCCTCTGCACAACTGATCCTCGACATCCCCCGCCGCAGCTACATCACACCCCACCTGAGAGACCTGCACTAGCTCCCCGTCAACAAGAGGATAACCTTCAAGCTCCTCACCCACGCACACAAAGCACTCCACAACACCGGACCAGTGTACCTCAACAGACGACTCAGCTTCTACACCCCCACCCGCCAACTCCGCTCCACCGACCTCACCCTCGCCACAGTCCCCCGCATCCAAAGAGCGACCTCTGGTGGCAGATCCTTCTCCCACCTCGCCGCCAAGACCTGGAACACCCTCCCCACCCACCTACGGCAGGCCCAAGACCTACTAACCTTCAGAAGACTCCTCAAGATCTGGCTCTTCAAGCAGTAGCAGCACCCACCACCCCCAGCGCCTTGAGACCCTCACGGGTATGTAGTGCGCTCTACAAATGATTTGATTGATTGATTGATTGATTTCCTCCTCTAACTGCCTGTCCCTTCTGCTCCAGCTCTTAAACCCTACACAGGGGCGACCGATCTGCATTCTGCAAATAGCATAGGACATGGATTGAAAAGAAAACCAAAAATCATAATACGTGACTGCAGAGTGAATTATGAATGGTAACCAAAGATAATCACAATTTGCGAAGCTATCTCTCACACATCCTACTCCATCACACCACTGAGTGCTATGATCAAAGACAATACAGCAGTGCCTCTAATCACACAGACAACACCAAAACGCTTCCGACATTAGCGCAGAACAGATACAACACTCTGTCAGCCACACATTTCCCAACTGTATAGCGTGCTACCTATCTGATAACGTGCTTTGGCACTCCACAATGGGATATGAAGCGTTATAAAAGTTACAATACAATATGTAGTGATGTTCAGTTGTGTATGTGTCAAATGAATCATTACAGAAACTCACACGTCTCTGACCAAGTCTACCAATGCAAGGAGGGGACCTCCACTCCAGCACATCACTACCCTGTGCATGGCCATCAAAGAGAGCTAAGGGTTGTGAAGCATCTTACCAGGAGTGATATTTCCCTTATGTATCCTTGTAGTTCCACCAGAAGGGAGATGTCAAGTCCATGCATTGTCATCCTATGTATTTCAGTTAATATTTCCCTCCAATAGGCTGCCTCTCCAGGACACCTCAGTCAGGGGCTTAAAATCTGCATTAGCGTGCAAGCATCTAGTACATGTTGCAGTCATTGACAGTACAACAGAAGACGTTCTTGCAGGTGTATATTAGACACATTGAATGAATTTCTGTCATTATTATGTTTGATTGCATTTCCCATTTCAGTAGGGGATAGTGTGATGAAGATTTATCATGGCCTATATTTAGTACTTTGGGGCCGATAAGGATGGCGGTGAATCCCCATCCTCCGGGCCGGCGGAAGCCACCGCTGGCCTGGAGGATGCGGATTCACCGCCGCGGCCACAGAAAACACCCACCGCCAGATTAGGATGGCGGGTGGATTGCGGTGGGACCAGCGGCGGATGGCAGGTCCGTCCGCCGCTGATCCGCAGGGTGTGGAGGGCTATTTGGTGGTGGTGTCTGCAAGACACCGTCAGCCAAATTACGATGTGCATTGCAACATGCTTTTTCATGGCGGCTTTTCCGCCGTGGAAACGCATGTGGTCTTTGGTGTTTGGGGGCCCGTTGCGGGCCCCCAGGGTGTCGGGGGAAGGGGGTTGCACATGGGGGGTACCAGCATTTACATGCACAAAGCGGCAGGCACCACGTAAATGTAAAACATGCATTTTTAACTTTGTGGCGGGTGCTGTTTCAAGCAGCACCCGCCGCAAGGTTAAAGATACAGGATGTGACCGCCAGTGTGGCGGTCACATCCTAATTGCACCGGAGGGACCGCCGCTGCCCCTGCGGACGGTCCCTCCACCTCGGGGGTGGCGGACAGACGCAGGTCCGTCCGCCATCCTAATAGGCCCCTTTCTTAGCACAAATTATATCTTGGTCAACTTTAGACTTCAGGTAAGTGGTTTTGTTTGACTGATGCAGGATTTAAGCTTTAGATATTTTGGAGATTGCCTTTTTTTGAAGTGTTACCTGCAACCTCTGTTCATTTTGTGTTATTGTTGTCCATATCTTCTGGTGATATGTTTTGAATGGGATTTATCATGGCAGAACCTTCTGCTTGCAGGATTTCAAATATTGCTACTTTTTTTACCTTAGGTTCATATAAGGACTGGAGTGTCAAGCTAAACACTGATGCGGACAATTTCAGTGTAGAACTCACTTTCAGACAGGTAACTGAGCTATGGATCATGCAGTGCACAGTGGAAGGTGATAACTTGGTGATCTGATAATGTGGCACAGAGTTCAAGTGTTGGAATGAGTGAGTTGCTATAAAGTCATTGACTGGTTAGTGACAAGTCAGCTAGGCTTCTCTGAACCCTATGTGGCCCTAAAATGTACCAAATGTTAGATACATGAAAATTGTGTAAGGTTCAACCCAGGGATATCTGGGTTGAACCTCACACAATTATAGCTCGAATTTGGCCTTCTCTGTTGGGAGGGATACATTTAGAAGTAATGCTTGGCTTAATTATCTCCCTGGAATTCCAAACCTCAGCCATTGTTAAATCTTCCTTTTTCCAACTTAGAAACTTAAGAAGTATTTTGTTCGAGGTATATGAGTTGCAGATCTCACACTTAGCATTAGATCGCCATCTGGTGTTGGGCTTGGATGATTGCATGTTGTTGTTGTCTTGGAAGAAGTCTTTGTAGTCACGAGATAGTTGACTCCTCCCTTGGACGATAGTGCGCATGGGTATCGACTCCATCCTTAGATTGTTTTTTCTGCCACTGGGTTCGGATGTAACCTTACCGCTCCAGTTCAAAATCTACTTTCTAAGTAGTTTGACGTGAAAAAACTTACTTAAATTCTTCCGAATAACTTTTAAACATCTCAACCCTCGACTCGACTTCATCAGCTCGATTCCGGTCGTCCACGTGGGCCGTTGGGCTTATCCACACCGTGAGGCCTACAGCTCAAGGAAAGGACGCCATTCAAGAAATGCCCCAGTGTGGAGCAAAATTTCTGCACAGTGACCATTACATGGTCTGTAACCTGTGCTTATCACCTGAACACGACGAGTCCAGCTGTCCAGCCTGCGCATTCTTCCGATCGAGAAGACCATTTGAGATCAAAGAGCCAGTCGACACATTATGCAGAGATCAGCTCCGGAACCAGTGGACATCTTCGACGAAGGCCCAGATGCGCCAGAAGAAGTTTCCAAAGATCTCCAAATGGTATCTGAAGTAGATGTCTCCATTACTCCGGGTCAATGCGTGTGTACTTCTGCCCTTACCCCAACCCCCCTCCTCCCAAAATCAAAGGTAATGGTCAACACTCCGCCTGCTGAGTCCAGTTGCGACCGAAAACTTACTTCAGGAGCCCCGCCCTCGAGCCCGACTCCAAAGAAAATCGAAAAGCCTGCCAGTAGCTCGGGACCGAGCAGACCGCATGTGCCCATCTCACCAGCGCCGTCTGAACCAAAATCGAAAGAAGTCCCGGCTCCAAAACCGGTTCCGACACCGTTGACTTCGAAAGATAAACCGGGCCTGAAAACTCTCAAGCCCGTACACAAGCCGGCTTCGGACGCTTCCATACCGAAGAAACCAGCTTTGTCTCCGAAACCAAGATCTTCGGAGCCAAAACCTACGCCAAAGGACTCGATCATGCCTCCCAAGACTAAGGACAAGGACAAACAACAACACCGCTCGGAATCGAAAAAATCGGCACCGAAACCGGTTCCTCCAGAAGAGGAGCTTTTTCATCCTGATCCTAAGCAAAAAAAGATCTATATTGATCCAGAAACAGGAGATGTTACCACTGCACCATATAGAAAGAGGAAGTTAGACACAGCACCTGTTCTTCAAGTGCCTGTGAAGAAGAAGGACTCTGCCACATCGCCTATTCACCCTTCTTCTCCTATACTTCCTTCTAACCCAGCTCCTCTTCCTAAACCTATTACACCTCAAAATTCTCCCCCTCATTTTTCTCCACCTCATACACCTCCTCATAATGATGACGATGACATGGGGGTAGGGGGTGACCCAGATGACCCTTTACCCAAATGATCCCCCTGATACGGAGTACCTGGACCCACAAGACATACTGGACATCCCAGATCCACATCCATACCCCTCAAAACTATCTCCTCCAGAAGATAATATTGGTTTTGGACACTTAAATTAATAGAGTTGCTGTCTATCATAGTGTCACAATGCACTCAGTTGAGGCTGAAGAGGACTTTTTAGTAGATACTTTTGAACAATCCCAAAAGTCATTACAAATATTACCCATGATTAAAGGGGTCATTAAGCATGCCCCCAAATTGTTTAAAGATCCTGTACATGCTAGGATTCTAAACCCAAGAATAGTAAAGAAGTGTAGACCTGCCCCTGGAGTTCCTTCCTACATTAAGCGACAGCTACCCTTAGATTCTCTAGTCGTTTTCAACCCTATAAAGCCTGCTAACTCCCAAACCTCAGGAGAAGCGCCACCTCCTGATAAAGAATCTAAAATGCTAGACGCTTCAAGTAAAAGAATAGCTGCCCAAGCAGGCAATACCTGGCGCATAGCTAACACACAAGCACTGCTCGCAAGATATGACAGAGCCCATTACGACCAGTTAGAAACACTACTACAGCATTTGCCAGACCAATATAAGACACAAGCAAATGATCTAATCCAAGAGGGTAAGCTAATCTCAAATGCATCAATCAAATGTGCACTTGATGCAGCAGACACTGCCTCTTGAGCAATAAATACCAGTGTCCTCAGACGCCATGCATGGCTATGCATCTCTGGTTTAAAACAGGAGGTCCAGACTACTATCCTTAACCAGCCATTTAACCAACAACAGCTTTTTGGGCCGGCTGTAGACACAGCACTAGAAAAGACGAAGAAAGACACGGAGACTGCCAAATCTATGGGAGTTTTACAGTCCCCACAAACACGAGGCTCCTTTTGTCGCTCCTTTTAAAGAGGAGCCTCTAAACAAATGGGAGCAGACAACTCATCTTCCTTTAAAGCCAATACACAAACATCCCCCAACAGAGGATATTTTAGAGGCGGATACAGAGGAAACAGCAATAAAGGAAGAGGTTGTGGTAACAACACCAATTGTACCTCTCCCACCACAAAACAGTGACCTCCTTCCGCTCCCCACAACATTCCACTCCTGTCTGGGGGAGATTAGCACAGTTCCTACCTGTCTGGAATTTCATCACAACAGACAAGTCGGTGAGACAAATTATCTAGTATAGTTACTGCCTAGAACTTACAGCTACCCCTCTACATATACCACCCAGAGAGCGTCCCATGTCCACAGAACATCTTACGCTGCTAAAACAAGAAGTTCTCTCATTGCTTCAAAAAGACGCAATAGAGATAGTTCCCTTACAACATCAGGGAACAGGGGTTTACTCGCTGTACTTCCTAATACCCAAGAAGGACGGAACACTAAGACCAATTACCCGTCTCAGGCACCTCAACCTACATATATAGACTTAGATCATTTTCACATGATCACTTTACAACAAGTGCTCCCATTGTTACAACAAGGCGATTTCCTTGCCACACTAGATCTCAAGGATGCCTACTTCCACATTCCCATACATCCTTCTCACAGAAAGTATCTATGGTTTGTACTAGACGGACAACACTAGCAGTTCAAAGTCCTTCCATTCGGGGTGACAACTGCACCGAGAGCGTTCACAAAGTGCCTTGCAGTAGTAGCAGCACATCTCAGAAGACAATAAATCCATGTCTTCCCATATCTAGATGACTGTCTCATAAAAGCCAGGTCATTCATTCAGTGTGTTCAACACACTCATCAAACAATTCAAACATTACACAACTTGGAGTTCACAATCAACAACACCAAGTCGCATCTCCAGCCCTCTCATATACACCAATATCTGGGGGCTACAATAAACACCTCTACAGCTCTAGCTTATCCCTGTCCAGCCAGGACAACGAGCACTCAAGCCTTAGTCACAAAATTTCAAGACCAACACTCTCTCCCAGCCAGAGTGTTCATGCAACTCATAGGTAAGATGGCATCTTGCATTCTTATTGTACCATATGCAAGACTTCAAATGCTTCCATTACAAGAATGTCTAGCACATCAGTGGAATCAGGCTCAAGAACAACGTACGGATCTGGTGTTAGTGAACAGCCGCACACACCTCTCTCTGCAGTGGTGGAACACCAAAAACTTGTCCAGAGGGCGGCCGTTTCTCAAACCTGTTCCACAAATAGTACTTACAACAGACGCATCTCTCACAGGATGGGGAGCCCATCTCCTAGACCATACAACTCAGGGAAGATGGACCACTCAACAAAAAGTGCTCCACATCCATCACCTAGAGTTGGTAGCGATATTCCTTGCACTAAAATCTTTCCAAGTACATGTACAGAACAAAGCTGTCTTGATACGACGGACAATATGACAGACATGTACATACGAAAACAAGGAGGCACACATTCTCTGTACCTGTCCCAGCTTGCACAAAACATTTGGAGATGGGCCATTCCACAAAAAAATATATCTACTAACCGAACACCTTCCAGGAGTTTACAATCAGATTGCAGATCTGTTAAGTCGACAGACACAACAGATTCACGAATGGGAACTACATCCACAAGTTCTTCTACCATTTTTCCACAAGTGGGGCCAACCAGAAATAGATCTGTTCCCCACGCACGAAACGCAAAATGCCCAACCTTCGCCACCAGATTTCCACACCCTTTGTCCAAGGGCAATGCGATATGAATGAACTGGTCAGGCAGATTTGCGTACGCTTTCCCGCCACTCCCACTAATCCCACTAGTGGCAAGCAAGCTCCGACAACAGTCTCTCAAACTAATCTTAGTAGCTCCCACATGGGCACGCCAACCGTGGTTCACAACGCTGCTAGAACTCTCACTAGTTCCACACCAAAGACTGTGCCTGTTCTTATCCCTGTTAATGCAGAACCATGGAGACATCAGACATCCAGATCCAAGTCAACTAAATCTTGCAATCTTGCTCCTGAACTCTTAGAGTTTGGTTACCTTAACCTGCCACCAATATGTATGAACATCATTAAAGAAGCCAGATGTTCCACTACTAGAGCTTGATATGCTGCAAAATGGAAAAGGTTTGTCATTTACTACACTAATAATCATATTAACCCACTAGATGCTTCCATCCAGAATATCATTTGCTATCTACTGCATTTATAAAAGATGTAATCTAGCATACTCATCTATACGTTTACATCTTACAGCACTCTCTGCGTACCTACAAAACAGACAACACTTGTCACTATTTAGAGTCCCTGCAATTAAAGCATTCATGGAAGGACTAAAGAGGATCATTCCTCCTAGGTTACCACCCTCTCCAGTGTGGAACCTCAATAATATTCTTACCAGACTCATGGGACCCCCATTTGAACCTTTACACAAATGTGAACTACAATTCCTCACATGGAAAACAGATTTCCTAGAGGCCATTACCTCTCTTAGAAAAGTAAGTGAGATTCAAGCTTTCACTTTACAAGAACCATTTTTACAATTACATCGTAACAAAGTGGTCCTCAGAACAAATCCAAGATTCCTTCCTAAGGTAATTACCCCTTTTCATCTTAATCAATCAGTGGAGTTACCAGTGTTTTTTCAAAACCCAGACTCTGTAGCAGAAAGAGCTCTACACACCCTAGACGTGAAAAGAGCCCTTCTTTATTACATTGACAATCGTTTGTAGCTTTCTCTCAACCACATAAAGGCAATCCCATCTCTAAATATGGTATTGCAAGCTGGATTGTAAAATGTATCCAAATATGCTGTCAGAAAGCAAAACGCACATTATCAATTCCTCCTACAGCGCATTCCACACGCAAACTAGGAGCATCTATGGCTTTCTTAGGGAACATTTCCCTAGAAGACATCTGTAAGGCAGCAACATGGTCTACACCACACACCTTCACTAAACACTATTGTGTTGATGTACAAGCCAAGCAGCAAGCTGCTGTAGGCCAAGCTGTCTTCAAACCTCTCTTTAAAACTACTGCAACAGACACAGGGGACCACCGCTAGGAGAGACACTGCTGTATAGTCTATGCTAAGTGCGAGATCTGCAACTCATATGCCTCGAACGGAAAATTTTACTTACCAGTATGCATCTGTTCTTGGCATACAGAGCTGCAGATTCTCACACGCCCACCCGCCTCCCCGGGACCTGTATCTGTTCCAGTTCTATCTTAATTAAATATACACACATGGACATCTTTTTTCTATCTCTACTAACTCCATCATTTCCCATTGTGGCGAAAAACTTTCTAAGGATGGAGTTGATGCCCATGCGCACTATCGTCCAAGGGAGAAGTCACCTATCTTGTGACTTCAAAGACTTCTTCCAAGACGACAACAACATGCAATCATCCGAGCCCAACACCAGATGGCGATCTAATGCTAAGTTTGAGAATCTGCAGCTCTACATGCCAAGAACAGATGCATACTGGTAAGAAGCATTTTCCTTTCTTTCCTGTGTATGCCCCTTAGAATTAGGGTTACAGATGCCTTTCATTTTCAAGGCTAAATCTCTGCTTAAATAGCAACTTGTTTTTCACTGTCCCTGCCTCTTGTCAAGCTAGATGGGGATGTTGCTCTTTCCTTGTTTAGGATTCAAAAATCTTCTGCTTATTATTGGGGGGGGGAGTTAAAAGCATGGCTATTAGATAAAGAAATTGCCTATTAGATTCCATGCTGATAGTGTCAGTGCTTCTTCTTTAAGTTCCTCCTCGAATAGCACCAAGAGACCTTCCTGCACTTTAAAGTATTGAGACAGATAGATACATAGATAGATAGATAGATATATAGATAGATAGATAGATAGACAGATAGATAGATAGATCTTTTATTATATTTTTGAGTATTCAGTCTATTACTTACTTAGACATCTTCAAACAAGATTGTGTTTCAAAACACAAAGTCATAGTCAGAACTATTAGACCACAAGAAACATTGGCATCTGAAATCTGAGAGTCTTACTCATTCTATAGGAGCTCAGCAGTTTGTCTGTCAGAATTTTATTTGGCGGTAGTGGTTTGGCTTTTCTTTTACAACAGTTTTCTTATGCTCCAAATGTCTTGCTGCAGTATACTCGACTGAAGCAGCTCTGGTCCTGTGGTGAGTGGGTGGCACCATGGAGCCATACATACTACTATGCCTCCTAAAATGTTGGTAAGCTAAGTCATAGATCCAGCTTGAAATGCTGACTGTTAGAGAAGACCAGCAGGGCAGCCTCTCTTCATTAACTATTACACACGCTTTTCTGACAACGAGGATATCGGTCCACCTCCAGCTCATTCAAAGGAGGCTCAAAAAAGAAATACAGTCCTTGCTGTATGTCTAGGGCCTCTTGTTATGTATTCAATTTTTGCAGCAATATGTAGCTGCAGGTGAGTTGTGTACAGCAAGAGAGGTGCTCGGTAGACAGAGTGCAAAAATGTACGCCTGAGCACGACTACCACTTGGCATCAGCTGCCCACCCTGCATAGCTGAACGCTTGCCTCTCGTCTTTCTGCTCTCATTCCAGCCAGGACAAAGATGAACAAACAACTGTGGATTATTTTGTTTTATGATATCATGATTCCATATTGTAGGCATTTGCACACACCTTTTCCATCCACCTCAAGTTAAAAGTTCCATGTTCGCAGCGATGAGCCACAATATATTTTAAATGCAGGAGGCAACCCACTTGGTAACCTCCTCCCCTTATTATCATTACATATTGGGTTGGGTACTTCCTGTACTGTTCCACTGCAGGAGAGCGGCCTATAAGGGCAGGTGGTGCTGTGACTGTGCATCTTATGATGGTGCACAATCTAGCATATCTTGAGAAGGGATGGAGCCCTCCCTATAGCCAGTAGACACTAGCTGCCACCCTCTTGTCTCACTATTATTTCTGACCAGCTCAAACAGCACTTTTGATGCGGCCCCATTGTTATGTTATGTGAATTTGTAGAGCGCGGCTAATCACCTTTGGAGGTATCCATGATGTGCAGCGACGTAAAGTTCAGCATTCTGACGTTTTATATTGTAACCTGAACGCTCTGAGGGTTATGCATGACATTGCTTGGATTGCTGTAATATTCGGGTATGACTTTATTTCTGGAGTGTGTCTATGTGGTCTGGTGGCTACATCACAGAGGCAGGTTGGTACCTTAATATCACTACTTCATAAGACCTTGTCAGACTTTCAAATGCTTTCCTTGTTGTTAGCAGCACTTGTAAAACTTTACTTCTAATGAAAACTTGTTTTGTAAATGTACTAGATGATTAGCCTCATTTGTATTTGTCAATCTTTCCCCTTTTAAAATGCAGGGCCACTATTTGAGCTGATGATGTTTTGACGTCTACTTCCCCCACAGATATGCGATGCGCCATGTACATCATGTATCCACTTATGTCACTTTGGATGACCCTCTGGGGCTATATTTCCAGGAATCGTGGTAAGTAAGCCCTTCCGACTGCACCTTTTAGATGTTCGATAAGTCTTTGTAAGATAGAAGCATCTTAAGTAGCCACTGACAGACATGTCTATATTTTTGAGACGCTGATCGAAATAGCTTGAGTCCACGCCTTTCATGTTCATCTAGGGGCTTTACTTTAAGGTTTATTAAAAGAGATTTTATTAAGCTGATCATTGCACAAAATTGAGAAATCGAATTGGCAAACTCCTGCAAGAAATGATTACCTACCTTTATGTGATTGTCCCTGGCATAACTGGTGCACAATGATGAGTCCTTCTGTATCATTGGAGAAGTGTTAGAGTGTGGCATGGCAACCGCCAAAATGCCAGCCTTTAAGCACCTAGTGAGTAAGATGTCTATGCTGGGAGTTTCCCATTAGTCCAATCAATGAGTGTAGTGGGTTTAGTTCACCACTGGCAGACACCATATAATGGTTATTGAGGAAGGTGATGCTGATAGGCTAAGACATCATTTTATGTGTACAGGAAATGGTGGTGAGGTGGATCAACCATGCCATAGTGACTGCACAATGCAGAGGTTTGTGAGCTTGTCATTTAATCGCCCGTTGGCAAAAACAAAAATTTCACATAAAATCTGCCAACCTCGGGAGGAGCTACGCTAGCGAACAAGATGGCTGCTTAGGCTTCCTGCTCCGCCGACCTCCGTCTCCTGCCAGATGATCCTGTCATTTATCCTGTCTTTATGCCCTGCCTCCGTGTGTATGAACCGGACTACAGCTCGATGGTGCGATCCCGAGATTTCTACCGGTTTGGTAGACAGAGTTATATTGTGTTAAAGTTTGCGGCCTAACCCAGCTTGGAAGCCGGGGTCTCAAGTACTGGCCCAGCCGGGTTCCAGTTGAACAACATCGGCCATGAGCGTGTGGCAGGGTCCGGTCTATTGCTGTGGAGGTTTTCTTGGCCTGATTTTGATGGCGGTCTGCTGAGTTGGTAAACATTGAAGGAGGGGTGACGATGCACGACTGAGGCTGTGGGCGGAGGTTCCTGACCCGGTGGCTCGGTTAGCCACCCGCCGGCGTTTCTCTGGGTTGGGATCTTCGCTTGCTGTGGCGAAGCGTAGATTGATGCCGCTGGGAACATTGAGTCCCCCTCTGCTGTTGTCCGTTCCACTTTTGACTTCCCCCGGGCAGACCGGGCTCTATGTGGGACATGAAAATAGTCGATATCGAGCGAGGAGCGGTGGAGTGGACTGAGAATGAACCGTCGTTGCGAACTGTGCTGGCGGCCATTGGGGCTCTTCATACTAACGTGGAAGCCCTTATTCATAAAATGATAGCGCGTTCGTTTGAAATTGGGTGGATTGGACCAGACCCTGCTCCACTACAAGAAATGAAGCAGCTCGAGATACCCACAATGGCCATTTTGATAGAAGAAGCGGACCCCGTGCAACGAGAGGTGTCGGAGCCTCCGGTCGGTGTGATTGCCGATAGGAGCGAGAACGGTGCTTCGAATGGATCGTCAAGCCTACTATCAACGCTGACCGTGGAAGGACTAATCAGTGCTCCCTTTCCGGAGACTTTTGAGGCTTGAACCCGCGTCCGTCCCCTATCCGCCAGTTCCATTACGATGGCGGAGGAAACAACGTTGGCAGTTCATGACAGTGAGGAGAGTCTTTGGACCTGATGGAGTTCTCAGTGACTTGACATCTTTGCTTGATCTCATTTTGAACTTTGCTGCACTTTTCTCGTATTTTGACTATCCTGTGGAGGCGGCAGTTCGTCCGGAAGGGGTTCGCACGTCCGATCGGAAGGGTCAAGGATGAGACTGATTGACTGGGTTTGACATCGTGGTCTTGATGGATGTGGGATTTGCTACCATGATGCTTGCGGGAGGTTGGGCGGTGTTTACAGTTTCCCCTGTTGCGTACTGCATTAGCTTCTTAATAGATTTGTGGATTTACTCTGGGGGATTCTTGGTTCTGGCCGAAGGGAGGGGGGACCCGAGGCACGTACGAAGGTGCCCTCCTCCATTTTCTATTTTTAGTATTTAGTTAGATGGGGCGACAGGCACACTGCTAGTTGGGTTTCGGCGAAAGCCATATGCAGGGGTGCAGGGTGGGGGTATGGGTGTTAGTGTAGTTAGTTTAGGCTGTGACATGAATATTTTTGTCATTTATCCTGATTTCGTTTTTTCGTATCTGAGGGCACTACGCCTTTCTTTATCCTGTTTTGTTGGGTGGCGGGGACTGAGTACCGTAGCGCATCAAATGTAGCTTAATTGTGTGCAGTCAACCATTATTGAACGATCTACGCGTCGATGTTTCAATGACCCCGCCCATTGTTTTTTACAGAAATCCTGATATCTGAAAATGTTTGCTTATTATTGTAACTGAATGTGATGTCCCAGATACGTCTTTGATTTATTTGTATTATATATTTGAAAATATAAAGAAGTATAAAAAAATAATAAAGCTCTCAAGCTCAAAAGTTAGAAGTGAATGTACGTTGGACATAGGATTTTATAGGGCATTTATTAGCTAACTAATAAAAATGATTACTCAAATAACCAGACTTAAATCAACATGTCTATGTATCATACTTGAGTTTCATTCCTTCTCCTTCTTTCTTTCAGTCAATCAGATTTTGCTGTTTCTTATTGTTTTGATGTTTGGCATGTTCTGGTACAATTCCAAAGCGAGCTACACTGAACCAGAACCACAATCTAAAACAAGTAAGTCAGTGATTATTTCTTTGTATTTTAAAACATAAAGTGGCCTTCTCTGTCATCCCTTTGCTGTGCTCTTGCTTACACAAATATGTTTTCTGCTTTCATGTCAACAACTGTGTTCTTTTCCTTGCTCTTTGGCTGTTTGGGAGCTGAGCACAATGATATATTTTATTCTGGCACCAGAGGTGTGGGCACAGTCATCTTAATTTAGTAGAGCAAGCTAACATGACTCATAATACACAACATTGTCAGGATATATGTTCCCTAGAGTCCACACCATTCTTTGAACATATTGTTTTGGGTGGAATTCCCACCTCACTCATTGCCATGGCCATTTTAGAGATGTTTGTACGCGCTCCAGCTTTGCCATTCTCAAGAGCCCACATAGCGATCATCGATGCCACCTTTGGGGAGTCTGTATAATGAACAACTGTGCTGTTTGTGAGAACATATTGTAATCATTATTGTTTTATGGTAGTCTCGAGACACACCAACCAGGTCCAAAGAAGTGACCAAAGAATGGAAGGGTCTGTGTGATGAAAGCTCAGCAGTTCACCAGGATTCATTGGTTCGCGAGCGTCCTCACTGTCGAGGAGAGCTTTGTCACTTCCACATCAGTTTGTGCGAATGAGCATTAATGCTTGTTCATACATTGTTACTTTCCCTCCATCTAACACCAAAGACATTTGCATCCAGAAGATATCGTATCTTCAAGCCCCTACCATGCAACTTCACTTAAATCACTAGCATGCTCAAGCTTGCACCAGGCCATGCTCTCTGTGCAGCAGGTTGTCATATTCCAAGTTTCAATCACTCCCAAAATGTTGCTGCCAAATTAATTGTTTAGAGTCTATTACTTTGAGTCTGCAGTCCTGTAGTAATGAATTATGATAATAAGTGAGGGGCATCCTTCATGCTCAAAGAACAGTCTTTTATTGACACTTCTTACCTTTAGAGAACACTTGGCCTATTCGCAATCTTCCTGCTATCACCGTCAAGCCGAGGTATTGCTCGAATGCTTTTATTTCCCACCACTGAGAAGTTTCCTTGACTATCAATCGTTCTAATTTCATAAATAGTCCCTTCAGTCCCTTTGCATTTGAATCTTGAATCTTGGGGATTTGTTGAAAAAAGTTCCTGCTAGCTCCTCTCTCTGATTCTCTCTTCTTGCTCCACAAATACACAAAATATGTAAAAATATACATGTCCATAGTAGTCATGTGCTTTAGATCACTTCAAAAATGTCTCAGGCTGATGTTCTTGATACAGAAACCTCACTTTAAACCTTATAAGTTAAAAAACACACAAGTAAAAGAGTTCAAATGGGAAATCATCTTAATTTGCATATGCATGCTGTTGGACCCGGGCCTTTATGGCTGGTTCACCCCTGAACTTTTTGCTTTTGATGGCGACTTGATATTCATGATTTTTGGTCTCTGCGCACTTTTTCCCTGGGTCCCAGAGTAAAGTGCGTGCATGTAATTAGGCTGGCCTGCCCTCCCATGGGAATGCATGGGGAATGTCTGTGTCCCTGGTAGTTCCTGATGCGTGGGGAGTGCAGACTCGAATTTGGTATGTGCGAGCTCGTGAAAATGAATGCTTCGCAACGATGTATGTGGCATGTGTGTGTCATGTGTAGAAATGCCATATCTAGGACTTGGCATATTAATGTGAAATATGCCTGCCGTGTGATTGGCTGGAGCTGGCTAGTGAGCCTGGCTCCAGGAAGGCTGGATGGGTCTGCCCGGTGGTGAGTGTGAGATTAGCATGTTGATGGCCTGGGGAGGGCTGCACCTGGTCCCTGATGGGCCTGGACTTTCCCCACACAATGCTGGCTCCGCCCCCTGTGGTGCGACTGATGACCCAAGCCCTGCCAGTGAATAGAGAGGGTGGTTGAGGTAAACAGAGTACTCAAGAACCAGCTGCGACTGGTTTCTCCCCCATCCTGCACCCTTAGACAAAGGATTTCAGTGTATAAAAATGGGGCTGTGTCCCCACTGAAACTGTTCTCTTCCAGGATCTTGAGGGGGCTGCTGCTGCTGCTGGGGCCAGGAGGAACTGCCACTTGGGCTGCCTCCCTGCCTGGAGGGCCAGTGAGCTGCCCCCTGGCCCAGCCTTGCCCCCTGCCTACCTAAGACCCTTGCTGAAGGACTTTGCCTGGACTTTGTGCTTGGGGAGCGCCCTCCCTTGTCCCCAGCGCTGGGAGCGCCTTGTTTTTGCCTTTTAGCGCTGTGAGCGCTCTCCCCTGCTTATACAGCGCTGAGCGCGCTTCTCTTTGTCCTGATATTTACAACAAGGGGTGGTGAGGGACAGAGTCTCTGAATTAAACAGAATACTCTCACCCAGTCAAGAGATCAGGGCTAGATCCAACACCGTTTTTTAGCTCACTGCACCATCCCAGTTTCAGAACCTGGCTGTATGCAAATTAGTCTGTTCCTGTCCCAGTGCATGATGGGAACAGGGCAAACCAAACTACAAAAGCCAATTCTTACACTGGGAAGGAAACAAGCTACCGGGGACCGGTTTCTGGCATTTCAGCCTCTTCGGCCCGGCTTGCTTGAATCCTGATGGTGCAATGAGCAAGGGACTCACATCTGAGTATACCCTTCCACGCTTAGGGTGGACAAAAATATTTACAACAAGGGGTGGTGAGGGACAGAGTCTCTGAATTAAACAGAATACTCTCACCCAGTCAAGAGATCAGGGCTAGATCCAACACCGTTTTTTAGCTCACTGCACCATCCCAGTTTCAGAACCTGGCTGTATGCAAATTAGTCTGTTCCTGTCCCAGTGCATGATGGGAACAGGGCAAACCAAACTACAAAAGCCAATTCTTACACTGGGAAGGAAACAAGCTACCGGGGACCGGTTTCTGGCATTTCAGCCTCTTCGGCCCGGCTTGCTTGAATCCTGATGGTGCAATGAGCAAGGGACTCACATCTGAGTATACCCTTCCACGCTTAGGGTGGACAAAAATATTTACAACAAGGGGTGGTGAGGGACAGAGTCTCTGAATTAAACAGAATACTCTCACCCAGTCAAGAGATCAGGGCTAGATCCAACACCGTTTTTTAGCTCACTGCACCATCCCAGTTCCAGAACCTGGCTGTATGCAAATTAGTCTGTTCCTGTCCCAGTGCATGATGGGAACAGGGCAAACCAAACTACAAAAGCCAATTCTTACACTGGGAAGGAAACAAGCTACCGGGGACCGGTTTCTGGCATTTCAGCCTCTTCGGCCCGGCTTGCTTGAATCCTGATGGTGCAATGAGCAAGGGACTCACATCTGAGTATACCCTTCCACGCTTAGGGTGGACAAAAATATTTACAACAAGGGGTGGTGAGGGACAGAGTCTCTGAATTAAACAGAATACTTTCACCCAGTCAAGAGATCAGGGCTAGATCCAACACCGTTTTTTAGCTCACTGCACCATCCCAGTTTCAGAACCTGGCTGTATGCAAATTAGTCTGTTCCTGTCCCAGTGCATGATGGGAACAGGGCAAACCAAACTACAAAAGCCAATTCTTACACTGGGAAGGAAACAAGCTACCGGGGACCGGTTTCTGGCATTTCAGCCTCTTCGGCCCGGCTTGCTTGAATCCTGATGGTGCAATGAGCAAGGGACTCACATCTGAGTATACCCTTCCACGCTTAGGGTGGACAAAAATATTTACAACAAGGGGTGGTGAGGGACAGAGTCTCTGAATTAAACAGAATACTCTCACCCAGTCAAGAGATCAGGGCTAGATCCAACACCGTTTTTTAGCTCACTGCACCATCCCAGTTTCAGAACCTGGCTGTATGCAAATTAGTCTGTTCCTGTCCCAGTGCATGATGGGAACAGGGCAAACCAAACTACAAAAGCCAATTCTTACACTGGGAAGGAAACAAGCTACCGGGGACCGGTTTCTGGCATTTCAGCCTCTTCGGCCCGGCTTGCTTGAATCCTGATGGTGCAATGAGCAAGGGACTCACATCTGAGTATACCCTTCCACGCTTAGGGTGGACAAAAATATTTACAACAAGGGGTGGTGAGGGACAGAGTCTCTGAATTAAACAGAATACTCTCACCCAGTCAAGAGATCAGGGCTAGATCCAACACCGTTTTTTAGCTCACTGCACCATCCCAGTTTCAGAACCTGGCTGTATGCAAATTAGTCTGTTCCTGTCCCAGTGCATGATGGGAACAGGGCAAACCAAACTACAAAAGCCAATTCTTACACTGGGAAGGAAACAAGCTACCGGGGACCGGTTTCTGGCATTTCAGCCTCTTCGGCCCGGCTTGCTTGAATCCTGATGGTGCAATGAGCAAGGGACTCACATCTGAGTATACCCTTCCACGCTTAGGGTGGACAAAAATATTTACAACAAGGGGTGGTGAGGGACAGAGTCTCTGAATTAAACAGAATACTCTCACCCAGTCAAGAGATCAGGGCTAGATCCAACACCGTTTTTTAGC
This sequence comes from Lissotriton vulgaris, assembly GCF_964263255.1. Lineage (NCBI taxonomy): Eukaryota > Metazoa > Chordata > Amphibia > Caudata > Salamandridae > Lissotriton > Lissotriton vulgaris. The sequence continues at coordinate 1,814,372,846 of NC_141685.1, forward strand.
TCACTGCACCATCCCAGTTTCAGAACCTGGCTGTATGCAAATTAGTCTGTTCCTGTCCCAGTGCATGATGGGAACAGGGCAAACCAAACTACAAAAGCCAATTCTTACACTGGGAAGGAAACAAGCTACCGGGGACCGGTTTCTGGCATTTCAGCCTCTTCGGCCCGGCTTGCTTGAATCCTGATGGTGCAATGAGCAAGGGACTCACATCTGAGTATACCCTTCCACGCTTAGGGTGGACAAAAATATTTACAACAAGGGGTGGTGAGGGACAGAGTCTCTGAATTAAACAGAATACTCTCACCCAGTCAAGAGATCAAGGCTAGATCCAACACCGTTTTTTAGCTCACTGCACCATCCCAGTTTCAGAACCTGGCTGTATGCAAATTAGTCTGTTCCTGTCCCAGTGCATGATGGGAACAGGGCAAACCAAACTACAAAAGCCAATTCTTACACTGGGAAGGAAACAAGCTACCGGGGACCGGTTTCTGGCATTTCAGCCTCTTCGGCCCGGCTTGCTTGAATCCTGATGGTGCAATGAGCAAGGGACTCACATCTGAGTATACCCTTCCACGCTTAGGGTGGACAAAAATATTTACAACAAGGGGTGGTGAGGGACAGAGTCTCTGAATTAAACAGAATACTCTCACCCAGTCAAGAGATCAGGGCTAGATCCAACACCGTTTTTTAGCTCACTGCACCATCCCAGTTTCAGAACCTGGCTGTATGCAAATTAGTCTGTTCCTGTCCCAGTGCATGATGGGAACAGGGCAAACCAAACTACAAAAGCCAATTCTTACACTGGGAAGGAAACAAGCTACCGGGGACCGGTTTCTGGCATTTCAGCCTCTTCGGCCCGGCTTGCTTGAATCCTGATGGTGCAATGAGCAAGGGACTCACATCTGAGTATACCCTTCCACGCTTAGGGTGGACAAAAATATTTACAACAAGGGGTGGTGAGGGACAGAGTCTCTGAATTAAACAGAATACTCTCACCCAATCAAGAGATCAGGGCTAGATCCAACACCGTTTTTTAGCTCACTGCACCATCCCAGTTTCAGAACCTGGCTGTATGCAAATTAGTCTGTTCCTGTCCCAGTGCATGATGGGAACAGGGCAAACCAAACTACAAAAGCCAATTCTTACACTGGGAAGGAAACAAGCTACCGGGGACCGGTTTCTGGCATTTCAGCCTCTTCGGCCCGGCTTGCTTGAATCCTGATGGTGCAATGAGCAAGGGACTCACATCTGAGTATACCCTTCCACGCTTAGGGTGGACAAAAATATTTACAACAAGGGGTGGTGAGGGACAGAGTCTCTGAATTAAACAGAATACTCTCACCCAGTCAAGAGATCAGGGCTAGATCCAACACCGTTTTTTAGCTCACTGCACCATCCCAGTTTCAGAACCTGGCTGTATGCAAATTAGTCTGTTCCTGTCCCAGTGCATGATGGGAACAGGGCAAACCAAACTACAAAAGCCAATTCTTACACTGGGAAGGAAACAAGCTACCGGGGACCGGTTTCTGGCATTTCAGCCTCTTCGGCCCGGCTTGCTTGAATCCTGATGGTGCAATGAGCAAGGGACTCACATCTGAGTATACCCTTCCACGCTTAGGGTGGACAAAAATATTTACAACAAGGGGTGGTGAGGGACAGAGTCTCTGAATTAAACAGAATACTCTCACCCAGTCAAGAGATCAGGGCTAGATCCAACACCGTTTTTTATCTCACTGCACCATCCCAGTTTCAGAACCTGGCTGTATGCAAATTAGTCTGTTCCTGTCCCAGTGCATGATGGGAACAGGGCAAACCAAACTACAAAAGCCAATTCTTACACTGGGAAGGAAACAAGCTACCGGGGACCGGTTTCTGGCATTTCAGCCTCTTCGGCCCGGCTTGCTTGAATCCTGATGGTGCAATGAGCAAGGGACTCACATCTGAGTATACCCTTCCACGCTTAGGGTGGACAAAAATATTTACAACAAGGGGTGGTGAGGGACAGAGTCTCTGAATTAAACAGAATACTCTCACGCAGTCAAGAGATCAGGGCTAGATCCAACACCGTTTTTTAGCTCACTGCACCATCCCAGTTTCAGAACCTGGCTGTATGCAAATTAGTCTGTTCCTGTCCCAGTGCATGATGGGAACAGGGCAAACCAAACTACAAAAGCCAATTCTTACACTGGGAAGGAAACAAGCTACCGGGGACCGGTTTCTGGCATTTCAGCCTCTTCGGCCCGGCTTGCTTGAATCCTGATGGTGCAATGAGCAAGGGACTCACATCTGAGTATACCCTTCCACGCTTAGGGTGGACAAAAATATTTACAACAAGGGGTGGTGAGGGACAGAGTCTCTGAATTAAACAGAATACTCTCACCCAGTCAAGAGATCAGGGCTAGATCCAACACCGTTTTTTAGCTCACTGCACCATCCCAGTTTCAGAACCTGGCTGTATGCAAATTAGTCTGTTCCTGTCCCAGTGCATGATGGGAACAGGGCAAACCAAACTACAAAAGCCAATTCTTACACTGGGAAGGAAACAAGCTACCGGGGACCGGTTTCTGGCATTTCAGCCTCTTCGGCCCGGCTTGCTTGAATCCTGATGGTGCAATGAGCAAGGGACTCACATCTGAGTATACCCTTCCACGCTTAGGGTGGACAAAAATATTTACAACAAGGGGTGGTGAGGGACAGAGTCTCTGAATTAAACAGAATACTCTCACCCAGTCAAGAGATCAGGGCTAGATCCAACACCGTTTTTTAGCTCACTGCACCATCCCAGTTTCAGAACCTGGCTGTATGCAAATTAGTCTGTTCCTGTCCCAGTGCATGATGGGAACAGGGCAAACCAAACTACAAAAGCCAATTCTTACACTGGGAAGGAAACAAGCTACCGGGGACCGGTTTCTGGCATTTCAGCCTCTTCGGCCCGGCTTGCTTGAATCCTGATGGTGCAATGAGCAAGGGACTCACATCTGAGTATACCCTTCCACGCTTAGGGTGGACAAAAATATTTACAACAAGGGGTGGTGAGGGACAGAGTCTCTGAATTAAACAGAATACTCTCACCCAGTCAAGAGATCAGGGCTAGATCCAACACCGTTTTTTAGCTCACTGCACCATCCCAGTTTCAGAACCTGGCTGTATGCAAATTAGTCTGTTCCTGTCCCAGTGCATGATGGGAACAGGGCAAACCAAACTACAAAAGCCAATTCTTACACTGGGAAGGAAACAAGCTACCGGGGACCGGTTTCTGGCATTTCAGCCTCTTCGGCCCGGCTTGCTTGAATCCTGATGGTGCAATGAGCAAGGGACTCACATCTGAGTATACCCTTCCACGCTTAGGGTGGACAAAAATATTTACAACAAGGGGTGGTGAGGGACAGAGTCTCTGAATTAAACAGAATACTCTCACCCAGTCAAGAGATCAGGGCTAGATCCAACACCGTTTTTTAGCTCACTGCACCATCCCAGTTTCAGAACCTGGCTGTATGCAAATTAGTCTGTTCCTGTCCCAGTGCATGATGGGAACAGGGCAAACCAAACTACAAAAGCCAATTCTTACACTGGGAAGGAAACAAGCTACCGGGGACCGGTTTCTGGCATTTCAGCCTCTTCGGCCCGGCTTGCTTGAATCCTGATGGTGCAATGAGCAAGGGACTCACATCTGAGTATACCCTTCCACGCTTAGGGTGGACAAAAATATTTACAACAAGGGGTGGTGAGGGACAGAGTCTCTGAATTAAACAGAATACTCTCACCCAGTCAAGAGATCAGGGCTAGATCCAACACCGTTTTTTAGCTCACTGCACCATCCCAGTTTCAGAACCTGGCTGTATGCAAATTAGTCTGTTCATGTCCCAGTGCATGATGGGAACAGGGCAAACCAAACTACAATTGCCAATTCTTACACTGGGAAGGAAACAAGCTACCGGGGACCGGTTTCTGGCATTTCAGCCTCTTCGGCCCGGCTTGCTTGAATCCTGATGGTGCAATGAGCAAGGGACTCACATCTGAGTATACCCTTCCACGCTTAGGGTGGACAAAAATATTTACAACAAGGGGTGGTGAGGGACAGAGTCTCTGAATTAAACAGAATACTCTCACCCAGTCAAGAGATCAGGGCTAGATCCAACACCGTTTTTTAGCTCACTGCACCATCCCAGTTTCAGAACCTGGCTGTATGCAAATTAGTCTGTTCCTGTCCCAGTGCATGATGGGAACAGGGCAAACCAAACTACAAAAGCCAATTCTTACACTGGGAAGGAAACAAGCTACCGGGGACAGGTTTCTGGCATTTCAGCCTCTTCGGCCCGGCTTGCTTGAATCCTGATGGTGCAATGAGCAAGGGACTCACATCTGAGTATACCCTTCCACGCTTAGGGTGGACAAAAATATTTACAACAAGGGGTGGTGAGGGACAGAGTCTCTGAATTAAACAGAATACTCTCACCCAGTCAAGAGATCAGGGCTAGATCCAACACCGTTTTTTAGCTCACTGCACCATCCCAGTTTCAGAACCTGGCTGTATGCAAATTAGTCTGTTCCTGTCCCAGTGCATGATGGGAACAGGGCAAACCAAACTACAAAAGCCAATTCTTACACTGGGAAGGAAACAAGCTACCGGGGACCGGTTTCTGGCATTTCAGCCTCTTCGGCCCGGCTTGCTTGAATCCTGATGGTGCAATGAGCAAGGGACTCACAAGCCGGGCCGAAGAGGCTGAAATGCCAGAAACCGGTCCCCGGTAGCTTGTCTCCTTTCTGGTAAAGAATTGGCTTGGTAGTTTAGTCTGCCCTGTTCCCATGATGCACTGGGCCAGGGACAGACTGATTTGCATATAGCCAGGTTCTGAGCTGGGATGGGGCAGTGAGATAAATAACGGTGATGGATCAAGCCCTGATCTTTGGACTGGGTAAGAGTGGTCTGCTCAATTCAGACACTCTGTTCATCACCACCCCCTTTTGTAAATCGATTTTGGCCACTATAGGTGTGGCAGGGTATACTCAGACATGAGTCCCTTTCTCACTGCTCCATCAGGATTCAAGCAAGCCGGGCCGAAGAGGCTGAAATGCCAGAAACCGGTCCCCGGTAGCTTGTCTCCTTTCTGGTAAAGAATTGGCTTGGTAGTTTAGTCTGCCCTGTTCCCATGATGCACTGGGCCAGGGACAGACTGATTTGCATATAGCCAGGTTCTGAGCTGGGATGGGGCAGTGAGATAAATAACGGTGATGGATCAAGCCCTGATCTTTGGACTGGGTAAGAGTGGTCTGCTCAATTCAGACACTCTGTTCATCACCACCCCCTTTTGTAAATCGATTTTGGCCACTATAGGTGTGGCAGGGTATACTCAGACATGAGTCCCTTTCTCACTGCTCCATCAGGATTCAAGCAAGCCGGGCCGAAGAGGCTGAAATGCCAGAAACCGGTCCCCGGTAGCTTGTCTCCTTTCTGGTAAAGAATTGGCTTGGTAGTTTAGTCTGCCCTGTTCCCATGATGCACTGGGCCAGGGACAGACTGATTTGCATATAGCCAGGTTCTGAGCTGGGATGGGGCAGTGAGATAAATAACGGTGATGGATCAAGCCCTGATCTTTGGACTGGGTAAGAGTGGTCTGCTCAATTCAGACACTCTGTTCATCACCACCCCCTTTTGTAAATCGATTTTGGCCACTATAGGTGTGGCAGGGTATACTCAGACATGAGTCCCTTTCTCACTGCTCCATCAGGATTCAAGCAAGCCGGGCCGAAGAGGCTGAAATGCCAGAAACCGGTCCCCGGTAGCTTGTCTCCTTTCTGGTAAAGAATTGGCTTGGTAGTTTAGTCTGCCCTGTTCCCATGATGCACTGGGCCAGGGACAGACTGATTTGCATATAGCCAGGTTCTGAGCTGGGATGGGGCAGTGAGATAAATAACGGTGATGGATCAAGCCCTGATCTTTGGACTTGGTAAGAGTGGTCTGCTCAATTCAGACACTCTGTTCATCACCACCCCCTTTTGTAAATCGATTTTGGCCACTATAGGTGTGGCAGGGTATACTCAGACATGAGTCCCTTTCTCACTGCTCCATCAGGATTCAAGCAAGCCGGGCCGAAGAGGCTGAAATGCCAGAAACCGGTCCCCGGTAGCTTGTCTCCTTTCTGGTAAAGAATTGGCTTGGTAGTTTAGTCTGCCCTGTTCCCATGATGCACTGGGCCAGGGACAGACTGATTTGCATATAGCCAGGTTCTGAGCTGGGATGGGGCAGTGAGATAAATAACGGTGATGGATCAAGCCCTGATCTTTGGACTGGGTAAGAGTGGTCTGCTCAATTCAGACACTCTGTTCATCACCACCCCCTTTTGTAAATCGATTTTGGCCACTATAGGTGTGGCAGGGTATACTCAGACATGAGTCCCTTTCTCACTGCTCCATCAGGATTCAAGCAAGCCGGGCCGAAGAGGCTGAAATGCCAGAAACCGGTCCCCGGTAGCTTGTCTCCTTTCTGGTAAAGAATTGGCTTGGTAGTTTAGTCTGCCCTGTTCCCATGATGCACTGGGCCAGGGACAGACTGATTTGCATATAGCCAGGTTCTGAGCTGGGATGGGGCAGTGAGATAAATAACGGTGATGGATCAAGCCCTGATCTTTGGACTGGGTAAGAGTGGTCTGCTCAATTCAGACACTCTGTTCATCACCACCCCCTTTTGTAAATCGATTTTGGCCACTATAGGTGTGGCAGGGTATACTCAGACATGAGTCCCTTTCTCACTGCTCCATCAGGATTCAAGCAAGCCGGGCCGAAGAGGCTGAAATGCCAGAAACCGGTCCCCGGTAGCTTGTCTCCTTTCTGGTAAAGAATTGGCTTGGTAGTTTAGTCTGCCCTGTTCCCATGATGCACTGGGCCAGGGACAGACTGATTTGCATATAGCCAGGTTCTGAGCTGGGATGGGGCAGTGAGATAAATAACGGTGATGGATCAAGCCCTGATCTTTGGACTGGGTAAGAGTGGTCTGCTCAATTCAGACACTCTGTTCATCACCACCCCCTTTTGTAAATCGATTTTGGCCACTATAGGTGTGGCAGGGTATACTCAGACATGAGTCCCTTTCTCACTGCTCCATCAGGATTCAAGCAAGCCGGGCCGAAGAGGCTGAAATGCCAGAAACCGGTCCCCGGTAGCTTGTCTCCTTTCTGGTAAAGAATTGGCTTGGTAGTTTAGTCTGCCCTGTTCCCATGATGCACTGGGCCAGGGACAGACTGATTTGCATATAGCCAGGTTCTGAGCTGGGATGGGGCAGTGAGATAAATAACGGTGATGGATCAAGCCCTGATCTTTGGACTGGGTAAGAGTGGTCTGCTCAATTCAGACACTCTGTTCATCACCACCCCCTTTTGTAAATCGATTTTGGCCACTATAGGTGTGGCAGGGTATACTCAGACATGAGTCCCTTTCTCACTGCTCCATCAGGATTCAAGCAAGCCGGGCCGAAGAGGCTGAAATGCCAGAAACCGGTCCCCGGTAGCTTGTCTCCTTTCTGGTAAAGAATTGGCTTGGTAGTTTAGTCTGCCCTGTTCCCATGATGCACTGGGCCAGGGACAGACTGATTTGCATATAGCCAGGTTCTGAGCTGGGATGGGGCAGTGAGATAAATAACGGTGATGGATCAAGCCCTGATCTTTGGACTGGGTAAGAGTGGTCTGCTCAATTCAGACACTCTGTTCATCACCACCCCCTTTTGTAAATCGATTTTGGCCACTATAGGTGTGGCAGGGTATACTCAGACATGAGTCCCTTTCTCACTGCTCCATCAGGATTCAAGCAAGCCGGGCCGAAGAGGCTGAAATGCCAGAAACCGGTCCCCGGTAGCTTGTCTCCTTTCTGGTAAAGAATTGGCTTGGTAGTTTAGTCTGCCCTGTTCCCATGATGCACTGGGCCAGGGACAGACTGATTTGCATATAGCCAGGTTCTGAGCTGGGATGGGGCAGTGAGATAAATAACGGTGATGGATCAAGCTCTGATCTTTGGACTGGGTAAGAGTGGTCTGCTCAATTCAGACACTCTGTTCATCACCACCCCCTTTTGTAAATCGATTTTGGCCACTATAGGTGTGGCAGGGTATACTCAGACATGAGTCCCTTTCTCACTGCTCCATCAGGATTCAAGCAAGCCGGGCCGAAGAGGCTGAAATGCCAGAAACCGGTCCCCGGTAGCTTGTCTCCTTTCTGGTAAAGAATTGGCTTGGTAGTTTAGTCTGCCCTGTTCCCATGATGCACTGGGCCAGGGACAGACTGATTTGCATATAGCCAGGTTCTGAGCTGGGATGGGGCAGTGAGATAAATAACGGTGATGGATCAAGCCCTGATCTTTGGACTGGGTAAGAGTGGTCTGCTCAATTCAGACACTCTGTTCATCACCACCCCCTTTTGTATTTCTCTTTGTCCTGAAGCGCTTGGGAGCGCTTTGCCCGGCCGAGCGAGTGCCCACCTCGCTTTATATTTTATTTAAGAGCCGGTGCCCACCCGGCATTGCCCGTGTTAGTTTAATTATTGGAAGCCGGAGCCCACCCGGCATTGCCCTGTGTATCACCGCTGCAAGCCCGGTTCTCCCCAGCCTCGGGAAAGCCTGCCTCCAGCGTCACGAGCAGCGCCGCGCTGGGATTGGCCCCAGCGCCAGCACCGCGCTCGGATTGGCTGGGAGGAGCCGAGAAGCAGGAAGCAGCCGGCCGCGTCTCGCCGAGGCTCCCGAGTCAGAGGGGAAGCCCCGGAGCAGAGAGGAGCAGCGAGAAACCCGCAGGGAGCCCCCGCCAGAGTAGCCCGGTAAGTGAGGAGGGCTAGGGGAGGCTCCGTGGGGCAGGGTGTCGCTGCCTTGAGCCCCTGAGAGGCTCCACCAGTTTCCCTTCGTACCAAGAGCGGCCCCGGTTGACAGCGGGCCGCTCCAGCGGTGCAGAGAGCCTGAGAGGCTCCACCGATCCCGGGGAAATTCCAGTAGCGTGACCGAGCGGCCCGAGAGGCAGCGGGCCGCTCCAACGTGTGCCGCATTCTTGGTGTGTGGAGCCCGAGGCTCCTGGGGGCAAATTAAGATTTACGAGCCCACGAGGCTCCACGCCCATATTTGTTTTCGGAGCCTGAGAGGCTCACCAGCGGCAATTAGTTGTTTAGAGCCACGAGGCTCTAGGGCATTTCTTTCCTACGAGCCCAGAGGGGCTCCTGAGTGCCCGCATTGTTGTTTCAAGGGCCCAGCGAGGTCAAAGGGGCCAGTCATTTGTTCTGAGCCCTGAGAGGCTCTAGGGGACATTTCCTTTGTCCAGAGCCTAGGAGGCTCCAACGCTGGCCCCATCAATTGCCCCAGTTGCCCAGCACTTTGTGGGCAACTGCTCCGTTTAGGCCTGACACTGGGACACAGGGCGTCCTAGCCCCAACAAGGCCAGAGGGCCTAGGGACTGCCACAGGTTGTGGCTCATGTGAGTTTTGCGCAATTGCTTGTGCTTGCACCTCTGAATGCGTTCTTATGCATCATGTGTTTTTCCTTGTGTTTACACCGCTGAATGTAGGTCCTGCATCATGTGTTTCCTTCCTTACACCTCTGAATGTGTTTTGATACATCATGTGTTTTTCCTTGCATACACCGCTGAATGTAGGTCCGGCATCATGTGTTTTCTGTGCATACACCTCTGAATGTGTTTTGATACATCATGTGTTTTCTTTCCCTACACCGCTGAATGTTAATGCATCATGTGTAATGTTCCTATGCTTATACCCCTAGATGTTGGTGATTCCTAGGTGGTTGTTTTTCTCCTAGTACAGGTGTTGCTAGTGACGTCTTTTGTTCCCTGCGCAATATTTTCCTAAGGTGGTTAGGTTTGTGTAGGAGGTACTTACCCTTTACCAGTAATTACTGGTTGTGTGCTAATTTGTGCTACATGTTCTATTTTGTTCTAAAAGTATTCTATGTGCTAATTACTATTCCTAAAAAGTGATGATTCCTGACAGTGGTCCAGGTGGCCCTGTCTTGTAAATATCCCCCCTGTAAATTCTGCCCGTGCCTGTTGGCACATTGTAAAATGTGTGTTCTTATCTAATGTGTTTTGATATAATACAGAGGCTATTTTTATATAACCTTGTGTGGAATTTCCTTTGTGGTGGGCCTTGGGTGTTGTTGCTGGGTGCGCGCGCAAACACTTAACCTACATAGCCTCCACGTTTAGCCTTACTGCTCGCGCCACGTTACCTAGAGGGTGAGCAGGGTTTATCTTGGTGTGTGACTCCCTTGCCCTGACGTGGAAGTGGTAGTCTCTGACTGACGTTGGCGCAAGCCTTGGCCAGCCAGAGATCCCGTTTCTAACATTGGTGGCAGGCGGTGAGGATCCGGATTTGTGTTTGCGTTGTACTGCAGTGGCAACAGGCCACACTACAAAGCTCTGCATTTTAGATAATTACATGTTGGGGATTATTGTCCTTTGAAGTTCTAGTATTTCTTTTTTTGCAAAGTGTCCAGTACATTTGTCCCCTGCCCTGCTCCCAAAGTTTGGTACCTGTGTCACTTGTGGTCAGGTTGAGAAATCAGGGGTGGTAAAAACTGCCTTACCGGTCCGAGGGGGGGGGTGTGCGTGGATGAATGGGGTGTTGCCAGGACAGATTAGTGTGAGTTCTCTTTAGTAGGGAGCTTGCTGAAATACTTTGAACCGTGTGCTCTTGCTTCAGCTCTGACAGTTAAGTCCCCTGTGTTGCACGTGTCTGTGAGCATCCTGTCAAGATGGAATCTCCTTTTAACCTCTGTGGTCTGTTTAAGTACAGTATGCATGAGTTGGTGCATTTTTGTGAGGATAGAGGCATCCCAGTGAATGAGTCAGACACCCAGTCCAAGCTTAGGGATAACCTGATCCTATGGCAGAAGAATGACTGGGAACGTGAGCACAGTGAGAGAGATAGGGCCCGGGCCGCACGCCATGAGGGTGGTGGATCTGAGGGGAGCCCTGAAGAGTCTGAAGAGGAGGATGAGGATGACAGTGAATGGGCATCAGCAGATGGTGAGGACCCCCTAGATAGGGAGTCCCTTGCTGGGTCCAGTGTCAGATGTAGCACCCCATCCCTTTCCCTGTCCCCAGAGGAGTGGGTGGATAGGAGAGAAGAGAGGGAGCACCAGCTGGCCATGGAGAAGCTCAGGTTAGAGCATGCCAGAGAGATGGCGCAGCTGGGTGTGAATGAGCGGACTGCAGAGGCTGAGAGGGCCTTGGCCAGGGAGAAGATAGCCCTGGAGGGTAGGTTATCCCCTGACCGCAGTCATAGTTTTCTGGATTCCCCAGGGAGGGTTGGATCCAGTGGTGGCAGCAAGAGAGAGTTTGGTGCGGGGAGTGCCATGCCCCGTTTCCAAAGAGTGGTACCTTGTTCCCGAGAGGACACATACAGGGTGAAGTTCAGGGGCAGTAGGAGACTGCCTCACCAGGATTGGGAGGATTATGTGGATGATTGCCATGATGCACTGCTTGATTGGTTAGAGGTTCATGGGGAACCTGATTTTGATGGACTACTCAACCTGGTTATCAGAGAGCAGTTGCTCAATTGTTTTGTGCCAGAGTTGCGCAAACACCTGTCAAGAGGTGACTACGTGTGTCCTTGGGACATTGCAAAGGAAGCAGACCGCTGGGAAGGTGCCAGTGGTTCTGACACGTCATGGGTGAGTGAACCCGAGAGTAGAGGGTCAGGTATCTTCCAGACCAGTGTGGTGGAAGAGGCTCAGAGTAGCCCAGCTAGGTCCCAGTGTAGCGAGAGGGGTGTAGGGGCTCACGTCTTGTCTCAGGGGAGTAAGAGTGAGTGGGGGACTGAGTGTTCCCAGGTGCCCGAAACCCAGTCTCAGAACCTGGATGGTTTCTTGAGGGAACACCAGGTTAGGGACCTAGGCTGTCCTGTTAGACCCCTTGAGGGGGATCTCCTAGTGTCTAGAGAACCTGGAGTATCTTTAAATAGTGTTCCAGTGGTTCTAGTGTCCGGCAGTGCCACTCCAGTTGGGGGGGCACAGAAGTCCGAAGTGAGGAGTGAATGGGGGATGTGTTCCCCAGTGGGAGAACCAGTGGGTCAGGGACTACCCAGTTGGGCGAAGTTCCCGGTTAGTGACCATGGTGACACCACTTCTGTTCTGGGGGATCTTCCCGCACTGTCAGGTGGACAGGGGACGGGAGATCTGCGCCAGACAGACAGTCACACAGCACATGAGTCTTGTGTTAGCCTCAGGGGGACGGTGAGTGAGTCCCCAGAAGTCCTGGAGTGCCAGGCAATTATCCCACCTAGGGGTTTAGACCGAAGGTTGGGAGGCCAGGTTCAGGATCGGCCTGACCTGAAGGGTGGGACGCCTGTAACCAGAGTCCTAACCAGTGCTTCTTCCAGGGGTACCTCTCCAGTTGGGAGGGTGCAGAACTCTGGAAGGGGGTGCAGAGGGTGGGAGAGCCCGCCTCTGACCCCGGCACAACCTGAGGGGTTAAATCCTGGGTTGGAATGGCGTTCTAGGTGTACCCCTCGCAGGAGGCGGAGGAACCCTAGATGAAGAGGTAGGGGGAGGAGAGCCTTCCCTGAGACTCCTGGTCCGCCTGAGGTTGTAGACCCTAGGCTGGAGAACCAGTGGCAGTCTGGCCCTGTCTTGCAGACAGGAAGAGTGGAGAGTGGCTACTATGTGCCAGGGGTTACTACCCCCCACTTGGTGAGTAGGCAGGAACCAGTGGCACCTGGGTGGCCTAGGGCCTGGTCCTGGCCGCGGACAGCTAGGGAGTACCCGTGGGGTAGCCCAGTTGTTCCAGATGGTGGTTTTAGAAGGAATACCAGGTGTCCCGGCAGTGGCAGGCCCGTGTCCGTGTTCTTTCGCCCAAAGCAGGGAAGCCCATCACGGTGGTGATCGGTCTACCCTGCGTTTTGGCTGGAAGGGGGTTGTGTTGGACCCGGGCCTTTATGGCTGGTTCACCCCTGAACTTTTTGCTTTTGATGGCGACTTGACATTCATGGTTTTTGGTCTCTGCGCACTTTTTCCCTGGGTCCCAGAGTAAAGTGCGTGCATGTAGTTAGGCTGGCCTGCCCTCCCATAGGAATGCATGGGGAATGCCTGTGTCCCTGGTAGTTCCTGATGCGTGGGGAGTGCAGACTCGAATTTGGTATGTGCGAGCTCGTGGGAATGAATGCTTCGCAACGATATATGTGGCATGTGTGTGTCATGTGTAGAAATGCCATTTCTAGGACTTGGCATATTAATGTGAAATATGCCTGCCGTGTGATTGGCTGGAGCTGGCTAGTGAGCCTGGCTCCAGGAAGGCTGGATGGGTCTGCCCGGTGGTGATTGTGAGATTAGCATGTTGATGGCCTGGGGAGGGCTGCACCTGGTCCCTGATGGGCCTGGACTTTCCCCACACAATGCTGGCTCCGCCCCCTGTGGTGCGACTGATGACCCAAGCCCTGCCAGTGAATAGAGAGGGTGGTTGAGGTAAACAGAGTACTCAAGAACCAGCTGCGACTGGTTTCTCCCCCACCCTGCACCCTTAGACAAAGGATTTCAGTGTATAAAAATGGGGCTGTGTCCCCACTGAAACTGTTCTATTCCAGGATCTTGAGGGGGCTGCTGCTGCTGCTGGGGCCAGGAGGAACCGCCACTTGGGCTGCCTCCCTGCCTGGAGGGCCAGTGAGCTGGCCCCTGGCCCAGCCTTGCCCCCTGCCTACCTAAGAACCTTGCAGAAGGACTTTGCCTGGACTTTGCCTGGACTTTGTGCTTGGGGAGCACCCTCCCTTGTCCCCAGCGCTGGGAGCGCCTTGTTTTTGCCTTTTAGCGCTGTGAGCGCTCTCCCCTGCCTGTATAGCGCTGAGCGCGCTTCTCTTTGTCCTGAAGCACTTGGGAGCGCTTTGCCCGGCCGAGCGAGTGCCAACCTCGCTTTATATTTTATTTAAGAGCCGGTGCCCACCCGGCATTGCCCGTGTTAGTTTAATTATTGGAAGCCGGAGCCCACCCGGCATTGCCCTGTGTATCACCGCCGCAAGCCCGGGTCTCCCCAGCCTCGGGAAAGCCTGCCTGCAGCGTCACGAGCAGCGCCGCGCTGGGATTGGCCCCAGCGCCAGCGCCGCGCTCGGATTGGCTGGGAGGAGCTGAGAAGCAGGAAGCAGCCTGCCGCGTCTCGCCGAGGCTCCCGAGTCAGAGGGGAAGCCCCAGAGCAGAGAGGAGCAGCTAGAAACCCGCAGGGAGCCCCCGCCAGAGTAGCCCCGTAAGTGAGGAGGGCTAGGGGAGGCTCCGTGGGGCAGGGTGTCGCTGCCTTGAGCCCCTGTGAGGCTCCACCAGTTTCCCTTCGTACCAAGAGCAGCCCGGTTGACAGCGGGCCGCTCCAGCGGTGCAGAGAGCCTGAGAGGCTCCACCGATCCCGGGGGCATTCCAGTAGCGTGACCGAGCGGCCCCGAGAGGCAGCGGGCCGCTCCAACGTGTGCCGCATTCTTGGTGTGTGGAGCCCGAGACCCATATTTGTTTTCGGAGCCTGAGAGGCTCACCGGCGGCAATTAGTTGTTTAGAGCCACGAGGCTCCAGGGCATTTCTTTCCTACGAGCCCAGAGGGGCTCCTGAGTGCCCGCATTGTTGTTTCAAGGGCCCAGCGAGGCCAAAGGGCCAGTCATTTGTTCTGAGCCCTGAGAGGCTCTAGGGGACATTTCCTTTGTCCAGAGCCTAGGAGGCTCCAACGCTGGCCCCATCAATTGCCCCAGTTGCCCAGCACTTTGTGGGCAACTGCTCCGTTTAGGCCTGACACTGGGACACAGGGCGTCCTAGCCCCAACAAGGCCAGAGGGCCTAGGGACTGCCACAGGTTGTGGCTCATGTGAGTTTTGCGCAATTGCTTGTGCTTGCACCTCTGAATGCGTTCTTATGCATCATGTGTTTTTCCTTGTGTTTACACCGCTGAATGTAGGTCCTGCATCATGTGTTTCCTTCCTTACACCTCTGAATGTGTTTTGATACATCATGTGTTTTTCCTTGCATACACCGCTGAATGTAGGTTCTGCATCATGTGTTTTCTGTGCATACACCTCTGAATGTGTTTTGATACATCATGTGTTTTCTTTCCCTACACCGCTGAATGTTAATGCATCATGTGTAATGTTCCTATGCTTATACCCCTAGATGTTGGTGATTCCTAGGTGGTTGTTTTTCTCCTAGTACAGGTGTTGCTAGTGAGGTCTTTTGTTCCCTGCGCAATATTTTCCTAAGGTGGTTAGGTTTGTGTAGGAGGTACTTACCGTTTACCAGTAATTACTGGTTGTGTGTTAATTTGTGCTACATGTTCTATTTAGTTCTAAAAGTATTCTATGTGCTAATTACTATTCCTAAAAAGTGATGATTCCTGACAGTGGTCCAGGTGGCCCTGTCTTGTAAATATCCCCCCTGTAAATTCTGCCCGTGCCTGTTGGCACATTGTAAAATGTGTGTTCTTATCTAATGTGTTTTGATATAATACAGAGGCTATTTTTATATAACCTTGTGTGGAGTTTCCTTTGTGGTGGGCCTTGGGTGTTGTTGCTGGGTACGCGCGCAAACACTTAACCTACATAGCCTCCAAGTTTAGCCTTACTGCTCGCGCCACGTTACCTAGATGGTGAGCAGGGGTTATCTTGGTGTGTGACTCCCTTGCCCTGACGTGGAAGTGGTGGTCTCTGACTGACGTTGGCGCAAGCCTTGGCCAGCCAGAGATCCCGTTTCTAACACATGCTAAGACGACTGTGCTTTTATGTTGCAGTAGCATGCAAAGTAACATCTTAAACTACTGTTAGTTAAAGCAGGCAACGTCTCTAGTACAAATTATATATTAAAAAAACAACATCAGGAATTGCTTTCTGCTTGCACATTTATAAAGACATGTTAGTGTCAGAACAAAAGGCTCATTTAGCCCTCCAGCTGTCTCCAGCCTTCTAAGAGCAACTGATGTGATGCCATTGTTTACTTGCTAAGACTGGGATGTCTACAAGCCTACAGAGCGGGGGCACTGTGCCAAACAAGACTCCCAATTCCCACTCTATTTAAAATCTGACGTGGCAGCTTCAGAGAATTTTGGGATCTTCACTCCTCTCTTAGTGTATCTTAGAAGGTCCTTATTGCAAACAAACCTTGACAAGCCTTGTGTTTTTTTAAACATTTGGCAGGGATACATGTGTGTGTCTGCGTGTAAGTGTGACTGTCTGTCATTGTGTCTGTGCCAGGCCGTGTACACATTTACATGCAGCTAATTTTTTACAAATCCTAAAAGATCTGTAAATCATGATTCTGATTATAGTTTACATTTATACAGGTACGTACACATCAAGGAAAAAGCACAATATCAATGCTTGCAGGGTATGTCAATGGTAATATGCACACATCCCTACAAGACGCATGTACGAATCTCACCTGTAACCAGAATGCCATACAAGAGAAGATGTGCCATGGATTGAAATGGGAGTCTCTTAGCATTTGCTGGCTGTGGGTACAAATGTACTACTCTGAGTTGAATCCCCTTCACTGGAACATAAAGCCGGCCTTGGCCGCTCTGAGGGGTTGGGTGACATTTTGGCGGCTCCTCCCACTGTTTGTGGGGTTGAGGATAGCCCTGTATATGATGGTGGCCCTACCATGATTATGATATGATTTTGCTGCCTTATCAGTGTGATCCCGAGGGAGGTTTCTGTGAGCTGGATACCATAGTGTTGCGTCTGTTGTGGAGGTCAGGAAGGCAGAAAGTGGCATTGCCCAAACTAAGCCTGCCCATGACTTAGGGGGGGGGCTTGCTGTCCCAGGCTGTGAATTGGATTTGATGGCTATTTAGCTGAAGGCAAAGGGATAAGGTGGCTGGACGACCTCACAGGAACTACACAAGAGGAGGCACTGCTGTTTGGTGGGGGAGCAGAAGGCATACTTCTTAA
Source organism: Lissotriton vulgaris (assembly GCF_964263255.1). Taxonomy (NCBI): domain Eukaryota; kingdom Metazoa; phylum Chordata; class Amphibia; order Caudata; family Salamandridae; genus Lissotriton; species Lissotriton vulgaris. The sequence goes on from NC_141685.1 coordinate 1,814,389,731, forward strand.
CTCTGGAAGGAAATCTAGATATTTACCATTATTGCTGGGGGTCCGTAGGCAGTGCTGGGAGCATTGCAGACAAAAACGCATATGTTATTGTAAAGCCATACATAACATAAATACTGCTAATAAGGCTACCAGACCACCACAAGGAGGGGAAGGGAGATGACAGACTTAGTGGGAGAGGGTCTGCACTGGTGGGAGACCTGAATGGGGTGGGAACATTTGAAACTATCAGAGCCTAAGAGGAGACTATGAGATACCTGAATGACTGTTCCTACTGCATGGATCATTAATAGTCGTGATACAACAGGTGTGGAAGACGAGAGATGCTAAACCCTCCCATACACAGGAGAGTGCGAGCAATTTGCCCACCAGGCAGGGGGGCTAAGGCTATGGCCCTGCTGCATCAAGCCCTCTCCCAAGATTCTAAATGCATACCATATGGGCTAAGAGAGAAAGAAGCAGCATATATTGACAACTCCATAGAAGAGGGGGAAAACATGTGCACCACCCCTGGTGTTTCAAGGACCTCTCCATTCAATATGATACAGTTTATATTTTACACAGAATCTACATCACACAGTGGCAAATCAACAAGTTCTGCCGGAGGAAATCCGCACAAAGCCCAAGGCGCAGTGAAACAGATGCAGATTTCCACCACACAGTCTGGTGCTCCCTGAACCTAGTGACATATTTCAAAGCAATGGGGCTCCCTTTTAACAGTGTTGATCCGAGCATCAGAAGCCTACTTCCCGGAACTCTTTCCACACTCCAGTCACTAACATGTTTGCAGGCCTAGGTGCTGAAATGAGCTGAAAGCAAGAGTGTGTTACTGCCCATGGAAGACAAAAATGGTTTCAGAACACCTGGTTTTGCCTAGGCATGGGACACGATAATCTCCCCCTTTATAGAGGAGACGCGGACAACGTCCCTACTTCATTGTAAAACTGAGGAGTACACAGAGACTGATGCCCCAGAACGCTCTTTAGAAAAAGTTGAGACTAGATATAGATGCTGAAGGAAAGCGTGCTACTAACACCAAGCCTATGAAAGCCACAAAACCAGATTGTGATATTGTAAAGATACGACTCAACTTTCTAATTAAACCTTGAGTTTGCATGTGTTTTAAACAGGCGAGAAGCACTGTATTAGCCACCAGGGTCGTATGTAATGGTGAAGTGATCCAGCTATGATTGTAATACACATGAACTTCCACAGAAATGATAATTTCTAAAATAGTACCATTTGCTAAAAATCTCATGCAGTTATATCTACATAGTCCCTGCCAGTAAATTCAAAGAATGAAGAGAAATTCCCTTGACTCACTGGATCCACTGCCCAACAGAGATCACCCCTTCTTCTCACACATCCAGGCAAAAGCACTTCACCACACTAGATCCTCCTCTGTTGTTGGTGATAATTAATAAGGATTTAAGGAAAAATAAAAGGGAGCCATATTGGTATTTTAGGACTGAATGAAACTCTTATTCCCAGGTGAGGGTCCATTTCAGAGAAGCCCTGTCTGTGAGTAGGTTAATATGGGACTAAGCGCAAGGAACATCAAAGCTCGTAATATGTCTGGTATTGGCCGAACCAAAACTCCATACCACATGCCCCATGAGAGGATCTCTGGCCCTTCTCTATGGCTCTGCACACATCCCATGGATGCCCCTGGTATTTTAGTATTTAGCACAGTAGAGAGGATGCTGTCATACTCAGAAGCTGTCCTCCCTTAGCCATACAATTTGTGTCCTGTCCCACTCTACTCACATTTCGGGTTCTTCACAGATGAGCCCCACTGATTCTGGGAGGTGTAGTCTTGTAATCTAAACTCCTGCGCTGTTCTTTAAGCTGTTTAGAGGGGGGCAGTTGCATGTTTTTGCTTGGCGTCACTATACTTGCCGAAGGGAAGCGCTCTCTAAATGTAGATGCATTCTATCAGGGAGGAGAACAGACACCCACTTATTTTCTTTCACCTGCAGGGCCTATGAACCATTTCTCTCTTTTATGTTAGGTTTGGTGTTGGCCACCACTCTGTATTTGATACTATGTAGTCCTGTTTATTCTGGGAAATGTAGCCTAATACAGCGAGCCATTGCCATGGTCATTCGCCCACTTTAATTTCCATGCTAGACGAGGTCACTACTTTCTATTCAGAAGAGCCAGGAGGACCCGTTGCTTGTTAAGAACATGGGAAAATAACTCTTTCCAAGCTAGAAGGTCCCCTGGATACAGGTTACATAAATATCTAAAGAAGAATGTCTAATAATACCTTGTTTATGTAGCAGTAGGAGAAGTGTGGCTCACCGGTTAGAGGCGGCAGACCCAGAAGCAGATGTCAGCCCGGGACCAGGGTACAATTCCCGACGCGGCAGGGTATGGAACCAATGTCAGCGGGCTCATTAAATCTCGCCTCGGTGCCTCTCTAACCATGGGTCCCACACTGCAACTCTGGGCAATAGCTTGCTTAATCTCCACAATGGCCCCCTCACTGCCGGGGTTGCCTGGCTTCACCTTGGGGATGCCCAATAGGGACCATCTCACAGGGAAAGCCAGGACGGGTTCCCCAGCGGTACACAGCGCCAAGAAACCCCAGGGTGAACGTGCGCTCTATAAATTCATACTAACATAACATAACATAACCTCAAACTGATATGCCGTTTCTAGGCACTGTAAATGACAGATGTTACTATTATCCAATTTATAGTACTCAATTTAGAAACCTTAAAAGGATGGAATACCAGGTCTGCTTTGCCAGAATTCAAACTCATGACTTTCAGAAAACTGCTTTTACCAGGTGTGCACCCTGAATATTGACCCCATAATTTCGATGGGACACAATATCAGGGAAAAAGTATCGGAATAAATATCGAAAAGTAAGTAAGTCTAAATTTTCTTTACCTAACTCCATATATATGTTCTATGCAGTGCATATACCTTCAAGGTATGTAGATGTGGAGTTAGGAACAATAAATCTATACTTCACTATATGTACTTACCTTTCGATATTTTGTCCCTACATATTTTGTGCGTGATATTCTTCTATCACGATATTCGGGGGTCGATGTTCGGTAGTACTGTCCTTTTTATCAGTGGGGAGTGTTCAACTCACCGAGCCATCCTGCCTGGTTGGACTATGTGTGCAGCTTTGGACAACTCAAGGGAGGCTGCTAGTGATCTTGGGTTTAGTAGCATCTTTAAGAGAAGCATTGACAATAAATTTTGCAGGAAGGAAAAACATATTTGCTTTAGCACCATGTTCTAGTTATTTAGTACAATCATGGAAAAAAAATAAACTGACCGAAAATATACATGGAATGTAATAAAAATATTTACTTCTTGCCCATCTCTGTTCAATATTATTAAAGCATTATTTAGCCATAGAGAACGTTGATCACTGGAACCCAAGGTGCCACCTTCTGTACGAGTACATTAGTTCTGGGTTTTGGTGAGTTGGGAATGTCTTTGAAATTACTGGTTAAGAAATATTTTCTAAGGTGGAAAGGGGCCAGCTACTTCTAGTTTTGATCTGTTCTTAGCTGTGGAATACTGGCAGATGGTTCTAAACCACAGGTACGGTCTAACCAAAAAAGCTTGTTCGGCTGGATGAATGTAAATCATTTTACTGGAATAATCAGCAGAGTGATTCTGCTATTTTCAGATGTGTGTGTCATTATATGAGGATGGTCAGGTTCCATCATGTCATAATGTGCGTCTTCCTCTGTTTTCCCTTAGAACCAGTTGATGCATCGGATGAAATTCCTGTGGTTATCTGTGTCGCTGCAGGCAGATTGGGTGGAGCGGTGGCAGCCATCAATAGTATCTACAGTAACACAAAGGCCCGAGTGGTGTTCTACTTAGTTGGACTCAAGAACACAATGCCACATATCAGGTAATGGAAAGGCTGTCACTGCTTGAGGGGGTTGTGTTTTTTGGATGTGGTCTCCCTAGTAAATTTAGTTGCACTCTTTTATTCCTTTTGGCGCTTGATTTAATCTAGAGGTCCTACCCTCTGAATTCGGGGCACTTAAATGTTCTGTGGCAGGCGTGGCAGGGAGTGGGTCTATGAACTGGTCAATGGGGTGCAGAATTATCATTCATTGACTGAACACATTCAAAGTACAAAACTCCCAACCTAGCTTCCCTCTGGTGTCTATAAAAAACAGTTCAACCCTACCCCATAAAATGTATTGACCTATCAGGGTTTCCTATTTGATCTTTGATGAGAGTCTCTTTCTGTACTTGCACCTGCCCCTACGTAAAAGTCACTATTAACCTATAGAAGACAACACAAATAAAAAAAATAGTTGCTGCTGCAACAGAGTAGGGCTGAGGACTACAGGAGATGAGAACCTCGGAGACCGAAACAGACTACTAGGTACCACAAATATTAATGGTCGAACATTGTCTGCCCCTCTGATCCCAGTAATATTTCGGATTAATACACGTTGACCTGAGCCATTGAGAGAGCTCTGGTGGACATTTTGAAACTTCTTGGGCAGCCATGATAAGGCATAAAGGATGGCATGTCTGTGGTAAGGACAAACAAGTTCCATAAGTGAACAAATGCCAACAGTATGAACCCAGGACGTGCCCGCAGAAATGTGTATCACTGCAAACCTTATAAAAGCCATGCTGAGATATTTCTTTACTGCTATTAAGTGCAGCCAGTGGAGGAATAGAATGATCTTAAATGGATTAGCTTGAAAATGAAAAAAATACAATAATTTCACCTAGAGATATATTGAACAACACTATAAGTCAATTCTTCTATCAGTCCGATTCCACAGTAAGGTAAATATACCTATATGAGTTATAGGTTGGCATTAATGGCCTTGAGCAATGCTTTGACTGGTGCTATCTCTGCTAGCACTAGACATCACTGGAAGGGTAGTTTTGAATTTTATGATCATTAAGTGTATATAGTGATAGCCTTTGAATGGGTGGTGAGCATGATCAGAAGGGCAGTGGCCAAAAAAAGTTAATAAAAAGAGGCTTGTGGCATGGCATAATATTCTATGAAGACAGTATGCCGTTCTATCATGGAGGTGTGATATCAGAGCTATGGTAGGACAACAGGAACTTTCTGTATCCGTAGACTACCTATAATAATAGCTTGAAGATTAATGCCAATAGGGAGACTACAGGCATTGCATTCATGCAGGAGGCCAGCAAGGATCCCATGTAGGGAACGGTGTAGTCCGTAATGTACATGGAGGGTAAAGATTGCATGGGGAGATCAGTGTGGGAAGCACAGAATGTATTACCAAAGTGAAGCAGAGAAATTGTTCGAAGTTTAAGTCTTGGCAATAGTATAACAGCTACTATATTTTCACTAAGAATGTAGAGGAATACTTCAACTATTATTGGATCTCTTTCTTTTAGAAAATGGATTGAAAACAGCACCCTGAAAAACATCCGGTTCAAAATTGTGGAATTTAATCCAATGGTACTCAAGGGGAAAATACACCCCGATGCTGCAAACCCCGAGCTACTCATGCCTGTGAGTATGAACCATATAGTTTGTCTCATACGTGGTGGGCGACTTAACACCATTTTAAAACATAAGCGCACTGTTTCTGATTGCTCCCATGGATTGCACGTGGGTACATGGCTGTCTACCAACAATGGTTACAAATCTGATAGAAATATGTGACTTGTGAAGAAAAGGTTGCCATGCAATGCATAATACATATAGATTCAAAGGATAAGCAATCCCACCAGATTTGACGTTTGTGTTCCTTCGTATGAGGTGCACGGTCGCAGGGTCATTTAGACGCAATCAGCATTATTGGGCCCAAAATACCTACCCAATTTAGCAGTGGGGGTTATTAATGAGAACTATTGAGTGAAATAGTATTTGACCTATTTTGCATGCAATCTTACCCCACTTGTTATTGCCAGTTCTGGCAAGCTGGTGGTATCAGTGTCGTACTATCATATGTTTAGTTATAACAAGATGCTAGTCCATTAACTTGTGTAAATTCTGTGTGTGCCCATGTTTTTAGCGTAACCAGGTTACGTAGGATCTATTGCCCACAGTCGTTATCATTGTATCTCCATATGTGCTTAGTATGAGGTAGGCACTGTCCCACACATGCTGGGTGGGCAGCATCAAGTCCATTACCAGTCAAGCACATGTGACTGACTCTGCCTTATTGGCCTCTAAGAGACACTGACTTGTCAGAAAACCTTATTTATTTATGATTTGCTTATAGGTCAGCAGTCATACTTTTATATCACACTTCTATATGTCATTACGCTTTGCAAAGGGTGGTGGGGGAAGGGGTTATGGATAAGTCTAAGGTGTTGGGGAAAGTGCATAATATATATTTCCCGCCCTGAAAACTGAACATTGTCAACTACATCTGTATTCAAAGCATGTGTTTTTATTATGCTGCCCTGGGACTGTGGTTGAAACGTTACTGAATACAACATAAGCTGAAAAAACAGTTTATCCTCCCCATTTGTTACATCTATGCAACAAACTTAGTTGAGGCAACAAGCATGTAGGCAAAGTCTTTGCACTTGTCCCATGAGATTATGCGTGTTGCAGGACTCAGTGCTTGGCATATAACTGGGTGCATTGATGGCCTAGAGTGCGCTGCCATTTTTAGGGTCATGGGAACCTGGAGGGGTGTCCTCAACCTGCAAGGAGAATATGACAGGACGAGTAGCAGTAGGACAGTGGTGGTAAGCATTGAACAAAGATGTCAAACTTAGTTTCTAAGCGTGTCTTATTGATGCCATGTGCGCAGGAAAAAGGCTTGGCTAAGCCTTATAAAGTATCAAATCCAAGATGGTGGTCTATCTATGGAGTACTATCTGAGCTTCCCATTCCTAGCTGAGTTGACTCTTTTCCTCTGATTGCCGGTCCTGTTTCAATATTATATAAATGTGGCACACTACTAGTTTTGTCCTTGATTTTTGTACCTTGCAGTCATTTGGATCTTCTGTTGAATGCTCTAGCGTGGCTCTTTTCTCTCCCCTCATTTCAGGTTGAGTTTGGTGCCTAGCCTATGTATGTCAGTATGTAGGCAACAGTGGTTCAGGGAATAATTAAAACAAAGAAAAACAGTTATAACCCATAACAGCCAAATAAAGGAATTGACAATTTTCCAAAAGAAAAAATTATACAGTACCCACAATCATTTATCCAAAGAGAAGTTTGTTAATAAATGAAGACAAAAAATATTAAACAAGAATAAACTGGTCCTCACAATCTTAGACAAACATAAGAAAACAATTAAGAAAATGCAAACTTAGGTGTAAACAAAAGAACAATGGCAAAAGAGAAGGATAATGGAAAAAAGTCTGTCAAATGACAAAAATAAAACACAATATATGCTTCCTCTTGACTTTGCCAAAGGAAGGCGTTGACGGCGTTTCAACCTTATTGCTTATCATGCTATCATCAGGACAAAATCAAACGTAAAGAACACAAATCAATGTTCAATCTGTAAGTAGGGACAATTTGTTAAAAACAGGGGTACCAAAGGGAAAAGATTTTTGGGTTATAGCCAATAAACAGAGTCATGACACAAAAACCACTCGACTCAGTGTCATGCATGCCATAGTTAAAAAATGGTTGAAGAGAAACCATCACCCATTGTGAGTTTGTTTTATACACACGAAATTTAAATAGTGAAACTAGAGATAATAGAACAAGCATTCAGCCACCAAAGTCGTGTATACCTTGTTTAACCTAAACAATAACATAGACCACTATTTAAAAATGAAAAAAGAAACTGCATGGAAAGTCAGCCAAATCACCCTATAAAGCAATTATATTTACCGAGACTTATCATCTCTGAGGAAACTAATTACTGAGGGTCTCACAAATAAGCTGCAATTCAGTTGCCTAAAACAAAAATGCATATATGTACGAACTAAGGGGTCGATTAGGATGGCGGACGGACAAAGTCCGTCCGCCATCCTGTCTGGGGCAGGGACCGTCCGCCACAAGGGCGGAGGTACCGTGCCCCGAATTAGGATGCACCCGCCACAGTGGCGGGTGCATTCCACATTTTTAGATTGCGGCTGACGGTGCTGAAAGCACCGTCCACCGCAATGTCAAAAATGCATGTTATGCGTTTCACAGCACAACATGATAGGCATCGCGCAGTGCCTGCCATGTTGTACTGTGAAACGCAGGGGGTACCATAGGTACCCTCCAGGTGCACCCCCAACCCTCCTTCACCCTGGGGACCCGTAACGGGCCCCAAAAGCAAGGACCGTAAGCCTTTTCGTGGCGCCCTCAGCCCATCCTAATATGGCTGGAGGTGTCTAATAGACACCGCCAACATATTAGACCTTTCCGGTCTGCCACGGTCCCCCCCGCTATTGTAATATGGCGGGGGAAATAGGTGGCGGATGGGCAAGGATGGCGGACGGATCGTGATCCGTCCGCCATCCTAATCGGCCCCTAAATTGTGATTACTCCTTGCTTTAAAAAAATTCCATAATTAAGCCACTTACAATTGACAAGAAATCAATCCGACATAACGTAGCATGAGAAGGTCCAAATGAAGATTATATCAAAGTGACTTCCCAACAAAAATCCCTTTCGATACTATCAAAAACAAAACAAGGAAGTAGAACAAATTAATAATAGAGAATGAATCATAACTAAGCAAGGCAAAATAGTACAACTATGCCTTAGCAACAAACTTACAAATACGTAAAAGTCATGCCTGCTTCTTTAGTCACCCTATCCAAGGAAAGTTCATGGGAACGTAAACCAATTCGCATCTGAAATAGCACTGCTCCCTAATGGAGATCGAGAAAAGACCACACCAGTCAAATTGTCGACAAACGAATAATAGGCTAGCTCAGCTTACGTGTTTACAAGAGCTATTTAATCAAAAGTAGTTTTAAACAAATATTGGATAATACAGCACCATGTCCTACTCAATCACAATACACTAAAATTACAAAAAACTCGCATCTACAGCGCATGCACATGAGTTAGACCAGTATTCAGCGCTTGCTGCCAAAAAGCGTATACCTGATAGGCTAGCTGATCATTTACAGAGAAAGCTCCGAGCAATTTTAAAGCAAAAAAAGGAGAATAAGAAACTTTGTGAGGCAAAAAACAAAAGCTCTATAGTCAAGGCCAGGAGACTCAACTTGCCACCAATTCCGCTTTGTAAAAGCAAAAATATGCAGGAAAAATCATGCAGGAAGAACAAGGAAATCTCAATATATTTTAAAATAATTGAGTCAATTCCATTTTGTATGTCACCAAAAAAGAAACATAGTCACGCACAGCTTGTACTTATATATGTATAAAAACTACACACATTGGTATCATATACTAACTGCAAATGGGCAATGTAAAAAGTAAATATTAACATAATAAATGTTTTCACAATGTATACTGATGTAGACCTAAAAACATACACACAGTATCCGAATCATTCCATATTAAACAAAGACATATTGTAGAATGACAATTGTCAAAGCAATCCCAATGTAAAACACAATGGAGGGCCAGTGATGGAAGACAAGACGATTACATACGATGTCTATATACCCTCATATACAAAAAATAGCAGTAGTTAAATGAGACAATGGAAAATTAGGCCTAGCAGCAGGATGTCAATACAGAACAACAGAATTACATTCTTCCAGCTTATTTAAACCTCTATTGGTGCTGCCACATTTCAAGATCCACTGGCATTCATCTCGGTTTAACAGCATTTGGATGTCACCGCCTCTAGCGGGTTTGTGTATTTGTTCAATAACTTGCCATCTGATTTCATTCATATGGTAGTCATGTTCTAAGAAGTGGGATACCAAGGGAGCATTCATGGTACAATACCGAATGTGACTTTTATGCTGTGACAGACGTGTTTTAATTTTCTGAGTTGTCCGGCCTACATAAATATGGCCACAGTGGCAACTAATGGCATACACCATGTTTTGTGAGTTACAATTAGTGTGATTTCTCAAATGATAACCAATACTTGCATGTGAAAATAGTTTAGTTTTAGTGGTAGATTCCCATGTAATGCAGTTACCGCATTTTAAGTGTCCGACTATTTAATTTTATCCCTATATAGATGCAAAATCAGGGAAACTAGTTTTAGGTACACATGCACGCACCAAATGTTCCTGTATATTCCACCCCCTTCTGAAGGAAAACAAAGGCAGGTCATCAGAAATACTTGTTGATCTAAACAGAGGCAATTCTTTTTTCACAATTTTACTAATGGCATTACTCTGGGTGCATAAAGTAGTTACTCAGAATGCCCTCTCCATGGGTTTTTTGGGGTGTGGAGTCAACAGAAATTATTTGTGGTTACACCACACTTTCTTTAAGGATCTCTTGATTAGGCGCAAAGGATAGCCTCGATCCACCAATTCTTTTGCTAAAATTATTGGCTTCACAAAAATATTCATTTCTGAATTTACAGTTTCTTCTAATTCGCGGCAATTGTCTTTTAAACCCTTGGGATGGTGGCTTTAGTACTGAAGAGTGTTTTGAGCCATGGGTTTAGTATACAATTTGATTGCCTATTTGCCATCATGAGACATGATTGTGAGGTCCAGGAAATCAAGTGTTTCATTGTCAAAACTAGAGGTGAGTTTTAGGTCCACTGAGCAGGAATTTAACCATACAATAAAGCTAGATAGAGACGTTTCATTGACTTTCCAAATAAAGAAGAAATCATCAATGTAGCTCCGCCAATGGCGCACATTGTCGAAGAAAGGGTCTACAGAGTTATTGTAGATGTATTTCTTATCACAGTCATCTACAAACAATATTGCAACATTGGGGGGATAAGAAGCCCCAATAGATGTCCCCTTTATTTGTAGGTAGTAGTGTCTGTCAAATTCAAATTACGTTTCGGTGAATGAGATCGTAAGGAGTTTAGTTATGAATTCTGTTGAAACAATCACATGACCCAATCTGGTATCTAAGACATCCTTTATTACCTTTATTCCTTTCAACTGGGGAATTTTGATGTACAAGGATTCTATATGCCAGAACATTAACATTGGGGTCAAATCAATGTTCTCAATTTGCACAATCATGTCACTGCTGTCACGTATGTAGCTGCAGGCATTTTTTGCAAAGTCCCTTATGGAAACATCAATGTGTTTACATAAGGGCTCGAGAACAGAGCTGCATCCAGATACAATAGGTTTTCCTGGAGCGCATGGTAGACTCAGGCATTTTTGGCAAAGTATAAAGGACAGGAGTCCTTGGAGTATTATTGTTTAAAAATCCAAATTCAAGTGTACTTAAGAAGCCAAGATTCTTTGCCAACTTTTGGATTTCAGTCAGTGGATTGGATCTTAGTAGAGTATAGTGGTCATTATTAGACAGTTGTCAGTGTACTTCAGCTTTATAAGATGATGTTCATTGAACCACAATGCCTCCTTTATCAGCAGGTTTAATGGTCAAATCCTTATTTTTTATCAGTGTTGTAAGAGCTTGTCACACATCGAGGGTAATGTTATACGGAATGTACTGGACGTTGGGCCATATGTATCAAGCCGTTTTAGAATCACAAAGGCTGAAATTCTGCGAATTTCGGCCTTTGCGACTCGCAAACGGCCGTTTTGCACGTTTTGGAATGTATGAAACATTCCCAAAATAAGGAACTGCAAACTTGTGCGATTCCTTATTTTTCTATAGCATTTAGGGAATCGCAAATTTGCGATTCCTTAAATGCTATGTATGTAGCAATTTTAGCTTGCGAATTTTGTTTAGGAATTCGCAAATTACCACCAACTTTCAGTTGATGGTAACTTGCGAATTCTTCCAGAAATGCACAAATTGGCATTTTTAAAGGTGGCTTATGATGCACACACATGCCCATAGGGCATGTATGTGCGCCATATGCACACACATGTTCTTTTCAGGGGTGCAGCTGGGTGTCTTTGAGACACCCCTGCACCCTTGCAATAATTCTCAAATTGCGATTAGCTAATTGCGAATTCGCAGTTTGAGAATTATTTTGCATTCATTCCTATGGGCCTTCTGGCCCATAGGAATGCATTGGAAATTATTCCTTAATTGCGAATTCGCAAAATGCGAATTCGCAAATAAGGAAGCTTAAGGAATCGCAAATTAAATGAGATTTTGTTCATACATACCATTTTGCATTTCCTAAATAGCGATTCCTTAAAATTAGCTATTTAGGAAATGCAAAATAGTTTGATGATACATAGTTTGATCACAACATTCATCACCATAGTTTCGAATGCCAGCAATTCATCTGGCATTCTACTATTGGGAGGATTGAAGGAGGATGGGGGTCTTAACCTTGCGGGATTAAAAGTCGCCGGAGAATGGTTTGCATGGAAAAAAGTTCTAAAGTGCAATTTACGAAAAAATTGTAATAGCTCCATTTGGATGTTAAAGAACGTTGTTACTTCTGTGGGCACATAACTGAGAACCTTATTAAGTAGTGTTGTTTCTGCCGAGGAGAGCACATGATCTGACAAATGAAATATAGGAATTTAAGAGTTAGCATCCCTATTTGCTGCACTCACTAATTGGGAGGGCCTCATTGATAGAATTTTCTGCAGGCTTGCCTCTCCCCTGATTGGAAATTCCATTGTTGGAGTCTATTTTTCTCCCCTTCCACTCCATTGGCCTCGTTGTCCTAACCAATAAGGATAACCAGATAACTGGGGACCAGTACTTGGTTGTTTTTCGTTTACATTCTGCAAAAAAAAAATGCTGATCACTACCCAGACACCCATGTGATATAAAATTAAGGTGCCTATATTGCCGCTAGGCAACCAAAAGTGCGCCCATGCAGGAAGCGAGTTGAATAGTGCCATATTTTTGTAAATATGGGGCTGTTTATCTCTCTTCAGTTAACGCAATGCAACGCACCTACTTGCTTTGCTGCATTGCAGTGCAGGAATGTTTCGTAAATCTACCCTTAAGTGTTTATCTTTGACAATGACACTCTTTCCAAGTTTGGTAAAAGCCTACCAGCAGCACTCTGTGGCCTTCACGAAAGCCCTCCTCTGAGCTCTTTTCTGGCAATATATTTACAAAAGAACTTTGCATGTCTCTGATAGTTGTGTCTAGAGGCATAGTGGGGGTGCCATGGGCCCGGGTACAAGCAAGGAATAGCTATATTTTACAGCAGCGCTGGCTTCAGTGCAGCATGGCTGGAAGTTCAAAATAAAGCGCTATGACACGGTGAATGCTGCAACATGGCTAAGAAACACTGGCAAAGCCAATAGATCTCACGTTAACGAGTCCTATTGGCTTAGCCAGTGCTTGTTAAAGAGGGTTCCCAGGTGCCAAATGCATAGCAAAATAGAGAAAATAGATTTTTCTTTTGTCCTCAGGGAGTAATGTGAATAGCAAAATATAAGGTGCCTCATAAATAATGTCAGTACAGCCTTTGACTGCACCCTTAGGATTGTGGATTTATCATGCATAAAGGGGCCATGCTGTAGTGTGCTAACATTGTCGTCGGTATAGGTAGTAAGGGGGAATATGCTTGTGTTATGGATGGTTTTCTGCTTGTGAACTCACTGGTGTAAGATACACGCTCACATTCTTCTAGGGGCTACCTATGTCCAGCTAGCCATCCCCTTAGTCTACATAAATAACACATCGCCAGTATGTGATCCCTGCCCATTTATTGATAAAGAGCTTATTTTGTAATAGTCTGACTCAGCTGGGAATACAAGGTAATGCTATCTGAACCATTTTCTCCAACGCCTGCCAAGGAGAGTGGCCTAAAACCAGTCTACTTTTCTTGTTGGGTGGTCATCAAGAGCTTGGACACACCCCTGTCTACACCCTCTCGGAACAAGTCGTCCGTCGACCCCCTCCCCCCCAGAACAAGTCGACTCTTACCTACACCCAGGTAGCAACTTAGGGGCCAACCCTGATGGCAGTACGGCTAGCTACGCCATTGAATCTTCTTGACCAAAGGTGTTCACGAGACAATGCAAACAGTAATGAATAGAGGAGACTGCAAGCATCAACGACGAGGAAGCAAATACAGGGTAAGCAGTGACGTATTCCATGACAGAGTGAGGCCAGGGTCTCAATTCAGTTCCAAGCATAAATGGTGTAAAATTGCATGGACAGCGAGAATCAAGTCTCGACATTGGTTCAACATCCCCTGATTCTGAGCAAACACCTACTTGACTCATGCTTAGTAACAATAAAAATAAAATAGAATGTCACATTGTTTAATGTATCTTCATGCCTAAATATTTTTTTTTTTAAAAACATGAAGGTAACGTAACTGGAGCTTATGTTAAGCGCTCCAAAAACTTCAGGTCAAATTCGTGCTAGGTGAAAGAAGCAAAAGGCACAAGGGAAAGTGTGAGGGGGTAAAAATAAATAGTGCCTTAATCCTAACGCAAGCAGCGGAACCCCACTAATTAAGTTTCATTAGTTTGTACTTCATCGATGCTCCACTGAAGGAATAGAACTAATGCAATGGCCTTCGATGCCCAATTAAAAGGCTGCATTGAAGAGTGAAGATGGAGCGAACCAATGGTAAGTAGGGGCATGCTCCAAGCCCTTTACTGCATATAATACTTCTCGCAGCAAGCAAAGCATGCACCCTCTTAGGCGAGACCTAATAAAGCAATAATCAGGTGCCACTGCACCTCCTAAACCATCACAACTATACCACCGCAGGGTTCTGACCTTCACAGCAGAGCACCTTTGCTCACTGAACACTGCACCTAGGCACAAACTCACAAACAACCTCGATCCATGCCCAGTTGTTTTACATGAGTAGGTTCTTAAAAAATGAAGTAGTCTGACCTACTTCACCACTATTGAAAAACATTTACACAATTCTTCTGTGTTAAGGTGGTTATAGCGGTGTTCTGACGTGTACGACTCATGTTCATGTGTGGAATGAATGCTGTCCTAGAGATGAAAACAGAAGAAGCGAGTGAACAAACGCAGAATTCAAATATAAACATATTATTTTATTACATTTCAACCTCGAATATTTTTGTTTTAACAGCTGAACTTTGTTCGATTTTATCTTCCACTACTAATCAGTGATCACGAGAAAGTGATTTATTTGGATGATGACATCATTGTGCAAGGTAAGTTTTTGAAATGAGGACTACAGTCATAAATGTGCATGGCTTCAATCACAGCTACCAACCTGTATTTATTTCTAACACTGCACAGCATTAAGGC
Source organism: Lissotriton vulgaris (assembly GCF_964263255.1). Taxonomy (NCBI): domain Eukaryota; kingdom Metazoa; phylum Chordata; class Amphibia; order Caudata; family Salamandridae; genus Lissotriton; species Lissotriton vulgaris. Next base: position 1,814,404,882 of record NC_141685.1, read on the forward strand.
TTACTGCATGAAAACTTAAACTTTTAAGGGACACCACCAAACGCTGCTGTGTGCGACTTACAAGGTGCACTCCAGGAAATCAATCGCCTGTCATTGCAACCTGCAGAGGGGACTCTCGCTACATGTGTGTGGTGCCATTTTTTTTTTTTTTTTAGTTTGAAAGTTTTTTTGTTAGGAGTTTAAGAGATGAACAGCTGTATACACATTTTTTACAGATAAATGAAAAGGCGGCATAAAGGTAAAGGAGCAGTTGAAAGTAAAACATGAGAAAATATACACATAAGGGGTATACATAAGCAAATAAATATACGTAAAAGAGATTGACATATGGGATATACATATGAAGTATATGCAGGAGAGTTGCATCAAGTCACTGACATGAAGGCAAGTGAGCGGAATCGTATCTTAACACTATTAACACAGCAACATGTTAACTAGCTTTATCGTACCAAGGATAGCCTTGAAGTGGGGTTGGGTGGGTGGGTGTACAGGAGGCGCGCAATTCCATCGTGTAATCATGGTGGTTTGTGTAAGTCGAAGTAGTCATCTAGTGAGGACCAGAGTTTTCTGTGTGGGGGACGCCAAGGGGTAGAGGCGAGGGCTATATTATCGGCTCCTCTGAGGTTGGTGATCCAGTTAAGCCAATGGGGGAAAGATGCCTTGCTCGTGTCTTTCCAATTATTCAGTATGATTTTAACCGCCGCCGTCAGCAGTAGGTCAAGTAGGGCTTTATCGTTGTTATTGAGTGTGACGGATTTGGAAAATCCCAGAACGAGCGTTGAGAATTCTCTCGGGAGCGAGATGTGCAAGGCTTTGGCAATGAGATCAAAGATTCTGTCTCAATAGGAGGTGACGCATGGGCATTTGAATATTAAGTGTTCGAGGTCTCCACCCTCTTCTTTGCAGTTCCAGCAGGTGTCGTTGTCCCTGATATTGTGTAAGAATAGTCTCTTAGGTGTCCAGAAGGCTTTGTGGAGTAGCCAGAATTTGGTTTGTGAGAGTGTGGGGCTTATTTTGTGGCGTGTGGTGGATTCCCAGGTTCTGGCCCACTCTGTTTCTGAAGTTGGTGTGGATGAGAAAGAATCCCAATAGAGTTGGAGGGGTTTGGTTAGGGTGGATGATTGTGGTCGAATTGTTTGTAAATTCTCGAGACTTGATGGCCAAGTTTGTTTAGTGAAGTGAGGAATCCAGGGAGGGAGGGGGTGACGTCCTTCTGGTCCGCTTTTGCAAGTGCTACTTTGACATGCAAAAAATTATAGAATTCTATGTGATGGAGGTGGAAACTGTCCTGTATTTCACTGAAGGAGAGTGGCGACGACCCTTCAGAGAGTTGGTGGGGGAAATGTGTACCTTTTGCTATCCAAGGGATGTAATGTAGGGGTTTCCCTTTATATGTTAATGTGTTGTTGTGCCAGAGCGACTCCCAGTTTGATTTCTGGAATTGGTGTGGTAAATGTTTGCTCACTTGAAGTAGAGCCGTTTTGGTGTTCTTAAAGATGGGGCCCGAGCCTAAGTTGGGTCGAAGTTTGATGGTGAGCAGGGCGGAGGGGTCGAGGCCATGGAGGATGGATCTTTCCATGGATAGCCACACCGGGGTGTAGTCCGTCTGCGGCGTTATCCAGTATGAGCCTTGTTTTGCCAAGAAGGCGGTTTGATATAGCTTGAAATCCGCCAAATTGACTCCCCCGAGGCTTTTATCTAACAGTAGTTTTTTCATACTAATTCTGGCTTTCTTGCCCTGCCAAAGGAAGGACGAAATCAATTTGTCTAATTTACTATGGAACTCTTTGGAAAGGATAAGGGGAAGCATTGTGCTGAGGTAGTTAACTAAAGGAGATATCATAATTTTTATGGTTTCTATTCGACCCCACCATGTGATGAAACGGGGGGACCAACCGTCAAGCAGTCGTTTGATTTTGGCAAGGGTCGTGGTCTCGTTGTGTCTGAGGGTGCTCAGGAGGTCGTCAGTAAATTTTATCCCCAAATATTTAATTACATCAGTTTGCCAAGTTAGACCCGAGTCACCTAAAACTTCCCTAGTGGTATGGATGTTTAGGGGTTTGACCTCGGATTTATCCCTATTCAACTTATAGCCAGACAGGGAGGAGTATTTGTCAATTGAGGACATGGGCCCAGCAATGGAATTTGTAGGGTCTTCTGTTGTGATTAAGATGTCATCAGCGTACGCTGCCAAATTTACTTGTGTGTCCCCGAAGGAAACACCCGCTATGTCTTTGTTGTTTTTGATGTTCGTTAGGAGGGGTTCAAGGGCCAGGAGGAAAAGGGCTGGGGAAAGTGGACAAACTTGTCTGGTTCCCTGGTAGAGTCGGAACGGTTTGGAGAGGGCACCATTTATAGCTATTCTGGCAGATGGGGCGGAGTATAGGGCCATCGCCATTTTGGCAAAGGAGTCGCTGAGGTTGAAGGCGTGCATGTATTGCCAGAGAAAAGACCACGAGACCTTATCGAAGGCTTTTTCCGCGTCCAAGGTTATCGCTACCATTGGAAAGGAAAAGACCTTTGCTTTCTCCAGAAGGTGGCACAGTAGTCTTGTATTGTCGTTTGACATCCATAGTTTCAGGAAACCAACCTGTGCGGGGCTAATTATTTTCGGGAGGACGGAATTTAGTCTGTTCGCTAAGATTTTAGCGTAGATCTTGCAGTCAAGGTTTATCAAAGAAATGGGTCGGTAATTTTTAGTGTGGAGAGGGTCTTTCCCTTCTTTGGGGATAACTATGATCGTAGCTTCGCTCATCGACGGGGAAATGCTTCCACTGGTCGCTGTGGAGTTGAAAAGGGTTAGGAGCGGTGGGTTGAGTTGGTCTGTGAAGGCCTCATAGAATGTCGCCGAGAAGCCGTCCGGTCCGGGGGCCTTATTGTTCTTCAGTGTTTTGATGGCTGCCGTGATCTCTGCGCTTGTGATGGGGGAACCTAATTGAGTCTTATCTATTTCTGATAGTTTGGGGAGTTGTAGTGATTCAAGGTAATCAGTACAGGCTGTCACGTCTAATGGCTTGTCATTTTTATAGAGGTCTTCGTAAAAGGTTTTTAATGTGTCAAGGATATTAGATTGTTTGGTGTGGGTGTTGTTTCCGGAGTCTTTTATGGAGGATATGGTAGATAACTTCTGTTTGTGCTTAAGGTAGGAAGCAAGGAGTTTACCTGCTTTATTACCCTCACAAAGTTTTAGGGCCTTGAATCGGTTAATCCACACCCCGCTCTTTTACTGGTAATGGTATTGTATTCGTATTTCTTTTTGGTTAGTAAGTCTAGCGATTTTGCGTCGAGTCGGTTGGATTTGTGTTGGGATTCTAAGGTTCCAATCTGTTGTTCTAATGACTCTAGTTCTTTATTTAAGGCTTTGTTTGCTTTGGCTCTGATAGTGATAACGACCCCCCGGATTGTGGCTTTCAGTGCGTCCCGTAGGGTGTGGTCGCAATATCTTGGGTGTCGTTTAAGACTAGGTATTCGTCAATGGCGTTTGCTATTAGCAATTTGTTTGCGGGATCGGATAAGGTTTCATCATTGAAGCGCCACCTTCTGGGGGGAAGGACCGACTTTGATCCAGCAAGCTTGGTGCAAATACAGGCGTGATCAGAAACTAATTTAGGGGCTATTTCAGTTTCCTCTATCAGGTGTGTGAAGGGGCTCGAGATCAGGATAAAGTCAATGCGTGAGTATGATTTGTGTGGGGCGGAATAGAAAGTGTAGTCCCTTCCATCTGGATTCTGGAGGCACCAGGAGTCTTTTATACAGTATCGGTCACAAAGGCGAAGGAGGGCTTCATGCAAGCGGGAGGGGTGGAATGCGCATTTGGATTGTCTGTCTAATATCGGGTCCAGGGGGAGGTTGAAGTCGCCCCCCACTATCAGTAAATCGTCTTGTTGAATGGGTTCTATTGACCGAGAGACCGAGTCCCAGAATTCCGGATCATCAGCGTTGGGGCCGTAGATATTTATTACATGTATGGGATCATCTTCCCTTAGTAGGTGAGTTACGGACAACCTTCCCTCCTTGTCGTGAGAGTGTGAGACTAGTGTCAGATTGGATTTTTTCGCTAGTAAGGTGATTACACCTCCTTTTTTGTGTGTCGCTGGCGAGTTAAATATATGTGACGACCAGTGTATGTTTAGAAAATGTAAATCTTCTTCAGACAGTTTGGTTTCCTGGAGTAAGATAATGTCCCCCTTTGATTTGGCGAGGTAGTCAAAAACTTTCCGCCTTTTTACCGGATGGTTGAGGCCCTTGACATTAAGGGAGATTATGGTAAGGTTGTCGGCTAGTGATTTGGTGTTAGACATTGGAGCGGGTCATTGTCGCTGAATAGTGTACTGGCGAGAGGACGCTAATGATGCATGGTGTCATGGATCATCCGCGCCGGCTGGGCGGTTGGTGTAGGATCTGGATCTTTGTGTTTAGTCTGCATGGATCAGTGTGAGTAGATGCAACTCTAAGTACAGGATGTAGGGTACAGCAGTTAAATAAGATTTGAGGGTGCAGTGAGAGGTGGATGCCGTACCTGTAAGAATTAAACATAAGCAAAAGGCAGTACAAAACATAGGAAAAATCTCTTAGTCTCTGAACTCTTTTAACTCCTGTTTCCCCCCCCCCTTCCAATTCCACCCAAAGTCCCCCCCTCCCTCCCCTCCCCCCAAAATCATACATAGGGAGTACGATGACAGTACCGTGCTAGGTAGAACAGGAGTAATAGGATACTAGCAAGTAACAGTCCCAACATACAAAACAGGATGGTAGCAAGTAATATGTAACAGTCCCAATATAGAAAACATTTTGGGGATGAATAAGTCCCACTATAGGAGTCTGACAGTAATCTAACAAGTAACAGTCCCAATAAAGAAACATATGGGGATAAGTAAGTCCCACTATAAGAATCTGACATATGTATGGATATAAGCATATGTCATTAAATAGCAGTAGCGGACGGTAGTGGAATGATGTCACAACATTTGAAGCTAAGTTATTATAAGTTGAACATTAGTGTGTCTCTGTAGTGAAACATGAGTCCTAGAAATTCAGGAGTGGCATAGTCTTTTTAGATTATAGTGTTATAAACTTATGATAAGCACACGACACACCTTAAGAGTATAAACTCACGATACAGGAGAGTGTTCAGGTGAGATGATGGGCTTCGAGGTTGAACGGACGACGTCAGACTGGCGATCATGACGCTGGACTTATTTCAAGCCCGTTGGGAACAGTCAAAGGCTGGTTAGCGTGGAGTACAGGCAGTCGATATGTTGTCGCATGTGTAGTTGGAGTTCATGTTTTCCTTTTGTTAGAGAGGCCGGTCGATTGATCCATTTCCTGTTCGTGACGATCTTCGAGTAGGTCCGCAAGGGCTCTGGGGTCCGTGAAGAATCTTGGCCGGCCATTTATTATGATTCTGAATTTTGCAGGACCTGCGAAGGAGAAGGCAATGTTTTTGGATCTGAGGTTGTCTCGGAGGTCCAGGAAACCCTTATGGACCGCTACTGTGTCTTTTGAAAAGTCCTGCGTTAAGATGATTCTATGGCCTTCCCACGTGATGGAGTGGTTTTTCCTTGCGAATTGGAGGATCATCTCGACGTGTTGAAATCTGAGCGGTTTGCATATCATCGGTCTGGGGCCTTTAGTGTTTTTAGTAGCGAAGGTGGGGATCCTGTGTGCCCTATCCAGTTCAAGGCTGTGCGGAAATTCTATTTTGGTGATCATGGGTATCCATGTTTCCAGGAAGGCCACACATGAATCTGCGTCCTTTTCGGAGTTCTCTGGTACGCCAAAGATTCTGATGTTCCCCCTTCTGTTCCGATCTTCTAATTCAGCATTGTGGTGTTTGAGTTCGTCCGTGGTGCTCTCTAGGCGTTGGATCTTTGTCGCTGATTGCCGAGCTAGGTCTTCCACAAAGCTAATACGTTGCTCGGCTGCCCCCAAACCTGTGTTTATTGCGTTCATGTCGGCTCTGATCGCTGTGAGCTCTAGTTGCATGGAGTCAGTGTTGGCTTTGGTAGATTTTGAAAGGTTGTGGAGGTCTGCTAGTTTTCTAAGGATCATTTCCATCGTGGCCGCCATGTCTGATGTGCTCTTAATGAGGGAGTCCGAGATCAGTGGTTCTGGCTTCACCTTCTTGGTAGTGTTTCTGTCTTCTCTGTTCGACATCGCGACGTGTTGAAGAGACGTGTCGATTTTACCCAAGTGGACTTGAAGATGGTTGTAGTTGCTGATCGAGACCCCACTCTTGTATCGGTACACAGTTTGGCGTTGGAGCGAAGTTGTTCGCTGTGGGAAGCAGGACGGCCTTGTAGAGATCCGGCAGGAGGACACTGTAGGAGAGTGTTACTGATTTGGCCGTATCCAGGGGCTAGTGAGTGATATCCAGTAAGGGATAATTTTTTGTGGCTGGAGCCGGTGAAGTTTTGGGCAGCGCTCTTCTCACGTAGAATTCGGGACAGATGGCTGTCTTCTGCACTTGGGGGCTTCGTGGAGAGCAGAGGCACAGATACTATGGCAGCAGGCACGAGGTGTAGCTAGAACAGTAGCTCCAAGTCGCGTGGAAACGCGGACGCCTACGCAAACACAGTACCTGTGGTCTCTCTCACCGTAGAGTGGGTCCAGCGGCGCGTTTTTTGGCGGGCGGTGACTCTGACCATGAGGAGAAGCTCGAAGATGTGGGCGGATCTTGAGGCACGAGTGCCTGGCAGCGCTGAGCGTAAGGCAGCTACTCTTATGCTTGGCAGATCAAGGTGGTAGCGCCCTGGTGAAGAGAGTTCCCCATAAGATGTTGAAGTTGGGCACTTTGCAGGTGGCAGGAGCTCATATTGTGCTTATACCATGTAGTTTCAGTGGAACCGCCGCCATTTTGGGGTCAGGCATGTCGGGCCGATGACGAGCTGCAGCCTCGGGTACATGGACACTTCTCACAATATAGTGGTCCTATGCGCTGATTCAGGAGGTCCGCTCCTCCGGCCGAACATGTGGTGAGTGAATGCTGGCTGTGGAGATCTTTTTCCGGCGCTCGGTGTCAGGCACGGGTTTTGCGACTGGGTGCCGCCATTTTGCCCGCTTCCTAGGTCGGAGCGCGATCGTCCAGCAAAGTCGGAGAACGAGCGCAAAAAGGCAGCTGCGGTCGATTCTCACGTTACCGGAGGGCTCCTCATAACTTTATGCGTTGGAATCCTTGGTTTTAGATCGTGTTCATGTGGGGGATCACAGGGATAGACAATGTAGTCACTCTCCTGAACCACGGAGCTCACGGTTGGGCGGCCATTACCACTGCCGTCCAAGCCACGCCCCGTGGTGCTCTTTGTTTTAATCTTGAATGTGCTGCCCAATGTTACAAAACTAGAATTAATTCCTTAGCAGTGGCAGTCTCCCATAGGGGACAGCCTTCTTCCTGATTCACAATAATATTTTTCTTTATTCCTTCCTCATAATACTAGTAGGTGATCTCACCAGCAGTGCAGCACCGTATAAGGTCATTCAGAGCTATAATTTAGTTCTAGGAACAGAAATATGAGGATCATTGGGTCTCAAGAGGGAGAAAGGGGGCATCCGCCTCCAAACGTGAACAGGGGCAAATCAGACTATGATTAATTTCACATAGCTATAAAATGAAATGTTGTCTAAGAAATACTTCCATAGTTTCTCACCAAGTAACAACCAACTAACAAGCATTGGCATAGCCAATAGGTGTCACCTTTGGGACCTTATAAGTGTTTAGCCATGCAACAGTTGATGTTGTTGCACCAAGGATATTGTGCTCCATAGCTAAATACTTATAAGGTCCCAAAGGCGAGACCTATTGGCTATACCAATGCTTGTTTGTACATATGTTTACTTTTATGGTTATGTATGGTAACCAAATGAAGGAAATTGAATACCCAAAAGTTGTCACTAGGCTCTGTAATTTAACCAATGTCAGAAGAATCCCAAGCCTTGCCAAGGAACCTGCTCACACAAAAAGTAGGAAGCCTACACTCGGATATGGTGTTCACGCCAGCACGTTGTTTTGTTCCTTGCCCCCTGCTGTAAATGGGAATGTGAGCTGTTATGAATGACACAGTCATACTTCTTTGAAGGTGTTCAGACACTTCCAAGTTTAGCCACACCTGTGCTTAATTTATGGCAGTGTTTGCCAATGCTTGGCACCAGCACTTTTTTCTAAAAACTGGCGAATTATTTATCCACCACATGGTGGTGCTGTGTGCCTATTTTACTTTTTGGCACAATTCGTCAATGGTGATGTAATATACTTTTTAAAAACTAGCAGGTATGTATGTCTGTCACTAGCCTTTGGCAGCAGTGGTTGGAGCTGAGATGGCTCCATGTGCTTTGGACTTGCAAAGAAATACTTTGTGCCCTGGCACTTTATTTTTTACATATTAAGCGCTGAACCGCACCTTGGAGCACCCAGGGACGCCCTACAGATGCGGAGATCTACGCATTCAGGGCGGAGTTCTCCCCACCCCTAAAAGGCCTTATGTGGCCAGGAACTCCTTTGTGAATTCCTGTCAAGGTTAACTGCGGTATATTTTGCTTGTAAATGCAGGGTTAAAGCCTGATTTACCTTTGTAAAAAGGCCCCTTAGATTCTAAATCTTGACCTGCAAATCACAGCAGATATCAGCTGTGAGTATTCAACTCGCACAGCTCTCTTTCCGGCTGTATGGAAGGCCCCACAACGACTATAGTTAGCCAACAAAAAGATGAAATTGTGATTTGACTGCCATCCTATGAGAGAAAATGTAGAGGAAATGGTCGAAAACGAGAAATAAAATTGGGAAAGAGTTTATAAGTAATAAATTACAATGTGAAAGATAATTAAAAGTTGGGGTGGTAACAGAAAACCTCTGATTGCAGCTAAACGAGCTTTGTGATTACACTGGCTCTGCATTATGTAAATGTAAAGGTGTGTTAAACAGTAAACAGTTGCATGTGATGAATGGTTGCTTTGCAGAAGGTAAGATGAGGGGGTTGATGGGAATGTTTGTCTTTCAAGTGTTCTGATTGAAGTCCCAAAAAAAGGAGCCCTCTAGGGCAAGGACTGCCCCCTTAAATTCAGACTAGGGATATTGCCCATTAGGGGTTTTAGGTCCAAGTGGTCACACGACCTATTAAGAAACAACAAATGCCCGGTTTGTGCATCTGCAACCGAATATGATAGCCAGGGCCACTGGAATTATGTGACTCTGCGGCCACAACGTTTTTTAAACAATTGTAGATGTACCGCCTTTGCCACATAATCCATCATCTGATGCATAATCTGCTGATTTTAACAAAAAAGTTCTGTTTCTAACTCAAAAGTTTCAAAAGTTACTGAAAATGCAACAACACGTCTAGTTGCATTGTAGAAGGCTCTTTGCAAAGGTCGATGTGTTACCTTTCTGTTGCCAATTTCTATATTTTGGTGTTACACTGGCACTTATGAGGTGAAACCGATGCCCAGACAGTGTTAACAAGTGAAAAGTGACAAAATAATGAAGCAATAATTCCACAAAATGTATTGCATCATCCCGCATAATATGTCTTTTATTACTGCATACTTCACTCAACCCTGCCACATAATTTGTCCCTCCCCTACTGCATAATTCCAGTGACCCTGATTGCCGTATACTTTTATTGCGCATTCTATTCCAAATTTGTGGAGAAAATGAATTGCTCCCTTAAGCAAAGTATGGGTCTTAGTTTTTACAAAGACACATTAAGAGTTTTCGGATCGGTTGCGAAGGAGCCTACTGTATCCGGTTTGGATACCAATGACTCTACTGTAGCCGGTTTGGCTACCAACAACCCCACTGTATCCGGTTTGTAGCTTTTTTGTCCCGAGCATGGAGGCTGAGGAAATGTTTTGTGGCTGAAACCGAGAGGAACTGGAAGTTTTTATAACTCAAAGTGGTTGCTCTGTTCATTTTAAATCTGTATTAATTGTATTAAACTCTGTAATATGTATTTTTTTCACTGTTTCTGTTGCTTTTAATGGCTCAAAAATGTGTTCCCACTGATAACCACTGTTTTTTAAGGTATTGAAAACACTGAAAAAATCCACTAGAATTTACAAAAAATAGAAACTATCTTTTTTATTGGACTGTATGTATTTATGGTATTTAGTTTAAGGGGACGAATCCTGCAATAAACACATTTTGTTCTGAAAACCTACTGATTGTGCCATACAGTTTTACCTTTGAAAAGAATGGATGGAGCCTTTTATGTCACGAGAAGTGTCCTTCAGAGCAAGCCAGTGCACAACTGGGGTAGATACTCACCGCAGAAAGGGAGATGTAAGATTAATATGCTGCAAGATTTATTATGGTTGATTAGTTTAGTGTCTGTGTGCTTCGAGCAGGCCTACTGTCTCCCGAATTGTTCACTGAGATGAGATTTTATATAAAAACAATAAATGGGCACAGCTCAACATGTGTAAATGGGGCACAGGGTGATAGCTCAGCAGGTTAATGTGCCTACTGCCGATAACTTCGTGAAAGTTGTAGAGCTAAACTTCCCATCCCAGTGACCTGGGTCAGTGGGTCACAAGGCAGCTGTGGCTATCTGTGTCTCATTTGTAGGGCAGAAGTTCACATCCCAGCAAGAAAGCTCGGTGGTTAATGTGGCTGTTGCAGAGATCTGTACCCCAGGTGTCGATCACACGCTTGAGTCCCAAGCTCACACGTTGTTGCAGTAAGGCGACTGCAGAAGAGGAGTAAAGGTCACTGGTTTAAATCTTGACAGTATAGCCTTTTGGGTTAATGTCCGTACTGCAGAGAACTGTATGTATTTTGTTCATGGGTTCCCCTCCAAGCAGTGCAATATGAAATCTAACAGACCAATTCATCAAAAAGGTGATTTGCAGTGTGCAGGCACAATGCTTTGCCAGGTATAGTTCAGTTCACAATGTTTGTGAATTGTGACATACGACCAAGCTGAGGCATTTCCTCATGTGTATTGTGCGTATAGTTTCGGGGGGGGACGTTTGTTTCAGCACTTACAGGAACCCCTTGAAACGGATTTCTTTCAGCGGAGATCAGCATGGAAATGGGTAATATTGGACAACATCTGACATGTTACTCTCATGCCCTGTTGCACGAGACCCGTCCCTTCCAAAAGCAAGCTGCATCTCGGTCTAATAGCGCTCCGAAGTTAGTGATAAGCAATGCACAGCGCTATACAAAACTAAATAGATCGGCACCTCTAACAACGTAGCAGTGTGCAGTGGGAAATACCTATGCAGGTGTGCAACTGCACATCATTTTATTCTTCTGACTTTTCTCTATGAGACAAAATATTGTACCAAATGGAAATAACTGTGTTTCTAGTGCACCAGTTTCGGGGATGTTCCATTCCGACTCCCTCCCTGGAAAGGAATTACAGAAACCAGTCTGTGAATATTTCAAGGATGGCACAAATGAGTAGTTCATGTTTATTTACTTTCATACAGGATTAATACAATCCAGAATTATGCTAAAACGAAACTAGTTAAATACAATATATATTTTGCATCTAAAAATCAATCTCGATAAATCAAAATTGTTTTAAGCATGTCAAAGCAAATCGGTGTTGATAACCTTAATATGTTAATTAATGATACAGTGCTTCACCACATACCTTCGCCATAAACCATCATATACTTTCGTCCCTTCATCATGTGCCTCTGATGTACAGAAAAGCCTTCACTTTACACAAAATCAACCCTTGCTTTAACTAACAACTAAAAAGTGATAAACTCATCGCTAAACACACTGCATGTCAGAGTTGCAAAGTGCCAACACAGAATGCTGCGTCCTGTATATTTAAGGGAGTTAAAGGAGCAGCAAGTGGCACAGCTGTGCACAGGGGTACAAGATAAGCAGAGGAAGCAAAACTTGGCGCGGTAGTAAAACAAGCGCTGAAACACCAGTGCGGCCCCGCGGACACGAAAGTGAAACAGTACTCGTGCATGCAGTGGGGGGAGTGCGGCCATCAGCACACACAGCATTTCCCTTGCGGGAGTGAGCAGGGTCATCATATATTTGCAAGTTTATTACAAACATATGGTGACAAAGCTCACTCCCACAAGGGAATCGCCAAATGTGCACGCGTTGCCAATGAAAGCAATGCAACACCTACATGTTTTTAGGGCAAAAACTGAATCAATTTCAAAAGGTCTCCTCCTATGCAGCGCATGCGACCTGCGTAGGCGAGACCTAAAAATCAGTGTATATGCTGTACTTGCTGTCAGCATCCTTCTAACGAATACAATGCCAGATTATTCCATCACTTCGGCTCTCATATGTCACATGGGAGTATCCACCTCTGCCGCCTCCTATTCCTTGAGGCTCTAAGAATTATCGTCCAACCAATTAACTGTAACAAACATGACATTCACACAACAAGCTAAAAAAGAAAGATTTTTAATGAGAATGCAGTGACTCCGGTGCCTGAAACAAAAGGAAAGGTAAGCACAGCAAGCAAAAATCTAAAGTTAACTTTAAAATAGAGTCGGGCACTTGGGCCCTTGCCTGTCAATGTTAGGATGCATATAGCCCAACTATAGCTAAATCGAAAATGTATAAATCACTTCCTTCTCTTACTCTAAGTTTAAAATAATGTGCGCACATAAATAAGTAATGGCTAAGCATGTTTCAAGTTAAAATATTACTAAGCACAAACAAATGATGATGTCTTTGCTTCACCTTTCATCAGACGAGGTCAGCACATTGGGCCACTCCAACTAAACTTTTATGTTCATCAATAGCAAATCTTAAAGAGCTTCTGGGTGGAAAACGTAGCTGTTGGATCAAAACTATGGAATCAAAATTCTTCTGAAATTTGGCTAATTGAAGAATTGACCTTGTTCAAGGCTAACCAACAGAACTACTTCAACCCAACTGTTTAAGGACAAATAATGTGCAAGTACTTGGATCCCCCAGGTTCATACTCTGTATGCATGTCTTGGCATGGTATGGTAAGCTAGTGGTAGAAAACAAATAACTGTTAAAAAGATATGTGATAATTTTACTAAACGTTTCACAAAGAGCAGTTTGGGGAAAATTCAAATACTTGTGCCAGGTCATAGGGACCTTTGTGAGGCTGGTGGCTCGATAAACAACAATTGCTCAATTTTTGAGATACTGACCTGGGTAGGCACAGCTGTCCACTGTTATTCAGTGGCTAAAAATGGAACAAGAAATATTGCTGCTTTTCTCTGCAAAAATGTCTTCTGTCTCACAGATGCACATGCAGATTTCCGGTTGTCTTTCTAGAGGTTCGCTGAAGAAAACAAAAATAGCATAGAGGGGCTCCAGCGATAACAAATACATAAGTACTAAGGTCTAGAGAACAGAAAAAGCTTTGAGGTGTCTTTGGAGCTCATGTCACAAAGATAGTAGGGGTTGGTAGTCAGAGGCCTGAGCTCCCTTTGTCCAACTCATGCCAGTGTATGCTGGAGCTCATGTACCTGATTTCTGCAGACTTTCTCTCTTTCGAATTTCAAATTTGTGTGGGAAAACAAATCTGCGACTGCAAACACAGTGTTGCACCTGATATCAGATCAACATCTGAATTTACAATGAGGTATATGCCTAATACTAAATATGAGGATCTGGAACCCCTGCTTCTTCTCTCCACATCATTAAGTTTTCAAAAGGTGCCTGTGCTCAGTGGCCAGTTCCATGAATTTCAACACTCTTAGACAAGTGTTTCCCAAACTGTGGGCCACAAGTCTCTCGGGGGGGGAGGGGGGGGGGGTGGTGGTGGTGGGGGGGTATTTGCAATGTTTTAATGGAAGAGCTTAAATGTCACAGGCTATGTCTTCTGACACGTTGCTGCTCATTCTTTTAACATGGGAATGGCGTTTACTTTTCTTTCTCTGACTGCATAGTAAGAGGAGTTTTTAAAGTGGATTATGTGACAATCTTACGGTTTCGTATTTATGCAACACAGAAAATGTAAATACCAGTAAATTAACTGTAGACATTCAATAGTTAGGAGTACACAAATGAAGGACATTTTCTTGTAATTCTGAAGTATGCTGGAAACAAAGATTTTATTAGAATCAAAACAAACAAAGTCACTTTAATTGGTGATGCAGAAATCATAAATGTTTACAGAAACTCAATTTCCACATATTATCATTTAAGTGATGTATGCTGTGCAGTTTATTTAGTAAAACTGTATGTTTGTGAAAAGTTAGTGGCCGTTTCAATGGAAAATGTGCTTTCTGTAAATGGCACTGTTTTACCACATAATGCTTTAGTTACATTAAAAAATCACCCATGTGAAAGTTTGTCATTCTAAAACGTGGGTTGTGTTTCCAAAAAGATTGGAAACCACTGCCTTAGACTGAACATAGACAAATGGTGGGCATTGTCTTTGTAAATCGTTCTACTTGGACCTCAATTTGGTGGCCCAATTCTCTGGGATCTCCTCCTACTCCCAGGCCTGGGTCACATAACCTAGGCATCTTCTTCAACAAAAAAACTGCCTTTAGAATAACACAATGACAAGCTCACCTCTACCTGTTTCCTCATGTTGAACATTGTCAGGAAAATCTTTCCTCTATTGACCAGTTCTTCCAGGAAACCCCTGGTTCAAGTTCTTATCAAGTTCAGGATAGATCCTAGCAGTTTGTACAACTGACCGGTTATAGACTACAACTGATTGAGAATGCAACAATTCCCTTAATTCTTGGTTTGAGTAGAAAGAAAAGTATCTCTTCCATTCGTCTTCATCTACAGTGGCTTCCAACAGATTTATATTTTTGGGTCAAATCCCTTTACAGTTTTCCATCCAGGAACTACATGGATACCCCTTTATCCTAGAGCTGCCCTTAAGGATACCCCATAAATATCCCTAAATTCAGGAAAGCCCATACGGGAGGCTGTACTTTTTTCGGTGTTTACTGTTAAAGCATGGTATGGTCTACTTTTGAAGCTCCATCTCAAAAAATGCTTTCCCAAATATCGTAAATTTGTTTCCTCCAGTGTCACGACAGCCTCTCCCTGTGGTAATCTCATGCTTTACAAAATCAAAATCCATAATTCAGTACCCCCAACAGGCCCTGCTCCTACACTTTGTCACCTAAATGAACTCTGAGGGGCTCATTACGACTTTGGTGGCATGGGAGCAGGGCGGCATGCCACCACCTCGCCAAAGTCGGCCACCGCCGGCCAGATTAGGAGTTTTCTCCTCATCTGGCGTGCAGTCTTTTGGTATTCCAATGGCGGTGCCTTTGAAAAAGGCACCACAATGAAACCGCCAAAGAAAGTTCCTGCACAGCATGGACTGTTTATTCCATGCCGTGCAGGAACTGGGCATGCCAACACACAGGGGGGCACACCATGTGCCCCCTTGAATGCATGACAGTGTACAGGGGAAAGAGGGGGGCCCTGTAAGACTCCCTTTGTTTCCTCACCGCAAGCCTTTTCATGGCGGACTCTCTGTCATGAAAAAGCTTGCTGTAGGAAAACTCAGAATATGCTTGATGGTGCCGCAGCAGCACCGCCAACCATATTGCTGCCACCACCAGGGAACGCAGCTGCCTGGCAGTTGTGGCAGTCAAAAGCAGTCCAACCACTGTACTTGCAATACGGCGGTCGGACCACTGATGCGGCGGTCTCTGACCGCCACTGCACTTCTACCACAGATTTGGTGGTCCGATGAACCCCCGAACTTGTAATCAGGCCCGAATACTTAAAGATCAGGACCAAAAAGAGTGGATTCATAAATCCCTGTTATTTAGCTAACAGAATCTCACACTAGCCCCTGATTTCCCTTATTGCCTTTCATGCTACATTCCTGGACAATATTTTCAGAAGGAATAGGTGGAAGAGAATGAGGGGGCACATGGGAGATTAGGATGATAAGGAGGAAAACAGTATGTTTGGCAATTGCTGTGTCTCTATTGCCCAAGCCCATGCGTCTTGTAACAGCTCCAATGCTGTGCTATAAACCACACCTGCTAACAGAGAAAAATCCAGATCCTAATATTGTTTTTGCCTTGGCATCCTATCAATGGAATTTTATCCTGCCTAACACTTGCTTAATGCCTGTGAATGGCTTGATGCTGAAATATCTGAGGAGTCACCTTATTGATTAACTGAGGAGAGGACGACTGCTCCGAGTATGCATGGGCGTCACCCTGCACAGAATAACATATGTAAAAGCTGTCAAGTGATGCATAAGAGAATCCCACCTAGGTGGAAAACCCTACAAAGGACAAAAGTCTCCTTGTCAATCTTGTAGCTCTTGATTGAATATGGTGATTAGTATTGGAGAAATCGCCTAGACACCAAACTACTTCTGATATTAGGAAGGAGAAAAAAAGCCAAGTAAAATCTAGACACAGTAATTCAGCTGAAGGTCAGACTGGCCAGAAGCAAAAATCAGGCACAAAATTAGTAGCAAGGGACGATGAACACAATGAAAAATAATGTAATAAATGACTTGCAGTGCATCCAGCACTCATTTTATTGGTACGAACAGGACCTGACATCACAGGAAAGAAGTTTGTCCTATCTTGCATTGGCAGCCTCCATTAACATTCTATGGGCAACCTTGACATTTGGTGTAAACAGACAATAAATACAACAATGTGCTTCAATATGCTGATCATGCTACCCCTCCCCCATTACCCTCCTCCCACCCCGGTGTAGCTTTACCTTACTATTCAGTTTTCAGGGCGCAGATTAATAACAGATTCCATCTAGGGAAATGCGCAAAATGAGCAACGCCTGAACACTTGCGCCCTGTGGCAGGGACACCACACACTTCCACCATCTGGCCAATCCTATCCCATTCTGCCCAATACCTTCGCCAAATACTTATATCTCTATCTTTTATGTATCACTCTCAAACAGCCCAGGACAGTTTTCATGGTGGTCGAGCATTTGGTGGCTCACGTAGCTCAGTTAACATAGCTGCCCACATCTGCAAATCATCTGCCAAATTGTTGTGCCTTTGAGTCTTTCGCATATGACTTTCCATTGCAACCACCCATTCTGTCATGTCCCTCAGATATTCGTCCACACGCGGAGGGCTAACAGAAATTCCACAGACAACCACTATATTCTTGGCTAGCAACAGCCACAGCATTAAACATTTTCTGCGAATATGTTTCTTCTTTTTAACCGGGACCATTCCCAGAAGACATTTCCTAGCATCCTTGAAGAAGGTCCATCCCGTGGCCACACACACTCAATCAGAAGCAACCCACCCTCTTCGAAGAGGGCTTGTTATATGGTTTGCCTACTCTGCCTATCTGGAAATCATGGTAGTCACCATTTAGTGCCTGAGTTTGATATCTCTTGACTAGTGTTGCATTCTGTAAATCTGTTGCTGCTGTCTACGCTGGATACTCTGGCTAGGTCAAGAACACCCCTTCAGGGTAGTCGCAAGCACAGACACACAAGGAAGGTTCAAGTGGCGTGAGTGCTCAGTAGCATGCCAAGGGTGGCATCTAATTATACACAATCAGCCCGATTCATGAAACGAAATTGCGCTCGCAAAGGGCCAGATTCTGAGAATCAACAGCCCGATTCATGAAACGAAATTGCGCTCGCAAAGGGCCAGATTCTGAGAATCTGGCCCTTTGCGAGTGCGATTTTTGTATTTGGGATTCATGATCCCAAATGCAAAAATCGCTATTTGCGAAATCGCATATTTGCGAGGAATTGGATTTAAGGAATCTCTAATAGAGATTCCTTAAATGCAATTCATCACCCTATTTGAAATTGCGAATTCGCAATATTTGGTCGCAATTTACCACGAAATCTGACTTTGTGGTAAATTGCGAGAAACGAGTAAAAAGTACTTTAGTGCATTTTTTTCTTTTGCATGTTACACACACACATGTCCTTTGGACATGTGTGTGCGCAACACCTGTTTGAATTTGCATTTAAGGGGTGCTACAGGGTGTCCTTTAGACACCCCTGGCACCCTTTAAATCGCTATCTTATTTGAGATTAGCAAATTGCTAATCGCAAATAAGGAATACTCCCCATTCATTCCTATGGGCCTTTTGGCCCATTGGAATGAATGGGGAGTTATTCCTTATTTGCGATTAGCAATTTGCTAATCGCAAATAAGGAATGTGTAGAAATCGCATTTTATTTTGCGATTCCTACATGAATCCCGTTTTGCGAGTCTGTAATAGCGATTCCTTATGAATCGCTATTACAGACGCGCAAAACGGGTCTTTGATGAATCTACCTGATAGTTCCTTCTGTTACAGGACCTCTGGTAATTTCTCAATTCTCTTCTCTGCACGATTAGAATAATCAACAATTTTTTTTCTGAAAAAAAGTAAAACCTTCATGTTTAACAGGTTCCTGTTGCACAGGCAGCCAACACGCATCACTATCCAGGTTCCCAAATAACCTCCAAAAACTTTGGACTCTTGAGATGATTAAACTTCATCACAGATCACAAATAAGGAAATACTTATGTAAGCAAGTCTTGGCTAAAAGCTTTACAAGAGCTCCATGTAACTGTATTGGTGGACCTTTACTGTGCACTGTATCACTGGAACCAAGCTATACCTAGCCGATGAGTCCCAACTAGGGTGAAACCGTTCCTGGGTTGCTTGTGTTCCCATTCGGGGAAGACATATCCATGACTGATTTTCATATAACTGGCTCCAAACTGAGGTGGCATGGTGTGCAGAATAACGATAGATTAGGATATGGCCCGAGAAATTAAATGGGGTTTAGATTAATATAAGCATTCCATCCACCTCTCTTTTTATACTTTAGCACAGTGCCCACAGAATGCAATTGCAGTTTGCCTCATCCATTAACTGGAAATGTTTTTCAATTTTTACTTTGTTTTCTTCATTGCATGACACCTCAGGTGACATCAACGAACTGTACCAAACGAGAATATCACCAAATTGTATCGCTGCATTTTCAGATGACTGTGATTTGCAATCAACCAATGAGATGATCAAAAGTGCAGGGATGCAGGTATGTGGGAATGGAATGGATTCTTTTTGTGATTTGTCCTTCAATCTTAGCTAAGATATTTTTTCCTAAATTCTATCAAAAGAAGATAGCAGTGAGAAGATACACATAGAAAGTTTAAATATGACTCTATGGCATTTTCACTGACTAAGCACTTATATCGATTGTTGACTTGTGTTACTGTCTTCGTAGTATTGCAAAGTTAATAAATGATTGTGCTGTAGACTTATTTACACATGCTATAATGTAACGTTTTACTAAAAAAGAGGGCATGCAATTTGTTTATAAAAATACAGACCACATTTTAAATATGACCCCTCATGTTAAAATGTTTCTATATTTTTTACTTAGCAAAATATCGACAAATTCTTCAACCTTCAGTAGCTTTCCAACTCAGTTACATCTAAGTGAATGCACATTTCAGAATCTCAGCTCAACCACTGGTAGCTATGGTACAAACAGTAGGCAATGGCCAGAGACATCCCTATTAACCCCTTCCGTGCTCCCGTCGGCCATCGCGAGCACTACCTGTCTGGTGCTGCGAACGTCCAACGGCCGACACGGTCCGCACACTACTTAGAACGCCCGCACTGCGCCGAAATAACGGCCGAGGAAAACGGGTTAAGTTAAAAACGTATCGACAAATTTAAAGTAAAGTACACAATACAATTACATTTCCAAATCCATTTAGAAAAGTAGAGCAAACTTTAAGGAGCAGCAATCTTTTACATAAATTAAATAGGGAACTGGAGGTATGCTTTTTAAAGTTTTAGGGAAAAAAGTGCAATGCAAATATAGAAAGTCACTGCAGAGGAGTAAAAAATGACTAAACTCCACTCTTCTCTAACTGCTCGGAATTCTGGTAAATTCTGCAGTCTGTAGCTCCTCAATGCAGGCTTCTAGGGCCAGGCCTTTCCTCGGCTACATCTCCTGCAGGGCACAGTCCTTTGTGGTCAGCTGGGTTCTCCTGGAGTCAGGAGCCCTTCTGGTTTTTGTGTCCATTAAGCAGGCAAACAGGAGGCCAACCGCTTGACCCTTGGAGACCAGTTCTAATCATTGTGTGCCTGCAGGAGCCAGGAGTTCTTGACTAGTTCAGTGGATCCTCTTCTTCCAGCAGCAGCCATGATTCATCTTCCGGTACAACAGGAGGTGGTGATGGACGGAGCATCTGAATCAATGAAACATTCACACCCAGTCAAAAGATTTGGGTTTAATCCATCACCGTTCTTTAGCCCACTCTGAAACCCCAGTTCAGACATGGCTATATGCAAATCAGTCTGATCCTGTGCCTCATGGGAACAGTCCAGCCCGAACTGCCAAGCCATGTCTTCCCTGGACCGGAAACAAGCTTCCGAGGACCGGTTTCTGGCATTCCAGCCGTCTTCAGCCCGGCTTGCTTGAATCCAGTGGCAAAGTGAGCAAGGTACTCACGTCTGAGCATACCCTGCCACACTTATGGCGGCCAAAAGCGGTACAAAAGGGGGTGGTGATGGACGGAGCATCTGAATCAATCAAATACTCATACCTAGTCAAAAGATCTGGGTTTAATCCATCATCGTTCTTTAGCCCACTCTGCCACCCCAGTTGAGACATGGCTATATGCAAATCAGTCTGACCCTGTGCCTCATGGGAACAGTCCAGCCTGCCCTGCCAAGCCATGTCTTCCCTGGACCGGAAACAAGCTTCCGAGGACCGGTTTCTGGAATTCCAGCCGTCTTCAGCCCGGCTTGCTTGAATCCAGTGGCAAAGTGAGCAAGGGACTCACGTCTGAGCATACCCTGCCACACTTATGGCAGCCTAAAGCGGTACAAAAGGGGGTAGTGATGGACGGAGCATCTGAATCAATCAAACACTCAACATCCAGTCAAAAGATCTGGGTTTAATCCATCCTTGTTCTTTAGCCCACTCTGCCACCCCAGTTCAGACATGGCTATATGCAAATCAGTCTGACCCTGTGCCTCATGGGAACAGTCCAGCCCCAACTGCCAAGCCATGTCTTCCCTGGACCGGAAACAAGCTTCCGAGGACCAGTTTCTAGCATTCCAGCCGTCTTCAGCCCGGCTTGCTTGAATCCAGTGGCAAAGTGAGCAAGGGACTCACGTCTGAGCATACCCTGCCACACTTATGGCGGCCAAAAGCGGTACGAAAGGGGGTGGCGATGGACGGAGCATCTGAATCAATCAAACACTCATACCCAGTTAAAAGATCTGGGTTAAATCCATCACCGTTCTTTAGCCCACTTTGCCACCCCAGTTCAGACATGGCTATATGCAAATCAGTCTGACCCTGTGCCTCATGGGAACAGTCCAGCCCGAACTGCCGAGCCATGTCTTCCCTGGACCAGAAACAAGCTTCCGAGGACCGGTTTCTGGCATTCCAGCCATCTTCAGCCCAGCTTGCTTGAATCCAGTGGCAAAGTGAGCAAGGGACTCACGTCTGAGCATACCCTGCCACACTTATGGCGGCCAAAAGCAGTACAAAAGCGGGTGGTGATGGACGGAGCATCTGAATCAATCAAACACTCACACCCAGTCAAAAGATCTGGGCTTAATCCATCACCGTTCTTTAGCCCACTCTGCCACCCCAGTTCAGACATGGCTATATGCAAATCAGTCTGACCCTGTGCCTCATGGGAACAGTCCAGCCCGAACTGCCAAGCCATGTCTTCCCTGGACCGGAAACAAGATTCCGAGGACCGGTTTCCGGCATTCCAGCCGTCTTCAGCCCGGCTTGCTTGAATCCAGTGGCAAAGTGAGCAAGGGACTCACGTCTGAGCATATCCTGCCACACTTATGGCGGCCGAAAAGCGGTACAAAAGGGGGTGGTGATGGACGGAGCATCTGAATCAAGCAAACACTCACACCCAGTCAAAAGATCTGGGTTTAATCCATCACTGTTCTTTAGCCCACTCTGCCACCCCAGTCCAGCCCGATCTGCCAAGCCATGTCTTCCCTGGACCGGAAACAAGCTTCCGAGGACCGGTTTCTGACATTCCAGCCGTCTTCAGCACGGCTTGCTTGAATCCAATGGCAAAGTGAGCAAGGGACTCACGTCTGAGCATACCCTGACACACTTATGGTGGCCAAAAGCGGTACAAAAGGTGGTGATGGACGGAGCTTCTAGGGCCAGGTCTTTCCTCGGCTACATCTACTGCAGGGCACAGTCCTTTGTGGTCAGCTGGGTTCTCCTGGAGTCAGGAGCCCTTCTGCTTTTTGTGTCTATTAAGCAGGCAAACAGGAGGCCAACCGCTTGACCCTTGGAGACCAGTTCTAATCATTGTGTGCCAACAGGAGCCAGGAGTTCTTGACTAGTTCAGTAGATCCTCTTCTTCCAGCAGCAGCCATGATTCATCTTCCAGCATGGCTTTCTTCTTCAGGTCCATCTTACCAGGTCTATGAATGTTTTCAAGAGGTGGTGATTGAGGTGCCAGATTAATATTGTTCACTAGCTAGAAATTGGAGAAATTCTGCCACCAATCTTAATTATTTTCTTGCAGCCCTTGCACCTCCTTTTGCAGCATTTCTTCTTTGCCTTATTATAAATTTGTTACTCAGGAGCTCGTTTCCATATGGAAAATCCATCTGCCCACTAGCAGGCCTGTCTTCAGCTCCTCAGCTGCTCACAATTTAAATGAGAAATCCTTTAACCTGACAGCAATAAAACTTGCTCTCTCTCCCCCACTTTGATTAGAGTTTGGCTGTTTAGAATGGTCCTGGGAATTAATAAGAGAACCCCTACATGGCATCTCCAAGTCAAAAGAGGTTGTGCTAAAGCTGCTCTTTGTTCTGCCAGCTGTTCCTTCTGCTGCCAGATAGGCAATTCTGCTAAGTGGTCATCAATTAACACTCATCTACTCTCCCTGGGCTCAGAGGCAAGCTACTGGACTCTGAGTCAGGGTTATTAACTCTCCGAGCTAAAGATGTGTACTCCAACACCGGAGGGACTGAGAGGCAAAAGTGGTATCAGGCCACTTTTGGCTCGATTAGCACAAAGTACATTTTTATAAAGTTGCCCTTTCACTTAATTATAAAAAATCTGGTTTAATCAATAAGTCAATTTTGAAAACGAGCTAAGAAATAACTTTGAAGTATTTCACCTCGATTTCCCCAAACAAACATAAGACAAATGTTCTACACCCTGGTGTACCTCCCATCTACTTTCCTTGAAAAAAGATTGTAAAAAACTTGAAAGTAAATGGAGGAAAACCTATGAAGATCACCTTAAAATGGCCCATTGAACTGCAATTAGGAACTATCTTTTAGAAATTAAAAATGCCCAAACGTCCTACTAAACCAAAATAAGCCAGACATTGTTCGTCTCTGGGGAACTTTTTAAAATTGTGTAATACCTGACCCCTCCAGAAACCGGAAAAAATCTCCCAAACCCCTCAATAGCGCGCTGCAATGAATTGGCAGCGTTCTTTTAGAAGAAAATAGCTGATATTTATCAGTTTCTACGAAATAAGTGAATTTTAAATGCCCTCACATCAGAAAAACAAATGCCCAACACATCCCACATTGGCCTGCCTCTCCCATCACCCCAGTAGGAAGAACGTTCAGCTCTTCTCAGCAAGGTCGAATCAGGGTCCCACAGGACCCCGCACCCACACACTGTCGCAAAGAACTCCAGACACCTTCTCCATTATAATGGAACACCTTAATTTGTCCCTTTCCACTGGAATACTACCATTTAAGTGGAAACATGCTGTGGTCAAACGCTTGCTGAGAAAAAACAATCTCGTCCCAACATGTCCAGGGAACTATAGGCCCAGCGCCCATTCATAGGCAAGGTACTAGAAAAACAAGTCAACCAAACACCTGTCTACATTCCTTGAAGAAAATCATCTCCTGCACACGCCCTAGATGGAATTCTGTACACAACACAGTATTGAAACTGCCCTCCTCGCAGTAACTGAGGAATTGAAAATTCTGCTGGACCAGGGAGGAACAGCTGCTGTCATCCCCCTGGACCTAAATGCAGAGTTCAACACGGTTGACCATGAGACACTTAAGTACAGAATGGGTGAAGCCAGAATAAAGAAATCCCTCTTTATTGGCTCACTACCTTTTTGAAGGACACATCTTTCTAAATATGTGAGAATTCATGCTACTCTGACATCCTTCCCATGAAGTGTGGGGTCCCGCAGGTGTGGCCTTAAGCCCCACACTTTTTAACCTGTATATGCGCCCATTGGCAGATATTGTTCAGGAGTTTGGGTTTTCAATAGAATCATATGCCAACGAGATACAATCAGTCATCTCCCTTGTCCCTAGAAAAGTCCTGTAGTCCCATCAGCTGATTGGAAAAACTGCTTGGAAAAACTATCCAAGTGGATGGCGAACTGCTGCTTAAAGCTGAACGGGAGAAAAACAGAGCTGATGATTCTGGGGAACAGACCTAACCCCCAACAACATATAGACTGGGCAGAATGTTAGGGCAATCCACCTATCCCCGACTCCTATCAAAAGCCTTAGGATGTAGCTGCAAAAATCCCTTTCCATGGATATACAGGCCAAAAAAACTTGCATTAAATTTTTATGGCACCCTCAGAACATCCTAGATATTATCCTGAGTGTTTACAGAAGTATTGTGGTCCAATCCCTTGTTCTCTCATGGTTGGACTTCGGGTACTCGCTGCACATAGCGCGGGGACACGCCGGGAGGTGTTACCATGCGCTCTACAAACTCCTTTAAACTAAACTAAACTAAACTAAACATAGGCTCCCTCAAATATGTCATCAAAAGGCTCTAGGTTGTCCAAAATGCGGCAGCAAGGATTCCGTCCAAGGTCCCAAAACTTGCCTCAGCCAACAGTGCTCTAGCTTCTCTGCACTGGCTCCCCATTGAGACAAGGATAAAATGTAAAACACTTTTTCTGGCACATAGAGGGCTTAACACCAAAGGACCCACTGTGATAAAGGCACCCTTGAGCGCCTGCTCCCCCAGTAGGGTTTTAAGATCCCCTACGCATTGATTCTTGAAGGTACCAAGAATTCACATAGCCAGGTGGGGCGGTAGGTCCTTTTCAGAGCTCATCCCCAAACTTTGGAACTGACTCCCCATAGAAATAAGATGCTTAAACAATGTATCACAGTTCGGCGAGAGGCAAAAAACATAGCTATATATGCATTATTAGCCCACCATGTGTTTGTTCACTTCTACTGAAGCAACATTACGTCTTAGCCAGCACTGAGAAGCCTACGGGTAGTCAAGCGCTTTAGAAATTCGCATAGCATAGCAAATAAAACTTTTATTCCCATTTTGTCCTGTTCAGGGAAAAGTATAGAAAAGTGAAATAGTTTTGTGCTTTTATTTCTCGGAGCAGCCACACTAACACCAGCATTAGTGTGCCCTCATTTTTATATGAACACACTGCTCTGTGGGCTCACATAGTTACAAACAAGCATTTACAATGCAACGTCTCGCCTTTGCAAAAGTTTGAGCTATTGGCATTGTAAATGACACATTTTTTATTTATGTGTTGGTTTTGAAAACCGATAAATAATTTATTTATTTATTTTGTGTCTTCATTTGCCGTTTCCTCGTTCCAAGAAGTATTCAGCCACCTTATTGTCCTTCCAGGAGAGAGCCAAGAACATGACCTCTTTCGGACAAACATATAGAATTGGCGGGAGGTACTTTCTGGAAGATCGTACTCCATCAAGGTCTGTCACAGCCTGTTGGCCCTGGCATAGTTGTAATCCGGCAGACCCCTTCTGGACCATGGAGTAAAAGGGCATAATCATCGCACCGGGGGAAAAAAAAAAAAAACCCCGGTAGTCCGAATAGCTTAGCGTCTCCAATTGACTAAAGGATTCCAAAATGCAAGACTTCAGACGCTGCCAGACCTGGCTGTATCAACCTTCGATGTTTCGTAAAGGGATGCCAGCCATTCTGCGTGGGTCGGAGGGTTGGAATCGACCCAATGTTTGCATATTTGTCATCTTGCAAGGAGGATTGCATAAAACAAAAAGGTCTTCTCTTTCCCCTTAGTATTTTCCTCAAGACCAAATATAATTAATGCTAGGCTGATGGAGATCGGAGTTTTGAGGATTGACTCCACAGTGGCCCTTACTTCTTCCCAATAACCACTAATACTAGGACAATCCCAGAACATATGAGTGTCGGGAGCTGCAGGGAGGAGGCACTTATTGCAACATTTTCCTGACTGGATTTTTAGAAAGCCTTTGGGGGGAGAGATAGGTCCGATGTAGTGTAAACAGGTGGTTGCGTCTTAACCATGCAGGTTTAACAACTTTATATAGGAGACTAAAAGAGTTAAGCCATACATTCTCTACCTGTTGCCCGAATTCATCCCCCCAAAATTCTGCCGGGAGCTGGAATTCACCATCTGTCTCTTCCATGATAGACCAGTACCAAAAGGCCACCTCCTTACGTCCCATTTGTCTTTCTACCAGATGTTTCTCTAAAGGGCTATGGCTCCCGACCTGATCATTCCTTTTTAGCTGCTCTTGGGACCAGCTGGTCAATTGTAAGTATTTAAATCTAGATAATGCTGGGCCGACCTTCTTAAATAGCACTTCCCATTCCACCAAAGAACCTCCTGCCATCAAATCTCCACATCTTACAATCCCGGCTTCTCTTAGGGGGGTGGCAAGACTGTCTTTTAGGCATGGGGGATCCCCGGGGAATCCCATAATGGGGCAATATTGGAAAAATATGCCAACCCAACTCTAGACTTTATCTGAACCCATTCTCTTAATAGTGATTGCAGGGTCTTTAATCTCACCTTCTTGAAAAATCTTTGATGACCAAACTTGAACAAGAAGCCCTCCATTGGAAGATTAGATCCATTTAACATGGCCCTAAACATCGTCCCATTTGAGTTATCTACAGGGGTCTTCAGCAACATTCTGGAGTAAGACAACTGGAATGCCCAAGCATAAAACTCCAGGTCCGGCAATACAACCCCCCCCTTCTCCCTCCTCCTCCTTAATTTCTTCCAAGCCAGTCTTACAGATTTATAGCTCCAGATAAAAGAGTTAATTTGCTGCTGGCATTTATGGAGCTGTTTGGATTCGAATGCAATTGGGATTGAGTTAAATATGAAAGTAAATCTCGGGAGGATCGACATTTTTACTAGGTTATTTCTCCCATAGATCGTTAAAGGGAGAAAGGACCATGCTCTCATTAACGCCTTTGCCTCACGACATACCCGATCCAGATTGGTCTGAGCTAGAATGCCGATATCATGGGTAATTCTAACTCCTAAATACCGGATTGAGGGGGTGACTATTAGAAGTGAGTTGTCTATATTCCAGTTCATAAGCTCTGTTTTCCCTGCATTAATTTCATACCCAGAGACCCGTCCAAATTCCTCCGCCCTCTTTACAACTACCGGGAAGGCCCGGGCCGGGTCTATGGTGTATATGAGAATATCATCAGCATAGAGTCCGACCTTCTTCTCCCGACCGCAGAATGTAAATGGCGGGATACTGCCTTCGTCTCTCAGGATTTGAACAAAGGGTTCCACATAAATATTAAATAGAAGTGGAGAGAGCCGACAGCCCTGTCTGGTGCCCCTCATAATTCGGAAAGGATCGGTACTGGTGCCGTTCACCAAAAGGCTGGCCCTGGGAGCACTATACAGAAGATTAATTGCTCGGCAGAACTTAGGCCCCAATTGAAACTTCTTCATTGTGGCATCCAGGTAGGGCCAGTTGACCCTATCAAATGCCTTAGTGGCATCCAGGGTCATAACGGCCAGAGGAAGGGCAAATGTTGTGGCGATATCGATAGCCCCTACCAGATCGTGGGTTAGGTCTGCCAGCTGACACCCCTGTATAAAGCCCTTTTGATCTTGATGTATGATCGTGCCGATCTCCCTCCCAAGCCGCGCTGACAAGATAGCGACAAAGATCTTGTAATCATTGTTTAGGAGCGAGATCAGCCGGTAAGATCCACAATCGGCCGAGTTTTTACCAGGATTTAAAATCAGGGCGATATTTGCATCACCCCACGTATCGGGTGGTGACGCTCCATTCAATAGAATGTCATTGAATAGGTGAGTCAAGACTGGAACAATGACTGACCCGAAAGCGCGATATAACTCACCGGGGATGCCGTCAGGCCCGGCGGCCTTCCCCTTCTTTGATTTTTTAATGGCATTACTGACCTCCAGTTCTGTTATTTCTTTATCCAACCGGTCGCTCTGCTCCAGAGTAAGCGCAGGAAGTCTGACCTTTCCTAGCCACGCATCCCTGGCCTCTGGATCCTTGAGGGTTTCCTCTGTATAGATTCCCTGAAAGAACTCTTGAAAGGCTTTCCCTATGTCTGAGTTAGAACTCTTAGGGCAAGCTTCTCCCTCAACTCTCACTTCCCTGATGTAGTTTTTTGCCAGGTCCAATTTAATTTTCCAGGCTAGCACCTTCCCTGCAGCCTCACCATATTCAAATTGTGAAAGCTTGCTGGCCTCCCACCTCTTAGCCACCCTATCCTGCAGAATACTATCAAGTTTCCCCTTAAGTTCCTTCCGCCTCTCTTGATCTATTAGGCGCATATTGTCAGAGCCTGGTTTCGAGTCTAGGAATGTCAACTCCCGCTCTATACTTAATATTGCCTCGTCATATTGTTTCTTTCTGTATGTAGCTCGGTTGGTGATACACACCCTTAAATAGGCCTTAAACGTCTCCCACACAGTTGTCAGTGAAGCCGAGTTTACATTACAATCAAAAAACAAGGTAGACTCTCCTACTAGGAAGTCCGTCTCTGCTTCCTCTAGCAATATAGTCCGATCAAAGGACCAAGAGGTTCGTTTGGTTTGTTGACCCAGTGTTAGAGATAAGGAAATTGCAGAGTGATCAGACATATGGGGGGGGAGGTATACCACACTCTTCAGAGCATCTCTTAGTGTATAACTAAAAAAAGCATAATCGATGCGAGATGTATGCTTATACTTTAGATTGTGAAAGGACACCCCCATCTTAGTGCCGGCTCTCTCCCTCCATACATTCACTAACCCCAGAGTTGCCATAGATGTTATAAGGGTTGACCTAGATTTGGCATGTGTAAGTGCTCTGCATTTGGGCGATTTATCCAACTTAGGATTTAGTACTATGTTGAAATCTCCCATCCATATCACGGGGTTTTGTGAAGTAATCAGGTGGCCTTGAATTATGTCTAGGTAAGACGGGTCATCGTGGTTGAGCCCATAATAACCCACTAAGGTGAAAGCCCTCCCGACCAACTGAACATTAACCAATAGCCATCTACCGCTGGGATCCTCCTTGTAGTCTATTACCTGAGCTTTACCCTGTTTCTTAAAGAGAATCAGAATCCCCTGGATGTTAGCATTGTGATCTGTACAGAGAAATGTTTCTACCCATTTAAAATGTTTCACCATATCCTTGACCTCCTGTTTTAAGAGATGTGTCTCCTGGATGACAATGACCTGCGCGGGGGAGTCTCTAAGATATTGCAAGATTTTATGTCTCCTTCCCCTCACACGCAGGCCATTGACATAGGAACTGTAGAGCCGTCATTCACTATCCTGACCCCACCCTCCCCGCCTTCCCCTCAAAACTCTTAGGGACTCATCATAGCTACTCCTGTTCTGGATATTATTAGATTTACGGCAATTGTGGTGCATACGAGCGACTACATAGCAAAATGGGCCCGACAAATGAGAACTTTTTAGTGCTTTTCCACCCCTTCTTCCCCCGACCCTGGAAAAGCCCCCCATACTTGACCTGGCCAGATGTGTTGCCAGATTGCGTCTTCCTCGCGACCCTGCCCTGGCCTCGTCTTCTTTAATTAGACGGTTTTGGCCGGCCTATTAGTATATGTTACATCCTTGAAATCATGTGGGTGACGGAGGCCCCCCCCCCAAGTTTTCCCCAAAAAAAGGAAAAAAGAAAAGTGCTTTTCTAGGTGGGGTGTATCTTCCAAAAAGGTCTACCTTTTTCTCCCATCTTCGTCCCCCATTTCATCCTTTTTTTTTTTCCATTCTATTTTTTCCCCGTGACTGTGATTTTTTTTTTCTAAAGTTTACTTTCCATCTTTTAACTTTCTCCATTTTTTTTCTTTATCTATTCTTTGCTGTTCCCTCTATATCGTCTCCCTCCTCTATATGTTCCTCTGAAGCCTGAGTCCTCCATTAGACTATGGTGTTTTCCGAATATTCATACCCTTGCATTGTGGAGTATCTGAAAACAAAGGAGGGAAGATATGGCTAGCATAGAGAGTGGTCTAAATGCCCCCCTGTGTATTGTAACTGATAGTGGCTAGCAGCTCGTCAGCATCGAAGGGTGAGAGGATGTTATGCATCTTATTATTGAACATAACCCTTAGAAAAGCAGGGAACCTCATCTGCACGGTTGCTCCCAGGGCCCTGAATTTGTCCATTTTCTGGCCCAGCTCCCACTGCCTGTCTAGTGTAGTTTTAGACAGGTCTGACCGGACTTCAAAAGAAAAATCCGGGGCCTTTAATGAGTTGGCCTTGAGGGCAAGGTTCAAGATCTTCTCTTTAATAGAGTATGTCAGAAAGTTCACCAAGATTTTCCTGGGCTTCACCCTTCCCGGATTCAGATGGAAGGGGTCCAGGTGTATCCTCTGAATGTCATTTTCTAGCTCTGCAGTGGTCTCCTCCAGATTGAGGGCGTTCTTTAGTAGGGAAACTACATACTGCTTGATGTCACCCCCTTCCTTTCCTTCAGGGATCTTTAAGAGTCTAAGGTTATTTCTCCTAGAGTAATTCTCTAGGGACTCAACCCTGTATTTCACAGCATCCCCTTCTCTCCGCAGAGACTGGATCCTGTCTTCTGCATGCTCCAGCTTCGCTTTAAGTTCCCCCACTACTCCCTCCAGGCTCTCCGTCCGTTCATAGAGACCGTCTACCTTCTTACCGAGAGTCTCACATACGGCCCTGATCTCAGCTTGGTTTTGTTTAGACTCCGCAAAACCACATTTGATCTCACTCCTCCTTGCTGATAGCATTGCCTCAAGGGTTCCACCCCCTTGCTGCTCCCGGGCATTGCCTCACCGTTCTCCCTCGCCTCTCCACTCTCGAATTCGGCCTCCTCTGACATCTTTTCAGGGCCCTCTGTGTTTCTGACTGGCTCAAATATGTCCAAGACCTTTGCGCCCGTGGGACCAGAGGGCGTGGGCCCCTGGAAGGTAGCGGCACTATTAAGGCTAGTACTCACACTGTTAGAATGGGAGCCTTTCTCCCCCCTCAAATTGAGTACGATGTCTAACACTTGGGGTAAGACCTTAAAGTAAGATCTGAGTGATGGCGTGATTCGGGGAGCAGTCCTACGTAGCTCCTTAGACTTGCTTTTCACTGCTGCCGGTTTTTTTGGGGTAGTGCTTGTTTTTTTACTCACAACACCCTCCCCTGCTGCCCCCCCTGGGAGAGACTGCGAAATAACCAAACCGGTTTGCCCCTCTTCCAGTGCCTCTGCCTCTGCCCCGGGTAGTCCTCCCCCTCCCTTACACCCGCTGGGAATCCCGCTGTGGCACACTACTCTTAGGCCCTTCCCCCGCCTCCTACCTTTCACAGAACCTTGTTTTCCCAGGATGTTACCGTTCACAGTGCTATCAGTAGCGTGCTCACCACCCTTCAAGATCTTTCCTCCCTCTTCCACAGGGCTCCTGGAAACAATGCTGGAGGCAGCGTCAGCCGTTGTTAAATCGGGCACAGTTGCAGGCACTTCTGAAAGCGAGCTCCCAAGAGGTAGCCTTTTCTCAGTCTTCGCTTCTCCGCTGCTCTCTGCCCCCCAGGAGTCCGCGATCCGCCGCTCTGCAGCTCCGTCGAAGCTCCACGGCTGCCACTGACCACCGTAGGAGAGAGGCGGGGGCTGGGGCCA
Source organism: Lissotriton vulgaris (assembly GCF_964263255.1). Taxonomy (NCBI): domain Eukaryota; kingdom Metazoa; phylum Chordata; class Amphibia; order Caudata; family Salamandridae; genus Lissotriton; species Lissotriton vulgaris. The sequence continues at coordinate 1,814,436,634 of NC_141685.1, forward strand.
GACTCACGCACATCAGCTACGCCGAAGCAACTCCCGGCATCAGAAAGCTGAAAGCCTCTCTCCTCGCCGCTCCTGCACAGAACGGCAAAGCGGGGGACAGAACGGCAAGCGGGGGACAATCTCACCATGACATTCCACTCAGCTTACTCCGGGGGTCTCCCAACACCAAAATCGGCCGGCTTCGGTGAGAATCGTAAAGTCACAGGCTACGGCCAGGGACAAGTCTGCCAAGACGCGCGGTCCGCCCTAGCCAGCGGCCGCCATGTTTTCCACGCTCCCCGTCACACACCTGTTTCCTGCCCCTTCTTGAAAAACCGATAAATAAATGGCATTGTCATTTACAATGCCAATAGCTTAATCTCTCGCAAATGCAAGACCTATTGCATTTGCAATGCAATAGGTCGCGTATTTACGCAAGTTTGAGCTGTTGACATTGAAAATAACAATGCGTTTTATTTTTGTTTAAAAAAGCAAAACATAAATAAAAGGTGGCACATACATATATATATAAATGCATAGGTGTGTTGCACCAGCGCGCTTGAAACTGCTGTGGCTTTTTAACTGTGTTGCTTTTTAAATTTTATTTGCGCCGCGTGCATTATGCTACAGAGGTATTAAGGGCTCAATTGATTGCGCTGCTATCTCTTACCGCTTAGGGCCGGATTCGTAGGCCGGGGAATTCAGCTCAGGCTTACTCGCATTTAAATGGTATTTGCACCTGCACTTGGTGGGATACAGTTAGTTTAGCGGGTCCGACCGCCATCTTGGGTTGGGGCGAAGGCGAGGAGCACTCCGGGCGCCATCTTGCTGAAGGCAAGGGACGCTGGAGGCGGACTTTCGCATTTTGGTAAGCTTATAAGAGCTGCCAGACTGCTGCACAGGTTAGATCTTGCACCAGCGCGCTTGAAACTGCTGTGGCTTTTTAACTGTGTTGCTTTTTAAATTTTATTTGCGCCGCGTGCATTATGCTACAGAGGTATTAAGAGCTCAATTGATTACGCTGCTATCTCTTACCGCTTAGGGCCGGATTCGTAGGCCAGGGAATTCAGCTCAGGCTTACTCACATTTAAATGGTATTTGCACCCGCAGTTGGCGGGATACAGTTAGTTTAGCGGGTCCGACCGCCATCTTGGGTTGGGGCGAAGGCGAGGAGCACTCCGGGCGCCATCTTGCTGAAGGCAAGGGACGCTGGAGGCGGACTTCCGCTCGGTTGAATATCTCATAAAGATGGTAGACCAGGCGCGCAGCGGTCACGCGCAGCGGGCGCGACGTAGGCGCACCGGAGGTGCGCCAGAGGTAAGCCCGTTTGCGCCCATTCGCGCATCGGGCGCGCATAGGGCCGCTACCTCTGGCCATCCACACTCCCCTCGCCTGATCTACTCTCGGACGGATCTGTTGGAACTAAGACCGTCTCAGGCTCCCGTGACACAGAGGGCTTCCGTTCCTTCTCCATCTCAATCCCTGTCTTGTGGGCTGCTCAATGTTCGGTCGCTTTGTAAGCACCACACTGAGATCGCCTTTTTGATCGACTCTTCTGGGCTGGACGTGTTGTTCCTAACCGAAACCTGGACTCGGGAGGACGGTTTAGTTGAACTGGGTCTGGCTTGCCTCCCAGGCTTTAAAATCATCCACACCCCTCGACCAAAGAACCGGGGTGGTGGGATTGGCATTATCTATCGTGAATGGCTGGGTCTTTCCCAGCTTAAAATTAGCGAGGTATCGGGCTTTGAATTGATGGGGTTCTCCATTAAAGATTCGGAGAATGCATTGATTTCGGGTGTGCTGTGTTATCGGCCACCGGGATCGGCTTCCTCTCTACCAGAGTTCCTCGACCTAGTGTATGACTTATCCAACACTCACTCGAAGCTGTTAGTCCTGGGTGACTTCAACCTTTGGCAGGGGGGTCCAGCAGACGGAGCGTTCACGTCTCTTTGCCAGGCTCTTGCTGACATCCAACTGCAGCAATTGGTCCGCTCGGCGACACATAGGGGTGGTCATGTCTTGGACTTGATTTTCGCTGACGGTGATTCGGCAGTGATTAACGACATCCTAGCCCAGTGCTGGACTGATCATGCGCTTGTGGCATTTTCTCTATGTTTAGGGGATTATTCCTCTGAAGGCGCCGGGGTAGGACTTTCGAAATGGGGCAGACCTTGGCCCCACTGCTCAGCTCATCTCCTAGGCCCTCCCTAATACCTGCTAATTTCCGCTTGAGTAACTCGGTGGAGGAAAGCTACTCCTTGTTGTGCCGGTCGATTACTGATACGCTTGACAAGGTTGTGCCCCTCCGCAAATCTAGAGGGAGAGTGAACAGGGCTTTTCCCTGGTACACGGAAGAGCTAAGACAATTGAAGCTGAGTTGTAAACGTGGTGAGAGAGTGTGGAGGAAGCAGTACTCCGCCCCGGCAAAAATCTCGTACAGGCTCGCAATGCGTGATTATAAGGTTCAGATTAAGAGGGCCAAGGCGGCCTTCTTAGAAGCTTCCTTGACTCAGGCGTCTAATAAATCCCAAGCCCTGTTTAAAATTGTCAGGAACCTGTCCCACCCTATCTGTGCGGCTAATACGGTCCGTGCGTCGCAAGCTCGTTGTGACTCGCTGGCCATTGCTTTTGAGGAGAAGACTGCTAAGATTCTAGAGGGCCTAACGCACCCTTTACCTACTGCCTCCAGCTCGGGAGCTCTGGTTGGCTCGCTCAGTCGACCCCAGCCAATTGCTTCCAGCACTGGCTTGGGAGCTCCGACCGCGCCACCCAGTCGACCCCGGTCACCTGTCCTTCCTCCAAGAGTGTCGGGCATGGGAACTCCGGTTGATCTGCCCAGTCAACCCCGGACTGACGCCTTTGGCCCGAGTCTGGGAGCTCCGGGCAGCTCACCCAGTCGACCCCAGCCGACTGGCTCTGTTTGCACATTGGGAGCCCTGGCCGCGTGAGCTCCGGTGGGTCTGCCCAGTCGACCCCAGACAGGTGGTGATGACCTGGGTCTGGGAGCTCCGGGCAGCCTATCCAGTCGACCCCAGCTCAATGCCCGTGACCTTTGTTTGGGAGCTCCGGTTACCCCCTCCAGTCGACCCCAACTAAGGTTTTTTCCTTCCCCTTCCTTCGAGGAATTCTGTAAGGTGGCACATACGGTGTCCTCGGGATCCCCGCTCGACCCACTGCCCCCCAAATTCTGGAAGGCTTTCCACGCAGATTTTTTCTTGCCTTTGTTCTCGATCTGTCTCCAATCTTTGGAGTCGGCATCGGTGCCAGAATGCTGGAAATTAGCAGTAGTGTCACCTCTGCTTAAAAAGCCTACTTTGGACCCGGCCTGTCTTTCCAACTACAGGCCTATTTCCTTGCTCCCTTTTCCGATTAAGTTTCTGGAAAAATGGGTGACTCGTTCACTCTCAGGTTTCCTGGAGAACATTGGCTGGTTCAATGAGGACCAGTTTGGCTTCCGCCCCGGGCACGGGACGGAGTCCGCGCTGGTGACCGCGTTGGACAATCTTCGTTCGGGTGTCGACAGTGGTCGGGCAGCCTTTTTAGTGCTGCTCGACATGTCGGCCGCGTTCGACACGGTCTGCCATCGGACCCTTGTCAGGAGACTGGAGGAGTGCGGGGTCACTGAGGGGGCAAGAGACTGGCTGACATCCTATCTTGGTGGCAGGCAACAGTTGGTTTCACTTCCACCATTTAGCTCTGAGCCAAGGAGTGTAGGACAGGGGGTCCCACACGGCTCGGCCATCAGACCTATACTTTTTAACTTGTACCTCCGTCCCTTAGTCCAGCTAATAAAATCTTTCAGTGTCTCGGCATTTAATTATGCCGATGACATCCAGCTGGTCTTTTCTCTGGAAGGGAATAATGCGGTCTCGCTGGATACTTTCCATCGCTGCATGGCAGCCACAGCGGACTGGTTACGAGCTAATTCCCTACAATTTAATAGCTCCAAGACGGAGGTACTCCATTGTTCCATCAACCGGATTCCGTGGGCACTCCCAGAGAACTTTTGGCCTAGTACCTTCCTTGAGCCAGTACTGGCGGCGGAATCAGCCCGTAATTTGGGGGTGATTTTTGGCCCTAACCTACAGCTTGACATACACGTCAATAAAACCACTTCTACGTGTATGATGCTGCTGCGCATGCTGCGCAAGGTTTTGCCCCTTCTTCCCGCTCAAGCTAGGCCGGAAGTAGTTCGTGGGACCATATTAAGTCGCCTCGACTACTGCAATGGGCTTCTTTTGGAGGCCCCAAAAAATCTGACCGGTAAGCTACAGCGGGTGCAAAACATGGCCGCCAAGCTGGCTCTCTCCCGCCCTAGGTCCACTCTTGCACTAAGAGACCTACACTGGCTCCCGGTTCATCTGCGGGTACAATACAAAGCTGCGTGTCTTGTGTTTAAAGCTGTTCACCAACAGGGCCCCATTCCTTTGCAAAAGATGTTTGCATGGTATTCTGCTTCGCGGCCCCTCCGCTCTTCTTCGGCTCATCTTCTTGTAGTTCCGAGGTTTCACAGAGTGAGGATGGGTGGCCGCTCCTTTAGTGTTGCAGCGGCCAAACTTTGGAACTCCCTGCCACTCTCTTTGAGAAGCCATAAGGACTACCTTCCTTTTAGAAAACCGTTAAAAACTTACCTGTTTCCATAAATGGCCTGAGCTGTTAAAGTCTATGGTTCTTGATCAAAGCGCCAGGATGCCCTCTGGGTGACAGGTTTGCGCGCTATAAATACACTAAATAAATAAATAAATAAATAAATAAATATATATTACCTACTGGCGGTCGCCAGTAGGTATATATAGTTTGGATTTTTTTGAATAGGGATTTCTGAAAATTCTATGTTGAATAACTTTGGCGTTGATGGACGGAATTGGTTGAAATTTTCAGGAAAATGGCACATTTTGTTTCGGAGGGTACACTGAAAGTTTGGGGGGGGTTTCTTGAAGTGGGGGCCGAGAAAAAAGGGGGGTCCCAAAACGTGTTTTTAACATTGAGTTTTCCATAGGGCGGTTGGACTCACTTTTAGCTCCAACGGCAGAATGGATTTCTATGAAATTTGGCAAAATTGTAGGGACTGGTAGTTCGATGTGCCTTTGCTAGGTCTCAAGATATGTGCTCTAGTGGATTTTGAGTAATTTAGGTTCAAAAAAATATATATATCTGTAAGCGCGACCCGGTACGCGCAGCGGGGAGCGCACCGGGCGCGCCACGCGACTTGCGCACGGAAAGCTGATTGGCTCTCGGGTGTCTGTAAACATTCGAAACAGTCCGGAGCGGCCGCCATCTTGTGTCCCGGTAGGATCGAGACATAAGAGGTGGCCAAAACAAAGGGGGAAATGACCCTAAGGGGGCAGAGTAGATCCTCCCTGACCCCCTAGGTTTGATGTGGGGGCTTTAAAAGGGTCCTGCGGGGCAAAAAAAAACAAAAAAACGTTTTTTTTTCGGGGGGAGAGCCCGGTACGCGCACCGGGAAGCGGACCGGGGAGCGTACTATGGGGAAAAAAGAAAGATAGACTTTTCAAATATTGTATGTTTATTGATTGTTCTTTTTGTTGGATTTTTTTAGTGTTTTTTTATTTAAGTAGCAACATGTAGGTACCAATGCAGAGTCTTAAAATTAATATACACCGTCTTCTTTGTAGATATCTTGTATGTTGTTTCAGAAGTTATTGTGGTATATGGAATTCATACCATAGTCTGTCAGGAAAGCAGAAACAATATGGAGGCAGGAGATGATAAAGAGATGTTAAATACACATTGGAGATAATATAGTAGGAGAAAGGAAGTAACTATGAGCAAACTTACTATGTAACACAAAAAAGTTGCACAGTATATTTTAAGTCTCACTTTATATTATATCTTTTTGGGTATTATTTCATAATTTTCATATAAAAAAGAATAATGTCTCAAACAATTTTAACTTTTACAATTTAAATTTATTGTTCTGATTTTTCAAAATCTAAAGGAATTTGTAACATTAATTCATCTGGTATGTCCTCCTTTTCATTCCATGATTCACATTCTTCAACACATTTAATTAATTCTTGGTCTACAGTGTCATCTAAAAAGTCTATTTCTTCATTTTCTTCCTTAGGAATGTTTTCAATCTTAATTTCAAATGAAATATTATTTTCTTTTTGTTGTGCTTCCATTTTCTTGCTGTAAATTGCATACAAAATAAATATATCAGTAGAGATAGGGCACTGTTGGGTTTAAGTTCAGACAGGTACTTGTGAGTTTTTAACAGTGAAGTTATCTTTGGGCACTGTATGGTTTCAGGCAGGAAGTAGAACTATTAAAAAGGGCCTGTGGTGAAGCCTAAGTAAATTCATAATTATACCACAGAAGCCTAACTCAATCAATAATTAAAAAAATTAAGCCTTTCTCAATGACTAACTCTTATAGAGGGACAGTATATAACTATCTCAAAACGTTTTCCTAAATTAATTTAAAGTGCATAACATAGTTCTCCTTTCAAATTTTTAAAGTAACATCTTACCTTTCAAAAAGAAATTTAAGTTGTCAGTGAAAATGCTCTTGAAATGTACTTCAGGAAGTAGTAGTCAAAATGGCTGTGTTTCTCTCTCTTTCTTTATATATATTCAGGTACATAACCAATCAAATGTCATGAAATAATAGTAGAAAATGAAAGTAACATTTTAATTGGTTGTCAATTCTAACACTTCATATGTGTTTTTGTCATGTAATTTACCTCAGGATATATAGTCAGGCATACAGCATAAATGTCTCAATGGAATTCTATAAAATTTGGGTAAATGGTAGGGACTGCTATGTAGTAGGGCTTATTCTATATTTGATGAAAGTGTCTCTAGTGGTTTTTCTGTAAATTACTTTCCCACCTTTTTTTAGCGAGCGCTTACCGGTGCGCGCCCCGGTACGCGTACCGGCAGCGTTACGGGAGTCCTCCATTTTGAGTTACGGTAGAATTGAGACACAAGATGGAGGGCAAACAATGTTCGGAATGGGTAGAAGGGGGCATGGTAGACACTTCCTGACCCTCTAGGTTTTCTGAGGGGGGCTTAGGACGCTCATATCGGCAAAAAATAAAAAAATAAAAAATAAAAAATTTGCGGGGGGAGCGCCTGGTACGCGCACCGGTAAGCTTACCGGGGAGCGTACTTTGGTGAAAAATACTGAAAAAAGTTAGAAAAAGATAAACGTTTTGAATGATCAGAGGTAGGGTAGCTCTGAAAAGAGCTATTGGGTTCTGTGGCTCATTTAGGTACCTACAAGTAGGTTCAAATGCACAGTCTTAAATTCAGGAGGAATATTCTATTCCCTTCATCTGAGAAGTGCACACCTTCTCCTCTGTAGATGTCTTGCATGTTGTAACGCAAGTTATTGTTGTATATTGAACCCATTCTAAAGTCTCTCATGTAAGCAGAAACAGATTTACTCACATGTTTCCGTGCTTTCTCAAATTGTGGACAAATTGGTTGGACCAGTTCCATTTCTGTCTTTGGCATATATTGGAATATACCAAGGCAGTTTGGGGAAAAAGTGTCATCAATTGATGAAAGGTATCCTTTAAAAGCATTTCCAGACCAACCCCAGTCATAGTGCCCAAATCATTTCCACCACAGTGCACTATTAAGAGGTCAGGGTTTGGCAGATGCATAAAAAAATTATATTAAAAACATATAAAATATATTTTTCCTTTAAAAGAAGAATACATTTTACAGCTTTTGATATTTGCTATTAAAAAACCATTGAAATTCACTGAAAAAACCATAGGTTATAGACCATATATAGTTAGGAATTAGCATTTACAAAACCTTGAAAATTCACTGAAAAAACCATAGGTCATAGACCATATATAGTTAGGGATTAGCATTTACAAAACCTTATTTTACTCACACAAAACCATTGAAATTCGCATATATAGTTAGTTGCACTAACTATATATCGCGCACCCGCAATCCGCTGCTGATGATGTCACATATTACATCATAACGTGGTCTATAACCTATGGTTTTTTCAGTTAATATATATATATACAGGGGAGGAGCTTCGCGGGCAACCAAGATGGCCGCGTAAGCTCGGAGCTCCGCGGACCTTCCGATCCTCCGCAGATATCCTGTCTGAAATCCTGATCCACGCGGGTGGATTTTTGTTGCTGATGGTCTACTGAGGCGAGAACCGTTTTCAGATCACGAATCGGTGCTTCCTACGCTGAGCTACGTCGAGTGGGACTCCGTGCCAGCTCAGTGCCATTGTCTCTCCGGACTCCGTCGCTACGCACGGCCGACCTGCGGAGTGCCTGCTTGTCGTCTCCACCGGTGGGATACTAGTGGCCACAGTGCGTTCCTGAGACGGCCTCTTACTGTCCGGCCCGGACAAGATCTCCTGCTCACTAGGCTCGGGTTTGCCTGGCATAACCCTTTGTTCTCATCGGACCTGACATGGCGGGCAGAGGGGACCCCGACAAGACATCGAGCAAAGGCGTCCGCGGCAAAGCACAGTCACAACAGAACAGGATTGAGCGCTATACCCAGCCGAAGACGCCACCTGTTACCGGACCCTCTGCCAAGAACCTCCCGCCCTCGGGCTCGCCGGACGGCTCTGAGCCTACCCTGGGCGACATCATGGGAGCCATTACTAGTTTCCGGGCGGACATGCAGCAACAACATGAGGTCCTCACACATAAAGTGGACACTATGGCCGTTGACCTGACTCTCATTAGAGCCGATTTGGGCAAGACTAATGATCGAGTCAAAAATCTGGACATTAAGACCTCCAGCCTGACGGCCGATGTCTCGGACCTACAAACAGAGGTCCGGAACCTGCAGAGGACCGCGGAACAATTCTCAAGGCGGCTGGAGGACTTTGAGAGTCGTGCCAGGCGGCAGAACGTCCGCATTGTCGGTGTCCCAGAGGGATCGGAGGAGGCGGCGACGGACCTCCTCGTTGAAGAACTGATAAAGACCCATCTGGCACCGCCTGGCCTTAGCAACTTTTTCTCGGTGGAGCGAGCTCACCGAGTGCCGGGTGGCCCGCCGAAGTCGGGCGTGGCGCCTAGACCCATCGTGGCTCGTCTGCTCAATTTCCGAGACAGAGACGCGGTCCTGCAGGCTTCCAGACGGCATGGACCGCTTAAATATCTGAACGCCGACATCCATTTCTATCCGGACTTTACCAGGACAGTACAACGACAGCGCCAGAGCTACGCCGGGGTGAAACAGAGACTACGGGACTTGGGATACAAATACTCCATGATGTTCCCTGCCAAGCTCCGGATCGAACACAAGGGCCGTGCCCTCTTCTTTGACTTTGCCGAGAATGTGAGTGACTGGCTGGACACTTTGTCGCCGCGCCGAGACGCTCAGGATGAACATGATGGAGGAGCTGCTGGTGGCCCGGACCTATGAGACTTGGCTCTATAGTGGGAGAACCACCGCTTGGTATTTCTGCCTCATGTGACCTTCGGGTATTGTTTTACTTGACCCTGTTGACTTTCCTGTCAGTACATGGAGGGTGGAGGGGGGTGTTCGCGGAGATTCCTTACTCCTCTGGGTCTCTTCTTGTAGAGTAGTTATGGGGCGACAGGCACACTGCTGGTTGGGGGGGCTTTTTAGTCATATGCAGGGGTGCAGGGTGCAACTATGCAAGTTTATTTGTTTGTTCGTTCTTTTTCTTCCTTTTTCTTGAGGCAATGGATTGTGTGTTTTACTGTTTACTTGATGTCTGAGTTGGCTGGGGTCGGGAGGGGCGGGTTGCTGGATGATGGGGGGTAGGAATTTAAAAGTGATCAGTTGGAATGTTAATGGGTTGGGTGACCGAGTTAAGAGAGGGTTGGTGATCCAACTGATAAAGAGACATATGCCCGATATTGTGCTTCTGCAAGAGACGCATTTGGTAGGGAATTCCTGCAAGGCCCTCAACCGTAAAGACTACAAAATGGTTGCCCACTCTGGGTTCTCCTCAGGTTCCCGGGGGGCGGGCATCCTGGTGCGTGCGTCCCTTCCCCTTGAAATAGACGTCACAGTGCTTGATGAAAGGGGACGCTAAGCCGCTGTGGCGGGAAGATGGGAGGGGCGTTCCTTAGCGCTACTTTCGGTTTATGTTCCCCTGGGCCTCCAATCCAGCACCTTTCAGGACCTTGGTGGCGCCATCTTGTCCCTGCCTTCGGGCCTCTTGATCCTGGGGGGTAATCTCAATTCAGTCTGCTCTGGCTCCCTGGACCGCCAACCGCCGAGGGACCTCCGTGGTTCCCAAATGTGGCTGCCGGCCTTCCTCGACTCCATGGGGTTGGTGGACAGCTGGCGATTACTACATCCCGCGCTCCGCCAATTTTCCTTCCTCTCGAGTGCCCACGGGAGTCTGTCCCGTATAGATTACGTTCTTACCCTGGCGGCACATTCACCTGCCGTGTCTGAGGCCCGTTTTCTGGCACTGGGTATTTCTGACCACTCCCCGTTGTGGGTCTCGTTTGACTTTGGCATCGTCCTGTCTAGCCGTCCGGTGCCGGTGAACCCTTGGTATTTTCGCAATCACAAGACGCGCGCACTCCTAGCCAAGGCCATCCGCCTGTATTTCTCCAAAAATGTTGGCTCGGTTGGCTCGGCGGTCACATTGTGGGAGGCGTTCAAGACTGTGTTGCGGGGTGAGGCCCTAGCTCTCATTGCGGAGGCTAGGCGAGTTCGTGATGCCGACCTTGCGCATATTGAAGAAGAGGTCCTGGACCTCGAGTCCCGTTTGGGGCCTGAGCCCGACCCTTCTCTTTTACACGACCTCTCCCTTAAACAATCGGAGTACCATGATCTCGCCACGAATGCTGCCCTAGTTCTGGCTAAGGAACAGCAGGGCCGCATTTATGACGTTGGGGACAAGGCCGGAAAGTTGCTGGCCTGGTTGGACAGGCGTGAGATGGCTAGTCGGGTGGTGCCGGAGATCTTGGGCGAGGACGGAGTGACGGTCACGGACCCAAGTGCCATTGGCGAGTCTTTTGCTGACTACTTCCGGGGTGTCTATACTTCTAGCTCAGACCGCTCCGAGGCTGACTCGGCCGGGTTCCTCTCGACGATTGACCTCCCCTGTCTTTCTGACGAGGAACGTGCCGACATGGATCGGGATATAACCGCGGACGAGATTGCCTTGGCGATCCGTGCCTTGCGGTCGGGTAAAGCGAACGGCCCCAATGGTATACCGATCGAGTTTTACAAGATTCGACCGGACGTGGTTTCTCCTCATCTGAGAACTATGTTCCTGAGGGCTCGAGAGGAGGGTATCCTCCCCTTGGATCAACGACTGGCCACTATTGTGGTTATTCACAAGGAAGGAAAACCGAGAGACGTTTGTAGATCCTACCGTCCTATCTCTCTCCTCAACGCGGAGCCCAAGATCCTAGCTAAATTGCTTGCAAATCGGTTGATCGGAGTAATTAGTGACTTGGTGCACCCGGATCAATCGGGCTTTATTCCCCGCCGTAACACTGCCCTTAATCTGCGACGGCTGCATGGCGTCATGGCCAGAGCTCATACCCTGGAGGAACCGGCGGTACTTGCTTCTCTTGATGCCACGATGGCCTTTGACTCCCTGGAGTGGAGCTACCTTTGGGCGGTGTTGGCAAAGCTTGGGTTTGGACCGGGCTTCCTGGGCTGGGTGCAACTTCTTTATTCGTGCCCGATGGCTGCTGTCGCAGTCAACGGCCGCATGTCAGCGTCCTTCGCGCTTCATCGAGGTACTAGACAGGGCTGCCCCCTGTCACCTCTCCTGTTTGCATTGGCCCTGGAGCCACTTGCGGCCATGCTACGCTCGCACCCTGACCTGCATGGTATCACCTGGGCCCCGGGTTTTGAAGACAGGGTCTCCTTATAGGCAGACGACATCCTGCTTTATCTTACCTCTCCCTGTAAGTCACTTATTGTAGCATGTGACGTGCTCCGGCTGTTTGGGCGCTATTCGGGCCTGGTCATTAACTGGGCCAAGTCCTCCCTTTACATCCTGAAGGGGGACACGCCGCGCCTCCCTAGGGGTTGCAATATACAACTGGCCGGGCAAGGTTTTAAGTACCTGGGAATCTACATATCGGGTAGTCCGAAGGCGCGATATGACCACAACCTCCTTCCTCCTCTCCAACGACTGCGGAGAGATGTGGATAGTTGGCGCAAACTTCCGCTTTCTCTACTGGGCCGGGCGGCATTGTTTAAAATGATGTCCCTGCCTAGGTTCCTGTATGCCCTACAGAATACCCAGGACTTGGTCCCGGCTCGCTACTTCAGAGAGGTTGAGAGCTTGCAACGTGCCCTGCTCTGGGAGCGTCGTCCTCGTGTCGCCATCCAGAAGCTCACATTACCATGGTACGACGGGGGCATCGCTTTGCCGGACGTGCGGCGGTATTACTGGTCCTCTCAACTCACTGCCATCAACCATGGCCTTTATGGCCCCACGGACAGTCCGGGCTACGCTATGGACAGATGGCTTCTGCGTGGAGGCAATTACTACCGCGCCCTGTATTCCAGGTCCTTTGATCGGCGCCTCACGGGCCCGACCAAGGCAGCGGTTCACACGTGGCGGACGATTACTAAGATACAGGGCTGGCAGGGCAGACTGACGAGATTCACCCCTTTGTATGATTCTGATATCCTGGGCAAGCTCTGGCACACCAAGGGTTTTGATAAATGGGACCTTATAGGTATCTCCAGGGTGGAAGACATGGTTGCTAAAGGAGAGGTCAAGACCTTCTCCCAACTACAGGCCGAGTATCACTTGGGCGGATCGGAGTTTTTCCGGTACGCCCAACTGAGGCACGCGCTAAACGCCGCTAGGCCAGCGGAGGGCGAAATCCCTGAAAGCTCCCCCTTGGAGGACAGGATTTTGGACGGCCATATGCCTGATAGTGCCATTTCTTTGTCCTACAAGAAATTGATCAATGTTAGAATTGACCTCCTCCTGCGCTTGCGAGAACAATGGGTAGCTGACGGCCTGGAACTGGACGACGAGGACTGGCAGAGTGCTGTGTCTTCCCCTAAGGAGGTCGCCATTTCCTCGCGTCTACGTCTAGTGCAATTCAAGATCCTTCACCGGGTGTATGTCACCGGCCCCCGGCTTGTGCACATGGGCTTCTCGCCAGACGGCTTTTGTCGTCGTGGCTGTGGAGCCCTTGCTACCTTCATGCATATTCTGTGGGAGTGCCCTGTCATTGCCCCTTACTGGGAGAGAATACATCGTGTAATGAGGGAAGTGACTGGAGTTGAGTTGGCGGCAGAGGCGCGGAGGTGCCTCCTCAACATTTGGGAGCCGAATGATTATAACACGGCGCAGACTCGCTGGGCTACACTAGGCAACATGATCGCTAAGCGAGATATAGCGCAGAAATGGGGTTCCACCGCGGCCCCCCTGGTGGTGCAATGGAAAGCCAATATGGATTGGTGTATGCTACGGGAAAAGACGGTGTACGTTGCCAGGGGGAGACCTCAAACGTGGAACAAGGTGTGGGGGGCCTGGAATGCCTACAGGGGCGATTTGTGCTTACCACCGGAGCCTATTCCCCACGAGGAACACCTGTCACCGTGACCATTGACACCAGCTGTTTCATACTTACTGTAATTCTCCTGCTTTCCTTCCCCCCACCCTACATCCTACTATCCGTTCTTTTCTGGACTTCTACCTGACCTCCGATGCCTCCGACTGACTCATACACGTCTCTTTTACTCCATTGCATTTCTAATGCGCCCTTTGGCGTTTCTTTCTTGGTTTGGTTATCTTTATAAAATAATAAAAACAACCTGCAATGTCCTGCTGTAATTTGTTTTGCACCTTCGTCCTCCTGATACTATGCTGCCTTGCCTCCGGGATGTTAGGCTGAATAGCTGTGTGCTTTTATATAATAAAGGTTTTAAAAATTAAAAAAAAAATATATATATATATATATACATACATATAAATGTGCATTTCGGAAATAGCCTTGGCATCATTAAGGGATTCAACCATGAGATTAGAGTTAAAGATGGTGCTATCCCTATAAAACACAAGGTCAGGAGTGTTCCTTTCAGCGTGAGGGATGATTTGGAAAAGGAGTTGATGGGGTTATGCAAGAAAGGAGTCATAGAACCTATTGAGTCGTCCTTGTGGTTGTCTCCTCTTGTTGTCGCCAGGAAAAGGAATGGGGATTTGCGCGTCTGTGTGGATTTGCGCAGTCTCAACAAAAACATCTGGATTGATTCACACCCCTTACCAAAAATCACAGATTTGCTGTCTCTTACCAGAGGGGCTAGGTGGTTCACAAAGTTGGATTTGGCCTCCGCTTACCACCAGGTGGTGTTGAGTCAATCTTCTAGACATATGACTGCGTTTTTCTCACCTTTTGGCAGCTTCCAATACTGCAGGATGCCTTTTGGCCTTGCTTCGGCGGCTGCAGTTTTCCAAAGGTTGATGAGTCAGATGTTTAGAGACACTCCTGGAGTAATTGTTTTCCAGGATGATGTTTTAATTTTTGGCGAAAACAAGGTGGATCATGACTTTCTTTGAATCAGGTTCTGGAAATCATGCAAGAAAAAGGGATTGTATTAAAGAGAGAGAAATGTGTTTTCTTAAAAGAAAAAATGGAGTTCCTGGGTCATGTTGTTTCACATGAAGGTGTGGAACCACGTCCAGGTCTGGTGAAAGCTATTGTTGATGCTTCGCCTCCTGTTGATAAATCTGGCTTAAAGTCTTTCATTGGTCTCAGTGAATTTTACTCAAGATTTATCTAAGACTATGCGTCAAAAGTTCAACCTTTGACTAACATGTTGAAAAAAAATGTACCTTTTGTCTGGGATAAAAACTGTCAAGAAATTTTCAAGTGGATTAAGTTACAGTTAGTTGGGGACAGCATCCTCAAACCTTTCGATCCCAACAAAGAATGTGTTGTGACAGTGGATGCGAGTGGGCTTGGACTTGGGGCTGTTCTCACTCAGAGGAATGGCCAAATTGATAACACCATTGCATATGCTTCAAGGGTCTTGCGTGGGGCTGAGGTGAACTTCTCCGTCATTGAGAAGGAGCTTTTGGCTTGCTGGTGGGCGGTCAGGAAGTTTAATCCCTATCTCTGGGGTAGTCATTTCACGATTCGCACGGATCATAATCCTCTAGTTTCTATCTTGTCTGGAGAAAAGATTAAAGAGCACACCCCTAGGATTGCTAGGTTGTCCACCAAGCTCCTTCAGTATGATTTTGAGGTTGTTTATCTGCCTGGTTCAAAGAACGTCAGAGCCGACTATTTTTCTCGTTTCCCATTAGCTGATATTGATTCAGAGGCTGAAAAGGAAGATGATCTTGAGGATTGTTTTGTTGCGGCTTCTGATCTTGAAGGCATGTGTGCTATCAGTGAAGCTGAGTGGAAGAGGGAGTTATTGAAGGATGTGGTACTCCTTCAGGTTGTGGATTACCTCAAGTCTGGGTGGCCTAAGGAAAAAAATGTTTCAGGTCTTTTCCAAACTTTTGTCAAAGTTGCAGATGAGCTCACTGTTGAAGATGGGATTCTCATGCGGTGTGGTAGGCTTATTCCCCCTGAGACCTTGCGGAAGTGTTTGGTGGATGGTGCACATGAAGGACATTTAGGGAAAACCTTTACCAAACGTAGGTTGAGATATGTGTTTTGGTGGCCACAGATGGACGTTTGTGTTGATACTTTAGTTGACAATTGTGTCATTTGCAAATCCTCAGACAAAAGTCATAAGGTCAGGTCTCCTCCTTTGGAACCCGTTCAATTTCCTGAAAGGGCGTGGGAAAAGATTGGAGTTGATCTAGTGGGTCCTTTTAATCTTTTACCCCCTTGTTCCCGTTTTGCCATTGTTGCCATTGATTATTACTCCAAATGGCCGGAAATTCGTTTTATCAGTGAACCCACTTCTGCCTGTGTTATTTCTTTTCTGAAAGACATCTTCTTGAGGGAAGGGTTTCCTTCAGTTGTCATGACTGACAATGGTGTCCAATTTGTCAGTTGCAAATTTGAATCTTTTCTGAAACAGGGTGGTGTGGCTCATAAAAAAAGCTCCCTTTACCATCCCCAGGCCAATGGCCTTGTTGAGAGGATGAACCGTGTTCTCAACAACTGTGTCCAGTGGGCCATTGCCAGTAAGTGTGTGGTTGAGAATGCTGTGCGTTCCATGTTATGGTTTTACCGCACAACAGCCCATTCTTCTACCGGGGTTTCTCCCTTTGAACTCCTGAGGGGTAGAAAACCTTCCACTAAAATTTGTCCGGGCTGGATGTCAAAATGGGTTAAGATGGATGTTATGGATGGTGTTGATGATTTTGTCAGAGACAATGTCTCTGAGGCACAAAAGAAGCAAAAAGCCTATTTTGATGAACGGAAGAGATCTGCTCCCCATGATATTTGTGCGGGTGATATCGTTCGCATTAAAAATCCTGTTCATGTCACCAAGGGTAGAAGCAAATTCTCTCAACCATTTGTTGTTGATAAGGTCTGCGGCAATGCTGTACGTGTGAATAATAAGGATTGGTGGAATATCTGTAAAATTGTGAAGGTTAGTGGTAATGATGCCTTACGTTGTGTTCCTCAGTCCAATCCCACTTCTGTTCTAAATGACAAACGTTTTAGTACTGCTGTTAATAACGGAAATGGTAATGGTGTTGATGTTGCTTTTGTACCTGGTCCTCGCAGGAGTCATAGAGTGTGTAGGATTCCTGCCAGGTTCAGATAACTTTTTGCTTCTGTTCTTTCCTTTTCACTTCCAGTTGTGTTTTCCTTTTCCCTTTTCTCTACCTGTCTCACTTTCTGGTCTTTCTTCCTTTCCTTCTTTTCTTTTCCTTTCTTTCCCTTTTCTCTCTCCCTTTCCACCTACGACTGTTTCTTCTTTTGTTTTACAGAAAAGAGGATAATGTAGTATTTACTGTGCTGGGCCTTCCAGGCACCTGTACTTAGAACCTTTGTACCTGTTAGTTCTATGGTTTGTGTGAGAACGTTGCCTTCTGGCAGTTGAAAGCTGTTCCTGCTCCTCTGTCGCTGCGCTTCTCCTAAGCTGATTAAACCAAGACTTCAAGCTACCTTTGTGTGCTATCTACTTACTTACTACAGTAAGCTTCTCAAGGATATATATGTACATCACGCTTTACCTATTGGTAACCACCTGACATCAGATTTTGTGCACCAGACCGATTAACCTGGCAGAAGCTACAGGATTTATTAAAGACGGGGTGGGTGGGTTGAAATGAGAACGCGGCGGGGGCTGACCTTTTCATTTCCGTACAGCACGCGGGTGTCCCGTGTTTTAATTCCCCGCTTTGGCGGAAAAGGAATGCAGGGCTGGTCTGTTCAATCTGGAACCCTGCTTGTGGGGGGTCCAACTCCTCTGGGCCGCCCAAATCACACACCGCTGGAGAGACCCGGCTGCGGGATAGAAATTCAATAATCTAGCTTTTAATAAAGTCAGGTGTGGGGGAGGAGTACTTAATCACAGACACAGCTTGCGGCCCGCCACCCCCGCCACCTCCTTTCAGAACTGTGCCAGACCTCTCTGCTAGGGACCTCGAAAGAAACATATGGAAAGTTTACAATACGCATTTGTACTGTACTGTTCTCCCTTGATGTCAACTTGATTTTCCGCCCTGCGAACTGAACCCAGCAGATCCAACACATCTCGCTTTTTCCGCAGCTCAAGCAGACCCCACACAGGAAGGTTCACTCGATGACGATCTTGCTAGAAGTGGCCTGATTGACGGTTGGATATTTGACACTGGTATTAAACCATCGCTTCTGGATCCTGTTAATGGGAATGCTGAGTGTGATTGTTGTCCACGCCTGGTACAAGAGTCTCACAAGTTCAGCAGCTCTGTTACCTTCCAGTAGTTAACCATCATCTCGACAGGAGCTCTCTTTAAATTTGCCTTTTAACCAAATTCTTCAAGTCTGAGTAGAAACACATGTCTTGTCCCATCCTTTCACTGTGCCTAAATATATTACATTAAAACCTCTAGAAGCTATTGCTAGATATATAGTGGTATGTTATTGTTTTTGTTACATAACATATAATTTCATTGTTATTTAAAGGTACTATCAAGACTGCAATAAACTAATGTTAGGTATGTTATGTATTTAGCATAATATGCCAAACACGCTATTTGTAGAAACGTGAATGTTGCCTCCAGATTTCAGTTTCAAGTCTTAACGAAAACCACTTCGCCATTCATCATTCCGAGGCCGGTAAAAGAGTACCGTTTACATGAGTCAGCAACTCTTGTTGAGACATTGCAAGAGAGTGCCAGTGACACGATTCATGAATGATTTACTTATTTACACATTCACCAGGCGCCCAGGTTTTGTCACGACAAATTTAGGAAGTGTCAGTAAATTAAGCAGAAGCTATGGTTTTTCGAGAGGGCTGACTGGACTCAAAAGGAGGCCAGTGTTTATGTGATCCATTGGAGGATTAGTTGGCATCCATTATCAGGAAGTCATTTAATTAACAAAGATGATTGTGTTTGTAATAGATTGTTTTTTTGGGCGGGGGTGGGGGAGAGTTTTATATAGCGCAAACTCGACTGGAGATATCAGAGCGCTTTAAATGAGCACCAGTTGGGTTACAGATGTGTTAGATTTAAAAGTTGTATTCAATTCAAACATTTCACAAAAATATTCACAGGTTTCACACAGACTCCGTCGCAGCCGCACAGACCCACCGAGCTACCTGCCAGGCTGGTGCACGTGCTCGACTCGACTTGAAATGAATCGCATTTCCGCTCAGATCTGTGCCCGGGACCAGCTCTTGAATGTACCACTGTAAATATGTCAGGGTATTTTAATAAATGTAAACAATAAATAAAACTGGTTTCTTCTAAGCAGAAAATGACTCGCCTGAGAACAGAGCTGATATTACTTCTTATTTTAAGGAAAGTAGAAGTGCGATTCTGACATCTGAGCGGCCGCCATGGTGCCTAGGCTGCATTTTCTGAAGACTGCTGGTTAATTTCTGTTCTCCCACAAACCCCCTCTTTTCAGTGGCAGGAACAAAAGGCAATGTTTGCCGAATTTTGGCAAAGTAGGAAAACCAGTTCTTGTGGCGTTCGATCCAGTTTGGAGAGCTCGGTGTAAATAGCGGCTGTCCGGAGACTTCATGATAAAATGTAACATGTTTGCAGTTCAATTGGGAGTAAGGCTTCCAGGGTGGATCCGTTTAATTTTACTTGAGAACACATCTCTAAAGTTTAAAGCCAATTCGATCACGTTAAAAACAAGACAGCATTGTGGAGCTTCGCAAGTAAGCTACTGCCCGGGCGTCATCTTCGGAGGAATGATAAAAACAAACCTTGGGGGAAAAAAAAACGCCCACCGCTGGATGACGGAGAAAAGGGGAGGAGCTTAAAAAAACACAGAAACGCCCATGAATCTGTTCCCACAATGATTGACACATCTCTCTTTCAATGGCTAGCCTCCATTTATGGAGCTAGCCAATGGAAGAGAGAGGCGGGTTAAAGCCACAGTACTGGAAAACAAAACAAAAAATTTCGCCTGCGCGACTCTGCTGCGCAGTGAACGCCAGGCGAAACCTAAAAAGGGTAAACCAAGACAAGCCACTGGGACTTGGGTAAAGCTCAGTACAAAATAGGATCGGTCCCAGTTGTATATTTCGGGGAAAAACAATTGGCATTTATTCGATAACAAATCAGAATATTCAGTACAATATTATTTAATCAAATTGTTTGTCAGAACTGATGTACACATCCAGTATTAACCTCTTCGCCCTGGCGCAAATTCGGGCGCGGGTGGGGCTAGGGGATCGGCGTGGCGCTCCCTTACTCATGACAGCTCCATGCCGTCATGAGTCACGGGCAGCGTGTGCTCATGATGGCGTTGAGCCGTCATGACCCCGTACACTCACTAATTCGCCCGCACAGGCGGGGAATTAGTGCCACGCAGGGGGAGTGGGAGTTGATGGCGGCTCCACGCAGTCATGAGCACACGCCGCCCGTGGCTCATGACGGCGTGGAGCCGTCATGAGCATGGAAAGAGTTAAGTCTGGAGTTACATATCCAAAACAAGTGCCCCAAGTGGTGGGGGAGAAAATAGGGGTAAAGAAAGCAGTGTGCAATTGGTGAAGATTGGGAGAGTGGAAAAAGGTAGTGACATTAAATGAATCTAACCATTATATACATTTGAGGCCAGCGAACATCAGCATTAGTGTGCCCTAGTTTTTATTTGAACACACTGCTCTGTGGGCTCACATGGTACACTGTATGTATGATATATGAAAATATAAAAATAGGCGCTTTCTAAATAGACCCTTTTGCCTGACTTGTGCCATTGGATTGCGTTTAAACCGCAATACAAAATATCAAAAGTCCAAATACGTTAATCGTAAAATATCCTCTGCTGCTCTTGATGGATTTCCTCAAGAATGCAGACCCAAGAGAAAGTCTGGAAAGTTTTGAACAGGAATTTCTTGTGAAATATTTTTAGGGCATACACTCTGAACATGAATTATGTTATAGGCAGACTTAGGTAGTCATTTTACATTATTTGACTGATAGAATTTTCATAGATATTACCCCCCAAAAGACTTTTTCTCTTGAAGATGACTTATATTAGCTGCATCCCTTGCTGGAATGACCATGCGACTGTATAAAGGAACACAGGGGCATATTTACAAGCCCCTATCGCCACCACAATAGGTGCTTCGCCTTATGTACAAGCCAGCTTAAGCCACTTAACGTGGCTTAATGCTGCCTTGTAAAAAAGGCCCCTTTTCACACTGTACTCAGAGTGAAAGGGGAGGACAAGGAGTGTTGCAGTGGGCATTCCACCGCAACACCCATTGATTTTGACGCTACCTCCTATTTACAAGGGTGGCGTAAATAGGAAGCAGCGCCACAATTAAGAAATGGGAAAACCTAGTCTTAAAAAGGTGAAATGAGACAAAATGCTTTATTTCTCCTCGTTTTTGCTTTTTCCATGTGTGCTGCGTTGTGCAGCACACATTGAAACAGCAAATTGCCATTGATTGTTTATGTGCAGGAAGGTGTCACTTCCTGCACATAAACATTTTTTTTTAAATGACGTTTTGCAACTTCTATGTATGCTGCATTAAGCAGCACACATAAAAGTTACAAAATGCCATTTAAAGAAGGGAGACCTTCCTGCACAATCTTTCCCTCAACACAGACACTCTTGCACTATGGTGCAAGGGTGCTTGCATAGGCGCTTAGGTGCTAAGTTTAGCACCAGTGCAGGGGGAAATGCAGGGCTGCACCATTTTGGTGTAAATATGGTGCAGCCCTGTATTTAAGAAGTAGCTAAATGGAGCCTTATGCCAGGAAGGCTGCACTCCTTCACTTCGTTGTCAAGTCAAGTCAAGTCAGAGAATTTATATAGCGCACTACATACCCAGAGGGTCTCAAGGCGCTTAGGAAGGGGAGGAGGATTACTTGTCAAATATCCACGTTTTAAGTTGCTTTCTGAATGCTAGGTGGTTCTGGGTTGTAAATATGCCCCATAGTATCTCGCCACGGAAGACAACGGATACTATGCTGCTGATCTCTGTCACACAGGATTTTTTTCTGGTGGCTAAAAGGCTTCTAAGTCCTCCTAACATTTGTGAAATTTGTTGATGTTTGGCTGAAGATTTCCTTGGTTGGCCTTAGAGTCCAATATGTGTATAAAATGGACCTAAACAACTCAATTTCAGGTTCACGTAGATGTTGCGTAGGCTGTTCAGGTTACCCATTTTGGGTTTGTATAACTAAATGTTACTCAGTCTACAATCTAATCAAGAACATTTTAAAGTGTCCCTGATGGATTATCGGTCACATAGCCTGATAAATAAGAAATTCTGATATGGAACTAACATATTGTTATGTGTATTTCATATGTTCTACCACTCGCAATGAGATTTTCTCTGTTACAAAAAATTGTCTATGTTCATCACTGCAGTTTGGTCAGACACTAATATTGCTCATTCTCTTTTCAAGAATACATACATGGGATTTCTAGACTACAGACGAGAAACAATTCGAAATCTTAGAATCAGCCCCAGCACTTGCACCTTTAACCCCGGCGTCATGGTTGCTAACATGACAGAGTGGAAACGCCTTCGTGTCACCAAGCAGTTAGAAAAATGGATGCTGAAAAATGTGGAGTATGTACAAAGTGTTTTCTTGGTTTATTTGTGACTTTGAAAAAGTATTGCAAAAAATAAGAAGATGTTGTAATTGTTAAGTAATAAACAAACAATGCTATTTTAAGACCTCTGATTTTATCTTAGACTAGCAGCGCGTCCCGACCTTGTCCAGGAGCAATCAGGCTTCAGGGCCCCCGCCCGCCCCCCGCCTGCCCCGACATTGTCCGTGGGTCCCCCGGAGTAGCAGCCCGTCCCGACCTTGGCTTCAGGGCCCCCGCCCGCCCCGACATTGTCCGTGGGTCCCCCGGAGCCTTTCCTCATCTGCCGCACCTCCCCACGCTCCTGAGTTCACCGGTCCGCCGCTCCTCGCCGCTCCTCACCGCTCCTCCCTGCCTATCCGCCGCTCCTCACCGCTCCTCCCCACGCGTCCGCCGCTCCTCCCCGCGCTCATGTCCGCCGCTCCTCCTCACGCTCCTGGACGCCGCTCCTCCCCGCGCTCCTGATGTCAGCACGCACGTCGCGGCTGGTGCTACTTCCATGGGACTATTTTTTTTTTCTCGTAAATTTTTTAAATAACTTATATTTTTTTAATTTATATAGCCTATGTCCATCTGCACACCCTGACAATTACAACGATGTATCGGGTGTGTGGATTGGCGCTGTGGTTCCCGAGTTTACCCGCCTCAAAGGTTCAAAGTTCTTCCTTTATAATAGTAGTATAGATAGTGTCACATACATTTAGATTTTTAAATATCTTTTTCCGTTACTACATCTTGACCAGTCTCTAGGGTGAGATGTACAGAAAAAGGGCAAAGAAACAGACTTCTGTGCAGGTGTGAGCCTTCTGCCATACAGCCTTCTCAGAGAAGTTCCATGGGAATGGTCCCAAAGATTTTTCTCTTGTCAAGGTGTGACTTATTCCTGGAAATTCGGTAGTAAGTCACACCTACTCATAGAATGATGCTCATGAATTAGATTCAAAGGGCCATATGTATCATTCCAAATTGCAGTGATTCGCAGAATTTCGGCGTTTGCGATCGCAATTTGGCTCAGTGGTATGTATGAAAGAAAAACTGCCTCGCAAAATAAGGAATCACAAAATTTGCGATTCCTTATTTTCCAATTGCATTTAAGGAATCCCAAATTGCTATTCCTTAAATGCAATGTAAGAAGAACAGAAAAAAGTGCAATTTGGCCTTAAGGAATCGCAAATTACCACCAAATTTAAGTTGGTGGTAATTTGAGATTTCTTTGAAAAATGCACTTTTTGGCAATTTCCAAAGTGCCAAATGTCTGCCACATGTGCACACATGTACATTTCAGGGGTGTAACAGGGTGTTCTTTTGACACTCTTGAAATTGCATTCTCAATTTGCGATTCTCTAATTGAGAATTGCAAACTGAGAATGTCTTCCCATTTATTCCTATAGGCATCTAGGCCCATAGAAATGAATGGGGAGGTATTCCCTAATTGCGAATTGTAATTTGCAATTCTCAATTAAGGAATATGTAGGATTTGCAAAATTATTTGCAAATCCTACATACTAGGGCCATATGTATGAAACTTTGGTTTTGCGATTCTCAAATATCGATTTTTAGAGAATCGCTATTTGAGAATCGCAAACCGCTATGAATGTAGGATTTGCAAATAATTTTGCGAACCCTACATATTCCTTAATTGCGAATCGCAAATTGCAATTCGCAATTAAGGAATACCTCCCCATTCATTCCTAAGGGCCTAGAGACCCATAGGAATGAATGGGAAGACACTCTCAATTTGTGATTCTCAATTAGAATCCAGCGTGTCAAAAGGACACCATGTTGCACCCCTGAAATGCACATGTGTGCCCATTTGGCACACATACATGCCCTAAGGGCATGTTTGTGCGCCACATGCCACTTAGAAAATGCATAAAAGTGCATTTTTCAAAATAATTGCAAATTACCACCAACTTGAAGTTGGTGGTAATTTGCGATTCCTTAAGGCCAAATTGCATTTAAGGAACAGCAATTTGTGATTCCTTAAATGCAATTGCAAAATAAGGAATCGCAAATGTTGCGATTCCTTATTTTGCAAGGCAGTTTTTCTTTCACACATACCACTGAGCCAAATTGTGATTGCAAACGCCGAAATTCTTGCGATCACAATTTGGAATGATACATATGGCCTATAGCGTTTTGCGATTATCAAATAGCGATTCTCTAAAAATCGCTATTTGAGAATCGCAAAACCAAAGTTTCATACACATAACCCAAAGTTCCTTGTTGTAGCGATGATCACACTGTTTTCTGCAATAAGTATATCTCTGACACCTTTTTCCAAATAAACGCCTGTCACTGCTCATAGATACACTAAGAGGGCATACGTTACTGCATAATCACAGAGGGGAAAGTTGTCAAGATGCCAGTAGTCCACAGGAGCCGATGCTGGTCCAAACGCCCCTCCACCTCAGTTGCCGCCCAACAATAAATGTTGTAGCAACCCCTAAAGTAGAAGGGAAAGGGGAAGTGGATAAAATAATAAACGAGAGAGAGAGAGAGACAACCTATGGTGATGGATGCGACACCTCTTCTGGTTCTGTCAGGCCCTTGAGTTGCGTCCTGCAGGGAAAGAAATACATGTACTACACTGTATACTAACTTACAATACTCTACTATCACTTATGAATAAGTCTTACCCCAGAACCATAGGCTATTGCTGCTCTCTCTGGATGGGAATTTGACTCTCTGAATCTGTAGTACTGTAATTATACAATATCACACATTAGTACATTCCTATACCTTTTTATACCTGGGTTTTTTAACATGAGTTTTTGGAATTAAATTACCTGTCACAGATTCAGACGCTTTTATATATATCTTCAACTGTTAGGCTTCTGAGTACTGCCCTAGTTAAGTATTGTCACTAAGGAGTTTTTAGAAGTTCCGTATAAAGTAACCAGAAAATAAGAAATAAGAGTTCTGAAGCACTCTTTAGGTTGGGATGGTTTAAATTGCCGTTCTCCAGCAGGTGGCACTGAGAACTACTAATTACTCAAAAGACAGTCTCTGACGTTCAAAAATGTTGACTAGAAACAGGTGCCAATTCTGTTTACACTCCGTGTTGAAATGTTCCAAGATAAAAGTTCACTTTCTTTAATTAACAAAGATTTCCTTACTTGAATCCCTCGTTGCGCATGCGATAGTTTTACAATTCTTTTCTTGCTGTGAAAACTCAATAAACACTGAACTCTGGAAAACGCGGCTGCTCTCGGTCAGGATACAGTTGAAGTGCGCAGATTGAAATCGAAGCACGCGCTTCATGCAGCTGCGAGTCGCGTGATCTTAAACACTAGAGCGGCAACCCTTGCGCCTAACACGGCGCCACGCACTCGCCATTTTCTGTCCCTGAGCTCTAATACTGAGCAAGCACCGTCGTAGGAAATAACCAGACACCACATGACGTTTTTTCCAATGTCGATGTTTTAAAGGTTTTTGTCTAAGAAGACCCTTTTTGTGGAAATATCTGTTCATGTAAACTGCTGCCAGAGTGGTCTTGACAGTACCTCCCTCCAAAGTGGGTTCCCCCAAATTGGGTTTCTGTGGGTATGCCCGGTGATAATTTTTTACCAGTCTTGGAGCATGTACATTCGTGGATGGCTCCCAAGATCTTTCCTCTGGTCCGAAGCCCTTCCATTCCACCAAGTAATACAATCTCTTTTTTACAATTTTGGAGTCCAAAATCCTACTAACTTCAAATTCTTCACCTGACTCCAACCTTATGGGTGAAGGAGTTTCTTTGAGTCTGGCATTTTCTGGGTTCTTTTTCAGAAGGGAAACATGGAAAGTTGAATGGACTTTTAAGGTTTTTGGAAGCATAAGTTTCACTACCACTGGGTTTATGATTTTTGACACCTTAAAAGGACCTATAAACCTTGGCTGGAACTTCCTATTCCCTTTTAGTCTTAAATGTTTAGTGGATAACCACACCTGATCACCCACCTCAAAACTTGTTCCAACCCTCCTTTTTTTGTCAGCTTGTTTTTTATATGACGCCTTTGCCTTACTCAGATTCTTTTGAGCCCTATTGTAAGATGCTTTTAAGTCTGCCATAACTTTAGTGATTTCGGGTACAGTCTCATCAAATTTGCCCACTATCAGATTTGGATGTCTGCCTGAATTAAGATAGAAGGGTGAATAACCAGTGGAATCATGTACCGCATTATTGTAAGCAAATTCTGCGGTCCACAGCAACTCTGACCAGTTCCCCTCCTGTTCCAACAGATAGAGTCTAAGATATTGTTCTAGTTCTTGATTTACTCTCTCTGTTTGGCCATCTGTTTCAGGATGGAAACTGGTGGAATATTGTGTGTCCACCCCCAGATTGTGCATGAATTTTTTCCAAAACTTTGATATAAATTGTGACCCTCTGTCAGAAATAATAATCTTTGGAATTCCATGAACTCTAACTACGTGTTGGTTAAAGATCTGCACTAACTGCGGGGCTGTGGGCACAGACTTTAAAGGAATGAAATGTCCCATTTTGGAAAATGAATCGACCAGCACTAAGATGACAGTATGGCCCAAACTAGCTGGAAGATCTACAATCAGATCTAATGTCACTGTGTGCCAGGGATATGGTGCATTGGGCAAGGGTTGTAATAATCCCTGTGGGGCTCTTCTACTTGGTTTACCCTTAATGCATAATTCACAAGTCGATACATACTGTCCTATCTGAGCCGCCATGCCTGGCCACCAAAAATGCCTCTTGACCAACTCCAATGTTTTCTTTACTCCACGATGTCCAGCTAGACGATCATCATGACAACTTCTCATGGCCTTCTCTTGCATTTCCTCAGTAGGCAAGTACAATTTGTTTTCATAAAATGGTAGACCACCTTCTACCGATTTCTTGACATCTGAATCAGCCCAGTTTTTAAGTTCATCAGAGTGGTTTTTTAAGATATCCTCAGTGAATTCTTGTAAATGAATTGCCCCGATGATTTTGTTCATAGGAATGATGGGTTCTGGAAGTGAAGGCTTAGTTTCCACCGCAATATTCATTCTAGATAGAGCATCGGCTTTCCCATTTTGAGCTCCTGGTTTATAAGTGATTACGAAATCAAACTCTGAAAAGTATAAGGACCATCTTAGTTGTCGAGGGGTGAGTGTTTTTGTAGACTTGAGGAATTGTAAGTTTCTATGGTCAGTGAACACTGTCACACAATGTTTGGCTCCTAGCAAATAGTGACGCCAATCCTGAAATGCCTCTTTGACTGCCAACAACTCTTTGTCCGCAATTGAGTAATTGCATTCTGGCTCAGATAACTTCCTTGAGCGGTATGCCACAGGGTGAAGTTGTCCAGTGCATTTATCTCTTTGTGACAAAATTCCGCCCGTAGCAAAATCTGAAGCATCCGTTTCCACATAAAATTCTTGATCAGGATCTGGGTGCATTAAGACCGGGGCGGTCACAAAAGCCTTTTTTAAGGTTTGAAAAGCCACTTCCGCTTCATTGGACCATTCAAATTTCTTTCCTTTTTTCAGCAATTGAGTTATAGGTGAAACCTTGTCTGAGAAGTTGGGAATAAATCTTCGATAGAAATTAGCGAACCCAATGAAGCTTTGTATCTCCTTCACGCTTTTTGGCGAAGCCCAATCTTGAATGGCCTGAACCTTGGAATCGTCCATCTCCACGCCATCCGCCGACAGGACAAAACCCAGAAATTCCACTCGTTCTGCATGAAACAAACACTTTTCCAGCTTTACGTACAATTGATTTTCTAACAACCTTTTCAGCACTGCTCGTACGTGTACCACATGTTCCTCTATACAATTGGAGAAAATCAAAATGTCATCAATGTATACGACTGCCACTCGATCCAAGAACTCTCGTAGGACATCGTTGACCAAGTGCTGAAAAGCTGCGGGAGCATTACTCAACCCATAAGGCATCACTTGGTATTCGTATAGCCCATACTTAGTCCTGAACGCCGTCTTCCACTCATCTCCCTCTGCAACTCTTACCAGATGATACGCTCCTCGAAGGTCTAACTTGGTATAGATCTTAGCCCCTTTTACTTGATCTAGAAGTTGAGAAATTAGAGGCAGGGGATATCTGTTCTTCACCGTGACCTGATTCAAGGCCCTGTAATCGATACACGTTCGAAGAGTCCCATCTTTCTTAGGCCGGAAAAACAGAGGCGAAGACACCGGTGAATGAGATGGTCTGATGAATCCGATTTTTAAATATTCGTCCAAGTATTCTTTGAGGTAAAGATTCTCGTTTTCAGTTAACGCATAGATGCGACTGCAAGGTAATATAGCCCCCGGTTCCAGTTCAATTTTGCAGTCGTACTCCCTATGAGGAGGTAATTTCTCTGCATTTCTTTTGTCGAACACATCAATTAGATCATGATACTCTTTAGGTATTGACTGGGTTTCTACGACACAAGCGCTTGCACTGAGCACTGCAAGGGTTGAAACTGGGGACTCCACTGTTTTAGGTCTGATTCCAGAGGAACAGTTCAACTGACAATGTTCAGAATTCATTTTCACTGTGCGACGCTCCCAATCGATGGTGGGGTTGTGCTCAGACAACCATGGCAATCCCAAAATTAATTGAAATTGGGGAGCATCAATAAGATTAAATCTTATAAATTCCCAATGGCCTTGCAATCCCACCAACTCCAATGTCTCTGTTTCTTCCACAATAGGGCCCGAGGTGAGGTTGGTATCATCAACTGCTTTCACAACTTCTGGGTTTTTCTTCTTAATAGAGTTAATGCCCATTTCCTTGGCATAGTTCAAATCGCAAAAGTTTCCCGTGGCTCCCGAATCAATCATCACAGATACTCCTCTAATCTCGTGCGAACCAAATTTCACTGTAAAAGAGACGGTAAGATGAGGGGCCGACGACTGCAAGGTGTTGATCAATTGTTGAGGCTCTTGAGTTGACTCACTGCTACATCCCACCAGGGCAACTCCCTCTACTGGTGGGATCTGTCTTTTAACCCTTGGTTGAATTTTGGTTTTTTAGGGCATTCCTTCACAAAGTGCCCTGAAGCCCCACAATAAAGACATAGTTGATTATTCCTCCGCTTTTCTTTCTCCTCTTTGGACAGTGGCCCTCTTATCAACCCAATTTGCATAGGTTCTTCACCAGTATTCGCCTCAGTCTTGTTACCTTCAGTTTTTATTCGATCTAATCGGGGTATGAATGGTTTCAAATCTTTTCTTTTCTCGGAACGTCTTTCATACAGTCGATGATCTATTTGAAGAACCAAGTCAATTAGCTCTGAAATCTCTTGGGGCCTCTTAGGAATTTGTGCGAGAGCGTCCTTTAAATCATCCTTGAGGCCACGATAAAATATAGCGGAGCGCTTCTCATTTGGCCAGTCAGTTTCTACAATCAATCTGTTGAACTGAGCTATGTAAGCAATTAAATCGCGATTCCCTTGCTTGATATCCAAAAGTTCATTATCTGTAGCTTGATTTGCTGTTCTTCTGTCGAATATCCTCAGGAACTCCTTCTTAAAACGCTCAAAATCATACAAAGCAGGATCGTTGCGAGTGATCAAGGGCATGGACCAGGCGGCGGCATCACCACTCATATACGACAGCATGAAAGTGACCCTAACATGATCCTCCTTAAACACCACTGACCTGCACAAGAAATGCAGTGAGCACTGAGTAAGGAAGATTTGGGCCTTATTAGGATCCCCACTGAACCTTTCCGGATTAGCTAATGGAACTACCGGGGCCACTGAATGTATAATTTGTGTAGTTGCTTCAGCAGCAGAACTGTTTATAGGACTTAATCTAGGCAGGGGGGTAGTTTCCGCCATTTGTAATTTTACCTGATGAGTTTCTTGTTGGGAATGTTTTATTTCATCTCTAAGGGCTCTATTCTCTTCAGCTGATTGAGATAACTGATTTTGCAATCCCTCTAATATTTCTGCTAAGGATTTTAAATCCAACCCCTCAGCCATATCGACCCAGGTGGACGTAGCGGCACTTCAATCTGTCAAGATGCCAGTAGTCCACAGGAGCCGATGCTGGTCCCAACGCCCCTCCACCTCAGTTGCCGCCCAACAATAAATGTTGTAGCAACCCCTAAAGTAGAAGGGAAAGGAGAAGTTGATAAAATAATAAACGAGAGAGAGAGAGAGACAACCTATGGTGATGGATGCGACACCTCTTCTGGTTCTGTCAGGCCCTTGAGTTGCGTCCTGCAGGGAAAGAAATACATGTACTACACTGTATACTAACTTACAATACTCTACTATCACTTATGAATAAGTCTTACCCCAGAACCATAGGCTATTGCTGCTCTCTCTGGATGGGAATTTGACTCTCTGAATCTGCAGTACTGTAATTATACAATATCACACATTAGTACATTCCTATACCTTTTTATACCTGGGTTTTTTAACATGAGTTTTTGGAATTAAATTACCTGTCACAGATTCAGACGCTTTTATATATATCTTCAACTGTTAGGCTTCTGAGTACTGCCCTAGTTAAGTATTGTCACTAAGGAGTTTTTAGAAGTTCCGTATAAAGTAACCAGAAAATAAGAAATAAGAGTTCTGAAGCACTCTTTAGGTTGGGATGGTTTAAATTACCGTTCTCCAGCAGGTGGCACTGAGAACTACTAATTACTCAAAAGACAGTCTCTGACGTTCAAAAATGTTGACTAGAAACAGGTGCCAATTCTGTTTACACTCCGTGTTGAAATGTTCCAAGATAAAAGTTCACTTTCTTTAATTAACAAAGATTTCCTTACTTGAATCCCTCGTTGCGCATGCGATAGTTTTACAATTCTTTTCTTGCTGTGAAAACTCAATAAACACTGAACTCTGGAAAACGCGGCTGCTCTCGGTCAGGATACAGTTGAAGTGCGCAGATTGAAATCGAAGCGCGCGCTTCATGCAGCTGCGAGTCGCGTGATCTTAAACACTAGAGCGGCAACCCTTGCGCCTAACACGGCGCCACGCACTCGCCATTTTCTGTCCCTGAGCTCTAATACTGAGCAAGCACCGTCGTAGGAAATAACCAGACACCACATGACGTTTTTTCCAATGTCGATGTTTTAAAGGTTTTTGTCTAAGAAGGCCCTTTTTGTGGAAATATCTGTTCATGTAAACTGCTGCCAGAGTGGTCTTGACAAAAGTACTGCAGGCGCCCAACAATGTTGGCAGAGCAAACCGTCAGTTCATACTCAGTCCTGTAGGGTTTGAGTGCCCGTGTACACCATCTGGTGCTGACTTTTGCTGGGCGGTTTGTATAGCTGAGGGATGCAGAGATCTGCTACCAAAAAGACAAGGGCGGTGTGGGCCTTTTGTCAAGGAAAGCATTGATTTTATGTATCTTTATTTATTAAAACAATTATAAATGCAAAGCACTAACCATCGAAGAAGAAAGATGCTGCATAAAGTAGGAACTATGAATATAGCTACAAATTGTGATCATAGTAGGCCAGGCCAGGAAAGGACAGGCAGGTCAAAAATCTGGAAACAGAATAAAAGAAATAGAAAGAGGGAGAAAAGGAAAACCACCCAGAGCTCTTGTTCATATAACAAGATAGAGTTAATCCACCAAGGATGGGAATGGCACTTTAATACTAGAATGAAATATTATCTGCTGGGCACTGAGAATGTTAACTAGGGTGGCACACCAATTCATGGCTCAGAAGAGGGCACATTTCTAGATAAGTGTTCTGCCAGCAAGCTTACAAGCAATGGGCGAGGGTGATTAAGAAAGTGGGTTGTTAGTTAGGAAAATTCAAGCCCTTCACAAATAATAAGTCTGCAACCTTTTGTCTATTGGTAACCAAGCACTCCTTTGTAGG
This sequence comes from Lissotriton vulgaris, assembly GCF_964263255.1. Classification (NCBI taxonomy): domain Eukaryota; kingdom Metazoa; phylum Chordata; class Amphibia; order Caudata; family Salamandridae; genus Lissotriton; species Lissotriton vulgaris. The sequence continues at coordinate 1,814,468,517 of NC_141685.1, forward strand.
ACTTGTCTCTCTCAGGATAGCGCAGCAGAGCACTCCAGAACCTACTCAGCTGAGGTGGTGTGTGCTAGTACCCCAGTCTGCAGGCATGCGATAAACAACAGCCAATAAATCATTGTCCAGTGAGTGTTTTTCTTAAACATATATCGACTCTTGGTAGCCGGTAGCAATATAGAACAGGATCAGGTTTATTAACAAGGTAGAAGTAACAGGATACATTTCTGGTTGCCTTTGTTGGCATTATTGGGTTCTATGTCCTGCACCCTGCTGTGGTGTTCCAGGCTTACTTGAAGGAGTCCTTTGTGGAAGGCTCTCACTCTCAGGGCTGTCGCTCCCACCCACGGCGTCCTGCTTTAGTGGGCGGGGCTGGTGGATCCAGCGCATTTTAGTGTGGTGTTGTTGTGGCTGATTTTAGTGGCCCCAGCCTGTTTGCTCTGCATTAGAAAGCATGGCCAGGGAACTCCAGGTTTGGCATATTGGAGTCCCTCGCCCATTGCTCTTGGTGTTAGTGGGCGGTGCTTGGGGGACTCCACATACTATCCGCCTTGCTTTTGTGGGCGTATTGGTTGTTTTCCTCTTGCCAGGACTTGCAAAGCTGTTGTTACGGCAAAAGGGTTGGGTATGCAGTGGCCTGTTTTGTTTCCCCCCAGCACAGTGTTTGGGGGTTCCAGTTAGTTTGCCCACCACACTTCCCAGCTCTCTGAATGCCATTATGTGGTATGTCGCAGGAGGTAGCGTTTGCTTCCTCATGTTTTTGGCATACTGGGTGATTGGATTGGTTGGTGTATTGTGGATGGTGCTACATTGGGGCCATCGGAAGTGGTACCAGGCCCTTCTGTGCACCCTTCATTGCCTTCATTTCTGGCCATGATTAGGCTATGGAGGAGGGGGACTATGCGGCCCGGGCAACCTCCACTTACTGTCCCCAGGATGGATGTGTTTTTGCCTGATAGGGAGTGCCAGAGGGGTCATTATGTCTAGGATTCTGGTCTTGCAGACCTACTGAGGCCTCTTAGTGAACTATAGTCTCCCTTCATCTAGCAAATCAGATGGCCTCATTTCAGCCAGTTGATCCCGGGACTGTACCCTTACATCATGCTGTTCGGGCTGGGTCTGCTTTCTGCCTCTGGTGGCACAGGCTCCTCCAAGACAAGGGTTTGACCACTGTGGGGAGTTGTGTTTGTGCTCATTGTCAAAGGTTCTTTTCCTGGCGATCTTTCTTCCTTCTGAGGTAACAATAAACATCTGTTGTTCAGTGCAGAGATGTCTTTCTGGATGGATGTGCGCTTTGCTTATAGATAGACATGTTCTGTTAAACGGGTGCTGTTGCATGTACGGAAGGTAGTGGACGATTCCTGTTTTCCTCTCTTTCTTTCAGGGCGATGTCCTGTAGCCATGTTTGCAGCTGCTTTTCCGTCTGTGGTGTTCTCAAACATTGGGGTCCAGTGGCTCATGTTATTGAACATGAGTTCCAATCTCTTCCCAAGTTTGGTATGATATGCAGTGGTGGTTGTACCCTGATGCTCTCACCAGTAGGCCTCAATTGGGTCTGCCCCATCCTGCGTGGGGTTTGGTTCTGGGGCAAGTCTCTCCATTTTTTCCATCTGGTGGGCCTTAGCATATGTTCAAGCTGCTCTGTTTGATTTCCTCCCATTAGTTGGGGGTTATGGGGTGTGTATTCAGTCAGACACCCTGGTATCAAGGTCTTATGTGTGTCATCAAGAGGGGGGGTGGGGGTGATGGGCCTGCTGTTCGCCTCAGTCTCCACGGAACACACACTTGCTGCTGCTGAGTTCTGCTTCCGAGTGTCCCATGACCTGATGGGTGTCTGCCTGCATGTTCCCATCCATCTGGCTGGTCAGCAGTTTCTTCATTTTGCTGTGGGCTCACGCAGCTACCGTTTCCAGGTGCTTCTTTTTTGGCACCAGGGCGTTTTTCTGACCCTCTTGGCCCCTCTGGCTCAGGGTATTCAAGTCTACCCATATCTTACTGACTGGTTCAGTGTCTCTATCTTTCTCTAAGCAGTGAAGAAGGTGTGTATAGTCTATCATCTTCTGGATTCTGTTGGTTTTTTTTCACCCGCAGGTTGTCATCCCTATGCCCATCTCGGTCTCTGTTGTTCATCTTTGCCTTCTTCCATCTGTTCCATCTGTTCCACCTTCTATCCTGGTTTCATTCCCAACCTTAGGTATCTGCCTGTCACTTCCTGTGGAGTCTGGGTGAGATGGCCTCCGCACTGCCTGTGGTCTCTTGTTCCCGTCTCCATTTCTTCACTGGTTTCCAGCTTCTCATTGTTGGGTGGCATTCCTTCCCCTCCGGAGGTCGGGAGTCTCTCTGGTGATGGTCTTGATCCTTTTCCCTTGGTGGTCTTGAGGACTGATGCTTGCACCTGGGGAGAAGGATTCTAATTTTTGGGCTCTCCAGTCCTCGTACTGGTGCGACTTGATGGTGGTGTGACAGGCGCCGTCTTTGCTTCACTCCTCTCCTTTGGCACTGTGCTGTCTGTGTTTGGATCACCAGCCTTGTCGTTCATGCTTTTGTTGACCAGCAAGGGGAGATGCGCCGGCCTCTGTTTTCCATTTACCCTGGGGGATTGGCCTGTTGGCCTTGGGGAGTCTCCGCTCTCTCTCTGCAGTCTCTCTTCCGGGGGTGGTGAAGGGGAATGTGTTTTCTTTGTGCTGGATGTGCTGTTTCTTTCCAGGTTCAGCCTTCCCTGTGTCTATTTGCCTCATCAGTGTTGGCCATTCTCCCTTAATTTGAGGACTGCTTCCCTAGAGTTTTGGCCAGGCGATATGTGCTTTCTCCTTCCCTTTGCCCTTGCTTTCCTGGGTTCTCAGGGGGATTCGAGTGGTGCAGACGGGGTTTCTTATGGTTGTTCAGTATTGGTCTCAATGCCGTCTTTTACCCTTCTTGAGGGCTTGGCAGTTTTGCTGCATTGGTGGGTTCCCATACGCTCATCCCCCCTGCTTGCTCCTCTTCTCTGCATGCCCTCTCTCCTGTGCCTCTGGCTGGGAGTTTGGCACATGTGAGGTTTTCCCTGTTGGCTCTTCGCCCCAACGTCTTGCGGTCATCCATGGAGGGTCTTTGACTATTGGTGTAGGGGAAAGGGTCTGTCTCCTGTTTCCTGTCCTTTGGTCAGGGTGTTGGGGTTTTTGGGGGGATGGTGTTGTGTTGGGCCTACCGATCTCTGACTCCTCCTTTCTCTGTGCCCAATGGGCCTCAATTTTGGCCTTCAGGGGCTCAGTTATGTCTTCTTTCTCTATACCAGGGGCTCGCTTTTGTGGACTTTGTTTGCTTCGGGGTCCTGTCTGCTGCTCTCCGGACCCCACCCAAGGTCTTCCATTGGCGCTTCTGGCATTTGTCTAGTCCTCCTTTGCACCCCTGGTTTACCTCGGCCTTGGGGGTCTTTGTCCTTTCTGTGTCTTCTCTTGACACATCTTCTGTGGAGTTGGGAGTTCTCCTATTCTCTGAATATGCTGTGGGCCCTTCGCATCTCCCTGGGCCATTCCAGTGCATTCGGGCTGGTGGCTCGCTTGTGTGTCCCCTAGGGGTTTGCTGGGAGGGGTCTTGGGCCTTCTTTTTGCAGTCTGCCCCGAGGGGTGTTGTGCTCTGTTGTCTTGTCTCAGATGGTTGCTCGCCATCCTTTTTCCTTTTTTGGCTCAGTGGCAGTCCCTTCAGAGTGTTTCCTTGTCCTTGGCAATGTTTTGGGGTGTGTCACCATGTGGTGTTAGTAATGCTGCTCAGTGGGCTTTTTCCCACACCTATTTACCCCACTGCAGTCTACCGTCTTGGGATGGCTGCGTCCACAGAGTTTGGCACACATATTTTGCTTTGTGGTTTTTTTTTTTTGCATTTCCTATCATGTATGTTGCATCATCCTTGGTGTCTGTGTAAATCAATCACCATGCGCTTGGGTATGGGCTCATGCGTAAGCAATGGGACGGGAAGACGGACGAGGAGGTAATGCCCGGTTACTCACTGGTTAGCTTCATTACTCCGAGTCCTGGCCTTCTTATTCCATTCCTGAGCCCATTCCTCCCTCATATCCATATGATGTGCTTCCCCCTTTATGCATGCTGGGTAGGTGGCGCCATATTGGAGGAAGTATTTTGTCCTCAAGTAGGTAATAGTTTCTGTGGAGCAGGCGAACTGCTCATGCACAAGGAATGGAATGGGAAGACCAGGATACGGACTAACAAAGATTACCGGCGAGAAACTGGGCATTCTTTATTAGGCATCTCATTTTATCGAAAAGATACAAAGGCAGTCACCATTGGTGACAAATGTAACCTCTGCTTAGTTGTGAATATGGAGAATCCTAAATCTTAATGTTAAAAAGAACACCAAGATCTCTCTGTAAAATTTCCAGCATCGCTATCTCCCACAATGGATCGCAGTCCACGAAGTCCGCTACCACTTGTGCATCTTTTAAGGAGCACAGAGTACCTTTTCACCAAACATAACGTTGCAGCTGATTACCTACATTCTGACAACTTGCACTTTTGTTCCTTGATCTGTATGGAAATCCACATGGAGACAGGAGTGCAGGTGATGATCATGCATCCAGGTATTCATGCATGCTGATAGCATTTTACCAAATATTGTTGCTAACGTAACTGTTAGCTGCATTGGGCTGCACTTTACTGGTATATTTCAATTGTACATTTTATGAAAGATTGTTAACTCTGCGCCTATTGTTGCTCGACATGTGTCTCCTCCTTCTGGTATGGTATTGGCAATTTAAAAAACATGGCGCTCAGATACCAGGTTCTGATCAGTAAAGATTAAGGCAAACTCTGCTCATCTTGTCCTAGAGTCTTGTGTTTCGGGCTATGGTTAGATAGTGGTGTTACTGCAGTATTGGGATGTATGTGCATGCCAATCGTTCTTACATGCTCACATTACCTGAAGTGTCCCTTAAATTAGAAACTTAGTGCCTGGAGGCAGATATAGACCACACAGCTCATCCTACCTCTCTCTTTCCTGCCTTCTGTTAACACACAGGTTCTGGAATAGCTCCAACTCTAGTCTTGCTTTCAGAATAATTGAATATTGTGAAATCCCCAGAAAGAATTGACTGCTTTAATTATTTTTGGTGATGTCGCCAATGTGTTCCATCTGTACCAAATAACAAATATGCGCAACTGCCAACATTGCTTGTTCGATGTAAAAATCCCTGAAAAAATACTTTAACCTATGGTGGCAAACTTGTGTATTGTTTGAATCCAGATATATTGGTTGGCGTTTAGCACAAACTGCAGTATGGGCGAGCGTCGATGTAAGACTGAATTTGCCTGTTAATGAGTGTGAATGTTAAACAACCTAATTGCAAAACATACAAGGGACCGCCGCACTCCAAGTGTACTAGGTTCCGCTGAAGTAGTTCAAAGAACGAGGGTTCGTTTAGGGTGCTCAGGATGTTGTCCCTGCTGTCCAAGAGAGACAAAGTGAAAGAAACAGAAAAGAACCTTGTGGGCACAAGGTGAATAACCTGATCACTCCTATATGCTAAATGAAGCAATAATCTGGTACTTTGTAAGTATGATGATTAGTTTTATTCACTATGTATCATCTTTGAGTTCAAAACAATTTCAGAATAAATTTCAAAAGTTCTCCATATGATTGGATATCATGTTTTCAGTAATAATGTTCCAAAGTATCCAAACGTAAATCACAATCCGAATGAATAATTGTAATCCAAATGACAAGGGTAATCAAAATCCCCGATGCATTTCGAGCATCCAGCTCTTCGTCAGGGGGTTAAAAGAGATGAATGTGAACTACGGCCTTATCCAGTGACCGCCATGGGGAAATACGGATGACTGGATAAGGCCGTAGTTCACATTCATCTCTTTTAACCTTTACCCCCTGACGAAGAGCTGGATGCTCGAAATGCATCGGGGATTTTGATTTATTCTGAAATTGTTTTGAACTCAAAGATGATACATAGTGAATAAAACTAATCATCATACTTACAAAGTACCAGATTATTGCTTCATTTAGCATATAGGAGTGATCAGGTTATTCACCTTGTACCCACAAGGTTCTTTTCTGTTTTTTAAACAACCTAATTGGACATAGCTCTGAAATGGAACATAAAAAGTTATTTCTCAAACCTCGGCAGTAGCACAAGGATATTAGGGATAGATGAGAACCTTGGCATGGCAAACATAGGCTGTGTGTATTCTTTTGTGGGTCCCCTGTTATTACTGTTGGTTTTAGGGCTCTGTAGTAAACAATCTGCGTAGACTGCACATTAGCTCTACCCACTGAAAGAAAGAAGTACTGTAGTACAGACAGTCTGCACTTGTAGTTCACATATGAAGTATATTTTAAAACACTTTTAACAGGCAATGCAAGAGTGGAACACTTATGGAATGCTGATTCACTAACACTTGTTTCTCTATTTTCTACAGGGAAAATCTTTACAGTAGCACCCTGGGCGGGGGCGTGGCCACTCCACCTATGCTCATCGTGTTCTATGGAAAGCATTCTGTGATCCCTCCTTTGTGGCACGTGAGGCACATGGGTAAGTAGAGTGACTTTCTTGACACTGGATGGCACTCACCTGTGTACAGGAAAGTAAGCGCAGAGTGGACTATTTTGCTTCAGACCTGCACAATAAAGTACCATAATTAGATAAATAAACTCTCCTCAGTACCAACCTGGGCATGGCTGCCTAGCTGACAGGCCCCAATATAAGATTCTTCAATGGTCTAAGTCATACATATTGTGCTGGGGTTGGCACTGCTGTGGCCACATATGCATGTGCAAGAGCCAGGTATCCTGCATACTCTTGTACTGCCAGGAAGAATAAGGTACTGTGCAAAGGTGGATGCCCACTACTTATGGTACATGTCTGTCCATGTTGGCAATGGCATCCCTCTGTTCCTGCAGCAGATGACATACCTCAACACTAGCCACTAGGGGCCTTATTTATGAAGGCCTTGCGTCAGTTTTGCGCCGCCGGTGCGTCACTTTTTGTTATTCACCAGCGGCGTAAAATATGCGCCTTGTTGCGCCATATTTAAAAAGTGGCGCATCTAGGTAGATGCGTCACTTTTTAAACCCCTGCGCCACATTATACCTGCGTCAGGTATAATGTATGCTGAGGGGGCGTTCCCCCCCAAAAAGCCTTGTAATAGTGACGCAGTGAAATCTATGAGATTTCACTGCGTCACTTTTAGGACGCTGTTGCGTCAAAATCTTGCGCCTGCCTCACAGCAGGCGTAAGACTGACGCAAGCCCTTTTGCATGGGGCTTTCCGCATGTGAAAGGACGCATTGCTGGAGTTGCGTCACTTTTGTGACACACTCCAGCAATGCGTCACTTTTGCGCTTACAGATACGTCAGAAATACTGACGTATCTGTAACTCCTTGCGACATGATGCATCATACATTAAATATGACGCATCAGGAATGTCGCAAGGAGTGAGCAGTGAAAAGTGATGCATCGCTGTTTTCACGCAGCGATGCGTTACTTTTCATAAATGAGGCCCTAGGCTTCTAGCTCGGGATAGTGACTTCTGCTCTGGATTAGCAAAACAGGGCTCTTTTCCTGCTGGGGTAATAGAACTTCCATTCTTGCCATGGACAGGCAGTCTCTGCTCTAGCTCCAGATAGGCGGGTAGTTCTCTAGCTGGAGTTATCAGAACTCTGCTCTACCTGGGCATAGCAGACGTCTGTTTCTCCTTGGATGGCAATACATGCTGCTGATGCTGCCGGGACAGTCGGCGTCTGTTTCTTCTAGGATAGACGTCTGCTTCTCCTTGGATAGCAAGGTTTGCTGCTCATGCTACCGGCATAGTCAGGGTCTGCTTCTTCTAGGATAGATGTCTGCTTCTCCTTGGTTGGCAAGGTATGCTGCTGAAGCTGCCGGTATATTTGGCATCTGTTTCTTCAAGGATAGACGTCTTCTTCTCTTTGGATAGCAAGGCATGCTGCCGGGATAGTCAGCATCTGTTTCTTCAAGGATAGACGTCTGCTTCTCCTTGGATGGCAAGGCATGCTGCTGATGCTGCCGGGATAGTCAGCATCTGTTTCTTCTAGGATACACATCTGTTTCTCCTTGGATACCAAGGTATGCTGCTGATGCTGCTGGGATAGTTGGCATCTGTTTCTTCAAGGATAGACGTCTGCTTCTCCTTGAATGGCAAGGTATGCTGCTGATGCTGCAGAGATATTCAGCGTCTGTTTCTTCATGGATAGACGTCTGCTTCTCTTTGGATAGCAAGGTATGCTGCTGATGCTGCTGGGATATTCGGCATCTGTTTCTTCAAGGATAGACGTCTGCTTCTCCTTGAATGGCAAGGTATGCTGCTGATGCTGCCGGGATATTCGGGATATTCGGCGTCTGTTTCTTCACGGATAGACGTCTGCTTCTCTTTGGATAGCAAGGTATGCTGCTGATGCTGCCGGGATATTCAGCATCTGTTTCTTCAAGGATAGACGTCTGCTTCTCCTTGTATGGCACGGTATGCTGCTCATGCTGCTGGGATAGTTGCGTCTGTTTCATCTAGAATAGCATGCTAGGATGATGACCCTCAAAATCTACATCGACTGTCATTGAAATATAAACTGAAGACCAGTCAACAGTTTCTCCCCTGAACTCTGACCATTGACCATCGTATTTTGTTAGCACACTACTGGCTTGGATCGAACAGCTGCCTAATTTGGGTGGTAGGTAGCGTAATGTTGTCTATTTTGTAAATTGTCAGCCAACTAGCTAAAATAGTGTTACTACATTTTGGAACAAGCATAGCAAGCTTAAGACATTGTAACAATATGTTGAACACCTCTGTCCCACTCCTTGAACATGGCATATACCAAGCATTGTAATTGATTAAAGTCTTGATTATGCCCAAAGAAAACAGAGGACGTTATGCTATTTACAATATGGGCTATAATTGTATTTGGGGTTGTATATGTGTTCCAGAAGTATTGTTCTTAGTTTCAATTGCCACCATTTCTTATATCTAACTAGACCCCTTCACTTTAACAACTATTGGTCAGACTGGAGAGTGAGTCGCAATACAAGTACTTCTGCCATAATGTATCTGTGTTCAAACCCATGCACTTCTCCTTGAATGAGACTTAACTGCTCCACTCTCTACTCCTGGAAAGTCAATTATACAAAGGGAATAACTTAAATATCCAGGTTGAGTGTAATAATATTTAAGGGACACCAAGGATAAAGAACAGTACTGTCCTAGGACCTGCAGACAATGCCTCACATTATTAGGCAAGTGATGTGGCTATTGTTTGAAGTCTTCTGGATACCACAGTCTGATACATTTACAATACTCCATTTGAAAGGTGGCTGGCACCTGACTGGTTGAGAGGTCAGGACGGACAATTCCCTCAGTAGAAGAGCTTAGGCAGTTATGTAAACGTTACATCATCCTTTTTACTGTAATGGTACATTCTGTCCCCCCCCCCACTTCTTCTCTGTTGGTTTCCCCCACTTGAAGCTCACTTTGGAATGTTGGCTTATTGTGAGTGAGGAGAGTGGATGGCCAATAAAGCGTACTTATATACTTCTGGTTCCTGTCATTTATAATTCTAACACTGGTGAAGATACTGCGCAGGGGGCAGTTTTGGACCGTCTCCCCTTTGAGTACTCTCTCCATACCAGTCCATGAATTCTTTTGGAAAGAAGATTGTTATAGCAAGAACAAACTCAGTGTGGACATGCATCTTCAAGTATCCAGCATTACAGCACACTAAGAAGGACATCGGGTACTGTTTCTGACTAGCATGAACTTTGCAGAAAGATATTAGAGCGTGGGTCGTGAGGATATCCTTATACAAAACTAAAGTTTCATATTTCTCCTGCTGACAAGGCAACCAGGCAGAGATACAGCTGGTGCAAGGCCTAGGTTTCCCCACCACAGCACCCCTCAACAGTCACCCCATGGCTCTTGCTCCTAGTCTCCCTACCCTCTCCACATCATAGTTACAAGAGATACTAAGAGAGAAGCCTGTGAGGGGATAAGGTCAGAGTTTACGTGGGAGAAAAGTAAGGGTCCTGCAACAGCAAGAGAAGCAAAAAGAGAGATGCCTGATAAGGAATAGGAAAGGGCACATCAATTGAAATTCCAAAAGTTAGATCACCCCACCGTCATGGAAGCTACAAGTAACCCAATGAGTTGGTGGTGAGCGACACCATCAAGATGGATGTGTTAGCATGTCTGTCCACCATTGAGTTAGATTGTAACATGTACAAAAGTAGTGGCAGGGAGAAGGATCATCAATACAGAGTTGTTTTCCCTTAGTGGAAATTATCTGATTCTGGAATTGAAACAGATTGATCATTTGTGCTTGAAAGATGTCTCGAGAAGATGGCTCCCATCAATATTCGCCCTCACCGCTATAATTTGCCCACCGGCTCATCTAACAGAGCCGCTTCCATACCTCTGACCTCCCCCCTACCAGTCAGCCACCAAAATCACGAGCTAGGTATGCCACTAAAAACCCTGGAGTCTACTCAATCCAACCTACCCCCCCCCGCCCTTACTTGCCCGTGGGACTGCTTCCGAACCTTTACCCGAACCTCTGACTCCTTGTCCTCTTCCACCCGCTGCTTATAGTGATCTAGAAACTCTGCACTCCAGAGCGGCTAAACTCACTCAGAGCATTCATAGATCTATTCGGAACCTTTTGAACCTCCTTCACCTCTCTCTTGCCAACCTCAAGTCACCTCTTACTCCCCCCCCTCCATTCCTTGAACCGCCCAAACAGCCACTCCCGCTACCCCTGAGACATCTTCGCCCGTGCAAACAACCCTGCCACCTCTCAGAGGAGGAATCCCGAGCACTTGCACTCTCCTACAACACTACTATCACCTCCTCTAACCCTCTAGACCTCACGGAAAACGAAATCCTAGACATCCTCCAAGACTACAACCCTGCCCAAGCCATCCGGTGCCCACTAGACACGAATCCCGGACACCCCATCAGTACGGTCACCATCAACCCCAACAGGCCTCCTACCCTCCACCACAGAAGTGTGATGAAAAGCAACCTCGCACCTGTAGTCCTGACCGTCCAGACCCCCGACAATCCCCCATACCCCTCTCGATCTGGTCTCTTAATCAACTGCCGCTCAGCAGTCAAGGATGCAGCTGATATTGCTGACCTCATCCTGAACAAAAAATCAGACCTAGCTATTCTTACAGAATTGTGGCTCAATTAATACTCCTCCTCTTGCCTGGATTTATTAGTGCCTCCCAATTACAATATCGCCAGACTCGACAGACACTCCAACAGGAAAAGAGGAGGCATTGCCTGCATCTACCGTTCCTCTCTTCTTGTCACGGAACTCTTGGCGGATACCAATGACTCCTGCGAATACCTCGCACTCTCCATTTGTAGCAACTCAGTACATCTCTGTAACTTGCACATTTTTTACCACCCTCCAGGCTCTAATGACTCTTTCACCGATCACCTCCTTGAAATCATCACAACTAAGATCTCCTCCAATGCCAAAGAGATCTTCCTAGGTGATTTCAACCTGCACTGGAATGACACTAAAGATCCCTACGTCAACGCCATTAAAGACCTCTTAACCGACCAAACCCTGACTCAAGCCTGCTCTCTACCTATCCACTCAAAAGGGGCCATCCTTGACTGGATCATCTCCAAGGAATCCTCAGTCAAGCTCATCTCCATAGACCCTTGCGACTGGTCCGACCACCACTCCATATCTTTCATCTTACCTGGGACACACAAATCAAAGACACCGCAACCGGTGATTCCTAAACGCTGGACCAGAGATACTAAGAACCTCGACCGTACAAAACTGGAGGCTCGCTGCAAATCTGACCTCCTCCCCCCCTCGCATATGACCACGGTCAGCGACCTCAATGATCATTACTCGTCATCTATAGCAAACATCCTGGACTACCTTGCCCCTCTAAAACTAAAAAGAACTCAAATCAAAGAACGAAACCCCTGATTCACTGGTCCCCTCAACACAAGGCGATCCCTACGGTAATCCGAAAGAAACTGGAGACAACACCCTTCTGCTACACATCTAAAACTACTCCGCCAGGCTAGAAACTCCTACAACAAACACATCCTCAACTCAAAAAAAGAATATTTCCGATCAGAATTGGAGAACGCCAAGAATAGACCTTGTAAGCTATTTGACCTGGTCAAACACCAATCTAATAAACTGGCCAAAACACCGAAAGAATCCCCCAAATCCCTAATATCGTCAGAATTATTCTCCTCTTTCTTCGCAGAAAAAATCACAACATTAGGAATTGAACTAAATGCCGCATCTTACTCACAACCCTTCCCGGATCTGCCCCCTCTTCCGCACCACTCCCCATGGCCTCTCCTAAAAACCAAGCCCGCTGGACTGACTTTGAATACTATGACGAAGACTCCATCTCCAAAATCCTCTCCTCTTTAAACCCTAACAACTATTTCAATGACCCGCTACCTTCCAACTGCCTCGCTGCTGCCTCCCAATCCATCGTTCCTTACTGGACTGCAATAATCAACGCCTCCCTCCAGCAGGGTTCGATCCCGGACCCCTTGAAAGCCGGTCAAGTCCTAAAAAAACCTTCACTGGACCCAGCCTCTCCTGACAATTTCAGACCTATCTCCAATATCCCGCTATTAGCCAAAGTATGGGAAAAATGTGTACAACAGCAACTAAGCCGCCACATCAGCAAATTCCACCTACTCAATGACTTCCAATCTGGATTCAGACCGGGACACAGCACTGAAACCACTGTGCTCCACATTGTTGACGATGCCCTCCAAGCCCTAGACCAAGGCAAAACCTGCCTTCTAATACTCTTAGATCTAGCCTCCGCCTTCGATACAGTCAACCATGACAAACTAATCGTACGTCTTAAACTCTGAATGGGCCTGGATGGTGTGGTCCTAGAATGGTTCAGGTCCTTCCTCCATAACTGTTCTCAGAGATTCCTCATCAACGGTAACCGATCAGCTCCCGCCTCGGTCACGGTTGGAGTCCCCCAAGGCTCAACCCTGTCCCCCACCCACTTTAATCTTTACTTAGAGCCACTTACCGAAGTTCTTTGCACCGCCAACATCTCTTACCATATGTGCGCGGATGATACCCAAATATACATCAATATCTCTTTGCTCGAGGAGATCCTCTATCTGAATGAAACCCTGAAACTGACTGGCCAATGGCTAGCTGCTAACCAACTTAAACTCAATGCAAAGAAAACTGAATTTCTCCTAATCTCCCCTTCAAAAGCCGACCCAGAGATTCAGAAGTGGATCAAGGCCATCACCACCCTAAACTGCCCGCCAACCATTGTGGACTCTGCCAAATCCCTGGGCATAATCCTTGACTGTAACCTCTATATGCAAGACCACATCAACTCGATGGCCAAAGCAGCCACATTCCACCTGAGTTACCTATGGAAGCTGAAACCTTTCATCGATGCTCCTGACTTAAAAATGGCAGTTCAAGCTCTAGTCATCTCTAGATTGGAATATGGGTGTTCCACCCTTACCGGTCTACCTAAGATCTCTTTAGAACCTCTAAAAACCTGCCTCAACGCAGCCGCCAGACTACTCACTGGCACCAGAAAATTCGACCACATCTCTCCACACATGAAAGCGCTGAATTGGCTCCCGCTAGAAGCCAGAATCCAGTTCAAACTGGCATGCATAACACACAAGGCACTATAGACAAACTCCCCTGCCTTTCTGGCACAGAAACTAGTGGTATCTGGAGGAAGCAGAAATTCCCGGTCCACCAGAAAGAAACCTCTTACTCCAACCTGTCTTTATTCAGAAAAAAAGAACCTACAATAGGGCGTTCACTGGGGCCGCACCAAGAATTTGGAACTCTTTCCCACCCGACATCAGAAAAATCCCTTCTCTCGTACGCTTCAAGAAGGAGGCCAAAACATTCCTCATGGGTAAATTCATCGTCTAATCCCTGCCCTCACCCATCACATTTTGCCTGACGAATCTCAGCCTATCACTCCCGAAAAAAGCCAAGACTATTGTCTCCTCCCCTGATCACTAATTATCCAGCAAAGAATATGGGGCCACTGTTTTTACTGTTTCTAACTATGACTGCAATCATTTACATGTAAGAGTAAGGGTAAGATGTGTTAGTATTTCTCTGCATTTTATGTTGGTTTGTAGACCTTGTATACAATGTAAAGCGCTCTGATACCCTCACGGATCAAGTTCGCGCTCTAAAAAACATGAAAAAAAATATATATCAATGTCCAGAACCAGAAGAACATCAAAAATATGAGTAAGGAACAAGGAGCCTCACAGTAGAATTGGCTGCACAGGAGGAAGTCACATATTTTTCGGCAGAAACCAGTCCCTTAGAAGGCATTTTTCATCTGTTTGTCAATTAAATGTCTCTTAGATGAATGTGCTGTGGTGTCGAGCCAGCACTTGGCTGACTTTCAGATTCCAGATCTCTAGCATTTAGCTACAACTGTACATAAGTTGGCAGCAAACCAGTCGCGGCCCCAGCAGATAAGAGCGTGGGGCCGGGTGGGGTTGAAGGGGATTTCGACAGACGACAATGAGGGAAAATTAAATAAATATAAATTTTCTCTTGTCGTCGTTTGTCGAAATCCCCCCCACCGCCCCACTGCTCTTACCTGCACGGGCCGCGGCTGCAGCAAACTAAGACTGATGAAAGGAACTGGGTCAACAGAAGATGGGGGGAGGGGAGAAGTATCCCCAGCATGGAGGCCAGAATTGTGATCAGAATGATCATGGCAATTTCAAGATAGCAGCTTACTGTATTCTGAATTTACTAGAGCACGAAGTACAAGAGATGATAACCAAGTTGTGACCCCCTGAAATGCCACAGAGAGGTCATAGGCCCAACAACACTGAAAAGGAGGACGTCATTTAGGCAACCCTTGACTTTTGTTTACTTTGCAGATAAGAACCAAGGTGGGGAGGATTGTGGTAGAAGTGTGTTAGGATCCTTCTGCACATTCGTTCTTAGGAATATCTCCTCCAGTTGCGCATGGTGACAGGCAATCTGGCTTTAGCCCTGATGCCCCAACAGGAACCTCCTACATGGGAGATTCTTAGAAAGACTCAAAAGGAGGCCCAAGGCACTGTGTAGGTTGAAGCTGCCACTGATACTGCATATTGACCATTGGTTTCCAAAGGACCTAGAGAAACGGCCTCACGCTCCTGACTCCGTGAAGTGAAATGCATATTTTCATAGTTGAGCAAAGAGTTCTTATAAGCGGTTTTATAAACATCACACCATATGATTGTAGCCATTCTCTTTCAAATAAGTGGCTTGATTTTTTCTTTTTAGCCTTGCTTAGGAATTGGTTCAGCTAACACCACGCCTGTATTCAGAAGAGATGCATCTGCTCCGGTCTTCTCCCACTTGGTTTCACATAGTCAAAGTTTGTGTGCCCACCCTTAATACATCAAACTTTGGCATAATAGTAAAAAGTAAAACCATTAAAAAAATGTTATTATAATTAGCAGTAAATAAAACTTATAATAATTTGTTTAAAGAGTTTTACGCACCTTTTCGTATCGGGCCCGCTCCATTTGAACAAACTTTCTCTGCATATTCGCTTGTGCCGAAGCTTAGCTGAATTCAAAAAGCATCTTAAGACCTGGTTATTTTGAATACTGCCTCTTCTTCAGCTACCTGACGCCTACGCACCGAGATGTCCCTGCAGGGATGAGTCATGGGCTATATCACGTTCCAAATAACATAGCATACCATAACATATAATCACAGCTGGACTGGGAAGAGAGACCAGCCCTGGCAATTCCACTTGACCAGTGGCACTGAGAAGCACTAGTTGCGAGCAGTGCTACCGATTTTATTTTGTTACAGGGGGGCAATATTGCAGTACTGCTGCAAAACCGTCCCCAAGTGACAAAACGGGCCCACTGGGGAAGCACCCTGTGCCTGCTACGGCCAGTCTGGCCCTGCATATAATGAGTGCAACTGGTTGAAATTCATATTGGTATGAAATTGAAGTTACAGCACGTCCATTCCCTTCTTTTCATAGTTTGCTTCTACTTCAAGATAACCTTCTTTTTGGTGGTAACCTGGTGTCTATTCCTTATGTTCTTTCCTAGTGTATTGTTATAGAATATCTGTTTCTAAGCCTTTCTCCTGTGAAAGGAGAGCAGCCTCACTCCATTATGCTGTTTTATGCTGTCTTCAGGAGCAGAGGTCTCCAGAATGGAATACACACACAAAACTAAGGGCAGAAACCATTGTCCATTATCCATGCCCATAATAATGATAATCTTCCACCCGCCTTCTCATGTCCGTAATGCAGGTGGCAACCTAGAGTGGCATTTAAGTCTAAACCAGACACAACAAAAAACAAGTAGAGTCCCCTTGTAGTGTTTGGCCCAGTGCACAAACAAATATTCTTTTCACATTCTAAAGACCTGCCTGAAGGATTCTGGGACCCATCTCAAAAACCATATCTGAAACTCAGTCACATATTTTGGTTCATCGTCCATTCATCGACGAGCCAGAATAGAGCATCTTCCAAGCTTTATCATCCTAGTGTGCAGGAGGGTTTCTCTAGCATCTGAAGATCTAGTCAGATCCAATCGTCTGTGACAGAAAAGAAATTGTAAGCACCAACATCACAGTATGAATGTTGCTGTGATACTATCTGCATCTCAGATACTTAGCCATACCTGCAATAAAAAGCACTGAAACAGACATCACATTGATTACTGCTCATATATAGACGGGACAGCAATTGGTAAGAACTGCAGTCAAAGTCCACTGTTACTTCTATGTCATAACCTACTTTTCTACACAGCCTATGTTAGAAGGCTGGCTTTGTCATCAAGAATGGAATAAGAAGGTTGGGAATGTCACCAGGAGAATGTGGGTAGTGGGGAAGAGAGAGCTGTTGAATGAAGGGCGATGGTTGTGATAGTGCTGTTGCTCGCAGGGTTTGATTAAGCAATCTTGACGAGATGACCAATAAATCTCCTGTCTTCCTGGACATGTTTATTGGATTAATTGCTGGCGATGAGTTGGCCATCAAACCTGTATCGTTGGGAAGAATTTAAATCCACGCATATATATATAAATATTTGTCCGCTTACCTCGGATTTCGGCTACAATGTGAATGTGAAAGAATTCTGAATTTATGCAAGTAATTAGTGTAGAGGAGGAGTTAGCAATCTGGTCTCCTGGCGTTGTGCAGACCGGCGGCAGAATGATTATTGGAAGATTTTGGTAGATTTTGGAAGATTTTGGTATTAGTTCGAGAGAGAGCTGTGGAAATTAATAACCACCCAGGACACACAGAGCATGAGGTATTTTCTGCACAGTGATAGGAACACCCTTATTTGTGCCTATCTTTAAGGATACGCAAAAAAGGAGATAGGTCCTTGGCGGGGCTGAGGGAGGGCTGGACCCTATATAACTAACACACAAAAAAGTGCACAAAAAAGTGCCCCCTTCTCAGTCTACTTATAGTCTAATCTCAACTGGGACAAAATAAACAGATTCATTAAACCTGGTCCGGTATATTTATTTATACCTTTTAGTCATATGATTTCATACAAAAATTATTTATGATGGCAGAAAACCAATACACAATACGAAAAATTACGTACAGTCTTACTTGATAAACAATGAACATCAAACGTATTACAAAAATATTCAAAGGAATAACATCAACAAAACATCCAACAAACAGTATACATTGCAGTTAATCAATTTTGCAATATATTAAACTATTTCTATGATCAAAATTACTTTCGTTAAAAGAGCTGATTCATAACAAGAGCATTAATACATGTGTCAATTTATCAAAAGAAACCCTAGATGTTAAAGCTGGCTCTTGATGGATTTGCTGACGCGTTTCAAGTTCGGGCCATAAGTGCCCAAACCATCATCAGGGCTCTGTTATTGTTCTGTTAGGATGCAAAAAAACGAAGTTTTAATGACAAACTATTGGCCTCTTTTCTAAAAAACACCGTTTGGATAAGATATAGATGTACCTGTATACTCCTATGTGGAAAACCTGTGAAAACTTCTGTTAATGGACACAATCCTTTCTTCAGGTCTCAGATGGAGCAACTTTTGTTTGGGATATAAAGGAAATCTACAAATGAACAATAAATTGTTCACAATTGTAGGAATTACTCATGGGACATTGCAACAACTTATTGAATTATTTTAGGGAATTCGTACCTTAATCAGAGCAATCTTGTGATGCAAGAAGGGGCGGAGGAATATCTGTTTCTTGTGTGCTTTAATCCTATTTAAATAACACATAACGTGCTTTTAGCAACCTTGTATATTTCAATCAAACTTAAGGCGCTTTATTTACACATCGTATGCCCGTCATACCTGTCGTGCACTCCACTGTAGTGGTCGCGGTCAGGTACTTCGTATTTTCATCACTGGTGGCCGCGCTCACCTGTTTAGACAATGCGTTTGTGAGGGCGCGGTTTTTTGGAAAAACGGATATTGACAAAGCAGTTCGTCTAACATTATTGCCAGGTTTCAAGGAATCTCATGCCTGTATTAATGTAGAACGGGGTCCCGCCTCTCGCCCCCGTCTGCCGCCCCGTCCGGGGCTGCACGTATATCAGGCTCATTTTTCTTTTAAGCTTGTGGGTTCCGATTGTGCCACAAAATAGTCGTTCTCTAAAAAAGAGGAACGTATTATTAGATGGCTCGCAGTTTTGGGGCTTACGTTAAGGACAAAATCGGCCGGTACAGCCGCGTTTGTCACAATACCTCGTGATGCAAACTGCTTCTGCTGAGTCAAGCCGGTGTCTCTCAGTCACTCCCTACTCGTTTGTAAAGCCGGCGGCCATTTTACCAAAGTATAAAAGGACCGCTATTGAAATAGATGCATTGTGGGAATTGGAGTATTTCTGGATTTTTAAGCGCATTGTGGATGTTTTCGTGAATGGCAGGGGGATGTTTGATTGCCCCAATATTGTTTGAGAAGGGGGCAACAGGCATATCGCATTGGATAATGTTTTAAACAATTACGGATTAATACGCACAGTCTTGAGTCTAATAGTAGAAAGCCATTATTACATAATTGCTTTCAACACATTGCAGCCTAAGCAGTTACAAACAGGCAGTATGACTCCAAGTCTTATAATCTTGACAGTTCTGACATATTGTTTAAGCCAGTTGTTATGCAGTTAAATTTCAAAATTAGGTATGCTTCTTTCTCAAGTAGCATCCTATCAATGTCAGCAGTGCGCTGTATGTTACTCATTGTCTGAAGTACAGACCATCTGAAGTCGTTTTCATTGTGGAACATTTCAACAAAATGTTCAACCATAGGGGCTGTGAGTATTTTCTTTTTTTATCCTTGACCTGTGTTGGCCTATTTGAAGGCTCACCTGCTGATTTATTTTGCCTATATAGATCTTCTGGCAAGGGCAAATGATCACGTAAATTACGTTTTTGGTTTTACAATTCGAGAAACTGAGATGTTTCCATTTCACTTCTTGATGATGGAACTCAGTTCCTTCAATAGTGCTGCCACATGAAACACAATTACCACACCTATGGTGCCCTTCTATTGGTTTCATGTCCCATAACGCAAGGAGATCATGTTTTTGGTTGGTACTTCGGGAGATCAGCTCTCACAATTTGTTGTCCCAAGCTCGGATTCTTTTTGTATGAGAAAATGGGGCGGGGGAAAGGGCATTCCAGCTCCTCCAACAAATGCCAGTTTTTAAGTACCGCTTGTCTAAGCTTGTGCGTGTCCGGCCCAAAGGTGATAACGCATACTAGTCGGTCTAATTCCTTCTTCTCTTTAGTTTGCAATAAGGTTTCCCGGGGGGTAAAACGAGCCCTTTTGTAGGAATTCTTCAAAAGCTTCCTTGGGTACCCTCTATGGATCATCTCATTACAGAATCCCTGGGCGTGATAGTCCTAATCCCCTATCTCGGAACAATTTCTCCGGATACGCAGCATTTGTCTATAAGGCAAATTAGCCTACAGACTTCTGGGATGATAACTTTTGTGGTGTAGAATGGTGTTCTTGTCCGTCGGTTTCTATATAAGGAGGTTTTCAATTTACCATCCTCACAGGTAACCTCAACGTCCAAGAATGTCATTCTCGTGGTGCTTGTCTCAATGGAAAACTTAATGTCCCTATGTCTATTATTAATCCATTCATGGAACGCGAAGAGCTCAGTCTGGCTCCCCTGCCACAGGAGCCAAACGTCGTCTATGTATCGCCACCATTGTATGAGATGTTCCTTGTATGGGTTATTGTTCTCTACAAACATGGTCTCATACTGTGCCATGTAGAGCACTGCCATTTCTGGGGCATAAGGACACCCCATGGCAGTGCCCTTGATTTGCATATAGAACCGGTCATTGAATGTGAAATAGTTCTTCTGTGATGCTATTGCTGCAAGTTTTAAAATAAATGCAGTAGGCACCCTGTGTGGCCTGTCCCTTTTGTCTAAAAACAACTCAATTACCTCTAAGGCTTCTTCCTGAGGAATTTGTGTGTAAAGGGACGTAATGTCCATAGTTGCCATTATATGTTCGGATGGATCAAAAATAGTTCCTTCCACCTTCATTAAAAAATCTGTAGTATCTCTGAGATACGATTTTACCTCCGTCAAAAAGGGCTTCAAGAAAAAATCCACGTATTTGGATATTGGCTCCAAACAGGAGTCACAACCCGATACAATCGGGCGCCCTGGTGGTTCGGCTAGGTTTTTATGTATTTTGGGCAGTAAGTATAAGACCGGTATTCTCTGAATTTTTTTATTTAAAAATTCAAATTCCTTACTCCCCAAAAAGCCTTCCTCCTTGCCCTGTGTCAACACTTCAGTAATCAATCCCTGGATCTGCCTTGTTGGATCCTCATTTAAAGCTCTGTACCATGTGGTGTTGTTAACCTGTTTAAGTCCCTCAGCAATATATTTATCGCGGGCCAGATGACAACTGCTCCGCCCTTGTCAGCCTGTTTTATAACAAGGGAGGGATTATGCACAAAGGAATTGGAGGAAATAGAGGAGTTGACAAAAGCCATAGCCGACAACCCGGCAGTCACTGACGCCAAGACTCTTCTTGACAAAATTCAAAAAGACATACAGGTTTTCAAGGATATTACGATTAATAACAAAAGCCTGAAATACGAGAAGGATATTAAATCCCTTAAAATTGAACAAGTGTATCCTTTTCTAAAAGAGGATTACTATACCCAGGCCGAGTCACGCAGGGCGCTGTACGACTATCAAGGCAGATCTCGAAACCGTTTTACCACCTTCTCTGAGACTTCGTCATCAGATTCATCAGATCCAGATTCAAGAGGCAATAATTCACGTAAACAGGTGTCTTTTTTAAAGAGGGGCCAACAAGGAAGAACCAAGTCCAAAGCCCCTTGGCAAATGCGAACACGGAAACGGTTCTACGAATCATAGAGAAACCTAATGTGGTGGTGAACCTATCTGAACGGGTATTAACAAAACAGGAAGAATCCTTATTAAATTTAGGCTTAAAATTTGTTCTCTGTAAACGCACAGACTTTACCAAACTGAAAATAGAAAATTTAGATTTTTGCAGGAAATTGAGGCTTAAAGCCTTCTTTTTCAATCAACCAGTTTCCCAAAATACAGAGGCAACAGGATTAAGGAACAAATCTAAATTTGTTCCTTTTCAGAACATTCCGAAACAGATACAAGCGTTCGAGCAAATCATGCTCTCTTCTATTAATAAAATGGAAAGAACCAAGAAATACGTGCCTCCAAACATCAGTAAGGGACAGTTACTTGCAATACAAAGTCTTAAGGAAGATCCCTCCCTTGTTATAAAACAGGCTGAGGCTAAGAATTCCCTAAAATAATTTAATACGTTGTTGCAATGTCCCATGAGTAATTCCTACAATTGTGAACGATTTATTGTTTATTTGTAGATTTCCTTTATATCCCAAACAAAAGTTGCTCCATCTGAGACCTGAAGAAAGGATTGTGTCCATTAACAGAAGTTTTCACAGGTTTTCCACATAGGAGTATACAGGTACATTTATATCTTATCCAAACGGTGTTTTTTAGAAAAGAGGCCAATAGGTTGTCATTAAGACTTCGTTTTTTTGCATCCTAACAGAACAATAGCAGAGCCCTGATGATGGTTTGGGCACTTATGGCCCGAACTTGAAACGCGTTGGCAAATCCATCAAGAGCCAGCTTTAACATCTAGTGTTTCTTTTGATAAATTGACACATGTATTAATGCTCTTGTTATGAATCAGCTCTTTTAACGAAAGTAATTTTGATCATAGAAATGGTTTAATATATTGCAAAATTGATTAACTGCAATGTATACTGTTTGTTGGATGTTTTGTTGATGTTATTCCTTTGAATATTTTTTGTAATACGTTTCATGTTCATTGTTTATCAAGTAAGACTGTACGTAATTTTTCGTATTGTGTATTGGTTTTCTGCCATCATAAATAATTTTTGTATGAAATCATATGACTAAAAGGTATACATAAATATACCGGACCAGGTTTAATGAATCTGTTTATTTGGTCCCAGTTGAGATTAGACTATAAGTAGACTGAGAAGGGGGCACTTTTTTGTGCACTTATTTGTGTGTTATCTTTAAGGATAGGCACACCTGGAGTCGTAATTTTACACAGTGATTAGCACACCCGGTTAATAGTGGAAGCGGTCTTGTTTGACCTTGTTATATATATATATATATATATATATATATATATATATATATATATATATATATATATATATATATATATATATATATATATATATATATTCACTGAAAAACCATAGGTTATAGACCATATATAGTTAGGGATTAGCATTTACAAAACCTTATTTTACTCGCATAAAACCATTGAAATTCGCATATATAGTTAGTTGCGCTAACTATATATCGCGCACCCGCAATCCACTGCTGATGATGTCACATATTACATCATTCATGACATGGTCAGTGACATCACTGATGACATCTCAAATGACATCACTGATGACATCACTGATGACAACTCAAATGACATCACAGACAACATCACTGATGACATCAATCATGTGATAATACGATTAACCTCTTCAGACTCTAATATAACCTTAGATACACTCAGAGTAAACAGACACTCACAGACTGTCACTCATCCATGGAGTTACTCACACACCTAGTCAGTCATGCAAAGAATCAATCACACCTCCATTTCCTCAACTATACAGTTATACACACCTTACTTATTCGAACATATACTAACACATATTTACTCTTTTATACAATCCCTGATACAAGTTCACAATGATCCATACAGCCACTCAGACATTCACTGGCTCTTCTGCACAGTAATTTATATATGTCAACTCTCACATGTACTGTGTTTTACATATGTACTTACTTTGACATTTAGCACTGAGATATCCATTCACTCACCAATACACTCATGCACACAGTCAACCGCCCATACAGCTGTTTCCACATGCACTTTTGAACCCATAGATCTAGTGAATCAACTGCTCACACATGTATGCACAGAGTCACACACCTCCCAGCCACCCACACACACACACACTCAGTCTCCCATACAAATTCTTGGGCAACCAATCAATAACCCATATAGTTACTCATATAGCTACTGATCAACACATGCAGCAGTTTACAGAACAACAGACATAATGATGCACACATTAAGACAGTTTAGTCACTAACCCATGCACTCAGTGAGACACATTTAATCACTCTCTCATACAGTCAGTCATGCACCTACTAAATCCTTCATCCAGACACTTATACATCCACTCATTCTTCAATATGTAAGATATATTTTAACTTTACAGAAACAGACAGCCACTGGATGATGTCATCAGTGATGTCATCAGTGATGTCACTGACCATGTCATGAATGATGTAATATGTGACATCATCAGCAGTGGATTGCGGGTGCGCGATATATAGTTAGCGCAACTAACTATATATGCGAATTTCAATGGTTTTATGCGAGTAAAATAAGGTTTTGTAAATGCTAATCACTAACTATATATGGTCTATAACCTATGGTTTTTTCAGTGAATTTTCAAGGTTTTGTAAATGCTAATTCCTAACTATATATGGTCTATAACCTATGGTTTTTTCAGTGAATTTCAATGGTTTTTTAATAGCAAATATCTATAGCTGTAACATATGTTCTTATTCTAATTCACAAATATATTTTATATATATTTGTATTATATTTTTTTAATTCAATTTATATTATAGTTTAAATTATTTTTTCTTGTTTCGCTGCCGATCCGCGAAACGGTAAACGTTCCGTTAGTGCAAATACCGCGCTAGAAAGGCACATCGCGATGCGTCCCGTAAACGCAACATATCGCGTTACTACGTAATGTCCCTTAAGACGTTCTGCATTAGCGCACCCGGAAGCTCTGGAACGCGAACCAAGGCGCGAAACGTAAAGGCCCGGAATCGATCCGAGGCGCAGCGCGGAACGTAAGCATAACAGGTCATGTGACTATTTCATAAAACTTTTCATTGGTTCATTTTACTTTTAGTTTCCTAATGATGGAACGCATGATCATATGACGTAAAATAAACACTTTTCATTGGTTTAGAACATTTTCTTTTCTCTAATGATGAAAGTCCCACCTTTTTTCCTCACTCCGACTTTCATTTTTATGAGAGAAAGACCTGTTTTTGTTTGCTAAGACATGGCATTTGTATTAGCTGCAGCTGGTGGATCTCCACCACCTCCACCACCACCAAAGAAGAGAGGATCGACTAGCCAGGTCATCTTAGACCAGGAAGAAGAAGAAGAGGAAGACGAGGAACAGGAGCAAGGGACAAGTGGCTTTCTGAAAGAAATGCCAAGAACGTCCCATATCAAAGTGAATTTTATCTGGCAATTTTTTTCTCATCCTTCTCATGAAAAGAAAGTTAATGCCAGATACGTTACCTGCCTCATCTGCAAAAAAGAACTCTCGAGAGGGACCGAAAAAAAATATAGCTATGGTAATCATACCATGCATCGGCACATGGAGAGTTGCCACCCTCTTAATTATTCTAAAGCACAACTTCGAGATCTGATGGATAACCCCCGACCGGCTAAAATATCCACCAATGACTTAGCAATAAGTGAGTCAGAGGCAAGAGAAACGGTCCCAAATCTCCAAAAGAACTTTGGGCAGATGAGATTTACATGTCTAGCATGTGGAAAATTAATTTCATGCGGAGAGATGAGTATTACTTTAATAAATACATCATTTGAAAATCATCAATGTCCAAAACGTCCAAGAAAGTAATTTTTTTTTTGTTGCTCCTGTTGAGCCCTTTGAAGTGAATCATTTTTGTCTCCCCTTCCTCAAAAAAACCACAAAAAAAATATAAAACATCAAAAAGAATTAAAAAAAAGTTCTTTTCAGAACTACCTTCCCTTTTTAAAAAAATTGCTAGAATGTTTAGCACTCTAGCATCCTCTATTTCTTTTGATTCGCTTCCCGGTTAGCGTTCGGGTACGCGAACCGGGAGCGAACTAAAAAAAATATTTTTTAAAAAAAGACGAATAAATAAACAGAGAGTAATGTGAAAAGAAAGACAAATAGAGGGAGTAACACACAGTTACTGTTGAAAGAGGGACTGATAGAAGAAGTGAAAAGAGTAGTATAAGTAGGTAAAAGAAAAAGAAATGAAGGAAGTAGCAAAGACAGGAAACTAAGGGTTAAAGAAAAGAAGCAGTGGAACTAATAAAAGTTAAATCTGATAGACATGTAACGTAAAGAGTACTAAACACTTACCTTTTAATTGTCATTACCGTACTAAATTATCTTTTTTATACTTTTAATCTGTGTAAGAAAGAACAAAAAAATTTAAATTAATAGAAGGTGGTAAAAAAAGTGTGAGCATGAGACAAAATGAATGTTAAATGTTAAATGTGGTATACTTGTAAAGCGCACAGCTGCCCCAGCAAAGAGGCGTCCCAGCGCTGTATACCGCTGGGGAACCCATCCTGGCTTTCCCTGTGAGATGATCCCTCCTGGGCATCCCCAAGGTGAAGCCAGGCATCCCCGGCGCTGATGGGGCCGTTAGTAGAGATTAAGCAAGCTATTGCCCAGAGTTGCTGAGTGGGACCCATGGTTGGAGTAGGCACCGAGGCGAGAATTATCGAGACCGCTGACCATGGCCCAAGACCCTGCCACGTCAGGAATCGAACCCTGGTCCCGGGCTGACCTCTGCTTCCGGGTCTGCCACCTCTAACCAGTGAGCCACACCAATCCATATACATATTATAAATCACAATTCAAAGTACAAAATGAATTAAACATATTTAATGGTTTATTTTTGCTGTTATCAGAAAATATCAAATTTCACTGAAAACAGTGAGTTGAAGGTATTCATTAAGCATGGGCGGAAAATCCGTTACGCTCGCGGATTTTGCGGATTTTTGGGAAATTCGCAATCCGCGAGATTTGCGAATTTCCCGCAAAATCCGCAAATTCGCACGCAGCGGATTTTTTTGCGGCTCGCGTCGTTGGTGATACAATTTTTTCGGCGCGCGGCGTTTATCATCGTTTGCCGAGTTGTTTTTCTCGATATTTTGCGAGTGCTGCGCCATTTTGGATCTTGCTGTGTGATCCCGCGGGAATTTGGCGAGCGCGATTACGTCATCGCGGCTTGCCAACTTGCACAGCGAGAGTTTGTCAACGCGAGTACGGCGAGATCACGTCTCGCGGTACTTCGCAATTGCGAGATTTGAGATGCGGCGAGCAGCAACAATCTCGCACAAGCGAAAATATAAAATGTGCAATTCTGCACAAGAAATCCACCAGCAAGCAGCATAAACCTTCTTGAAATGATGATTTTTATCTGAATAACTCCTTAGGTTGAAATTTGCCTGCACTTTTTTAGCGAGGAGTCCATTTTGGGGAGGGGGGGAGGGGGGTGGGAGGAAGGAAGTGCCCCACAGTCTTCAACTTCCTGTTACTGTCCAGCAGGCTCCTCCCAGTGCTTTGTCCATCTCCTGGTCACTTTTCATTTGGATCTGGAGCTGGAAGGATTACTTTTTGTGGATGCTGCTGGATATTTGGATTTGAGGCCTTTTTGACTTTCTTTGGATCACTGTTGGATTAGAAATTTTACAAGTAAGTTTGTTTGGGGCATTACAGTTGCTGCAACTAAAATTTTGGAATTTTCGATTTTTGGGCTGTTTTGGGGCCTTTTGCCCAGGGGTACTCAGTGGTGGGTGGACTGAGTCTTTCTGTGGGTTGTCTTGAACTTAAACATCATGGAGGGCATGGATGGATTGGGATTGTGCTGATTTTTCAGTGATTTTCGTTTTTTGGGGCTGTACTTGTGGCCTTTTCACCAGGGGTATTTGAGTCTAGCATGGGCCTAGTCTTTCTGTGGGCTGTCTTGAACTTAAACATCATGGAGGGCATGGATGGAATGGGATTGTGCTGATTTTTCAGTGATTTTCGTTTTTTGGGGCTGTACTTGTGGCCTTTTCACCAGGGGTATTTGAGTCTAGCATGGGCCTAGTCTTTCTGTGGGCTGTCTTGAACTTAAACATCATGGAGGGCATGGATGGAATGGGATTGTGCTGATTTTGCAGTGTTTTTCGATTTTTGGGGGTGTTCATGGGGAGGGACAGGCCATGTGGCTGGTGGCCATTTTGAGTGCTGCTACAGGCACTGGCCATGTGCTGGGAGGCAAGTGGCCATTTTGAATGCAGGCTTTGTTGTTAGGCCTGCAACCATTTTGCCTACTTTTCAACCTTTATGCCCAGGGGTAGTGAGTCTTGCATGGGCCTAGTCTTTCTGTGGGTTGTCTTGAATTTAAACATCATGGAGGGCATGGATGGATTGGGATTGTGCTGATTTTTCAGTGATTTTCGTTTTTTGGGGCTGTACTTGTGGCCTTTTCACCAGGGGTATTTGAGTCTAGCATGGGCCTAGTCTTTCTGTGGGCTGTCTTGAACTTAAACATCATGGAGGGCATGGATGGAATGGGATTGTGCTGATTTTGCAGTGATTTTCGTTTTTTGGGGCTGTACTTGTGGCCTTTTCACCAGGGGTATTTGAGTCTAGCATGGGCCTAGTCTTTCTGTGGGCTGTCTTGAACTTAAACATCATGGAGGGCATGGATGGAATGGGATTGTGCTGATTTTGCAGTGTTTTTCGATTTTTGGGGGTGTTCATGGGGAGGGACAGGCCATGTGGCTGGTGGCCATTTTGAGTGCTGCTACAGGCACTGGCCATGTGCTGGGAGGCAAGTGGCCATTTTGAATGCAGGCTTTGTTGTTAGGCCTGCAACCATTTTGCCTACTTTTCAACCTTTATGCCCAGGGGTAGTGAGTCTTGCATGGGCCTAGTCTTTCTGTGGGTTGTCTTGAATTTCAACATCATGGAGGGCATGGATGGATTGGGATTGTGCTGGTTTTTCAGTGATTTTCGTTTTTTGGGGCTGTTCTTGTGGCCTTTTCACCAGGGGTATTTGAGTCTAGCATGGGCCTAGTCTTTCTGTGGGCTGTCTTGAACTTAAACATCATGGAGGGCATGGATGGAATGGGATTGTGCTGATTTTGCAGTGTTTTTCGATTTTTGGGGGTGTTCATGGGGAGGGACAGGCCATGTGGCTGGTGGCCATTTTGAGTGCTGCTACAGGCCCTGGCCATGTGCTGGGAGGCAAGTGGCCATTTTGAATGCAAGCTTTGTTGTTAGGCCTGCAACCATTTTGCCTACTTTTCAACCTTTATGCCCAGGGGTAGTGAGTCTTGCATGGGCCTAGTCTTTCTGTGGGTTGTCTTGAATTTAAACATCATGGAGGGCATGGATGGATTGGGATTGTGCTGATTTTTCAGTGTTTTTCGATTTTTGGGGGTGTTCATGGGGAGGGACAGGCCATGTGGCTGGTGGCCATTTTGAGTGCTGCTACAGGCACTGGCCAGGTGCTGGGAGGCAAGTGGCCATTTTGAATGCAGGCTTTGTTGTTAGGCCTGCAACCATTTTGCCTACTTTTCAACCTTTATGCCCAGGGGTAGTGAGTCTTGCATGGGCCTAGTCTTTCTGTGGGTTGTCTTGAATTTAAACATCATGGAGGGCATGGATGGATTGGGATTGTGCTGATTTTGCAGTGTTTTTCGATTTTTGGGGCTGTACTTGTGGCCTTTTCACCAGGGGTATTTGAGTCTAGCATGGGCCTAGTCTTTCTGTGGGCTGTCTTGAACTTAAACATCATGGAGGGCATGGATGGAATGGGATTGTGCTGATTTTTCTGGGTTTTTTTCGATTTTTTTGGGGTGTATAACTGAACTGATGTTCCTCTGTCTTCCATTGTTTTTAGGTGCACAAGACTCAAGAGAACCACCAGTGCCAGGAAGAAGTCCTGCAGCGGTGTGTGTGTGCAGCATAACGTCACGCGACGTCACGTCTGGCCTCAGACAACTCTACAATTCGTGCAACTGCGGCCTGCTGTCTGACCTGCTCTGAAGAAGATGGCCCCAAAAAAAGGTGTCCGTAGCTCCTCTAGCAAGAAAGTTGCTAGTAAGGAGCAGAAGAAGCAAGTTACCAAGGAGGCTGGTGTGCCAACCGCCACGTTTTTTGGGAGCAAAAAAAAAAGTACGCCTGCAGCAGCAGGATCTGCTGGGGACCAGGCTGGGAGCAGCACCCCCGCTCCATTGGGTTCAGTGCCTCCACCACCACGCCAACTTAAGTCAAAGCCCTTGAGTGCTTCAGAGGCAGTCAGTGTACTTCTCCAATCACCATCGACCAGTGATGTTGGCTCATCGCAAGAAAGTAGCAGCAATGTCCCTGAATCAACACAGGTTGTTGTAACTCATCTGACAAGTGTTGAACAACCACAGCCGCAACAACAACACCATGTGCAAGTACAAGCCCAAGTACATGTGGAAGGAGAGGCAGCTCAAGGAGATGCGCAAGCAGAGGTGCATGGAGGGTCACAAGTGCCCACAATAGTTGTTCCTCCCGAAGTAGGGGCACATCAGGAAATCGACAATCAAGCCGAGGTATCATTGGAAGCCACTCCTCCTGATGATCATTCATTGTCTTCCACATCCCTAGCAAGGAAAAGATCAAGGTTGGTGTCTACATCTTCTTCAAGCCCACCTCCTTCTGATGAAATGGATCCCAATTGGGAACCAGCACCACTGCCGTCTGAGAGTGAGGCACACCATGATCTGACAAAGGTACCTAAGCGTAAAAGGAAGGTCGTCGACAAACTCATACCTATGGAGTGTGATGAGGCTCAACAAGAAGTGACGCATACTGCTGCTGATGAAGCCCTTCACGACGACGATCCAGTCATCATAAAGGTCACTGCAGGCCCAGCGGGCAGGCAGCAAAGAGACATTTTGACCCTATCCCGAGAAGCTGCTGAGCGTGATGATGATGTCGACGAGGAGGCAATGGAAATGGAAACACAAAAATCATTACATTTGGAGTTAACTAGTACACCAACACCTACCGCTTCCATATTTCTTCCTCGCAAGAAGGGACCCACCTCGACCTCAATTCGTGGTGGTGAAAGTGCAAAACGTACTGAAGTTCGGCAATCCACATCCTCCACTTCATCTGGCATTAGCAGCAGGACCACCACCACCAGTATCGCCGCCTCCTCCGGCCCCCAAAGACATTTCAAGTCTCCAGTTTGGGACTTCTTTAGTGTTTGCCCAAAAATGGAAAACGTAGCCATTTGTAGCATTTGTAAGCTTCGAGTTAGTCGTGGTAAGTTTGGTACCAACTATGGTACCGGAGGCCAGAGAGGTCATCTTAGGAGAGCGCACCCTGTCCAATGGTTTCCGCACCTAGAGGCGTTCAAGCAAGCCGGAATTGCACGTAATGAAAACGTTGATTTTTCATCTGATGATGACGAGGAGGAAGAAGACGATTCAAACACTTCACTTACACCCAGTACCCCTGTCAGCAGCACACCCCATGTGAGGCACACTAAGAGTGTGGGAGAGAGTGAGACATCAATGCGGAAAAGTTCATCAGCGAGCGTAACTGGGTCGAAGATATCATCATCATCCCGTAAATCCTTGGTCCAGGGCAACATTAAAAAGATGTTGTTTACAGAAGCGCAATATGAACGCAACCACCCACTGACGCGTCTGTATAACACTAAGCTGGCTAAAATGCTAGCTCTGGACCTTCTCCCTTTTTCTTTTGTAGAAGGGGTTGGTTTTCTAGAATTAGTGGCAGAGCTCTGCCCAAAATGGAAGGTTCCTAGCCGGTTCTATTTTGCCCGAGTTGCGGTTCCAGCACTACATGAAGATGTTCTGAAGGTGATTGGGGCAGCTTTGCAGAAGAGTGCTGTTCACACTATACATCTGACAACAGACATGTGGACCAGTGGCGCAGGCGCTGATTACATGTGCATCACTGC
Organism: Lissotriton vulgaris; assembly: GCF_964263255.1. NCBI lineage: Eukaryota > Metazoa > Chordata > Amphibia > Caudata > Salamandridae > Lissotriton > Lissotriton vulgaris. The sequence continues at coordinate 1,814,499,872 of NC_141685.1, forward strand.
ACACTGGGTCTCTTTTTCAGGGGCTAAAGCAAAGCTAAACACAGGTGTTGACACAGACATTGTTTTTAAAGCTGCTCGGAAACATGCAACACTAGCCATGTTTGGTTTGGAGAAACGTCACACAGCAGAAAACATTTTGGATGTCTTTAACACAAAGGTCCTTAACTGGCTGTCCCCACTAAAACGCCAGGTTGGTTATGTTTCCACGGACAATGGCGCCAATATAGTTAAGGCCATGAGGAAGGGTGACTATTTCAGAGTGCCGTGTTTGGCGCACTGTATAAACCTGGTTGTCCAAAAATTCTTGGGAGATAAAGGCAGTGCAGCGTACAGAGTATTGGACACCTGCCGAAAAATGTGCAAGCATTTCAGCCATTCTTTTAAGGGCCGGAAGCAGCTGAGGAGCCTGCTATATCAACGTCAAATGCCAGTGAAAGCACTCATCCAGGAGGTGGTAACACGTTGGAACTCAACCTTCTACATGCTTGAGCGTCTGTATGAGCAGTATACAGTACTCGATCAATATTTCTTGACAGAGGGTACAGAGGACCTGAGGATGGGTGCGGCGCAATGGAACATAGTTCAAAGCCTGACACGCATGCTTCGTCCTTTTGAGTTCTTCACGCGTGCAGTCAGCAAGGAGGACTGTAATTTGGGAAAAGCTATCCCATTGTTGTACATGCTGGAGGACCAACTGAAGGAGGTGTGTTCTGTGAAAAAGATGTAAAAAACCAAGACTCTTTTCTTCTGGCTGAGAAATTATTAGAGCTCCTACAAGGTGATGAACGTCTTAAAACGATCCACTCAGAAGAGCATTACATTTGTGCTACTATTCTGGATCCACGCTACAAAAAAGGCGCTGGCAGGCCAAGCATTCTTTCCTTTTGATGATGAACATGTTCCAAAGTACAAACATTGGCTAGCCTTGTCAGCCAAGAGGTTTGAAAGAGAACGGCTGAAAATTGAAGGAAATGGCAGTACATCAGCAGGCCATCCCCAGTCAAAACAATCCACTTCTGCACCTGTGGCTGTGGCACAAGTGACCTCTCAGCCGTTAAAGACACCGGCAACCGGATCATCTGCACCAGACACAACAGAAACATTGGAGGCTGAAGAGGATTGGCTAGCTCTGCGTGGGTTTGGTTCTCAAAAGGTCAGAGGCACAGCAGGAGCTAAGCAAAGTGGAGGAACCTTGGATGAGGACCTTGAGTCGATGGTGAAGGACTATCTGAATGACTCAACAGAGGTCTATGTTAATTCTGACCCATTGGCGTATTGGCATGGGAAAAAAGAATTGTGGCCACAGCTCACCAACCAGGCTTTAAACTACTTGTCTTGCCCACTCACAAGTGCGTCTTCTGAACATGTTTTCAGTGCTGCTGGTGGCATTGTAACTCCCAAACGGAGCCGCCTCTCGCCCAAAAATGTGGAGAGGTTAACAATGATCAAGATGAATCAGCACCTCATACCACCAGATTTCAGAGTACGAGAAATCGCGCCGGGTGAAGACGAGGTGGCCAGCAACATAGATGAGGGAATTTCTACTCTGTCAGGTGACACTGAGCTCACCCTGCCTGAATTCGCAGAGTATGATGACGAAGCCTTATTCTCATTCCTGGACCGTGATACTGAGCCCTGAAAATGAGACAACGAATCAATAACTTTCTTTTTCGTCCTTATTCACTTTTATTCCTGTGTGTCTGTCTTTCTTTGTTGTGCACAGTTAATATATTTCAAACTTTAATCAGATAATCACAAAAACAAGCCCATCAGCAGAACTGTCTTCACTGGTTTGCTAATTGATTTGAAGTTGCCGCAGTCTGCATTCCTCAGGTTCACAAGTTCAGAAGAACATGCTCCTCTATCCTCCTCCTTCAGACTCCTATTTCCATCAAACCAGAGGGCTGGTTTACGCCCAATGAAGAAAGACTCAGCACTTGTGGAGGTGTTGTTCTACCTCTTTGCAGGTGAGTTGACGGCTCTGGGACCATTGTTGGGAAGCTCTAATACCGGATAAAAGTGTTTTGGACCAAATCCGAGGCGCACATTTTTTAGTGTTTTTGCTGACTTGCTTGCCTTTGAGGTGCTCTCTGGGGGGCTTCCTGGTGTTTGTGGGTGAGTTTCGGGGTCTGGGAGCACTGCTGGGACACTCTAATCTTGATTGCATTTGCTTTTCAGGAAATCCGTGGTGGCAACCCCGACTTATGGCCTAGCTACGCAGCGCGTTTAGACCGAAGGCCGAGAAATATTGCAAGTATGAGATTTTGCTTTTGGCCTGTTTGGGGGTGTTATGCTTCTTGGCGGGTGGGTTGGCGGGTCTTGGGGTATTCCTGGGAAGGTCTAATACCGGGTAGAAGTGGTTGGGACAAAATCCTCGCGGAAAAGCCTTTTGGCACTTTTTGTAACTTAGGGTTCGTTAGGGTTAGCCCTAGCAGCAGGATTGCATGTGTTTCGGGGTGTTCTAGATTTTTGCAACTGAGTTCTGGGGTCTTAGAGCACTCGTGAGAATGTGTAATTTTGGTTGCAAGTCATTTGAAGAAAATCCATGGTGGGAAAGGGGGGATTTGGCATAGTTAAAGAAAGCCTTTGCCACTATTCTTAACTTAGGGTTCGTTAGGGTTAGCAGTATTTCTATTGCATGTGTTTGGGTGGGGGGGTTTTCGAGTCTTGGAGCGATGCTGGCTATGGATACTTTTGCTTGGTTGCTTGCAAGTGGTTTGAATGCAATCCACCGGGGGTAGGGGGGTACTTGGGCCTACTTTTACTTTCAAAGTACGTTTTGTCACCAGTTTTCAGCTAGGCCTCGTTTTTTGAGATTTGATTGGGGGTCTTCTACATTTTTGCGGCTGGCTTTAGTAAGGGTCTGGGACCGTGGGAGCACTGCTGGGAAGATTTAATTTTGTTCTAAAACACAGTTTACAGGACACCTAGCTTGAGGGGAAAGATCCGCTACATTAATTTGCCCCTACTTATTTATCCTTCAAAAGGTGACTCAGACAGAGTACGCACTTTCAAAAATATTGTACTGTCTACTAGGAAAATCAAAGTGTGGCTTTTTGCACTCCACAGCCTACATACCTTATATTTATTTATCAGTGGTGTTGTAATATTATATCACTTCCTGTTTTTCGTTGAATAATTACAGGCCGGGTTTCAGTCTCGCAATGGGGAAAAAAGGATGGAGTCAGGCTTCACATTAGCGAGCCACAATTCAGCATCAGGCAGGCAGTGGACAGGGTGTCTTCTGGTCACCAACATTGATGGACGAAGCGTCAGCTGCAATGGAGGAGTGCCGCTAATGAGAGGATTTTTTTTCTGAATGCAACTTACTTACCAAATTCAACAGGACAACTACAACAACATACAGATACAGTATCCTTAGTGTTTTTCTCTGACTGTGACTGCATTTCTTGGATCTCTCTCTGCTTCTAAATTGATCCCTTAACACATCACTTAGTCCACTCCACTATCACATCTGCACCACACATAGTCATTTGTAAGTGCTCCTACGTAATTCGCAAGTCGCAGCACGCCCCAGCCCGTAGAGGACTGGGATGGCCCCAATGATGAAGCATGTCACCAAGGGGCAACCCTGGTGAGTGAGGGGACACCTAGAAAAAAAGCAATTTCTCCTTTTCTATCTACTATACCTTCCAGACCAACACCATTGAGTGTTGTGAATGGATTTATAGTGACCAGCAAGGCTCTCAGGTATCTGGCTACAGAGACCTTATGTTGAATATAGTTATCAATATTTCCACCCACGCCCTGTACTGTCGCATTCTTTCTTCCACAGTTGTCGAAAGTACTACTTACTTTTCACTGACATGCATGCAGTAGTGCATGCACTTTCAAAGATTGATGGATAGGTTTGTACCCAAAGATTTGTTTATGTTCAATTGTTTGTCCATGCTGTGCTTTTTTTACAGGGTGTCTCTGGTGACCAACATCGATGGACGAAGCGTCGGCTGCAATGGAGGAGTGCCGCTAATAAGAGGATTTTTTTTCTGCAGGCAGCTTACTTACCACTTTCAACAGGACAACTACAACAACATACAGATACAGTATCCCTTGCCTTTTTCTCTGACTGTGACTGCATTTCTTGGATCTCTCTCTGCTTCTAAATTGATCCCTTAACACATCACTTAGTCCACTCCACTATCACATCTGCACCACACATAGTAATTTGTAAGTGCTCCTACGTAATTCACAAGTCGCAGCATGCCCCAGCCCGTAGAGGACTGGGATGGCCCCAATGATGAAGCATGTCACCAAGGGGCAACCCTGGTGAGTGAGGGGACACCTAGAAAAAGAGCAATTTCTCCTTTTCTATCTACTATACCTTCCAGACCAATCCCATTGAGTGTTGTGAATGGATTTATAGTGACCAGCAAGGCTCTCAGGTATCTGGCAACAGAGACCTTATGTTGAATATAGTTATCAATAATTCCACACACGCCCTGTACTGTTGCATTCTTTCTTCCACAGTTGTCTAAAGTACTACTTACTTTTCACTGACATGCATGCAGTAGTGCATGCACTTTCAAAGATTGATGGATAGGTTTGTACCCAAAGATTTGTTTATGTTCACAATTGTTGGTCCATGCTGTGCTATTTTTTCTTGTCTCCCAAAACCTTTCCCAAAAGCCCCCGTACCCATCCATTTTTCAAACCCTAACCCTCTTCCCCCGGGCTGTGTGGTTTTGATTGATGTGTGACTAAATTACAGCAATAAATCCACACACTTGCTGGGGAGGATAAGGTGATAGCAACAGGCTGGTGAAGAAATCCGAGGATATATTCTTACTCTGCTTGACAAAGACCCATGGCTAATGTCAAAGAACTTCAACCGAATTAGTAGTTATACTTTACCATTTGTTAGGCTACAATGTGGCACTGTTCTAGTGTACTTCTGTCACCTGCTATATTCTCTATTGTACCGTTGAATTGCTCAGGAGGACAAACCAGATTTAATTTTCTTTTTTTTCATAGGCATGCAACTGCCACTGTGTCACACCACTAGTACCACCGCTATGAGGAAATTTTATCCGACCAAGATTGCCAACCTTATTCGCTGTTTCCCGTGGAGCCAGCCCTGGGTCTAGCCCTACTTTCAAACACAAATTACAGGTAAGATAAGCGTTTGGTGGTTTGGGGGTATAATGGAGTATTAGGAGGAGAGACGAGAGACTGACGGTAGTACTACTAAAGTCCTAGGACTCTTGGATTCACTTCACTTACTCTGTGAGAGGCACTTAGTGTTGAAAACATTTGGGCATTTACACTTAAAGGAAGAAAATGGAACTAAACTTTCAGGAAAACAAAGTCACTGTTAAACCCCCACCCACCAGGCAAGCAGTAAAAAACGGGTATGCTCAGATAAAGTTTGAAAAAGTATATTTATATCCCTAACAAAATAATCTCCCGCAAGACCCTCCCTAACCCCAACGATTGTCCTTCAAAAGTCCCCAAAAACCCAACTCCCAATTCCCACCCCCCAAAAGTCTCTAAAAAAGGGGCAAGGGACACTATGGGTGGATGCTGTCTACTTTTTGGGCCAGGGCATCATGCTCCTGGCGGAGCAAGGCGTGCTCTACGCGGAGCCCCTCCAACACGTTTGAAAAGTGGTGGAGCTCCTGCTGGAGGCGGGACACCATCAGGGTACTGCGGCGCAGGCGTGCCTTCACTGCCTTGCAGGTGCAACGGCTGTGAGAGGAAGCTGTTGTCCTTGCTACTCGGCGGTGGCGTTTGGCTTTGGCAGCCCGGCTCAGTCTGGGTGGACCACTGTGCTGGGTGGCAGCCCGTGGGGGCACGGAGGCCGATGCAGACGACGTTGTTGTTGTGGTCGACTGCACACTTTCTTCGTCCTCCAGGGCCACCAGCCGCCGATATTCGGCCACAGTGGCATCGATCCTCCGTTGCCGGGCCGCTCTAGCCAGCTCCTTCCTCCTTGTTCGTTTGGAAGGAGCATCTATATGAAGAAAGAAAGACATAGTCTGTAACCAATGCTCTTTAAGATTAACTCAATCATTCAGCAGAAATTTGTGTTGCAGTACAACTAGCAACTTGCAAGCGCATTACATAACTATTGAGGCCAGTATCTATCTAACCTCACACTTCTTCATCCTTGCTCTAACATTAGTGGGAGTTTAAGGAACACATTCTACGAGCACTATGGACTTCCATTGGAGTCGACTATGAAAGTACACCAGTCTTATTCTTCTTCTTGTCTCTTGTTTAGGAAAATTGGTACGGTATCTTCTGCAAGCCGGCATAATGCCAGCGCAGTAAACTTGCACCCGAGAAAAAGAGACGCACGCCATGATGAGTGACCTAGACTTGCGTTGCGTTACTGTACCCGTCCAGTACATGCAGGTGGTGAAGCTCTTACTTATCTATTACGGGTGGCACTGAGAATACTCTGTTACAACTCAAGGGCTACTGCTTAATTAATTTAACTTTCACCCTACAGTGCAAATGAGTACTAGAAATGGAAAATTGAAGAAGATAAATAATCTGATTATCTATCACTTCACATGGGATGTTTTTGCTTATATATGGGATGACTTTAGGTGCTTTGCTTTTTATTGAGTGACCAGTGATACATCCACACATGAATGACTGAGTACTACTAAACTTATTAAGAGAGGTAGGGAGTGGCCACCGTAATAACCGGATCTATGCTGTGCTTGCAATACAAACTACTGCTACTATTGATGGTAGTATTTGGACAAAATTAAAACTTCTTTTCCTTGCCTTTCCTACACTGGAACGGACGTGCGGGTGCAGTGTTACATGCTCTTCAAAGTTACACTTAGTTCATCCACTGACCGTCTACTCTCTCTAGATCATGGGTACTCACAAACTTTCTCTCAGGGGCTAAATTTACAGTGTAGTTTGTGGCCGAGGGCTGCACTGGTGGGGGCGGAGTCAGAGGGGGCGGGGCTAAAGCAAAACGAAAACTTGTGACCATGAGGTTGCACACAGGTCCCTGCAGCAGATGCCTTCATCCACTGAGCCACCAGACCCAGCATTTACATACATCTCTCTCACTCATGCTCTCCCTCCTGCCCTCCCTCTCCATCTCTCTCTCCCTCCTGCCCTCCCTCTCCCTCCCCCTATGTCATCTCACTGTGTGTGTGTCTGTCTGTGTCAGCCTTCAGCCCGGGCTGAGACAGCTTCCTCAACGCGCACACACAGACAGCCACACCAAAGTACTTAACAGGTCTTTAAAAGACCATTAACATATTATTGAGGCTTTGTTTGTTGTAGCGCCCCTGCATCTCCACCCTGACAATCACTGCTTGCCCGGCCCCACAGAGCAGAGGATTTGTTCTATTTCACCTCTTTGTGGCCCTGCATCTCCACTCTGCTCTGTGGGGGCAGTGATTGTCTGCAAGGTCTGCACACCGCCAAGGAAGGCTTGCCGGGCCGCCACCGGCCCGCGGGCCGTACTATGAGTACCCCTGCTCTAGATACACATATGCTATCTAAGAGTCAGATAGTAGCATGATCCAGGTATATGGACACATACAGTTACTGTGTCACCCACCCAGGCTGTTGTCCTTCCACCAATCATTGCTTCATCATTCACCCAGCCATGCATCTCATATTCTTTCCTTCCCAGCCACGTCTTCAATCTCAATAAGTAAGGAATATATAAGAGCTTATCTCTGCCCGCCACCACCACCGTCTGAACTCTCACAGCCGGCACTGGAACCGCCGCATCCTCCCCTGAGGAATTGCCCTCCGCCTCCGTGTCGAGCACCACCACCTCCACGTTGGCCCCGCCACCAGATGTTCCACCTACAAAGTACATTTAAGAATGTTAGAATAAACCACTCACTAGTATTTGGTCTAGGAATGAAGACATGTGAAAACAATGTAATGCAGCACTTTTTGGCACAACTGATGAAGGCTGGCTTTTTAACACGCACCATTTTTTTCCACACAGACAGAAGATGGACTTCTAACAATAAGATCAAGTTGAAACAAGGTGAGAGCTCGGCTCGACCACAAGAAATGTCTTCAATTAATCGTCAGCACTAACCACTTTTACATTCTCAGTTAAACGTTTCGTTTTTTTATTATGACTTCATTTTAATAAATGTGTTTACTTTTAATAAAGCTTTTAAACTTAGAGAGACTCTGTGTTTTTTGGTCCAGAGTGACTAGAGTGACTGAGCGAAAGGTTTTGCAATTTTTGCAAGCATGAGTCCGTGCCTCTGACACTTCTTGACTCTGACTCCGTACTCTTCAGCTACGTTGGATAATAATCATCATTGGGGACCAATGATCGATGAATTCGGGAGGTAAATGACTGTGCCACACTATGTAGTCAGTCAGTAAGGACATTGGGGGTTCAAAGTCTGTTATCACAGAGGTATGTGGAAACTCTAACAGCGCCTATTATAATTGATAAGCAATGCACTATTTATTGTCCATAGTTCTGTTTCTGCAGAAGAATTGTCCGCGCCACTGTAGTGGTATGGATTGTTCTCCTATCCAAACCAAAAGGTAGTATCTTATTCTTTCTTGGTGGTCATTCACATTTTATAGTTGGGAATTTTCAAAGCAGATAGAACACTTCAAAAGACATTATGGACAATCCCAGAGGACTGCACTAAGTTGATAGAGCTATTGCTGACTAGAATGGGAGTTTCGCCAACCGTGCAATCTTAGTTAGCTACACAGACAGACTAATTAGAATAACCTAGTAATACCACAGGGAGTCATAGTAGAGGCAGGATAAGAATTTAGATACAGTCTACAAGAAGATCAAAGACGATTTTGAAAAAATCAAATGAGGAACGCTAGGAAAAATAGGTACTAGTCTAAAATGAAAACTTACTGGGGCCAGCAAAGGAGCCCTCGCCTGCCCGATCCTGGCCCTGTTCAACAGCATCCGCCGCCTGCTGCTCCTGTGTCCTCCCCTCGCCCCTGGGGGGAGCTGACGTACAACATGAAAGAAAGAACAGAAAACATGGATGATTGTTGCTTGTCAATGTCAACCAAATCAAACATTTCAAAAGAACAATAACAAAATATTTCCGCGAAATTATATTGATTAGGGTTAGTTTTCATTTATTTGCGGACCTGTGACTTCGAAAGTCACGTAACTCACTAAACAAAGTACTGAAAGGTTCACTTAGGACTGGCAGGCAGCAGTCCGCAGGCAAGACGCAAAGGGACAGACAAACTCCATTGTGATTTCAGTCAGATCAGTGACAACACTAACAGTTGCCTGCTACATTATCAGTCATTTAAATAGTCAAACTATCAATCCACCGCCACTATTTTTCTTATTGTCAGGGGTACAAAGGAAGGGGCAGAGTTAAGCCCCTTGTGGCTCTTTTGCTCCGTTCTTGCGTGACTTTTGTGACGCAGCAGCTAAACAAAAAAGGGCGCCATGGTGCGGCGTATAATATTATAACAACGTGACGCATTTGGGAGATGCATCCCGTTATAAAGCCCTGCGCCATCAGGGGGCGTTCCGGCGCAAGGGAGGGCAAAATTTCAATCAGTCACCTTTAGGACAATGATGCGTCACACAAACCCTGCACCTGCTTGAAGCAGACGTACGGCTTGACCCAGCATTGGGGAGATAGGGTACCCCAGAGCATTGCTGGAGCTGCGCATCGTTGCGACGCAACTCCAGCAGTAAAGCTTCGGTGACGTTTGGGCCCATGGTGCGCCGCATTGCATATACGGCGCACCATGTTTGGTGGTGGTAGCGGGCCGCACAATTAATGGCGCATCCCTGCTACTTTGCAGGGATGCGACGGTAATTGCAATTCTGCCCCTTAGGGGCATACTTACTTACGCGTTCTGGTGCATCTCCAGAGATGCGCCAGATCAAATGCGTCACGCAAAACTACCCTTGCGACATGGCAGATGCGCCTCATTTACAATGCTGCGCGCCCTGGCGCAAGGGTAGGCACTTGCGTGACGCATCTCGTCACGTAAGAGCGGCGCATCGCTGGAGTCACGTCGCCAACGCAATGCAACTCCAGTAATGCTCAGGGCCACCCAATACTTAACATGCTGTGTCAGTCCTTACGCCTGCTTCAAGCAGGCATAAGGAATTGAATTGACGTAGCAGCGTCGCAGAAGTGCCTGCGTTAAATCTTGTAGATTTCACGCAGGCAATTTTGCGAGGCGCACAGCCGCCGGACCGCCCACCCTGCGTACTAGGAACGCACCCATTGTGGTGCAAGCCCATGGCTTTATAACGTGACGCATCTCCCTAGATGCGTCATGCTGTAAATGACTCACAGGGATGCGCCACGTTTACTCCGCTGTTGCGTCATGCAAGGCAACGTAAACGTGGCGCAAGGGGCTTGTAAATGTAATCTGCCCCCTAGTGTCTAGCATTACGCAGTTCTGTAAAGTACACTCATACATAATAGTTACTCAGGCCAATGAGACCACAAAATAGAAAACAAATAAGCATAGTAGCAACGCCACTGAGAAGGAGAGCAGTGCACCTGAAATGCACAGAAGATTTTGAAATATAATTTAACTACAATGTAATCGTCATCAGCGGCATTATTGGCTTGCTCCATGTAAAAAACAAATATTTGCAATACAACAACACAGAGCAGGAGAAAACATCATAGTAGTGAGTGATGAAATGGCTACTACTACTCACCAAGCCCGGGGATCTCCAAGCCGAGCTGGTCCAGCAGGTCGCGCTCCCGGTCCAGGAGGTCCGTCCAGCGATGGGTGACCTGGCTGTAGGTGCGCTGGACCCCGTAGAGGTGGGATATGGCCCAGCACACCTTCTCCCACCGCTTCCGGCGCTCCCGGATGTTGTAGCCGCCGGCCGCGATTCTGCCGCCTCCCGCGATGGTCCTGGGCAGGCGGCGCTGGACGAAGTAGACCAGCGCGCCCACTTCCTCCGGGCTGAAGATCTCCCGTCGCATCACCTGCTCCCCCCTCAATCGACCGCATGGTGTCCTGCACGGGGTCCAGGACTCCTCCTCCCCGCCACCGCTGCCGCCCTCAAGTGCCTGGGCAGCTTCACGGCGCCTGGCTTCACCATGGTCTGGGCAGGTAAGGTAGGAAGTAGAAAATTAAGAAGGAGTAGGATAGGGAAGAAGAAAAGAAAAGAGTTTAAAAAAGTAGTTTAAAAGTAGTTTAAAAGTAAAGAAAAATAGCAGAAAAGACAAAAATATACAGCTAGGAAAAGAGAGGGATAGATAAGAAGCAAAATCGTTAAAAAAAAACTGAAAACAAGCAAAGGATGGCAAAGATAGCAAGAGGATTAAACACCATGCCCAGACACAGGAAATTAATGAAAAACAAGATGGCTGGCGCCCGTTCACGAGCGCGAAAGTAAGTTTGCACGAGATTTTCCTCGCGATCTCGTGCGAACTTGTACTCGCAATGCGCTTACTGCGCGAGATTATACATAGCGGGCGGAAACGGAAATACGTCACACAAACAAAATGGCCGCGCCCGTACTCGACCTTGGGGTAAATTCGTGTGTTGCGCTGCAAGCGGCTCGCGAATACTGCAAAAAAACTCGCGAAACAACAAGCCGCAAAAAAATATAAAGCTCATTCGCGCGAATTGGCGGCTTCCGCGGTCCGCTTCGCACGACGCCGCGCCCCGGGAATAGCGCGAAAAAACCGAAAAACGATTTTTGCAAAAGCAAAAGCAATGAGCAGGTGCAAAAGGTCAACCTCATGATTTGTAACGATTCCCTGTAGTGCTTCCTGAGGGGGCCCTCCAGAATTCGGTTGCCTGCTTGCAACTATTGTGTGACCCTGCTCTGACCTTAACTGTATGCCACAAGGTCCTGATTTACAGCTAAGGGAGCAGACAAGCAGGTGCCAGGCTGGAACTTCAAATTCAGTGACACATTAATTAGCCCCTAATTCATTATTGTCAGTTGGGGCAGGGCAGGTGTTGTTAATAAAGTAACCCCAAATTAATTCATGTCAGTTCAAGCAGGGCAGGTGGGCTTGCTTTTCCCCCCCATCTTCTACAGTGATGATGAACCAGAGGGTGGCATTGATGTAACAGAGGGTGGCATGGGTCAAAGAGAGGGTGGCAGTGGTGAAACAGAGGGTGCTGGGAGGCTGTGATGATGAACCAGACGTAGAAACAACATAGTCGCGACCGTTGCGAGCCGACAAGTAAGTTCGCAATTGCGAACTAGTACCAAATCCTCGCGAACTGGCAGAAACACTTGCGAACACAAAAAAAAAAATCTGCAAATTCGCGAGAATTCGCGGATTTTGCGGATTGCGAGTTCGCAAATCCGCTAAATTCGCGAACGCGAGATTCGCAAAATTTGCCCATGCTTAGTATTCATCATATAACAGCGGGGAAAAAAAAACACAATCAAAATGATTGTGTTTAAAAAACCCAAATAATATAAATAAGCAGAAATAGGAACTTCTCCAAAGTAACTTAGTTTCTATGACGTCAAATGATATCCTATGAACAGCTTATACTCTGTTGTGTTGTTACTATTTTCTGCCCGCCACTTTCTGAAAGATAAACTCAATTGTTTTAAGAAAACTGAGACATACAAAGCAATTTGAAACAGCACACTAAATTACAGCAACACCTAGAATCATTATAGTCCAATTACCTACCCTAAATTCTGACTTCAAAAAACAAGTCAAAAGGCAACATTGCTTCATAGTCAATTAGTAATGTTTGCTGAAAGACTAGCCATTTTATAAATTTTAAATAAGCTGTGTAATATCCAGATGTTGTCAAAGGACCAGTATATTATATAATAGCTGCAGTTGCAAATGTTCTTCCTGAAATCGATGACTATGTAGCCAAAACATTTTTAATTAGACTGGACAACTTATTTTCTTCCAGTTTATGTAGTTGAAATTGTAAAATGACATTTCATCCATAAGTTTCCATAAATAATGTGGACAGCATTGCAGACTTACACTTCCTCTACTCCTTATTTTGATCTGCTACTTGACTTTGCTTATAAAAACAGTTTTCGCTCTGTACTACAATTATCCACAAGGCCATATAGAGTAGGAGGCATTAGAACATCTTGAAATTCCTCTGAACAAATCCCAAGCTTTTTTTCCTAAAATTTTGGTTGTAAGAACACCAGGTAAGAATTTTGAAGGTGGAAAGGCAATCTTTTTTGGAAAGTTAAAACAGAATCATTGCAGAATGACCAACCGTTTCCAGATTTCAAATAAGCTGTATAATATCCTGAATTAGTTGAAGGACCATTATGATATATAATTGCAGTAGTTTTAAAAGTCCTTCCTGATATTGACAACTGCGAAGCCACAAAATTATTAATTAAAGTTGTCAATTTAGTTCCATCAGGCCTACATCGTTGGAACATTAAAATGACATACTGGCCATAACTTCGTAAAATTAACGTTGACAGCATTCCAGACTTACATTGGCTCCACTCCATATTTTGATCGGCTGCCTTTACTAGCTTATTGAAGGATACTGATTTACTGTCAGGCAAAGTTAAATATATAAATCTTTCTGAGTCTACACTATTAGTACTTGATAGCCTACAGTTCTCGCAGTCATGCTGCCATTGATAAGAAAGGCCAAATAGATAATCTACATCTACACCTTCATCTTGCAATACATCAAGCATATACATTAAAAACTCCTGACAATCCTGCTGAATATTTTCAGAGAATTCTGTTTGACCTGAACATTCGTCTAACAGAAAACGAATTTCAGACACACTTTCTACTCTCGTTTTATCAGCACTACATTTCTCTAACACAAAATTCAACAAACAGCATAAACTTTGTTCCGAATTGATCACAATCTGTTCTTTGAAAGTCTCTAGTGAAAAGAGAACATTAACAACTACATTAGCATAGCAGTTGACACCAGAACTATTTTCAAATTTAAAACCAACAACATTTTCAACAGAATTCATTTTATTCCTGCTTCCACTTTTGGGTTCATCGACTTTTGGTCTTTTTGCATCAACCTCCCTACTATTACTGATATTTCTTCGTTTCCGGCCTACCACACGTTTCTCAAACAAAGGATATTGAGGCAAATGTGGCGCATACTCTCTTCTTAACCTATTGTATTCCTTAACACAATCTAGATCCGCACAAATGTTTGTGACATCACAGTCAATCAAGTACAATCCCGATAAAGTTCTGACTCGTGACAATGCTACATAAGCCATACCCTCTTTGAATACAGAACTGCCAATATTCACTAAAGCAGAATCTACACTTAAACCTTGCGATTTATGGATTGTCACCGCATATGCCAAGCAAACAGGAAACTGCTTACGCGAACATATAAGTCTTTAACAAGCAAAAACCTAGCAGAGCAACGACCAATTAGCTGTACTTCCTCAATGCCATCAAATTTAATTTTTAAAAATTCAATTCCATCTCTACTTCTGTATTTCTCAAAATCAACAACATTACCCATTGATCCATTTACCAGACCTCTTTCAACATGTAAATTCCTTCTCAAAATGATTCGGCAATTTAAGCATACATTCAAAGTCTTTTCAAAACCCGCAGTTTTAGATATAGTCTTCTCTAATGAATCCAATTTAGATTTCAAATTCTCTGACAAAATAATTGTTGCTCCCATATGCTCTATTTTGTCAATAGCTTCAAGTTTTACAATGTCTTGTTTTTCTAAATTCAACATTTTGTTGTTGAAGATGGAACATTCTGCAAGAGTTGGCATCAAACATATTCCAGATTTCTTCTCAGTAATTTTCTGAAAAATATCCTCTGGCAAAACGTCTTTTTCTGGATATAAATTTGACAGTAAGCATGCATGTAAAGCTTCTTTACCACGCTCAGTCACTTTCCCGATTCTAACATCTTGCAGAATATTCTTGTAATCTTCGTCCTTCGCCTGACGCATATTTTCACGCAGCTCAGCATAACTGAAGTTTAACCATATGTTAACGTTGCCAATGCTCCCTAGGCACTTCTTGGTATCTTCATGTGTAAGCAGTTTAAACACTGGTTGTCCTTTCACTGGTGTCAGCTGCAGAAGATCACCAAAAACAATGATGTGTTTGCCACCGAATAACACATCATACTCTGTTTTAAGAACTTCCTGCATTCTCAAATGCACAAAAGCAAGCATGACATTGGAAACCATGCTTACTTCGTCAATGATAAGAAGTTTCATCTTCTTCAGGACTCTAGATACTTCACAACAAGCATCTCCAGATAACTTGTGGTATTGTAATTTGTTATCATGCTCCACTGGCAGCATCAGTAACCGATGCAAAGTAATCCCTTTAATGTTATGAGCTGCCAGTCCAGTTGGAGCGGTCACAACACAAGACAGCGATGATTCAGTCCTTTTCTGCAGATAACATGAAATTGCTTTAATGAGGAAACTTTTTCCAGTTCCTGCTTCTCCACTCACGTACAGTCGGACAGGCTTCAACGACGTACATGAGCACTCTTCCTTCTCATGACTTAATCCATGCTCAATTTGGTTGGTAACTTTGTCACATATTTTCCTCTGCTCAACGTTGAGTTGTCTTTCCAATTCTTCTAAGTTAACTGCATCCTTCTGAGCATGTGCCATGGCTCTTTCCACTTCAATCATGGCAGTGGCAGCTTCATTTTCGATAACTGGTTCTCCTAGTGGATCCTGACTCAATGAAACAGAACTCTGACTGTCCTGAGAACTGTCTCTAGCAATCTCGGCTGCAATTGTTGCTTCCTGCTCAATTTCTGCATTCAACATTTGTAGATATTTGGGAAAAACAGGACATTCTATGGACTCCTTGGCTGCATTGAAGGAGTCTTCGTAACAGAGAAAATCCCCAAGCAGTTCCTCTTCTGCACGCCAAGGCTTGAAAAGTTGCAAAAGAGCTAAATAGAAAAACTCTTTTCTTTCGGAAGATTCACAATCCAATTTTCGATGATTTATCAATTGACATTTTTTTTGCTTGACCAGACATCCTTCACTTCCAATTACAGCATACACTCCTTTATCGATATGTTCTTTGATGTTCCTCTTGAAAACGTAATTTTGAAGAACATCATACAGACAAGCATTCTCCAGGTGACTGCTTCTATTTGGATAATATGTATCCAACATGTTGCTCTTCAAAATATCTGTACTGTTTGGCTCCTTCTCCGCCAAATATTCAATTTCCCGTACAGGTTTCAGAACTCGATTACGCGTTGCAGCAAGACCAAGACTCGCCCAAATGATACTCCTAGATTTGGCATAGAGACTTGCTGAAGATAACCGGTCAGAACATTTGTAAGCTCCGATTTCTCGATGCGACAACATCTTCAGACTGAAACTGTACAACTTCTTACTGAGGCTCTTTTCATGGGAAATGTCCTCCCACATATCCTTCAGTTCTGTCTTTTCTTTTTTAGTGATGTAAGACGTCACATACCGAGCCACAGCCATACAGTTGTCCTCCACTAACTGTATATCCATGTTAGCATTCCACATGGACACAATCACTGGGTTGTAGTCATTGATGTACTTGGACTCTTCGTTTCTTTTCAAATTGTATGTGTTTTTGGGTGATTTCCTCGTAACATTATGTCGCAGCGAAGACATCAAATTGTTCACTCTTCCTTTGGATATCACCGACCGTGGAAATGAAAAACGACATTTGGTGTAGTACTTGTCCTTGTTTCTGAATTTACGACGACAGTACTTTCCACAACGATGGCTTTGAAACCGTAAAACATGTTCTCTTAGACTTTTGTCTTCGTTTATCTTTGGAACAGCACATGTAGCATACTGTTCTATGAAACTCATCACTAAGTCATCCGGATCTGTTCCAAATTTGGGTGCATCTTTGATCCATAGCAGCATATGTATATGAGGAGCACCTCTTGCTTGATACTCCTTCCTCCAGAAGAAATCCAACACCTCTCCAAGAGGTGGATTTTTCTTGTTCGTGATGAAAGACATTATAGCTTCAAATCTATGATTGAAGTACCTGCATACATTCACTGGATCCAAAGAGCACAGTTCTCCGGGTGTCTTGAATTCAATATTTTCAATGTTTCCATTTACCTCTCGTAGAAATTCAAGTAAGTCTTCCCAGCCATACTCAGCACAGCTGAGAGTGAGGAACCATGTGGGAGTTCCTAAGTTCCTCAGCATACATTTTAAGTCACCATGACGACGGTACCAATACTCATTAGTACCACGTTGACAAGCCATGAGATTAATCAGGTGAGAATCCAAAATACTGTCTTGCACATTGACTTTATCCATAAAGTCCCTTGCCGAGATATTTCGCAGTTGTACACCACTTTTCAAGATGTGGTTCACTGCATAAGACAATCCAGAGAGATCACTTTCAAACAGTAAATGAAATAAATAAGGAATGCATTGTCGAAACCTAGGATCTTCTGTATACAATCGTAAAGTCCGGTATTCTGAAGCAGGAACTTGAACAGGTCGCTCATCATATCGTCCTCCTCGACCTGTAGGAAATAACTGTGGAAAACATCGAGCTTCCAAACTTTCCTCCCAAACACTAATGGGACTCCCTTTGGCTAGTTTCATTTGAAACAACTCAATAGCATTCCCCATGACTTCCTTGGAATGCAAAGGATGAACACTATAATGCTCATATATTTCTTCCTTTTTAGAGGATTCTACTTTCTCAATTTGTCCAGGACACAAATCGCTGTCCTCTTCATCACTTACTTCCTCTTCTGCAACACATACATTCTTGTTGTACTTATTGTTTTTTATCAAATACAATGTTGCCTTTTTGACTTTCCTAACATCCACTAAATCTTGCCAGATTTTCTTACTCTTTGTCGGAACACCATTGACTATGATAACCAGAGGTTCCTCTTCCACTTTCTCTTCTCCTATTGTATTAATGTTTTTCTTCAAATCCAAAGGCAAATAAACAACCCTTCCCTTTAATCCTCTCTGTAAATCTGATGGAGGCAACTTCCCTGTCTTTGGCTCCATCCGTACAATAGCCTGGAAGGGATGGACACTTTGAATCAAAATAGATTCATAAGTATTTAAATCCTTCAATTCAGAAGGAATGTCATCTAATTCCAGATTATTATGAACCGCTCTAGCAGGCATCTGGTTTTGGTTTAATTTGTTAAAACAATAAGTACACATACGTTGGTCCGCTCCCAAATCAAAACAATTTTCTACCATCAAGTATGTGGCAAAATCCTTCCATTCACTATTGTTTTCCATATCACTTTTTGCATATATATCCACTAACTTAGTCTGATTCTTATAATAAGTCCGTCGA
Organism: Lissotriton vulgaris; assembly: GCF_964263255.1. Classification (NCBI taxonomy): domain Eukaryota; kingdom Metazoa; phylum Chordata; class Amphibia; order Caudata; family Salamandridae; genus Lissotriton; species Lissotriton vulgaris. The sequence goes on from NC_141685.1 coordinate 1,814,518,104, forward strand.
CAACACATACAAGTGAAATTAGGCCTCTCACTTGATTTCACCATAAACGTGGAAATTTCCTTATGAAACCTATCTGTACTGAAAATCTGTACACTGTCTTCCACATTACCTTCTTCTAGTGATTAAATATCAACATTGTTCTCTTTACCAGCAAAGTAACAGAACTCAATTTCTTGACAAATATTCTTCACATCTACTTCAGAACCATGCAAAAGAGCACTGCTTAATTGTTTAAGCATAATTGCTGGACTCTTAGCATAATACAACATTCTCACTAATTTCCTCACTTTATTATGATGCACTGCTAGCATCCTGAAATGATGAAATACACTCTGGCATACTCTCCTGGAAAGACAAGCCAGTGAATGACCATGCAAACCTGTCACTTGTCTCACTCTGCAAGGATCTAATTCTTGCAACATCTTTATTTTTTGCTTTACACTTTTCTTATGAAATGTCCGTATAAAATCACAAAGCAAATTGATGGAATCCTATCGCACACTGCAAATAGAACTACACTTCCAGGTGTACACTGGTCCCTTAGGACGTCTCCCTAAAACCTCATCACTTAACGCCTCTTCTGCATCTGCAGACACAAGTATTTCTTTTTCAACCGGTTGACCGTCTTTCATCTCATAAGCTCGACCACTGGTGTCAACTGCATGCACCAAATCATTGTCCTGAAAATAACTCTCCTCATTAAAAAATGCCTCACTATTTGAACTATGCATCCATTCTCCTGAGAAAACATCACAAAAATTACTTTGGTTTACTTCTCTCTTCCATCTACTATTTGATTTTAAAACATAGATTACCTTGTTTAGTTTCCTAATTCTATTAATTACCAAAATAAATAACTTTCGCTTAATTTCGAAAGCCTGATCAATAATTTTCTCTACATTTTTCTTTTTATTATAAAATGCCACTTTCTGTTGGCCTTTCTTGAATTGTTTTAGCAAATTGACAATTACCCTGTTGCGGAACATTCGCCTACGAATGTCCCTGAATGCATTTTCCCTTCTACTGCCATGCACAGAGTTATCTCCAGCTGTAGCAGAAACTTTTTTGACGGGCCTTTCCTTTCCATTTAAATTGGCTTTTTTTTTCGGCACTAAAACTTGTTCTGTAGTTATACTTTTGTTTCTACAAATGTTTCTAAGAAATGATTTCGTTCGCTTACCCGAAGCTTTCTTCGTGCGTTGAGGTGATTTAAATGTAGAGGACTGCTGCAAAAATGTAGTAATCTGCTGTCTTTGACGTTTCGTAGACTTTCGGATTCTATCTTTAGACGGCATTGTCTAATTTCTCAATAATCTGCAGTTGAATCTGTGGTAAAATAAAATAAAAAATGCTATTAACCACTAATACCAAACAGTAAATCAACAGTAAGAATTTGATTCAGCAACGCTATAAAAATGATTCAATACATTTTTTTTAATTTTACTGTGATAGTGATAGTATTACAGGGCTTTCATGCAAATGACTACCCACCCTGCAACAAAAAGCCCACATGAAACTTTACGCACATTAAATTGTGTACTTACCTGCAATAATCCATATGCCAGTGTTTACGTCCCTCCACCCTGCCCCTCCCCCTCCCCGCATGCCTGCCCCACCGTAACTCCCTCCACGACCCGCGGCTGCTGTTTTGCAACATGGTGCTTCTTGTAAATCTCTCCTGCATTACAAAAGTGACGCACCAACAGCACAAAAGAGGCGCACAACCATCATAAATCTGTCTCTAAGACTTTAAGGGCCAGATGTAGGTCGGTCGGTAACGACCGAAAAACGGTATTTTCAGCCGTTACCGACCAGATTACAAAATTTGTCATGTAAGGGGCAATATATTACCGAATCGGTAAAATTACCGAATCGGTAATTTTACCGATTCGGTAAAATAAAACATCGATAAATATACCGATTTGAAGCCACCCATATGTAGGTAGGACTCTTCAGAGTGCCAGGAGCCTTTATGAATCGGTATTTTACCATCAAAACCAATTTGATGGTAAAATACCGATTCTAGGGCCAGATGTAGGTAAAAAACATTTACCGATTTTAAAATACCGAATTGTACCGATTCGGTATTTCAAAATCGGTAAATGGTATGTAGGTCTCAACATCTGGATTTGTTACCGAATCCTTAACAATTCTTTAATTACCGATTCGGTAAATACCGAATCGGTAATGCCAATTCATTCCTATGGGCTTTCTGTAAATGTAGATTTACCTACATGTGGCCTTGGATTTAGTCCCCTACATACCGATTAGCCATTTACCGAAATGGGCCGTAACCGGTCGGTAAATGGCCTGAAACGGCCACCTACATCGGGCCCAAAGTGTACATGCATTTGATTTCAAAAAAAGTTTTTAAACTTTTTAAGTAAAACAATTATACACCTACATTCATGGCGAACGGACTTAAAATGCCCTAATACACATGAAAACGTTTTTTTAAGGTTCTTGCACCTTTTTTTCCATAACTTTTTACATGGCTATGTAACTCAAACAATCAAAAACAAAATTTTTCAAGCACACATCGGGGCGTATTTACCAGGGCCTTGCACCACGGGGAAAGTGACTACAAATGACCAGACACACATGGGGACGTATTTACAAGGCCTTTGAACCAGGGGGAGTGACTTGAAATGGCTAGGGACACATAGGAGAGTATTTACAATACCCGTGCAACACTTATGCATCATTTTTTACATATACACTGTAGAACAGCATGGGGCAATAACAACACAAATGCATCATGCATCTGTTCTGCAAAAGCGACGCATTGCAGGAATCACATCACAAGTAAATAAATTCTCATATTTTTTTAAGCATGCCTTTTCCTTAAAAACATAATTTTAAAAAACACAACACAGCTCCTATGTACATACACACCTTATCAGTACTAATACTTTACATTAACTACAATTACAATTGGTAAAAGAATGCAAAATAGCCTTTGAAAGCAGAATGCAAACACTTGACGCAAAACATCATTTTAAATACACAGCTGACTTTCTTATTTACTCAAAAAAGCATACTAGTCTTTATCTAAAATATAGAAACGATAACTCACCTTTACAAATTATTTTTGAATTTCAAAACAGTCTCAGAAACACACCAATTATTCTTTAACAGAATTAAAGGTATGCACTCCAACGTCTGCAACCAACAAAGGCCCTGAAACGCTGATATTCATCACACATATCTCTCATGTCAGCCAATCAAAACTCTTCCCTCACTATTTTCAAATCAACACCCTTCCCCCCTCTGCCCCCTCTGACCTTTTTCCATAGCAACTACCGCCTGCCAGACCTCTCAGGTTTACAAGTTCACACAACAATGTTTCAAATGAACTCTGAACTCTCAGTACACCTGCTAATCCACTCCAATCTTTCATAACATCATTTTTTATTAACCATTCAAATTACATCTTTCAAAGAACACATCCATGCACCCTAACTTTCTGTTTTCAGCAATGGAAATACACCAATCACTGCTAATGAATCATTTGCACTTAAACTCCACAGTTTTTTTTCATTACAAACTTCACTATTTCAACTGCCATTTCATTCCCACACTTCATCTGACTGCAGCAAAAACTCCTCTAGCCATGTTTTCAGTCTGGATTCTTGGACATAGCTACATCCACTGGGCTCACAGGTATGCTGATAACAGAAATTTACACAACCTCAATTTACAAAATGTGGAAATTAAATGGATTGGCCGAAGAGGATTGAAATGTCACCAATTGATACCATTGGTGAAAACCTTTTTACATTTGCCAAAACCTGACCTCATAATAGTGCACTGTGGCGGAAACGATTTAGGCACTTTGACTAGGGTAGGTGTGGAAATGCTCCTAAAAGACACCTTTGAGCATTTGATGACACTTTTTCCTCAAACTGCCTTGGTATATTCCAATATATGCCAAAGACAAAAATGGAGGTGGTCCAATCAATTTTGTCCACAAATAGAAAAATCGAGGAAGCATGTAAATAAGTCTGTTTCAGCTTACATGAGGGACCATGGAATGGGCTGCATCTACAACAATAACTTGCGTTACTACATGCAAGATATCTACAGAGGAGATGGCGTGCATTTCTCAGATGAGGGGAACAAAGTTTTCATACTAAATTTAAGAATGTGTATTGGTTCCTACTTATAAATTCTAGAACATACACAAAACCCAAAAGCTCTTTTCAGAGCTACCTTAACTTAGTGTACTCTTTTGAAATTTTGAATGTACCTTTTTTCACTTATTTTCACCTATATTCTCTTCCCGGTACGCTAACTAGTTCGCGTACCGGCAGGTAACCACGCGATAAAAAACAATTTTTTTTAACGACATATATGAGCCTCCTGAGCCACCCTCAGAAAACTTAGGGAGACAGGATACGTTTAAACTACCCCAATCTACTCATTCTGAACATTATTTACCCTCCATCTTTTATCTCAATTCTACCGAAACACAAAATGGAGGACTCCCGTAATGCTGCAAGTTCGCGTACCGGGAAACACACTGACAAGCACTCGCTCAAAAAAGGTGGGAAAGTAATTTACAGAAAAACAACTGGAGACACTTTCACCAATTAAACAGTAGCTCATACTACACACCAATCCCTACCATTTTCACAAATATTGTTGGAATACCACTTAGCCATTTAGCATGTAGAACTCTCTAAAATCCCTGAGGTAAATTACTTCACAAAACATATCGGAAGTGTTGGAAATGACAACCAATTAAAAGATTACTTTCAATTTCTACTATTATATCATGACATTTCATTGGTTATGTACCTGAATATATATATACAAAGAGAGAGAAACACACCCATTTTGACTACTACTTCGTGAAGTGCATAACAACAAAAAATCAACTGATAACTTCAAGTTATATTTAAAAGGTAAGATATTATTTATAAAACTGAAGTATGTTCTGTACTGAAAGCTAATTAGAAAAACATTTTCTGACAGTTATATTCTATCACTCTGTAATACTTATAGAAAAAAATAGACTTCTCTGTTTTAGTTATGGCAGGGCCAGTCCTAGGATTTGCGAGGCCCTGGGCTAAAAAGGAACGTGCGCGAGGCCCCCTCCAATTTACATAAGTGGCCCCTTGCAAGGAGAACATTCACAGACACTGAGGGGGCCCCATTGTCCAGCATTTTGATGCCCCCACAGTTTTAACTTTTACTCCACACGCATTTCTCACACCTTCATAGGTGTGAGAATTGATTGTGGTCTAAAAGTTAAAACTGTGGGTGCGCAAAAATGCTGAACAATGGGGCCCCCTCAGTGTCTGTGAATGTTCTCCTTGCAATTGAGGGAGCGTCTCCTTCTCCCTCCCCTATACCTCCTGACACCATCCATGGGAGGCCCAAGGAGAGGGCCCCCTCCAATGGACCTTAATTGCAGGCGACACCTTTCTTTATGATAGATCTCCAGGAAAACAAAAGGACACATCACCAGTGCGTGGCCCCATGCTGGTGGGCTGAGTGCGAGACCATGAGCGGCAGCCCACGCTGCCCATGCCTAGCGCCAGCCCTGAATTAAGGATAGAGTTAGACTTCTATAGTATAATTCAGAATTGACTAAGAGTTTATTTGATAATTGTCTTCATATTTCTACTTCCAATTTGATACCATACACTGCCCAAAGAAAAAAACACTTTTTAATTAACCAAACTGCCTATCTGTACTGAAACCCAACAGTGCCCTATCTGTACTGATATATTTTTAAAAAATTCATTTTTCAGAATTCAAAATGGAAAGACAAGAAAACAACTTGAAAACTGAAACAGAAAAACAAATGGAGACAGAAGTTGACAAGGATTTCTACGACAATACAATAAACAATGAACTTGTGCAATGTGTAGATGCAGTAGATTTTCTACTGAAAAATGAAGAAAAAAATTATCACGATTTTTTAGATTTTCTTTTAAATTTTGAAAAACAATCTGAAAAATAAATTTTTATTTCTTAATTCAAAAATTGTTTGACACATTATTTATTTTTATATGTATATTGAAAACTAGTAGCAAATGTATTATAACGTGAAGTCAGACTTAAAATATACTGTGCAACTTTTTTGTGTTACATACTAGCTTTGTTCATAGTTACTTCCTTTCTCCCACTATATAATCCCCAATGTGTATTTAACATCTCTTTATCATCTCCTGCCACCATGTTGTTTCGGCTTTCCAGACAGACTATGGTATGAATTCCATATACCACAATAACTTCTTTAACAACAGGCAAGATATCTACAAAGGAGACAGCGTTTATTAAATTATAGACTCTGCATTGGTACCTACATGTAGCTACGTAAATAGAAAAAAACAAAAAATAAACAAAGCGAACAATCAATAAGCATACAATAAGTTAAAAGTCAATCATTCTTGTTTCCTTATAGTACGCTCCCCAGACCGCTTTCCGGTACGCGAACCGGGCGCACCCCACGAAAAAAACAATTTTTTTTTTTTTTTTGGGACCCGCGGGGCACTTTAATATCCCCCTCATCAATCCTAGGTGGTTAGAAGGGGTCTACCTTGCCCCCTTTCCTTCATTTCCCCCTTCGTTTTGGCCTCCTCTTGTCTCTCGATCCTACCGAGAGACAAAATGGCGGCCGCTACGGACTGTTTAGAATGTTGACAGACACCGGAGAGCCAATCAGCTTCGCTTCGCAAAGCTCCGTTACGCGAAAAGTACGCGAACTGGTGCGCTATCCAGGACGCTGTCACAGATATATAAATTTTTTAAAACGTTAATTTCTCAAAATCCACTGGAGCACATATATTGAGACCCAGCAAAGGCACATCGGGCTAACAGTCCCTACAATTTTGCCAAGTTTCGTGCAAATCCATTCAGCCGTTCGAGCTAAAAGTGAGGCCAAACGCCCTATGGGAATTAACATGGGAAAAACGCATTTTGGGACCCCCCTTTTTTCTCGGCCCCCCCTTGACGAAACCCCCCCAAATTTTCAGGGGCTGCTCAGAAACAAAATGTGCCATTTTCCTGAAAATTTCAGCCGATTCCTTTCACAAACGCCAAAGTTATTAGACATAGAATTTTCAAAAGTCCCATAGGAAAAAAATCCTAACTATATATACCTACTGGCGACCGCCAGTAGGTAATATATATATATATATATATATATTGGCACATTACCACTGCGAACTTGGATAATTGCAATGTCTTTGCGGAATCCACTGTGGGATAAAACAAATGGCAGTAAGGACTATAAATCCCATAATTCACTGTGAGGGATCACATGCTACTAAGCACTTACGAGGCTGCACTACTAGAGACAGCGAAACTGCCTCACAATGCCACATTGCCATAATTCCCCAGAAGAAAGTGCAGACAGCACTGAAACGCGTCAGGATGACAAGAGGAAATAACGGAAGCTAATTGACCCTCAAGATGCAATAAATGGAAGTTTTTAACTTGCCTGCTGTCGAGTGATCCTTTGCTGCAGAGCCATTAAAAACAAATATATATATATATTTTTTTAGATCCCCACATTTTATCACTTACCAAAAGTGCACAAGTGTAATAAAAACCTGCCCGGTAGACCCATTGTCTCTTCACTAAACAGTTTATTGGAGAACACATCCATTTACATCGACTGCTTTTTAAACCCACTGGTCCCAGACCTAAGCTCCTATATAAAGGACACCAAGGACTTCCTGCGGATTGTGTCTGGAATTGAATGGGAACTGGATATGTTGCTTGTGACACTTGATGTTACAAGCTTATATACGAGCATACAGCATGAAAAGGGACTGAGAGCTATTGAGTTCTTTTTGAAAAAACGTAATCCCAAATACTATGAGCATAATCTGATGATAATGGAACTCACCTCATTCGGTCTCAGGAATAACATTTTCCTTTTCGCAGGAGAGCTTTACCGACAGGAACAGGGGACCGCAATGGGCACATGCTTCGCCGCCAGTTATGCGAATTTATTTGTGGGCTGGTGGGAGAAGCACGTGGCCTGGGCGGGAGAAAATTAAAAGTGGATGGACAACATTGTGTTGTGGGCACGCTACGTAGATTACCTCTTCATCATCTGGAAGGGGTCACGAGAGGAGGCAGAAATCTATGTTGGGGCCCTCAACAACAATGATTGTAAATTGACATTTACAGAATGTATCAGCGAGACTCAGGTACCATACTTAGATTTATTGGTATATATTGAGGAAGGAAACATACAGACTTCACTTTACCGAAAACCAACGGCTGGGAACAGCACGCTTCATGCGGACAATTTCCATCCGGACAGTGTGATCAAAAGGGTCCCTTATGGGGAACTTGTCAGGCTGAGACGAAACTGCACAATGGATAGGGAATTTCAAAAGGCCAAGTATGAGTCATTCAGTAGACTAAGAGAGAGAGGGTACAAGCAAAGGATTTTGAAGGGGGCTGAAAAGAAAGGAGAACACTTGGAGAGAAAGAATCTGATAATGGGCGAGAGGGAACACCGAGACACGGAACCCAAAACTGAGCTGAGAATGATAACAGACTACTCGGCACAATCGTCGGAGATTGTCCAAATCTTCCACAGAAATTGGAAGGTACTCAAGTCAGATGAGGTGATAGGACAACATATACCCAAAGACAACCCTGATAACATATAGGAGAGGCCCGGCCCTCAAAGACCACCTTGTAAGAAGTCACTACACTAAGAATCCTAAACGAAAAGATTAGCAACATTTTGCTTGCATGAGCTGTAAGGCCTGCAAAAATGGCAAAAAGGTCAAAGAATTTTCCATTCCAGGCATGAAAGTGAAGAGAAAAATCAACAAACTAATGAATTGCAATACAGAGTTCGCAGTTTACTGCTTATCATGTCCCTGTGAGCTCAACTATGTAGGGAGTACTATCCACCAGACAAAGAAAAGAGTGCTTGAGCACATGCATGCCATTAAAAACCGAGACGCAACATACCCGGTGGCATGCCACTTTCAAGAGTACCATAAATCGAACCCTAATCTCTTGAAGTTTTTATGCCTAGACCACATCCCAAAGGGGTGGGTCAGGGTAAAGAAATTGCAAAAACTTGAATCAAAGTATATAATGAGATGCAGACAAAGAGTCCTTCAGGATTAAACAACGAGGAGGAACTCTGGGTACATATTTCTTGAGACTTAGTATAAAATGTTTTACAATTTGCATGGGGAAGTCCGAATGCGCACTCAGAATAAGATCAATCGGTGAAGAAGGCAAGGGGGATCCGACTTACAATCAAGGGTAGCCATCATTACTAACTGGAAGGTTTTCAGGTAGAATTTAGAAGTCAGGAGAATAGGGGACATCTAATTAGAAAAATATGCCCATTCAGGGCTAGACTGTCGAAGGCACCCAAAGGGAAAGCCCATTCAGGGCCTAAAAGCTCTTGTATAGAAATTCACAAATGTACATAGTATACATTTATAAATACAATAACTGTATATAGAGTGTAAATATATGCACATCGATACAGGAATTAAATAGTACAATGTGTAAATAATAGATACAAGAAAGAGTAATGAAATAGGAATGTATGATTCGCAATACAATGTAAAACGCAAAGATGAGGCTATGTGTTTTCCCTCATTGCTTTTCATGACATGAATGAACTGCTCTCCCCTTTCTATGTCGATGAACTTTATTGTTTTGTTTAAAATGAACATGAATTGTGGACTCCTCCAACATTGACAAAAGCATGTAGGCGAAACGCGTCTGTCGGGTGTGATTTTGTTTGTGGGAGAATAAAATTAAGAAAATATATATCCCCTGGTGTGCGCCTCAAATCTGATCCGTGAGAGGGATCGTATGAAAAGGAATATATATATATATATTCCAAGGCAGCAGCGCAGATGTTTATTTCAGAACTTAACAAAAATGACCTAAATCTGAAATTTACCTCCTGCATAAATGAAAAAGCAGTAGTTTTTCTTGATACGGAAGTATATGTGTCAGGTGATAGATTGGCAACTAGAATGCACAGAAAGCCCACGGCAGGGAACACAATTTTACATGCGTCTAGTCAAGTCATAGTCAAGTCATAGAATTTATATAGCGCACTACCTACCCAGAGGGTCTCAAGGCGCTTAGGGAGGGGAGGAGGATTACTTGTCAAATATCCATGTTTTAAGTTGCTTTCTGAATGCTAGGTGGTTCTGGGTAAGGCGAAGGTGGGTGGGAAGTGAGTTCCAGGTTTTAGCTGCCAGGTAAGAGAAGGATCTACCTCCCATGGTGGTCTTGTTGATGCGAGGTACAGTGGCGAGGGCTTGGCTGGAAGATCGTAGTTGGCGGGAGGGGGTGTAGAAGGACAGTCGTGAGTTGAGGCATTCTGGCCCGATTTCGTAGAGTGCTTTGTGTGCGTGGGTTAGAAGTCGGAAAGTGATCCTCTTATTGACGGGTAGCCAGTGGAGGTTTTTCAGGTGACCAGAGATGTGTTTGTTGCGCGGGATGTCTAATATGATCCTGGCTGAGGCGTTTTGGATTCGTTGGAGTTTTTTCTGGAGTTTAGCGGTAGTACCTGCGTAGAGGGTGTTACCGTAGTCCAGTCGGCTCGTGACCAGAGCATGGGTGACTGTTTTTCTGGTTTCGGTGGGGATCCAGCGAAATGTTTTTTTGAGCATGCGAAGAATGTTGAAGCAGGATGAGGAGACGGCGCTGACTTATCTGCTCATTGAAAGTGAAGAATCCAGGATAACTCCTAGGTTCCGTGCGTGGTCTGTCGGGATGGGTGCTTTTCCAAGGGCTTCCGGCCACCAAGAGTCGTCCCATGCAGAGGGGGATGAACCTAAGATGAGGACTTCTGTTTTATCTGAGTTCAGTTTCAGACGGCTATGTTTCATCCATTCGGCAACTTCTTTCATTCCTTCGTGTAGGTTAGTTTTGGCGGTGCTGGGGTCATTGGTGAGTGAAAGGATCAGTTGAGTGTCATCCGCGTAGGAGATGATGTTGAGGTTGTGTTGGCGGGCGATGGCCGCGAGGGGGCTCATGTATACGTTGAAGAGGGTGGGACTGAGTGAGGATCCTTGTGGTACGCCACAGATGACTTCCGTGGCCTCGGACTTGAATGGTGGAAGGCGGACTCTCTGGGTTCTTCTGGTGAGGAACGAGGTGATCCATTCAAGTGCTTTTCCTTGTATTCCGATGTTTCTAAGGCGTTGTAAAAGGGTGCTGTGGCAGACTGTGTCGAAGGCTGCAGAGAGGTCGAGGAGGATGAGGGCGACTGTGTCTCCATTGTCCAGTAGAGTTCGAATGTCGTCTGTTGCTGCGATGAGGGCAGTCTCAGTGCTGTGTTTTGCTCGGAAGCCAGACTGTGAGGAGTCGAGGGATTTGTTGGCTTCGAGGAAAGCGGCGAGCTGGTTGTTGACAGCTTTCTTGATGACTTTGGCCGGGAAAGGAAGGAGCGAGATGGGGCGGTAATTTTTGAGTTCGGTGGGGTCCGCTGTGGGTTTTTTCAGAAGGGCGCTGAGTTCAGCGTGTTTCCAGGTTTCCGGGAAGGTGGCGGAGTTGAAGGAGCAGTTGATGACGTCTCAGAGGTGCGGTGCTATGACGGAGTCTGCTTTGTTGAAGATGTGGTGAGGACATGGATCTGTGGGGGATCCTGAGTGGATGGAGTTCATCAGGCGGATGGTGTCCTCAGTGGAGATTGGGTTCCAGTTGTTAAGGGTGTTCAAGGGGGGCGAATGTTCAGCATATGGTTGGGTGGGTTGGTCTCCGGGTTGGTTGTCGAAGCTGTTGTGGATGTCTGCAATTTTGTTGTGGAAGAATAAAGCCAGGGAGTCGCAGAGAGCTTGAGAGGGGGTGATGTCGTTGGAGTTGGCCGAGGGATTGGTAAATTCCTTGACAATGTTGAAAAGTTCCTTGCTGTTGTGGGCGTTGTTGTCTAGTCGATCCTTGAATGCTGTTTTCTTGGCCTTTCGGATTAGTTGGTGGTGTATGCGGGTGGCGTTTTTGAAGGCGTCCTTGGTGCTAGTGGTTGGGTCTTTTTTCCAGGCCTTTTCAAGGGAGCGGCAGAGTTTCTTGGACTTCTTAAGATCATCGTTGAACCATGAGGCCTTCTTGCTGCCAGGTTTGTTTTGAAGTTTTTTCAGTGGTGCTAGGATGTCGGCGCTGTTGGATAACCATAGGGTGAAGTTGACGGCGGCTTGGTCTGGGTTCGAAGAGTGGGCTGGGGTGTTTAGAAGTAGCGATGAGGAGATCTGGTCGATGGTGATTTTGTTCCAGTTTCTTTGCAGGGTTGGTTGGGGGTGGTTGATGGGTTTAGGCTTGTTGTAGGTAAAGTGAACGCAGCTGTGGTCAGTCCAAAGGAGAGCCGTAGTCTGGCTGAAGGAGACGTGATTGCTGGAGGTGAGAATAGGGTCGAGAGTATGACCTGCGATGTGGGTGGGGGAAGTGACCAGTTGTTTAAGTCCGAGGTTGGCGAGGTTGTCCAAGAGGGTGGTGGTGTTGCGGTCGGTGATCTTTTCAAGGTGAAAGTTGAGGTCTCCCAGAAGGATGTATTCTTTGGAGGGGAGCGCGTGTGGAGTGATGAAGTCCATGATATCTTCACTGAATTGTGCGCGGGGTCCTGGAGGTCTGTATAGGAGGGTACCTCTGAGTGTGGTCTTGGGGTCGATGTGGATCTGGAAGTGAAGGTGTTCAGAGTTGGCGAGATTGACATCATAGCTGGTTGAGATGTGGATAGATTTTTTATGGACGATAGCGATTCCTCCTCCTGTGTGGCCGGTGCGGTCCTTGCGAATGATCTTATAGTCTTCCGGGATGGCAATGGTGATGTCTGGGGCGGAGGAAGCGTTCATCCATGTTTCTGTTAGGAAGGCGACGTCTGGAGAGATGGTGTCTAGTAGGTTCCATAGGTCAATGGCATGCCTGTGGACCGATCGGGTGTTGAGCAGGATGCCTTGTAGGTGGTTGGGGTCGGGAATCTGAGGTGTGAGCGTAGCGGAGTTGGTGACGGTACCGATGAATTTGCAGGAATTGCAGGAGAAGGGTCCATGGGTGTGTCCAGGAGCGGCTTGGACGCAGTTGGGGGCGCGACCGGGGTTGAGGGCTAGGAGGGTGGTGGCATCGTAGGTAATGCGGGTGGGCTGGGCAGCGCGAGGGGCAGGGGGTCTGGCGCTGGGCGCGGTCCAGGCGCAGACGGGCGTAGACGGGCTTACCTTTGGCGCACCTTCGGCGCGAATTGGGCGCGGTCGCTGCGCGTGAACGCTGCGCGCAGGAGCAACTGTCATATATGGATAGTGGAGGGGGAGGGGCGAGGGCGGCTCAGCTGGGAGGCGGGGCGGGCACACGAGGACGACAACAACAAACAAAATGGAGGCGGAGGGGGGAGCACAGCGGAGCGCTGGAGGCAAACGCGCAAATAAAGTTTTAAACAGCACAATGAAATAAACCACAGCGCAAATGAATCTAAGCGGTAACCAAGCACACAGCAGGCGAAATGAAATGCAACTTTCAATGCAATGCAGCGCTACGATACCAGGTGTCTGCAAGGGACACTGGGAGCGACCACTCAGCCCGTGAGAGAGGAGCGAGTCACGGCGTGTGCAGGGTGAGGAGCGCTATTTCTGGTCAGTGGGAGGGCGGCTCAGCTGGGAGGCGGGGCGGGCACACGAGGACGACAACAACAAACAAAATGGAGGCGGAGGGGGGAGCACAGCGGAGCGCTGGAGGCAAACGCGCAAATAAACGCGCACCCCCGCCACCTGATTGACAGCATTCCCTTTGGGGAAATGCTGCGAATCAGGCGGATTTGCAGTTCAGAAACGGAGTGCCACAAACTACAACTTGAAAGCAAAGAACGCTTTTTGGCTCGTGGATACTCTGTTAGAACAGTTCAACGTGCTATAAACAGATCTCAGACAATATCTAGAGATGAAGCACTACTTAGAAAAGAGAGATCAAATGAAGAGGTTACTGACAAAAGCAAATTGATCGCACCCAGAGTTATTGTCACTTTTTGTAGGCAACATAAAGAGATCAGACGAATCTTTTATAAAAACTGGAATCTAATAACGGAGGATCCCGTTATTGGTAAACATATGGTCAAAAAACCTGACATCACCTTCAGAAAGTCCGCTTCAATGTCAGACAGATTAGTCAAGAACTTCCTGGAAAAACCTATCTCTGACACTTGGGGAGCATTGGGAGGCGGTTTCAAAAGATGTGCTGTATGCAAAGCATGTAAAAACGGGTGCAGCAAAACTCAAGATACATCACCGTTTTCGACTAAACCAGTACAAATAAAAAAACGCTGTCCTGTAAAACTGACTTTGCCGTATATGTGCTGCAGTGCCCGTGTGAGCTTCGATATATAGGCAGCACTCGCTTGCCGGTGCACAGACGGGTATTGCAGCACATCAGAGCAATAGTGGGTAAAGACCAAACCTACCCTGTGGCACGCCACTTTGAAAAGGTCCACAACAGTGATCCAAAGGGCCTTTTATATTATGCTATAGATTGTGTGCTGCCCTTAAAAAGAGGAGGAGACAGGGATGCCAAACTACGCCTTCTTGAAACAAGGTACATTATCGAACTTGACAGCAAGGCCCCTAGAGGCCTGAATGCAGGTGAAGATTTGTACACTTGTTTATAAGCAATCAATAATGCAGCTTATAGGCCCCTAAACAAACAATGTGACATCTCAGAGAGATGTCATTCCTATAGGGAGATCTTAAATCTGATAACTTACTGAATAGGTCTTGAGTTGTGGGATTACGGATAAATGTACATCTTGGAGGTGGTGCGCACAGACTGCCATAAATAAGAAAGAAATAACATCCAATATAAGTAAAAAACACAATTCTTTCAACTCCCACTCCATGAATGTGAAAATGAATTATATGTCAATTTTCTGCACAAATGAAAACATAAAAAGGATAAAAAAACACTAAAAGGAAAAAATATTAATCACATTATTATTTTTCACAGTTGTATAATTTTTGCACTGGGGTCTTATTATCCGTGGGGTCAAGATAGGTTACAATACTGTGGCACATAAGAACCAAAAGTTTCGTTGAAACTAGATTACAAATGTGGTTGCTTTGTTCGCTTTTTTAAACTCAACAGTGGTTATGATTTTTTCATGTGCACAATTAAGTCGTATGATTAAGTTCTTAAAATACTAATGGCACTCTGGTAATACAGGTTAAAAAGATACACAGCACGTTGCACTTTACCTGCTTGAATTTGCACAATTTGACAATTTTATAAAATTGAATTACATATAGGATTTGCACTATAGACACTAAGGGGCATATTACCAACAACTAGCGATAATTTTTGTCTCTAACTTGTTTAGAGACAAAAATTATCGCCGCACATCGCCGATTTTTATCGCAGATAAACCTTGCTATTAGCAAGGTTTATCGCAAATGCGATAAAAAACGGCCGCAATGCATGAATATCGCTGAAAAGTCAGCGATATTCATGCATTATCGAGCAAATGCTCTTAGCCATGTTATCCACCTCCCATTGGATAACATGGCTAAGAACTGCTCAGGGCAGGTGTTAGCTTTTGGAGATATTCGCGCTTAGCGCGAATATCTCCAAAAGTTGGTAATAGGAGATAGCGATGTTAGGGACTGTTTCCAGTCGCTAACATCTTGGCACGCCCACTTTGCATGTCATTAGTGATAAATATCACTGACAAGCAAAGCGGGGCCCAAGATGGTCGCTATCTCCTATTAGCTGTCACTAACTGGTGTTAGCGACAGCTTGGTAATAGGGAGATAATTTTATCTCCGCTTTCTTGGCTTTTAAAGCCAAAAAAGCGGAGATAAACCCCCTTGATAATATGCCCCTAAGTCTTTTATTGTAAATAGTATGTATATATCATGAATTTTAATTATTTATTATTATTATATTATTATAGAGGCTTTTGTAGCGCGCTCTGTTACTAAACCAATAGTATCCTGGCGCGAGAGAGAGGGGAGGCAGATCGGAGTGAATCCAGAGTAGAGAAACAGCCATTAAACAGTGATGTTAAAGAGATGGGTTTTTAGGCCCTTCCTGAACACCATGATGGATGAAGTTGTTCTCAAGTGGAGAGGAAGGGTATTCCAAGCTCTCGCAGCTCTGACAGAAATGGATTGGCCACCGAGCCTGCTGTATTTAAACTTTGGTACATTCATTTGGTGAAGATTAGTTGACCTGAGAGGGCGATTAGGAACATAAAGGGAGAATCTTTTCCTTAGATAAACTGGACCAGTTTGATGGACTGCACGGTATGCCAGAACAAGGATTTTAAATAAAATCCTCTGAGCAACTGGAAGCCAGCGAAGGGTTCGAAGAGGTTGACGAACACTAGAACTTCTGGGTATGTTAAACAAAAGCCGCACCGCAGCATTTTGAATGACTTGGAGACGATGAATCAGATAGGCCGGAAGTCCGCAGAAGAGGCCATTCGCATAATCCAATCTGGATAATATAAGAGCGCGAATGACCGTCTCCTTGGCCTCTCTCGGGAGCAAAGGAAGAAATCTGCGTAATGTTTTGAGTGTAGAAAAGCAAATCCCAGTAAGTTTTTTTAAATGATCCTCAAATCTGAGGTTGTTATTAAACCAAACTCCTAAGTTTTTTACAGGTCCACCGATGGATTTGGGGCATGGCAGATCGGTGGGCCAGAGAGAGTCGCTAAAGTTATCTGGAAAGGAGCCATACAGCAGGATTTCAGATTTACTTTCATTACATTTGAGTTGGGCGAGGGCTAGCCAAAGAAAGACCGATGATAGACAGAATTGAACTCTCGACGTGTCCAAGTTATTTTTGGGCCAAATGAATTTTATGAATTTGTATATATATATATTTGTCCTAAATAATGTAATTTCAGATATGTGTACATTTGATATTTTTCTACAGAAGTTCCAGTAGAATGTACATAAGTGCCATTGAGAACTCAATATGCATAGATAATTATGGCACTACGCCATCTATATGTGTCAACATTGAACAAAATACCGCTGTGTATATAAGTATAAAAACCAAGACCACAATGAGTTAATGTGGGCGGTTTTTTATGTATAAAACTACTCAGCCTGTTATTGGTTCAGAAATGCCTTAAATACCCTCTTGTGAGCTCTACTAGCGTATCATGTATCATGTGATCAAGCCTCTGGCTAGAGGCGAAACGCGTCATGCAGGACAGCTTGGGTGTTATTTGACTAAAATAAAGAACACTTAATTTTGCACGAGATCTTGGGTCTGACTTGTTCGTTTTTCCGGAGCAGTGGAATTGTGATGCCGTCGGCGTCAAACGATACAGACAATTGTAAAACATTTTAGGTGTTGGTTATCAAAACTGCTACAAGTGACTTGTCTTCAACATGTCCAGCACATCTGAACCTCCTCATTTCCTTTCTGATAAGGGAGACCCTGTTCTGCCGTGGAAACATTGGAAATTAATTTTTGACTCATATCTCATTGCTATGGAGGGTGAGACATTTTCTGTGGTTCAGAAACAAGCAATATTATTGCATAATTTAGGTATTGAAGGCAGGAATGTTTATGAGAGTCTTGATAAGGTAGAAATTGTGGCTGGTGAGGGGGAGCCTAATAATGTTTGTGATATGTCAGTTATGATGTTGAGAAGACAGTTTGGCTCACATGTGAATGTTGTGTTGTAAAGGCACAACTTTTTCACAAGAGTGCAAGGGAAACAAGAAAAGATTTTAAGTTATGTGGCGGCTTTGAAAACCTTGGCTCACACATTTGAGTTTGATCACTTATCTAACTCGTTGGTGAAAGGTGTTCTAATAATTCTTAGGCTCAGGAAAAATTCATTTCAAACAATCCCTGTTAGGCTGACACAATATTAGTGGTAGAAGCAATGGACAATACTAGTACATGAAATGAGGGAGGAGAAAGGCGAGGATGGTTCTCCGGCTGTAGAGACACCTGTAAATGAAATAAATAAAGGGAAATGAGAGAGCAAAGGTCAAGGTGAATGTCAAGTATAAGTAGCTGGAGTGAGGAAAAAACAAATCCAGGAGGATTCTAGGGGTGTTGGAGTGAAATGTTTTCGGTGTGGAAGTGAAGTGCATATGTCTAATAGTCCAGGTTGTTATGCTAGGTTTGCAACTTACAAAAAGTGTGACAAAAAAGGTCACTATGCACGTGTGTGCAGAAGTACAAATTCTAAACAGGATGTGAGCCAAGTGAATGCTGAAGAAAGCAAATTTGTGTTGAGAGCGAGGAGTGATGGGTTAGTTGATGCAGATCCTATAGAGATGCCGGAGTGTCAAATTGTGGGACTCCATAGACTATAACTGGAGAAAAGAAAGGTGTATGTAGCCAGAAGAGGTGACAACCTTTTAGGGTGGATACACCAAAGAGAGTAATATCCTTGAATCCTATGCCAAGGACAAGGTGATGGTAATTGGTGACCAAGGATCTCCAGAAGGCATATGTACTGAATTTCCAAAGGTGTTTAGCAACGATCTAGGACTGTTAAGGAATTTTGAGCACAAGATTGTGCAGAAAGTAATGCTAAACCTTGTAGGGCAGATTTACAAGCCTCCTGCACCACCAGTACGTCACTTTTTGTAACATACTGGTGGCGTATTTTCCTGCTCCATATTTACAAGGACAGGAAAAGCCACCCTGCGTGGCTTTTCCTGTCCTTGTAAATACGGCCCCTTACACAGAGCACTTTGCATGAAAGGGGTGTTCCGTGGGTGTTCCCACGTAACAGCCATGAAACCAGACACATTTCCAGATTTACAAGGAATCGTAAATCTGAAAATGCGTGTGAATGTGTGAGATGTGCAACGAGGGGAAATGTTTTCATTTCTCCTAGTTTTTTCCTCTTTCAATGCATGCTGCATTCTACAGCACACATTGAAAGAGGAAAATGCCTGTAGTGATTGTTTTCGTGCAAGAAGGTCCCCCTTCCTGCAAGAAAACAATCTCCTCATGACGCAAGCATCCTTGCACAATGGTGGAAGGGTGCCTGCGCCGGCGCATGTCAGCTGTTTCTGCGCCAGTGCAGGGGCGTGCTCAGGAATAGGACATATCATTGTAGATATGTTGCATTCCTGTGCTTTGAAAGTGACTCAGTGTGGCGCAGCCAAATGGCTTGCGGAATGCAGAGTCACTTTCTTGTAATTCTGCCCCTTTCTTTCTAAAGTAAGGAGGGTTCCCCATATGATGTTGACGCCACTGGAACAGTTACCATATGAGAATGCCTACTGCTATCTCATCTGACTTGCCTTCATAGTGCCTTGCAGCAGCCAACAAACTACTAAAGACACATACGCTTGCTAGTGACCTACTAGTTTGTCTAAAACCACTCTATCATTGTCTAGTGTTTGGCTCTCTTGAAATTCCTAATCCAAGGAGCACTTTCAGAAGCCTGTGACCTCATTGTGGCTGAGGGTTCTTTTGATGGAAATGACTGGAGTTGGTGGGTGCCCTACTTCAGCTCAAAGTGTGTGATCCACTTTGTTACACTTGTGACGATTGATAGGGGAGTCCAGTTTTAACAACCTGAATAGTACCAAAATCAGGTAATGAGCTGTCATTTTCCTGCCAGCAGTGGGAGTTCCAAGTCTGGTTTTGAAATTTCAGCTGGAAAAAACCCTTTTATGATGATGTATTCTTACCTGGAATGTCCAGTGTAGAATGTTAGGCTGACGACACTCGAGGTTTGACAGTTGCAGCTGTCTTCCCGAGGTGGTCGGATGCCAGGTTGTGTCTCCGACTAAACTACTTAATTTACCTTACCTCGTCTCCTGTCTTCATTCTGGATCTTTACCACAACAAAACCCCTCATGGTCGAAAATTCTGTGATTGCCTTCCCTTCAGCTGAATGACAAAAGCAATACTCTGCTGAGAGGTGTGATGGTAAGAAGCTGTACAGAAATTTGGAGGGATCACAATTGATCTGGTAAAGTCAAATACTGTGCATTCTAGGCATGGTGGGAGGTAACCGCAGTGTTACCAAGGGACTCATTCATAGCGTCACTGGAGTGCGCTGCCAAGTCCTTCACTCATGGTGGGTGGTGACAAAAGCATCCTCAGACAATGCATTAAAGGAGTCTCTGGGGTAAACGGCTTAGTTGTTTATCGGCAGGGGTAAACATTAGGAAGTGTCCTCGCTTCCTTTGAGGAAGAGTACACCGTTGTAGCACAGAAGCTATGTGATACACCAGTAAAATACATATCCAGGTATTCAAGGTTGGTAGGGTGTGTCAGCCCTGCAAGTAAAATGGTTCACACGCTGCCACTACACAAGTACACAACAGGTCTCCTTTGCTTAACACAAGTAGCCGTTACGACTGACATAGAGCCATTGCGAGTATTTAAATGGCAATTGTGTTATTAAAAAACCCTACCTTCTAGTCAGCAGTAACTTTTTGCTTTCTCAGTTTTTGGTACATTTTGTACATCTGCTCTTCATTAATGAAAGAAGTCTTCCTTACCAGGTCATAACTACACTGACCAGATTGCTGGTTGAACAATTTAAGTGAAGGTCTCAAGGTGTGTATGATGTTTTCTCTGTCCCTGCATATTTCAATTGTGTTTTTTATCTTATAGGTTGGAGTCCATCAGAAAAATATTCAACTGATCTTCTTGAAAAAGCCAACTTACTTCATTGGAACGGAAAATACAAACCTTGGAACTACCCCAGTGTGCACACAGAACTCTGGGAGAAGTGGTACGTACCCGATCCCACCGGGAAGTTCAAACTGCTTCGCCCCAAGAGTAGATGAGATCTAGAACACCTACGCATGCGCACACTGACTTTCATCGAAGACAGATGCCAGTGCTTGAGTGCACTCATGAAAGGATGGCACCAGCCAGACGTCATTGCTCAACTGCAGTAAAAGGATGGCAGAATGGGGTATGCAGGACTCAATCTATTGACGCAAGGCTGGCTTATTCCTCTGCCCTCTCTACTCCAGCTAAGTAGCTTTGCCTATAGGGACATGCCTTGAGATATTACATTTTCACAGATGTCCTCAATACAACTGAGTCAATTGCAGGGATTTTTACCAACTACAATTCATATATTTTGAAAAGATTTTGCAGGCTGAACAAATTAAAAATGTAGGCACACTTAACTCCATCATTACTAAATCAACTGCTTGTTGTGCAAGACATGCAACTCATCTTCCTTCTGTTTCCCTAGGATTATATTGGAACACACCAGAAGGTCGCAGAGAATTCTGGAAAAAAATATTTTGCTATTTTACTGTAATGGTCTCCTGTCGATTCCCATCTGATGTAGCATGTGGCTTCTATGTCACGAAGACCTGCTAGATTTGAATGAAAGTGTTTTTTTTGCATTGCTGCAGTACACTTGTTAGTAGTTAAACTCTAGTTCTGCCAGTGCCTTCGCTGTTCTGCTTCAATGCTTAGCCTTAAGGGAAGTATATCTGACCCATGCTCGACACGTATGACTCTTTCTTCTAAAAAGTTGTCTCTAGACAAAAACACCAAATGAGTTAATGTACTCTGTTCTATTGTCATCCATGGATACCTGTTATTGTACTCACTCTATTCCAATCCAGGGATATCACTTTATTATGGTAAAGCTACCTTTGTAGTCTTTAAGAAACACAAACTTCTTGTATCGAGAGAGAGAGTGCACCTGCATATGTGACATTGTTCACAATTAGGTCCGGCTTTAGGGCAGCACTGGGCGCTGACCTGGAGGTGGTGGGCACTGACCTCAGGTGGGGGTGCTATGTTTACAAATAACTTAAGATCTAGAAGCACCTGCTGCAGAGTTCCTTGTGCTTCCAGCTTTCAGGCAGCAATACAAATGTCAAGATAACTCTTGTGATTAACGTTCCTGCTGGAGAGAGAGATCAGAGTTTTGTCTAGTGACAGTTTTGATTCACCATAAAGTAGTGCAGAGGGTTAATATGCATGCTACAAAAAACAGGTCTGTATTTTATGTGGATAGCTGAGTGGATTAGTAAAGCCGGCCTTTACCAGCACTTTAAAACACATGAAATGTATGTGAGAGGAATGTTATGGAGAGATGGGGGCACTTTTCTCAGTGGTAGTGAGGAATTCAAGGAGGAGGTCATGGGGTAGGGGCACCAAAAAAGATTCTCGCACGGGGCACCACCAACATTAAGCTGGTCCTGTTCACAATCCCATTTCCTCTCCTGAAGTTTTCTTAAGAGGACAGCCCATTCCACCAGCTTTTCTCTTGGGAATGATATTTCTGATTAATAAATAATGGTTGCTTAACGTCATAAACATTTTGCATTAAAACTAAAACACAGCACTTTACAAAACTGTATTTTCCTGCACTTGGCTAAGCTAGGCTCCAATAAGCACTGGCTCCCTTTGAATCCCAACACAGCCACGATGTCTGTGTTTTCAGTTTTCCTTTCACTGCACCTAGCAAAATATGCATTATAAATTGCTCTTTATTGACATGCTGTACTCGAAGCACTCCTGGTAGAAACTTTTTTATCTTTCTTTTTTATCTTTCTTTATCTTTGTATCAATTCAATGTTCTCCCTGCCTGTGCCACTATAAGACTATTCACAAAATTAGTATGTCATTGTTTTGAGTGCATTGAGATTTATCATGTCATTTGACATTAAGGCAAAATGGCTGTATTAATATCCATTTAGTTGATGGTATTAGGATGGTGTAAGATACTGCTGCATTACATTCTGTATTCTGATTTGTTCACTTGTGTAACAATTCGATCACCTTATGCTAACACTGCACATTTTAGTCAATTTTGTTATTAAAAAACAATATTCCATTTGGGTGGTGATCCAAGTCTGGTGGGCCTTGACTTTACAGAGCTAACTCACATAAGTCTGTCTCTTGCTTAGAACTTAGAACATTTTACTCTCAGACTTGACTTCATGCCATTCTCTTTGCTGCATTTGATTGAGCCTCATGCTAATTCCCTACAATTGATTCAACATACATTTTTTACAGTTTTCCTGCTTTCTGTATTGCACTTTAATTATTTGATAAATCTTCTTGGTTACTAACTTTTACTGGACTCAAGTCTTCTTCAGACTTCAGGTATATTGAATTTACTATGCTGATTTAATTACTGCCTGTCTAATCTCCTTAGGGACATGTTGCCTCATATGTTCTTGAGAACAAACCATTAAGTAACTCTTTATCCAAGATTTTCTGGTAAGATAGCATTAAAACTCTCATTGTCCCATCTGCATAAAACAGGTTATTGGAGCTAGAAAATGTTGATAATTTCTTTGAGGACTCTCCTGACCATCACAGCATCATCCATGATAGTCTAAGCATACATCAATAATATTTTATTGGTTTTCAATAATTGCTGTGATGTTTCATTTAATGCTTGACTATGGGATAAAATGGATCCATACTGTTTACAGCTGTTATGTGCTCCAGTTTTTTTTGGTGTTGGGGGTTTGTATTGCTGCTACAGCTACATTCAGGAACATAGCCAGCAAATTGCGAGTTACAGGTGATCGTTTTGGTAATTAAGACATTTAGTTGTTCTTATCCATTATTTCCTATGTGTTCGTGGCAATTTTACATGCCCCACAGGTTTGGCACTTATTGAACCCATGTGAGAAGCATTTATCCAATTTTTATTTGTACAGTCATTCTGGAAATGCTTTTGACCAACCGATTTCTCAGAGCAGGTGTGTATGAAATTGGACTTTTAAGTGAGGTGTCAGATTGACCATAGAAGTCACTAAATAAAGCTGTGCTAAACTCTCTGGTAGCTTGACACAAAAGTAGTCAGGCTTAATCTTGAGGGAAAGTATTTATGGAGCACGTCAACAGTAATAAAGTGAAAACACAACACAAGAAAAATCACAAACCAATTTAGAAAAGGATCAATATAGGGGTAAACAATATTGTCGTAAAAGAAGATAACGTCAAAAATATTGTTTACGATAATAGCGTGATCCAATACTCAAAATAGTAAGTACAAAAATATTGGAAAGAAAATATAGTAAATATTAAATATTTTAATATATAGTTTTAATGAAATGTAAATTAAATATATTCCGCAAAAAATCGAATACAATAAATATATACTTACATAAACACATATGTGTTTACATATATTTAGGTAAATCAAAAAATATATATACAGATAGTGTAACTTAATAAAAAATAAATATGAATGGTGCGCAGCGCAGGAGCAACCAATGTATGCAGCTGGAGGCTGTCCCAAAAAGTTTAGAAGGGTGTGGGGCAAATGGGTTGCGTGGTGGAAGACTGAACATTCCTGATGATCACCTATGGACTTGGGTGCGGACAATGTTGCTTGCTATTCATACGTTGAATTGTGCACACTGGGGTATTATAAATTTTTTGTCACTGTTATGCAATGATCACTGTACTAAGAGCTGGTATTGTTTTCCTTCGCTGCAATTTACAAAATCAATAAAACTTGATCATCCCCCAAAAATATTTAACATTATAATAATATGTCTAATGTATTATTATGAATATATATATATATATCTATATATATATATATATATATATATATATATATATATATATATGTATATATATATACACACACACATACAGATATATATTCATATTAGTACATTTAAATTATTACATTTAATATAATATCAAATAAATATTTTTCTTAATTAGGCTAGCATATATATAAAAAACATACAAACACATACATACGCAATAAAACAATAAAACCATAAAAAATATAAAAAATGTAATACAATAAAATATATCAATTAATGTGCCCAATGAAATGTTAGAAATGTAAACATGCATAAAATGGATTTACACAATTCTATAAACACTTAAATAAATTTTCAAATTAAAACCAAATAATGTTAAATATAAAATAAATAAAACAATTAATGCTATAAACTCTATTTAATCAACATTTTTAAAACTACTGGATTCTAAGAATATTTAATATACTATTCCCACTCTAGTTTATGCAGCAGCATACATACACAATAAAACCATAAAAAATATAAAAAATGAAATAAGATAAAATATATCGATTAATGTACCCAATGAAATACTAAACATTTAAACATCTATAAAACGCATTCTCTATTTAGTCAACATTTTTTAAACTACTGGGGCCTCATTTATGAAAAGTGACGCATCGCTGCGTGAAAACAGCGATGCGTCACTTTTCACTGCGCACTCCTTGCGACACCAATGATGCGTCATATTTAATGTATGGCGCATCATGTCGCAAGGACTTACAGATGCGTCAGTATTTCTGACGCATCTCTAAGCACAAAAGTGACGCATTGCTGGAGTGTGTCACAAAAGTGACGCAACTCCAGCAATGCGTCCTTTCACATGGGGAAAGCCCCATGTGAAAGGGCTTGCGTCAGTCTTACGCCTGCTGTGAGGCAGGCGCAAGATTTTGACGCAACCGCATCCTAAAAGTGACGCAGTGAAATCTCATAGATTTCACTGCGTCACTATTACGAGGCTTTTTGCGGGGGAACGCCCCCTCTGCATACATTATACCTGATGCAGGTATAATGTGGCGCAGGGGTTTAAAAAGTGACGCATCTACCTAGATGCGTCACTTTTTAAATATGGCGCAACAAGGCGCATGTTTTACGCTGCCGATGCGTCACAAAAAGTGACGCATCCGCAGCGCAAAACTGACGCAAGGCCTCATAAATGAGGCCCCTGGATTCTAACAATATTTAATATACTATTCCCACTCTAGGTATACAACGGTAGGGAAAGCATTGGTTTTCTGGTGGTGAAATTTACTATTCCCACTCCAGTATGTGCAACAGTAGGAAAAGTGTTGGATTTCGGAGGGGTAAAATTTACTATTTCCACTCCAGTCTCTGCAACTGTAGTGAAAGCATTGTATTTTGTTGGGGTGAAATTTACTATTCCTACTCGAGTCTGTGCAACAGTAGGGAAAGCATGGATTTCGAAGGGGTGAAATGTACTATTCCCACTCCAGTCTGTGCACAGTAGGGAAAGTGTTGGATTTCGGTAGTACAATATTTATTTTCCGATATTTCTGCCTCCTGATATTTTCAATCCGATATTTTGTCCAAACAACTTTAGAGAAGAAAGTATGAACAGTGCGAGTCTCTGTGGGGGGAAGGTGGTCTCCTTCTTTGTCCAATCCGAACTGCTGTTGGTTAGTTCTTCCATTTTCCCTGTGTTTTGCCCCAATCCTGGAGAAACAATGGGCCAGAGTGTGAGCTGAATTTGCAAATGACAGGGCAGGCATCTTCAGAAGTCAGGAACTGGGTCCGCACAACCCCCAGGCTAAACTTTGAAGCTCAAGAAGGACTAAGTACAACCCCCTGGCCATCCTGTCCAGGAGAGAAATATCCACCCTCACACCCACAACTCTTTGTCCCCTGTCTGGAAGGAATGCACATCGCACCACAAAAGATCATTAGACAGTTACGAGGCGCTAGAACCTGGCGGAAACACTTGATTCAGGTAGGAAAATTACTAACTTGCTAAACGTGGCAGAAGTACTTCTCTATCTGCTCCAAAACTGAAGTGATCACTTAATAAGTGTAATAAGGTAACTGTAGTATAATGCTTACATGGTAAGTTGTGCTCCATTATTAGAATTGCATTAAGTCATAATTAGAACTGTGTATCCTTAAATAGAACCCAGGATTGCATGATGTGGTTAGCATTCTGTTTGTTAGTCATTCCTGCTAAAAGACCGTTCATACTGGTTGAGCATGCTGCGCAGGGGCTGGAAATAAAAGAATCTACTTGATAATCATTTTACTACTTGGTGTCCTATTTGGAAACACTACACTATTTTGGCGACGAGGATAGGACGTTTGATGGCAGAATCTCCTTCATGAAAAAGATCAAGAATTCCGATTCGGAAGCTCTCAGGGAGAATGATTTTGTCACAACATAAGATTAAGGAATCACACAAACTGAGTTCCTCTCGTACTTCCCAGTGAATGACTTTTTATCCATTCCTCTCGAACCACTCACAATTAACTGCTTTAGTCAGACCCCCAGGATATAGAGGCATGGATTAGCAAATTTAGCTGCACAAAAATGGAAATTTAGCGGCACAAATATGGAAATTTAGCAGCAATTTTGCGGCATTTTATTTGGCCATTTTTCCTACAACAAACACAGATATCTTAGTTTTTTTAGTTATTCAACAACATGAAGCTATGTATATTTGGTTTATTTACAATGTAGACACTTTGTTTCCCTCGAAAAGCATGTACAGATATTCGAGTGTATCTCCGGATATGGTTTGGGAATTCTCAACATGTGTCAAATCCTGGTGCTGATCGTGGGGAAATGAAGTGGTGAAGTATTCCAGGGACGTGACGCCATTGGACAGTCCGCACCATTGGTCTCTTGAAGTGCGTGCTCTGCTTGTTGTCGAACCAGACCTGGAGTAGGTAATGGCGTGACCAAGCGAAATGTCAAATGTAGAGTTCACCCGTGGCCACCGTGATGCACACCCTTTGGCTCACGGCCCTACTTATGCCTCGTCGTGATGGAGGGTCAGGCGCGCAACACCCATTGGGCGCACGGGGCTTTAGCCCCTCCCCCGTCGTGTGTGTCAGCCCAGCCTGACACGTCTTCATGGGCTGGCGGCATAATGCAGCAAATCAAAAAGACTTGCGTCGCTCCCCTACGCTAATTTTTAGGTCGAGCAGACCTACCCTCAATGCGTGAGCATTGAAGGTGTCTGCTTCAGACCTATTGTGGCCCGTATTTAGGAATGTGGACAGCTACAAGACGCGCGCTTTGACGAGGTCAGATTTCACCTCGGGAGCGAGCGTCTGATAGCTGCGCGTGCGCGGTGCAAAGCCCTTGCTCACACACAGACACAGGCAGCCCCCACCCCTCTGCATGCACGCACGCACACACACACACACAGGCGGGCGCATGCACACGCAGGCATACGGCACACATACAGGCACACATACAGGCACACTATCCCCTACCTCGCATTCTCTCTCAATCACACACAGTCACGCATGCGCACACACATTCCCTCGCGCACACACGCACACACGCGCGCACACACTCCCCCACTCTTCCCTCCCCTCCCCTCCCCTCCCCCACAGGCATACACACAAGCACGCACGGACTTCGCTTCAGCCCTGGGCCCCACTCACCAACTGCGCTCTTCCGGCGGGGCTCCTCGCGGCGCGTCTCCTCATGTAAATCGGGGCTCCCTCAGGTCAGAGGAGCCCCGCAACAGGCGCCACACTCCTCCTTCTCCCCGGCCCCCTCCTGGGGACCCGGGCTACCTCGGACGGCAGGGCGCTCCATGCGCCGGCAGCTCGCGGACCTCGGGAGGCGGGACTTCCGGTCGGCCGCGAGCGGATTGACCGGCCGGCCAAGAGCTTCCGGGTCGCCGCGGGCAGCGCGGCGGCGCCTGCCTCCCAAGGGATTATTAGATTATTCTCGTCTTCACTCTCAGATGAAAAGTGAGCCATTGATTATTCATCGACTGGCCATTAAACACAGGTTTTTCCTAGATGATTTGACTATCAAGGTAGGTAATGAACAAGGTGGCGGCTTCATAACTAGAGGTTTCAATTTCCAGGACATCTGTGTCGGTTAAGTAATGCCTAACCCTATTAAAAGGAATAGCTTACAAATTGCTTAACAGCGCTGAAAAAGTAGACCCTAATGACTAATTGTGCTTTGAGTTTGGAAAGGTTTTGTCAGCTCTTTAAGCCAAACGGATGCGGGAGGACGGCGCTTATTTACTAGGTTAGGCTTTTTTTTTTTTTACTCGGAGCGTCTTTTACTAAAAACTTCTCTCGAGCCACTGCATGCAAATATGGTACTACGTCAAATCTGAATGCAAATAAGAATATCACATTTTAGAGTTACGATTGTCACTGGTTAATACAACTCAATAATTTAAACATGTATTTTACATTTTGATTTAAGGTGATGTTTGCTATCGGATAACACGCATTTGAATTATAAATATTTCACACAACCCCCCACACACATACACAACTACACACACACACACACACACACAAACAACCACAAGCACACACAACCACACTCAACCACACAACCACACACACAGCCCCACAACCACTACTACTACTTTGTGGATCTCTCAACATCACCCACCCTCACCCTCACTCACACTCTCACACACCCTCTCACCCTCACACCCCCTCACACACCCTCTCACCCTCTCACACCCCCTCACACTCACACACCCACATACCCTCACCCTCACATACCCTCACATACCCTCACACCCCCTCACCCTCACACCCTCTCACCCTCACACACCCTCACCCTCACACCCCCTCACCCTCCCTCACCCTCACCCCCCCTCACCCTCACCCTCACCCCCCTCACCCTCACACCCCCTCACCCTCACTCACCCTCACCCTCACTCACCCTCACTCACCCTCACTCACCCTCACACACCCTCACTCACCCCCCTCACCCTCACACACTCTCACCCTCACACACCCTCACTCGCCCTCACTCGCCCTCACTCACCCTCACTCACCCTCACTCACCCTCACTCACCCTCACTCACCCTCACTCACTCACCCTCACTCACCCTCACAGGATAGCAAAACATAGCATAGCATAACATAACAAAGCATAGCAAAACAAAACAGCATAGTATAACAAAACATAGCATAGCATAACAAAACACAACAAAACATAGCAGAACAAAACATAGCATAACATAACAAAGCATAGCATAACATAACAAAGCATAACATAACAAAGCATAGCATAGCATAACATAACAAAGCATAGCATAACATAACATAGCATAGCATAACATAACATAGCATAGCATAACATAACAAAGCATAGCATAACATAACAAAGCATAGCATAGTATAACAAAACATAGCATAACAAAACAAAACATAGCATAACAAAACAGCATAGCATAACGAAACAAAGCATAACGTAACGAAACATAGCATAACAAAACATAGCAAAACACAACAAAACATAGCATAGCATAACAAAACATAGCATACATAACAAAACATAGCATAGCAAAGCATAGCAAAACAGCATAGCATAGCATAACAAAACACAACACAACATAGCATAGCAAAACGAAACAAAGCTTAGCATAGCATATCATATCATAACAAAACATAGCATAACAAAACATAGCATAGCAAAACAAAGCATAATAAAACACACCAAAATATAGCATAGCATAACAAAACATAGCATAGCATAACAAAACATAGCATAGCATAACAAAGCATAGCATAGCAAAACACAACAAAACATAGCATAGCATAACAAAACATAACAAAACATAGCATAGCATAGCATAACAAATCAAAGCATAGGATAGCAAAACAAAACATAGCATAACAAAACACAACAGCACATAGCATAACAAAACATAGCAAAACACAACAAAACATAGCATAGCTTAACAAAACCCAACAAAACATAGCATAGCGAAACAAAACATATAATAGCATAGCATACCAAACACAGCATAGCATAACAAAACATAGCATTGCATAATAAAACACAAAAAAACTTAGCATATCATAACAAAACATAACAAAGCATAGCATAACAAAGCATAGCATAGCATAACAAAGCATAGCATAGCAAAACATAGCATAGCATAACAAAACATAGCATAATAAAACACAGCATAGCATAACAAATCTAAACATAGGATAGCAAAACACAACATAGCACAGAGCCTCACTCAGCACCACTCAGGGGCACCACAGCATCACTAAGCGCTACCACAGCATCACTGAACGCAACAGCATCACTCGTTCGCCACCACAACACCACTCAGCGCCACCACAGCATCAATCTGTGCAACCATTCAACACCTGGTTCAAATATATTCTCTCAATGTTTCAAGCTTTATTACAAATGTCACAAAAAGATGTTAATATTTCACTTCTGTTCTTGGATTTTCGCCACAATAAAATACAATGAACATAATCTTCACAAAAGTTATTTACAAAAGTTTAATCTATTGCCATTATAAATTACAATAACTTTTATTTAAGTATTAATTATTTAAAAAAATTAAAAGCCATTGTTATTTGTAATATCAATACATCTAAGTCACGTAAATACAACACATATTGCATTACAAATGCTATAGGTGTAACATTTGTGAAAGTTAAAACTATTGGCATTGTAAATGACAAAGCTATTACTTTTACTATTTTCAAAAGCAAAACCTAAATAAAAAATTTGTCATTTACAATACCAATAACTCAAACTTTCCTAATGCGAGACCTATTGCATTGCAAATGCTTGTTTGTAAATGTTGCTGTTATAATTTACCGAATGTTTCTGTTCATCCTGGCTAACCTAATCCAGTGATAGTGTCAACTCATTTATGGTTACAATATGCCAGCAGTGCACCTGGAGTGCCTAGCGTAAACGATATATTCTGCCAATTTGCCTGTCCAGCCTCCTTTCTAGACTTATATTTTATAACACACAAGAGTTGTAGACCATAGATTTATAACAGTATTTCGAGAGTGTATTATATTTGTGTGCATCTCACCTGTGGCATTTTTTCTATGCAATACATATGTACCCTTTTAAAAGCCTTTTGCTCGTTTGTAAGCACTCCCGAATTCAGGCTGATAAGGAGCAAAGGCAATGTGAAACTAAAGGAGCAACTCATAAACTCGAAAAGGCCCTTCGAAACTGATTTATACATTTTCAATTAAGACTGCCTATTAATAAATTTTGAGGCCGCAAACGAAGCACATCCCACTAGATGGCGCACAGCCAATTAAAGGCATTGTTCATTTTGCTGTCTCCCCGTAGAGACACTTTTTTGTAAATATCGCGGCCAATATGGTTATTATCGCGGACATTGCGATAATCTGCCGATTTCGCGGTTTTTTCGTGAATCGCGAAATCGCGATAAAGTGGAGGGTCTGTTTAGTTCAAGCAGAACTTGATCCACACTCTCTGCTTTGGACCATTCTTCTTTACTGAAACTGCTCTGGGATGTGTCAAAGGTTATTGAAGCGACTGGAAAGTCATTCCAATAATTTCTGTCCAGTTCAATTAAAAGTAGAGACAAACGACTTAAGAAATCAGCCGTGAAATTATTAACACTAGGTCCGTACTGTATATCATATAAAACATCTTGCAGCCTCATGGAGAGTCTGGCAATTCTGGCTGTAGCATTGGTCAAATCTTCTGTAGTTAGTAGTTTTGTAAGGGGCGTATGATCACACCGTAAAACAAATTTCCTACCCCACAGAAATTTCCTGAAGTGCTCCAAAGTCCAAACACACGCTAGTGTTTCGCGTTCACTTACTGAGTAACGTTCCTCAGCAGGAGTAAGCGAACGTGAAGCAAAGGCAATGACAGCAGTTACGATGGTACCAGCAAAGGGATCAAAGCCTTGAAGTTTGGGAGATTGAGTAATGTTTTTTTTTTCATTAAAGGGCTGTTGGCACGCTGAAAACCACGAAAACTGCACTTTGTTCTTGAGAAGAGATCTCATGACATGAGTCTTCTCAGAGAACTTTTCCACAAACTTCGAATAGAACTGTGCAAGCCTTAGGAATGCTCTAAGATCTTCCCTGGACTTGGGTGCGGGTGCTTCAGTAATAGCTTTCATTAAGCTAGTTTTGGGTCTGATTCCTAGGGAACTTTTTTCGTGGCCCAGGTAAGTGACTTGTTTCTCTGAAAATTGGCACTTAGAGATTTCAGCAGTGATTCCCTTGTTTTGCAACACACTCATAACAGTTCTTAGGCGTTCATCATGTATTCTCTTGTTGGCTCCCATCACGAGAATATCATCCTGAAAGAACACCACTCCCTGCATATCACCAAATAACTCATGCATTAGCCTCTGGAAAACGGCTGCAGCAGAGGCTAGGCCAAATGGCATTCGGCAAAACTGGAAACAGCCAAGAGGGGCACAGAAAGCAGTAAAACGTCTGCTCATGGGATGTAAGGAGATCTGATGATATGCACAGGAGAGATCAATGGTAAAAAGCCATTTGGGACCCTTTGTTAATGAAATGGTGCCGCTCGTGAGAGGATTTTCCTTGCCATACCTTGGTTCCTGCTACTGGAGTAGCAAAGAAGTCGTTTCTCCATCTGGACTTGGGTGCAGGCTCTAACACTCGGACGTGGCCGCAGAGGAGGTGCGAGGCGCGGCGAGCGGGACTGCGAGGACCAGCATTCCTGAAACATCCGCAGCTGGTTCCTCTTCCCGCCCGAGCCGCGCCCCCTCCCAGTGCCACGCCTCCTTCCAGCCAGTTATTTACCTCTCGCAGCCCCCGCTCCACGGGAGCCGCTCGTGGGAGGATTTTCCTTGCCATACCTTGGTTCCTGCTACTGGAGTAGCAAAGAAGTCGTTTCTCCATCTGGACTTGGGTGCAGGCTCTGACACTCGGACGTGGCCGCAGAGGAGGTGCGAGGCGCGGCGAGCGGGACTGCGAGGACCAGCATTCCTGAAACATCCGCAGCTGGTTCCTCTTCCCGCCCGAGCCGCGCCCCCTCCCAGTGCCACGCCTCCTTCCAGCCAGTTATTTACCTCTCGCGGCCCCCGCTCCGTGGGGGCTGCTCCTGAGAGGATTTTCCTTGCAATACCTTGGTTCCTGCTACTGGAGTAGCAAAGAAGTCGTTTCTCCATCTGGACTTGGGTGCAGGCTCTGACACTCGGACGTGGCCGCAGAGGAGGTGCGAGGCGCGGCGAGCGGGACTGCGAGAACCAGCATTCCTGAAACATCCGCAGCTGGTTCCTCTTCCCGCCCGAGCCGCGCCCCCTCCCAGTGCCACGCCTCCTTCCAGCCAGTTATTTACCTCTCGCGGCCCCCGCTCCGCAGGAGCCGCTCGTGAGAGGATTTTCCTTGCCATACCTTGGTTCCTGCTACTGGAGTAGCAAAGAAGTCGTTTCTCCATCTGGACTTGGGTGCAGGCTCTGACACTCGGACGTAGCCGCAGAGGAGGTGCGAGGCGCGGCGAGCGGGACTGCGAGGACCAGCATTCCTGAAACATCCGCAGCTGGTTCTTCTTCCCGCCCGAGCCGCGCCCCCTTCCAGTGCCACGCCTCCTTCCAGCCAGTTATTTACCTCTCGCGGCCCCCGCTCCGCGGGAGCCGCTCGTGAGAGGATTTTCCTTGCCATACCTTGGTTCCTGCTACTGGAGTAGCAAAGAAGTCGTTTCTCCATCTAGACTTGGGTGCAGGCTCTGACACTCGGACGTGGCCGCAGAGGAGGTGCGAGGCGCGGCGAGCGGGACTACGAGGACCAGCAT
The DNA here is from genome assembly GCF_964263255.1 of Lissotriton vulgaris. Classification (NCBI taxonomy): domain Eukaryota; kingdom Metazoa; phylum Chordata; class Amphibia; order Caudata; family Salamandridae; genus Lissotriton; species Lissotriton vulgaris. The sequence goes on from NC_141685.1 coordinate 1,814,552,307, forward strand.
TCCTGAAACATCCGCAGCTGGTTCCTCTTCCCGCCCGAGCCGCGCCCCCTCCCAGTGCCACGCCTTCTTACCAACCAAAAGTGGGCTTGCTAACGCGCATCGCGGGACGCGCATCGCGGGACGCGCGCGGGGCGGAGCTCGGGGCGAAGACCGGGCAAAGAGCGGGCCGTTTGAGGCCGTTCGAGTACGGGAGAGTCCGGTCCGGGCTATAACCTTGACCCCACTTCCATCTTTTCTGCCTCACTTCACCCAGCGGTGCACGCATCACCTAAAGTGCGATGTCCACACGCGAGCACAGACCCCGGGCAGCTAAGGGGAAACTGCAAAATGGAACACTTGATGACTTCATCACCAGAACCAATATTGCTATAGACAAAGCGATTAACAAGATGCAGCATAGGGTCTCCATTGAGCTAGATGCTGCCAGAAGGCTCTCCCAGGAGTTGGCCAATGCCAAGAAATCCTCTCTGGGTCACTTTGCTTTTGCCAAAACACCGGATCGTACAGTGGGTCCAGCACCTAATTTAACACAGGCACTTATCCACCATCAACCAGTTTCGTCTCCCGCAGTTCTCCTATTGGAGGCCGAAGCTCAACAGGAGGCCCGACATCACTACCTAGGGTGGGAGGGCCAGATGGGCCATCCATGGGTACCCTATCAAACACAGATCTTAAGAGCAGGTGCCCGAGTACCCCCCCACCCCCCTTTCACTAAAGGGCCCCAATCAAAAACAGAAGCGGAATACCACCACTGCCTATTCTAGGAAAAAGGCCAAGGTTGCAAAGGCCCAGTTGCCTTCTCAAGCAATAGCCCAGCCTTCCTACACATCCGCTCCCAAGGTAAATGGCTTTTCCCCAGCCCAAGATCCTAGTCTAGTGGGGATGGTGGAGGAACATAAGAATCTTGTAATTGAAAATGAAAATGGTGGGGTGCCACTTTGTATGATTGAAGGGAAGGATGTTGAATTCCTGACAATTGTGTGGGAAACGTTAAAAAAACTGCTGACCCCTCTAGAAGTCAGACTTTCCCGTATAGAAACTCAGCTCCTTGAGACGGAAAAAAGCATCCTAAACCTCGCCTCCCTGACCATCCCTGCTAACAAACCATCTATCCAACCATCAGCGATCAATACTCTTCCAGTAGTGGCTGCCACCCAGCCAGCAATGACGGTAACCAAACCTGTTCCAAAGCCTCGCCACAAGGTCCCTGCAACCACCAATGGAAATAGGGCAGCAGGAAGGACAAATGAGGTGCCGCCTCCACCTGTACCAGCTCCGGAAGCACCGGCTGCCCCCCGGAACAAAGATCATGATACACATGCCCACAGACACAAATACTCGAAAAACCATCAAAGGGGTCATGTTGATCTTCCCCCAGAGGTTAGACCATATGTAGTATTGCTCACAGGGGTGCCTGAAATTCAGTATCACCAACAGGAGGATTTTGGATCCCTAAAAAACAAGGTCATCTACTGGCTTAATGTGAACAGACCACTTCCCAATCACCTGAGAAGTAAAATTCTCATGGTGCGGCGTGTTCCTTGGATAGGCACATCGCACAAATCCATCACTGGTGATTGTGTCATGGTCTCATTTGAAGATCCTAAAACTGCACACTACATACTCTCATGGAGAAACCAGGGAGTGAATTCTCCCATTGCAACCAGATCACTAACCTACTTTTATCCCCCGCGTCCTCAAGCCCAAATGGGTGGAAACTGGAATTGGGACACGTTGCCGGCACGAAATGGTGCGCAGTGGGGGGCGGCGAATTTTTGGCAAGGTGCTTTTGGAGGGTAGAATGGAGTCCCTACCTACAATAGATTCGGATGCCTCGAGGATGTGGACTGACTTCCATATAGAGCAAATGTCACCCTGCCAGCACTAGACACACATAGCTCTTTGTCTGATCCCCCTCCCTGTTTTGTTCCTGTATCACCGTCAACATATAGGATTAGTGAGAAATCGTCTGTTTTGGGAGACCATAATCAAATCAAGGGTGAAAATAAGTATAGGAAGGGGCAGCCCAATGATCATCGGGAGGGGGGCACATCCACTGAACTTAAGATAGATGAAGTCACTACCATTAATGCATGCTTAGCTGGCTGTACTGAGAAGGACAAAGCCTCCTCTGAAGAGTGCAATCTGACTCCTCGCCCGGCACCAGAGGCTATGCCTTTCTCAAAACCCAGCCAGCCCAGGCCAAGTAGGTGCAGATACCCCCATAATCCTAGGGAGGAGCGGGAGGTACCTGGTACACTCTCGATACTTTCTTGGAATGTGGCTGGGTTGGCCAATAAGTTGGATTCCGAGGAATGGGCAGAATTCATAGAGGAATATGATATCTGCCTGTTCCAGGAAACGTGGGCAAGAGAACAATACCCCCGCACAGGATATGCAACCTTCGAGTCTATGGCCAAATGGGGTGGGAAGGGCAGACCATCGGGTGGCCTAGCAACCTGGGTGGGTTCCCATCTTGGCTGCAGGGCAAGTTATATCGAAACTAACTCACCGGACTTGCTGTGCGTTGTCCTAGAGTGGCCGTCTGGTGAAAGAGTAGCAATAATAAACGTTTACTCTAGATCAGTTGCCATCACGGCCACTTCCGGATCGATCGAGGACTTATCTGCATTTATTGACTCCACGACCCTTTGTCCATTACTCGTAATTGGGGGGGACTTTAACATTCAGTTTGAGCCCCTCCAGGATCACATGGAAGGGGTAATTAATGATGAGGATGTTCTCTCGGAGATACCCACCGTGCCGGGTCAACCTATTAAAGCATGGTCACCCTTAGTTACACAGATAATATCCTTTACCCTATCCCACTCGTTGAGGGCTTGCAACGGGCGGCTTAAGGGAGATATCCCACCCCAGAATACCTTCAACAGACCAGGATACGAATCACGGATAGATTACATCTTGGTCCCAATTAAGGATTAGGCTAAAGTGAGGGATTTCACAATACTTAGCAGGACCGACAGTGACCACAATGCATTGTCACTTAGACTAGCTATTCAGGGTGTCCCATTAGTAAACACAGATTCAAATTTAACACCCACGGACGGCCTAGTTGCAGCTTGCAACAGACGCAGAATTAGATGGCCAACATTAGTGAAGAACCCCCAAGACATCCAAAGGCTATATGAGGTAGTGGTGCCTGCACTTGAAAAGGTGAGGGATCTCCCTTTACAGCTTTCCAACACCGATAAGTATAGTGCACTGGAGGACATCCACTCCGAGCTCGGTACTAATTTGGCAAAAATATTAAACCCGGAGGTCAGGGTGAAAAAGGCTAATGAGAAAAGAGCCTCTGGGTTCAATGCTGCTTGCAGAAGAGCAAAGGCTGCCCTTTTGGAGTCCCTTAAGACACGGGAAACTCCTTGTAAGATTAGGGATAAACGATTGGCCTACAAGTCCATCATTCGTCTAGCCAAAATAGAATGGGACCAGGATAATTGGGCGGAAATGACGGCTGCCCTAGCAGCCCGTAAGTTTTGGTTGATCGTTAAACATGGATCAGCCGAACCACTAGCGGCAGTAAATGTAAACATATCTGCCGCAGTCTGGGAGGACCATTTTAAATCTTTGTATAGTTCCCCCGAGCAGAGCCAAGTGGGTAATTCAGCTGAACTTGCTATGGACGGAACCCCCGAAATCCTAGCCCAAATGGACGAGTTCACCCTAGATGAACTTAAAATGGCAATTCAGGGTCTCGCGCCTGAAAAGGCGCCAGGCCTGGACAAACTCCCAGGAGATCTTTATAAGCACGAAGTAATGATCTGGGCACCGTATTTACGGATGCTGTTCAATGCAATTTTGGACGGCATGACGATCCCCACTACTTGGCTGGGGGCAGAGATTGTCCCCATATTTAAGAAGGGTTCGCCTCTGCTCCCAGCCAACTACAGGCCAATAAGCCTGATAGATGTTTCTCAGAAACTCTTTGCAAGGCTACTTCTGGATCGTCTGTCAGATTGGATCATGGACCATTCCATTCTGAGTCCACTCCAGGCAGGATTCAGAAGAAAGATTTCCACCATAGATCAGGTCTTCCGGTTTGCCCTCATTTTCTGGAAAACGGTACAGCTGGAGGGTGGCAGCCTTTACATAGTATTCGTGGATCTGAGGGCGGCCTTCGACCTGGTTCCCCCGCACTAAACTTTGGGAAGTGCTGGCCAAACTGGGGGTCCCGAGGGCCCTGTTCGAGATGATCATTCGTCTCCATACGGCCAACTTTGCTCAGGTGAGGTGTGGCAAGGATGGGGCGCTGTCTAATCGATTCCCCGTTGACAGGGGGGTAAGGCAGGGTTGTGTGCTTGCACCGACCCTGTTCTGCCTCTACGTCAACGGGGTATTCGCTCACCTCAATGGAACTTCCAACCTAGACGCTCCCAAGCTGGCGGGCAGCAGGGTGCCAGCGATCATGTTCGCCGATGACACCCTGCTGCTTTCCAAGTCTCCAAGGGGGATACAGCGTGTATTAAATGGTTTTGTAGATTTCTGTGGGGAATATGGCCTAGAAATCAACACCGTAAAGACCAAATTTATGGTCTTTAATCCCCCACCAAAACTACGCTTTACACCTACCATTGGTCAGACTAGTCTTGAAAAGGTAGACACCTTTGAGTATCTTGGGGTCATGATAAATGAAAAAATGTCTTGGTGCTCACACCAACAGAAAGCACTACTTAAACTAACCCAGTACTCGGGAGGGGTTCCGAAGTTAATACGGAATAACAGGTCACCTATCAAACCCGTAGGCCCACCTCTTCCGATTTACAAGGCACAGGCAAGGGGGGCTGCTATGTATGGCTGTGAGCTATGGGGTCATGAAGTCTCCCCAAATTTAGTGAAAGAGGAGAATAAGTTCATTAGGCGGTTGGCGGGACTACCGCCAAGTACACCCCTTGTCCCATTAAGGCTAGATTTGGGGCTGCGCCCTCTAAGCGAAGAACTGGCATTGCGCCCCCTAGTTTACTGGCGGAGGTTGTGGGCTGTCCCGGAACTGACCAGCTACAGGCAGGGTCTACAGGAGGTCTTAGCCATCCCGAACACGGGAAAAATTAAATGGCTAAAATTCATTAAAACTCAACTGGAGGACATAGGCCTAGCGACACTCTGGTCTGATCCCTTGACTGTATCTCCATTAATTTCCAAGAAGAAGCTGGCAAAGGTCTACCGTGACAGTAAATTAGCGGCTTTCTGTCGCCAGCCAACATTGGGGTCACTCACTGATGAATTCTTAAAGACTAAGGATCATTATACTTTTGAACCAGCCCTGGAAAAAATTTACCCTGTCTTACTAAGAAAACTCTACTTGCAGTGGAGGCATGGGACCCTACCACTAAGAGCACTAACTAGCAAGTGGAGAGACCCAACTACCAGCATATGCCCGGCCTGTAGAGTGGCCACTGAATCAGAGCTCCACATGATCTTTTTTTGTCCAGCTTATAAAGCTCCCAGAAAGACATGGATTGTCCCCATATGTAGGAACATGGGGTTCGCAGAGTGTTTGGCGGCGTTCAGAGTGTTAAAGACAGATATGACTGACCACATTGTTTTTGCTGTAGCCAAATACTTAGGCGCAATGTGGACGCTGAGGACACAGAGTCTTAAGGCTGGTCACTAAGTGTACTCTGAGCCTGAACTTTTTAACTCTAATATTTGACTAAAATGAACTGTGATGTTTAAAGTTTTATTTGTTTTTATCAAATGATGAATGTATCTTGTATCTTTTATGGTAATAATATTACCGAAATAAAGATTTATGAAATGAAATGAAAGCATTTCATCAATCCTAGGGAGAGGAAATTTATCGACAATAATGTTATCATTCAAGTATCTAAGATCAACACACATGCGAATATTTCCATTAGCACGTCTGGCAATTACAATGGGAGAAACCCATTCGGACGCTTCAACAGGTTCAAGTTCAATTATGTAGGCACCTTGTAACTTTTTAAGGTCTTTCTTGACCTCATCTCGAACAATCAGAGGGATGTGACGAACTTTGTGTATTTTAGGGACGGCACTGGATTTGACAAGGATCTTATGGGCAAAACCATCCAGTTTCCCAATGCCCCATCAAAAAACTTTAGGGAATTTTTCTAAAATCCACTTTTTTGTGTTTTCAGCATCACAAAGTACCAATACTTGTTCAGGGCTATTGGGATCTAAAATGATATTAAGGGCACGCACGTTGGTCTTTCCAGCCTAAAACAGAAGGTCCCTCAGTTGCTACATATAATTTACACAAAGCTTTTCTGCCTTTAAACTCAAACATGAGAGACCTTTAGCATGTAATTTTTTTGTCCAGTAATAATCTCTGGATTGACATCGGTATGTTGTAAGAAAGGCCCAATGTTATTAGAAAATATGTCTTCCCAGATGGATCGAGCTATTATGATGAAAGGTGATCCAGAATCCGCTGCGACCTGTACATCTATAACTCCATAAGTAATTGCGCACAATGGTTTGCTATTGTCATCTCCAGTGATATTTACAACTACATTCTTCTTGGTACTAGTGGACACAATGTCGGAATTCTCAGGAGACTCATCAGAATCATTGCCTGACAAATCCGAATTGTTGTCTGTTATATAAGTAACTTTAAGTTGCTTAAAACGCTTCCTTCTACAAACTTGTGAAAAAAGGCCTATGATACCACATTCTAAACATTTGGCTGATTTAGCGGGTCATTTGCTAAAATGTGCAGTGTGTGCGGTGCTTCAGCATCTGTAACAAACGAAGCCTGAATGGGTAGTGTTCTCTTCTCTCCTGAAATTGGATGTTGAAACTGGTCTTTGTGGTTTGAATGTAGGAGTCTTTCCTTTTTTTTCATCACTAACTTTGTTGACGTACACTACATCACTGGAAGGAGTTACAGCTTTTGCACATCTTTATGACAGTTCAGCTTTCTTGACTAGAGTAATAATGTCTTTAAGAGGTGCCTCACCCTCAACCCACACCACTGGAGTCAAGCTATCCAGGCTGAATGAAGGCTGATAGCCAGAAACCGGTCCTTGGATGCTTGATTCCGGTCTGGGAAAGACATGGCTTGGTAGTTCAGAATGGACTGTTCCCATGAGGCACAGGGTCAGAGCTGATTTGCATATAGCCAGTGTCTAACCCAGGGTGGTGTGGAGTGCAAAAAAACGATGGATTAAGGCCCAGATCCTTGTACTGGGGTGAATGTATGACATTGTTCTACATTCTGTCCATCAACTGTGTTTTTTGCAATTTTCACCCTCAACCCACAGCCTGTCCTGGATGTTTTTATTCTTGGTACACATAACCACTTGATCTCTAATCATGTCATCGAGTAACGTGCCAAATTAGCATTTAATTGCTAGATGTTTTAATGCGAAAATTAAATCATCAATAGATTCGTTGGGATCTTGTTTACATTTATAGAATGTGCTCCTAGATACAGCAACACGCACAGCTGGTAAGTAGTGGTCATCAAGATCGTTAATGGCTAGGGGATATTGTTATTGGAGGAGATTTTAATATTCTGATGGACACAAAGTTAGATTCTACCACATCCCTTAAGAAACAGCTCAAACGTAAATCGTGCCGATCAATTAATAATAACATGTCCATTCTTAACTTATGTGATCCTTGGTGAATACAGAACCCACAGAAAAAAGAACTCCCTTGCTGGTCAGGCAGGTTCAAATCTTCCTCACGGATCGATTTTTTCCTGGCTTCTCGGCAATTAACATTTTCTCAGCAAAGAGTTCTCCATAATGGTTTTTCTGACCATGCAATGTTGATTGCACAGTTTGATCTGGGAGAACATTCTAGGACCCTGAAGCGTTGGATATTTATTAAACTATATCTACAAGATAATGATTGGGTTAATTTTCTTAAAACGGAAATTTTGGATTTTATAGTCCGGAATTCTGATACTGCCCCCTTACATATAATCTGGGACTCTTTGAAAGCATTTATTCGAGGTATCGTCATAAGTAAGGATGCAGCGGAATGGTTGAATATTAAGAAAGATAGAATCTTACTACAGGAAAAAAAACAGATTTTAACCCTAAAACGACAAGCTGCTTTTTCTGATCAGGTTCAGAACCAACTGAATGAAGCCAAGTGCGAACTTTATTCTAAATCATTCCTGCAGAGCGAAGCAATTTTTCTTAGACAGAATCAAAAAATTTACGAGGAAAGTAATTTCACAGGCAGGCTTTTAGCCTGGCAAGCGAAAGAACAAGCGGCCGCAAACCAGATTCGCTGTTTAAAATGTCCCGTACAAAATATTGAGATATCAGATCCGATTGCAATTGGCTCCTTAATGCTTTCACGCTACCAACAGATCTATAGCAAACATCAAATCATTGATTCTCAAAAGCTTTCGAACTTTCTTGGTAGATATCCAATTTCCTTTCTTTCGAATATTGAGAAGGAGAAAATGCTTAGCCCTTTCACTAAAATTGAACTAGAATAGGTAATTAAGGACTTACCGCTCTGTAAGGCTTGTGGCCCGGATGGGCTGAATTCAGAATTTTTTTAAGTTTTTTTCAATTCCTTTTCTGAATTGATGCTAAAACTATTAAATTCTATGTTAAATGGAGGCCGAGTCCCAGATTCTTTTCATGAAGGTTCGGTAGTGAGCTTCTTGAAAAAGGGGAAAGATCCTAAAGATCCCAGCTCTTATAGACCGATCACTTTATTAAATTCCGATTACAAAATCATCACCAAACTAATGTGGAGAAGTGTGGCTCACTGGTTAGAGCAGGCAGACCCTGAAGCAGAGGTCAGACCCGGGACCAGGGTTCGATTCCCGACGCGGAAGGGTGTTGAGCTCAAATGTCCACAGACTCGATAATTCTCGCTTCGGTGCCTGACCTAATCATGGGTTCACACTCTGCAACTCTGGGCATTAAGATTGCTTAATCTCCACAACGGCCCCCCCGCAGCGGGATGCCTGGCTTTCACCTTGGGGATGCCCTGTAGGGGCTATCTCACAGGGAAAAACCAGGACGGGTTCCCAAGGCAAGCGCGGAGATACCCCTTCGGGGTTCGATTCTGGCGCTATATAAGAAATATAATAATAATAATAACAATATCTATCCGTTTTAACACTATCGCTGCTGACTTAATTCACCCTGACCAAAACGGTTTCATTGCAGGTCGTCAATTAATCACTAACACACACTTTTTAATTGAAGCATTAGATTTTTTTCAGGTAAGGAATATTCCTGCACTGATTTTGTTTTTAGATGCTGAAAAGGCTTTTGATTTGGTTGTCTGGGACACTCTTTTTGCTATCTTAATACACTTTAGAATTCCTTTACAGATTATTACCTTAATTAAAAACTTGTACACGGGTGCCAAAGCCAATATTATTATCAATTCTGTTATGGTGGGATCAGTCGGGGTGCAACGTGGGTCTCGACAAGGGTGTTCCTTATCACCTATCCTTTTTGCATTTTTGATTGAACCATTGGCCACTGCAATTAGGAATTCCTTAACTATTACGCCTCCGATTACTTCGATGTCCAAAATGTAATTGTATGCAGATGACATCATGTTATTAATCCAGCCTGACTTGCAATCCCAGACCCAGGCTTACAGATTTTCGAAGAATTTGAAGCCCTGGGAGGCTATCGAATAAATAAAAAAAACAGAGATTCTGGTCTGCGGGGGTGCAGATCCAGAAATACATACATTTTTTCAACTGTATTAATCAGAGTCCTAAAAGATATTTAGGAGTTCTATTCTCTAATTCTATATCAGATCTGTACGCGCTTAATTTCGACCCGCTTATTTAGAGAGTTTGCTCCATGTTTATTAGATGGAACCCGCTTCCGTTGTCCATTTTGGGCCGAGTCGCCCTGATTAAAATGTCTATCCTCCCACTTTTTAATTTTTTATTTTCAACAATACCATGTTTTCATCCAAGTTCTTTTTTTTCAAAGACAGAGTCTCTGTTTTCTGGTTTTATATGGGGTAAGAAATCACCACGTATAGCAATAAGGGCACTATATGCAGATACAGAGCAAGGAGGACTTGCGCTACCTAACGTTATAGATTATTACAATGCTTATTTGGCCCAATATCTACACAGATTTAAGCCCGAAACACAAGGTCCAGAGTTATTTATTAATTTATTTATGGAATTAATTAGTCTTGAAGTTCAAATTCCCTCTCCGCAATTAGTGCCTAGATCCCCGAAACTTGTCAGATACAAGACAATGAATTGGGTTCTCAAAAGACGAGAAGGTATGTTTAAAAGATATTCTCTTCCACAAATTAACCTCCTGACGCCTTTCAGACAAGCTTTTGCACACACCAAGATAAAAATTACCTCACAAATTGTAGGTAATTGGCACTGTGAGGGGTTTCATAAATTAGCAGACTTCTGTAGAGATGGCAGGTGGCTAACTCCAGCACAGATGTCACAATTATGCCAAGGGAATTTCCTGCTGAATGCCTTCTATATCATGTTTTTATAAAACGCTGAATCTATTAGATTTGGAACATATTAGCACCCCAAATCAGATATGAACTCACCTCTTTGTAACTTCATTATCTAGAAAGCCGGGGGAATGGAAACGTTGTCTCCCACAAAGTATTGAGAAAGACCTCAGTATAAAAGCAATAAAAAAATGGCAGGAACATGAGACCATAATATATCTTTGAGTACTTGGAAAACGTTAAATAAATTAAACTTTAGTGTATTGAGAGGGGCCAACCGGCGCAGAATGCTCTTTTTCAACAAATGGCTACAATATCGTACCCCTGCTTTAATTTCTAAAATGTATACTAATACGTCCGCTACTTGCTTTAGATGTAAACATTTTGCTCCTGCTAATTGGTCTCATATCATCGCACTGTGTCCAAAAATCCTGGCATTTTGGAATGAAATCTTTGAATTCCTTGGCTTTAATTACAATATCAAGATCACTCACACCCTTCAATTAATACTATATGTTTACGACTCTGCTCTTGGGCTGGTAGATCATTTGGTTAAACTGCTTTATATAGTCTCAGCTGTAGCAAGATCCTTGATACTCCAGAACTGGCAGTCAACACAGGTCCCTTCGTTTCAGGAATGGTTAGATAAAATGAAAAGAGTAAGGAATACTGAATTGTTATATGCACAACGAATTGAAGGGACTAGAAAGTTCGATAAAATTTGGAATTCTGTTTTTGATTAGAGTGCATTTGTATGTTTGGTGTCCAAAAAGCATATTATGTTTCTATCTCTGTATCTGTCGATTAGTATTATTATTTAATATTCTTGAGAGATCATTTTGCTCTTTTCAGTTGACTGACTTTATACATGTCTTGATTTATTTTGACTCCAAAGTACCTCAATAAAAATGTCTTTAAAAAAAAGATCGTTAACGGCACATTTAACCCACTTCTTTCATTTTTTGCATTTGACTATAAACTCTTAGGCCTTCAGGACCTAAGCAATGCATCAACATTATTTTTTTTCTTTCAGGGGACAAAACACTGCCATTATCCTCTGGAGTGGCTATATAATTTATAATATATTCCTTCCTTTCCAGCCACTTGACACTGGGTTCCCCATGATTGGTAAGAAATTCTTTGGGGGTGTTAAGGGTGATGTTGACGCTTGAAGCTTGTGTAATAGTTGATGTAGAAGGAGTTGTGCCTGAATTTCCTTCCATGAGTAATTGCATAATAATGCACAAACAGTAAGATTCAAAAGGCAATGGAAAATCGTAAAAGTAAGGAAAAGATGAAGAAAAGAAAAATTAATAGTCCTGGCAAAAGGAAATAAACTAAGGCGCTATAATACAGTGGTTTTGTCAGTTTGTAGGCATGCACACCACACATGCATACACTTAGAAAATGACGAGTGTTTTTTTTTTTTTTTGAAGCACCAGTGAACAAGAAGGGCTGTTGTGAGGAGGGGGAGAAAAACAGAGGACCGAAGTGGGGAGGAAGTAAAACAGTGAGTGAGATGGGGAATTTGGCAACGCAGGGGGGACCAAAGCAACACAGAGGGTGGAGGGATGGAGGAAGAGAAACAGGATGAGAGAAGGAGGGCGTGGATGGGGAAAGCAACATGAGGGATAGGGGAGGGGAGAAAAGGCAAGAGGGCAATGTGCAGCAGGTTGTGAAAATGTACGTGTGTGAGCAAGCACCAGGGGAAGTGGGAGGTGGGAAGGACTGCATGCAGTTGGGAGAAGCAACAGAGGGAGCTGGCAGGGATAAGTACATGGGTTAGAGAGATCAACACAGAGTGTGGTGAGAGGAAGAGAAGCACACTCGGGAGACAATTTGAAAGCACAATGACTATGATGGAGTGCTTAAGAAGAAAAAAAAAGTAGGTCGCCTAAAAGGAAATAGTCGATGGACACAAATTGGCAATGTTACCCTAGGTGAACTGACACAAGATGGACAAGGTAATCCAGATAAGAAGAAGCAAGCATATGCGATTGACAGGAAAGCCTACCAATTGTAACCAGTGGATGGGCTTTAAAGTTAAACCATTGTGTTTTCATAGTAAGCCCACAATATACCTGACAGACAGCACATTCACTGTCTAGTAGGTTCGACGTAAACATAAGATTGCATTTTAACATACGGTAAAAAAAATATATTCTACCATTTATTCCATTTAATGTACAAGATATGCAGCTTTATGAGGTTTTGTGGGATAGTTCTATTTCTTGGAGTTGAGCCCTTTGCAGACATCTATGTGTATCTTGCAGCAATTTTGAATTTCAGGAGGGTGATCTCGTTTATTTGATCAGCCTCAGAGGCATGAAAGGCTGTCACTGAGTTGAAGATAACACTTTACAGTGCTAAAAACACTGCATAATCTGCATTAGTAGTTTAAAAACGGTATTATGATCATAAAAATGTTAAATTATGTAGTTGTTAAAGTTCTGATGGCTGTAGAGTAAAACACTTCAAGAAGTCTCAAAAGTGCCAAACCAGATCAGTTAATGCGCTTTTATTAAAGAAGAAAAAAAGAGCACATCACTGTGCAAGAATAATACATGACCGTGTTGTGGAGGAAAAGCAACCAGTCAGAATTCATTTTATTTTTAGAATTGTGTTATGTATTCAACTGTTTCATTTAACTGCGCTTGCAAAATATATTTTTGCGATGTAGATTATAATCATAGCGCCTTTTGATGCCTCTTAAAAACATTGTCTTACCTGAATGACAGTGACTGAATGCACTTATTACACTTATGTAGTGCACAGCACTGTGTTGTCCAGTCAGTATAAATATCCAGTTCATGTTTCTCTAGAAAAGTGCATGTGCATGCAATATTTGGGACAGTTACAAAGAAAGTAGTGAATCTACAAACAGAAATTTATATCTGTGTCAAAAAGCGTAGTTCTGCAATGTATGAATTCCAAACTGAATCCACATTAAAATCTGCACCTGTTGGAGGGCTCCATGCAGAAGCCCTGGAAAATCATGTTATTTCCAAACTGGGATCCCATTCCCTATGTATGGAGATCTCCGCTGTGGAGAACTCTACGTGGAAATATTGAATCTCTTCTGCAAACAAATTTTTTTCTCGACTCGAAAAATATTTTTCCCAGTGGAGCAAACCTTTTCCCTGCACTGTTATCAACTTTAGAGGGGATACATTTTCCTTCCCACCTGGGAAAGGGATTCACATCAACCCTTGAATGGAGTAAAAATAAACCTTTCCATGACGAATATTGGAATGTCAAAAGTTTGTGAATGCTCACAAACATAGTTTGTGGCCATTCTCAAACACCCTAAGCTAGCCAAACATTGGCATGCCCATGAACAGTCTAAATATAATCCTGTGTGAGTGATTTAAAGGTTCGGCGACCTCCACACTCATGGCAGAACTCTTCACACCCATAAAAGGGCCTATGGCTAACAGGAATTCCTTTGAGAAATCTTGGGAGGCATAAGTAAGTCAAATTGTATCACAACCCTATATTTACGACCACATTTATTTTTGTGGGAAAGCCCGATTGTGTTTTTCTAAGAATGTGCTTATTTCATAGTCCATTCCCTTTGTATACATTTAGTTGCAGTCTTTAAAATTGATGTATGTCTTTAGCCTAATTTACAGAACTTGCAATAGTGATGACTTTCTGGAGTACTGCATGCTTTGTGTCTTTTGTACAATGACAATGAATACGTTTGTTCTTTCAATACACACTCACATTATGGATGTCTTAAATACATGTAACATTTTCAGAAGCAGATGAGGCAATTTTACATTTGCAATTTGGCTATGCGGATTAGAAGTCGCTGTGCATGGAAGAGTGATGGCAGGAAAAGGAGGAGTTTGCTGACTGCTGATAGCAGTGATTGGGCTGGCTGTTCCTCTGCAGCACTGTCATGGCCTATTGGACACTTTGGCACTGCAAGATGGGCTGGGTAGAAAGAGCCAGTGTGTGAGCCGAACATTTGGTCTCATCACAGCCCACAGGACCAAATAATGGCCAACACAATCGCCCTTTCAAGCTGGTCCATCTCAAAGCCCGAGTGGCCAAACCAACACTGCTCCTCAGTCCTTTTAACCTGCAGTGATTAAGTGTTGTTTTGAAGACTATCCCACCATGTTGTTGCTGAGATCGGTCCATCAATTGTGTGTCTTTTGCTTCCTCGCCCTAAGTGCGCCAGGTATGCCCAGACATGAGACTCGGGCTCACTGTGCCACTGGATTCAAGCTATCCTAGCTGAAGAGGGGTGAAACCCCAAAACCGGTCCTAGGATGCTTGTTTCCGGTCCAGGGAGGGCCTGGCTTATGAGTTCGGGCTGGACTATTCCCATGAGGCACAGAGTCAAGACTGATTTGCAGTGGGTGGCAAGGTGAGCAAAAGAATGATGGATTTAACCCAGATCTTTTGACGGGGGGTGAATGTTTTGATATGTTCTGCATTCCGTCCATCAATTGTTTGTCTTTTGAGATCCTGCTGCAGGCATGGTTTGGCTCCAAATCAGGGCTTGGTGATGGTGTAATGTTACGTAATGTCAATCTAACACACAATTTAGGAATAAGACCAAGGATCTTAAATTACGGTGGTACTGTGATGACATCAGCACCTGCTTTTCCACTTGCATCAGCAAATTCCATCATGACTATTTGGAGAAACTGGGTCAACATTGTTGCAGACTATATCAATATTTGTGGGGTGCTTGTGCAACACTGATTGCTTTCAACATAGTAGCACTGTCTCAATTGTAATGTCTTCCTGCTGCAGTGTGTTCCACATACTTCTGGTCTTATGCCTGGGACCCTACTGACTCCTTATGGGCTTTACCATGCTGGAGTGGTTGTATGTGGCTGTAAGCTGCTGGTTGCATGAATTTCATTGTTGTTTGTCCCTTGGGATGCCTTAAACATCTCGGACTGCAATGACTTTCTGATCATTTACATCTTTTATCATCCAATTCCATTCTTTGCCCATAAGGAACTTGTGCTGGTTGTAGAGTACTTACCATTAACTATCACTTGGATGTTCTCTCGCTTCTCTTCTTGCTCACTCTGAGCCCAGCTGCATTTGGACTATGACTGTAATTAATACTTTGTGTACCATCTAGTCTACTGATGGACTTCCTATGCTTTAATCAGTTAGGAATTTCCCCTTCTTCAGTATAAAAATCAATCATACAACAGGGTTTTGCACAGGCTCTAGCATTTATATTTGAGACCTCTTTAAAGAGCCTTGCCCTAATCAATACTAGCCTCTATCATATTTCCACCCCGTACCTTATGCATGGTCTCAACTTGAAAGTGAAGTGTCTTCTAGTGTTGACACTTAAAAATAAATAAATAAATATTACTTAACCTCATAACGGCTATGGAACGTCCAGCTCCAGTGCTGGACGTTCCATTGCAGCTATGAGGTTCGAACGTTCAACGGCCGACGGCAGCGCTCCTGAGGTAGTGGTGCCGTCGGCCGCCGAACGTTCGAAGCACTCAAGAGGCTAGGTCCGAGTTCCAAACAGAACTCAAGTTTTTAACACTGTCCTAACATTTGACGGGAGCTCCCAATATAGTTGGCATTTGCGGGCAGAGTATGGAGATAAGTACATTAGGACCCAAAATAATAACCTCCATTTTGCACACTATTTCCTTTTTTTTTTTCTTAACCCAGAGAGTGAAATATTATCGATTGAACAAAATGGAGAAAGATCATATACAAAATTCATGCATCATGTATATAGTTCTATACCAATATAAAAAAGAACATAACAGCGAGAAGAACAGCCTAGTTAATGCATTTCATCCTTATTTACAGTACATCAAATGACAGCAGCGTCTTGCAGAAAGCTGGGTCGTGCCACCCCGAGGATAAACCTGGAGGGTAACGAAAGCCTGTTTGACCGAAGGACACTGCCTTCACCTATTAGCTGTCCTGATTGTTGGATATTCTAGCTTATTGGATCGCCACTACAACAGCTATAAACAACCAGCAAGTTGCTTGGTAGCACAATCAGTATTGTTCTTCCAATCCATAATAGGGGACCAGATTTTTCCCCCCACTTCCTGGCCTATCTGCCTCTGCATTCATAGCGGGCTATCTCTTGATTATATATACCAAGCAACCCAGCTAGCTAGATCTGGAACGAGGGGATCCGGGTCCTTCCACCTGGCGGCAATTAATATCCTAGCAATCGCTACTGATACAAATCCAAAATAAGTCTGGGTAGTATTCAAGCCACTGTTGCGCCCCAGGATCATCAAGGTTGGGCGAAGTTTAATCCTGCGCCCTAGCAGTCCTTCCCAAAAGAGCTCCAGCCTGCATTTTAGAGGGAGTAACCTGGAGCAGTCATAATACATATGAACCAGTGTGACCGGGCCTTCCCCACACCTGGGACACTTATCATCTGCTCTCTTGCCCTACTCAAACAACTTGGCAGGTGTAAAGTACAGGTTAAATACCATTTTACAATGCTGTGCTTTCAAATTCACTGACAAGAAAATCTTTGCGGCTATGGCTATTGCATTGTCTATGTCAGCATCAGGCTCACCAAGCTTCCTAGTCCAGTTTGCCTCGGTTTTCTCGAGGTCATCCAGGAGACTGTCCAGCATTATGCTATAAATGTTTCTTATTTTGCAGCCAGCCCGTGTGATTACCTGCAACATAGGTATTTTATCAAGGAATATGACCTCCCTGGAATTACTGAGGAATTCCCTGATTGCATGTATTTAAAATATTAGGTTTCCGGAATACCAAACCCTTGCTGTAGATGAATAAAAGGGCATAGTTGGTCAGAATGCTACAGGTCCCCAATTACTATCAGGCCATGCCGCTCTCATTGTCTACCCATTATATCATGAAAGAGAGATAGGAAAGTGAGGAATGCCATAATGGAGTATATCTGCTATATTTTGGAATCTTCATAGCTTTACGAACCTTGCTCCATATTTTCCAGGTATTGAATATTACCTTGAAACTTTTTTTTTCTAATAGCTTGGCTCTAGCTGCCGCAGCATCAGTCCACCAGATTTTCTTCCTAGAGCAAGTTCATAAATTGTTGAAGTGCACTGTCTCTCTCCTGGTCTGTCCTTTCGTCATTTTCCGAAGGAAATAAAATGTGCATTTGCTGTAGGAGAGATGCCCAATGATAAATGTGGAAGATACATATACTTTAATGATCGCCTCATCTTCCCGTACTGCAAAATAACATTCATGAATATGGTGTCCAAGGTTATCAGTACTTTTTCATCCATAGCCACAGGTGGTGACCAAAAAAGGTATAAAATCTTGGCCAAAATAGTCATTTTAAAAACATTACACCTTCCGATAGTTGATAAATGTAGCTAATTTATGTGTTTTAGTCTATAGATATTTTTTTGACCAGAGGATCAAAATTGATTCAGCCTATGATAGCTACTTTGGAGCTAATGCCGTCTCCAAGATACACAGCTGTGTCCACGCGCCGTGGGTCTTGATAAGTGAGATTATCTGTGCAGATGACTTATGTTTTGCCTTTATTCAAGGAATAGGCGGAGGCTTTACCAAAGTCTCCGGCCATAGCTTCTATTTCCCGGATTGCTCCTTCGGGGTAAGTGGTGACAATGGCAATATCATCAGCATATGACCTCCGGTCATGACCTTCTTCTAGCCATCCCCGAGGGATACTCTCTGCAAAAGCTTGACAGACCTAAACGGAGAGGAGGAGGTATTGCCATTCTTTTTAAATCCTCCTTCTTATGTTCGGTTAACCCTCTCTCCTCGCCCCAAGATCGCTTTGAAGCCTTATACTTTTGTATTACTTGTGCCCCCTCAGTCTCTTTCACGGGCATATTGATCTATAGGCCGCCTGGTTCTAGAGCTAATTTCGCTTCGGACATTTTGAGAATCCTTGAACCCTATTTTGGAAAACCTTCTATCACCATTCTAGGTGACCTCAATTTCCATCTTGATGAGCTTCACTCTAAGGACACTCAATCATTGGTTGATTCTCTTGGAGCCTGTGATCTTAGTCAGCTTGTCACTAGAGCTACTCACTCAGCAGGTCATATCCTTGACGGGGTATTCTCGAATGATCCAAGACTTTCTTGAGGCACCCCTCTACCGCTGGTGTGGACTGATCATTTTGCAGTTCCTCTTTATTTAGTCTTCTCCATTTCCAATCCCACTAAGAAGGGGACCACCTCTTTTACTCCTAGGAGAAATCTCAGAAATCTCACCAATGACGCTTTTGCTCCTTTCATCCCCACTTCTGAGGCTCTCTCCCTAAAAGACTCGGATGAGGCAGCACAAGCTCTGCATGACTCCATCATGAATGCTGTGGAAAAACTTGCCCCTGCATCCCTGCGATATGTAGCCCGGAGGAAACCATCAGCTCCATGGTTCTCGGACCATCTTAGACTATTAAGACAGGGCTGCAGAAGCAGTGAAAGGAGGTGGAGGAAATCCTGGGATCCTGCGGATAGGGAGGCTCATAAGTCTGCTCTACGGGAGTATAAGCAAAAAGTGATATTGGAGAAGCAGGGATACTTTTCCAACCTCACTAGTTCACTCACTTCCTCCAGGGAGCTTTTTAAAATTGCGGACTCGCTATGCTCCCTCCAACTTCCAGACCCCGTAGTTAGCTCCCAACGTCTGTGTGACGATATTGCAGACTTTTTTCATAAAAAAATCTTTGACATTCATACTTCTCTAGAAGTACAACGTCTCTCCCTGACTGAAAATAATCTCCCAGGTATAACCCTTTTGGATTCACTGGATACAGCCCCTTCCAGTTTTCTTTCTGATTTTCCACCTTTGTCTCTGGAGGGGTTGAATCTTCTCTTAGATAAGACCAAATCCTCCTCCCCACTTGACCCACTGCCTCTTAAAAAGCTAAAGGAGTGTAGGAAGAGTCTCCTTCCCCCTTTACTTGAGGTGATGAATAAGTCAATTGCCCAAGGCACTTTTCCATTAGTCTGGAAGAAGGCCATTGTGAAGCCGCTTCTCAAGAAGCCTTCACTTGACCCCGGTCTACTGAAAAATTTTAGACCCATTTCCTTGCTCCCTGCACCTGCTAAAATCTTAGAAGCACACTTGAATCGCCACCTATCTTCCTTCCTCGAAGCTTCAGAGTACCTGGACATTACCCAGCATGGATTCCGAAAACATCACAGCACAGAATCTGCCCTCACCTATGTAGTCGATAACATCCGACGCAAGGTTGATGTTGGGCAAACAACTGTTCTGGTGCTATTGGACCTCACGGCCGCATTCGACACCTTGTCTCCTGCCATCTTAACATCTCGGCTTAGGGAGGCAGGTGTCACCGGTCCGGCCCTGAGTCTCCTCAACTCCTTTCTCCTAGATAGGGAACAGAGAGTGATGCTCGGCAACCACCTCTCCCCAGCAAAGTCTTTGCAATGTGGGGTGCCACAGGGGTCGGCATTAAGTCCGACCCTATTCAACATCTACGTGGCCCCCCTTGCTAGACTTGTGAGATCGCTGGGGATGGAGGTGGTATCATACGCCGATGACACCCAGATCATGATTTCACTCACCCAGTCCTCTGTCATAACATCTGCCTCCAGCTTCAGGACCTGTATGCAACATGTTGCAGATTGGATGGTTACCAACTCCCTGAAACTAAATGGCGACAAGACTTAGGTTTTGGTCTTTGGGAAGGACCAAGATATCTGGTCGAGTGAGTGGTGGCCTTCCTCTCTTGGTACTTGCCCCACTCCCTCTCAATCCGCCAAAAATCTGGGTGTGGTGTTCGATACATCACTCTCGATGTCTCTACCGGTGAGTCGGACTGTCGCGACCTGCTGGGGCGTGATCAGGACACTCAACAGAATCCGCAGCTACCTGTCCCCTCAAGCACGCAAGCAGATTGCAGTCGCCCTTGTTGGTTCCAGGTTGGACTACTGCAACTCTCTCTACATGGAAACCAACAAGGGCCTCATACATCGACTGCAAGTAGTGCAGAACGCTGCTGCACGTTTTGTCCTGGATCTTCCCAGGTCCTCCTCTGCCACTGCTGCGAGGAGACCTTCACTGGCTGCCTATCCAGCACAGAATTTATTTTAAAATTCTGTGTCTGACCTACAGAGCTCTCGAGGACGGACCTAAAGGCGCTATCAGCTCCCTGCTTACTCGCTATCACCCTCCAAGGTGTTTGCGCTCCTCGGGACAACTCCAACTCGCCGTCCCTCGCTTTAAGCTCACCAGATGGGGAGCTAGGGCCTTCTCCGTCGTTGCCCCACAGCTTTGGAACAGCCTGCCGATGGAGATGAAGACGCTACCTTCTCTGGTGCTGTTTAAAAAGGCCCTAAAAACATGGTGCTTCTCTAGAGCCTATACAGGTTGAGCTGCAGAGTTCTTTGTTATGAGCTGGATTTGGAATTAGGCGCCTTGATGCCCACTGGGCTAAGTTTGCGCACGATAAGATCCCTTTATTATTATTATTATTATTATATGCAAGCACCTTAGTCTCAAACCCTTTGCTAATAATCGGCTTTATCCCCTGATCGTTTATTATCTTCTCGATCAGTAAATATATATAGAGAGCAAACAATATGGGAGAGCAGGGGCACTCCTGCCTGGTCCCTCTCAACACTTTTATGATGTCTGGGTCGTCCCCCATTAGTTGAAGCTGTGCATACGGAGAGGAATACTTAGCTTTAATAGTGGTGATCATTGGGGGGCCAAAACCTTTTAGTTCAAGAATGTCCCATAAGAACCTTCAATCCACCCAATCAAAAGCCTTCTCGGCATCGAGTAGGGCCATAGTCATCTGTCCCCCTGTATCAGCTGTAATGTCAAACAAGGTTATCGCCTGCCTTATATGATCCGTGGTCCCTTTACCGGGTATAAACCCATGCTGCCAAGGTGAAATTAAATGGGCTATGACCCTACCTAGCTGAATTGCCAGAATTTTATAATAGATCTTGGTGTCGGAGTATTGGGCACCACCGGGCCCAATACTGCCTGCGAGAGCAGGCCATTTTCCCCTCCTGTGCTCTGGCGATATTCTTGAGCGCCATTCCTGTCATCAATACCACGGCTCAGCAGAGAGAAACATTTTAGTGATTGAGCAGGACTGCCGCCAGACACCTGAAAGCAGAGACTCCCCAGGATTAGCGCCACTCGTGAGCAGCTCTTGGGGGTACCAGTGCAGCTGTGAAGGGCGCTGAGTCATAGGCATCTTTCCAGGATAGTTAATTTATAAAGTATATCCATGCGTCAGCGTGCTGCTGCTGAAGGACACTTACACGACCTTAAAACTCCTTTGCACACTATTTTCTAGTTAGCCCAAAAAATTACATATACTTGCTGTGCTGTTATTACATTCATCCTTGGGCCATTGATATGAAGATTAAAGAGCATGCGTACACCATAGAAAGTTATGAAGCATATTTGTATAGCTGTTTTAGCATCCCTTAGGGTCATCTGAAAAAGTAGAAGCAGTAGGAGAGAGAAAAGAGGGAGACGATAAAAGTACCCAGGACAGAAGGCAGAGGAAATGAGGAAGGCAAAGTATGGATAGAGTGAGTGTGCCCCAAGACGTTAGTATCTTACTGAGAAGAACAATATTGCTTTATAGGTAACTGGCTTTACCAATGTGAACAACTGGTTGAGAAGGAAGGAGAAAGAGAAATGACTAGATTTGTCCAACACAGTCCATGTTAGATCATTTTCTGTATGGGCACTCTCCAAGAAGTGTGTTGTCAATTTCGTGTTTGTTTTTTTGCACCTAATGGTGCTTCTGTGTTCTGTTATGCGTGTTCTCACCTTTTGTGTAGTCATCCCTACATATTGCTTCCCACAAGGGCAGGTAATGAAGTAGATGACATGGTCAGAGTTGCAGTTAGGGTGTACCCTTTGTTCCCAAGGAAATTGCAGACCCGCCTCCACTCTCTTAGTGTTACTGGTCAGGTAGCACACCTCGTAAGAACCACATCTGGTGTGTCCTGTGACAGGGGGAAGCATGCCTTGGGGACATGAAAACGCTGGTCTTATCGCAGTCGGTCTTGTATGAATTAACATAGCTTTCGGATTTGCACTCCTTTTAAAAGAGAATAGAGATTTCTGTTCTTATTCATGCTGTGTTCCTCCCTTGTTAGGGCACCTTCTCAACAGTACTGGAATGGCTAGGTGTTCAGGAAGGCTAACTCAGCAAGGACCAGTGCCTCTGTACTACAATACTTCCTATATGTCGAGTACTGAGGGTCCGGTGAGGTAGGCCGGAACACAAGGGAAGGCATGGCTTCAGTGTTTTACCACAGAGCCTCTCCACTAATTGCCTGGGTGACACTCTCAAATGCCACATACAAATCATGTAAGTTGGGGTCAACTGGGAGGATGCATGAGGAGTCATTCAATTGGCCTACTTCATCAACCTGGGACTGTGACATGATCCCCTGACCTGCACCCAAGGTGGGGGGCTAGTTCAATGTCTTGACGCAAGGTACGTGCAACACCACACACAGTAATATCACCTTACCTAGAGATACACACTACTCATGTATTGCTACTAAATGATCTCCTATTGGATGGGTCCAGGGGGGCAATGATACTCTGGATCTGGTGGCAGAGGGCCTGTAATTACACATTACATTTTCTTTCTGATTATAAAATCCACAACATGTTTAACTATCATTGCACTCTTGCTGTGGGTCTGCCTTACTCATAGAGGTTGTGCTATTGATAACCTATCTGGAAAATGTTAACTTGAGCAAGAGATATTAATGATTTGTGAATATTGGGTGATATATCACATTGTTCAGTCCACTGGAGATGTGTTTCCTAGCAATATCTTGATATATGTATAGGGACTATACCTTATGAAACAAGGTTTTTATATGATTATTTTTAATTGTAAATAGTGTATATGCATGTCTTATTGCATCCGTGATGAAATCCTGTGGTCTAGGACGAAACGCGTTGGCTGGGCTGAGAAACTATGTTGGACGATAAAAAGAATAAAGATCAACATATGATTTACCAGCCTCATGGAACCAATGGACTGAATGAGGAAAAGAAACAGACATTTGGACATTGATAACAACAGTACTTCAGTGGATATGAACATCTGAACTTTGCTTTGAATTATCTCTGGAGTGCTCCCTCTTTTGATGCATCAACCACCAAATACACTTGAAATTGAGGCAACAACAAACCCAAAGGACGGGTAAATAGGACACAGTATATCGTATTTTGACGGCGGAGATCGAATCCAGACCGCAATGACAGCAGTAGCAGTCAGTACAATCAGAATGGAAGGAGCGGCTGCAGCATCATGTGCTCTCATTCCAAGTTGCTGGCGGCAACAAGTGTGTGTAGTAATTGGGTCCTCGCAGAAGTAGGTTTCAAGTAGGTTTTATTCGAGGCAAGGAACAGCTTAACATCCACAGCAGGGAACAGTGTAGAAAGCCATCCGCTCCCTTCAGCAACCGCTAACACCACCCCCACATTCTACCATGACACCACAGGTTCTAAGAACCATAGACGAGTCACAGGCATGGAATACCACACACCTCCCCCCTTTAACAAAAAAAACAATGAAAGAAAAAAAAAAACTAAAACCGGACAAAATCTCTGAATTTCTGAGGAATAAACTTCACACGAGAGCTCCTACGGGAGACAT
Organism: Lissotriton vulgaris; assembly: GCF_964263255.1. Classification (NCBI taxonomy): domain Eukaryota; kingdom Metazoa; phylum Chordata; class Amphibia; order Caudata; family Salamandridae; genus Lissotriton; species Lissotriton vulgaris. Next base: position 1,814,576,356 of record NC_141685.1, read on the forward strand.
TTGAATCCTGAAAATAATCAGCGGAAACACCAGAAGAAACACTGTCATGAAGAGGACAACTTGAAAGATTGTCATTGGAAACATTCTCCTGAACAGTATTATCCAAAGTGCTAACATTGGTTGAATTAACCTGACAGGATCCTTCATTTTGATGAGAAAGATGATCAAAAACCTCATGAGTACCTGAAAAGTAAGAACTATTATCAACAACAAGTGGGTATTCAGAAGACTCCAGAATGGGTTGTTGAAGAGTAGATTGAGGAAAATTAGGCTTGCACAAGGAAATACATCGAAAATTCCAAATTTTCCCACCCTCAACTCTCACAGCTTTACTAAAAACTTCAGTGACAACAACAGGACTAGACCATCTAGAAACACCTTTGCGAACAAGACCACCAAATTTTACACGCACAAGGTCGCCAACACGTAACTTAGGAGAGTTACTTTTCTGGGGAAAATGTTGTGAAATTTTCGCTTGGTATTTGCTAACACGATCTCTAACACCTTTAAGATCCAATTCTAAGTAATCTTTGTCCTTGGCCTTCAACCACCAGGGCATGAGCCTGGAGCCAGGTTTCCTGCAACGCAACATCTCAAAAGGAGATAAACCAGTCACAGAATTAGGGGACATGCGATAAGTAAAAAGAGTAGCTTGCAAAGCTTCTTTCCATTTCAAACCGCTACGTAAAGCTAACTGACAAGATTCCTTAATGACCCTGTTAAAACGCTCAACCTGACCGTTAGCTTGGGGAAAATAATTAGAAACTCTCTTGTGAGTAATTCCACAGCTGGAAAGAAAAGATGTAAAGACAGCACTGACAAACTGAGTGCCATTATCAGAGATAATTTCTTCAGGCAAACCCTCTCGGCAGAAAACTTCATTCAAAAATTCAATAATGACATCAGAATTGACCTTCTCTACAATTTTCAATTCAGGCCACTTAGAAAAGTAGTCGACTAAAACAACAGCAAACATATCTTTGCCGGATTGATAATTAAAAGGACCAATAATGTCAACACCTAACTTACGCCAAGGACCCTGAACAAACTCAGTGGGCGTAAAACCACCAGCAGAAACAGGCTTGATGGTTTTATCACTCAAACAACAAGGTGTACAATTCCTGACCCACTGGTCAATCATAGCATCCATACTGGGCCACCAGTAAAATTCCCTAATCCTTCTTTTTGTAGTAGACATCCCCATATGTCCTTCGTGAGCGAGATTACAAATAGACTCTCTGATATTCTTGGGAGGAACAATTTTATCAGATCTAAAGACCATACCAAAATCCTCCATTAATTCATCCCTAACTTAAAAGAAAGAGGCCAAATCACCACACAATTTTCTCTCTTCAGGCCAACCATCTCTTAAAAAGGTTCTCACTTTCAACAACACATCATCCAGTTGCATAGCTTGTGCCCATAAAGTTTCAGAAATCAAGTTGGAATGAGCATTACCCGAAATAATGTTAACATCAGACAAAGAAAAAGCGACATCGCATTCATCGGACTGCACAAAATTAGAACTATCACTGACAGGAAAACGTGACATGAAATCTGCATGAATATTCAAGAGTCCAGGAACATAAGTAACCTCACAACAATACTCCTGCAACTTGGCAGCAAGTCTCGCTAAGCGAGCAGTTAGAATCCTTCCCCCACCTGCGGACAACATACTGACAAGAGGCTTATGATCTGTCCTCAAAGAAAACTTTGTGCCCCAAAGAAATTGGCGGAAATGTTGGACTGCCCAAGTGCAAGAAAGTAATTCTTTCTCTATAGTAGAGTAATTAAACTCAGCTCCTCGTAAAGTCCTAGAAGCACAAGAGACGACGTACTCCCCAAATTTATCCTTTTGCATCAGAACAGCACCAAGGCCAACATTACTAGCATCCATGCACACAATACATTCTTTGGCAACAGAAAAAGGCTTTAGGAAAGGAGCTTCAACGATTTTACTTTTGAGAGTATCAAAGGAAACCTGTTAGTCGTTGCCCCAAACAAATTCAGCTTGTTTTTTAAGTAAGGATCGTAAAGGATGAACAATCGTTGAATAATTCTGTACAAATTTTCCATAAAATTCAGTGAGACCCAGAAAGGATAATAAATGCTCCTTGGAAGTGGGGACAGGAGCTGAGGTAATACTTTTAACATGGTTGATTTTGGGCTTGATGCCATCACAAGAAATTTCATGGCCCAAGTATTCAACATGAGATTGCCTAAATTTACATTTTGAAAATTTTAAAGCGAGACCCTTCTCTTGCACACTGCTTAACATTGAATGCAGGTTACAATCATGTTCTTGAGAATCCTGGCGGAAAATTAATATATCATCTTGAAAAGCTATTGCCCCTTTACACTTCTTTAGCAACTCTTTCATTAAACATTGGAAAACAGAGGCTGCACTAGCTACCCCGAAAGGCATTCTCAAGTTTTGAAACATACCTTCCGGGGTAACGAATGCAGTCAATTTCTTAGAGTCTTCATGCAATTCCACCTGGTGGTATGCGCTGGCCAAATCAATAGTAGAAAACACAGAGGCACCAGACAGAGAAGAAAGTAATTTGTGAATATTGGGTAGAGGATGTTTGTCAACCCAGATTTCTTGATTTAAGCTGCGGAGATCAACACACAAGCGAGGATCTCCTGAACTCTTAAGTGACAAAACAATGGGAGAAACCCACGGGGAAGATTCAATAGATTCAATAATTCTTTTAGAAATGAGGTCATCCAAAATTTCTCTTAGTTTGCTTCTATAGGCTAAAGGAACATTCCTAACTCTATGTCTAACAGAGACAGCGTCATCATTGAGGAGTATCTTGTGTATAAAATTTGTAAATTTCCTGGTGAATCAGTAAACACTTCAGGACAATTAGACTTAAGATTGTTTACATAAACAGCATTGTCAGGTGGCTTGCAAGAATCAGTTTCACACACAGAAAGTACATTCAAATCTGTGAAACAGACAGGGGGTTTGGAATTGGGATCAAGTTTGATTCCTAAATCATGTTGATGTGGCCACCCCAGGATGGCTACACCCTTAGTAGCTACATATACCTTTCCTCTGGTGACTCTGTCTTTGACTTGAATAGTAGCCCAGAAGAAACCCTCTAGGCTTATTTTTGTTCCAGTGTAACCTCCAGGTTGAATATCAGATTTTAACAATTCCCTGTCTTTCCACAAGTCATTGAACAACTTCAAACCAATGATTGTATACCATGGGCATGAATCTATCATTAAATCAATAGAAATGTTGTCAATTAGAATGGGCCAAGAAGGGAATTATTTGCGTTCAACCTCATCAACAGAAAGTATGCAATTAAAACTGTTGATAACCTCTTCTTCTTCCTGAGAAATGTAATTAACTTTTTGGAGAGAACGACACACATTACCAAAATGTCCCTTCCTTTTGCATTTTACGCAAATTCTATCCCAAGCAGGACATCCTCTGTAATTACCAAGATGGTTAGGACTACCACATCTATAACATGCAATATTTCTTTTTAAAAACATCTTGTTATCAGAGAAGTTCTAATTATCTACAAATTTTTTATCATAGTCTTTCTTGAAAACCCCTTTAGGATTAGAAGGTACTTGGCTTTTAACTAAAGAAACTTCAGGTTCAGTCGTCTGTGGCTTTGAAGTAGATGTCCAAATAATTCGGACTGCTCAATTCCCTTGGCAATATTAATTACTGCGCTAAGAGAAGATTCAGTGCCTAACCAAAGTCTTTCTTGGATCTTTTTGCTCTTAGTCCGCATCATGATCTGGTCTCTGAGAACCTGTTCATAAGAAATAGTTTCAAAAGCACAAGAACAAGCCAATGAACGTAAAGCTGAAACATAGTCCTCAATGGATTCATCTTGTTTCTGTACACGAGAGTAAAACTTGAATCTCTCCATAACTGTGTTTATTTTCCTACCAAAACGAATTTTCATCTGTCTGGTAGCTTTCTCAAAACTATCAATATCTCCAGCTTCATCAATAGGAGGAAGATTGTCAAATTCTTTGATGCCAGCACCGCCTAAACAATGTCTTAAAAGAGCTAGTTTGCGTTTGGCTGAACATCCATCCTTTTCAAGAACATCAACATATGCCATGAACATAGGAAACCATAAATCCCATTCAATATTAGGATCACCAGTAGATTGTAGAAAATGAGGAGGAGCTGCAATGTTTGACATTTTGAATAGAAAAACTGAAGACTATTAAATATTTCAAGTTGTGAGTGGAAACACTGAAAATGTAAATACCTTTTTCCAAAAGAAATGTTGTGCCGGAGTGCAATTGAAGTTGAAAGGCTCCAAACGGTGAAAGATGAAAAAAAACGAAGAAAAAAAAACAAGATGGAGGCACGTTAATGACGTCACAGCGTCATGAGAGGTGAGGGGTGACTCCCACAGTGCTTTGCGATGAGACAATCGCTCGCGCTGTCCTAGAATCCCTTGCGGAGCTCCACAATGGTCAGCGCATTCCGGAGAACACGGAGACACGCAGACGAGAGGCGCGGGGACAGAACACTGGGTGAGTTTAAATAGCGCGCTCACCAACGGCAATATAAATAGTATATTGAATTCAGGAAAAGTAAATAAACAAAACGTTACCAAAACGCTGAATCGTAGCCAAACTGACGAATGAAGGTCAGCGCAAACTCCGAATATGTCATTGAGTCCAGTCCAGTCCACTCGTTTAAAACGAAGGGAAAAGTGAACGCTGTTCCACAAAGCTCCGAAACCAGAATTCCTTGATAAAAGGTGCTCCCAAACGTCGCCAATATTTGTGTAGTAATTGGGTCCACGCAGAAGTAGGTTTCAAGTAGGTTTTATTCGAGGCAAGGAACAGCTTAACATCCACAGCAGGGAACAGTGTAGAAAGCCATCCGCTCCCTTCAGCAACCGCTAACACCACCCCCACATTCTACCATGACACCACAGGTTCTAAGAACCATAGACGAGTCACGGGCATGGAATACCACAGTGTGGTAAGAGCAAAGGCAGTACCCTCACCAACTGCAGTTCAAACACAGGACCCTTGTCTGGACAAGGGAGTTGTTCCTATTGTGACAGGGAAAACTTGAAAGACTGCAGCAACATGGAAAACTAAGGGCTAGAGAGAGACGCAAGAACTAAACAAAACACTCAATAACTATCTTAAATCAGGTGGATTAAAAGCATCTGATCAACTGCAGAGACGTGTGAATCCATGAAGGAACTGGGCATTCCACATAGCGCCTACAGTTAAAACATAGACTCTGACCACAACAGCTCTCAGCAAAGACCTGATGGAAGGTTAGTTCACTTACCTCCAAGGCATGGCTGACGAGATGAGCAGCATAGTTTTGAATTCTAAAGAGAAATGTTCGAGGCAAAGCAAACCACTCAGGCACATGCATACTTCAATATTGACAGCAGATAAATGCAGTTTGGCTAACGTTGCCAGTTACTGTAAGCCTTAGACACTACATACAGTTAATTTAAACATTTATTTTATTTTAAGCTCTCTTGTCAACCCCAGACATTTCCTCTTCATCTTTCTTCGGGTTAAGACAACATCTTTGCATCTCAAATGAACATTGTCTCAATTCAATCTTTATCCTTCTGGACATATGGTCACCTGAACTAAACGAAACTCAAGGGGCTACCTCGCCATAAACGGGAAACAGCCGTTAGAACGATGCTTTCACCATGCAGGCTTTTGAGCGTTCATCACACATTGTAAGTATATTTAAGGTAAATATAATTATGCAGGGTTTAGGGGTGGGTAGTAGTAAAGGATGGTAAGGGTAATTGTAGGTTTTAGGGATAGTATAGGGTGGTAAGGGTAATATCAGGGTTTAGGGGTGGGTAGTGCAAGGTTGGAGGAATCTTAAAAATAAAAAAGGGGGTCCCCACCCAGAAAATAAAAATTATATATAGCTATATATATGCATGTAAACAAGAGCGAAATTCATATCATGTGTGATAAAAGACATGCATATAACGACATACAAGCCCAGAAGACTAATGTTGGCATCCGTTCCCGTTTACTGCTGGTTCCACCAATATACCCAATGGGTAACGAACAACACAGTCTCAACAGGTAATATTTGTAGACCAGTAAATAAAATGCAAATACCAATTGCAACAGAAAAGAGGGAGACTACAACAATTAATTTTAAGAAGAAGCGGTCTGTATTAAGATTATGCAAATATCAATTGTAAATAATTCATCGGCACCGTTATAATATATATAGATGTAATCCTATATATAGATGTAATCCAAGCATTGGTGTACAGTCACAAAGGTGCTCGTGCAGAAAGTGAACAGCACAAGTGACAAGGTGCAAGAAACAGCGAAAGCAGCGCAACAGATAAGGACTAGAAAATGGTTACAAAGCATGTGAAATGAAAATACAATTAAAGAAAAAATGTTAAGAACCAGAAAACGCCAAAAAAGTGTGCTGAGTGGCCGACGGCATTTCAACCTGTTTTTCAGGTCATCATCAGGACTGGATTACAAATTACTCTGTAGGTGCTGTATAAAAGAAGATTAAATTAAAATGAGGAAAGTAATACAGGATATCAAAAAGGGGAAGAAAGATTCCCTGCATTACCTTCCTTATTGTAATTTAATCTGTTTTTATACAGCACCTACAGTCATTTGTTCCATCAGACTTTGATGCATTAAGTTTGATAGAATGCGTACACTGAAGGTGGATATTATTATGGATGTACAATTTATCTTGCCAATTACCTGTTCACTAATTGATATGAATTATATGACTGATTCTCTTTTCTTGAAAGATGTCTAATTTGAACTATTTTGATATTTTTCGCTTTTTGTCTGTGTATGTTTGCTTCTGTATGTTGTCGAACCATGTGTCAATAGTTTAATGTTGACTTTATACAAACTATGTTGAAAGTAATGAATATGAATGTAATGTTGTGTATTATATGTACTGATTTTTATGTTATGCATTATCTCATATCAGCCTTGAAAAAGCCTTGGGCGTGCCCACCAAAAGGGACTGAACATGTGTTGGCTGCAAATCATATGTAATACAGTGCATCAACTTTGTAGGCTATATTAAAATATTGTGTCCAACAGGATGATTGATGGACGTTAATGCCTAATTTCTGTTTTGGAATTTTTGAAGTTATACAAGGGTACAACCTATTTCTTCAACCAAGTGATCAATTTTTCTGAATGCTTTGGTTCAGTCCACATGAAATTTGAGCCATCTCTTGATGTCAAGTGTATGAAGCGTTCTTTCTGCTTCATTATAAGGAATTCTAAAAAAGGTAAAGGACTACTGGCTCGGTCACATGAAAGTCTGATGGAACTTAAGGGATGAAAAGAGTGTTAGTCCTCAATATGGCTCATCTCTAAATTGTATGTATGGTTCCTCTTTAGAGAAAACTTGAATTTCAATAATGCTTCTAGCCAAAGTTAATGCCCACAATAAAGCCATCTTCTAAGATAGGTGTTTGAGAACTACTTTATGAATAGGTTCAAATAGGCTCATCTGCAGCTGTGAGAGGATTTTATTTAAATCCCAAAAACATGTTTTTTTAAATCGGGGAATAGGCTCCTAAGAGACTTTTAAGGAATACTTTAACTAGTCTTTTAAACCACATTGCCAATTGCCCGGTAGAGCTTCTAAAGCACTCAATTGCCATTAGGTAGACCGTGACAAAATTACGAAGGACTGAACATGTTAGATGTAATAATTATAGTAAGATCTGCTTAGGTGAAGATAAAAAAGGGTGTATGTCATTTCCAGAGCACCATGTGCAGAAACCAGTCCATTTGGATGTAGAGGCTGCATTTGTCATATCGGCCCCAGCTTTGGTTAAAATCTCTGTACAATTCTCTGAAATGTTTAAGTGGTTGAATTCGGGAGCCAGGCCGTTAAGCTGAGAGATCCCGATACTGGTTGAACTAGTTGGCCCTTGTTCATTGTCAACAGATTTGGTGCTGGATTAAACAGAACAGGATGTTGTTCTGACAGGAGAAGTAGCTCTGTGTACCAAAATTATCTTGGTCATGCTGGGGCTATTAGAAAAATGCAACATGGTTCCCCTTTCATCTTTTCTTTGATTAATCTGGGAATTAGATGAAGAGGGGGAAATATTTAAGTGAAGATTCCTGTCCAGGCTATATGAAATACTCTCTCTGAGGGTATCTCAGGCAAAGAATGAACACTTTCGGTTGAGATGTGTTCTAAACAAGTCCGGGTATGGGCTACCTTAGGTTTGAAAAAACTACCTCTAGTTGATGTTCTAATTTCACTCGTAGCACTCTCTGATGTTCTGCTTAGAGTGTCTGCCCATTGGTTGCTCAATACAGGTACATGCCCTACTTTTATATTGACCTAGTGATGCTAAATCTATTTCCTTATAGGCTGGCCTTCTGTTGATAGCAGTAGTGACTTTTTCCTGCCTTGCTTGTTCAGGTAGATAGTTGTATTGTCTGTATAAGCAAACACTGAGAAGCGCCGTACACCAGGGAGAATAAGATTGAAGCAATAAGGCAAATGCCCTCAGTTCCAACATGTTTACATGCATTTTGGTTTCCTGACGGGACCATTTTTCGTGGACTCCAAGGTTTTGGAAATGTGCCCCCAACCAGCTAGCAATGGTCACCATAAACATGCATAATTCCAGTGGTCCTGAGTGCAACCATTCTAAATGATTTTCTCAAAAATGTGTCTAACTGCAGAAGATCTGATATTTGCCTCCATTGGACCAATTTTTTCTTTATAAGGAAGAAATCATAATCGAATCCCTTATTTTATTACGTGTAATGAACCTATTCAATAACACAGTTTTAGAGGAGCGAAATAATCTCCATCTTTAACAGACAAAGATGTTGATGTAACCTCCTGCAGGGTAGATTTTGAGTTTTCTGAAGGAATTCTAAGGTGTGGCCATATTGAATGATACTACTTTATATCAAAAAGGGGGAGAAGGAAAAGTCTGTGATCCTTTCAACTTTCTTAGCTTCAATGTCAAAAAAATCAATGGAGGAAGGGATCACTTATCCTGAGTAACCAGGGTTTTGTGTTCTATTCGTTTCCGGTTCTGATAAAAAAACCCTCATTCACGTACCAGGGCTCAAATGGCGGTGTATCTTGATTCTCCGCCTTGTTGTTAGCAATGTGACAGCATCATCATGGGGTTTGATTGTATGCTTCCTCCACCCGGAGGTAGACCACTGGTTAGTGCAGTAGTGATTAGTGATCAAAAAAATAATAACAAGGGGTGTTCAATTAAAAAAGGCTTCTATGACCAGTTAGGGCAAATTTTAATTAGTGCTGGAAAGAAATCCTGGTTAAAAAGATTTGGTGCGGGTAGGAAGCTTGATTTAGGGGGCTTTTGCACTGTATAAGGTCCATAAAAAAGTCAACATGTTTCAGCCTTTAGTTGCCCCTAGGGGGTCAGGTGGGCTTTCTCAGGGACAAAGTACCTCTAGTTAACTAATTGAAGGTGACCTTATTTGTAGGTTGATTCTTGGAATAATTTTCCGATTTGGAAAGGCCTCTTAGTACCTTTGAGTATTTGTTAGAGACCTCTTCGGGCGTGCGGAGAAGGCTGTGCCTGCTCCTGTGCAGTTTCTTCACGACTTGTGCTGTCTCTGACTCTCAGACCCCAGAACCGGATACGAATAGAACACAAAACCCTGTTTACTCAGGACAAGTGATCCCTTCCCCCAGTGATTTTTGCGTGAGTTAATCACTTATCTTAAAGGGAGAGACTCTTGCGTCGATTCCGATAAAGGCCAGTAGATGGCGATCCTTTGCCAGAAATAAATCTTTTTTTGAGTAATAATTTTTGTCTAAATATTATTATTTTCGTTTGATTTATGCTTCGTAATGGCTCTGTGTCCTCCGTCTCTGTTACACTCTCGTTAGAAGGATGTAACCATGGAGACCAGGAGGAGCATTTTAACACATCTCAGCCGCGCATAGAAGCGCGAGGCTGATCTGCGTTACTGCGTCTCCGCGTCTCCCAGCTAGGTGCTAGGAGATGCGTGAGGCTTTCAAAGAAGCATAATGGGCATGCGCAGGACCCTACGTCAAGCTACCACTTACCCATGTCGCTACGTTGCTAAGAGACACAGGAGATTAAAAATATATTTCGGCGTTTGCGTTTCTTTTCGATTTCTCCCTTTTTTTTTTTTGAAACAGAAGATATGCTTGAAAATTATTTAGGGGTCCTCATTCAGGCATACAGAGTTCAGAAAAAATATTATAGATATTCCGACATTGTTACAGAATATTCTAATACTTACGATGAACTAATCTCTAACAATCGTAGTTAACTGGAATAAAAAAGGCTAATCCCGGCCATAAATTGGACTGGTAGCGACATTGTCTTTTTAGATGATAACATTTCCCAGTACAATTTATGGTCGGGATTAGCCTTTCATTTCTGCTTGCCTTATGAGATCGGTGCAAATTAATTTGTGGTAAGTATTCAAGTATTTTCTAATCATTGACTTTTGTACAGTCTGTTTTTTCTGAACTTTCCAAGCCTCGAGTGAGTGAGGACCCGTAAGAGATTAGAAGCGCCTCTCTTGTTTATAATAATAAAAAAAAAAAAGGAGATCAAAGAAAAAGCGGAAACGCTGACATATATATTTGATTTCCCGCGTCTCTTAGCAACCTAGAGACGCGGGTACGTGCCAGCTTGACGACTGGCCTTGCGCATGCGCAGTATGCTCCCTTGAAGCCTCACGCGTCTCCTAGCAACTAGCTGGGAGACGCGGAAACGTAGAACATCCTCGCGCTTCAATGCGCAGAGATTTGATAGAATACTCTCCTAGTCTCCATGGTTACACCTTTCTCGAGAGTGTAACGGAGACGGGGAGTACGAACCTTTACAGAGCCTAAATCTGAAAACTAACCGAAATTAGTAATATTTACACGAATTAATACTGGAAGGAGATCGCCACCTACTGGTTTCTAACAGAATTGGCACTGGAGTTTCTTCTTTTAAGATAAGTGAAGAACTCGCTATTACAAGGAAAGTCTTTTCTTGAAATCATTCCAAGGATACTTCCTTTATAATTAACCCTTGAGAAAGTTATTTAAACTTAAATCTATCTGGAGTACAATTTTTATTATAACTTACCTTATTTGTCATGGAAGACAACACTAATTATGCAAATGTTTCCCCTAAGGAACCTTTGCCTGACAACATTAGAAACCTCTTTAGAGAGGAATTAAGATCTTCTATTAGAGAGGCTATTGATACTGCTCTTGCAAAGAGAAAGAGAGTTTCACCTACGGAGGAGAATTACTTCTCACTCTCGGATGGGGAATCTCCTTCAACATCTGAAGGGCAGAAAAAAGGAAAAGTACTCCAAAAGAGAAATTATTCTATTGAAACATCCAACAATGCATACGAGACTGGTGGCCCTCGCGCCACTAGCGTTATTGATGCTCCTTGCAGCACGATAGATAGACCTCAATTACTTGAGGCAGGGAGAAGAGGTGTCCCTAGCGGCACAATAGAAGGCGGTACCCTCTACGGGACAAATGATTTTAATGATTATTTTGAAAGTCAACCAACAGACTATGATCATTTTGTCAAATTTATCTTTGATCCTCAAGATTCATTTGAAGATATTGATGAAGATCTAGAAACTCCTTCTACTTCTACCTCAGTCAAAGACCCATTTGGTGGGGAAATGTTTAATCCCACTACAATCCATCACCCCCGTAGCACCGAATGGTGGCCTAAGGATCATGTTGGTAAATATATATCACAATGGGTTAGAAAACCCCTTGATATCAATACCCGTAATCTTTTAAGGAACGAATGCCCTCGTCCCTCTTCGGAGGACAAGATTTGTAATACTCCTAACCTTGATCCTGACCTAATCACCTTTCTGTTCAAGTCTGGAAGGGATCCCAGAAAAGGAATCGAAAGGTGTCTTAAACAAGCTCAAGATAAGCTACTTGATGTAATGGGACCACTCTCTAAAATTCTGGATATGACGGAAGAAGCTAAAGCTAATGGCTCACCTATAGACATCGAAGTACTTCGAGGATGGTCACAACGCGCTCTTTGCCTTATCGGCAATGCTAACGAAAATCTAATTACCGAACGTAGAAAGGCTGTTCTCTTGAGGATGAACCCGAAACTAGCTGATCTCTCAGCTAGTGAAGATATGTCCAACACCAAAGGGCTCTTATTTGGAGACAACTTTGTTAAAACACTCGGGAAGTATGTCTCCACCTTCAACGCCTTTAGTAGGGCACAATCAAATATGCGTAGAGTCTTTGGCACTCGATCACTTTTTGGAAGGGCTGACAGAAGGGGACAACCTGTCAGCCGCACCTCATCCCGGTCCCAGTTTTATCAAGACAACAGAGGCTATCATCCCTATAGAGGTTTCCGTGGAAACTCAAACTTCTATCCACAAAGAGGAAGGGGCCCAAGATCCCGTGGTGGCAGACCTCGATCATCCAATCAAGGACACTACGGTAAGGATAACCCCTTCTATCCCCTTAAAGGTGGCAGGAAGATTGAGACAATTCGAAAAGAATTGGCTTCGAGTTACCCATGATCCATGGGTTTTGGAAACTGTTGTGGGATTCAAAATAGAATTTTGGGTAGAACCCTTTCAGGACAGAGCTCCCAGAGAACTCATTTTAGACGAGGAAAATTCGAAATTAATAGAGACAGAGATCTCCCAAATGTTAGAGAAAAGGGCTATTATAAAAATTCCACTTTCAGAATTAACGAAAAGCTTTCTGAGTTCTATCTTTCTAGTCAAAAAGAAAGACAAGGGTTGGCGACCTGTTATACATTTAAAAAATTTGAACAATTTTCTAATCTACAGACATTTCAAGATGGAGGGTATCCATCTTTTGAGGGACATTCTTCAGACCAAAGACTGGCTAGTGAAATTGGATCTGAAAGATGCCTATTTCACCATTCCCATGCACGAGGATTGTCGCAGATATCTCCGATTTACTTGGAAAGGAACTCTCTATCAGTTCCAATGTCTCCCCTTCGGTCTATCTTCAGCCCCTTGGTGCTTCACCAAGGTTCTTCGTCCGGTGGTCAGTTACCTAAAGGAAAGGGGGATTCGTCTTATAATTTATTTAGACGATATCCTCATCATGTCTCAGGACAAGACAGAAATTCTGGAACATTTAGATATCACTATGAACCTCCTTCGAGACTTGGGTTTTATCATAAATTTGGAAAAATCTATTTTAACCCCAACTCAAGAAATAGAATTCTTGGGTTTCAAAGTCAATACTATTCTATCCAACCTGATCCTTCCCCACCAAAAGGTTGTCAAGATCAGGAAACACGTCTCCTACGTCCTGTCAAAAGATATTATCCGTCTGCAAGACCTAGCCAGGGTTTTGGGTCTCCTTTCATCTTCAATTCAAGCAATCTCTCCGGGCCCACTTCATTACAGGGGCTTGCAGAGATTAAAAGCTCAAGGCCTGAGGAAAGGTCTCTGGTACGAAGATTTTCTTCCCCTTTCAGAAGATGCTCGAGAAGACCTGCATTGGTGGTTAAACAACCTCCAAGCTTGGAATGGAAAAGCTATATTTGGAAATGTACCCGATTTTATCCTAGAATCAGATGCGAGCAACCGTGGTTGGGGTGCTCGTCTGAACGACCTAGAAACCGGTGGGAGATGGTCCTTTTCAGAACAATGGAATGGAGGTGCGCCAGTTAATGAAGTCCAGTCACTTTTGTTGTTACAAAACCTTTATTTATACTTATTTTTCAATAGCACATATAGCTCAGCCAACGCGTTTCGTTCCCAAACAGTGGGAACTTCATCAGGGCTTAAGATAAAGTATCGTTGAGATCGTGTTCCAGCACAGAATCAATGTTTTCAATCAAGCTTAGTATGCTGGATGGTCCAGGAATTCCCAGGGCATCATCATGCCCGCTTTCAAAATACCTTGGTAAGTATCCTTCCAGTTCTGTATCCACACATCAAATAATAATGCAGTGATAATTAGCCATGGGAATGACTAAGGACCTTTCTTTCAACTTCGACCGCTCACAGTGCGAGTCTTACTATATTTGTCGAAATACAATGTTGCCTTGTGGTCCCATACGGCCTTTGGATTGATCAGGGCACAGTCATCAGAGGCCCTGGAATCATGCTCCTACCCCAGACATCATAGACATACTATGTGAAGGTCTGTCACAGACATCTGTTTGCTTTAAAGGGGAGACATTTTCCCTTGCACACTTGAGAACTTTAGCAAAAAGAGTTCAGAAAAGACCTGGAGTAGCTTCAGATCCATGTCTGAAGGCGCGGAAAGGAACTCACGTTAGTGTGCATCATCAGCACTTATATGCAGCTCTGCTTGGCCCTTGTGGAGCAGAACAACAGTGCAGAACAGCACAATGCCACCTACCGCCATACAGGAGTACTGCTTTAAAGTTTCCGGGTCCAGTCTGATGCCTGGTAAATAGTCGCAAAATGAGGAACTAGCGGTTAGCAGTATCCATCAGAAATTGGATTATTATGTATCTGTGGCCAAGTGACAGTCATTTTCAAGTCTGCCAGTCCTCTCACTGTCATTTGATGAACTATTGGATTTTAAAAGGTTTGCTACCCATCATGAGTTAAAAACACAATGGGGCCTGTATAGTGCCACCTGGCATTCAATTTGCACATATCACATATGAGCCACACCCTGACACCATGGTGGAGGGGATAAACAACACTGATTCAAGAGCACAAGCTTTTTCCTGAGGTTATGTGCACTGCACTCCTTGGTGCTGGCAATGCATGTACCTCTACATTGGTAACAAAGAGACACTTACCTGAACTCCTTGTAGTGCAACCTATTCAAGCACGTCTCTGGAGGGAGAATGTCTCTTCTCATATTCACGTCCACAATCAGGTCTGCAGGTCTCTATCCGTTGCAGACAAGACAGGATAGCACCTTATGCTGGGAGGGTAGGACATAGCAAAGATGGCAAATCTATGCAGATGGAGGTGGGGGTACATTTCTGGTCCCTAGCATACTTAGTTGGGCTTTGGCCTCTGCTCCTGCAGGAAGCAGAACACTGTACAGAGCACAGGCCTATCTCATTTGACGCTCTGTACACCGATAGCGAAATGGACTGTTATCTTCAAGAAGATAACATTACGGTAGCTTAGCTATAGCCCTGAAGAAGTCTGTGACGAGAACCACAATAGACGAAACACGTGTTGGCGGCTAGACTGTGTTTGGGAAGACTACACATTTGTGAATAAAAGAAGAAACGAAGAATTCCCAAATTTTTGTCTTGATTGTATATATTAGTGCCTTAGCTCAGGATATGTTGTGAATTTGTCTTATAAACGGTATTGAATCATCAATACAGGTTTTTGGTTGATGGTGGATGGCCATCTCCTTATCCTTAGAGCTTGCTTGATTGTACACATAAGGACTCCTTTTTTACCACCTAGCGCAAATTATCACCCAGCCATCCGACCTTGTTCCTTTCTGTTTATCCATCACATACTGGGCCATTCTGGCAGCTGGGTGAACATTGAGAATTAATAGAGGCTGGCACCAGGGTTCAATAGACAGAAGGTCACTATTTGTGATGGGAATCTGCTTGCAAGTCAGTCGTTATTCACATTAGGCCCTGTAAACAGGATATATAATGCTCCTTGATGCGCGAGGCCTCTTTTCTGCTCTTCGTTCTTCTTCATGTCTATGTTAGTAACATTAAACCAGGGCTGATCCTTCATGCAAGCTCTTGGGATACAGGCAAACTCGCTATATCTTTGAGCTTCCCATAGAATGTGACAGCTTATTTTTTTCAGGAGGTTCAAGTTCGAACGGAACCAGCGCATTAACCACTGTTAGGCCTTCACCTGGTGGCGGTGGTAAATATGGAGTTTATCAAAAATAAAAGATTGCAGTATTAATTTGTACACCCATTAATGGCAGTTTATTTTTTTCGCCACTTTATGAATTATTTTCCCCTTCCCCACTAGGTGCGGTGTACTGTTGAGTAATAGTTGTATCCCCTTGCCCTTATGAAATTGCCAGAATCTGCTTTGGCAATGAAACATGTCAGCCGTTTGTTTATTTGATGGTCTGAGCATGTAAATGGTTTATCAACCATGCACAGAAGTCATACACACCAAGCATTGGTAAATGCTTTCGGTTTTGGCTATTGGATTAATAATAAGAGGTGTGGGAGCAGTGTATGATCAGGGAGAATGGTGTGAGTGCTCTCTGTGCAGGGTAAGGGGTGCATGAGTGAAGGTTGACTACTGTCTGAGTTAAGGGTGAAAGTGCCGCAATGCATGGTGATTGATGCGCGTCACTGGTGTTTGGAGCTGGTGGAGATTGCATAGAGTGGTAATAATTGGCAAAGAATCCTCGGACTAGAGACTTGCCACAGTGAGCAGCCCTACTAACGAGAGCACATTTTAACAAATGGCCCCCTCAGGAGCAATGATTTTACAGTGAATGCACACTTGCAAAGAGATTGAAATGAACTCTGACAAACAGTTGCTTTGAAGGCGTACAAGTGTTTCACTCGGCAGGGGTCACATGAATAGGATCTGACTGAGAACGTTTGCTCTTCTATTGTTAGGGTGTGACAGCCTGTTACTAAAGTATCCGGTAAGGCTGCCCAGGTAATGGCGAGCCTTGGAGTATTGCGCTTTTACATTTGCATGCTCTTGTGCATAATGCCAATAGGCCTTTTACTTCCCTTCTCTGCAGTACATATGTAGAAGTTAGCAATAATATGAGACCTAATTCAATTTACCATCAGCCTTCAGTTAAATTATGTCCCCTTTACACACGATATTTTAAGTTTAGAGATTTTTTTGTGGGGGGTGGGGGTGGGTCAGGGGTTTGGGGAAGGGTGGGAATATTTTGTATCTGTTGAAGTTGTGCTTGTTTATATTGTGTCTTTTTCTTTCTCCGTGCGTGTGAAAAGTCTGCCTGGCTGCCAGTCCTCTTAGAACACCCTATGCTCTTATCTGGACTTTCAAAATTGTCCAAACCAGGCTACCCTTTACTATTGAATCACTATATTCATTCTCACTTCAGATGTTGACTTTAAAAGTGGTGTTCTCTATATCCATTACATCATTACGCCAAATTAGAGAACTTCTGATAGTATCAATAGAAGAACCGCACATTCAAGTGGACGGGCAGAATTCACTTTACACAAATTCATGCTTCCTTCTGAAGGTGGTCTCATCTTTTCATCTCAGTTAGGCAGTTAAGCTTCCAACATTCTTCCTAAAACTCTTCAAGAACAGTTGCATTCCCTTTAATGCTAAACCTGCACTTGATACTACATAATACAGAAAGCAAAAGTTGTTTTTCTTCCATTTTACACACTTGCCTCTGCCAATATCTAAGGAGAGTATTGCTAGATGGATTGTAAGATTCATCAGTCTCTTATGAATGGGTAAAGCTGGCAGTCACCTACATGACTCGTGCCCTCTTGACGCACAAACAAGGGGGTTACTGTGGCCTTTCTTGATAGAATTCCTCAGTTGATTATTTGCAAGTTGGCCACAAAGGGCCAGATGTATCAACATTCCCTTTGCGATTCCTAAATAGCAATTTTTAAGGAATCGCCATTTAGAAATCTCAAAATGGTATGTATGTATAAATTCGCTTTTTTTTTGCGATTTCTTAAAATTCCTTAATTGCGATTAGAAAATTGCTAATCGCAATTAAGGAATAATTTCCCATTCATTTCTATGGGCCAGGAGGCCCTTAGGAATGAATATGAAATGATTCTCAATTTGCGGTTCGCAATTTGCTAATCGCAAATTGAGAATAATTTCAAGGGTGCAGGGGTGTCTCAAGAACACCCTGCTGCACCCCTGAAAATGACATGTGTGCGCATATGGCGCACATACATGGCAAATTTCCAAATTGCATAAAGTGCATTTGTAAAAGAAATCGCAGATTACCACCAACTACAAGTTGGTGGTAATTTGCGATTCCGTAAGGGCATTTCGGATTTTTTTTTGCTTCATACATTGCATTTAAGGATTCGCAAAATTTGCGATTCCTTAAATGCAATCACAAAATAAGAAATGGCAAAGTTTGCGATTCCTTATTTTGCACCCAAATTCTTTCATACATACCATTTTGCGAAAATGGGTTTGCAAACGCCGAAATTCTGCGAATTTCGGCATTTGCGAACCCATTTGGCCTTGATCATATGGCCCTAAGGGCTGGAAGACTGTGATTGAAGTTTGGGGCCCGGGGGGGGGGGGGTTAAATGAGGGCTGGAAGACTGTGATTGAAGTTTGGGGCCGGGGGGGGGGGGGGTTAAATGAACTCCCTGGGGAGGAGGACCCTCGACTACTCTGTGGTAGTATAGATACAGGAGAAGTTAGTCTACTTACAGCCCATATGGCCACCACCAACAACATTATTGAGGATTCTAGGCTAGCTGGGCCTTTGACTAGTATGGCTGGTTGCCTTGCAACCACCATTCCATTGGTTCAGGAGGGGGGGAGCCCTATGACCAGGGTGGATAACGAGAGTGCGACTGAGGTGGGTTATACTTCTATGCCCAGAGGACGGCGGGTAATAAACCTCCTTTCTTGGAATATAGCTGGGCTAAAGAGGAAGCTAGAAATCCTGGAGTGGCATACACTCATTGAGCAGTTTGATGTTTGCCTGTTTCAGGAAACATGGAGTCTATTACCGCTACATAAATCGGGGTACACCACCCACTCTGTGCCCGCTGTAAGCAAGGGAAAGGGTAGACCAGCGGGTGGTCTCACGGTTTGGATAAAAATAGAACTGGACTGGGTGGTCACATGCCATAATGTGGAGTGTAATGATATACTCCACCTTTCGGCAAGAGGACGGGAGGATGTCGTTAGGCTTGACCTTTTTAATGTCTATGCGAGAGGGACACCGGGTGACTCTTCCTCTTTGACCTTAACAGCTCTGGACTCGGCCATAGCGAATTGCCCCCGTTCAGCTAAAATCCTTGTAGGGGGTGATTTTAATTGTACGTTTGAACCCCTCCTCGGAGATGACCCCTTAGGAATTGAAGAGGAGGAGTCAAAATGGTCTATCCCAACTCTATCCCTGCCCCCTATTAGGAAATGGTCACCTAGGGCCATTCAAATTAATGCACTGACAAGGGACCACAAACTAAGAGCCCTTAATGGCAGGACTATATCCGATCAGACAGGGGCACTGACCTTTAATAGACTCTCAGGGCCGTCCCGAATCGATTACATCCTAATGGATGTTGGATTCTGGGCAGATCTTATTGATATGGAGGTCTTTCCAAGTCAGGATAGTGACCACAATCCCCTGTGTTGTAAGTTCAACTGGGGTGTTTTTAATGACAGGCGGGCGAATGACACCTTAAAAATAACTAAAGAGGTTATCCCATATAACAATAACCGTAGACTGAAATGGGATAAGGCTAACCTTAAGGAGGATGATATAGGAATCATTAAATCCCTGGTAGAGGGTTTGTCTTCTAATTTAGAGGTCTGGGTCGGTGAAAATCGGATTAACAGCCCCCAACACCCCTCCCTTGACTCTGCCTATAAAGCCACAATAGATCAAGTTGGCCAATTTTTTATCTCGAAAGGGAAAAGTAACAGGGGTCCCGTTATACCCTCTACTCTTTGTAAACCATGGTATACAGATCACTGTAAGAGCAAAAGGAAAAATCTGACAAAAGCTCTGCTTTCAGGGGACCCTTTACTGGTTAGAGCGGCCAGGAAGGATTATCTGAAAACATTATCATTGGCGAAACGGGAGTGGGAGGAACAGCATTGGCAGGATCTCTCCAAGGCTGTGAGCAGTAGGAACCCGAACCTTTTTTGGGATTTGATTAATAGGACAAGGCAGAGAAAATCGCAACCATTGGCTGCTCATATAACTAGCCAGCAATGGTTTACTCATTTTTCATCCCTATATGGAGACTTGGAGGAAACAACTAGCCCTGGGGTGAATAGTCTGGGTGAAGGGGACCACCTAGGGGATAATGCCCTTTTATTTTCGTCCTCAGAAGTAGTGATGGCGATTAGACATCTAACCCCTAAGAAAGCAGCCGGGCAGGATGGGATTCCTGGAGATCTGTTGATGGCGGAGCCAGAGGCCTGGGCCAAACTAATTGCTATAATAATGAATCTGATCACGAGGGGACACCAGGTACCAGACTCCTGGAAAGGGGCCGAGGTAGTTACTGTGTTTAAGAAGGGGGCAAGAGATGACCCTGCGAACTACAGACCTATCAGTTTGATAGACATAATCCAGAAAGTGGTCGGCAGGGTCATCATCTCAAGAGTAGGCGATTGGATAGAGGAGGCCAGTATCCTCTCCCACTTACAAGCGGGTTTCAGAAGGAAGGTAGGCACGATGGACCAGGTCTTTCGTTTTTTTGCCATCTATTGGAAGGCGGTTAACATCAAGAAAGGCAGTTTGTATATGGCCTTCATAGATCTCAAGACGGCGTTCGACCTGGTCCCTCGTACAAAACTTTGGGAAATACTTGGAGAGATGGGTTTTCCCAGTGGACTTCTGAACCTAATCGTAAAGCTGCACGAGGGGAATTATGCGAGGGTTAGATGGGGATCCCAGGGACAACTAACAGATAGGATCCCAGTGCGGAGAGGAGTACGTCAGGGCTGTGTCATGGCTCCGACCCTCTTCTCCCTATTCGTAAATGGAGTGGTGGACCATCTGAAGGGGGTGGAGACGGATGCCCCATCCCTGGCGGGGGAGAGAATCCCCACACTCCTCTTCGCTGATGACACCCTATTAATTTCCAAATCCCCGGTGGGCTTACAAAAACTCTTGAATCGGTTTAGCTCCTTCTGCACTAGCCGAGGCTTAACCATTAATACATCGAAAACCAAATTGATGGCTTTCGCCCCCTCAAAAAGATTTAAAAATAATTTTGTGCTCAATAGTGCTCCCCTCGAGCTGGTCGAATCTTTTGACTATCTTGGTGTCCGGATAAACAGCCGCATGACCTGGAAGGACCATCTTTCCAAAATGTTACTCAGTCACCGAAGAGTATCCGGGGTGACGCTGAAGGAGCTCCGTGAATCAAGTAGTAAACCGGTCTCCCCAGCTATGGCCATCTATGAGGGACAGATTCTTCCTGCGGCACTTTATGGCTCCGAACTTTGGGGGTTCGAAGGGGTTTCAGATCTGATGACAGCGGAAAATAATTTCTTTAGGAAGGTGGTAGCTCTTCCCGCTTCCACCCCAATGATCCCACTAAGATTAGATCTGGGCAGAAGAACACTAAAGGACTTGGTGAGGCTACGCCCGTTGCTCTTCTGGTCCCGTTTAAGAAGAACTGAGGAGCTCGCAAAGTATGCAGAAGGGTTGGACGATCTACTTTTACTGGACACGGGTAAAAAAATAGGATGGCTAAACAAACTGAAAGAACTGGCTTTCAATTTGGGTCTAAGAGAGGCATGGGAGTCGCAATCACCGCCACCCAAAGATGTGATTAAAAAACTATACTGGGACTGGGTACAGAGTAACGCTACGAGGGTTACGAATGTGGGCTCACTTACTGATCAATTTTTGTCAATTAAATGTGTGAGAAAATTGGAACCCTTTCTCGACTTGATAACCAAACCGTTGGATCGAGCGTTGTACCTAAAACTGCGATATGGGACGCTCCCGGTGCATGACTTTAGGGTGAGGTGGTCGAATTCAGATGCCCTCTTGCGCGCATGCCCTGGCTGTGCGGCACCAAAGGAATCGGTGGCTCACTTGTTTTTCGCCTGCCCAGCCTACAAAGGGGCGCGGAAATTCTGGTTGAAACCCGTCTGCAGGGAATTAGGGTTGAGGTGCCATAGCCAGGCACTACGCGTCCTCTCTACAGATTCTTCATCTGCCATTATGATTTGTGGGGTGGCTAAATTTTTGGGAAGTGCGTGGTTGACACGCTCCCGCTTACTGAAACTGCACCCGGGGGGTCCTACAGGCTGATGATGAATTCACTGTTACCAAACTAATGAATGAGGTGCCCATGCTTTTTATTGTATTTTATAATCTTTTTTACTGGTAAATTGGAAATGTATATGTATATGTATTCTTTTATGGTGATTAATTTGCTGAATAAAGATTTAACACACATATGGCCCTAAGTCATTTCTACATGCTTTCGCTAAACACTACTATGTGGACTTCTACGTTAGGAGAGAAAAGCATTGTTAAAACTTTATTTGCTACAGCAACTAATACTTTGCAATAGTACCAGCCTTACGTGGATGGACTCTGCTTTTGAGTTGGTGACATAACAAGTTGAAAAACACCTTCTGCAAACAAAACATTACTTATCTACAATCAGTTTACTGCTTATCTTTTAGATTCACATCCCGCCACCCACCTCCTTTCTTATTGAAAAGTATTAGGGTTGCTATCTTACTTTCTTAAGCTTCTTTACTTTATACAGGTGCACAGGCAAACATATTCCTCTGGTGGGGGAAAATCACATAACATGGGTCAGCTTGTGTACTGATGCATTGTGGGTGTCAGGAGCATCATTGCTGGGCATTCTCAAAACAGAAGACTTGGAAGGAAAATAAGTTCTAATATCCTAAAACAATCACTAGATCCCGTAGAGCGCAACATGATTTATAACACAAACACTAACAGATTATCACAGGTGAATTACTTTTTCCTTACACTATGGTGAACACAAAATGTAAGCAGTTTCTACAATGGATGGGCCAAGAATATCTCCTGAAATGAACTCGTCCTGTTAGAATGGCTATTTGACACCTTT
Organism: Lissotriton vulgaris; assembly: GCF_964263255.1. Taxonomy (NCBI): domain Eukaryota; kingdom Metazoa; phylum Chordata; class Amphibia; order Caudata; family Salamandridae; genus Lissotriton; species Lissotriton vulgaris. Next base: position 1,814,599,095 of record NC_141685.1, read on the forward strand.
GCCTTTGCTTTTGTTCCCAAGGTGATATCCATGCCAAGGCATTTTCAGACAGGCAGAAGGGTTCTAGTTTCGACCTTTTGTCCAAATCAATTTTCTTTTTCAGTATTAGTAGAACACCGACCCCAAACTTTGATCTCTTCCTTCATCCCCAACCTGTTCTCTCTCTTCCCCATGCCCAACTTCGCCTCTCCACCACCTTGCAGATGACTCTGCAGTTAGTTCTCTGTCTCGGGCTATTTTGTATGCTGAACTTTCTGTCAATGGTACTGGGGAAGTTGTTTCATGTTTTTCTTCAAACTGCTAGAAAGTTCATACCTTGCACCTGGGCTTTGTATTTGTCCCTGCCTCCGGTGAAGAAAGTTAATCGCCTGTTCTAGTCTCATTTCAATTTTGTTGTATCTTCTTTTGCCATGCCTCTTATCTAGGTGAATTCATGTTTATTATACTTGGTTCTCTTGCAGTGATACTCCTCAATAGTCATGGGCGGCGGGTTGTCCCCGCCCGGAGCTTGTGGCAGTGTATGTGTGTATATATGTAGATATATATATATATATATATATATATATATATATATATATATATTTTTTTTTTTGTCCAAAGTCTCTGAGCTTTCGGGGAGGCACACGACATTTCTCCGCCCTGCGGGCTTCTCACTCAGCATACTTCCCCGCTCCCCAATTCTGAAATCTGCCCGACGCGTTTCTGGGAACCTTTTCCCTTCATCTTACCGGCCGCCTGGTCGGGGGAGAGCACCATCGACTGTGGCAGCGTACATCCAGTGCAGCAGCTCGAGGCAATCACTTCCAAATGAGCTGGAGGTTTGAGCACAGGACTCCAGGTGTAATTACAGCGTACTGAACCGCAAACCCAGCCTACCACAGGCATTCACAGATGCATTAATTTTCAAGGAATACCTAATGTGACTCTCATGCACCGAACGGACTACACATCCCAGAAAACTTGGTATGACGATGCACTAATCATACGCCTACCATGGGTGTGGTTAATAAATAAATGTCTCGCGAATACTGATGCGTGAACAGCATTCCTTGATGGCAGCCCCTGATGAAGGGAAAAGGTTCCCAGAAAGGCGTCGGGCAGATTTCAGAATTGGGGAGCGGGGAAGTATGCTGAGTGAGAAGCCCGCAGGGCGGAGAAATGTCGTGTGCCTCCCCGAAAGCTCAGGCACTTTGGACAAAAACAATTCTTACCGGCCGCCTGGTCGGGGGGAGAGCACCATCGACTGTGGCAGCGTACATCCAGTGCAGCAGCTCGAGGCAATCACTTCCAAACGAGTTGGAGGTTTGAGCACAGGACTCCAGGTGTAATTACAGCATACTGAACCGCAAACCCAGCCTACCACAGGCATTCACAGATGCATTAATTTTCAAGGAATACCTAATGTGACTCTCATGCACCGAACGGACTACACATCCCAGAAAACTTGGTATGACGATGCACTAATCATACGCCTACCATGGGTGTGGTTAATAAATAAATGTCTGGCAAATACTGATGCATGAACAGCATTCCTTGATGGCAGCCCCTGATGAAGGGAAAAGGTTCCCAGAAACGCGTCGGGCAGATTTCAGAATTGGGGAGTGGGGGAGTATGCTGAGTGAGAAGCCCGCAGGGCGGAGAAATGTCGTGTGCCTCCCCGAAAGCTCAGGCACTTTGGACAAAAAAAAAATATATACATATATATATATATATACACACACGTGTATATATGTATATGTGTATATATGTATATGTGTATGTATGTGTGTGTATATTTATATATGTATGTGTGTATATGTATATATATGTGTGTGCGTATATGTGTATGTATGTGTATGTATTTGTGTGTATATATATATATGTATGTATATGTGTGTGTATATATATGTGTGTGTGTGTGTGTGTATATATATATATATATGATCTTTCCATGTACTTGGATCTGTGTCTGTTACTTTTCTCCTGAAAAAGCATATCCAATGCACTACCCTATTTCTCATCCTGTGCCTCTATCAATATATTTAATCTAAATATACTTACTCCCTGTATGTATCTATATACTTTCAATGTACTTATGGATCTATATATTTATCACTTTCATCTAATTTAGCATTTCCAATGCACTACCTTATTTCTCAGCCTGTACTTCGCTCAATATATCTTCTATCCCAACCTACTGACTGATCTCAAACTTCTTTCTACTACTCTATCCAATACACTATCCTATCTCTCATCCTATACATCTATCAATATATCCTTTGCATCCACTCTCATTTATCTCAAACCCCATACCACTACTATGATTGGGAAAATAACCCTTTCTAGACTTCTCCTGCTCTACCCCTCTTTGCATCATCTGACACCTCTTTTTACTACACCGATCCCCTAAAAAAAACCTTTCTAAACTCTCCCCTCTGACCCCTCCACTCCAAAACTCCTTTTTACTCATCCAAACGCCTCTTCCTACTGCTAAGACCTAAACAAACAAAAAGACAATGCTTCACTCGTTTACCCCTCCACTATCCTTTTCAATCAAAATTAACAGACTAACATGTTCACTTCTCAAATTACATATTCAACTATACTAATATACTGCCCAAATAACGGAATAACATATCTATTACTCAAATTACTTCATATTTATACTATACTAATTTTCAACACTAATCCTTTATGGGTTCCGGAGTGGCGTGCTACTCGCCAGAAAAGCGCTTCAACACCCATCAGGGGTAACACGTGCTATATGAATGCAAATCTTTCTTCCCCTTTTATCCCTCCGCTATCCTTCTCACTCCAAGTAATAGACTAATATCCACCACTGAAATTAACTCATATTTCACCATATTTATTCACCACTAATCCTTTGTAGGCTCCCTGAATAGCGTGCGTCAACAAGCGATAAATAAATACAAACCTATGTCCTCCTCTATCCTTCTGCTATCATTCCAAATCCAAATAACTGACTAACCTATCCACCACTTAACCCCTTAGCTGCGGCGGCTATTCCGCCGCAGTGCTAAGGGGGAGGGGGGGCCGCGTGGCGCTCCCGTGCTTGTGACTGAACCGCTCCGTCACGAGCCTCGTGTGGGCTGTGCTTGTGACGGAATGGTTCAGTCACGGCCCCGCCCGCCCAATAGAACGCTCAGCGTTCCGTCACCAGCACAGCCCACCTGAGGCTGGTGACGGAACGGTTCTGTAACAAGCACTCAAGGGGTTAAAATGTACTTGCATGTTTCACTATACTAATTCAACACTAATCCTCTATGGGTCCCGGAGTAGCGTGCTACCCGCCGAAAAAGCGCTTTGACGCCTAGTCAGGGGTAGTAAGCCCTATATAAATGCAATTATCGCTCTACTATATTGAGGCTCCTCTACCCCAGTCATAAAACTGTCCTCCCAACAACACACACCCCGCCTTTACTAACCTTAGGTGGCGCACTCGCTGCACGGCATTCTGAGCCTTAGGGACGTGGGCGAAAGGTGCGTCGTGGTCACGTGGCCGTGGGTTTGAGGACCCACAAAGCTCCATGCCCTGCCCGCAGCTCTGCTGTACAGTGGGATTTAAAGCGCACTAGATCGGGGGCTGTTCACGTTAATGAACCTGCGCGCATCTAAAGGATTCTGGGGGTGCTTGCGTGCAGTGGCCAATTACCCGCCGACAGGCACTGGGTCACACAAAACGAAGCTTTTATTGCATAAACATGTAAATCTGTGACACTTCAGAAGAACATGGATTTCAAAAGGTGGTCACTCCTTCTGTGACGTCTGTCTCCAGGAAACCACCCGCTACTATCAGAGAACCTAAAATAAGAGAATCGACAGAGATGTGGACTCATCTTTTTAAGAATGCTTTCCATCCCAAAACTTTCCCTACAGTGCCCCATGCACCACAGAATGTTTAATTCCGCTATCTCGACTTGTTAGGTACGTTACACAATCTATGGCATATAGAGGAGTAGCTGCCATAAAGTCCGTAGCCAGCATAGATAACATCTTCCATCAGGCAACAACATATTGCATGCCTGGGCTACAGGTCCAAAACTTTTAACAAAAATGTGAAACTACACGCCCCAGAATGCAATTATTTATGGCTAAAAACACAGGTCTAGCAAAAGACGTCAAACAGTATGAAAGGCAATTGGTGACACGGGCTATTTAGGTGCAAATAAAGAAGTCAAGTAAAAAAATAATGTCGCGTTTCGCAGCACTCAAGGTCCCCACGCTCAGCATTACACCAGGTCTCCTTGCAAGCACCTTTGTTTCATGGGTTTGCACTAGGTTGACCAACTGGCCTAGGTGCAAATTCAGGACGGCGAGTGTAAAAATTCAGGACAAAGGGTCAAAATTCAGGACAAAACTTCAGGACAAAAGGTCAAAATTCAGGACAAACCTTAGGAACAAAAGGTACGTTTTACATACGGGTCAGAGGAGGTCGCACAATAGTATATAAGTAAGTAAATAGACAACCACTCAAGTACAAGTCAAAATAAGTTTATATTAGGTTGAGACAATCACGCACTTCACAGTTTTTCAGTATGGCCGCTGCTTACTACCTTAGACAATTCAAAACTCGCATCTCACTCCAGCAGGTACATTAATCACCAGACAATAATGAACCACACCTGAATATAAGTGTGGCCACTTTTATTGTTGATTGAAAACTACTGGATATACAAGGAACTTTGCAGTGCCAGCCCCAAGTAACAAAACTGCTCACTCCCCTTTCCAGCCTCCTAGGGAAACACCTGATGCCCGATTGGCCAGTCCGGCCTTTCTACCACCCTCCAATGGTGCCCCTCATCTTCACATAGACCGTCTCTCATGTGCATTTAATTTCTTTTATAGTGTTACCCATCCCAAGTATGTAGGGCAGGGTGTCAGAGTGCGTTACATCAAACACACATTATGTTGAGACAATGACTCATATAAACGTGAAAGTCAATGTATAGGAAATGTTACTTAAGATAATGGGTGCTACAAGGTGTAATCATTCTTTTATATATCATTCAGTCTTTCACAATTCATTCTGTCCTTCCATTTATGTGCCCATCTATATCCAAACATATTCAACCATTTGCAAACCTATCCACCATGTATCCTTCCAACCACCATTTCACTCATCCATCCCTCAATCCACCCTTTCACTCAACCATCTATTATTCATCCACCCACCCTTTCACCCCATCCATCCATATAGTTTTTTTTTTTTTTTGTAAGACCTTTATTATGGCATAGGATGAATACACAGCCAGGAGGCCGGCTGCGGAAATTCAAGCAATGTATTGAAGAAGAAAAAACAAAAAAAAATTATTGTACACAGCCGTATTGCCGTCAACACAGGGCCCGGCGGCGTTGCGCATGGAACTTAGGTCTTGTTTTGTAATTTTTATCAAGTGCAAAAACAGAACATAAATTAACAAAGAACAAACCAAAGTAAGAGACCACCATGCACTACCAGGCTAAAAAAGGAGTGTCGAATGCTACACGGCATACCTCCGTGCAAAGACCCAGTGGACCCCGTGTCACCGTACCTCACATGCAACCATACAGAACACCATCACATTTTTATCTTCAGTGGCCGCTTCTAGGGTACGCATATATTCAGTGAAGTGCATCCAGAAATCTTTCGGCCTGGATCTCATCGGTAGCTCTTCCTCATATGTCAGGAGTTTATCCTTACCATTTGGTTATAGTAGGTATTTTAGTTCTGTGCCAGCATTGGGAAATTTGTCTCTTGGCAAGCAATAAAGACACAGCACAGAATTTACGTCCGGTGGATTTGAGCTGCGGCACAATTCCCAATAAACATACAGCAATCGTACATGTCAGATCAACTCCAATCATGGCCGAGATTGTGTCAGTAACCTTGATCCAGTAGTCATGGATTTTATAGCAGGTCCAGGCTAAATGCGTGAAATCCGCTCCCTCCCTCCCACAACGTTTACATCGGTCATCGTCTTGTAAACCATATTTCTGCATTCGTGCGGGCGTGTAGTATGCCTGATGTAGGAACTTGTAATGAATCAGCCTGAGATTACCATTGGGAGTGAGAATTTGTGTCAATGCGCAGGCCTGCTGCCATTCTTGCTCTTTTTAAGGCTCCGGTAGTACCGAGTCCCACCTGGCTTTGGCTTTATCTGTGGTGTGATGTGTTTCTGCCTGTGCAACGGTGTATAGTCGCGACACCAGGTGTGATAAGTCCTGCGTTGTGATTATTAACTGTAAAGTGTGAAGACTCTCCGGTTCGTCTGGAAAGCAAGGATACAATTCCATCAGAGCCCGTTTCAGCCTGTAGTGTGAAAAGGTGAATAGTGGTGATTTATTATGGATATATGTCAGATCGGCGAGTTCTATAAACTTCCCATCCTTAAACAGATCGCCCATACGTGTCAATCCCACCTGCTGCAAAAGTGACATTCCCACCTTCTCTCCCGTGACCGACAGCGCATGATGATCTAGTAGGGGCATGTCTGGAGCGCATAGAGGGGTCTTGTGTGCTAGGTGGCCAAGTGCTCTCCATGCTTTCACCGTAGTGTCTATTGTATTGATGTCCTGAGCATGCAGAGGCTGTCTCTTGTGCGACATAATAGCTACCAACGGGACGGGGCTCGCATCCCCCTCCTCTATTGCCGTGTGCGTGAGGTATGGCACAGTGTGAAACCAGTAGGCTGCATATTGAGCCTGTGCGCATAAGTAATATAATTTAAAGTCCGGTACCCCCAATCCACCTCGGGCGCACGGCAATGTCAAGGTTTGGAGATCTATCCGCGCCTGCTTGCCCGCCCAAATGAGTTGTATGAGGAGTGCTTTTATTCGGCGGAACACTTCACCCGGGGGAGTGATTGGAATATTATTAAATAGATATAGCAATTTGGGTAAGATGTTCATTTTTATTATCACAATGCGATCTGCAAGGGACAACGGTAGCTGAATCCAGCGCTTCACTTTGTCTTCTAATTTGGATATGATGCAGCCATAGTTCGGACGGATAACCACTTCCGGGTCTCTGTGGAACATCACCCCCAGATACCTAATCGGTTTGGACTGCCACTCTAATGGGTACTCGACGTGCATGGGAGATGTCGTGTCCGTGAGAGGGATAATATATGATTTGGACCAGTTGATGGCCAGGCCTGAGTGACCCCCAAACTTGATATATTCCCTCAGAAGCTGGTTTAAGTGAACCTCCGGGTCGCGCACATAGAGCAAGATATCTTCTGCGTACAGAGATATATGTAGTGGTCTGGAAGGAAATTGTAGGGCGGATGATTTGTGATTTTGGCAGATCAAGCAGGCTAAAGGTTCGAGGGCTAAGGCGAACAGGAGGGGCGATAGAGGGCATCCCTGCCTAGTGCCCCGCTCAATGACAAAACTCTCAGACAGGTACCCATTGATCCGGACCCTGGCACATGGTTTGGTGTAGATTAGAGTTATCCATTGGACACATATTTTGGGAAATCCCATGCGGTGTAGGATAGCAATCAAGTAGCTCCATTCGATAGAATCGAACGCCTTGGCGGCATCCAGCATTACCGCAATCGCTTTCGTGTGGGGTTGAAGGTAATGGGACAAGGAAAATAAGGTTCTGGTGTTGTGGGATGTGGACCTAGTAGGTATAAACCCCGCCTGGTTGGGTAGTACTAGATTAACCATCAGGGGGGTGAGTCGCACCGCCAAAAGCTTGGTGAGTATTTTGGAGTCTACATTGATCAGACAGAGGTCTGTAGGAATCGCAGTAATCCGGATCCTTAGAAGGCTTCAGAAGGGCGATCACCACAGCTTCCCTGAGTGTTGGAGGTAGTTCAGCCTGGTCAAAAGCGGCCCGTACATCTCGGCCAGGTATGGAGCCAGCGTGTCAACGTAATGCTTATAGAATTCATTCGTGAACCCATCCGGGCCCGGCGCTTTCCCATTCGGTAACGATTTAATCACTTCCGTGACTTCCTCAACCGTTATGGGTGCGGCTAAATACTCTCTTTGACCATCTGAAAGCCAAGCAATCGCCACATCTCTAAAGTAGCTTTCAATTTCTCCGGTCGCCGCAATTGGGTGGGATCTGTATAGCGCCCCGTACGTGTCGACAAAACATTTCAGAATGTCAGTGGGTTGTGTATGGAGCGTTCCATCGTCCGACTTAACCCTTAAAATAGCTGTATGACTCCTGTCCTCGCATATTTTTGCAGCTAGCACCCGTCCCGGATGGCCCCCCTCACCATATGCCCTAGCTGAATATTTCTTGTCTAAATATTTTATCTCATCATCGACTAGTGCTTGATGTTCCGTTTGTGCCTGCCTCAGCCTGCCCAGAATTGTAACATCGTGTGTAACCTCAAAAGCTTGTTCCATTTCCCTCATGCGATTTTCACAAGTGCGTATTTGTTGCCGAAGATCCCGAAGTATGCCCACTGTGATGCTCATACATACATCGCGTAGCGTCGCCTTGAAGGCTTCCCACAGGAGACATGGGTCCTCGACTACTGGCTCGTTTATCTGAAAGTAGTCCCTTATCGCCGTGTTGATGGTGTCGGCGTAGAGTATATCAGTTAGGGCGCGTGAATTGAACCGCCATTGGAAAGGGGGTGGAGTGTAGTCTGGTATAGTGAGTTTACATAGCACAGGGTTATGGTCCGAAAGTGTCCTTGGGAGGACCTGTAAGCCTTGCGTCCATAGTGTGATGTTATCCGTGCCCAGCCAGTAGTCCAGGCGTGACCAACTATTGTGAATAGCGGATATATGTGTAGCACCCGGTGAATTAGGGTGTTTGTTTCTCCAGAGATCCGTTAACGACATGTCGGAGCGATCTATATGTCTCAGCCAATGTCACATTCCAGTCCCCACCGCATATGATGTGTGTGTCTGTCAACTGCTGTAGATGTCCCCATAGTTCTTGAAAGAACCCCGGTGAGTCCACATTTGGGCCATAAACATTAAGAATTGTTATTTTACGCCCGCGTAGAAGACCCGTTACTATAACGTATCTGCCATTGGAGTCCTCCTGGATCACCTTATGTGTAGTAAAGTTTAGACCCTTACGCATCAGCGTCACCACCCCTCTAGAGTAGGAGGAGTATGTAGCAGAGTGCACCGATTCAGCCCAGCGTGTACCCAGAGACAGACGTGTGTTGGGCGCGATGTGTGTCTCCTGCAGTAAGGCGATGTCTATGTTGCATCTTGTGAGATAGGCGAACACCTGTCTAATTTTTTTGGGGTTCACCAGGCCCCTGACATTCCACGTGAGGAGACTCATAGAATTACTTCGCGTAACATGCACTCTCTGTGTCATTGGTAAGGTAGAGGCGATAATGCATGTGACGCAGAGCTAATGTGTGTCTCAGCTATGTGTAGCACAATGCGGTAGCTCAAAGGCATCCACGTTCTCGTGTGCCGCATCATCAAATCAGAAGTGACATGTTCTATACAAGTGTTTTCCAGATGAGCACTCCATGGTTGCCATGCATTCACACATATAGTACATTTCGAATAAGATGGTCTCATACCAGTAACAAAACCCCCGTCCTTCCCACCCCCACCCACTCCAGCAACCCAACCCTGCCGAAGCCATTTACCCTTGCAACAATCCCCCATGAACGCAGAAAGAACCGTGGCTCCTTCCATTGAAACTAACTGATTTGGGGAACACCCTGAAGGAGGTCCGCTCGGGGCACAACTCAACATCCATCCAGGTGGATGTGGACGACTCTAAGACCGTTATGGATGTACAAGAGTGAAGCGACCCTATGAACCATGCTCTCACGAAATTGAACTGCGACCTCGGGGGTCGTCCTGCCAACTCCTCCCTCCTGCCAGCCCACGTAGTCCCCCACAGCAACCGTTGGTACATGAGGGCAGGCGGGACACCCCATCCGGTTCCCCATCACATTGCAAAAATCTCTTGGCCCAGGCCGCGCCACCAGCAACGCGATCCACACTTCCACCATCAACAAGGCCACTACCTAGATCATTAAGTAATTGTAACAGCCCCTGTGGTCATGCAGTGTATACCTGTAGTGTCCGGCAGCGCCCCATGGGCCCAGCATAAAGCAAAAAAAAAGTGAACAGCCTGCACCATTGAAGGACCTTGAACACACCTGTTTCCAAACACGTGAGTGACATATAACATTTTGGGTTCGTCTCAGTAACATTATCCATCCCAACTCCCATGTCCCTTGTAGACAGTGTCATGAGAACAGTACGCTTTGAGAGGATGGAGTCATATTATGACCATACATGTTCATACCAAGTCATTATAGTCTTCGTGTCTCTCAGTGGAGGTGGTGACATATCCCCAATAGGAGCAGTGGTGCTTCACCCCCGAGTGTCATGATGATCGTTAAAGCCCCTCAGCAAAGCGGAACTGTGGGAAGGGAACAGCCGCACACCCCCACGTGTCAGGCCAGGGGCTAAAAACAAGAATGGACCCCACAGAACGATACAAAAGGTAAGTCTTACCACCAACCAACTTTGCTCATGCGTTTGGAATCCGCCTGCGACTCTTAGTCTGAGTCTGCGTGCTGCTCTTCTCGTGCTTTAGTCTTCGCTTGTTTGGTTACCTTCTTTATAAACTCCTGAGCAGCCTTCGGGCTAGGCAGGATAACGGTCTTACCTTCCCACCTCACGCGAAGTCGGGCCGGATATAGCATAGAGTATTCCAGTTGGAGCTCCCTGTGCTTGGCTTTCGCTGAAGCAAACTCCTTCCTGGGCTGCTGAACAGCGACTGTGTGGTCCGGATAAAATTCCAGCTTGTTGCCCTGATGGGTGATGGGACCCTTCTCCCGCGCAAGCCTAGGATGGTGTCTCTGTCTCGATAATTTAAAATTCTCGCCACGATGGGTCGTGGCGCAGCACCCGGTGGAGGACGTGGCGCCAGCGATCTATGCGCCCTCTCGACTATGAAGACGGGGGAGAGAGCCTCTGCGCCAAACAGTTCTGTGCACAGTTGTTCCACAAACGGCTCCATGTGTCCCGTGTTGGTCGATTCTGGAACGCCCGTGATACGCAAATTATTGCGTCTCGAGTGTGCTTCCAACTCTTCCTCCTTCGCACGGATGACTTCCAGAACCCGCTCCATGCCGCCACACTTGGCAGTGGTGGTTCGTGACTCGTCTTCAACTTCCGAGATTCTGGTCTCTGCTGCATCTAGACGCTCTCCATGCTTCTCAATCTTGTCCGACATGCCATGCATTATACACGTTAGGTGATCTAACTTCCCGTTGATGTCCTGTAGATTGGATTGAATGGCCAGGAGTATTTTCTCCATGTTGTTGTTGGGCGCCACCTCGGGTGATCCACCACCCTCCGCCATTTGGTCCGAGTTCTTAGGGGTTTTCTTCGCTTCGAAGTTTATTTTTGGTTGTTGTTTGTCGGGCCGCACCATCATCCCTTGCGCAGCGTGCCGTGTTTTCGCGGTCTGCAGGGTGGCCCTTGTTGACCTAGTGGACGTCGCCGTTGTGGTGGCCGGAATGGTGAGCAGCTAAAATTGGCGCGAGGCCACACTGTTATCACTGAGGTGGTATTCACAAGGGTGGTCTGTTCCCCCACTCCGACTGCCTGTCGTCAATGCAAGGCGCTGTGAGGTGCCGGAGGTGCCAGGGCAACAGTGTCGGGCAGGGGCCCGGAAGCACCACGCATCAGACTGTGAACACACTGCGCGGTTGGCCCGAACCCCGGGCCCTGGGCCGTTTCTTGATGGGGGTATCGCAGTAGTGGTGAGGCAAGCACAGTCACACAGTGGCCCCTCCTGGTCTGGCCCCCAGCACGGATGTATGTCACTACCACGCGCGCGGTACAACGAAGTACCATTACAACGCGGTTGTAACAACGCAAGTCGTTACAACGACTTGCGTTGGGGGGGGCGCAAATTTAAAAAATATAATTTACTATTCCAACACCAGTCCCCGTGGATAGTAGGGAAGGTGTTGGGATAGTAAATTAAAGGATTTATTATCCTTGAGCGCCACCCAGCGCAATTCGTTGTAACAACTTTCGTTGTTATAACTGTGTGGTAATGGTACTTCGTTGTACCGCGCGCGTTGTAAACGTTGTGCACCCCCCAGCACGCAGCCCGAGTTAAACCCTGCAGGCTAGGTCACACCGATTGAGAAGGAGGCATCAGCCACCATCCACAGTCCGCAGGAGCACTCACGGCCCAGGAGCCCCGCTGTACTGACCTACCGGCTCACCAACGGGGACCGCGCCATGAGATTCCAACAGTATGCGCGCCTCCGCTTGGTCAGACCCGATCAGGCAGATAGGTGACCATATCGCCGTAAAAAGAGCCTCTCTGACGTGTACCTTCTCGCCGTTGTTATGGCGTGCCTCAAGGACCCGGAATCTCGGCTGTGGACCCCACTATCGATCCTCACTGTTCATTGGCGTCCCAGCCAGCTTCCATCTGCGAGCTCCGTGCACGCTGGACGATCCCCCACACACTGGGCGCCGCCATCTTGCTTCAGCCGAGTTGCGGATGGTGCAGTGAAACGGCAGCCTCCAAGGCGACACAGGGGCACCGCCTGGAGCCGCCTAGACATTCGGGACGTCAGCAATGCCCACAGGACCTCCAGGGTCCGCGGTAGAGTCCGCAGCGTTTGTTGAAGAACACTTACTGGCAAACGTGGGAGAGAAGGTCGCGAAGCCCCACAGTGGCCGCCATTTTGTCCGTCACTCCGCTTCTGAACATATAATCAGCGATTACTTCTTGACTTGGGAGCACAATCCCCCGCTGGAGATCTAGGAAGTTGCGCTTTACATTCCGACGTTGGGTTCCGCTATTTGTTGGCAGATTCGGCCGCTTATCGCTGGGTTACATAAGGTCCGATGTCGGTCGTTCGGCGGAGCTGCGGTTCACCCAGCCATTCCGCTGTGCGCCCCCTAGCGCCTCCCCATCCATCCATACAGTTACCCATCCACTCTTCTACCCATCCATCTAGCCATTTATCCACTCATCCATCCACCCAGTAACTTACTCTTCCACCCACTCACCGTTTTAGTCATTCATCCTCCCTTTCTCTCTCCATCCCCCTTTCACTTATCCATCCATCCATCTTTCCACCCACCCATCTACTCATCCATTCATGATTGACCCTATAACTCATCCATCCGTTCTCTCATCCATCCACCCTTTCACTTCTTCACTCATCTATCCATCCTTTTGTCCATCTACACCCTTTCACTCACTCAAGCCTTACATCCACCCTTTAGCCTATCCACCCATCTACCCTTTTACTTATCAATTAATCAATTTATCCATCTTTTCACTTATTCATTCACCCATTCACTTGCCCATCATCTTCCCTTTCACTCATCCATCCTTTCAACACACCTATCCACCCTTTTACCATCCATCTACCCTTCCACCCATTCATCGATATATTTACCTTTTCTCTCATCCATTCTACCACTCATTCACTCATCCATCCATCCATCCTTTCTTTATCTATCCATTCACCCATCCATTCATCCTTTCACTAATCCATCCAGCCATTCACACATTCCTTCACTTATTTACTCACCCACCTTTTCACATTATGAACTGAGCCTTTGTCTGCAGAGTTACAGACAGAAGAGGCCCATCAAGAACTTCACCTTGCTGTAGTTCCTAAAGCAAGCAGTGGGGGAGAGTTCACTATGCCCCTGCACATAGGCAATCTGAAAACTAGAAGTCATGAGTCATTCATGATGCACAATGCCGTGAGGTGACTGTGACATGGTGTTTCCAGGGCTTTAAGTGGCAGAAAAAATGGAGGGGTCTTCTCAAAGGGGGTGTTTGATGTAATTAAGGGCGTGGTTTAAAACACCTAGGCTAAAAATCTGTGCTTAGCTGTTGTTTCGCACACGAGAGGTATTATGTTGTTTCTGTCATTGCATCCAGATATATAATACAGCACATATCATTAAACCAACAAAAAGCCAGGGCTCTTGGCTTTGTCAATGGTTGTTATTTGCTTAAAATAAAAAAAGCAGTAGTAACCATGGCTTTGTTGAATATAATATTGAAAATACTTCAGTTCTAAAATGATCAGATAGTGAAACAATGATAACCTGTTCTTTTTAACTTGTTTTACAGGCTTCTTTATGTAAACTGTTTTCTAACATTGCAGAATGGGCGTTCTACCTTTTATCTAACAGAATGCCTTGCTGTACCCTGAGGCATAAGGGGCCCTGCCACATGCTGTAACAGCACAGACTGGCCCATTGTCATTCTGTATATGGCAATTAGCTGGCATACAGAATAACAATGGGCAGGTGGGGCTGCTCTTGTGCTCGAGGAGGACTGCGAGGCGGCTCCATCAGGGGGCTGAAACTTCTCGCAGGGGAGCAGTGCTGCTCCCTGTGATGGCCAAAATTACAGACAAAAGGCGTCCGTAAAAGGGATCCTCATGGACAACGGATGTGAGGTCCAAATTACGAACGGTCCGTAAAATTTCCGGACGGTTGGTCACCCTAGTTTGCAATGTTGCCGATCCCGGCAGTTGGGTCGACTGAATGCATCCACAGCTGTCAAGGGAGCACCTCTGACTGCACATTTCTCGGAGGCAGGACAGGGAACAAGTACACTTGCCGTGGTGTGGTAAATAAAATATTACCCTGTCGGAATTTCTATACTTAAACAATGGGTCATGCATATAATGAGAGGCAGAGTCCGTGATGTCCGATTCAAAAGGGCTTTATTTCAGTAACTCGAGTTAAGGGAGAATCGGGTTCCATCACCACTAAGGCTCAGGAAGGGTCTTCTAAACTTTATTCACAGAGTACAATATTTATACATTTAAACATACATTACATTGCATAGAGAAGCGCTCCGCTCCAGGCAGAGCAAGAGAAAGAGAGAGATAAGAGCATATGGGCGTGCAAGAGGCGTGTAAGAAGGCGTACACGTGGGCGTTCACTTGAGGAGTCATAGGTGAGTCATAGGTGGGTGGATTCATGGAGGGGGTCTGCATGGTCAGTTGGAACCTTTACCCTACTTGTGTGCGTAACTTGGTCATGACGTGCAATTAACGTGTAACTGGGGGAAGCTGGGGGGAGCTGACTTTCGATCTAGTAGAGAAGCCTTCAGTGTCAGGACGACCTTTACGTCTAGTATTATCTGATATCTTGGGTTAGGAGGATGTATTATCTGAAGTAAAGGTCGCTCGAGCAAAGGTTGCTCATCACCAAGAGCCAGTGTGTGCATATATTTCTTCGTGCATTGCGTGGGGGCCATGGGCTTTCTATGGATGCGAGCTCTGCAAATCACTTAAACAGAGACAGAAAGGCTGGGCTCTATCTCTGCAGACGGGGTTCTGTTTACCTTCTTCACTAAGCAGGAATGTGATTCTGTGGAGCAAGTAGATAACTGTGTGCAAAATACTGTCTTGGCAGGCCGGGCTGGGCCAGAAGTATGCGAAAGGTCAGGGATACGTAGCTGAGCTGCAGCTTTCAGAGTGTCTGGCGGCAAGAAACCTGAGGCTCAGGCTGAGCCACAAAACGGGTTCATCTCGACTTTTATTAAACGTGCACCATGCAAATACATTGGCAACATAGGCCACATAGGCCTCATTGCAGAATTAACGTTTCTTTCATGGAGGGCTTGGTAACTGACATTCTAATGTGGGACGGAAATACAGGGGCATTATTATTACAGGCATGAGAGGGGAAAATGCATGGGTGACATGCACATGCACTAAACGTGGGGTACAAGCAGGGGACACATTGGCCACATAAAATTTCTATTTCCTCATTCCCTCCTTGTCCCCTACTGTGCCCTTCAAGACACATCTATATTCATGAGACCGTATATCTGATCATACAGCATCATTTGTTCGTCTTTTTTCTTTTGTATACTTGGATGGGGAATACAGGCAGTGGCACACAAGCCGCAAATCGCCGGGCCACATTGCAGACAGACAGCAGCTGAATATCATAAGCAGTATCATTCCTAGGAACGACAACACTTTCCATCCCCATGCTGATATTACACCCCAGAGCCAACCGGACCAAGTCCATGGGCCTGGGTCTTGATGTATCTCGTGAGCTATCTTGTGGAGTCTTGTTATTGCTGCGTACACAGAGGGCGCGTTATTAGGAATAAACACGCAACAACTGGAGCCGATCACTCTACAAGCCCCGCCCCTATCTGCCAGGATGACGTCAAGAACAAGGCGATTCTGAAGAACAACAAGTCGCATGGCAGACTGCTCCTGGGTCAAGTTCGCCAGGGCTGCTGTAGTCTCATTCACTACTGCTTCTAGAGTTCTTGTTAACCTGCGTATGAGTTTACTGTTTTGGACGGGACCTATGAAGAAAAAGAATCCTCTATTGAAATCTGTATATTGCTCCCAAGCTGTCTCAGTCTGATCAATCACTGGGGAATTAGTCTCCCTCCTGTGTCTAACGTGCACTAGTCGTGAATCACGATGATAATGGGATGGGGCTAGAAAGACAGGGGGCAGAAGGAACGATATATAGCATGTGCCACCCCAGTCTAAGGGCAGATGTACATAGGCTGTCTGACCACAAATGAAATAGGAATGGCGAGATGTATTGAAGGAGGACTTTCCTTGATCATTAAACTCGACTACAGTATTACATTCACTGTGTCCCAAATGTACAGATCCTTCCTTTCTGACGCACAAATCACCTTTTACTGGTAGGACTCTAATGAACGGTGGACCTATATTTTGCTTGGGCTGAACATTCAAAATCATAAAGTTAAGGGAAGCATTTCCTTGCTCGTACTCTTCAGTTTCTAAATCGGTCCCCTTCCTTTGGGGAAGTCAGTCTTCGTCTGGAAAACATGCCTCATTCATTACTTTATTCAAATCTCCCCATATCCAATCGTCCTTTGAAACTGTGGACTTTCTGCTAGTGATGTCATTAAGGCAAACCATGCTCCGCACGAACCATTGTGCGAGAACGGAAAAAGGGAAGAAGGGCAGTACCCCTTTCGTCTTTTGAAAAGGTGGAAGTTGGCCACATACCCAACAATCTGTCGCATTGCTGGTCTGATGAGAACGGTGCAACATTCGAATAAAAGTATTGTTGCGCAGGGCTAGTCGATATGACAATTCATGAGGTGGCAGATCACTGAATGTATGTTCTGCAGTGTTATTAATGTGGAAGCGTATACGTGAAGAAAGAGGAGGAAAGAAAACATGTAGCGTCAAGCTGATACATATAATAGTGATGCACAAAAGTGACATGAAAATCAGAGTTACTATACATCTACTGCGTAATATCTTGCAGTATTTCTCTCTCATCTTGCTCTTTTTACTATTCGGGTCTACGATCTTATACATGTCAGGAACCTGTCTAACCGATTCACCACCTAGTGGACTTAAACAATTAAACGCTGTCTGACTTACTAGATCGTAACTTGGACCTATATTCTTGTTGCGGAGTCTTTTCTAGCAAAGGGGGCTTAGAGTCAGTAAAATCGGGACTGTCTTTATTTTTTATCAAAGTTCCAGAATCTCCAAAGAATTTCTTGCAGTGTTGGGCATGCAGCCATCCCTTGCGTCCCTCGACCTTGACGGCAGTCCTCGTGGTGAGCAGAACTAATTTCGGTGTTTTCCAGCGCGGCTCAAGAGGGCTTGAATGATCAAAGTTCCGAACGTACACGAGGTCACCAGGAACGATGGTGTGCTCCTTGACTTGAGTGTTGTCAGGGAAGGCGGCGGCAACCTGTGAACGACAAGAGAGTAGTGCAGACATCAAGGAAGCCAGGTAATCTGTCAGCATGTTACTGTCAACATCAGTTATTTTCTTAGGCATAGGCGTACCCCACATGTTCGGTGGTCTACCAAAAACCACTTCGTAAGGAGATAGGCCTGTTCTGGAATGAGCTACCATACGCATGCAAAAGAGGGCAACCGGCAAGGCTACCATCCAATCCACGCCTTTTTCTGCACAAACTTTTGCTAATTTCGTCTTAAGTGTCTGATTATGGCGCTCGACAAGTCCAGCTGCTTCAGGGTGTCGTACACAATGAAACTTCCATTGATAACCTAACAGAAGGGATACTTGTTTCATTAATTCAGAAGAAAAGGGCTGGCCATTATCTGAGTACACGACACGAGGCAATCCATATTGGGGGAAAAAACTCACGCACCAGTTGCCTGGCGGTGGTCACAGCAATATAATCTGGGACTGGGTACGCTTCTGTCCATCTAGATAGTGCACATACAACTACCAGGACATACTTGTAACCTCTACATCTGTCCATCTGGAGGACTTCAAAAGGATGGTCAGGAGGATGAAATCCGCCTTGTTCCACCGGAATGCCTTTGCCTGGATTGAACTGGCAACAGATCATACAGGTACGTACTTTCTGTTTCGCTGCTGCACGTAGGTGCTTGTTAAACCAGATATTCTGTAAACTGTCTAGCATTGCCTTTTCTCCTAAGTGTGCTGGACTATGTGCTGTGTTTATGATCACTTGTACCATAGAGTCTGGGAGGAACCATGTAGCTTTGTTTTAGTCATCCAAATTTGGTCAGTCTGGACCCCTCCTTGCTCAGTCCATTTTTTTATTTCGTCTGGAGTGGCATGTGTCTGTATGTCGAGTACATCTTGTGAAGGATCCCTGACTGTCATGTGTTTTGTCAGTAATGGCACCTCTGTCTTTGTCGTGTCTGTTGGTGTCTGGGCTGTAATTTTAGCTGTTCGGTCTGCCAGGTCATTACCCTGGGAAATGGTGTCTGTAACTTTGGTATGTGCTTTGCATTTCAGGACAGCTATGGCTGTAGGCAGATGTATTGCTTCTAACAGAGCCTGAATGAGTGGACCGTGCTGAATTTTAGCCCCATGAGAGGTTAAGAAACCTCTCTCCCTCCATAACACTCCGAAATCATGAACAACACCGAATGCATACTGTGAATCTGTATAAATGTTCACTTTTAAGTTCTTGGCTCTTTTGCAGGCTTGTGTCAGAGCGATGAGCTCTGCTGCTTGTGCTGACAATGTGTCTATTCTCTGTGTCTCTATGACTTCAGTATCAGTGGTCACGGCATATGCGGCCACTAACTCTCCTGTGCTTGTTCTCATGCATGAACCATCAACATAAAGTGTCAGGTCAGGGTCTGGCAGTGCAATGTCTGTCAGGTCTTGTCTTGGTTTCGTCACTGTATTTATTACTTCCACACAGTCATGTGGTGCAGTGTCTAATGTGTTTGAGGGCAAGAGTGTAGCAGGGTTGAGAATATTGCATCGTCTGATCTCTATGTGTGGCTGAAATAACTTCAGTTCATATCCTGTCAGTCTCGTTACCGTCAAGTGCTGTGTCTGTGTCCTGTTCAAGAGAACTTCCACTGCATGTGGTACCTGTACTGTCAGAGGGTGTCCTAACACTATGGAGTCACTCTGTCTTATAGCTAGGGCTGTTGCTGCAACTGATTTCAGGCACGCAGGCAGAGCCTGGGCCACTGGGTCTAGTGTACTAGAAAAATAAGCGCAAGGCTTGTGTTTTCCTGCTTGATCTTGTGTAAGGACAGATAATGCTGTTCCATCTCGTTCAGTGACAAAAAGCGTAAAAGGTTTGCTGTAACAAGGGGTCGCTAGAACTGGTGCTTGACATAAGGCTCTTTTTAATTCTTCAAATGCCAATGTATGTTCTTGTGTCCAAGGGAGGACAGTCGAAGACGCTGCCTCCTGTGTTGTCAACTGAATGAGTGGTTTGGCTAGATAGGCATACTGGGGAATCCATTGTCTGCAGTATGAAGTGAGGCCAATGAAGGCCCGTACTTCCTTTTGTGTCTTGGGCTGTGAAAGGTTAGCAATTAACTGAATGCGTTCTTGTGTCAGCTGTCTACCCCTCTTGGACAGCAAGTGTCCAAGGTATACCACTTGCTGTGCACAGAATTGCAACTTCGAAGGGGACACTTTGTGCCCCTTGTCTGCCAAAAAGTATAAAACTGTCAGTGATGCATTTTCGTAGTCTGGTTCTGATCGTGCTGTGATTAGGATGTCGTCTACATACTGGAGCAGTGCAGTGTTGACAGGCATATGAATACTGTCTAGTTGTCTTTTTAATGCTTGGCTGTAAATGCTAGGACTTTCTGTAAACCCTTGAGGAGCTCTCGTAAATTTAAAGCTGCGTCCATTTAAACTGAATCCGAAGAGGTACTGACTATCTGGATGAATTGGAACACTAAAGAAGGCATTCTTCAAGTCAATTACAGTAAAGAACATTGCCTCAGACTCAATAGCAGTCAGTAATGAAGATATGTCTGGGACCACTGGGTATTGAGGGACTATACATTTGTTCAATTCTCGAAGGTCAATAACTAGTCTGTAAAGAGGTGGTGCATTAGGGTCTTTTCGTTTAAGAATAGGGATGACAGGTGAATTACATACATTCGAGTCAGTCTCCACTACCACTCCTTGTGCAATGAGCTCGTCAACAATTTTCCGTAAGGCTACTACGGCATCAGGTGGTAACTTGTATTGTCGGATACGTGGTAGTACTACTCCTGTCTTGAGAGTGACACGGTGTGGTGTAATGTGCATGTAACCTACGTCAGTCGGACCTTGTGCCCATAGATGCTGTGGTACATTCTGGAGTCTGTGGTCAAAATCCTTTAACACATAATGTCCCTTAAAATCACGTAAGAACAGTCGTACTCCTTCCGGAGAACAACATATAACTGCTCCTAGTTCTTTCAATGTCTTTATACCAAGCAAGTTTTCTGGACATGACTTAGTAAGTAGCAAGTCTGTGGTACGTGACAATGGACCAACTCCTAGGGAAACTGGTTTCGACACTTCATTAACAATAGGCTTTCCTGAAAATCCCAGGGAAACATTCTGTGAGCCTGAAAGGGGTGCCTCTGGAACCTAGTCATGACTGATGGTAGTTCTGCTCGCCCCTGTGTCAATCAGAAATTTTCTGTCCTTTCCCAATACACGACTATGTACATAGGGACCCTCTTGATCTACAGGCACCTCAATAAGGGGCAAGCCAACTTCCCTCTCTAGGCTGTTTCATGAGAACTGTTGGTATTCTGGATAGTCTGACTGCGTGTACTGATACATTTGTGTCGGGGCAGTAACAGGTGGCGGTGGGGGTGGTAAGGTCGCTACTGTCTGGTTTGTGTTCTGTGGGGTGCTATTCTGCCTAGGAACGTGTGGTCGTTCTTTTGTCTTGCCTGTAGCTATATTGTGTTTCAGGACAGCACAATCTTTTACAAAGTGACCTGGCTGTTTGCAATAATTACAGTTCCCAGTAACAAGTGTCGTGCCCTTTTTGTTCGCAATGGCTGGTACCGTTTGGGTAACCAGCACTTTCATTTTCGTATCTTTCATGCGTCTCTTTTCATGGTCCTGTTCCTCTCTAATTCTGTTCTGGTGATATTGTAACATTTGCAACATTTGCGAAGGACTATTTGCTTGCCAAGTACTCTCAACCTTCTGTACTCTATTCTTGATCTGGGGTAAGGAATTCTCTACTAATTTGCTCACGAAAAGATGAGGATATGACTCGCTACTGGGCTTAAGGCCACTATTAATAGAAAAACATTTCTCGAATCTAGAATAGAAATCACTCGTGTCCTCGTCTTGTTTCTGTTTACAGGCTGAAATAGCATCCCAGTCTTCCTTTTTAGTAATCAATAGTCTCGGCAAAACCTGTATCAGGAGTTCAGGTAGTTCTTTATCTTTTTCCCCAAGACCAACACCCGGGTGCCGGCCTTTATCCTCTGTTTCCAATGCTGCCCAACTTATCTTTTTCTCCCCCACCTCCCAGTCTTTTTCCTTAAGTTTTTCGTAAATACCAGCAGGCAACAGTACTTTCAATAATTTTATAATATCAGCGTACGTGTAATCTCCGATGCGGAGAATGTCTTTTAATTCTCGGTGAAACCCCCCCGGGTCTTTATCATGGCAGAGCAACATCTTTTTCATTTCCAGTATTTCTATTTTCGTCAAGGGTGTGTAAACATACACTCGTTGAAGCTCACCGCTTCATTTTTGATGGGATGCACCTCTCGTAGGGGATTCTGTCTGTCTATGTACAAGCTCTTTCTGTCGTGGTGTGGGGCAGGAAGCATACATGTGGTCAGGGAGGTCAAGTACTTATGTCGTTGATCCAGAATGACATTAATTAAATCAGTACCTAGGCCTGTCCATCTATCTAGAAATATATCGTCCAGTAATTTATACAATATTGATTCTCGTATAACGTGATCAAATGTTGAACCATGTAAATACCAGCCAAACGCTGTTCGTTCGGCGGAAGGCTCAAAAAAGTCTGGGCCACTATATCACTGCTATACATGTTAGAATTAGACACCCATTGGACGGCTGACAGGACCAATTCCTGTTCGTGTGCAGTGTGGGGTCTCTCGCTCTCTACCCGTCGTTTCAGAGCTTTTTCGGTAGCTTGGAATAGATTTTCAAGGGAAAATCTTTCTTTTATAGCATGTCCCTGTTTACGGTAGTCGAGACACTTGGGCCTGTCAAACTGTCGTGCTTTGCCTACGTAATTCATTTTGTCCTTTTCCTCGTTTTCTGGGTCAACATCTTCCGATGATGACTCATACTGCCCGTACTCTTCCTTGTGTATTTCTACGATCGCCTTTCGTATTTTCCTGTACATATTTTCTGTCTGCCCCTGTTTATCATGCCGACCGGCAGCTATGTTATCACTCCACTCCATCAGTCCTTTCTTTACCTCCTTGTCTGGTTGGTCTTGTTCCCTGATCAGACAGTTAATCAAAAAACGTAAAATGAAGTTCTTAACCTCCACCTTTCTTTGTTCCATGGCCTCTTCTATACTCTCGGGTCCCTCCCCCGTTCTAACGAAATGGTATATTTTATCTAGGTGTTCCTTCATGCCTGGTAATGTGATCAAATAGTCGGTGGCGTGTCTTAATCTTAGTGAACACACGAGCATTGCACCTTCTCCTGGTACTGGATCGTATATACAACGTGGGATCGTTACACCTACATACTTAAATGGTGTTGATGTCAGTTGTGGCGTACGTGGTGGCCCTAGCCCTAACGGTGTTCGTGTCGCTGGCGGAGTTCGTGGCGTTTGCGGTGGCCCCATCGGTGTTCGTGGCATTGGCGGTGACCCCCCTCCCACAGCCCCGGGCCCTACGTCGTCTTTCACGATCTGCTGGAGCGGAAGCTGTTGGAGCTGAGCCGCTGGTGGGGGCGGAGGGAACTCTGCGTTCACATAGTCTGGTGCGGGCTCCTCTAGATAGGAGGAAATAAAAGCCTCAGCTGCTGTCGGCTTCGCTCTACGTACTCTAAAGGGTACTGGTGGTGGTGGCAACTTACTGGGTACTTCTGAGGGGGTCGCTTTAGCTAGTTCTTCTGAGAGGACGGGATAAATACCAGCAACGAGGGCATTTCTTTCTCTTTCAGCCTGTTCTGCCTTGACCCGTTCCCCCTCCTCCCGCAATTCTTTTTCCTTGGCTTTTTCCGCTGCTTGTTTACTTCTCTCTGCTTGGTGGAATTCTTTCTCTGCCCTCCTATGTGACTCTTTACACCATAACTCAATGGCATCTTTCTGAGACGGTCTTACTTTCCTTTTCCACAGCGCTTCCTCTACTTTCATAATGCATTCAGAATCCCATGTTCCTGAAGCAGGCCATCTGTACTTCTCCTCTAAATCCTTCGTGTAATCTACCCATAAGTCTAAAAACAATATGGCATCTAGCCCATGTTTGTTGTACATGAAATGTCCAGGTGTGTCTCTAGGCGGGACGGGAACTGACTCTTCGAGTATCCCTTTCCTGGTCCCTATCTGACGTAATTTCGAAAACAGTGGCATGTTGGAACTGTCTTAACGGTAAACACAATATACACCAAAATAGACTGACTGAAACAACCATTCACACTACAACACTAAAACACTAAAACAGATACAGTTTGACTGATGCATGGGGAAAAACATGAACTGGAAAACAGTTAACTTTATGCACTGAAATACAGTACAGTCATACCGGTCTCATAAAGAAACACGTCTTTACCGTGCCCACCGAGATGGACACGTCTTTACCGTGCCTGTGTGAACAGACAAGTCTTTACCGAGTTCAAATAAATGAACCCGTCTTGGACTTTATGCGTTCCCTATAACGGTACTCACCGGGAAGCAGAACTTGAAGGCCTCGGAAACTTGGTACTGCGTGAACTCGATACTGCGATACTGCGGTGCTGCGCATGCGCCTCGGAACAGGTGGGCCTCTGGAAACCTCGGACCTTGCTCTCTCACGGCTTGGGCTCTGGTCGGGATGATCCGCAATCCTCACCGCCTCGTGTGGATGCCTGGTCGCAGTCCGTCCTCCTCGTGGGCCTGAGGGAGTAAGCAGGAAGACCCGCTGGCGTGTACACTTTGAAGTCCGTCACGGCTGAAAAAGGGGGCAAGGGCTGGACCTACATCACCGGCGTGTGGGGAAGGGGACTAGTGCCTATTCGGGCGCCAGATTATGTGGTAAATAAAATATTACCCTGTCTGAATTTCTATACTTAAACAATGGGTCATGCATATAATGAGAGGCAGAGTCCGTGATGTCCGATTCAAAAGGGCTTTATTTCAGTAACTCGAGTTAAGGGAGAATCGGGTTCCATCACCACTAAGGCTCAGGAAGGGTCTTCTAAACTTTATTCACAGAGTACAATATTTATACATTTAAACATACATTACATTGCATAGAGAAGCGCTCCGCTCCAGGCAGAGAAAGAGAGAGATAAGAGCATATGGGCGTGCAAGAGGCGTGTAAGAAGGCGTACACGTGGGCGTTCACTTGAGGAGTCATAGGTGAGTCATAGATGGGTGGATTCATGGAGGGGGTCTGCATGGTCAGTTGGAACCTTTACCCTACTTGTGTGCGTAACTTGGTCATGACGTGCAATTAACGTGTAACTGGGGGAAGCTGGGGGGAGCTGACTTTCGATCTAGTAGAGAAGCCTTCAGTGTCAGGACGACCTGTACGTCTAGTATTATCTGATATCTTGGGTTAGGAGGATGTATTATCTGAAGTAAAGGTCGCTCGAGCAAAGGTTGCTCATCACCAAGAGCCAGTGTGTGCATATATTTCTTCGTGCATTGAGTGGGGGCCATGGGCTTTCTATGGATGCGAGCTCTGCAAATCACTTAAACGGAGACAGAAAGGCTGGGCTCTATCTCTGCAGACGGGGTTCTGTTTACCTTCTTCACTAAGCAGGAATGTGATTCTGTGGAGCAAGTAGATAACTGTGTGCAAAATACTGTCTTGGCAGGCCGGGCTGGGCCAGAAGTATGCGAAAGGTCAGGGATACGTAGCTGAGCTGCAGCTTTCAGAGTGTCTGGCGGCAAGAAACCTGAGGCTCAGGCTGAGCCACAAAACGGGTTCATCTCGACTTTTATTAAACGTGCACCATGCAAATACATTGGCAACATAGGCCACATAGGCCTCATTGCATAATTAACGTTTCTTTCATGGAGGGCTTGGTAACTGACATTCTAATGTGGGACGGAAATACAGGGGCATTATTATTACAGGCATGAGAGGGGAAAATACATGGGTGACATGCACATGCACTAAACGTGGGGTACACGCAGGGGACACATTGGCCACATAAAATTTCTATTTCCTCAGTGGAGCTGTGAGGCTCGTCTACATAAAGAGACCACCAGTCGCTTATAGACCTGGAGGCACTTTTGCAATCGAGAGCGTGTGATCAGCGGAAATGCTCTACGTTCATTTATAAAGGACGATGTTGGTGGGTTCTACTTTTAACAGGAATGGCCATGTTTAACTTGCAGAATGTGACGTTTTGTGCAATACAATTGTGCTACTTGTTTATTTATTAGACAGCTCTGTTATAGGTAAAGGATGTGGCTTTATGTCCAGAGCTGCCAGCTTTGAATCGGGGGAACCAGGTTCCAGTCCAGGCATAGCTCAATTTACTGAGATTTCGGGTATCTCCTCATACCTTAATGAAAAAGATATCTGACTGTGTAAAGTAGGTGATGCTCGCATAAAGCATTCCAATACCACTGGGCAGAGCTTGCGTTTCATAAATCTGTACCATAGGTGATTGTATCCCAAGCTTTAAGTGGGATTAAAATCAATCATTTACAATGCAACGGTTTCGCCTTTGCAAAAGTTAGAGCTATTGGCATTGTAAATGACAACATTTTTATTTATGTGTTGGTTTTGAAAACAGATAAATAAATGGCATTGTCATTTACATTGCCAACAGCTTAATCTCTCGCAAATGTAAGACCTATTGTACCCTACTAGACGAGCTCAGCAGACCGCAATTACTACCACACACACACACACCCAGAGCCAGCCACACACACACCCAGAGCCACACACTCACACACCCAGAGCCACACACACCCAGAGCCACACACACACACACACACCCAAAGCCACACACACACACACCCAAAGCCACACACACGCACACACCCAAAGCCACACACACACACACACACACACCCAAAGCCACACACACACACCCACACACCCAGAGCCACACACACACACACCCACACACCCAGAGCCACACACACCCACACACACCCAGAGCCACACACACCCAGAGCCACACACACCCAGAGCCACACACACCCAGAGCCACACACACCCACACGCCCAGAGCCCCACACACCCACACCCAGAGCAAGAGCCACACACACCCACACACCCAGAGCCCCACACACCCACACACCTAGGAGAGCCACACCCACACACCTAGGAGAGTAAGCACAGTGAGGGGGCAGGGAAGCAAGCAAGCACAGCCAGGGGGCAGGGAAGCAAGCACAGCTAGGGGGCAGGGAAGCTAGCACAGCCAGGGGGCAGGGAAGCAAGCACAGCTAGGGAGCAGGCGCAGCAAAGGTCAGGCAGGGCAAGCTTCCAACACAAACAGATGATGCTAGCTGGGCTTGCTTGTCACCGGGAACAACAAGTACAGCTGTCAGTAGACAAATCTTGATACAAATATGTCAAAGAAATGATGGGGGTGGCTCAGGCTGTGACTAACGACGAGGGACATCAGAGCATCGTGAAAGACACATGCAGGTTGACAACATCTGAAAACACGAGAGAGAGGAGAGAGAGAGCGAGAGTAGTGAGTGCGTGCGTGAGAGAAGAGAAGAGAGTGCGTGCGTGAGAGAGAGATTTTGTTGCAGGAAGAGTCGATGTTATTTGCCTCATATTTACATAGCCGAAGGTGATCCTAAGAGGTGCAACAAAATGAACACATACAATGGAGCTTGGTGGGGAGACAGCCAATGCAGCATATGGATGGGGAGCGGCGATGCACTGACTACCCCCACCCCCACGCCACCCCTCACCAACCACACCCATACCGAATCTGCAGACAGCACCTGCTGCTGCGCCCTCTTTGTCTCGCTCCAAAAATACCCACAGGGCACTGACAGCAGAGGAGGCCGCTTCCTGCGCGCAAAAAGAAGTTCAGCATCAGCACAGGCAGTCGGCAGCAGCGCAAGCCTCGCACACGTGTACATCATGGCGCGGCACCTGAGCGGACTCTAGCGGGCGCGCGACACACAATCAATGCGCACTGTGCAACAGTGCGAGCTTCTATTACATAGCGGAGACACCTATTGCAAGCTTCCGCACATCGCAGATGATGAAAAGTGCACAAAATGCCAGGCAAGAGGTCACAGGTACAACGCAGAAGAACAGCAGTGCAAGCTTCTTTCTTTCACTCCCACACACACACTCAACGGGCACCGGCAATGCAGGTAGAATAGACACGTCCATTCAAACCAGGACCGGCTGGGCAAAGGCTGCAATGATGTAAGCATCTGCCGTGCACAGGTACCACCCAAAGCAAACTTCACTTCTCATAAGCACAGAAGTGCACCCAATGCCACGCGCAAATACACACTGCACAAGCACCCTACTGTGTACGGGGGCACCAACCAGTGCAAGCTCCCATTCCTCGCAGACAGCAGCGGTGCAAGACACACTTAAGCACACCAACCTGAACAGCAACAGCATGTCCGTCAAACTCTACGGGATATTTGTTCAATACGCATTATGTTCCACTATAGGTTCCACTGTGTAAAGCATCATGATCATAACACCCCAGGAAGTCACCTTGGCTCGGAGCAGGCCCCGCCCCCTGGTATATCTTGCTGGAATTGATAACTCTGCCCCAGAACCCAGCAACTAAGGAGTTAACCATTTGTGATCTTCTCTGGTTTAACCCCGAGGGACCCGATCATCCCTTTACTGCTGGTTGCACGTGCAAGCTTTGTGCTTGAGTACTGAGCAGAGTGGGACTACTCATTACACACAGGGGTGAGCACTACACTCACTGCCGGAGCGTGGCAGACACAGGCCACGGTCACTCGCCGTCAAAAGTCACACACTCGCATCTGGACCCCAGCAGCAACGCGTGTTCCCTACTGAACTCTAAGCAAAGCAGACATCATAGCATTCTCCACCCCGCGCCCCCCTGTTTAGTCATCTTCCAAACACGAGATAAGGAATGCAGGGTTCAGAGGAGGAGGAGGCAGGGTGCAGCAGGAGGGGTAAAGGAAGGAGGAGGAAGTACAGCTGAGCAAAGAGAGGCGGACAAGGATTAAGTAAGGGGGGGGGGGTCGGAGAATGACGTGGTGCAGGGCTAGGGGGCATGCTGCACAAATCAGACTGTTCTCTGCCACCAGGTAATCCCAGTTGTCACCTGATGGTTTCTCCTTGGAGGGGGGCAGCCGGCACGAGCGTCAGCGAGGACCCCTGCTCGGGGGTCTAAGCCTCTCTCTGCACCCTCAATACCCACTTGTGAGCCGAGCCAGGGGGCCCTAGACTGTGCCAGCCCAGAGCCCGGGCATCACTTCCACCCTCCCCGGTCAGGACAGATGGAGGAGTACGGTCCGCAGTCCCCAGAGGAAGAGACTCCCGGGGAAGAGTCCAGTCATTTCTTGGGCCCTGGAGCCTCACGGCCGGCGTCAGGCATTCCTCCAGCCCGGGTGTCACAGTCAGCCTATGCTCAGCACAGCTCCCAGAGTCCATACTTCAGTGAGCTCGTTGTTGGGTGCAGTTATCTCTTCATCCCTGCCTGGAGCCGGCTAAGCTCTCCCGGGTCGGCTCTCGCCGTCTCCCAGTCCTGGGCGAGGCTCCTGAGCTGCTGGGCCCTTCCCAGGCCAGCACTTCTCGTCAGAACGGCTTCCAGCGGCTCTGGACTCTGCTGTCTTGTAAGTCTCGAGCTGTGTGGAAGGGGGAGGGGCGGGGGGGCAGGGAGCAGGAATGCCTTCCATTCAGCGCAAGGTTAATCAGGCGGGCTGGCCCATACTTGCACAGCTAAACTCCCGAGCAGGCGATGAATGTGGATGTCTGTCTGTGCCCCCGCCTCCCGCTGCCTTCGAGTGACACCTACTACACACAGCAGTGCAAGCTCTGCCGGGAATAGTGATAGCCCAGAAAAAAAGCGCGTCACGAAAACAAACAAAACAAGCTCAGTGAATTTCAACAAAAACTTAAACAAGATGGCACAACGGAGCTTCTCAAGTAATCTACTGCCCGGACGCCATCTTCAAAGAAATGAGCAAAACAAACCTTGTAAAAAAAAAAAAATAAAAAAAAAAAATTAACATCCACCCACCGCCACATGACGTTCTAAAAGGGGCGGAATGAGTAAAAATTTACGGAATGCCCACGAATCTGCTCCGACAATTACGGACAGATCTCTCTTCCAATGGCTAGCCTCCATTTATGGAGGTAGCCAATGGAAGAGAGAGGCGGGACAAAGCCCCGTACTGGTAAACATAAGATTTCGGCTGCGCAGTGGACACCAGGCGAAACCTAAAAACAATAGGGGAAACAAGCAGCGGCAAAGGAAGGACAGCAGCAATGCTGGGAGGGAGAGAGTGCGAGCGAAGAAGGAACAAGCAGCGAAGCCGTAAGCAAGGAGAAGCAACAACAAGCACCAGCCTCTGCAACGAAAGGATGCACTAGCGTGAGTGCCTGCTTTGGCCCTAGGGGGACAGGTGGGGCACGTTGTCCCGGGGAGACTGGCGAGTGCCGTGCCAGATCTAGATTCATTAGGTCTCCACCGAGTTCAGCACAGTGTGCCGAGCCCATTGCACTCAGGCAGTGCTGTCACTTTAAAGCAAGGGTGTAGTTTTTGTTTTTATTTTCTCGTTCGTGGCTTGAGACACTAAAAAGAAGTTCCACCAAAGCAGATGAACACAGTACTTTGCCGATGAGAAACTGATAAGAGAAACACACATGGAAGAACAGGAAATAGTATGCCTACAACAAATAGAAATGATGAAAAGAAAAGTGACAAGGACCAGTAAGAAGGGAGGGCAGGATGCAAGTCAATTTTAAGATATATTTAATTCAATAGATTTCACAAGCACTGTGCAGGTGAAACCTAAAAAGTGTTTCTGGTTCATCAGACCTGTTTTACTGTTTTTTTCTTGGATCATTTTATTTTTGCTCAGAGAGTGATGTATGAATTCAGATATTTAGCGTGCCCAATTCATTAGTGCAGGTACGAGGATATAAACTTTTGTAATGACCTAGCTAAACTCTGCAGCAACTCTAGCAGTTATGATTTTTTTCCTGCATCTATAGGAAAGTGCTGATGATGACAAGTTAGGCTGGTCAACAGCATGAATTGAAAGGATTATGGTGGTAGCTCCTGTGAGGCACTTCCAACTGTTTATACAATATTTTTTACCATACATTTTCAGATAGTTTGTCACCGTTTGACACTACAAATGCATATTACCATTTTTTTGGCTGCATCATAGCCCAGTTAATGAATATCCCCTAATACTTGGACTCGGTCCCTCATGGTGAAAGGTCTTTAAGTACCTGTATGGTGCATTTATAAGTTGCGTGGGGTGTTAGGTTCTTTTTGCTGTGAATTGTCTTTAAGTGGAGGCTACCCCCATTGGTCTCCATTTCCATCTATAGCTCCTGTGTTTAGTTTCACAAATGAAACCGTTGAAGTGTTCAGGATCTGGACATCGGCAAGAAGCAGAGGTAAAAGAAGATGAGATGACCAGGGCAATCTGTCCCAGTGTGAGCACTGTGGGGTGATACACACCTTATCACATCATGTCCTGCACAAGGCAAGATAGTCTGAAACTGCGGTAGATTAAATCACTTTGCAAAAGTATGCAGAGGAAGCAAGGAATAGGAGACTAGCCCAAAGAAGACAATTTCTTCCTAGGGGCGGGTACAGGCCAGTGCTCAGGATCAAGAGTGGTCACCATTACAGCCCAACCATCAGGCGAATGACAACCAGGATGAAAAAGAAACAATCTTCTTCACAGCCCTGATGGATAGAACATCCACAATGCAGATGAATGCAGCCAAAATGCAAAAATACAAGGGTTGATCTTTCATGCTGTCATTGACTCAAGAGTGTCAAATATTATTGTAGACAAACTGCAACACCGCCAACTTAAACTGAGGTTTGCCTCCACCAGAACAAGCACATATGCATAAAAAGGCACTGCCCCTCTGTCACTTGCAGGGACATTCAATGTAACCACTTCTTATGACAGAAGGTCTGCAAAATAATTTTTCATAACAGAATTTCACCAGGAGGCTTCTGACAAGTTCAATCGTCAGTGTTCTCTGATGGTCAGCACATCCAAACACAAGGTGCCTGGTATGGTGATAATCTGCAAATATATTATATTGCCCAACAAAACCATCAAAAGGGAGCGCAATCTGATCTTGATGGCACACTGTCAAACCAGAAAGCAGTCAGCAACTTTTCACAATTACACCTAAATTCAGGGCTCCATCAACTGAAACAAGAGGAGGTGAGCCGACACATCCTGCTCATCCTGTACAGGCCTCAGGCATTACAAGCGGCTCAAATTCAATGTATTTTAAGCCAATGACTTTTTTTTAAAGGTAATTTGTGAAGCTGAATCAGATCTAGCTGGGGTCATGAACATCATCAAAGGTATTTTCATCTTCAGCAGCTCACCATCGCCTACACACTGCCTTGAACAGTAAAGCAGAATGTGACCTAAAACTGCATCACAAAAAAGTGAATTTCTCTTAGGATAAAATTAGTCTCTTTGGCTACGTATTTTTATATATGACAAAGGGCAACGGCAGTCTGAATGGATCAACTCCCCAGGAGGTCATAGAACTCCATGATTTCTTGGCCATGACCAGCTACTGTGGCAATTTAATTCCTGATGAGCAACAATCTCTACTTTGCCAACCTCGTCAAAATAAAAACAGCATGGCAATAGTCTAATAAACATGAAAGTATTCCAGAAAACCAAATAAGCTATATCGTCTGACACAGTGATGACTTACTTCAATCCAACAAAATGCACCTAATTGGCTTTGGAGCTGCACGGTTAGGAGAACATTCTCATGACAACTGGGCTCAACAAATGTTGCAAGTGGAATACTACTGGATGTTGAGAAGAAGTATTTGCAAATTGAGCGTGAAACACTTTCATTTGTATCTATATTGCTGCATGTTCTCGGTAATTACAGGCCACAAGCCCCATATAGCTCTAATCACAGGCACAGAACCACACCTGCAGTCTCCCATTAATATAGTTGTGAAAGCAGAAAAACTCAGCAATGTACAGGCCTGACAGCAATAATCCACTGCCTACTTGTCATGTTATCTCAACACATCAGACAGGATTACTCCCATCCACTCTCAAGATACCAGACAACATATAGCTAACATATAGCCTTTGATACCCAAACTGCATATCTGAAGGAAATGTCAACATAAGAAATTGCAGAATGAACCGCAGAAGAGGACTGCTTATATTTAGTGACAGACACAATGAAATGCAAATCTTGGAAATAAAATCTGGGACACAAGAAACATAACAACAAAACAAAAGGTATGTTAACATCATTGTGGAGAGTTGGCTACCAGCTGTGTGTCACAAAAGATAGCATAATTATGCAAGGGAACAAGATCATGATCCCGAAAATCCTGCTGAACGAAGTTGTTTATTTGTCCTGTCACGGTAAAGCTAAGAAAAAACAAAGACTGTGACAAGTGATGTTCTCTGGCATGGACTGTCTAGTCGAAGAAATAGCCCAAAAATGTCAAGTTCTTGATAACTAACAGTTTCTTATCAGTCGGTGTAGTTTTGCAGCTTGAAGATCTTTCTGGATTTACTATGCTGTGTATTGTTCCGCAGTCTAGTGGTTGGATCTGGAATCGTAGTCTTTTCTCTCTTTTTTTATAGCCCAGGTGGGTGTTGACGTCCCACCTTTTGGTGTCCTTCCTGTGATGTCGGCACGCTTCCTGCGGAAGCTCCCACCATTGGGCGCCATCTTCGGATTCTTTTTCCTTGTTTTTGTGTTATGTTCGTGAATCCTTTCACAATGTTTTCAAGTTCTTCCTTAAAGTAAATGAATTTCCACTTTGTCTCTTAAGGTGTCTGTTTGTATATTGCCCTTGTATTTCCACCTTCTTCTCCTGCCTCATCTTTCTGGAGGAGGTGGGTGGGTGGGTTCGCTAGTGAATCCAGAAATATCTTCAAGCTGCAAAACTACACCGACAGGTAAGAAACTTCGTTTTGCAGCGTGAATCTTTCTGGATTCACTATGCTGTGCATAGACTTTGTAGCGGGTTGTTATGTTTGTGGCAGCTGGGTGGAAGATGAGCGTTGGTTGTTGAATATATGTTGAAGCACTTTCTGTCCTACTTGTGCTTCTTTGTTCATTTGTATATCCACGCTGTAGTGCTTAGTGAACGTGTGCACAGAAGCCCATGTTGCCGCCAGGCATATGTCTTGAATGGGTGTGTTAGCCAGGAAGGCTACTGTTGCTCCCTTTTTCCTGGTAGAGTGGGCTTGTGCCCCCTCTGTTAGTTCTTGACCTGCCTGTTTGTGGCAGAATTGTATCGTTTGTGCGATCCATCGTGCGACTGCTTTGTTTTCCTGTGCTCTTTAGTTCTTTTCATGTAATGCATTACTGCCCTTCTAGCGTCCAGAGTGTGCAGTGCCCTCTCTGCGCTTGTGGACGGTTTCTGAAAGAAGCTTGGTATCTGTATTGTCTGGTTCATGTGAAACCTTGACACCACCTTTGGCATAAAGTGTGGGTCCATTCTCATCACCACCCTGTCATTGTGTATTTGGATGTAAGGTTCTTGTAGCGTTAGTGCTTGCAGTTCACTTACTCTGCGTAGCGAGGTGATTGCCACTAGAAAGGCTGTCTTCATCGTGAGCATTTGTAGTGAGGCCTTATAGATGGGTTCAAAATGCGCCTTCATAAGCTTTGTTAGGACTCAATTATGGTTCTATGTCAGTGGCGGCATCCTTTTTGGAGGTGCGATCTTTTCAGCCCCTTCCAGGAATCTTTTTACTACTTGTGATGTAAAGAAGCTCTTCCTGTCTCTCCTCTTGTATAGGCTACTATCGCTGCTAGGTGTACTCTCAGCGAGGTAGAACTTAGGTTTGATTTTAGCAGGTGTGTTAAATATTTTAACACCGTTGATTCCCTTGTCATCTTCTTGTGTAGTTTTTCCTTGATGCACCATTGTGTGAATCTCTTCCATTTTGCCACATAGCAACTCCGTGTGGAAGGTCTCCTTGCAAGTGTGCTCTCCGGCAGTTTCAGGTGTGTAAACTCTATGTCTTCAGGAGATAGCAGCTAGGCAGAGGCTCTCTGGCTCTGGGTGGAGTACCTCTCAGTTTTGCATGGAGAGTAAGTCCTTCCTTTTCCCGAACTTGTGAGGTGGTCCCTGCACCATCTCCACTATTTGTGAGAACCAGGACTGCTTGGCCCACTGTGGTGCCACCAAAATCAGCAGTTTCTTTTCCAGTTCTATGCAGTATCCAAACTGTATGATGTTCAGTATCCATTTGTCTGTTATTATTTTCTTCCATTCCTGGAAGAAATGTTTTAGTCTGCCTCCTACTGGTGTTAAATGTTCGTTGATCTTTAGTCCGTGTAACCCTTTTTTTACTTTGTTGTGCCCCTCCCATAGAGGTGTCTTGTGGGTGGGCATGCTTGGTGGTGCGGAGTCACTTTGAGGTGGGTTGCTGGCCCCCTCTTTTTGTTTGCCCTGGTCCATTCGCCCTCCCGCGAAAGGACTGGCCCGAGGCTGGTATTGCCAGGTTTGTTTTTGCTGGACCTGCTGTGCTTGATTGTCGCCCTGCTAGTTCTGCTGGAATGTCTGATGTGACGTTCCGGGCTGGTTTCCCCCTCTTCCGTTTGGCCTTCGTGTCGGAGTGCCTCTTCTCATTCCTCTGAAATGTAAGGCCCCCATGGACCTTGCAGTTTCATTTGCTTTTTTGAGTTGGGTAAGTTTCTCATCCACTGGTGCTCCGAACAGGGTTTCTCCATTGAAGGGGGTGTTCAGAATGTTATTCTGTACTTCCGGATTGAAGCCGGAGATCCTCAACCAGGCATGGCTTCTTTCTGTGGCCCGATCATCATGAGCCTGCTGGATGTGTCTGCCGCATCCAGGGCTGATTTCAGGCATGAGTTTGCTATATTTTTGCCTTTCTCCTCCAGATGTGTTGCTCTCTGTTGGTATTGCTCAGGGGGGTGTTTGAGCAGCTGTCCGACCTCATCCTAATGCTCTGTTGAGTAGGGCATTAGAGTTGGCAATGAGCCAGTGTACTGCTGTATTCCTCTCTATTTTTCTTCCAGTGAGGTCTATCCTCTTACTTTCTTTGTCTGGTGGTGGGCCTGAGTTTGTGGAAACGTTGGCCCTTTTCCTGGCTGTTGCTGCAATGATGGAGTCAGCCGTAACGGATCCCTGGATGTAGGGAGGCTCCTTAGAGGAGTGTTTGTATTTCTTCTCTGCCCTAGGTCTGACAGACCTGCAGCTTGCTGGTTTCTTGAATGCCTCTCTCCCCTAGTCCAGTACACTTTGTAGCATGGGGAGGAATGGACTCCTGGTTTGAGTGGGGAGCAGGGTCTCTAAGAGGAAGCAGGCTTTTGGTTTTTCTTCCTCCACTTTCACTCCATAAGCTGTTGCTGCGTTCCTGATGACCATGTTGTAGATACCAATGTCATCTGGCCTCGAAGGATACTTCTCCATGGCATCTTCTGGGCTTACGGCGTCGAGGTCCTGCCAATACAGGTCCTGTGCCACCGAGGATGCCGATCCCAAATTGTGTGCTGGTCTTCCTCGCCTTCTTCGTCATAGTATAGGCCGTCTTCCTCTTGGTGTTCTTGGGGCTTGGGAGTTTTCGGCAGCTCTCGGGCATCGAACTCCTCTTTGTCCTCGACGATCGTCGTCGCCGGCTTCGGGATGGTGAACCTTTTCATCCGCTCGTCAAAATATCTTTTCCTTTGCAGGATGTTATCCATTTCGGCCTCGAGCCTGCTCTTTTTCCTTTCCATCTCGGCGGCCTGATCGGCATCGAGTGATTCGGACGATCTCTTTGACGTAGACGTTGAAGTAGTCTTCGGGTCATTTTCTTTTGCCGTTGAGCGTGCCTTTTCGGGGATGTGTTTCAATGACCTAGGATTTTCTTGTGTTTTCGCCGTCTGGGAGCCCTTTTCGAAGGATCCGCTGGGCTGTTTGTCCCTGGATGCAGCTGCGGCCGTCGAAATTTTCGGCGCCAGTGCTTCTTTCGTGGACTTAGACTCTGTTTTTCGAGAGTCTGACTCAGGCTTTCGAAAGTCTGTCGGGGTTTTAGGGGTCGATGTCTCTCCTACCTCTTTTTATGTTTTCGTATCGGTCTCTACAACCGTGTAGTCATCTGCTTCCTCAGCGATGTTGTCCTCTTCCTCACTAGATAGGCCCAAGTCCCGAAGCGACGGAGGTTGACCTTGGCCTTGCATGTTGTAGTTGTCTCTCCTCTGTCTCTCTCTAACCCGGATAGTCTTCGGGGTGAAGACAGAGCAGGCATTGCAATCCTTGCTCCCGTGGTCGACCGGCAGGCAGAGGTTGCAAACCAGGTGCTGGTCCTTTTGTGCGTATTTGTGGTGGCAATTGCGGCAGAATTTGAACAAAGTTTTGTCCATTCCTGCGCTCAGGGGGCCCCCTGTGTGCGCATTCTCCGTTGGACGTCGAATTCTTCGATGTTCTCCTTCTTCGTCGTCCCGGCTCAATGGTCTTGTTTCTGGATGTATTCGCCAATCGTTTTCGGTAGATTTCAGTCTTTTCCTTGTTTTTTTCTCTCAAAACTCTGGAACCTCTCGTTGACGATCCAGACCCAAGAGCAGAAAAAATAATCTGAAGATGGCGCCTAAAGACGGAAGCTTCCGCAGGAAGCGTGCAGACGTCACAGGAAGGACACCAAAAGGTGGGACGTCGACGCCCACCTGGGCTATGAGAAAAAAAAAGAGAAAAGACGACTATTTCGAACCCAACCACTAGACCGCAGAACAATGCACAGCATAGTAAATCCAGAAAGATTCACGCTGCAAAACCAGTATTTGCTTGTGATGTTTAGCACCTATTCCAAATGATCAGTAGCCAATACAGTACAGACCACTGCTTTTGAATATGTGAAACTCAAATAAAAAAATAAATACTAACCGCACATAGTTTGCCCATCACAACAGACAGTGGTCCACTGTTTTAAGGCTGTAGGTTCAGACATATTTGAGCGAAGGGAAATAAAAATACCAGAAGACCAAATGCAAGCTCGCTTGAAGACAGTGGAAAGGTAAAAAAGATAAAGTTCTGAGGATATGCACTGAACAAGCTCACAGCCTAAAATGGGCATGCCCAAATTTTCTGAGAATTTATAGGAACAACCCACTATCCAGAACAAAATAACGCTGGCAACTTTTCATTGGACAGGGCTATTAAGGACACAATTTAAGGAGCTCAACAATGGAAGCCCTTGATGCCCAAGACACAGAATGCGATTGACAGGAAAACAATGACAGGCCCAGTGGCCATAAAGAGCAAGGCCTACGGAGATGGAAATAAGTAACCATGTTCAGATCACAAATCACTTTCATGAAGGAAAGTTGAACACCCATATGAATGTGGTTCATATGAGATTTTAAAAGGACTATGATCGCAGCTTCCTGTGGGTGTTACAGCACAGCCCATGACGTGTCCATGTACAAAAGGCGAAGATATGCAAAAGATGCCTTGAATCACTTGAAGAATAATTAGGAATTATAGCATCAGGATGACATCTGTGATTGGAAAACAGGAAAGCCAGAAACTGGAATGCAGGACACCACTAAATAGGGGAGGGGGTGGGTCTTATGCAAGAATGTTACTTGAAAGCAGAGAAGACTGCAGAGAACAGAGAGAAGGAGTCACCAATAAGCCCAAGACCTCAGCCTCAAGAATCACAAAGATTAAAAGATTAGCTCCACTAAATGTAGTAATAATCCGACTGAGTGATTGCTGACCCTGTTGCTCATTTTCTACTAGTTGTTAAAAGAATGTTGTGTGCCACCCGACACCCTACTTTACACATAACAAGCATTCACAACATCCTGAAACTGGACAAGGGAATGACATAAATAAAAGGGGTTTGGGCATGCAGTCCTATTCCTGAGAAAGCATGCTCTGATGGATCATCATCCTAGATGCGGGCTGCATACATCTCTAAAGCAGCCATGCTAAGGTGAAAAAGTTCTTACAGGACAGAGAGAAGATGGAACAGAACAGGGGGCTAGTGGACGATAGAAGACCAAGGTAAGACTAGTGATGGAGGCAGCAAAAGAGAATGGACAGTAGGAAGACAGGAAGAGCAGAAAAGGTCAAAGTCTAAAATGAGCTAGCTCTTTTAAACAAGCATTTGCAATGCAATAGGTCTCGCCTTTGGGATCGCATAAGATTTTAGCTATGACGCACATTATCCTGGAAATTCCTTGAGGTTGTAAAACAAAGGATAAAGAGAAACATCTTTTTGACTAGGGAAGGTTTCCATTACAGATCAGGGTACCCAATGTTTGCAGCATAAGATCCAAGACGAGGTATGTCTCTATTGATCAGTGATAGTCCAAATTATAAACACACATTTGCTTACACATTCAGGATAGTGGTAATGGGATTAATTCCCATCATCATCAGTTCTAATTTGATAAATTCAATAAAATGTGTTACGTGTTTCCCTGAAAATTCTGCATGTGTACGTAACTAGAATCAAATGTCAAAATGCATAGCACCCACTCTTCACAGTTTTGTAACTGGGAACTGCTTCTGGTGGTTCCTGTGAAAGGAAAAACTTTAGAACGCTTGTTCACATACACTAGTTCTTATACTAGTCCCTAGCGTTGCTGCTGTGGTCTGCAAAACATATGGATTGCTACACTGAAAGCCACACCCTCAAAATAAGTAGCAGGAAAGGCGCAATAAATTAATCCAGTCTGGACAATGCTTTCAAATTCGTTCGCACTAGTCCAACTGACAGTTTTTGGGAACACCTGTATATGGGAAGCATACACTACAAAAGAGCAAGACATCTCTAGCTGCTGCATAAACATAGAAAGGGAAACTAGAATCTGGACATACACTGCATGCCAGATGCTAAGATGTCAAGTGAGAAACATTTGCCAGTGCATGCCAAAACAAGTGAAGAAATAAATCCAAAACATGGCGTGGACTCTTATCAATGCATCTTACACATGTACAAAATGTTACTATCAGTTGTCTAATGCAACACATTGTAAGTTTAAAGAAGTTTTCATGTTTCCCACCTGTTGTCCACATTGTGCCTAACACAGCACTCCCTGGACTCTTAGCTACCTGACAACCACACCGCACCCTGCGCTTTCAGACCACCGTGTCTTACATGACAGAATGGCCAATTCTTAGTACCAAAGTTCCTTCAGGCACTGGCAGCAGGGCATAGATGTTGGGGAGATTTAGCTATTGCCTCTCGTTTATGAGAAGCTAATAGCCTAAGTAAACACTTAGGCTGTAGCTCTCATTCTAGAATGCATCTACAGACCACTGACAAGTGTATTAAGCAGGTACATTTATACTGAGTTCCAAAAGCACAGTGGCTTTGAAAGAATGTAAAATATGTGGCAGAGTACTTCCTGAATTTGGAAACAAATTAGTGATAAAACTGGGAACTAGATTATACATGGCAATATCTGAGTATTACTAGCTAAATACTAATGGATAAGATCTGTCTGTATAGAATCACCAGGACGTATCAAATAACATTACTACATGCAGGGCTTTAAGTGGGATGAAAAAACTGGGCGGGGGGGGGGGGGGGGGGGGGGGGGAGTCTATTAAAGGGGCATGGTCAATGTAATTAAGGGCGTGGCTTAAAACACATGAGCTAAAAATCTGTATTTAGCACAGTGTGCTGCACGACTTGTATTTTGCTGTTCCTGTCATTGCGTCCAAATACATGACACAACAAGTCACATTATACCGACAAGTCAGGACTATTGGCTTTGTCAATGGTTGCTAGTTGCATAAGATAAATAAGCAGCAACTATGGCTTGTATATAATATTGAAAACACTTAAACTTAAAGCCCTGGTGGCGACACCATGACAATGTTGCTGCTCCTGAGATTCAAAAAGAGAAGGGAAATCCAGAGAGAAAATTACTCTCTTTAAAGGATTTCGGGAAAACAACGGACCACCTGTGCCAGGGCACAAAACAGAGCCCGATAGAGACTTCTTTCGAGGCACCCTTAAAAAAACTGACAGTCCTCTGACCCGGCCCACTTAAAGCACTGACTACATGAGATCTGTGATTGAGAACGGAGATCGGTTGAAGTTCAGAAGCAGATGGGCCTAGAGTCACTGCATGATACTGTCCTTGAAGAATTGAAGAATACACTCAACGAACTGGCTTCTTCAAATACATACAGAGCCACTATTTCCCTCCGTTATCCGTTCAACATTTACAAAAGTTGATTACTAAAAATCTATTTTAAATTGAAAAATATAGCAATATTGATAGTTGCACACAAGACTACCTTACAGTTTGATACCTGTGGAACAGACACAGACACAGAAAGGGAATGTAAATATGTATTTTATGTGTAGGTTGACGCTGAGCATCTGGTACTAAGACATTGGGATAAGTGGAAGCGTACACGTTATCCCCAACAGGTGGCTGCACTTATGCCATAAGGGGGCAGCCACCTGGTACATATCTGTGGCTTTCCTGTCCAATGAGCAGTAACAATAAGAAGTATGATGTAGTGTACAGAGCAACTTTGATGTGTGTCAGTGTTTTTTGGTGCATGTGTTGTCTGTATCAAACTGAGTTCACAGTGTGGCGAGGACTGACCCCTAGCCCTGAAGAAGTTGCTGATAAGTATTAATAGGCAAGGAAACATGTTGGCTTCATATAAATAAAAATGACGAAGCATGACAGTAGGTCTTGGTTTTAATATAAACAAGCACACAGCAGTGAATAAAGTTGGAAATAGGGCCTGTGATTGTTTAGCTCGTTTCTAGTGGGTAACAGACAATTGGATTTGCTTGCTCTCACCCGGGGGTCAGGTTTTTTCACTAATTTAGTTGGACACACTTTTCACATTGATTTCAGTGGGGAGGCTACCGATGATAAGCGGAACACACTGATGAGTACCTATCAGTAGTTCCCTGGCGGTTGTTTCAGTGAGGCTCCTCACACATTTTTTTGGGTTGTGGGTTGTTAGGAATTGTGGCCAGTAAATATACACAGGAAATGTTCTGGAGGAAATGGTTACAGACTGATGTGTTTTTAAAGTAAGGGGATCGGAACACCCTGATAGTACAGCAGAGCGTAGCCAGTACTTCAAGTAATCTCACCATTAAGGGGTGCGGGGTATGTTAATAATGTTTTATCCTTAAAATACAGAGCAGGTTTTTTGGTGAAAAAAGTTGTGAGTGGAGGGCAACCTGCGTCTTTTCCTCTAAGCTCCTGTTTGTGACTGACATTGAGAACGGCGGATCAGCCGTGAGAGCTAGTTTTAGAAAAAAAAAATTAAGCAAGGCGGAGCCTTGGCTGCAAACATTCATAAACACTAAGATTGACACAGCTCTTTTTACTCACTCATTGGATACGGTTTTTTATATGATGGACAGAAATTGTCTGGCTTTCTCAGAGGATCAAATAGCATCCATTTTATCAGGTCCTTCTCAACTCTCAGATGCACCACTGATAGGGACAACAACAGCCCGAGAAGAGTGGGACAAGTTAAGTAATTTGAAGAAACGTCAGATCAGGGTCGCACTCCATGGCACTCTTATGACTGAGTATCTCCAAGCAGGGGCAGCACCAACCAGTACATTTGGAACCAAAAAATCTTCTTGAGGATAAGAGGTTCCGGGTTGACTGGAGCTACATTGCGAATAAGTGTACCCGGGACTGGCTTATCCTCATCATAAATACAGCCAAACGACTGAGTGAGGAACTCCTAAAGGAGATAATGGAGTTAGAGGAGGCTATCAAGATTGACACCGCCATCGTGGATGCAAGGGAACAACTTGACAGAATTCAAAGTGACCTAGGTGAATATAAGACATACATGGTAAATCAAAAAATCAAAGGACTGAAATGCAATTTAGAGCGATACACACACGAGTGGGTTTTCCCATACACAGAGGATAAATATTAGCAGTCAAACATGGAGCATACATATCATCCTGCAGGACAGAGGGGTGGAAGAAGACAGGGTAGGACACCCCAGAACTGGAACTTCAACAACACGAGCAGCGAACAAGACAAGAGTAGTGCCCAAACCTCTACCTCTAACCAGGGTAGAGTGAGATTCAATCCTCAGGATAGATCAGACGAGCATTTAGGTTCACTGTTCCGTTCTTCTTTAGGACAGCACCAGACAGGTCGAGGAAGAAGGGGAGGTGGTGAGGCAGGGCCAGTCAGAATCTGAATCAAACATGGCAAACCTACTCCCCAAGGATCACACGCAGCTGAGGCAGGACACTACTGTGAATGTGACTATTCAAGGAAATGACATAGTGATGAATCTATCTG
Source organism: Lissotriton vulgaris (assembly GCF_964263255.1). Classification (NCBI taxonomy): domain Eukaryota; kingdom Metazoa; phylum Chordata; class Amphibia; order Caudata; family Salamandridae; genus Lissotriton; species Lissotriton vulgaris. The sequence continues at coordinate 1,814,641,880 of NC_141685.1, forward strand.
ACCATGTGTTAACAGATGATGAACGTCGAGTCCTCAATAAGGGCTTGGGTTCGTGCCCACACCTTTGCATGATAGTTTGAAATGTAGGAGTGAATTCTTTGAAGTAAGGAGGAGGATCAAATTGAAAAAATTATTTGCAGACAAAGAACGTGATCCTCTCTCCCTGTTTACTACTAAGCTTCATCGCCCCTAATTCTTTTGTCCCAGCAGTTCAATGGGCCCTGAGGTAAGGTGTTTGAAGAAAAAGTATTACAGGACATTGACAGTTTGGAGAAGGCTGAGATTAAACATGGGTACAGCAATATGAGTAAGGCTGAGTGGACGGCAGTTAAATCCCTACAGAACAACAGTTCACTGACCATCAAACCGGCTGATAAGGGTGGGGCGGTGGTCATGATGAACACCAGAGATTATGAGGTAGAGGTGTTGAGGTTATTTGGGGCCTTTCAAAATTACAGGCCCTTGGTCCTGTTGTAAATGAGTCTCGGACCCTAGTATAAATTTCCCGATTCATCCCCTTATATAGGTATACTTTATCATTCCCTTATATAGGCATAGAAATCATTACCATATTTGGCCTAAACCATACAGCCCAAATACGGCATGGATACTTCCACTAAGCTCCAAGAATTAACAACGCTTTCTTGGAAAAACCTGCCTTCAGCAGCCCGGGACTTCCCCCTGCTTGAATATTAAGTTCTCCTAGAACTCCCGGCGTTTTCCAAGAAATGAGCCTTTGAGTGACGTTATTAAGTCCAAACATGCGTCAAACTCGGCACCTTCAAAGTATAAATATGCCTTGATTTGCCTAAACAAACACACAGTGGTTTGGAGCAGATCGACTATCTACTTGCCCGACGCCCTGCAGCAGCAAGTGCCGAAGGAAGCCGACCCTCCAGCAGACGCACTGCGAGACTCTGTCATTTCTCCTGCTGAGAAATCCAGCTCCAGTGTTTCCAGGCTACCCTTGTGGGTATCTGGGAAATCGAGTCCCGAGAACGAGATACAAGACCTCCTTCATTCTAGAGCAAAGGTACGGAGCTGATTAGACCTCTTAGAGAATTATTGGAATCAGATTCCTGGCAGAGAACTCCAAAAACTTAGGCTACTCCTCTTATACTCCCTCCCTCTTACCAGACTTAGGTTAGGTACACCGGGGTAGGCGTATTCTAGAAGCACCAGTTGAGTATTTTAGTCATCCTTTTATAGTACTGTTCGTATTATATGCATTGTACTTCATAGTAAGCTTTACTATTGTAGCAGTCCATTTTCAATGCTTGAGCAAGAAGACTGTTCAATAAATACCATTTTATTGAAAACGCCCGTCTCTCTATTTCTCTGGCACCTCTGGTGAAACTAAGCATGCACGATTGACTTAGAGAAATAGTTATCTATTGTTTCCGCGACTCTAGAGATTTGATTTCTTATTCTTGGGAAACAAAGTGGTCATGTTTTATGCGGTTGTCAGAAACGAATCCCTTCTTGTGTATTTGAGAAAGTTTCTAGTGACCTCTGAGCTAGCTGGCACTCACAATTAAGCCTAATATAGCCGGTAGAGACCTAGTAGACCTCAATCCTATGTCTAAGCTACAGGATATATTATTCCAATGCGCAGAGCCTATTGGGAATATAGGAACTACACTACATGGCGCCCAACGTTTGGTAAGGCGATAATTTAACACTAGATACTAGAGTAACTTAGTCGTGCTTTTCACACAGACCCCTCTTTCCCGTAAAAACTCCAATAGACGTCTGGAGTGGGTGAAAGGGCATAATATCCGCCAAAACTTAGTAGGACGAGAATCCTATGTATTACTTTTTGGTTTAGTCATCATTGAAGGATACAGTGTTCCAAAATATTGTGCACCTAATCTTTGTTTCCTTGAAAATCTTTCTGCAGAACTTTTAGTAAATAAAAATGTCGGAGAGTGACGACGAAAAGGAGAGAGCTAGAATAGCAGCTCAAGCAGTCTTAGATGACACAGCTCTCCAACAAAATGACCCGGATGCTATATTCATCCCGGCAAATATAAGGAAAACCATAACTATAAAACTTATAGAAAATGAGGTATCATCGAGAGATGGTAAAGTTATATTTGTGATAGAGGCACATGAATATCGGCAGACAGAGGTATTCTATTCATGGATTACTTTTCCACAAGCAAATCCAGTAACACCGGAGTTCCACTACTACAAAGCAGAGGAACCTCCAGCGGAATACGTTCCTTTCGAGGACGTTGAAATTCCACTGACTAACCAAGAGCATCAGCTCTGTTTTAATGGCGCCCTAAAACATCAAAATCACATTACCAGGCTCGGTCCACTAGGTAGATCAGGAGCTACATGGCCGGTTCTAGCCAGCTATACACCACATCCTGACATTGAAGAAATGTCAGATAGAGAACTTTTAGCTCAGCTAAAACAATAAACAAAAGCATATAGACAATCAGTTCAATTGAAAATTGACAGTCCAACCTGCTGCCAGAAGTTAAAAGAAACCGATATAGCAGACCAACCTTATGAGCTTGCCAGAATTATTGAAAAATCATATGAAGAATTAGGTAGAGGTAGATGGGTGGAAAACGGTTGAAGCCTCAACTAACTGAAAATCCTGAAAAAGCATTTATTAAAAATAATCTCACTACTCCAAAAAAGAAGTCGGAGAGTAATAAACAAACTCTTCCTAGAGAAAAATATTCTCAAACCAGAGGAAGATCTCCCCAACTGAGAGACAAGTCTCCCCAAAGGGAGCCCTCTGAAAAGAGATATAATCTTAGGAATAGGGATAATTTGAAAAAACCTGATAGATATCAAGAGAATGATACACGTCCCTCTCGATCTTTTCAGACTTCCTCGCAGAAATCGGAAAGAAGAGGACGGTTAGAACACAAGGAAGAACGCGTCAAGTCCAAAGACAAGGAACACGTTCATTAAAGTAAAAAAGCTCAGTTTTCCAAAAAGAAGGTAGCAAGCATAAAAGTGAGACATGCCCAGGATCTTGAGGACACAACTCAAGAACGGGGCGTGGGCTCAGACAATGCTAGACAGCGCAGCAGAAGTAACCATAGTTCGCAAGATCCTGAAGGATCATCTGGAGACCGTGGACTTGAATGAATGCATTCAGGTTGAAACTGCAGACACCAGGGCTAGTATACCCCATAAGTTATATGAAGTAACACTCCGGATGGAGGGGGACATAACTAGAAAAATAAGAGCACTCTTTTGGGAGAAGCTCTCTAAGGGCTATGACATTCTTCTAGCTGAACAAGACTGGCCACCTGAATTTGTCAGGGAGTGCCCACATGGCGAATAGATAATTATGCCAGCCTTCTCTAATCACATTCCAATTCATAAAAAATATACATATGCCAGAAAATGGGCAGTAGCCCAAGCTCCAGCATTATATAAAAATCACGCAGGATGGGATGAGGATTCTCCTCACCATAAAATCCAGTTAAAAAACCAGCCCACTGCACAAAGGCAGTACCCAGTAAAGCAAAAAGCTAAAAAACAGGTCAGGGAGATTTTATATCAACTTGAATACCAAGGGGTGATTGAAACATGCACCTCGTCTATGAACAATCCTTTGTTTCCTGTATCCAAACCAGACAATTCATATTGTCTAGTATTGGATTACAGACACTTAAACTCTTGTTGCAAAACATTTGCAGTACAAAATTCACACAGTGCAGCACTGATAAATAACATTGGGCACAAAAAATATAAAACTACATTAGATATTTCAAATGGATTTTTTTGTCAAAATATTGCAACAGAAAGCAGGCATTTGCCAGCTTTTTCAATTTTGGGGACACAGCGACAATTTTGTTGTCTACCCCAAGGATTCAAGAGTAGCCCAGGGTTATTTTCAGCGAGAGTAACGGAGTTACTCCAAACGTACGATGATGAGGCATTATCTTATGTCGATGACATCTATCTTAAGGATGATGACTTGGACAAGCACTTGAAAAGAGTGAACACCATAATACTTGGGTTCGCTTCTGAGGGGTATGAATTACATTTTTAAAAATCAAGAATTGCCCACCAGAATGTCATATTCTTGAGATATGAGTTGTCAAGTGAAGGCAAAAGCCTAGCAGCAAACTTTCTAGAGAAATGTGCGCTGCTCCAACCCCCAAAGACGCTGAAAAACTTAGTCAATTCTAGGTTTCCTGAATTTTGGAGGAACTTACGTTCTGAATTACGCAGAGAGGGTTAAACCTCTACGAATTAATCAAACTGATTTTAAACCAACATATTGGACTCAAACACACACAGAAATTTTGCTTTCAGTCCAAAAAGACATGTTAGCAAAAACTAAACTAGACACACGCGAAAACGTGCGCAATTTGTAATCCGAATCATCCCAGGAAGATGCGGATTCACGTACCTAACCTTTAATGAAGGAGAAACTGTACCAATAGCTTACAAATCACACTTGTACACACAAGCAGTAATGAAGTTCACTTCTACAGAGAAAATTCTGACAACGGATCAAACTGCTGTAGCAAATGAGAGAGCTCTCGCGCAGGGTAAGCGCATAATGATCGTTACACCTGTACCTGCCTTAGAGGCAGTAACAAGAGCAAGCATTCCTAATTCGAAAGCTCTACATCCGAGATGGATACAATGGGTTAACTCTCTTGCTGAAACAGACGTTCAATACCTTTTTGACCCTAGTCTAAAGACACAAGAATTTCTCCAATATGAACACGAATGTCCTCTGCCGATCAAAATTCTTCCTCTTGAACATTATGGCTGTATAATATATACAGATGGATCAGCACAGCCTGCAATTGGGTGTAAACAAGCCTATAGTGCTGCGTGCGCGATTGTTAAAGGTCGCTGGGGCGGACGCAAATTTAGACCTATGGTCACAAAAACTCAATAACTCGGAGACTGTACAGCTCCGCGACCTGAACTACAGGCTTTCAAGATGGTGCTTGAAAATACCGATCGCGAATTCCCCACACTTCTAGTGTGCGATTCGTTTTACTGTGCCCAATCTTACAATGAGTATCTGCAGAACTGGGTTCAAAACAGATTCAAAGACGCTAAAGATGGCACAATCAAGCATAAGTTGCTTTGGGAACACGTAGTTCTTTTACAGAAAGAACTACAAAAGACTCACGTGATACATATACTGAGTCATCAGCGTGATGGGGTTCACGTTGCAGGGAATTCATTGGCTGATGAAGCCGCAAAGTCAGCTGTGCAAGCGGCTTCCGTAGCTACAATTAAAGGCGCAAAAAGATCGATAGATGGTGAAACGCTATTAGCAGTAAAAGCCTCAATGGATGGCAATCATGCAGCGTTACCTCTAAACTAGCCACTCGGAAATACATACATAATTGATGCGAACTCCGTTCCTTTTGCTCAAATCCCTGGAGTGGGGGACAGAGTAATTCCAAACAGGAAGCGGAGAGCTTACTTGATTCAAGAAGCACATATGGGAGAGGGTCTGAGACATCAAGGGATCTTGAAATCTTAAATAGAGTTAGAAAAGATGCACTGGTGGCCAAGACTGGGAGTTGATGTATACAATTTCGCAATTAATTGCCAAGACTGCAACAGAGATCGCAGTAATGAACCGCCCCAGACACCGGACTATAGAGTAACCAGCCAGATACAGACACCTCTGTTAGACAGCATTAGGCAGACCCCCCCAGGGTTTCGCGATTTGCCACGAAATCGGCACTTTTGTAAAAATACCACGAATTTTACAAAAGTGCCCGCGAAATCGGCACTTTTGTAAAAATTCTGCGATTTTTACAAAAGTGCCTGGTGAAATTGAGGAATGCAATGACAAAACCTTTTTATTCTGTATTCCGAACTGGAGGAAGGAAAAGTGTGTCATGCTTCAGCGCTGAGAGCTTTCTCTCAATATCCAGACTAAAGCAGGGACTGCCCACCCGGGCGCGTCTGGAAGATGCTGCGCCAGGAGCAGAAGTGTGCATGCATGGAAAAGATAGGGCTTGACCGATATACCCTAGATGCGCCCTTCCGGTGACGTCATAAAAACCTCCGGTGCGTTGCTGCGCATGCGCAGCGAGAAAGTAAGGCTTGTTCGAGTTGGTAGCTTCCGACAGAAATACATGGGTCATAGCCTAGGGAGTATAAGGGACTGCGGCGGAGAACTAGGGTGACCACTGACCATCCGTTCCTAATTTACACAGACTGTCCTGTGACACTGATGTCACTTGTCCGTGATAATGGTTTCAGTCGACAACATTTGTCAGTAATTTTAGCCTTTCTTCTAACAGACAAAAGGTTAATTCTGACAGTTGAGATGGCTCAACTGAAGTGGGAGGGAATCTCCTGTTCTTTAATCCCAGAGAAGGGCAGACAGTTTAACAAGAAACAATCCGTTCTGCCGGGGTGCCTGGTTCCTGAAAGAAATGTGAATGTGTGTAATAGGTTAATCTGCACAAATAAAGGCTGCTTGGCAGCCATATAAGCATTAATTGATCAAGTCAATTTAAGGTTTCTGATTACAAAGATTTCATCTTTTTGAGAGGTATTGTAAAGGTGTTCCAGGCTGAACTGTGGTGTGCATTCTTTTAATGGACAGTTATAATAATATTTGCACTGGGTACAATCTATACTTTAGAAGGACATTTTTCATCATTAACCTAAATGTATTTGCTCAGTTTGTGGCATCCTATCTTATACTATGTGTAATTCTAGCTAAAAATACCCACATCAAAATTCTCAGCTGTACCAAACAGGATTCAGTTCTGGGAAACTCTGGTTACACGCGTAGACCTCTCCAGTGATCACATTGACCACTTGAGGTTTTGTAACATAAAGTAGTGAATTTCCAGCTGATTAGTTTATATTGAACTTATTTTTCGTTTAAGGTGTGTGTTATTTTATATGCACTTAAACATCAACAAGATGGTTACAGAATAGTTTTTCTTTTAAGCCACGCATTCGAATCCACTTCAACACTCGCTGCCTTCACCAGCATTACACACGAGATCGCAGTATTCTTAAATTTTTCAGTGCACTTCAGCTCTGCTTTGAAAAGCTATTTAAAGTATGAGAAAGCCAGTGAAATTAGCAGATAAGTGTCCTGCCTTCCTTTACCTTCACTATATACGTCCTTCTTTAGAAATAATGCCAGATTAACCTGTTATCTGTATTTATTTAACTATTCATCTGACGCAGTTGTACAAAAACACAGACCTCTGGTTTCAAAGGGGATTGAGAAAAGAATCTAGTCAGTGACATAATTGCACTATATGTGACCAGGAAACGTAGGTTAACATTCCAAATTCCCAGCATAACTAAATTGTGTAATCTAAATCAAATAAATGTACTTCATGTGTCTAATTTACTTGACATTATCATTTGAGAGCACTTTCAAGTAAATCAGTACAAGATGGATTCTGTACAAAAACCTCACCTGTATTTATATGCTTTAATAGCCTGTAATGATTGATTATGAGTAAAATAAAGTGCCGCACAAATGCCGCTAAATTTCCATATTTGTGCTGCTAAATTTCCATATTTGTGCCGCTAAATTTGCTAAGCCCCTCCTTAAGAAGCCCACTCTAGACCCAGAGGTGCTCAAGAAATTCCGTCCTATTTCCTTGCTCCCAGCCTCTGCCAAGATGCTGGAGTCCCATCTAAACAAGCATCTGGCGGCGTTCTTGGACAACTCGGGACGGTTAGATCAATTCCAACACGGCTTCAGGAGGGCTCACAGCACGGAGACGGCCCTGACGATTGTGCTTAATGACATCCGCACTGTGGTGGATCAGGGCCAAACCTCCCTGTTGATTATTTTAGATCCGACAGCCTCCTTCGATTCCCTGTATCCCTCTGTTCTTACATCTCGTCTGAGGGAGATAGGGGTAGATGGCGTGGCCTTGAGCCTTCTGGCCTCTTTCTTGAATCAGAGGGAGCAAAGGGTTAAGCTGGGAGACTTTCTATCTCCTCCCACTCCTGTGCAATGTGGGGTCCCACAAGGGTCGGCCTTAAGTCCAACCCTATTTAACATCTACGTGGCCCCACTTGCCAGGTTGGTGAGATCATATGGGATGGAGATAGTCTCCTATGCTGATGACACACAGATCTTTGTGTCCCTCCCTCGTCGGTGCACACCCCTACACATCACTTTAGAAGTTGTATGGAGGCGGTCGCTGAGTGGATGATTAACAACTCACTCAAATTAAATGGGGAGAAGACAGAAGTTCTGGTGTTTGGTGGCAATGTCAACATCTGGACGGCTGAATGGTGGCCTCCTTCGTTGCGAACCTGTCCTACTCCCACAGAGTCTGCTAAGAACCTGGGAGTAATCATGGACCGGGACCTCTCAATGACACTGCAGGTAAATAGAACAGTAGTTACCTGATGGGGCATCATTAAAGTACTCCGCGAAATCAATCACTATCTCTCTCCGCAGGCTCGTAAGCAGGTCGTTGTTGCATTAGTGGCCTTGCGGCTTGATTACTGTAATGTCCTTTATGCTGGAGCGAACAAAGGTCTCTTGCAGCGCCTAAAGACAGTACCGAACGCGGCGGCCAAATTTGTGCTGGACGCCCCTAGACTATCCTCCGCCACGGCGGCCAGGAAAACCCTACACTGGCTCCCTATTGAGTCTAGGATTGCCTTGAAGACCCTCTGTCTGACCTACGGGGCGCTCACTGGTTAGGGGGCTGAGGGCATGAGGAAACTGCTGCATCCTTACGCTCCCGAGAGAGCTCTCCGATCCTCAACCAAGAATCTGCTGGTAGTTCCCCACATTAGTAAAACTAAATGGGGTGGGAGGGCTTTTTCAGCTGTAGCCCCTAAATTGTGGAACAATCTGCCTCTTGCTATTAAAACACAGCGAACGGTCCAGAACTTTCGGAAAGCTCTGAAAATGTGGCTGTTCACCAAGGCCTATCCGTAGTGCTTGTTATCTGTCCATTTTTATGATATTATTTTTTTAGGCGCCTTGATGCCTCCGGGCTTAGTTGCGCAAAATAAGACTCATACCATTACCCTTACCATATATCTTGGGGGGTCTGATTAGGCCATCTACCCGCAGGCATCCCTACAGACAAATGTGGTCCCACAACTACTAGGACAAGATTTATTTTGTTATGGCCCCAGCGCTCGACTGACGCCAGAACTGTTCTAAAGGAATTGCGAGTCTTTATCGGCACATACGCAATAGGCACGCTACATTCTGATCAGTGACCTGCGTTTAGCTCTCGAGCTTACAAAGAGGCCATGGTTAGTTTGGGCGTTGTATTGCGGTATTCTAGTCCCTTCCATCCTGAGGGTAATGCGGTAGTGGAAAGAAAAAACCGTGACGTAAAGCAATCCATAACAGCAAAGGTATTAGGTTCGGGTGATGGGTGGGCCAAGCATCTAATAAGTGTCAAACGTAGTTTTAACAATCTGCCAAGAAATTCTCTGGGGGAATCACTCCTTATGAGCTAGTATTTGGTACTAGAATGATAATCGAGGATCTCGATTATCAGACTTCAGTGGTAAAACAGAAACCCTTTGATGTCAAAGATCGTTTGGCTGTCTTACAGGACTTAAATGAAACAAGAAGAAGTCGGAGTAACAACACAAAAGCCAACAGCCACTGAAGATAAACCACCTGTCCCAGCAAGACCTGTCTGGATTCCAAAGATTGGGGATCTAGTAAGGGAAAAGATAGCAGTGAAGAAGGAATTTGGGCCTTCTTACAGAAAAGGAGTACCTGTTTTAGCAATCCAAGGAACGAGATCAGTAGTACTACCGCCCCTTGCTGGTAAAAAGGAGAACAGAGTTGTGTCCATCGACCTGGTAAAACCACAACATGTGGCCAATAATAAGCAGTAGGCCAAGTGGACTCCCAAGATGTACAGACAGCCAAATCTTGCTACAATCCAAGAGGTTCAAACTGAAAGATTTATCACCTTGCAGTAAGAAAAGAAGGACTATGCAACAAAGCAATGGAACTCGTGTCTCCAAAACTCTGTTCGACCAGAAACACCAGTCTACAATGATGAAGCACCTGAATAAACTAACATGACAAAAGAGAAATCAGTTCCAGCAATTTCAACAAACTCTGATGCCATTCAAACAATTGACAGAACTGCATCTGGATATTTCATCAACTTTGATAACTTTTCTGAGGATCCAAGTGAACCTGAAGATACAACAACAAAGAAATCTCTCAAAGAAAAAACGACAGAACTTTTTCATGAACTTGAAAAAGTATGTCTGTTTCACCATAGACTGAATTTTGGATTGGTTTAGGTGCAAGGTCTGGAAGCTTTATTCCGAGCCTGCATTATACATGAACAAATATGTTTTTAAATGACACTGTGCAACAAACCTCTTGTCTTGGCATAGCAAAAATAAAAGATTTAAATAAACCGTCTATACCAAAGGCCATACCTGAAAATAACAAAACTACAGAAGGGGAGATAGACGTACAATATGTTTTCATATTGAACAGAACTAATCCTAATTGGAAAAAATGGTTAATCTGGCCCACAGACACCAATAACTGTCAAGATAGATTCCTGAACAAAACACAGGGTTTAATTCTTACCAGGCCAGATCCAAGATACTCCCAGAGACAACATCCAGGGATAGTAACAACATATAGTGTAGGGAAACTATGCCTTGAATGGCTGAAAACTTCTACACGTCCAGAAATTAAACATCACTTGGCTTTACTTAAAGAAAGCAATGATTTGCGAGATTTGTTATTGGGACCTCGCAAACCATGGCAAAAACGTTTCATATACACCGGTATATGTGCTGCGTACAAGGAGGCTTGGAAAATAACACAATTAGAAACTGCAGAAAGAATACGAGAAATTGATCGTATTAACTTGGGGAAAGCTCTCTCTGTAGTGGACAATGGGTTAACTACTCTGTCCTCCAGAATATATTCATTGGATAGCATTGTATCCTCTGCAATTGACATAATGGAACAAGACTTGCTAATGTTACAACATGGCCAGTCTCAATTACGTTCTATAATGCAGCTAGGCTGGACATTGCAAAATCTGCGTTCAGGCTACGTGCCATGGAGGCTTATCAACCCAATGTCATTGTTTAATGGGTTTAACCTTACAGATAAACAAATCTCTTTCGAACAAAGAGGAGCAGATTATACGGTGCGGAGCATTGAAAAACTGGAAAGATTACCATTGACAGTTTCTGAGAAACCTGTAATAGATTGGATAATTCATGGCCCCATCATGATTCCAGTGCCGATTTTCCAGGTTCAGTATTGTCTACAGCATATACCAGAAGGCCTGTATGAAAGGTTGGGTAAAGAATACATTAAGTCGACATGGACTTTACCATATACACACAGTTGTTGGAATACTGGAAAAGAAGTATTCCTTAGTGGGAAAAATTGTAAGAATTCACTAAGTGGTACACTTCTGTACCAGGGTATTAATTTACATGGAGCCTGCGATGGTTCTGCGAACAACCTTTCATGCCACCTGCACGGTACTCCCTCCACACTGATAGAACCCGTTTTCAGGCAGCTATCCAATGGCATTTACGTTATGTTAAATGATAACAGCTGCTGTGGAATGGTGCCAGGAAAAGTTTATCTGTTTAGTGCGTCGTCCATGGTCACTTTTTGTATGCAATTATTGTATCCAACTCGCATGTCAGACAGTCAGACGGCAATATGGCCTTCATTGAATATCTCTTCTATACGAATTGATACTTTAAGCTGACTAAAGTCTATTCTTTTGCAAAAATCTGTGCCACTGACATCATCAAAAGAAACGTATGATCTGCAAGTTGCAAGGAAATCTGCAGAGATACATGCATTATTATCAACAAACTGCCCTGTACATTTCTCAGAAATGTTAATTCAAATCTTAAACATGTATTTAAGACGATTTTTTCGGGACTGTTAGCACCATTTGAAGCAGTCCTCTGCATTTTCCCAAATTTCGTGCACTCTGTGTTCGGCGGCCTGTCTTTCTTCTTGGGACTCGTAGCAGGAATACTATTTTTATTTCTTCTGCTCCGATATGGCAATTCCAGTAACCGGCGATACCCAGAACCTCATGGAACAGATGGTCCGTGCCCAGAGGTATCGTGAGAGGATATCACAGATTCTCGGCTTGGCTCGTTCAGGAGATCTGAATACGACATGGCTTATATCGTTCAGACCAATCTGGCAAGATTGCATCTTACCTGTTCTACGATGCCTGCTTTGCAGAGAGGAATGCGTGTTAGACATTTGTCTTACACTTCCATCAGTCCTGCCATCAGATGTCGACGCCTTGCTAGGTCCTGTAACGGCTCATGCATTGTGTTGCCCCCAACGGCTACAGATCCTGATGATGGCATTCATTGGGATCTCACCAGTAAGTCTAACTGAGGGTGAGGTACGAGAAACACCAGGCACACAGGTACCATCTGATATGACCATTGCTAACGCGGCAACAAGCGCTGACGGCAATGCTTCTCATCTATGCACATTTGATCTGCTGGATCAAGTGGTTCCACTTTCACCTACTGTGGTAGACAATTTCTTTGCCAGCGTAGACGACTTGATGTTTTCTCCTGACACCGAGAATAACTTTTGAGTCATGCACACAGTGTTCTCTGAACTCTGAAATTCGGCCTTCATTTTTTCAAAACAATGACTTCTAACATTTGGAACTCTATTTTCACAACAAAGTTGTAGTTTTTCTCTCTTTCCAAAACATTGAACTTTTGGCACAGACTAATCTGCTTAAAGTAGAACTATTCCTAGAGAAGAAGTCATTTTTTGAAGACTGACTAAAAGAACTATTTATGCCCCATCCCTATTAATAGAAAGATTACTATGACATGTTATGTTATGAAATGATAACGACTTTTTCTCCTGCGTTTAAGAGACGTTTTTATAAATGTAATCTCATGATTCTTTTCAAAATTGCATAAATTAGAATAAAAAACTGTATGCTTAAAATTTTTTCCCTTAAGTATATTGTGTACTGTAGAAATGCTAAAAAAAATTTCAGCTTACCTAGTTCAAATGCATTGTTTGTATTGGGGTGGTTTTGTAAACACTAGCTTTAGATATGTTCAGTGCTTGCTAGATTAGCTTTATTGAACTTAATATCCGTGAAGTGGGTGTTGTAAATGAATCTCAGACCCTAGTATACATTTTCCGATTTATGCCCTTATATAGGTATACTTTATCATTCCCTTATATAGGCATAGAAATCATTACCATATTTGGCCTAAACCATACAGCCCAAATAAGGCATAGATACTTCCACTAAGCTCCAAGAATTAACAACGTTTTCTTGGAAAAACCCGCCTTCAGCAGCCCGGGACTTCCCCCTGCTTGAATATTTAGTTCTCCTAGATCTCCCGGCGTTTTCCAAGAAATGAGCCTTTGAGTGACGTTATTAAGTCCAAACATGCGTCAAACTCTGCACCTCAAAGTATAAATATGCCTTGATTTGCCTAAACAAACACACAGTGGTTTGGAGCAGATCTACTATCTACTAGCCCGACGCCCTGCAGCAGGAAATGCCGAAGGAAGCCGACCCTCCAGCAGACGCACTGCGAGACTTTGTCATTTCTCCTGCAGAGAAATCCAGCTCCAGTGTTTCCAGGCTATCCTTGTGGGTATCTGGGTAATCGAGTCCCGAGAACGAGATACAAGACCTCCTTCATTCTAGAGCAAAGGTACGGAGCTGTTTAGACCTCTTAGATAATTATTGGAATCAGATTCCTGGCAGAGAACTCCAAAAACTTAAGCTACTCCTCTTATACTCCCTCCCTCTTACCAGACTTAGGTTAGGTACACCGGGGTAGGCGTATTCTAGAAGCACCAGTTGAGTATTTTAGTCATCCTTTTATCACTGGATGTATTTTATGTATTTTATGCACTTTATGGCTTAGAAACCATATCATGCTTTTACAGTACTACTTTATAATACTGTTCGTATTATATGCATTGTACTTCATAGTAAGCTTTACTATTGTAGCAGTTCATTTTCAATGCTTGAGAAAGAAGACTGATCAATAAATACCTTTTTATTGAAAACGCCCGTCTCTCTATTCCTCTTGCACCTCTGGTGAAACTAAGCATGCACGATTAACTGAGTGTAATAGTTATCTATTGTTTCCGCGACTCTAGAGATTTGATTTCTTATTCTTGGGAAACAAAGTTGTCATGTTTTATGCGGTTGTCAGAAACTAATCCCTTCTTGTTTATTCGAGAAATTTTCTAGTGACCTCTGAGCTAGCTGGCACTAACAATTAAGTCTAATATAGCCGGTAGAGACCTAGTAGACCTCAGTCCTACGTCTAAGCTACAGGATATATTATTCCAATGCGCAGAGCCTATTGGGAATATAGGAACTACACTACAGTCCGCGATCCCACTGGAGAGTTACGAGAGCTAAAAACTGGACTGGTGATAGAGGCAAAAGAAAAGAAATGGGTCACTTCTAAAGAAGCAGACTTTCTTATTAACATGAAACCACGAGTCCCGGCATTCTATATACTGACAAAAATACACAAAGCGCAAAGGCCTTCACCGGGCTGCCTGGAAGTCTTGGGAATTCAGTCTGTGTTGGAGCCGTTGGAGCAGTTCTCAGATGTTTTTCTGAGTGTGTAGTTACCCAAAGCTCCTACTTGCAGGATACAACAGATGTATTGTACATCATGGAAACTCTTAAGTACGACTCTGAACATCAATTCCGGCTAACAATTGATATGGAGTCAATATATACAAGCATACCCCAGGAGGCCACGCTGGTGGCAGCAGCGCAGGCTCGGGCGGCATGTGAGTGGTTTTACGACACTCCTCAATCTGATGCTGAGCAACTGGCATTAAGACATTGGGATAAGTAGACACGTACACGTTATCCCCAACAGGTGGCTGTAGTTATGGCATAAGGGGGCAACCACCTGATAAATATCTGTGGCTTTCCTGTCCAATGAGCAGTAACAATAAGAAGTAGTATGTAGTGTACAGAGCAACTTTGATGTGTGTCACTTAGTGTTTTTTGGTGTATGTGTTGTCTGTGTCTATGTTCCACAGGTATCAAACAGAGTTCACAGTGTGGCGAGGACTGACCCCTAGCCCTGAAGAAGTTGCTGATAAGTATTAATAGGCAAGGAAACATGTTGGCTTCATATATATATAATAATGACGAAGCATGACAGCAGGTCTTGGTTTTAATATGAGCAAACACACAGCGGTGAATAAAGTTGGAAACAGTGCCAGAGATGGTTTAGCTCGTTTTTTAGTGGGTAGGAGTCAGACAATTGGTTTTGCTTGCTCTCACCCAGGGGTTAGGTTTTTTTAATAATTTAGCTGACCACACTTTTCACATTGATTTCAGTGGGGAGGCTACCAATGATGATGTACGAGTTACTTACCTTCGGTAACAATGTTTCTGGTAGAGACGATTCCAGCCGCAGATTCCTTAAGTAGAATTATTCCCAGGTGTGAGACTGGATCCAGAAAACTTTTTGCCACAGCATCCCTGCGCCGGGGGGGCGGCACCACGTGACTTCACCCCGACGTCCTCCGCGTCGTCAGCGAGGATATATAAGTCCCACCCAGCGCAACTACGTCAGTTTCCTTCGGAGAACTTTTCCGTGCCACAACGTGCAGCCATCACCAAGAAAAACTGTGAGAATACAGGAACAGTGTGCGAAAAAACCCGCTAAACAGAAGGGAAAGAAACAATGGTGAGGAACAGAACCATCCAGAATAGAGCCAGGTACTGAGGCACCAAGATAAGCAATCCTGCAAACAAATACAGCAGCCTCCCCGGGGCAGAAGCATGTGAAAATACACAGCAGACAAAGAAGTCTGCAGCCACTGCTCGGAACAGAAAGGGACACCAAGGTCAGAACACAGAGCAATGACCATTCAACCTCAGACAACACAGAGAAAGTCTCCCGAACGCCAAAGTCGAGACCAGCCAAGGCACCTCAACCCCAAAGACTCCCAAAGGCAGAAGTGCAAGCAACAAAGGAAAGAAGAAGCACGAGAGAAACCCACACTGGAGATCAAGGTGCAGGGGTGCAAAAGTGGCTAAAAAGTCAAGAATGGAACAACAAGGCGAGCATCCTCCGAAGGAGGGAGTAAGAAAGACACTCGCAAAAGGCAACCACCCAGAGGCAGGTGAGTGCAGAAGACCCAGAGGGCCCTCGCAGAACGGGGAGGAAGGGCGGGTCATGAAGGAAGCTGCAGCTAGAATCGTTTCTACCAGATACATCGTTCCCGAAGGTAAGTAACTCGTACATCTGATAGAAACTACTAGCTGCAGATTTCTTAACGTTGAATAGATACCCTAACCATACCCAAGATGAAGTAGGCTCTGCGAGAGGACCTCCCTAGCTCAGGCTTACCCAGGACCCCGACAGGGGACTGTCGCCGGGACAGGGAAATAACCCAGTCCTACCCAACAGAGGATGAGCCACAGGGATAGGGGAAAGAGCCCCGCCCCCCTCAAGCAGACTAGAACCACATTATCGCGGAGAACATCGCCCCACAGGAGATGGGTCACAACGACAAGCGGCAGCCCTGCCCTCATCAAGAGGGAGAAGGAAGGGCAATACGAAAGGAGGCCATCAGCCAATGTAACAGGGACCTCCACCGGAAGCCCCAGGTACAGACAACACGCAAAGAGACGAGCAGCCAATGTAACAGGGATCTCCATCGGAAGCCCCAGGTACAAGCAATACGAAAGGAGACCAGCAGCCAATGTACCTGGGAGCTCCACGGGAAGCCCCAGGTACAGGCAATGCGAAAGGAGGCCAGCAGCTGATGTACCAAGGACCTCCATCGAAAGCCCCCGGTACAAGCAACACAGGGGAGTATCAAGGAAGAAGAGCAACTTAGAGACTCCAAGGAGAAGAGCGGAAACGAGGGCAAGAGCCCTCCATCGGAACACACCCAGTGAAGAGGGCGGCCAAACTCATCACAGCTGGACGTCAACATGCCAGACAGAACAGCGCCTCAGTAATAAGGCAGGTGGAAGAGAAAGACAGTCCGAGACGGCTCCCAAAAAACCAGAAGCAAGGGGGCCAGGCCTCCATCCAAGGCCCCTGGCCGTAGACCAGAAGAACCAGCGGGCACAGCTGGGTGCAAATCAGCAACCAGCCGGAAAGTAAGAGGAGAAACAAATAGGACGAACCAAGTCGTCAACACAGGAAAATAACCCTTCTGGACCCAAGACAGAAGACCAGGCCAAACTGCAGACAAAAGGCAAAAACACTGCAGCAAGGAAGGCACAAGGGGCAGTCCACACCTTCCCAGTATAAGGCAGGGCTATCCAATAGCTATGAATATCCCACATAGGGTAGGATGAGGCCCAAGAAGAATGGGACCACTCTTAGGGAAGAAATACCGCATCAGAGAACAAATTTGAAAACCAGCGGCCGAAGCCACAGAAGGCTCAGCAATTAGCCAAAAATAACACTCTTAGCCAAAAGGGGTTGAACCAGCAGCCAACTGAAGAGGTAGGCCAACTCAGGATCCCAAGGGCACAGTATCCCTCACAGAAAGTGTAACCTTCACCCCAACACCAGATTCCAGGAGCAGTGGGATAACACCTCACACTAAGACCCGGAGGAACAACAAACCCACCTACTGGGAAGGAGGAGGAGGACGGAGCCCCGCAAGAAGACGGTGAATGGCGGAGTCTGCATGAGTGTTAAAAAGAAGGACCCCGTCAAGGGGTAGATCAACCAGACGTTCCCTGATATTTTCAGGAAAATCAGCATCAAGCAGCCAGGCATGGCAACGTATAGCCACAAAAGTGGCCATAGCAAGGCCTAGAGCATTAGCAACATCCAAGTCCGCATGAAGAGTAAAAGCGGCCAACTCCCTACCATCCCAACACATGGTTCCGCAGGTCAGCATGGGCAACCCTCATGAGAGACATGAGAACGAAGGGACTCCACAGAGTTCCACAGACTGGAAGTAGCCCTGGTCAATACACACAAAGTGTTAAGCACCCGCAAGGCAGCGCTAGAAGAAGGAAAGACATTACGCCCCCATGAATCCAACCACAGGGCCTCCCGAGACGGAGGAAACAACACCACAGGCAAACACGGAAAGGCCGATGCAGAAGTACCCGAGGCACCGGATCACCCGTGGCAGGGCGCCCTCATAACAAAATTGGGGAGTGACGCTTCAAAGGGAAGGAACAACTCTTGTCCACCAGAGCCCTGGTGGAAACTTTCAAAAGGTTGTCCCTAGGAAACGGAGTGACAGGTTCACCCATCCGCAGAATACCAGTAACTATGGAAATGGCTGAGGGGGCGCTAGAGGGCGCACTGCAGCATGGCCGCACTGCCGTGAGGCTCCTGCAGCCCGGAGCTCTCATCCGTCCATTTATCCTGCTGATCGTCACCATTCCCTGCCCTGACCCTGGATTCTGCATTGGTTGGCTGCTGACCACACTCGGTCCAACTCCTGCGCCGATCGGAGGTTGCTGGCCGGAGTTAGAAGTCCCGGGAGATTCACCGCCGGGCGCTCTGGGGGACAGGCGCTCCGCAGTCCGGCGTCTCAGCCCACTCTAGTCCGCTGCTTCACACGTGGGGTGGAGGCCCGATCCCCTCCCCCTCAGGGACTCTCCGTAGCTGCCCGCCTGGACGCAGCCAGCGGCTGTGCATGGGGCTCGTGTCTGGTGGAGCCGGGTGTGCAGCGCCGCTACAGGTGTCACCTTGGACTGCGGCGGAGGAGCTGCGGTGGGGGCGCCGATTTACCCCCTGATTTGAGTGACGGCCATTGCACAGAGGGGAGTGGCGGGGCGTCCATGCCTGCTCGTGCCCCCGTCTGTGGTGCTTTCCTGACCGCCTGGACTCTGGCAGGTACGAGCGGAGGTGAACTGTGGTGGGGGGAGACGGCTAATAGAAGGGATTGCTGGCAGCACTGCTGGGAAGTCGCCTTTACGCCATTTTCGTCGCAGCGGTTGATGAATGGCGGAGCCTGCCGTGCTGGATACTGCGGCGGGGTGCTCCATTGGCTATAATAGCGCCAGATCCATCTGAATGCGCTGTCAACTGTTACCTCCTGCTGTGCATCATATGCCACGCTGTCTTGGATTGTACTGCCCTGCTCATTGGAGGACGACGTCGGTGCTGGTACCTGCGCACTACCCCTGTCGCAATTCGTAAGTGGTGCTACCCTTTCTGCTCTGTGGTGTGCTGTGTTGGGCCGCTGGTGTGCCCTTTCGGACTCCTTTCGTCTGCTGTCATAGTGGCTGCCCTCTGCCACCCCGGAGGCGGCTGCGAGCTGTGACTGTTTTGAGGGGGCTGGCGATACTGCGTGGATATGAGAACAATACACCCCAATTTTGGACTTTGATGTGCTGCGTGTTCTGCTTGTTGCATAGGATTGGTTGATGACCGTGGACTTGTACCCGGGGATCCCCTCGCCTTTCCTTGTACATTACTGTGGGAACTGCTACGAGCTGTGTGTGTGTAATCATTGGGAAACCGGACAATAAGCAGCCTAAGCTCTCATTTGACTCTACAGCTTCTAGGAGGGGCGCTCGCCTGGTACAAGAGGCAGGGAGCTCGCGCTCCCCCCCCCGCCTGTCGCTGATGCTAGTCCGCAGCCCACCACCCCGGATTTCCAGCAGATGATGCAAGAAATGCGGCAAGGCTTCGCCGCCATTGTGGACAAAGTGGACAAATTATCCTCGCGCATGGACACAGTGGTGCAAAAACTTGATGTCCATGAGGAGCGCCTGACCACGGCGGAGCAGCGCATCTCGGATCATGACGACACTGCGGCCACCCATACCACTCAGTTGGCGAGGATGGACAATATCCTGAGGGTAATAGCCGCTAAGAATGAGGAGTTGGAGGCGAGAAGTCGGCGTAATAACATACGCGTGGTAGGTGTGCCGGAGGCGACGAACGTGGGGAAAATGGAGATGTATGTGGAAAGGCTACTGGTTGGTGCAATTGGAGCGGAAGTGTTCTCCACGCAGTTTATTGTGGAGCGGGCACACCGATCCCTTGGGCCGCGGCCGGCCTCAGGCGCGGCACCGCGTCCTATCATTGCACGCCTCCTGAACTATCGGGATCGTGACGCGGCTCTACGTGCGGCTCGCACTACCCGCTCGCTTTCCTTTGAGGGGGTCAATTTCACTATATATCCGGACCACTCCGATGGTGTAGGAGCAACGACGCAAATTCCTGGCGGTTAAGAAAAAGCTTAGGGACCTGCAGGTGGACTACGCCTTGCTGTACCCCGCGAAGCTGAGGGTGACTCATCAGGCGAAGCAGACTTTCTTCACGAATCCGCAGCAGGCGGAGGACTTTGTGAAGCGTCTCCGGAGGGAACGGGCTGCTGCTGGCCGGCAAGACGGGGTGGGACAGAATGGCCACCGCTCGGCGGGAGAGGAGGAGGACATCTGAACAGGTTTCTAGCGGCATGGAGGCTGTGATACACACTTTGCACTGACACTTGTATGGCTGCCCTTTGAGTCTGGGTTTCCCCAGGCATGTACTGTTGAGGGCGGATGTGTGGGTCACCGGTCTGATCCGGGAGTTCGCTATTTGAGGTTGTCGTGGGGGCGATGGTTGATGGTAATACTTTGCTCCGGTCACCCACTCCCACACTGCGCCTGAGTCGGATCTTCGCCCTGCAGCTGGAGGATCGGCATAGTGTGAGAGGGTGGTAATGTGCACCTCTGGTGGGCACCCCAACGGGCATACCCCACTATTGTTGAGTTTCTTTGTGCGACTGACTTTCTGGATGGATGGATGGATGAATGGTGCGAGGGGAGGGGGGGTGGTGGGGGGTCCTGACAGTTCGGGGTTGGTCAGGTGGGAGGGGGGACTGCGCTGACAGTTTATCTTTCACTTGTTGCTTGTACTGGACGCGCGTTATTTGGATGTATCGCGTGCCTGTTGCACGGTTGTTCTTATTTGTATTGGGGAGGGGGGGGGGTTGGTTCTGTGGATGGAAGACGGCATGGATGAATGTGGTGTGCGGTACGCAGGGGGGACGGTATATGTAGCGGTAACGTTCCACTGCTTCGACTCGGGGACTTTGCCTGGTGCAGTGTTTCAGCATGCCCTTTCGCACATTCCTTATGAGTGATGGCAATCGAGGTGTTAGATAGGATATCGATTTTGTCTTGGAATGTGCGTGGGCTTAATGATGCCAGGAAATGTCGTAATGTGCTACACTATCTGGATCGACATGCTATTCAGGTGGTGTTGCTGCAGGAAACGCATCTGCGCCAAGCGCCTGCACATGCGTTCGGAGGGAGGTGGGCCACAGTGAGGAAATTTTCATCATACTCCTCTTACGCACGTGGGGTTGTTATACTGATCAAGAAATCACTCATTCCAGGAGCTGGGGTCACGCGTAGACTCAGACGGGAGATATGTGCTGTTGTGGGGGAGGATTGGGCAGGTCACTGTGCTTTTTGTGAATTGCTATGCACCGAATGTTGATACACCTGCTTTTTTTCTTACACTATGGGGCCATGTTCTTGCAGTAGACGCCTCACATATTGTATGGGGGGGGGGATTTCAATTTGGCAATGCGGGCTCTTGAGGACAGATCGGAGGGGAGCTCTCAGTACAATGTCCAAGCCAGGGATGTCTTGCGGGGCATAGTGGAGGAAGCAGGCTTGATTGATAGTTGGAGATATGTACACCCCACAGGGAGGGAGGGCACGCATTTCACAGCACAAGCCCGTACCTGGGCGAGACTGGACTATATCTTCCTCTCCAGGGGGCTTGTGGCGGGATTACATGGTGTGGCACACCTCCCCAGGACGTACTCAGACCACTGTCCAGTTAGGGTTATGTTATCGGTGCCTGGACTGCACAGACCACGGCCACCTTGGAGACTTTTCCCTTCTGCCCTGTTGGATCCCATCTTTAAGGCGGAGCTGGCCGGGGAAGTGGAGGCTTTTTTCCCGAGAAATAGGGGTTCTGTAGATAGTGTGGAAGTGATATGGGAGGCATTTAAAGTTACGATTCGGGGGGTCACAATCTCCAAGAGCTGTGGGGTACTTAGGACTATTGTTCGTACGCTCGCAAGCTTAGAGGCTGATTTACAACAACTAGAACGCGGGATGCTGAATGGCCCTGATCCTGACCTCATGCATCAGTTTAGGGGTAAACTCTCAGAGTACGAGGAGGAGGCAGCCAGGGAGGCGAAGCATAGGGGGAAATACTGGACGGCGAGGAGGTACTGCGAGGGTGAGAGACCTGGGAAGGTACTTGCCGCACTTACGAGATATCAGAGGCATAGTTCAGATGTGTTGGAACTGGTTTTACCTGATGGCACGCGCTGTAGAGACACGAAGGAAATTCAGGACACGTTTATACGTCATTACACACACTTATACACTTCACAGCAATCGGGAGATGTAAGGTATGGGGGTTTTCTGGACGATCTGGCGCTCTGTTGGCTATCTGATGATCATAGGGCGTTTCTGGGTAGACCCCTTGAGGTGGAAGAAATCAGAAGTGCCATTATGTCTCTTAATAATGGAAAGGCTACAGGACTGGATGGTCTCCCCGCCAAATTCTATAAATGTTACGTGGATATTATGGCTCCGGTGCTCCGGGAGGTATTCGAGGAATCTCTTGAGGTGGGGAGATTGCCGGGGTCTATGAGGGAAGTTGCTATCACCTCGTTGCTCAAGCCTGGAAAGGATCCCCGGGACGTAGGGTCCTATAGGCCTCTTTCATTGCTTAACTGTGATGTTAAAATACTGGCGAAAGTATTGGCGACGCGGCTCTCGGAGCTTATGCCCGTTATAGTCTTACCCGACCAGTCCGGATTTGTGCCTGGCCGGGCAACATCTCATAATCTTCGAACACTATTCTCCTTAATTCCGACAATAGCTCCAGAGCTCCCGGTGGCTGCTGTTTTTTTAGACGCTACAAAAGCGTTTGACTCAGTGGAATGGGGTTACTTGGTAGATGTTTTATGCAGAATGGGGTTTCCTTGGATATTTATCTCATGGGTCAAATTGCTGTACAATGACCCGGTGGCGAGGGTGGTTGTGAATGGTGTGCTTTCCTCCCCTTTTCCAATCACGAGGGGGACCAGGCAGGGTTGTCCTCTCTCTCCCCTCCTGTTTGCCATTGCCATAGAGCCTCTTGCATGTAGGGTTCGCCAATTACATCAACAGAGTGCGTTTAATTGTTTTCAGCGACAAATTGGGATATCTCTGTATGCGGATGATGTTACACTTTACGTGAAAGATCCGCAGTTGAATCTTAACGCGATACTACGTGAGTTTGTTGCCTTTGGCAGTATTTCTGGAGTACATATCAATTGGCAGAAATCCCAATTCTTTCCGCTCACTGCAGCGGTTCATCGATTCCCACTTTACTACCCTCTGGAGTGGTGTGATTCGGAGCTACGGTATCTTGGAATTGTGGTGGCTTTGCACAAGGAAGAGACGATCAGGCTTAATTATGGCATCGCCATAACTAACCTGGCAGATAACATTACGAGATGGATGTCTTTGCCTCTGTCCATGGCGGGTAGAGCATCTCTGATAAAAATGGTGGTGTTGCCCCGCTTCCTGTACCTGTTTCAGAATATTCCATATCACCCTGGGGCGTATTTTTTCACACGTCTCCGCTCGGAGCTGATTCGGCTGTTTTGGGGGGGGGCAAACAGCCGCGAGTGGCGTGGTCTACATTAACGTTGCCTTATGTCGATGGGGGCTTTGACGTCCCTGATTTTGAACTTTATTATGTTAGCGCCCAGGCGCACTATGCGTACCACTGGATGCGCCCCACGCCGTTTATGCCTCAGGTAGCTGCTGAATAGTGGGTTGCTCATCCTCTCCCATTGGAGGGCATGGTACTGGGGAATGTTGGGGACATAGATACTCCCCAGACAACGGTGACGTGTACGATTGATGCTTGGAAACGAATTACAAGGGCGCTGGATCTTGCATTCCTCTACTCACCTGCGCTACCTCTGGTGTATCACCCTGCTCTGTCCTTGTTGCAGGAGACAGGGTTCCAACGCCTGTGCAAACGTCTTGTGATACTTACTTGGGGGGACCTTTTTCGTGAGGGCACCTTTCGTACCCGTGAGCAATTTTTTTCGTAGTGGGGAATACTCCCCGTTGGAAATGTTCTATTATGTCCGGTTACGGCAAGGCCTGAGGACGCTGCTACCTGAGTTCCCCAGGGAGCCAGGCGTGGCTTTACCGCTTCACGTGATGTTACTCTCCGATGGGCGTCATTTGGTTTCTCGGTTGTATGGTGCCATCAGGAAACAGCGGGTTACGTCGTCTAGTCGGGTGCGTGAACAGTGGAATGTTGAGCTCGGAATTTCTATCTCTGATGAACAATGGGCATACTGTTGTGGTGTGACTGCCAATATCTCCTCTAGTTGCTGTTTAAAAATCATACACTATAAATTCATACAACGATTCTATTACACTCCAGCTAGGAAACTCAGGTTCCGGTTAGCGGAAGACGATAGATGTGCTCGTTGTCATGCGACGGGTGCCGATTTCCTTCACCTGGCATGGGAGTGTGGAGCCATTTCAGAGTACTGGGTGCAGGTTCATGACGCCCTTCAGGTCATGACTGAGGGTGGGGTATTGTTCGACCCTATGGTCCTATTATTAGGATATACCAAGGAGGTGCCGGCACTCTATCGTAGATTTGTGGATGTGGCTTTACTGTTGGCGAAACGGCGAGTGGCCTGTTGTTGGGGGCGGGGCAGGGTACCGCGGTTCGGGGACTGGCTGAAGGATGTCCTTTATTGTCAGGACCAATATAATGTATACGCAGAAATGATGCCTGTGCGCTGTAGGCCTAAGGACTTTTGGAGCCCGCTGCAGGTGTACCTACTTACCAGGGCTGTGCAGGATTCTGATTCGGACAGTGAAGATCGGGTTGGGGTAGGTTGACGGGGTACCGTTTGATGGGAATCCACCTCGGTCTACCAAACGCCATATGACACAGCGACCGGGGAGATCTCTCTATACTACTGCTTGGTTACTTGCGTGGGTTACACTGTATGGGCATTGGGGGGGAGGCGGGGGATCACTGCCTACTCCTCTGCGGTGATGCTTATAATGCCTCAACATAGGGACTGTTGAACTATGGGTGTGAACCCACTGTACTGATGCTGTTCTCCTTCATGTAAGGGTGTATGCTTTGTATCCACGCTACTGATGTACTTGTATGTTCTGTACAGATGTGTTGCACCTCATGTGTTTACTGATATCGTGACCCCATACCTGCCTACCTTGTTACGCGCTTGGACTTGGCACCTGGACTTTCCATGTACACTACTGCATTGCACTATCCCTGAATCTTCGTATGCTTTGTATATGCTCACTACTGTCTTTTGCTTGTCTTCCAATAAAAAAAAGGTTTAAAAAAAATATATAACTATGTAAATGGCTCTAACAAAGGCAACGCAAGCCTCGGTAAACCGCCGCGGAGGAGAGAGTAATCCCTCCGTGGGCGACGGCTGCAGACTGAGCCGCCTGTCCCCATGTCCAGGGGGGGCAGCCAGCCCTGGAATAGAGCGGGATGCACAGATGAATGAGGAACCTAAGGAGCCCCAGAAGGTGGAGACGCCGGGGAAAAAGCTATCCGCGAGTCACGGAAAGAAAGGTTCGAGGATTTAGGCCGTAGGGACGGCGAGGAGCCCTTCCTGGAAGATGCTGGTGAAAAGGCAACAACACCGCGCCCTGTCTCAGAGGAAGAACAGTCAAGTAAAAAACTATTTTCCCTTTGGGTAAACCCTATATTATCAACTTTAGACACATACAGTCCAACCACTTCACCAGAATCATTCCCCTCAAAAAGTTGAGTGCACGTTATACATCATGTGAAATACTTACAATGAAAAATCTAATACATCATTTATATAAAAAACAGACTGTTTATTTTCATATTTAAAAACCTTCTCATGAATGTGCAATAAATATAAAACTCAAGGTTTAAAAAGACAAAATACAATTATAAAAAATATTTTCAAAAAGCTACACAGGAGAAAAGAAAAGACAATCAGCTAGGTCTTCTCACTGTTAATTTAGACATTAATTTAGAGAACAAAGGGTTGGGAGTCCCTTCCCTATGCCCCTCTATTAGTTGATCATTCCAAATTTAACAATTAAATAGTGCATCAACGCGTTTCGGAGGCTTTCGCTGGTTATAGCCACCTTCTTCAGGACAATAGGTAATTATTTCTCCATATCACTCGTATCACCTGTGTGATCACACATCGGTGAGAATTCCGTAAAGGTCCCACTCATCAATGGAGCTATCTTTACGTGATGAAGGTCAAAGTTCGATTATTGGTGGCTTGCGGAAACGTTGCTTAAGTTGGCGTAATTCCCTATCCCAATTTAATCAATAGCCATCCAGTAGGTTCCTTGTGAATTTGTGCCTTTACTTCACCCTGTATTGTTGCAGTTCGACCGGTTATTTGATTTCTAGTGTTTTAACACCGTACCTGATTCATAGGCAGCCGGTATGCACTACTCCTATTTTAGACCTCGGGTGCTGAAAGGTGTCCTGGTGTGTCCCGGCGTGACGCTTTCTCGCGATCGTCAAGACGCGGAAGAGACAGGACACACCGGGGGCGCTGAGCCGTTGGAATCAAAAGCCACGAACTAATAGCACCTGGGGTCTAAAATAGGAGTAGTGCATACCGGCTGCCTATGAATCAGGTACGGTGTTAAAACACTAGAAATCAAATAACCGGTAGAACTGTACAATACAGGGTGAATTAAAGGCACTAATTCACAAGGAACCTACTGGATGGCTATTGATTAAATTGGGATAGGGAATTACGCCAACTTAAGCAACGTTTCCCCAAGCCACCAATAATCCAACTTTGACCTTCATCACGTAAAGATAACTCCATTGATGAGTGGGAACTTTACGGAATTCTCACCGATGTGTGATCACACAGGTGATACGAGTGATATGGAGAAATAATTACCTATTGTCCTGAAGAAGGTGGCTATAACCAGCGAATGCCTCCGAAACGCGTCGACGCACTATTCAATTGTTACATTTGGAGTGGTCAACTAGTAGAGGGGCATAGGGAAGGGACTCGCAACCCTTTGTTGTCTAAATTAATGTCTAAATTAACAGGGAGAAGACATAGTTGATTGTCTTTTCTTTACTCCTGTGTAGCTTTTTGAAAATGTTTTTTATAATTGTATTTTGTCTTTTTAAACCTTAAGTTTTATATTTATTGCACATTCAAGAGAATGTTTTTTAGTATGAAAATAAACAGTCTGTTTTTGATATAAATGATGTATTAGATTTTTCATTGTAAATGTTTCACATGACGTGCACTCAACTTTTTGAGGGGAATGATTCTGGTGAAGTGGTTGGACTGTATTGTCTAAAGTTGATATAGGGTTTACCCAAAGGGAAAATCGTTTTTGACTTGACAGTTATTTGGTGCTCTATTCCTTTTTGGTAGTAACAGAGCCCCTCTCATTTGTTTAAAAGTATCAGAGGAAGAACACACAAACAGATGGCCGACCTCTGGAGAAGAAGGGGCCTCAGGGGACGAATCAGGAACCAGACGCCGCTCTGTGGAGTCCGCCACCGGCGTCAGGCCGCGCCGGAGTGGGCACTCGTGGCGCCGGTCTGACTGCCACCACGTGCTCACCATGAGGGAGGGGCGAGGTCGACACCAGAACGGCGAGGGATCGGTGCAGGCTCGGCCTCAGACGGGGTAGCCGCCCGTGCCGAGGACCGAAGGGGACTCGGGAAAGCACCTTAGGTCCCTGCCTCTACCCGTCACTCCACCTGAGCCGGGAGGAAGGCTCCTGGAGCCGAAGCGGCACCAGCTTGACCTCTGGTGAGGCAGATGCCTGCTCAGACAACCGAGGGGAACTCGGGGGCAAGGCCGAGTCCCGGCGGTCTCCTGCAACGTCACAGGGAGCCCCGTCATGATTTGTTGCGATTCAGGGATGCCAGGCGCCGAAGAGGGGAGCCCCGAAAGACCGCACCTCGAGGACACCACTCTCCTACGTCCGGGAGCTGAAAATTCAGGCGCTGGAGCCGCCGGCGACTCCATGAAAGACCCCACACGAGGCAAGAGATCCGCGGACATTTCAGGAGGTGGAGGAAGGGCCAAAGAAGTCTGCAGTCCTGCCGCGTAGGCTGTCATTTGGGCCCATGTCCCCTCTACGCCGGGAAACTGCGGGGAACAAGTGATTCAGAATGCAGCAGCCAGAGCCATTTTTATGGTAGGCTCTAGAACTCATACCACCCAGCTCCTGTCGTCACTAAACTGGCCTCCTGTACAGAAAAGAATTCAGTTTAAAGCCCTGGTCCTGGTTTTTAAAGCCTTTCATAAGATTGGAGCACCCTATCTTAGAGACAGATTTCAGCCTTATTTCCCCAAGCGCAACCGGAGATCCTCATCACAACTTTGGATTGTCACACCTAGGGTGAGACTGTCTCGGACAGGTGGGAGATCTTTTCATGTGGTTGCTTCTCGGCTGTGGAACAGCCTTCCTCTCCACATTAGACAGAGCTCAGACCTCCTGACTTTCAGGAAAAGTCTTAAAACGTGGGTTTTCCAGCAATAAGCCGTTCGATCGTGGTCGGTTTGCTCTATGTTAGGTGACGTACGATTTGTTCTCAGCGCCGGGACAATCCAGGGAGTAGCCGCCCGCTTTATAAATATGCGCTAACATAACATTACGCCGGGAAACTGCGGGTAGGAAGGTGACAGGCGGGGCGCACGTCTCGGGGGGAGCAGGCGCTCACCACAAAAGGAGGACAAGGCCTCGGAGATAAACTGAAGGACCTACCAGCCGGCAAACCACGCCCTCGGGGCCATGGCGAAAGACTATGTCGCAGACGAAACCGGCAGTTCCTTGCTTCCGAGGTACGGGACAGACGCTGGGATGACACCGACCTGGATACGCGCACAGACACCAACTCCATCCGGCGCGCCCGCCTGGCTTAAGGTGCTGGCAGGCGTTGCAGCTCTCCGAGTCATGGTGCTCACCCAGGCACCACATGCAAATCAGGTGAGGGTCCGTCACAGACATGGGACGCGCACAGAAGGTACACGTTTTAAAGCCCGAAGACATTTGCACACTCTTTCACTTAAACACCACAGCGCGAAAAGAATAGAAGGGCCAAAAACAGGCCAGGACACAATCCGGATCCGCATTGCACGCGAAAAAGAGAAAAAACTGACATAGGCACGCTGGGGTAGGACTTCTGTATCCTCGCTGACGTCACGGAGGACGTCAGGGCGGAGTCACGTGGCTTGTGAGACACTACCAGACTGCAGACTATTAACTCCTACACTTGCTTCCTTGATAAAATAAAAAAAACCCTGCCGAATATAAAAATAACAACAGTGCTCAGAAATAAGGAGACCGGGTTTCCAGAATAATGGCTTATAAGAAATGAGAGGCTATAGTCTCTTCCCTATAGTTTCAGACATGCATTAATTTATCGACCGTCCACTGGTTCTTTGTGTACAAATCCCCATTGTGCCACTTGATGGACAAAACCAACAAGAGGCATGGCTCCAATAACTGTGGATTTTTCATTTGTTTTCTAAACTAAAGGCTATTTTAGGGTAGTGTAGATGAAAAGTTATAATTTCAAACCTGTAAATGTCATTTGATTACCTATCTCTCTCCATTAAATGTTGGTTTGGTTGAGGACTTTTTTCAGGGCTACTTCATGCCTGCTTAAGCAATTGAACATAGGATAACAATGACCATCTTCAATTTGTAGAATAGACAGGATAGCAACACCATAAGTAAAATTATGCACACCATTATTGTCACACTCCGGCTTGTACTTTATTGTACAAAATGTTTTTTTTTTTTTTTAATAGGACTGTTTACATGAAGGATATGATAGACTACTGCCAAACTAGCTACCTACATGCAGGGCACATGATAATGTGGAAAACAACAATGCAGCAGAACCAACAGTTCCACTGCGGACTTGCCTTTTTACATAAAAAATACATATGACTCCATGTCGAAGGTCATGAAACTAACAACCTGTATGAAGAAGGCTATGACATTTTAAAAGCACTTGCCGGAGGTCATGTCTGTAAACAAGAGTTAACCATCAAACAGCTTCTGAATTTAAATAACATTAAGTTAATAATGTAAATATATTGCAGGTCCTAAGTTACAACGTGGAACAAACAGCACCCTGAGCATTCAAAGAAAATCAATTACAAATAAATAAATACAACTTTTCCATTTGTTGCTCTTTTAAGAGAATGTTTAGTCCACAAAAGACAGGTGTAGAATGAGCATGTTACAGAAAAGGCCACAACAGCAGAGATTCTCCAGGGTAAGGCAGCACGTATTACGACAGATCAACTTACAACATAGCATTTAAATTCATTAACATTAGTTGGTCTCTTGCAATCTTATGTCATATTGTTTCTTGTTCCAGTAATCTGCCATTGACTGGTATCTGAGGACTATTGCCCAACAAGGGAGAGCATTATGTTCTACGACTTGTAACCTTTGGCCATTACAAACACATGGTAAGGTCAGAGAATACAAGGTAAGGAAAAGGAAGGAAGCAATTATTGTCAATTACACAACACATATATATATATTTTAATTTCAAAGATGACAGCAACATGTTGCTTTCATCTTTGAAATCAAAATAAAATAAGGAACTTGTTTTTCAACCTCTCGTGAGTGCGACGCGAATTCCTTTTTGTGGGAGGACTTGTGGATACATTGATTCTGGGCTCTGCCAAAGGGTTCTGCACCATTTAAGAGAGCCAAGTAATCAGCGAACGTTGAGCCAGACTTTGGGAGTATGTATATGCATATACATACACACACACACACACGCTTTTACAATGCCAGTTGGCCATTTTAGATCACCTTCAGAATGTGGCCAGTAGCTGTAAATTGTAACCAGTATGAGCAAAGTCAATAAGTTCTTGCCTTTGGAACCTATTGGCATTACCAATACATTTGAGCTATTCGGTCCAGCATCCCTATAAAAGAGTCATTTTGAAGATGCACACACTACACATGCTCAAACCTACAAAATGACATGGCCCCCTTTTTTATTTTTAATTGCTGATACAACTCAATTTTGTGGGGGTGGTGGGCGGAGAGGCGTGTTGCGAGTGGAGGAAGCAAGATGGGCAAAGGGTGCAGAAATAACCAGGGGTTTGGTGGAGGCTGAAGCATCATGAGGAGGCTGAAGCAACACGGGAAGGTGGGAGTGGAGGAGGAGCAACACGTAGGCAGAGTAGTCGGGCGTGCAAGAAAAACGTAGTGCGCAGGGAGAGAAAAGCAATCAGGTGAAAATGCAACATGAGCTAGAAGGAGATGGAAGCACATGGGTGAGAAAGGAACCCAGGTTGAGTAGCACACGAAGGTGAATGCATCATGAAGGGGGCCAGGGAAGACCCACGCGGGCACGAGAACAGCATGGAGAGGGAACAGAAGCACACTAGGGAGACATCTGGAAAACATGTGCACTCTAGCATAACATAACGTGTAAATGTAAAGCACATGTTCACCCTGAAGGGTATCTTGGTGCTGAATAACAGATGTTTATTGTTACCAAACTCAATGGAATTCATTTTATCAACCTCAGAAGGATGAAAGGCTGAGTGGACTCGCCGGGATATGAACCCGTGACCATGAGGTGGCACACAGGCCCCTACAGTGGACACAGTTGATAAAGCCACCAGACCCAGCAGGGTAAGGGCAGGGTAAGGACACAGTAATGCATCAATGCTCCATGGAAAGGAAAAACATAAGAGGAGGAAGTAAAGCCTACACACATAACAAATAAGAAGCAAGCAAATGAGAATGATTAAGAAGCTAAGCAGTGGACAGGTTCGAAGCCCACTATAAGCTAACAATAATTCTCGTGACTGAGCTATCTAGAAGGTAAAACCTAAAAACAAGCACTGTAAGAGGACAGAGAAAAATCTAGATTAAAAATGTACATAGCAGAACCTTTCATCACAGGACGTTCACTTCATGCTCTGGCCATAGCTTGTTGTTGTGCTTTGGCTCTGGGTTGAAAAATCCTTATGAAGTACTGGCGAAGTTGTGGGCAATAATGGGTATTTTTCCAATGAATCAATTATCGGCATAGAAGATACCTTTGTTTCTGCAATGTTGGCCTGTAGGCACCAATGAAATCAGAGCACTTTAATAAAATGTTTTTAAAGCAGACGCCCAAAAGAGTTACTTTTACCATGTACAGAAAACAATTCAGGCCAATGGCATTAACACATCACAACACAACTGTTCAAAATATACCACTTCTCAAACTTCGAAGCCATTTTCCTTACGTGCCATTAAATAGTTTGTGTTTACAAAACATTTAAAGTAAATTTTTAGCTTTCATTAAAAATACTAAGATGTCAATGGAAGTTACTCAACAATTCATGCATTCCCTCAACCTCCCCTTAAATTGATTGCAGTAGCTGTGACCAAAAATCATCAATAAACCTAAATGTTTTGTTTTGCGCTTTACTATTATCTAAGGAAACATGACAACACAATAAAACATTAATCCAAGTACAGCTGGGTGTGAGGAAGGTTAATGAAGGAACTGTGTTAGGGCGTTCCGGAGTCATCTTGTGATATTGTAGTGGGAAATCAATTACGTATAGTTTTATAAAAAGGACCCTTGTTAACATTTAGCACAATTATTAGAGTCGTACATGCCTTGATACCTGCATGAGGTAATAGTATTCGATCAAAAGGATCTGGGCCTGTTCTCAAGCACAAACATTTATCAGCTCAGTGAGTTCAGCAGCTGCAACTATACTGGACTTGCTGGCCACAAGCTCAAATTTAGGCCGGAATGACAAAAGCTCAATTTTTCTGCATGAGGTAATGCTAACACGTTATTTACAGGCCTACATACCAGCAAAAAAAAAAAAAAAAAAAGCCTTCACGCACAAAGGAAAAAAGAAAATAATGCGTACTTCCTTACATTGCCTAGCCTACACACAGCATGAGCCTTCTTAGCACATCCCATTACCTGATCATGGTTTTGCTGCATGGATAAACGTGTCTTTATCAGTTCCATGAATTCTTGTATTTCATCTATTAGCCAGATTTCATTTTTGAGCTCTTAAAATCACTTTAGTTCCAACCAGGATTAGAAAGCACCATAAATAAAGTCCTAGTACCTCGGAGGGCAATAAATAGTCATCTCATTGTTTAAGACACGGGATGTCAACCTGTAAAGGCAGTAGCAGCCCAGTGCCTCTCTTCCAAAATAAAGCACCCGAAAAATGAAACTAAGCAAAGTAGGTGTCCACCCTAAAAAAAGGTGTTCCCTCAAAATCTATTAGCTTTTAAAACAAAAATAAAGCGAAAGAGGAGAATCTACCTACAGTACATGAAACGTTAAAGAATAAAACATAGTAAATTAGATTGTATGTTTTGTGCCAATGTATTGCTACAAATGCATTTCAATCTGGAAACACACATTTTGCTACCTTTCTTTCATTGCCCCCTTGTAAAACGTGGAGAGCAAATCACAGCAGGCTAGTGAATTTATCACACTTTGAGATCAGAGAAAATGTGTGCAGATATGTGGACATTAAGGAACTGACGGCCCACATTGCTCTGCCACCACCTCTCCCCTCCATTCCTAGAAGAATGACATTTTAAATATAAAATCTTTTTTGTGAGAAGTATTGCCCTAAATGGGAATTGTATGAATGGCAATACTTACATGATCAAAACTGCAATAGGCTTCAAATAGACAGATTTTCTTTGCACAAGCGGACGCGTATTAGAAAAAACGTCTTTAACAAGGATTCTTAAAACGAAGTTGTTTACACTTTCAATCATGACTAAAACGGATATAATTTATCAATGATTTGCCATTCTATAAAAAGCACGTGTAAAAAGTCCACCTGCATTAAAAATGCAGGTTATAGTAACTCCCAGAACAAAATATTCCTTGAAAAACAAAAAGCAGTTTCCACAACTGCTATAAACGGTTGAAGTTAAATATAAAACAAATTCATAAAGCAAAAATGTACCTATCTACCTAGTTTTCATTTTAAAAAATGCCAAACATTTCATTAAAACTACACACCTTCTTTGTAAGGAGGTTTTATCTAATACATCATAGTTTTCACTATCATAATAAAATAAGAGGTAAAATATCAAAATGCTTCGGCCAAAGAACTGAGGTACAATTCTTTTACCACTGCAATAAAACTGCAGCATTCTGGCACCACGGTTCATAAAGCCTTTATGCACTGCTGTCGCCCGGCTGCGCGTCACAGTTGCCGAAAGCAGGAATCTGGTGTGAAAAAGTCTGAGGCATCCAGTGTCCATTTGGAACCTGCCCAAATGATGACCCTTCACTGAATTCTGGGCTGGTGGATGCTGGGAAAAGAAACGAAGAACAATATGTGATTATGGCAGTGAATGCATTTAGAGCTATGTAGAACTTCTTGCTAGGAGAGTCCTTTGGCTCCAAGAGCCAGGTTTTACATACAGAATTGTAGCACAGTGAAAATTAACACTAACTGGAATCACAACGGAAATACTATGAGTCAAAAACAGCAGTATGCAAACAATATGCAATTTCAATAGTACAAAGACAGAATTTGGGTATAAATTGTAAACAACCGTTTATCAAAACTTAACGGTTAAGTCACAAAAATGCAACACCAAAAACTAAATCGGAAAGCAGAGCAGCAAACACTTCTAATGTTCAAATTCAGAACGAAATGCAAGAATTGGAACTAATGAAAATGATGTTGGCAGTTCAAGTTACTGAAAAAGGACAGTCATGAAAAGTGATCCTTTTAGGGCTCTTTCTGCGTTGGAATTACTGCCCTCTTGTGGTAAGACTATAAACTACTATTAAACGTAAACCAAACACTTAATTCTTTTTTTAATTTTTTTATTTCAAGTCTTTTTCATTGAAGATTGAAAAACGAAAAGCAAAGACAATACAGTAAATCTTCCAATACATAGATTAATACAGTAGTGGCAATAAATGACGCTTACCGAAAACCAAAGGAAGAGAGAAAAAATAGAAAGGAGAGTAAGAATAAGAAATAAGGACAAGTGTATCAATGCATCAATGATAATCGGTCGGCGGAAGCATGAGTCACATTACAGGCGACAGTAAAATATACAGTAAAATATACAATCGTTGGAGCATATGGAGTCATACAGAGTCAATGAAGCATATATGGATAATCAACATTTAGAAGGTTGTATCATGGAGGTTCAAAGTGAGAGGATGACGCATCGAGTGAGGACCACAGTTTTTTGTTAGAAGGCTTCCATGTAGCTGACTGCAGTGCCGGATTGTCCGCCCCTCTCAAAAAGGAGAGACATTCTAGCTAGATTTTAAAGTTGACCTCAGCAAAATTCTTCCATTTACAAAGGATGACCTTGCACGCCAGCGCCAACATGATATCTAACAGTTGTCGGTCATGTATGTCAGGTAATTGTGTATTTAATGGGCCCAAAATGACGTATAAGAATTCCTGGGCAGGTGTAATTCAAATATCTGGTGAATATAAGCAAAGACTTTCCCCCAAAATGTTCTTAGTAGGGAACAATCAAAAAGCATATGCGCCAGATCCCCAGGCGCTGCCTGGCAATTCCAGCAATTTGGCGTATCTTTTAGATGGCATTTGAACAACTTCTGAGGGGTCCAGAACGCTCTGTTCAGCAACATGTACTTTTTTAACAGAGGATTGGGGAGACCTTATTTGATAGTGCAGTGCAGTGCTGTGTATTACTTCCCAGTCTATCGTTATTCCTGTCGAGTTAGGTTCCGATTCCCACTTGCCTTCCGTTAGCTTATGGGGCTTCTTGGGCATGGGGAGGAGCAATTTATAGACTCTGGAGACAAAATGGTCAGCATGGTACAGTATCGGCAAACGCGTCATAAGCCAGGGTAAATCAGTAGTGAGGGTACGTTTAGAGATGGATTTCAATTTCAGGAATTGATCAAATTCTATGGGTGGTAAATTAAATGTCTTTTGCAGCGTCGAGAAAGGGATGGGCAGAGCATCTTCATAAAGGTCTTTTACCATATGGATACCACTTCTAGCCCACAAATCCCAATAAAGGGTTTTGCCATCTAACCGGAACATAGGGTTTTTCCACAGCGATACTAGGGTGGATTTCTTGATTACTGAGTTAGTTTTATGGGATTGGTCAAGCCTGAGGAGGGCTCACCTGGTGTTCAGTAGGATATATTTGGAGTGAGGTAAATGCGCTAAGTCCATGCTAAGGAGGGCTGGAAGGGGTGCATGTGCAATTATCGATTGCTCAATAGATAGCCATACTGGGGTATATGATGGAGAGTCAACTAGCCAAAGAGCCCCCTGTTTGCAAAGGAAAGCCGTCTGGTAGTTCCTGAACGAGGGAAGGCCCAGGCCGCCTTTCTCTTTTGCTAGCTGCAACTTTTTTACTGATATCCTGGCTTTTTTCCCTCGCCACAAGAACTCCCCAAACAACCTATCCACTTTCTTGATGAATTCGTCTGTAAAAGTCATTGGGAGCATGCTGGCCAGGTAATTAACCAGAGGCGTGCACATCATTTTAAGGGTCTCAGCCCTAACCCACCAGGACGAAAACTTGGGTGACCAGCTATCCAATAATGCGGATATCTTTTTTAAAGTTAGGTCCTCATTCACCTTCAGGGTTGTTATTAAATCTTTCTCGAAATCCAGACCCAGATATTTAAAAGCTTTTGGTTGCCAAGTGAGACCAGATGCACCAAGTATTTCTTTATTCCCGACGTTATTTAGAAGCTTGACCTCTGTTTTGTCCTTATTCAGCTTGTAACCTGAAACCTTAGAATACTCATCAATCGTGGCCATTAATGCCGGAATAGCCTCGTCAGCCCTTTCCGTCACAATGAGCACATCATCTGCGTAAGCAGTTAATTTTACAGTACAATCATTAAACGGCACCACGGCAATGGCTTCATTATTCCGTATATGATATAGAAAAGGTTCTATTGCCAGTAAAAACAAAGATAGGGATAATGGACATCCTTGTCTCGTTCCTTGTTTCAGGCAGAAGGATGAGGAAAAGGAGCCCCCTGCTCTAACCCTAGCCGTGGGCCCGGCATACAGAGCCATTACGAGTTTAGTGAATGTTGCTCCTAAATTGAATTTGTGTAAGACTGCCTCAAGAAAGGCCCAATCTACCTTATCAAAGGCTTTCTCAGCATCCAACATGATTGCCACTGTGGGGGTATGCAGAAGTTTTGCTTTTTCTAATGCGTGGGCTAATACTCTGGTGTTATCGCTTGACAGTCTGTGTTTTAAGAAACCCGCTTGAGATGGATGTATGAGGGTAGGGAGGACTCTTTGTAGCCGGGCTGATAGAATCATAGCTAGTAACTTACAATCTAGATTAATAAGGGAAATCGGCCTATAATTTTTTGGCAATGATGGATCTTTGCCATCCTTAGGGAGTACCGCGATAATCGCCTCCGCTAAAGTGCCTTTTACCTCACCTGTGTCTGTGATTTCCTGGAAAAGGTGCAGAAGAGGTTCTATTAGATCCGTTGCAAAACTTTTGTAAAATTTAGCCGTAAAGCCATCAGGGCCAGGTGCTTTTCCACATTTCAGACCTTTGATTGCCTTTTCTACCTCACTAGCCGAGATCGGTTCATTTAGGCTGCGTTGTTCCTCTGACGTTAATTTTGGCAAGTCGCACTCTTGCAAGTAACCCTGAACCTTACCCTTGTCAACCAATTCGTTTTTAGCGTACAGGCCCTCATAAAAGTCTTTAAAGACCTCAGTTATTTTGTGGGGGTCAGAGTGGCTTACTCCTGCAGAGTCTTTTATAACATTAATAGAATTTTTCTGAACCTTGAATTTTAGATAGGCGGCCCGGCTTTTGCCTGCCTTGTTAGATTCGCAAAGTTTAAATTTCCGCCTTCTGTCCAACCATACTCCCGCTCTTTCACTCACCAACTTGTTGTACTCGTATTTTCTATTATTCATAGTGTTAAGTGTCTACCGGTCCCTAGTCAATTGGTGTCTATTTTCTAGGTCGGCTATCTCTCTTTCTAGTGTTTCTAATTTTGCATTGTAATCTTTGTTCATTGCAGAACGGATCTTGATGCATACTCCCCTTAAGGTGATTTTCAAGGCTTCCCAGCGAACGAGGTCTGAAGTGTCCCCTCTCATATTTATTTCTAGATACGACCGGATGGCTGTTTGAATGGCAATCCTATTCTGTTCTTTGTTTAGGATTTCTTCATTGAGTCTCCATGACGTTTGTTTAGGGCAGGGTTTAATGTTGCTGATGGAAAGGGAAATGCATGAGTGGTCTGATAGGACTCTTGGCTCTATGGATGTGTCCT
Organism: Lissotriton vulgaris; assembly: GCF_964263255.1. Taxonomy (NCBI): domain Eukaryota; kingdom Metazoa; phylum Chordata; class Amphibia; order Caudata; family Salamandridae; genus Lissotriton; species Lissotriton vulgaris. Next base: position 1,814,680,166 of record NC_141685.1, read on the forward strand.
CTAGCTTTGGTACCTCATTTTGTGTGATGAAGATGTAATTAATGCGGGAGTACAAATCATGTGGGGAAGAGTAAAATGTGTAGTCCCTGTCAGTGGGGTTTTGTATTCTCCACGTGTCAACCAAATTAAAGCGCTGACACAATTTAATGAATGCGCTATGTGATTTATTCGGCTTGAAAGTGAACTTCGAGTCTCTGTCTAGGGCAGGATCGAATGGGAGGTTAAAGTCTCCTCCCAATAAGTGAACTGCCGTGTTGGGTATAGTTGCAAGCTGTTTCACTAGTTCCTGCCAGAAGTTTAGATCATTAGTATTAGGTGCGTAAATATTTGTGACATAAAATTCCGTATTGTCCCTGGCGAGCTTAGCTGTGACCCAGCGTCCCTTCTCGTCTGCCGATGAGGACAATAACTCTATCTTGGATTTTTTCGCTAACAATATCAGTACCCCATTCTTTTTACCTAGGGCACTTGACCCCACAACCTCCGAATAGAACTTATTACGCAGAGTGTAGAATTGTTTCGTGTCTAGTTTGGTCTCCTGTAGCAGGACAATGTTGCCTTTCTGCCTACGCACATAATCCAATATCTTCTGTTTTTTTATGGGTTGGTCCAAACCTTTTACATTCAAAGACAAGATTTTTAATTTGTCTAGGGAGCTGTTCCGAGCGGCGTGTTAAGTGTAGGATGTACCATTTATGCTATTGCATACGTCATGAGTGCATTATGAACCCCAAGGAGTGGCGTGCCATGCGGCACATCATGTGAGGAATCCCCTGCCTTGATGAATATGGCACTAAATTGACAGAAACCTCGAGGAGATGTATGGGCACATAGACATGGCATGTAAATGATCCAACTTGTCCAGACAAGAAATAAGGAGCATATTAGAAATGAAAATGAAAACGAAGATGAAGAAATCAAAAATGAAAATGAAAACCACAATGTACAACTCACACCCCCCCTGACCCCCCAAACCCCCCACCCCACCCACCCCTACTGCAATATGTAAGCATGGTGACGTGAGGAAAACCGCAGTAGCCCTCCCGTCAGTACCAACATTGCATAAACATTGAACAACAGTTTGAAGTGTTTAAAACCATACACTAAAGCAATGAGAACTTCTAAGTGGTGTGATTTAACTATGAGACTATACTCTGGATAACCTGGTATACTCTATGAGATTCTAGCAGTAGAGCATCAAATGGAAATGGTTAGTATAGTGAAGGCCCTTGTAGAATATTGTGACACCATATTCTCTTTTTAGGGCACCCTAAGAGCCAGCAGACTCTATACATAAACAAGAGCGATAGACTAACAGTGAATGGCCCCCTTGTCAGTAGCAGGGCCAAAAAGGCCTTCCTTACTTCTACAGTTTCTTTATTATAATCTTGTGAGATATAGATCTTTGCGTCTCTCCACAGGATATGATTGTGCTTCCGAACAAAGGCAAGTATTTGCTCCACATGCTGATATCGCAACGGCTTACAGACGATGGGCCTGGGACCTTTTTGCGTCTTAGTGATTCTTCCGGGTACTCTGTGCGCTCTGTCAAACTCTAGAGGATTAACAAAAGTCAAATTTGTGGCCTGAGCAAACCATGATTCCAAGAACTGGATGCACGACCCCTCTGAATCCTCGGACCCTTACGGGACCTCAAAAATGCGTAGGTTCCCTCTTCTATTTCTATCTTCCAACTCAGCCAGTCTTCTAGTGGTTTGGTCGGAGGAGATGTGTAGGTGTTTCAGGGCCGCACAAGTTTTAACCTCGATATCTTCCAAACGACTAATCCTGGATTCCGTTTCTGTCAGACGTGCATTAGTTTCCCTAATATCTTGACGGATTGCCACCACTTCCTCCTTGGTGACTTTAGCCAAATCTTTCACTTCGTCCAGCCTGTTTAGGATCATATCGACCGCCTCCGTAGTAACTTTCTTTGTCTTGTTCGGCGATCCCGGGTTCGAGTGGTCTGATTTGAGTCTTTTCAGGGTGCTCTGATCTTTGGTATCCATCGTGATTATTTGGAGCCTTGAGTGGTGTCTCGAAATCCTTTCCACCGCAAATGCGTAGGGCAGACTTGACAATGTTCTATATGACTGACGCACACGCGCTGATGTAGGTAGAAGATTGAAGGTAGGTCGGCAGAAGAAATTGATCGGCCAGCTCCCAGTGCATCTAGCAGTTATGGTGCGCCACAAGGAAGATCTTGAAGTGCAAGGTGCCTCATAGACTCACTTAGGGCTTGCACGTGGCATCGTGGGAGAAGTCACCATTGTCAGAGGACAAGCGTTTTATTCAAATGGCGCAAATGTATTAAGCCCCCGTTGCCAGATCAAGAATATGTGCCCATTTCTTTGTCAGAGACCATTAATACTGCCAATACTGCCTTTCAGACTTTCATCGGGAGATCAGCATTGAAAAAGTCATTCACGCTCGTTTTCTCGCAATTGCAAAAGTGGCGGCCGCCATCTTGGCAAAGGTATCAGAAGCCCTGGGCCCCCACATGGCCGGTCGGACTTTACTCACGCGTCCGTGTAGCAGGGTCGGGAGCTCAATCCTCCTCTAGGACACCACCGCATCACCGTGTGTCAGTCAAACCGTGTGGTTACAGTCGTCGATACCACGTCGGTGATCGCTCGGTGTCCCGCATTTGATCCCTCGTCTAAGGTGCGGCAGGGGACGTCAGGAGTCCCGCTCGACGTATCTCCAGTTCTGGAGCAGCCCCAGCCATAAAAAGCAGCTCACCGCATTCCCAGGATATTCCGATCTCCGAATCCGCGTTCACATCGCGGGTGTATTCGGACGAAAGCGTTCCAATTTCTGGTATGAAACCTCGTGACGGGAGTAGAGACGCTCTACACCGCCATCTTCCTCGGCGTCCAAGCCACGCTCCTCCCCCCCCCCCCCAAACACTTAATTCTAAGTGGGTTTGTAAATGAGTCTGATATTCCCCCTATCCCAGGCATACCAATACAGGGTTCCGTAAAATGCGGCCCATTACAAGTTGGTCTTTGGGGATCCACTAAGAAAAGAAGAATTACTTAAAAAAATAGGGATCAGATCTATCATCAGTGATTAGAAATATGTTCAGATTGGAAGCAGTCAGAGAGAGTGTCCTCCACATTCCAATGCAATAGGCGCACAAATTGCTCTTATGTATTTTTTTTACCACCTAAGATAGATCAGATAATGCACCCCTCCCCACAATTGCAGAGAGCACCTCAATATTTAAAACGATGCTGTTCCATGCCAGGGCAGTTTATTAATTTCAATTTCACTTTCGCATACCCTCGGTTTTTCCCATGTACATTTGCTTGGATCGGAGATTCTCTAGTGAATGGACTTGAGATTTAATCCATGCATTATTTTCACAACCATTTTAGACACACAAGAAGGCGGGCATGCATCTGAAAAGTAGCCTCTTGAGGCAGGCCTCCAAAGTACTACACTCTACTCATCGGTAAGAAGTTCCAAAAGATGAGTGAGATGGGAAGACTAGATATGTTATTAGACCTCTACGCAAGCACTGCACCTGTTCCGTGGCCATGCCCCACTGTTTAACCACCTTTAGCACACAGGAAGTCACTGAGCAGTGGCCAATATTAGTATTCAGTTTTAAAGGTGTGAGCAGAATTACCCTACAGCCATTTTAGAGGAGCAGACTGCAACTAATCCTGCACATAATAGGTTAATGTAGTGTCCTTATTCAATAGCTTAAAAGGAATCAGATCTTTGCAGAGAAGAATCAATGTTGGACTCTCTCCAGGGTGCTGAGAAACATAAAGAACAATATGCAGAAGATTGTTGCAAAAATAAAACATACGTTTATGAAAAATAGACCTAATAATTTACCGGTTTCGTTGGAAGAGAAATTGCACAGTGCGCTTCCATCAGCTGGCATGGTTTCGCTATAAGGGCCCTCATTTGCGCCCTCGTAACCCGGATCGTGCTTCTCCTCTTTAACAGCTTGCCTCCTTGCATCCTCTGAAAAGAGAAGTACAGTAATGGGACAGGCGCACACATCTGGGAGATCTAACCAAATGGGACAGGCTCAAATAATACTTAAAACAAGATGGATCCCTTTTGTACCACACACACACTGTCAATGCTAATCAACAATGTATATCTTTTAAAAGGAGTTCCATCTTAAACTTGCATGCACTTATACTTTTTAAACATCGAACACTGTTTTAAGCAAAGACGTATAATTTATTCAAGATGAATAGCAAACCTTCGCAACTACAAAGGTAAAAAATACTGTGTACAATATTACTTCGCAAAAATGTAAAAGGGTTTTGTTTTTTAAACCAATATTAAGCTTCCGTAAAAATATCTTCCCAAATACATCTCAATGGTGTCTAAAATACATTTCTTTACTTAAAAAAAACAAAAAAACAAGGGAATAGCTCTAACCTACCCAACCATAAAAGTATCTATCACTTTCATCATGCGATATTAATAAATCTCATCATATGATGTCGACACAGCGTTTCAGTGGTTTTACGTTGGTTCACCCCACCTTCTTCAGGACATATTTAAAACCTGTGTTTATCTTAAAACCAAGAGATTTATCTCCTAATGCTTATCCATTACGGTTCTCAAATCTGTTATCTGTTAGTTTCACTATTATTGATTTCAAAGAGTGTTCCCACACTTCTAATCTACATCTATTTAACAACAACTTTATTGAGCGGTATGCCCTCTCGCTCTCTTTCTTATCTGCTTACAAGCATGTCATATGGTCACACCTCAATTTCTTTATATTGGGACACCGTGGATAAACCGTCCTCTTGGTCTTGTTTCCCCTTCACTCTTCCAATAATGTTTCTTATCAATCAAACACAAGGTTGCTATTTATCCTTCTCCTTCGTTGTCTTTGCCTTCTTTTTGGCCCTGTCTCTGCATTGGGGGATTTTGAGATGGGTGGGGTCATGGGGCTCTGCGTCAAAGTCATTCCACTCTGGAAGTGAAAAGTGGAGCCGCATATAAGCGGCAGCCATGCGGGCTGACATCAGTTGCTTTCTTAGGCCGTCTGCACCTTCTCAAGCAAAGCCCATTGGCAAACTGGCATGACCAGTGTGCAGAATCTCTAATTTGACATTTTTAGATGGAAAAGGCGCACAGTTCACAAAATGGGGATCGAGAAGGTGAATGACGAATCTGCAGTTAGAGTATCACCAAAAAGATCATAAGCACAGTGCCACCTTGGGGTATAAATGAATATATTACTCCTCAGATGGATGTGGAAGGGCAAAGAATGCGGGATGATAGCCTGCCCAACATGAAACGTAATTACCCCTTTCAGAAAGTTAGCTCTGCTATTCAAAAACTTATCAAGGAAGAATGTAAGACGAGGTAGGTTGACAGAGTGTCTGCAGTTGGGTGAGGTACCTCACCAATGTTATGGCAATTTGAGAAGGCTGATTCAGCAACCACAAGAGCCAATAAATAGCCTTTAACAGTGCCCAAGAAAAGTCCCCGATGGTCACAGGAAAATACAAACAACAAAACTTCCGTCAACTTAGCTAGTAGTGGATAAATGTATCGGGAACGCATCAAGCCACAAATGTATCCCACCGACTGGGGTCCACTGATTTTATGGGCGGGATGACTTGCGGCCAAGTTGACATCAATGATCTCAGGAGGAAGGTTGAAAGAGGTAAACTGCAGATGCTCAATCTACAAGCATGGAGATGCAAACTGTGAATAATTGGGTGTAGTAACCTGCTCTGCTGCTTCGACAGAAGATCCTCCAGAAGTAGTGGCTTTATCAGAGGACAGATGCTCATGCTCAAAACTTTTTAATACCACAGTCTACCTGTCCAAACTGGTGACACTGGGATGATTTTAGGCTCAATCTTTCCTAGACGACTTTCTCAGTTCTCATGGCAGGAGAAGTGGCAGTACGGAAGGTTACAGGAGCCCCAAGCTCCAAACTCTATGAAGGCACCTACAAGAGAGCTGCCTTGGAAACTCCAATGTGCAAAAATGCTGACACTGAATGCTATCAGATTTGGTGGAATGTCCCCACGGATGAAAGAAGCCCTGCACCACCAATGAATGCAAATGCCATTCCAGATCTGCTATGCAGCGGAGTCTGTCCGCCCTGGTGTTTAAAGAAACTGCCAGGTGGTTTACCATAAAAGAACTTCCTTGTCGGTCTAGCTTCTTTCAGAGGCACAGAGCCTCCTGATACACAGCTCAAGACCCCACCCTGCCCTGTTTGTTGCAGTACGACATGGTGGTGGTTTTGAGCGTGAGTACCTGCAGCAGCCTTTCTCTGATGCGAGGCAGGAAGGCCTTCAGTGCAAATTAATTGTCCTGAACTCAAAACACTGATGTAGTGTTGAGTTTTCGCCCAAGGCCTCTGATCTCCACCTCTCCCAGATAGCCCCAACAACCCAGAAGCGGTGATAGAGCGGTCTGACTCAATATTTGTCCAGTAGCCACCACTGAAGATCTTTTGCAGTCTCCTCCTAAATCTGGATACAATCCAACAGATTCCCCTGGTGTTGTGCCCACTGGGATTTGAGGTCCCACTGCAGAGCCCACATATGCCATCTGGTATGTTTGACCAGCAAGATGCAGGAGGCCAACAATCCCAAAAGCCTCAGAGTGATCCGCACTAAGATCCAGGACAGATGCTGAAACATGGAGGATCAGAGCCCGAATATCCTGGACTCTCTGCTCCAAAGGAAAAGCATAAAACAATACTATATTCAGAATAACTCCAATGGACGGCAGAGGCTGCAGAGAAGTGTGGTGTAACTTTGGCACATTGACAGAGATCCGCAATAATGTTAATAGGTTAGCCACCATCTAGAGGTGTTTGACAACTTTCTGGGGGAGGGCCAGTGTTTAGCAGCCAGCGGCCCAGATAGCTTAAGACCGATACCCCTGCCTACTGCCTTCACATTCGTGAACAACCAAGGGGCATTGGTGAGGCCAAAAGGAGCACTTAGAACTGCAAACGTTCCTGATCCACTGTAGGCTACAGGTAGTTATGTTAACATAGGTGTCCTGCAAGTACAACAGCACCATCCAGTCTCGAAAATGTCCAACTGCAGGAAAGCACTGAGAGGGGAAAACCTAAAATAGAATGAAGGCCTCTGTCCCTCTTCGGTACAAAGTAGCAAGAGTAACACCCAGCTCCTAATTCCGAGGTTAAAACTCACTCAATGGTCCTTTTGATCAAATTGGCCTTCACTTCCTGCTGCAAGACAAACTGGTGGTCTTCCATCGGTCACCCTGCTGGTGGTGGAAGGCGCGGTGGGGAGGAAAGAACTGGAGAGCATAACCCTAACGTACAATCTGGAGGACGCACTTGTTGGAAGTGATGACCTGCCATCCCTAAAGGAAGTATCAGATCCTGCCTCCGATGGGGTGGCTGTGCACCGGCTAGATCACACTGAAGCGGTTTTGCAGCTGCTAATGCTGATGGGGCAGTTGTTCCTGTTTTCCTGGGCACTGCTCTTGTGAACTGAGGCCTCGCCATGAAATCGCTGAAAGGCCTGCTGTGCTGTGGAGGGGTCCGGTGTTGGCAAAACTGAAAATCCAGACCATAGGCTCAGAGAGGGGCAAATTGCTGGACGACCTTCCTGGTCTTAGGGGGTGACATTTTCCCTTGCACATTAAAACTACTGAAAAAAAAATGAATGGAAAGGGGGTCTTTAAGACTAAGCAGAAGCACTGTAGCCACATCTGAAGGCACAAAAAGAAAGGAACTGACATCCACGTGCATGAGTGGCACTTATATGTGGCTCTGCTCGTCACTTCTAGAGTAGAATTAAGTTGACGCAGAGCTGCACGATACCACCTACTGATGGGCAGGATTTGTGCTTCAAAGTTTCCGGATGCAGTCCAATGCCAGTGGAATATTCAAAAGATGAGGAATTTGCGGTTAAAAGTATCCATCGGGAAAGGTTTCCATGGGAATGCGAAAGCCTCTGCAACAAGGTAGTCAAATAGCTAACAGTTAGTACCTTTCACCTATCCCAACTTACTATGTTTCAACACACCACAGGTATGCCATTAAAAGCTAATCTTTCTCTCACTTTGCACTGCTGCCCTAAAAACAAGAACACTGAACATGTTACTACATATTTATCTGTGTCCCTTCTCATGGTCCACTCTTCATGTAGATGCAAGTGACTGATTGGTATTTCCTTAGAATTACTACTCTGAAGCTATACTCCCTCCCAATCTGGGAACGTTTTGGATAAAGAGGCCCCCAGCGACCATTATAAAGGATCTTAAATGTCACTTAGTCTAGGAATCTACAATAACAATTTGTGTGTGTATATTATATATATGTATATATATATATATATATATATATATATATATATAGATAGATAGATAGATAGATAGAGAGAGAGAGAGAGAGAGAGAGAGAGAGAGAGAGCGCACAAGACCTAATAAATACTACATTATCCAGCCAATAATAAATGTTAGTAATGCTGAATTTACACAGTACTGGATGTAAAATTCAATAATTTCAATTCGACCACATCCAACATCTGTACGAGCTTGGTGTCCCCAACATAGCATAGTAATGCAAGTGAGTTATCTAGCATCGCATGCAGAACATTAATAATGATTTTGTGCACATCTTGCACGTTTTCAAACGTCAACATACATCAAAGATGTGATCACATACTAAAGGAAACGCCACAACTACACCCTGGCAAATAAACGTTTTAGCAAGGTATGTACTGTGTGTACAAACTGTTAAGAGTTATCTGTGACCAATCAAATGGCACAGGTGTAGGACCCAGCACATTGTGGGAAGTGGACAGCATATTGCCTATCAGCACCAGTCCACATTTTCAAAGGGGAGCAGGTTTTGCTTAAATTGACGAGTAGCCATGAACTCTCACCCCTTAATGTTTTCTTCCAAGGGGTCGTGCCTTCGGTATAATCATTTATCGAGTACATATATTTCTTTCTGCGTCCCAAAGCCTGAAGCAGCATAGAGCCACGCAGGCTTGACATCTGAATGGGAAACAGTGCTTTTTCGGATTAAGTGATCCTGTTAGTGGAGTTCAGATATAGTATAGTATGGAAATGTCACACTATTCTGTTTAACTATTCAGTGCAGTTACAAAGCTGTATGTAAATGCTTAGGGGTCAAATGTTTAGTGCATGGACACATATATATTTAAACTGGGAATATTAATCTTCAAAAAGTAAACAGATGGTGACAAACAGCATACCTTTAGCCAACTGTAGATCAAACGTGTATTCAACCTCAGTTACTTCCCTGGGCTGCACAACCCCCTTCAGCTCGTCCCGCAAGTCCTTCAGTTTAAGATAATGATGAACCTTGTCCTGAGCGCGAGGAAATTGTGCGCACCGCGCACTGGATGATGGCATCACGTAGCACAACTGCATGAACAAATGAAAAGACAATGACGCAGTCGCAACGGGATGCCAGAATCATATTTGATCGTGATACATTTATTTGGTGCTTAATCTAAAATGTCTTGTGTAACCCTTCTCATGACGACAACAAGAAAGAATACATATGTTGCAATTGTGGATAAAAAGTACAGCACACTTTAGGTAGCCAAAGTATTTTGGTAAATCAGGCTAATGTTTGTGTGACTCAAAGAGAAGAAAGCCCTCTGTCTCACACAATATGACAAATACCTAGTACCGCTGTGTTGGAGATTAGATGGAGGCATCTGTAGAGGGTGTAACATTTTTTAATTGACTGGCAACCGACTGTGCTATTTTTGAGTCTATTTTAAGGAATAAGAGATAGGACTAAGGAATTATAAATATGACTCACAATTGTATGGTTATTTTACCGGTAAATGAACACTAGTACTTCAACGTCTTACAAAGTTCTGTCAATGATATTAACACCCACAGAAAAAACTCGCATGAAAATTTAACATTTTAGTATCAACCTTGTACACATCTACAGATGCTTAAGCAAGATTAAGAATTTGCAGGCCAGACAGGTTGAACAATACTGTCAGCAATTTTCAAACAGCATATTTGTGACACCAAAGAAATGTAAGAATTGACCCACTTATAAATAGATCATATCTTACAATTTTGGGTTGCAATTCAACTTACCTCATGAATATTAATAAGGTACATTTCGCTACAATTGGAGGCCATCAGCTTCATGGTGGCCTGCTGGAGTCAGCAGATTAGTGATGGAGCAGGGTTTTCATGAAATAAAACCTGCTTGGATTGAACCCCCATATTGTGAAAATACTAATCGAGTGATGTGCTAACTATATGCAAAAGGCTAATGGGAGAAAACGAAAACTGCGCAAGTGTGTGTTATAGCCCTGTGTGTCTGCCAAGGTTGCATGGAGGAAACAAACTGAATTAAAAAGAATGGAACTTCCACAGTGAGTGGCGCATTGAAACAATCGAGGCACAAAAGTCGATACATGACTACAATGAAGGAAGTGCACAAATTAAGGAAGCTTGAAATTTGTATTTCCTTGGCTGGAAGCTGATAAAATGAAAAAACGAACAATGGATCTTTTTGCAAAATTTCATGTCAAGAGTGGTGTGATAGAACACCCCCTGTTTTGACCAATAGAATGAACTGATATTGCGTGTTATGATACAATGTCGGTTGGACTTTCGTTAATTTAGGGTATAATTAGTTGTATAAGGTGGTGGGTTTTTTGGGCGCGATTTCCTACTTTGCTGTGTTGCTGTTTTCTACATTCTATGGGCTGGCTGCTGTTCTGCTGAATCCTGACTTTAAACTTTGCTCCTTAACTCTTCTTGAGAGGCTTGGCTTTCTTTCATGGCCAGAGGCTAGTTTTCCAAATTTCTTGAACTTTGGTTAGTATGATATTCTGAATTTGCATAACTATTTTGCAAATGACTTTTGTCTCCATTCAGAGCGCTGTGTTTGAGATGTTCTTATGTCATTTTCATTGACGTTTCTCTTGTATGATGATTTAGGATTCGAACTGTATTGTACTTGATGAAGATTACATTATTATTGATAATTATTAACTCATAAATGAGTTTGTCTTTATTAGTGTTATTGACTGGGTTTTATGAAGAATGTACAATAGTTTATTCTAGATCCAAATATTACTTTGCCAAACCTGTATTACATAATAAAGACTGCATCACCTTACAGCATAATGCGAGGATTATATGGTATGAAATTTTGGTAAGTTTGGTTTATACTCACCCAGCATGAAAGGGACTTGTAGGGTATTGAATTGAGTCCAGGTGATGAAATTTATTAGTCCCAGCTTGCGGGATCACTACCACGTTTGAGATTGCTTTTGAATAAAGAATTTATTTTTTGTAAACGCAGCCCTTTTTTCTTAAAACGAAATTAGCAGCAATTAATCAAAAAATTTGAAACTTTAATGTTTTGTGACTGGATTCTTTTTGCAAAATATTGATATAAATTGTACCAACTCCATATTTAGACAGGATGCTTACATCATGCCCCTGCTAGATACCGAATCGTATCCCATCAGAATTCCATTTTAGGATTCATAAATGTTTTTCTGACTCCTAAAATGCGATTAGAACATAACAAAATGTGTAAAAGTCACAAAACGACGAATTGGTGTGTTTATGACCATTAAAATGCTTAGTACATCTGGCCCCTACTACCTTGTTGGAACACAATTACATTTAAATATACACAGCAATTGGCCTGGCAGGCATGACTGACGGCATTCAGTGCATAAACTGCAACAGCAGCAGGATGGATAGAACGCTTGAATTAATTAATTAATGTCAGTCACCATTAATCGCTGTGCTCTCATTCCAATGCATCCTTTTTTGCATCCGACCCCCCATGTCTAGACAAAGGCCTGCCTTTTGCAAACCAGCACTGACCCATATCCTCATGGGAACAGGCAGTCCCGGACTGCGATTTGTACATAGATGGTTCCAAATAGAGGTGGCATGCTGGCCAAAAGAACGATGGCTGAAAAAGCTACCCAAGCAACAGCCAGGGATACATTTATTGCATTAATTTCTCCCTTTGCCTTTTGTGTAGTTGATGTGCGGCACCCAAGTGGCAAGGGTATGCTCAGATGTCAGTCGTGTGCACATCCTGCCACTGGAATCAAGCTACACTGACCAATGAACCACAATCAAGGTGAAACCAGTCTTGAGTTGCTTGTGCTCCGGTTCAGGAATGACTTGGCTTGGCAATTACGGTTGGACTGTTCCCATCTGAGCAGGGTCAAAAGCTAACTTGCAAATGTCTGGATCCAAACTTAGGTGGCATGGCGGGAAAAAGATCAATGAGTGGGAAAGTTACGCTGAGTAATTGCCAGCTGTTAAAATTATTACAAGCATGCCCTCCATCACATTTTGTGTATTTGATGATAGCATTTAGATTCACTTGAAACACATATATGAATAAAGAGAGGAAGAATAAATACTTTTCTGCCTGTATTTATCAGTAAAAATAAACTGAGACTTAGGGCCAGATGTACGACCCATTTTTGCATGAGCAAATGGGTTTGCGACCTGTTTGCGCATGCAAAAACCACATGGGTCATGTGCAAACCCTATTTAGCGAATCCCAATTTATTTGCGACTCGCTAAATAGGTTTTGTGACTCGCTATTAGGAAGGGGCATTCCCTTCCGAACAGCGACCGCAAAGCCATTTACCAATGATTTGCAACCGCAATTGCGGTAGCAAAAAACTTGCATATTACCACCCTCTTCAAGAGGGTAGTAATGGAGTCGCAAATGGGAAGGGGTTCCCAGGAGACTCTTTCCCCTTTGTGACTGGCTCAGAAAAACCACTACCTGCCCTTAAAAAAAATCAAACTAAAACGTTTCATTTAAAAAAAAAAATGCATCCCGATTTCCTTCAAGAAAAACGGGCTGCATTTAAAAAAAAAAACAAAAAAAACTATTTAAAAGCAGGCCCAGACATGGTGGTCTGCTGAGCCCAGCAGGCCACCATAGTGGAGAGGACCTGCCATTCCCAATGGGGTCGCAAATTGCAAGTGCCTCATAGAGGAGGGCATCTATTAGACCCCATCTTTTCTAATCTAGAAGAAGTCACGGTAGAGATGCCTATTCCAATTCCCTGGTCTGACCACATGTTAGTTATCATGTCCCTACCTATACACGACCCGTCAGGCATGAGTAATGCTCAACGGGTACGCAAGCGTCCTTGGCGGAAGTTACGCCTGGAAGACTTTTATGCCTTGCTTAGAGCGGACCCCCCTGAAGTCGGTGACAACACTGAGCTGGGCTACCAGAAATTCTGCACCTGGCTTACCAAGGCTCTGGATTCACTGATCCCAGCTGACTGGATCAGGGCTCGTTCTCAGGAGTCCAGCCCTTGGTATAATGAGGCGCTTACTATCCTCAGGAAGGGGTGTAAAATAACTGAACGTAAATGGAGGAAATCAAATGACACAGTAATAAAGACCCAATACCTTGCCGCACAAAAATCTATCATAGAAATATCTGTAAGACGCAAGCCGCTTACTATGCCAATGAGATCAGAATAAGCCAGAACCCCTCTAAAACTATTTTTAAGATTCTGAAGGATCTCAGTGCCAAAAAAGCGGTTGTGTCGACGGCTGCTTCCTACATACACTGTGAAAAACTGGCCTCCTTTTTTATAGATAAAGTACGGGGGATCAATGGTTCTTTCCCAGCCATACCCTGTCCTACTCCCTTAAATACCGAGCCAACTAATAAACTTATGATTATCCCTGACTTAAATCAGGATGAATTTCTCAAGAAAATCAAATCGGACTCTCCTGCGGATCCTCTAAAGCCCGCCCAATTTAGAGAAGCATCCATGCTTGTACTCAACCCTCTTCGATTATTAATTCTTCGTTTAAATCTGCCACTATACCTACAAGTTGGAAGCAGGCATGGGTATCCCCCATTATTAAAAAACCCACGTTAGACCTACTAGGCCAGAGAACTTTAGGCCTATTTCACTGCTCCCCTGGCCAGCCGAGGTGGCCGAGTCACACGTCAACAGTATCCTGACGAAATTTCTCTGCTCCAATAACATTCTGGACTCCTCCCAGCATGGCGTTCGTGCGGGCCACAGCACCGAAACAGCGCTCCTGAGTGTGACGGAACATCTTCGGACCATCATGGATTCCGGCCAGACGGCGGCACTGATATTATTAGACCTTAGCGCTGCCTTCAATACAGTTTCACACAAGGTATTGCTGTATCGACTGGAGGCGGCAGGGATTAGGGGATAGGCACTGGACTGGTTCAGGGCGTTCCTGACTGGAAGATCTTTCCGAGTCTCAACCCCCCGTTCCTATCTAAGGAACGACTAATTGAGCAGGGAGTCCCCCAGGGGTCTGCACTCAGTCCGACGTTATTCAATCTTTACGTCCAGCCACTAGCTGAGGTCGTCAAACGGTGGGAGCTATCTATAGTCTCATACGCGGACAACACTCAGCTGGTGGTGATGCTGAGTGACTAATCTGGGCTGAGCTCGTCCAATTTTAAACAGGGTCTAACAGCAGTAACTAACTGGATGACATCAAACTACCTACAGCTCAATGCCAGCAAGACCGAGGTCTTGCTGGCAGGAAAAGATGTCTCGGCCTGGGGAGATAAATGGTGGCCTGAGATTCTAGGCAACTCTCCCGAGCCAAAAAGTGAGGTAAAAAACTTAGGAGTTTGGGTAGACTCCTCGCTTAACTTCAACTATCACACCAAAATGGCTGCCGCCACGTGTTGGGTATTAGATTTTACAAGGCTGAGGATGTTTAATGGATTCAAGCGTGCCCAGAAAAAGGCCTGGATGGGCATATCTGGCGCATGAGAAGCTGTAATGAAAACATTTCATCCTACGTGTGTTACGTTTAAGAACAATAAACAAGTCAAGTCAAGAGATTTATATAGCGCGCTACATACCCATAGGGTCTCAAGGCGCTAGAGGGAGGGTGGGGAATTACTTGTCGAATATCCAAGTTTTAAGTTGCTTTCTGAATGCTAGGTGGTTCTGGGTAAGGCGAAGGTGAGTGGGAAGTGAGTTCCAGGTTTTAGCTGCCAGGTAGGAGAAGGATCTACCTCCCATGGTGGTTTTGTTGATGCGAGGTACCGTGGCAAGGGCTTGGTTGGAGGATCGCAGCTGACGGGAGGGGGTGTAGAAGGACAATCGTGTGTTGAGGCATTCGGGCCCAAGATCGTAAAGTGCTTTGTGTGCGTGGGTTAGGAGGCGGGAAGTAATCCTCTTATTTACGGGGAGCCAGTGGAGGTTTTTCAGGTGACCAGAGATGTGTTCTTTACACGGGATGTCTAGTATGAGCCTGGCTGAAGCGTTCTGGATGCGTTGGAGTTTTTTTTTTGGAGTTTTGCGGTGGTACCGGCGTATAGTGTGTTTCCGTAGTCCAGGCGGCTCGTGACCAGTGCGTGGGTGACCGTTTTTCTAGTTTCGGTGGGGATCCAGCGAAATGTTTTTTGAGCATGCGAAGAATGTTGAAGCAGGATGATGAAACGGCGTTGACTTGTCTGGTCATCGAGAGTGAGGAGTCCAGGATGACGCCCAGGTTCCGTGCATGGTCCGTCGGGATGGGGGCTTGTCCAAGGGCTTCTGGCCACCAAGAGTCATCCCAGGCGGAGGTGGAGGTGCCTAAGATGAGGACTTCTGTTTTGTCTGAGTTCAGTTTCAGACGGCTGTGCTTCATCCACTTGGCTACTTCTTTCATTCCTTCGTGTAAGTTGGTTTTGGCGGTATTAGGGTCTTTGGTGAGTGATAGGATCAGTTGAGTGTCATCCGCGTAGGAGATGATGTTGAGATTGTGTTGGCGAGCGATGGCCGCAAGGGGGCTCATGTATACGTTGAAGAGGGTGGGGCTGAGTGACGATCCTTGTGGCACGCCGCAGATGACTTCAGAGGCCTTTGACTTGAATGGTGGGAGGCGGACTCTCTGTGTTCTTCCGGTGAGGAACGAGGTGATCCATTCTAGTGCTTTTCCTTGGATTCCTACGTCTCTGAGGCGCTGAAGAAGGGTGCTATGACAGACTGTGTCGAAGGCAGCGGAGAGGTCGAGGAGGATGAGGGCGACTGTGTCTCCATTGTCCAGTAGAGTTCGAATGTCGTCTGTTGCTGCGATGAGGGCGGTCTCAGTGCTGTGTTTGACTCGGAAGCCGGACTGTGAGGAGTCGAGGGATTTGTTGGTTTCGAGGAAGGCGGCGAGCTGGTTGTTGACAGCTTTCTCAATGACTTTGGCCGGGAATGGAAGAAGCGAGATGGGACGGTAGTTTTTGAGTTCTGTGGGGTCAGCTGTGGGTTTTTCAGAAGGGCGCTGAGTTCTGCGTGTTTCCAGCTTTCCGGGAAGGTGGCAGAGTTGAGGGAGCAGTTGATGACATCTCGGAGGTGTGGTGCTATGATGGAGTCTGCTTTGTTGAAGATGTGGTGAGGGCATGGGTCAGTTGGGGATCCTGAGTGGATGGAGTTCATCAGGTGGATGGTGTCCTCAGTGGAGATTGGGGTCCAGTCGTTAAGGATGTTCAAGGGGGATGAGGGTCCTGCAGGAGATTGGGTGGGTTGGTCTTCGGGTCGGTTGTCGAAGCTGTTGTGGATGTCTGCGATTTTGTTGTGGAAGAAGGAAGCTAGGGAGTCGCAGAGGGCTTGGGAGGGGGTGATGTCGTTGGAGTTGGCTGATGGGTTGGTAAATTCTTTGACGATGTTGAATAGTTCCTTGCTGTTGTGGGCGTTGTTATCTAGACGGTCTTTGAGTGCGGCTTTCTTGGCAGATCGGATTAGTTGGTGGTGTATGCGGGTGGCGTTTTTGAAGGCGCCCCTGGTGCTGGTGTTAGGATCTTTTTTCAAGGCCTTTTCGAGGGAGCGACAGTGTCTCTTCGATTTCTTAAGATCATTGTTGAACCAGGATGCGTTTTTGCTGCCTAGCTTGATTTGGCGTTTTTTCAGCGGTGCTAGGATGTCGGCGCTGTAGGATAGCCATTGGGTGAGGTTGATGGCTGCTTGGTCGGGGTTTGAGGTGTGGGCGGGGGGGTTTAGTAGAAGCGATGAGGAGATCTGGTCGCTGGTGATTTTGTTCCAGTTTCTTCGCAGGGTGGGTTGAGGATGGTTGTGGATTGTGGTCTTATTGTAGGTAAAGTGAACGCAGCTGTGGTCCGTCCAGTGAAGAGCTGTGGTGTGACTGAATGAGACATATTTGCTGGAGGTGAAGATAGGGTCAAGAGTGTGACCTGCAATGTGGGTGGGGGTAGTGACGAGTTGTTTGAGTCCGAGGTTGGCGAGATTTTCCAGAAGGGTGGTGGCGTTGCTGTCGTTGCTCTTTTCCAGGTGAAAGTTGAGGTCTCCCAATAGAATGTATTCCTTGGAGGGGAGGGTGTGTGGGGTGATGAAGTCAGTGATGTCTTCACTGAATTGTGCGGGGGGTCCTGGAGGCCGGTAGAGGAGGGTGCCTCTGAGTGTGGTCTTAGGGTCAGTGTGGATATGGAAGTGAAGGTGTTCGGCGCTAGCGAGGTCGACGTCTGAGCTGGTTGAGATGCGGATGGAATTCTTATGGACGATAGCGATGCCTCCTCCTGTATGCTTGATGCGGTCCTTTCGGATGATCTTGTATCCTTCCGGAATGGCAATGGTGATGTCTGGAGCAGAAGAAGCATTCATCCATGTTTCTGTTAGGAAGGCGACGTCCGGTGAGAAGGTGTCTAGTAGATGCCAGAGGTCGATGGCGGGCCTGTCGACCGAGCGGGTGTTGAGCAGAATGCATTTAAGGTGGTTGGTGTCAGATCTCTGGTTGGTGTTCGTGGATGAGGAGTTGTTCTTGGTGCCGTTGAACTTGCAGGAGTTGCAAGAGAAGGGTCCATGGGTGTGTCCGGGAGCGGCTTGGACGCAGTTGGGGGAGCGGCCGGGGTTAAGGGCTAGGAGGGTGGTGGCATCGTAGGTGATGCGGGTGGGCTGGGCATTACGGGGACCAGGGGGTCTGGCGCTGGGCGCGGTCCAGGCGTAGACGGGCTTACCTTTGGCGCACCTTCGGCGCGACTGGGGCGCGATCGCTGCGCGTGAATGCTGCGCGTTGGGTCATAGGTCATAAATGGGAAGTGGAAAGGGGGAGGGGCGAGGGCGTCTCAGCTGGGAGGCGGGGCGGGCTTACGAGGACAACAACAAGAAACAATAAACAAAATGGCAGCGGAGGGGAGGGCAGAGCACAGCGCCGGGGGTAAACGCGCTCTAATGTTAAAATTAATGCAGTGGAAGCGAGGCGAAGCGCTACAATACAATAACAATTGCAAGCAACACGTGGAAGCGAGGCGAAGCGCTACAATGCAATTACAAATGCAGGCAGCACAACGATACCAGGTCTCTCCAGGGAGACTAGGGGAGCGACCTCTCAGCGAGCAGCAGTGAGGGGATCACAGCGCTTCCAGGTACGGGAGCGCTGTAAATACTTAGTGGGAGGGCGTCTCAGCAGGGAGGCGGGGCGGGCTTACGAGGACAACAACAAGAAACAATAAACAAAATGGCAGCGGAGGGGAGGGCAGAGCACAGCGCCGGGGGTAAACGCGCTCTAATGTTAAAATTAATGCAGTGGAAGCGAGCCGAAGCGCTACAATACAATAACAATTGCAAGCAACACGTGGAAGCGAGGCGAAGCGCTACAATGCAATTACAAATGCAGGCAGCACAACGATACCAGGTCTCTCCAGGGAGACTAGGGGAGCGACCTCTCAGCGAGCAGCAGTGAGGGGATCACAGCGCTTCCAGGTACGGGAGCGCTGTAAATACTTAGTGGGAGGGCGTCTCAGCTGGGAGGCGGGGCGGGCTTACGAGGACAACAACAAGAACCAATAAACAAAATGGCAGCGGAGGGGAGGGCAGAGCACAGCGCCGGGGGTAAACGCGCTCTAATGTTAAAATTAATGCAGTGGAAGCGAGGCGAAGCGCTACAATACAATAACAATTGCAAGCAACACGTGGAAGCGAGGCGAAGCGCTACAATGCAATTACAAATGCAGGCAGCACAACGATACCAGGTCTCTCCAGGGAGACTAGGGGAGCGACCTCTCAGCGAGCAGCAGTGAAACAAACGAATACAACATTTTTGAGCTGTTTGAATAACTTGCAAAGTGATAAATGGATAACCTGATGATCGTGAGAATTTTGGGAAAGGCTGTGCGCTTGGAAAGGAGTGTAATCTCGCTCCCTCTACAGTTGTATGTTTGATTATCTCACCAGAGATTTCCCTTCCCTTGGCATCCCTGCTAAAAGTTGGGCAAATCATTTTTTTAGATTTTTAATTTGAAATTCCAAAAAGCACAGAAATAGCCTGAATAACCACAAATGCGGCAAGGCATAATCTAAGATGGTGGTGGTGGTCGCTTAATTTGTGACCCAACACTAAAAGCTGGAACTTCAGACATGACAAGTGTGGAGGCCGAGACTGTGGTACGGAGGTCAGCGGTGCTGCCAAGATTCAAGTCTAGGGACTGTGGAATCCCCGAGGGCTCCATGTGCACTGGGGATGCAGTGATGGAACCGGCACAGTCGATGTGAAGCAGCAAGAGTGCCCAAAGAGACAGACGGAAATGCCAGTGCACACTTAAAATGGTAGCGTGGCCCAGAGACTGTTCAAGAAGCTCTGGGGAGACCTGGAGGGACCCAGGCTCACGGCGAGCCTGGGCCCTTTTTAAATCAGCAAGGCACCGGGTGACTCGGCGGAAAGGTGGCGTTCTGCTCATAGGGACAATCCTTACAAAGGCCACATCCTGCTAAAGTGAGTCAATAGGGACCACCTTTGAAGGCGTGGTGAGAGTCCTAAGCCTGATGGAAACTCAGACAAACAGGTCACGACTAAGGCCTCCGAGTGAACTGGATAGCTGCCAGAATGGGAGATAAGAAACCCACAACGAAGGCCACAGCATTGATGGGGCCTCATGGACTCACATGGTAGACTAAGGAGGGGGCAGGTGCAGCCTGGCGAACCTGGAGCAGGATCTGCGCTTCCCTACTGCATCGGGGGCATGAAGTGGCTGCTGGGCCCTCTAGCCATTGTTCCTCGTGGCCAAGGAGTGGGAGGCTATGCTGCATGGAATGTGAGTCCACACAAGATTCATGTCCTGGCCCAAGGACGGTGCAAGCTCCAATGTAAATCCATCAAGATAGAATATGGAACCATAAGTCTACCTAACAGATGACACAACAGGATTTCCCAAATGGACACCATAGAGGAAGGCCTAAAGTGATGATCGATGTAGGCCACCGTATGGAAACAGATCACTGCATGTAAAGGAAACAAGAGCCTGGTAAGGCGTGGGCGCTCATGAAGACGCAGGGTGATCAAACCTACCGGAGGTGGGGAGGGACGTAATAGGAATCGCTGTGACAGCAGAAGATTCTGAAACAGAGAGAAATGAAGAGAGAAGGAGGTACCACAAGCTCTAGCACCCAGCACAGGGTACCTCTGGCTCCCACACATACAAAGGAAAAGTAACCAGCGGTGTACTAGTACAGGTAGACTTTGAGGGAGATGAAATGGCAGGTGTCAAAGGCACAAAAAGAACACACAATGGAAATGCTTCAAAAAAGGATTACCAGGCAGAGCAAGCCACAATGAACCCCCGAAAAAGTAATTGGAAATGAAAACAAATGAGCCTCTGACTAGCTTGGGAAGGGAGAATAAGGCTGTTACTAAAAGCTTTACAAACAGTTCTTCATAGAAATACAAGAGGAATTGTGGGGTGTACAACAGAAACTGAAACAAAGCCGGAGAGCCCAATAAAGATGTTTCACACCAAAATGCCAGAGTTTGAGCCCTGGAAGAGTCAACCAATAAAAGATCCTTGGACCGGTGATAAAGGAGTGCCGGGATCATTCTCTTGCAAGAATAGCACATCATTCTTCAAGAGAAACAGGAAGACCATAATAGGCCTAAAAGAAATATCCGCGTCCAAGGGGTTTTCCTATAGTCTGAGGGTAAAGTTACTATAAAGTTTACTGATGAATTATGCAAGCAATACTGGACGATAAGAAGATCATTTAAAGAGACATGGCCCAGAGAGCAGACCCTATGACTGGTACCAGAACTGCCCACTCAATATTGAGGCCAAACTCAGTGCCTACTTAAACAAAGAAAGTATATTGAGAAGTTTGAGGAGGGGAGAGGGGAGAAATACTTGGGGTCACAATTAAAATGCTGTAGGACCTCTTCAACTACTATGAAGAAGAGAAAACAGGCCGGTGAATGAATTGTTACAAAAAGGAGCTGATACAGATGGGGCCACCCATTTCATCTGTGTTGCTCATGGAATGGTAAACAGCAGGCAGCCTACTGGCTGTTCTTTCCTTGGTGGGGCAGACAGGATAATCCTGGTGAAAGCCTCCAAGTAAACGACTGAGGAAAGCTCCAGATAAACAGAAAATGTAGAAAGGGAAGAAAGACATTATTAGGCAGTTTGGAAGAGATGTGTGGAGAGGCCAAAACTCTGAGAAAGAGGGTGAAACGGGCACAGAGGCTGCTGTTGTCCAGGACTCTGACAGGACAGTCTAGATTCTCTCCGGAAGGATGTACGTTTGGCAGCCTGCTGACTGGACTATGGAGCAGAACTCATTTAAATACAGTCTAGATTTCATCTGAGAAGTTAAACATGGATTCTTCATTTTTGATACATGGTTGGAGAGAGGCTGGGGGAGCCGAAAACAAGGTTTATTGCAGGGGTGAGTGGAATTAGTTGAAGATAGTTTTTGGGGGCACATCTGGGAACAAGGAAAGGCGCTATGTTGCTCTAGGAGGCTGATACAAAGCAATGATCAAGATACCAACCTAGAACATCAAAGTTCTTAATCCACCTGCCAAACAACTAGATATTCTACGCTAGTTCTTACTGATGAATGCAGACACATGCATGGGGCAAAAAGCTAATTTATTGTAAAGTGATCAAAACTGGCTCCTAATAAAACAGTTGTCACCAATAAGGTTAAGCTTAATCATCTCAGAAGAAGGTGGTGGGGCTGGCATCCTAAGCCTGTTCAGAGTAGAGGGCTATCAAGAGTGAGAGGATGGGTAGGTAGGGGCTTGCTCAAGGGCATTCCACTCACAATAGCTTATACATATGCCCCCAATAGTGGCCTAGAAACTTTTCTTCTACATACAATCACAAACTCTTTAAGAGTGGGCCGAAGGACTGTTAGTGGTGGGTGGGACTCCCATACTGGTGATGGACCTTCAGCTAAACAAAACACAAATCTGCTACTGAGGGAGGGCTACCATGTCTGTGGCAGGTGAGAAATCGCTAGAAGTAGAACTGGTGGCTGGATGGAGTCACTGGAACCCACTACAGGTGTTCTCTCACTTTTCTGCCGCCCATATGAGTTACACCTACATAGAATATGCACTGGTGGACACGCGGCTGTTCCTGAAAACAAAAACAAACAGGAATCACGGACTACCTGGTCTGATTAACTGTGCCCTTATATTGGATGGGGAAAGCAACATGAGGTTCTGTTTGATGTTATAAAAAAGAGTACTGACTACTCAAGTCTAAATGACAATGGAAATGTGAGCTAGTGGACTCATAGGGACACACTTAGAGCAGTAATAAGAGGTTCATTAACTGCACAGGCTACACAGTTTAGGATGATGTGAGACATTGACCTCGAAACTTGGGTAAGAAATTGGAGGCAGAAAAGAAACAAAGCATTACAGTCCCAGGAGATTTGGAACAGGGTCAATGCTTAAAGAGGCCAAATCAAAACCTTGGCGAATGAGAGAGAGCATTATATATTGGCTACATTCTTCATGAAACACTACTTAGGTGGTAATACAAGTTGGTGGTTGCTAAGGAGAAATTGACAGACCAAGAGAAACCTAGAAGAAATTAAAGATAAGCAGGGAGCACACCTGACCGGGGAAGACGAAAAGGCAGAAAGGTCCCAGCAATTTATACCTACCTCCAAAAAAGGTGAACCCATGAACAGAGATAGGACACAGTCCTAACTAGGAGCAGCAAAATTCCCACAACTGACAAAAGGTCAATACGGATCTAGAGGCACTTATTACAAAAGAGGAGTTCCTGATGGTGATAAAACAGCTCAAACAAGTTAAGGCCCAGGGAACATTAGCAAGGTTTTACAATGCCTTTACAACATCTGGGTCATGAATCCTGATGGAGATGTTAAATGACATCACTTGAACTGAGACAATGACGCCCACTATGTCTGAAGCGACTCTCTCCCGAATACTAAAGCCATATAACCCCCATGGAATGTGCCTCCAACAGATCTATTTCACTCTCAAATGTCGATGTGAAGCTACTGACAAAAAATTCCAGCATCTACACTACAAACCTATCTGCCCTTCCAAGTTCAGGCTAATTTAATACTGAGCAGAATTTCGGGCGAGAACACGAAAAAAGCCCTACACCTGATAGACACTGCTCTCAAAGACAAGAGGAGGAGGACTTCCCTTAAACTGGATGCAAAAAAGCTTCTGGCAGGCTGAACTGGACTTCTCAGAGGACGCATTACAGCAGTTAGCTTAAGTGAGGGCTTTTCTAAAATGGGTCTTGGCAGGGTCCCAAACACCGGAAGCCAGAATAAATGGAACTCTTTCCAGAATTATGGCTACACACAGGAAAACTAGGCAGAAAAGTCAACACCCTCCTTCTGTTTGCCTTGTTCGTGGGCTCCTTCACACAGTGTATACATGCCAACAAAGCCATCAGGCTTGGATCAGATACATTTAAGAAAACATTATTTGCTAATGACATTCTACTTTCAAGATGTCCTTTTCTGCCCTGGTGGAGCAGTTGTAGGCGTTTTAAGCAGTATCTAGAATCAACAATCAGCCTCACAAAGCCAGAAGGTGTTAACATATAGTATAATTGCATACCATGACATTCACAACACCACTACATTGGTTGACGACTGCACCCCATTTAGATGATAGAACGGCCAGAATAATATCCAAAACCAGGGATATTACAAACAGCCCTTGATAGATGTATCAAGGTGGAACTGGCAAATTGAACACAATAAGTGATGTCCAAGGTAGGGTACGTTGCATCCATTAAGATGTTGGTCCTGCTGAGAATTCTTTACATCTTCTACACTCTACCTCTCCGTGTCCTAAAGGAGGATGTTCAGAAGCTGCAGTGGATGTAAAAATACAAAAATGGCATACCTGCCCCTGACCACAGGAGACTAGCTGGGAATCACCCTACTATGGAGGTGTTACTGAGAGCCTCAACAGAGACACCTCGTAGACTGGACTAGAGAAAAAATAGGAAAAGAATTGTGCATGAGTGACCACATATTCTTAAGCAGAAGGTTATCGGTAATCCCTGGTTAGTGAAACTGCATCAGGATTCCTACCTCTATATCTTGCGAATCATAAGACCACTACTAAAAGTAGGGCACAAAATCGAAACTGTATTAGGTTTGACCTCCTTTCCCTCCACTTTTAGACCACTTTGGGGAAACTCAAACCTAATGCCAGATCGGAACTGGGGAACCTCAGAGCAGAGAAAGATGGGGGTTGCAGTACAACTTGCACTTTGAAATATCCCCCCTAATGTGTGAGCACACAAGACATGCATTATCATGGGAAACTGGGATGGGGGCATACATTGGCAAGACACATGCAACTGTCTTTTTGTTCTTGAAAAAATGTCAATTAAAACATTGAAACTAAATCACCTCACAAAGGCACAACTCTTAAATTGTGGTTACATTAAAATTTTCTAAATAGCGTACTAATTGATTGCTAGTTTTAAGCATGCACGTTTGTGCAATATATAGGACTATTATGCCATGCCCAGAGGCTGTGTGGAAAACACACAAATGATGCTTGGAATGCGGAAAATAATCAAACATTCACCCCCAGTTAATAGATCAGAGTTAAATCCATCTTTCTTTTGCTCACCATGCCAACTGAGTTTAGACCCAGCCATATGCAAATCAGTCTTGACCCTGCTCATCATGGGAACACTCCACCCCGAACCACCAAGCCAGGTCCTCCCCGTACCAGAAACAAGCATCCTTGGACCAATTTCGGGATATCACCACTAATCAGTCAGGCTACCTTGCAGCCAGTGGCACAGTGAGCCCGAGACCCACGTTTGGACATAACCGGCGCACTTAGGGCCAGAAAGCAAAAGACACACAAATGATGGAAGAGACTATGTGGAGGCACATGGCACCACTGGCAGGCAGTGGAGAGCTACTGCTTTGGAAGTTTAAGGATCCAGAAAGGTGCCCTGAATATTCAAAAGGGGAGGAATCTTCACGAATCAGCAGCCATTGGAAACTGCTAAATTATGGGCCTACATTTCTTATACCTATTGGTGGGTTTGTACCATACTCATGCTGTAACACAAACAGATTGAAGTAGACTTTTAGGCAGGAGTGAAAAGCATACAAATGTTTGGTAACCGCTCATTTTGTAATTTAGAGAACTTGGGCTTTATGGTGATAGAATTTCTGTACCGGATATGACTAACACTTTCCAGAATTTGGGGTGGCGTTCTTTCTGCAGGTATTTGAATAGAGATCCATTAACATGGTCTAAAGAAGGTACCATGCAAATACTGAGCTGGAAGGCATTCCTTTTCATAGAATCAGCAGGCTGACATTTACAATGATATAGTTGGTATGTGTTTGGCAGCAAATTGGCAGAAGTAGAGGACGAGAGAGGTCTCATACAAGTAGAACTTGATTCCCCAGGGAATCTGTGAAGTTGTCAATGATTGTGTTTTCTGATTGCATAGTTCACGTGCAAGGAGTGGCTAGCTACTCTGTTAAATATGAACGACAGTTTGTAGAAAGCAGATTTACAAGTCGTTGCAGTAGTTAAGCTTAGATACAGAGAAGTATGTAACTAGGAAAGGGAAAAGTTTTCTTGGTGGGACCGATCCTGCAAAATAAATCGAGCTCAGCTGGGGGTTGGCCCCACGCTCGCACACAAGACTTGAATGGGTTCAAATGGACCCAATAGTGAATACTATTAAAGAAGGCTGACAAGCCCAACACAACTAGAACTGCAGTGGAACCACTCCATGTCATCCAAGAGGATGCTGAATAGAGCATATTTCGGGTTGGAATGTAATCTGAAGAAACTAGAGGTCGTTAAAAGTGTATTTGCCTTTAAAGTGAGATTGGATGTTGCTTAAATCACTCCTCAGCTCCCCACAAGAATCTCAGCTAGGAGGAGAATGCAGAAGCTGGCAGGATAGTTGGGCTGAGATTACTCTGAAGTATAGAGGAAGACATCAACGACCTGGGAAAAAGTCCTAATCACATTGGAGATTCTGTATATAGTAAAAACAAGTTACTTACCTGTAATACAAGATTTGTAGCTTAAAACTATTCTACATTCGCATGCTGTGCATGATTCCACCGTCCAGTGGTTGGGTACAGGAATGTGTCTAATGTTTTCACTTTGGGCCAAGGCAGTCAGTTTGACTTACTGCGACATCGACAATGAAGTCTTAATACCCCACTATGTGACATCGGAAAATCTTTTACTTTAAAAAAAATAATACCTAGACACCCTTCCTTCACAGTGAAGGTGGGAGGGTCACATCTATAATGTATAAATCTATAATAGCATCAAGCAGAACAAGCATTGGCAAAGCCAATAAGTCACATATTCAAGAGCTACTAGCTTTACCAATATCTTTTAGCCATGTTGTAGAGCAGTGTGGTAAGAAGTGCTCTGGGGGTGGGTAACAGACAAGAGGAGGGAGGATGGACTAAGGAATGGGCAACACTGACAAAAGGGAGGGAAAGTGCACCAGGGCTGATAGTGTATTAAGGAGGGTATGGGGGAGGCGGACGTAGTAGTTGGGCAGATCGAACGTGAAGATCCCAAAACACCCTGACAATATTTTAATGTCTACGGCAAGCAGCCGTTGGACCCAGTAAGTATGACCTACACTCTCGCCCGCACCTTACGCAAAATGACACCCAGCGGTGTGCCTGACCTGGGGGGACCTATTTGTTGAATTCACACTGTGCGAATTTATGACTCTTGTGGAATATCACTTTGTTCCTATCATATGCGCCACTAACGCAACAATTGTTTCCATTCATGGAACATCAGGCAAGCTGAGCCAAAAATCTCTGACATACTCCAAATGCTACTGACACAAGGTACAGGTAGGAGAGCAATCACTATGATATACAGCTCACTCAAACCAGACGCTGCCATCGTCATGGCCCCCTCAAGGGACTACTGGAATACCGCACTTGCAACCACACTAACAGATATACATACAGGATGTATGTGGGCTCCACTGACGTCTGCCTCACTGCCGTGGCACCGAAGCCACATTCCTACACGTGGTGTGGGACTGCCCGAACATAAAAATATACTGGGTTGGGGTGGAAACTGCTTTATCAGAAGCGACTGAAACCTCAGTGACAGCAAATAGGCTACACCTTCCTGCTGGGAGAAAAAAGATCAATACATTTCTGGATTCGGTGCTTGGACTGGCCAAACGTATATTGGCCATGACATGGTCGTCAAGTCTATCCCCATGCACATACATGGTTCACAGACCTCAGAAAAGCGCTTATAGCAGAAAATTCACAGTCTAAGGATACCACACACACACACACACACACACACACACACACACACACACACACACACACCACAGGCACTGACTCCCCCAGACTGGGAGAAATACTTAACATATACCGAATCGAAACTCTGTTAAGAAGTGTAGAACAACATCTTCTCGAAGAAATAACACCCCCTAGTTACGCTTCGCTGCAGAACTCTACATTAATGGCCCTAGCTGGGGCCACAGTATCTTGCCGCTCCATCGATCTGGCCCTATACGCTCTTCCCACAAGATCGCCCACAATAACTCATGGGTCAGAAGCCTTATACGCCCTCTACTTGACTTAGATGAGCCATAGTACAGTCTCTAACTTAAACACCAGCATCTTTGACAGGTAAATCACCATACAGTGCACTAGTGCAAATCACACACGTACAAGTAACTTGTTTGAAGGGTCCGGTCAACAAATTTATAGAGCAATTATAGTTAACAAACAAAGCTGTTTTTTTTTATTAGTAATGTTTATCCCGTGTAATACGGGTACGGTGATTCAATGATATGCGATTAACATTAGTTTATATACTTCGGACATGTAACTTTGTTACCCTGCACTAGATGTTATAATTGTACTCATGTACATCCTCATCTGCTCAGTTGCCCCAGTATGTTAAAACAAAAATCAATAAATATTATCCACAAAAGTGGGGGGGGGGGGGAGCCCCCTCCCAGAGCCCAGTTTTCCTACATGCAGGTCCGGCAGATCTAACAAAACAGATTGTGATATTTCCAAAAACATAGGATTTTAGGGATAATGGTCATTTTCATTAAATTAATTCATGCATATATCACTAAAGGGATATTTACCCATCTTCCTAGGCACCGATAAAGCTCCTTCATGTTTTTATTTTTTTATTCTTGATTGGTATATCTTTGGTCTTGCAAGTTAAAGTAATACCCAGGTATCTGATTTCTTGTTTGATTCTGGGTTCTACAAACTCCATGTTTCATGTCATTATCTACGATATGTTCATGTTAATCTGACAACCTAAGATTTCCCAGAATCTCTAGTTAATTTGTTTATTTTTGATTAACAAATGTTTCAAGTCTGCAGTATATACTCTTAGCGTGCCATCTCGATAGGGAGGTAATAGCCCCTCTTAAGTAAGCATTATACACTTACCACACTATCCTAGGAGAAGCTATCCCCCTATTTAAATCAAAGTATTTCATGGTTTTTGCCCTGACTTGGTCAATATATTACTAATTGCATTTACTTGTCATCTATAGTCCATCTTAAAACTCGTCTCCTGAGCCGGGACATCTAGTGAAAGCCTTATGATCTGGGATATGTTTAGAACTATGAGTGACAGTCATGCAATATCTGCATAATAAAGCGTCAACTAGAAAATAGATTAATCTTGAAAAGTGACCATACTTATTGCCGTGAATAGTTCATCCTCTATGCTTGACCACACTATCACTCCACATGTCCCTGACCCCCAGATTCTGTATCATGTTCAGTACTTGCCTCCGCACTGTAGTAATATTTATTGAAGGCCTACTCAAAAATAGTTGCACAACTATTTGTGGACCTGGAAACACTTGGCCTGTCCCAACGAATTAGAGGCCCCGCGCATGTAGCAGGCCACTCACTTCACATGCTAGTTTCGAATTCGGAGTCTCTGGAAACTGAGGCACTAATTACCCTCACATGGACTGACCATTTTTAAAATACTTCTCATGTTCGGATGCCTCAATCCCCCTACACAAAAAGAAACAGCCGACTGACATCAAACACTTACAGGCCGTGGCATCTACACAAACACCTGTGGCGTTTTGGGAAGCGCCTTTCACCTCTGCCCCCGCAAATTATTCCGGAGGCTACTGACCTATTGGAGTTTTTCAACACTGCTCTATCTGCAGCTTTAGATTCAACATACCCCCTTAAAAACCATAGCTCTATCAAACATCGAATCTCGGCTCCCTGGTTTACCTCTGAGCTAAACAGACAAAACGAGGTGTAAGAACTTGGAGAGGCACTGGCGCAAAATGTAAGAAGCCTCAAGGATAAGGATCTTTATAAACAAGCCTTATCCTGCTACCATCAGAATATCAAAACTGCAAGACGGAATTTTATTATCAACCAAATCGAACAGGCAGGTAAGTCCTCTAAAGCACTTTTTAATATTGTCCAAGACTTTACTAACCCACGGGCATGTGCCCAGTCTTTACAGGATCCCAGGAATTCTGTGACTCTCTGGCCAACTTCTTTCAAGAGAAAATCTCCTGCATTTATGCTAAATTCAACACTTTATTTTTTACTAGATCAGGGCTCACCGTCACAAGTGAAGAGGAGTTAAATTGTAGTCTTGGACAGTTTTGTACCTTTTACCTTGGAGGAAATTCGAAGCACACTAGCAACATGCCCCCCCAGGGTAATGTCTGAACTATCTAATTGCCTTGCCCCAGCCATTTTAGAGATTTTCAACTGCTCGGTGAAAACGGTTCGATTCCGACCAAGTGGAAGGTGGCTTATGTACGTCCTATTTTAAAAAACCTATCCCTGGACCAAATGTTGCTAGATAATTACGTCCCATACCCTTGCAGCCTCTTCTGGATAAACAGCTCGAAAGCTTAATCATCAAACAACTAGTAGCTTATTTAGAGTCTAATCAAATTCTGGACTCTTCGCATTCTGGCTGTCAACCAGGCCATAGCACAGAAACATCGCTATTGGCTGTGGTGGACTCTTAGCGTCTTGGTCTTGACGCTGGAACTCCAGTCATGCTTGTGCTATTCGATCTCTGGGCAGCCTTCGATATAGTCGCACACACAATGATGCGGGAAATGTCAAGAGAGAGTGGCATACAAGTCACGCACTTAAATGGGTCCAAAACATTTTGAATGATAGACATCAAACTGTCATTCTGGGCCAATATTCTTCTCCCAAAACGAGCTTAGACAAGGGTGTCCCACAGGGGTGCTGTTGAAGCCCCACTCTATTTAATATCTATATGGCCCCCCTGACTAATATCGCAGAGCGTTTTGGCTTTCAAATAATATCATACACCATCGACACCCAGTTGTTGTTCACATGTGGAGAAGCGTTGCTCAATAGTTAGAGCGGCAGACCCTGATGCAGAGGTCTGGCCCGGGACCAGGGTTCAATTCCCGCCTCGGCGGCTCTTGGACTCAATCTCCCTGGACCTGATCATTCTCGCCTCGGTGCCTAGTCTAATCATGGGTTCCACTCTGTGACTCTGGGCCATAGCTTGCTTAATCTCCACAACAGCCCCAGCAACGCTTGGATGCCTGGCTTCACCTTGGGGGTGCCTAGAAGTGGACATCTCACAGGAAAGCCAGGAAGGGTTCCATAGCGGTATGAATACAGCGTTACGAGACCTCTGGGTAGAAGGCGCTATATAAATACAAACACATATATAAATACAAACACATGTGAACCTGACCTGACCGCTGCAAAAAACTACTTCGCCCTGGGATTGTTAGCGATCTCTGATTGGATGAACAAGAACTATCTCCAATTGAATGCAGAAAAGATGGAGATCATGCTGCTTGGAAAGGCTCCCTCCATCTGGACAGATGACCGGTGGCCTGGACAATTGGGAGCTACTCCATTGCCCAAATTATCGGTGAGAAATCTTGTACTGATATTAGACCAAACTCTAACCTTGAAAGAACATATTTCGGCCCCCACTGGAATATGCCATCATAACATGCGCCTTTTGCGTAGAATATTTCCCTTTCTTCAAACTTCAGACAGAAGTACTCTAGTTCAAGCCTTAGTAATAAGTAGGCTGGATTATGGAAATGCCCTCCTGGCAGCTGCCAGCGAGACCTTAGTTGTCAAACTTCAGGTAGTCCAAAACACAGCAGCCAGGCTTGTTCTTAATTGTCCTTCAGGTACCTCCAAAGCCCTGTTGCTGAAGGAACTGCACTGGTTGCCAGTGAAAAAAAGTGTTATTTTAAGATCTGCGGCCTCAATTACAACACCGTAAACAGGAAAGGGCCATTATACCTGCATCAAAAAATTCAAGCGTACAAACCCAGCCGTATCCTAAGATCCTGCGATAAATCCCTATTGTGCGCCCTGCGTATTCGTTTGACTCGTAGCAGACAAAAGGCTTTTTCCTACCTTGCCCCCTGCTATTGGAATAGGCTTCCTCTACTCAACCACACTTGTACAAACTACTATAATTTCAGGAAGTCACTTAAAACCCATCTATTTTAATAACCCTTTTTTCACCTTTATTGATACTTAACTCCATTACAGCACTGAGATGCCCTCGGGTGAGTTGTGCGCTATATTAAATATAAACATGATAACATAACTTACTCGTCATTCTATGTAATTTTATGTCCTTCAAAGTATAAAAAAAACTGAAAATGAAATATCTCTGAAAGTCCAGAAGGTGGGCTGATAACGTATTTATAGATACAGTGTCGTCCAGATTAGGGCCACAATAATTAGCTCAAACATATGTCACTGTTTTATCTCATTCAGACTATAACCCACTTCTCAGGCACATCTACACCTGTCTGAAGCACCTCAATATTATGGGATGGCCTGACCATTACTGCCACACCACTTGACACACTCACAGTATCTGAGCACATAAACTGTTTAACCCATGCAGGGTTGTGGAATTTAATAAAATATCTACGTATCCATGGGGCAGGTTGCTTCATAAATCTATCTGCCCTGTAACAAAATCCACTTGTCCCTATCGTGCCATGCAGTGTAGTTACAAATTATGGCAGCAATCCCATTATATAAGAGCTCGGATATAGCCTCTCTGATTATGCCAGGGCTCATACCAAAGTAGGATTTGAATACTAGCAATTCCCTTATTTTGCCACCTTTCCGCAGATCTACATATTGGGGCTGAAGGTAGTGATACGCAATAGTTCCAGGATTGGAATGCCTTTTTGAGTATGTACAAACCCACTAATTTGCATGTTTTAAGGGTTTTCACCAGTTTTTCGCTAATCTTTTCCCATACTTAGTAAGGTTGGAAATTTACTTCTGACAGTGGCAGAAGTGACACTTCTTCCACGGTTGGGAAAAAGTGGTTAGATGTAAAGTGAACTTACAAATGCTCAACAGATTTTCGCATGAGCAAATCTACACATGCATGTTTGCTCATGCTAAAATGCAGTTCACAAATATTTTCTAGGACTACGATTTCTTGACCTACTTCTGTATATTCTTGTGAATTCATGAAAGCCTTAAATCTGCACTAATGGAAGGACATATACCATAGTTGCACTTTTGAGATTTCTCCACTAATTTGGCCTGGCGTGAACCATGACCTTTGGTGTTGATTAAAATTCGCCCTCTCTCTGTCAGCTGGCTTTATTGTGTGTGAGTCACAGCATTTTGCTAGTTCACAAGGAGCATATTGGTATCCAGTTGTATTGTTCAGTGCCAGGAACTAATGTGGCAATGTGTGCTTTTTAAAACCAAATGTCTTTTTGCTTTTTGCCGATGCTTGTTATAATGGTGAGAACCTGGCAGCTCTCACGCCAATGTTTTACAAAAACCATGGCAAAACAAAACATGCATTGACAAAACCAAAAGGATGACCACCAATTTCAGACCTACTGACTTTGCCAATGCTAGTTTATTTTTATGTTTCCCATAATCTTGCTGAAACTGGTTACGCCGATTTTCCAATAGGAATATTTTTGGGCAATACTAGCATGCATCAACTGGTGCTGCAAAGGAATGGTACCTAAAAGCATTCTGGGAGTGTTATACATAGCCTCCTACTGCTAAACCTTGAAAACAAGAGTACACATGTTTATACTGGAACCACTGTCAATAGTGCAGTCCGAGCTTAAAACATTTTATTAGAAAGCTCACCCCAACAACAAAAGCTTTGCACTAATGAACCATCAACACAAGTAGAACATTAACATATGAACAAAAATATTACCTTAACTGCAGACAATGACCTTCCCTGATCCATAATGTGGTACTGCAAACTGGCAGCTTAAAGGTTTGTGCTGCAGGGAGTTAGGCCTGTCTGTCTCAAGGACAAAATACACGTGAAAACTTGTGGTCCTTGACCCCAAACAATATGTCCTGGGCGTCAGGCTATAGGAATTCTACACCGCTGCCCAGGTCTCCTTAAATATTTATAATAATGCTGTATGCGGGGAATGTGTCTCTTATCACCTTCTGTTGTTTGAACCTGGATCTCAAACCGCTGGCATTCTAGGACAACAGGATGAGATGGCTAGTCAGGGATTTGTGCTGAGTTTTCCTGTAACTGAACAAGCATACTAGTGAATGAGGACAACATTTTCTTGATTTTCTCCGCCCCTCACGCTAAACCTAGGTGCTGACTTCCACCCTACCCTTGGGAACCCCGCATTCACCTCATGGCACTAATTAAGTGCATACTTACTCCTCCGGCACCAGAACAAGTATATTAAAACGAGACAATATGTGAAAATCAAATCAACAGGTAAAATAACAAATAAAAGTATGAGCTCATCATATTCTGGTCCTATGA
Organism: Lissotriton vulgaris; assembly: GCF_964263255.1. Lineage (NCBI taxonomy): Eukaryota > Metazoa > Chordata > Amphibia > Caudata > Salamandridae > Lissotriton > Lissotriton vulgaris. The sequence goes on from NC_141685.1 coordinate 1,814,714,198, forward strand.
GACATAGCCTCATTCTTGTATTATAAGTTTAAGGCATCCTCCTCCTCTGTACTCCTGAGATCATGCATCATCTTGTGCCACATCACTTTTCAAAATGCAGGAAACTTTATTTGGACTATGGCCCCCCCTTCATTCACTGTCCATCAACTGTAGTCAGGGATATGCTACCCTAACTCCCATTGTCTCTTCAGATGCCAAGCATATACTGGAACATATATCAAATGATGCATCTCCAACTACAAGGGAATTACATTGGAGTGCTTTCCCAGAGATGTATTCTTTTACGGAATATGTTTGAACGTATACAAAGGTTTTTCTGGGCTTCTTCCGATTAGGATTTAACCAAAAGGGTTCCCTATGTATTCTTTGGTGTTCCAAATTTAGTTCTATTGCTGGGGAGTCTTTAAAGACAGATTTTCTAGGAAGAGAGATAAACTGTTTTAGATCGCTTCCCTCTATATCTTGCAGCACTCTTAGTACACAGATTGTTCCTTCTGGAATGGTTTTCCAACCTTTCCAGATTAGCCACATTGCACACTACTGATTGGAAAGCCTGGCGAATTTGCCACACCTATTGTTGGAGTGCGATGCAGTGGCACCACAGAAGCTTAAATCTGGATGGTTTAGCTTTCCAACGAGGCGGTGCAATATTATTGAGCCTGTAGGTACCACAACACATGCATAGAATTGACTGCTCAAACATCAACAGGGAAAATTACTATCCTCACCAACAATGCTGGTAGATTGGTGCACTTAGCTCACGGTTCGCCAGGAGAATGGAGTTGCTGTGCAAATGCAGAAATTAGACTAATATAGGAGAACTGTTCAGGAGTGGCATACTGCTGCCACTGGATAAATTGCTGGAACAAAGACAGGCCCTCACCACACTAGACATATTTGTGTATTACAGGATAGGTCACTTCTCAAAATTAGCAGTACAAAAGGGGTTGGTAATGGACGGAGCATCTGAACCAATCAAACACTCACACCCAGTCAAAAGATCTGGGTTTAATCCATCACCATTCATTAGCCCACTCTGCCACCCCAGTTCAGACATGGCTATATGCAAATCAGTCTGACCCTGTGCCTCATGGGAACAGTCCAGCCCGAACTGCCAAGCCATGCCTTCCCTGGACCGGAAACAAGCTTCCAAAGACCAGTTTCTGGCATTCCAGCCGTCTTCAGCCCGGCTAGCTTGAATCCAGTGGCAAAGTGAGCAAGGGACTCACGTCTGAGCATACCCTGCCACACTTATGGCGGCCAAAAGCCGTACAAAAGGGGGTGGTAATGGACGGAGCATCTGAACCAATCAAACACTCACACCCAGTCAAAAGATCTGGGTCTAATCCATCACCGTTCTTTAGCCCACTCTGCCACCCCAGTTCAGGCATGGCTATATGCAAATCAGTCTGACCCTGTGCCTCATAGGAACAGTCCAGCCCGAACTGCCAAGCCATGCCTTCCCTGGACCGGAAACAAGCTTCCGAGGACCGGTTTCTGGCATTCCAGCCATCTTCAGCCCGGCTTGCTTGAATCCAGTGGTAAAGTGAGCAAGGGACTCACGTCTGAGCATACCCTGCCACCGGTTTCTGGCATTCCAGCCGTCTTCAGCCCAGTGTGGTAGGGTATGCTCAGACGTGAGTCCCTTGCTCACTTTGCCACTGGATTCAAGCAAGCCGGGCTGAAGACGGCTGGAATGCCAGAAACCTGTCCAGTGGCAAAGTGAGCAAGGGACTCACGTCTGAGCATACCCTGCCACCGGTTTCTGGCATTCCAGCCGTCTTCAGCCCAGTGTGGTAGGGTATGCTAAGACGTGAGTCCCTTGCTCACTTTGCCACTGGATTCAAGCAAGCCGGTCTATTGATCTCACACCTGCTTCAGAGTGGAAGTGTGGGGTGGAGGATGTTGGGGGAGGGAGTTCCTCAGTGTATCCTTTCAGGACCACAGTTTTCCCATGCTGCGTTTGTTCTTAGTACTTTCTCGCAGAACAAGACACCTGCTACTCATGGGTGCCCCGCTGCCAGGTTTCGGACGTCCTACTGGGGCCTGCAGCTACTGCCCCACGAGCCCAATCTTGACCATTGATGTCCAGCCCCTACTGCCATTCATGCATTCACTTAACTTAGGACATGGAATGTAAATGGTCTAAATGACCTATCAAGGGCAGTGTTTCTGCATCTTCGCAAAAAGCCATGCCCCAGCTGCTTTGCTGCTACAAGAGACCAATACCTGCTCCGTAGCCGCTGGGTCTGGATATGACCGGGTCTACAGTGCCGGACACACAAGGGGAGCCAGGGGAGTTACGACCCTCATTCACAGAACCTTCCCTTTGGCTGTGTCTCACACAGCGCCAGACTCGCAGAGCAAACAGCTAAAGGTCCTCCTATGCAGCGCATGCGTGCTGCGGAGGCGAGACCTAAAAACTATTCAGTACATTGCCACTGTGGAGCCAAAGAAAATGTGCACTTGTTTGCAAAGACAAAGAATCGCACATTAAAAGCAGGAATGTACAGAATATTTTAAGTAAATGTTGATGATTCTACTCTCCCTGCTTAAACTCTGCACCCTCTCTGCCCCCAAACACCTCCTGCAGAAAACACAGCAGTGCAACCACACAATAGTGAAATCATTACTTCCAACCAGTACTTACGGTTTCAGTGTCAGGTACTTTGTGAGGCTGGAGTCCAAAGCCAAACTGTTTGATTTTTATTCCAAAGACCTCTTTACTAAACATTTCATAAATACCTGCAGTAAAGAAGAATGTTTTTATAAGAAGCCTTATGGGGCAGGTGACTTTGTATAGACAAGACAGTTAGGCACTCACATTTTCCATTAAAAACAGCTATTTTGGGTTTATACTTCTGTAGTTTTTGTAGGAGAATTCTTCCTCCTTCCCGAAACTCTTTGCTGCAAAATGACAATGGAGAATTTAAGAACACACACAAAATGGCATGTTAATTTGAGCTCTTACAAGAAGCTGGGCTCATGGTACCTCGAGAGATCTTTGCTTCCTGGGGTCGTTCTTTCCACCATGTTTGTGAATCCAATTCCAAACTTCTCTGGTAAAGTATGATCATCAGTGTGAGTCAACTGTTCGTCGCTTAGTCCAGACAAGAACAGGCACTTCCCTGTGAAGAAGCCAGACTGTTTATTTGCATGCTACCCAAAACAATGAAAATCCTTCTTCAAGCAAGATCACTCTCCTCTCCAAAAGAGAACTCAGTTATTTACATGATCCTTAGCCTCATAATGCTCCATTGCCAGATAGTTGCATTTAACGCCAAATTACATCGCTCTCAGAAAGGTAATGGAATTTCAAGTACACGCAATTTCGGGCTTCAAGAAAACCGAAATAAAGAAGCAATTTGCAAAATTTGTCACACTGTTGAATGAAACTTAGAAAGGAGCAAATGGATCCGCATCTTGCTGGCAAACAACATAAGCCACCACTTTACTGGAAGCACAAAACTCTGCATCTACTTCCGAGCTACAGGTTACTAAAATGAAACCGCAACAAATACACATGCAAGCAAAGATTACTCCTGCACCCTTAATCCCTAGCTTACTCTTGCTGCCCCTTCCTCCAGAACTATGGGATGCACCCACACAAAAACTACACCAGAGCACATTCTTGCAGAGCACAAATAGTCATCAGAAACCTGGGCGCATAGGCGCTTGTTTGCGTCAGGCCCACCCAATCACATGCACACAGGTTTCTATCGCGGTCCTATGCAAGGCTATGCACAAATTGTACTTCTATGAGCAGTCTCCCCTCCTCCAGATTCATGTTAATATTTTACTGACGCCAGAAAAGCATCGTTTTGGAAGAGGGGGGAGTAAAGGAAAGCAGATATACAGCCTATCTGAAAAGGTTTTTTTAAACATACATCCGCTGGACACAACATCCAATTCGCAGTAATTACAAAAATCGTACAAGAGCGCACAAGTGGGTACTTGAGTGTTTTATTTTTTATTTTTAGAAAGCTACCATTGATGAGAAGAGTTGGGAAAACTATTTGTGACGGTTGGATTTTGACTTTTATCTAGATGCTTATGTGCGAAACCTTAATAAAAAAGGTTGGTCTCCCAATTAAGTATGGCTTGTGATTTCATAAAGGGCATAGAGGCAGTACCCGCTTGCTTTCTGATCAAATTCCTCTGCAGAAGGGAAAAGTGGATTTAAAAAGCACTGATATTAGGTTAGCCATATCAAGAAAAAGCCACAATGGAGAGACGGAAAAAATGATCACAAGGAGCTCTGTGAAAACTAGTGTCATGGTGCCTAACGCCACGAAAAAGTAGTTGCAAATGTCAAGGTGCCATGTGTTGCCTTTATGGACTTTGCTCCGGCAACAAAAGGTGTTATAACCTTAAAAAATCAGGTGCAATGACAGTCACTAAAGTTTGTTAATATGAGGAGTGGGATTGGGGTCAGGATAGGGGACTTACTTGTGGCCTATAGCCTTAACCCTAACAGAGAGATAGGACAGTGATCAGAGGTGTCCAAATCTGAGGGGGTTTCAAAGAGGCTGAGGGGGCTCTATCCTAACTGAAGAGGGACTGGAAACGATTCCATCAAAGGTGTGGAAGGGTCCTCTGTCCTGGGATTCCAAGATTGTCTTACTTTCCCATTTTAAATTGAAACCGTTTTGCCCATCTCTGCTTTGGGATGGCCAGGCGAGGCTCTACAATGAAGATACAGGTCATGGTTTTCAGGCTGACAGAAGAGAAGATTCAAGACCACAAGGTGAAAATGCCCAGCGCAAAGTCAACACGTTTCAAGACAGTCATTTTTCTCAGCGGTGTAAATATAAAAACAAATGCGGAAAGAAGCAGATTAAAAAAAATGTTACACAAGATATAATTGCTTGTATTGCACTGCACTTTATGTTGTTTGTAATTTTTTTATTATAAACAAAAGAAAAAACACGATATAATTCATATTTCTACCATGCTTTCTTAAAGAGTGATGCCATAACTTGTGGGGAGATCGTTGGATGCAAGCTTGCAAAAACCTACCTGTGGTTTGAAAAACAGTTTCAGCTGATGGAACAAGGAGAAAAACAAGCCCACTCTTACAAGAAAATAGGGAAGGGGCCCAGATAGGGTCCCGCATATCAGGAGGGAGGGTGAGACCTTGTGGAAGTATAAAGGCCATGGGATACACTCTCGTAAGTTGGTAATGCAACAATAAATGGAGTATCCTTTGTCCTACAAGAGAAAATCCTATCCCACATGGGAACCCGGTCAGAGTTTAATGAAGCAAAGGGAATCACTTTCCTTTTTTAGTATGACCCTCACACACACTTATTGTGTCATGCTTCATCACTGTATTCACCATGGCCCCTAAAAGCAAGGATGGGCTCAAACATAGGCCAGGGAGCTCTTTTGATATTATTTCCACTGGGTAGACTATAAATGAATAACAATCATTGGCAAAGCCAATAGGTTTAACCTAAACAGTATACAATATCTTGTTATATTGTTATTTACGCTGTGGCTCCGCTCCTCGCGCCACAGTGGAATGTTGAAACACGATAATGTTTTATGACGAGAGGCGCACGCCGACCTGTCATTTAACAGCTGCTGGCTGAAGGCAGCGGGTGCGCTGACGTTGTGTTGTGGTACGATAATAAATACTTAAACTTGTAACGTGTCTCTGCCTCATGTTGTAAGTTACAACATGTTCTTGGCGACGAGGTGGTCTTCGGTCAGCAAGCAACACAGCGTACAGCAGAGAGTTGGCGTGTGAAGTCATGAGGCGAGTGAACCCCTCCGGTGCGATCGTGAAGGAAACCGGTTATTGTGATTCACCGCGACGTATCGTGAGAGGGAGGAATTCCCACATTGTTACAAGAAAAGCGTAGAAAACTACAGTAAGTGTTGGAAGATTTGAGGAGAAACATGTGAGGAGAACGGCTGAGAGTTTGCTTCTTGGGACGGGAGTGTCAGCTGAGTGAGGTTGACGAGCGGAGCAAATAGAAAATGCCGGCAAAAAGGTGGATCACATCGAAGGAATAATAACAAGATGTTGAAGAGGTCACAGCGCTGCTTAATGTGACAGGAGTGTCAACGGTGTGAAGCGGCGAGTGAAACAACATTCACGAAGAAATTGAGCATGTGTTGGAAGTGACAGGCACGTCAGCTGACGAGTGGAGTTAGAAATTTGACGGGAGCGTGAGGTGCCACGTCGGGGAAACAGTTAAGGAAACAAGGAGAGGTCAGCGTGTTGTGACAGGACCGACAAGAGTGCGAGAGGAAAGATAAATACGCCGATGTAGTGTTGGGCCTTAGGCCCACATGGAGCTGCAATGAGGGACGCAGGCACAAGGTAGTGGGTTAGTAAGACTGGCCAAGAGCACGTGCGCTCCGCCCTATTTATTAACTGTGTCACGTGACCCGTGACATCAGTGGTGGGTGGGTGTACAGTGTAGGTTACATCATTTACAACAACTAGACCGTGTCCCGCAGGACACTACATTCCTCCCCAACTTTAATGAAAGTTGAGACAAAATAAAGTCCGAACCTGTGGGAGAAAAACACAAAATATACAAAACCATAATTTTAGAAAGAGTCTCTTCAGCTGCTTGCTAGATGACGACGGTGGAAATTTCCAGCGGAAACGTTCGTTCTCTTGGGCTAGATGTCCTGGTCCTCGGTGGGCGTGCTCTTCTGGACTTGCGCCATGGCAGTGTGTTCTTCAGTCAGTTGAAAGCTTGATCTTGGGGTGACGCCGAACCGGATGGCCAGAAGGTAGACTTGATGGAGGTTGTCTTTTACTAGTCAGTTGTTTTTTTTTCACTGTAGGCAGCTTGGCTCCACACTGCAAAGGAGTGAGTGGTTGAACAGCATCCTTCTCACTGGGACGCCCCTCTCGCGGGTGTTCTCCTGCCACAAGATGTCCCGGAGGCCCTCTTCTTCAGGTTTCCGCTGGGCAGGGTGTTCTCTGCAGCGTTGCTCCAACTCCACAAGCCGGTGTGAATGTAAGAGGCAATGAGATTACTACCATGCATCCGTAGCTCTGCCTGGAGGGTGGCTGTTGACTCTTTCCTTTGCGCACAAGTTCCCCTTTTCCTGGGACGTGCAGGGTAGACGGCGACGGATCCATCTCTCGTGTTGGGACCCTCTGCCACCGGTGTCCCTGAGGCCTTTGCCCCTTGGATATCCACGAGCTGGAGTGGGGTGGTCAGTCTTCCCTCTGCCGGGCGTCTGAGCGTTCTCCCCATCCAGACTTCTGCTCAATCCCAAAGGTGGGTGTTGCCAATGGTCCAGCTTGTTCATTCCTGCAGTTGACGGGTTGTTAGAGGACTTGTAGGTAGGGGCCTGTTCTTCACTTAGTGCTACCGATGTTCCCCTGGACTCGTAGGCCCTCGATGTTGTGGTGCGTGTCACCTTCTCTTCTGGTGGGTGTGCAGACTCGTCACACCTCTCCTCACTTTTCTGGATGTTGCTGTTCTTTGATGGCGTCGTGCCACATGATTACTTTCTCCTTCTCCTTCCTTTCGTGGCATCGTGCCACTCGTTCTCCATCTTCTTTCCTTCTTCGCGACGCGGTCCGGTCACCGTGCCGCTCTTGTCCTTCTGACCAGGTTTCTCCGAGCAGCGTGCACTCCGCCCGTTTCTTTCTGGTCTTGTCCTGGCTCTAGGACACGGTCTTCTTTTCCACTCTGTGACTGGATCAGTCGTTGCGACCTTCTCCTGATAATGGTGATACTTTTGGCTCTTGAGGGTGTCGAAGTTCATTGGTTTCTTGGTCGCGGACCACGTCTTACTTGAACTTCTTGAACCTCTTGCCAGTCCACACTGCCGGTCTCTGGCAGTGGTGTTGATTGGTGTAGGTGCTGATGGCTGGGGTGATGGTGGTTGTCAGCCATGTAGAGACTCGGGATGATAGGTGTTGGGGACTTGCTGGGAGTGTTGGATGTCCGGGGAGATTTGGCAGCCTGTGCTTCCGCTTTGTCGATGTTGACCTTAGGTGGCGGCTTGACACGTAGAGTGTTCGGTTCCTCTCTTGCCTGTTGTGGGGCCACTGCCGACTCCATCTTGGGGGGGTGAGAGGGCAGCCGCTCAGTGCTGGTATTCGCCTTTGGCATCTGCGGACGGGAGCAGGGACGCCGACTGACTCAGACTGCCGACGCTCGGGGATGGACGGTCGCCTGGGGAAGCGTTGGGATGAGACGTGGACTGCGCTTGCTGCGGCTAATGTTTGGTTCATCCGTGGGGCTGTGTCCTGGGACGTCGGTCCGCTTTGGTGGCTGTCTGGCGTGTCAGGGTGTGCTTCTTGGCTGGCTGTGAGTCCTCGGTCTTCTCTATTGTTGGTTTGTTCAGTCCACCTGTGCTCATCCGGTCTTCGGGGTGACAGAGCTGTCACTCTTCTTTTCTTCGAGGGCGTTGCGTTTGGACCTCTAGGCGGTGCGGTTGTGGCACCGGCTTCTGCCTTTGCTCTGGCGTGCTTATCGGGATTAGTCACTTGGTGACGTGTTTCCTGCTTGCTGGGCGACGTGACGTCCGTCTTGTGTCGCTGGTTGTTGGAGCACATGGTGCTGTGGCGGCCTGCCACGTGGGGTGTGCGACTCCTCTCTTGCCTGTCGTGGGTCCCTGCCGACTCAATCTGGAGGCAGTGCGAGGGAGGACACTGTTGGTGGTCTTCAGCCTACTGTAGGGCTTCGCTGTGGCGGTGGGGATGTGTGTGCTCTCCGACCTGCGTTCAGCAGTGTTTCTGAGTGGAGAGGTTTTCCGACAGTGCAGTCAGGTTCACTGGCGCAATCTCCTGCGTGCTTCTGACTTTGCGTGTCCTTTGCGTACTCGGTTGACTTCCTGGATGCTTCCGGTGATCTGTGTGATCACTGTTCTTTTTTTTTTTGTTGCAATGCTTCAGCGTTGGCGCGCTTTTGAATTCTTGGGCGCACTTTGCTGTGCGTTCTGCTGATTTGTCCTGTGTGGAGTCCGTTTCAGCTACTGGGCGTGAGCAGGCAATCTTCCTAGTGATGGCGGGGCGTCCTCTGAGATCTGCTGGCTGCGGTTGCCGATCCGTTGGCGGGACGCTGTGTGGTTCTTGCACTTTGCTGCTTGCAGTGCTTTTCCTTTAGTGCGCTTTTGTCTGCGCTCTTCTTTCTCCTTGCGGTGGCTGTGCGTTGCCACGTGGCGCGTTATCTGCGCACTTACTGTTCAGGGCTCTTGGACGCCTGTTGCGTGTCGTTGGGTACTTGCTGCTTTGGCTGTCGTCGGGTACTTGCTGCATTGGACCGCTGGCGGGAGTAGTTGATACTGCGGTGAACACCTGTGGCCACTAGGAGTCGCTGCTCTCTCCGTCTTCTGATCGCGGCAGTCTTTTTCCCTGGACGTTCTTCCAGTGCTTGGCAGTCGTTTCCCTCTAGACGGTCTGTCAGTGCTTGAGTTCTCGCTGAGGCGTTCGTGCCTCTTCCCACGTTGCGTTGGAAGTGGCGACTGCCGACTCCTTGCTGGTGCGTGTGGGTGTTTCCTGCGTGGTTGCGCACTTACTTGCTGCGTGAGATTGTATGCTTTCGTTGGGAGGGGGCGCTACGCAATCCGCTGCCCCTTGCTACTGTTGATCCATCGTGGGTTTGTGCAATGCTTGTTTTCTTTTCTTGAATGGCAGGTGCTCTTTTCCTCTCCGGCCACTAGATGGCGGTAGACTCCGATTTGGCAGCAGCCTGCCTTGTGGCTGTCTTCCCTGTGTTGTGTACTCTACTGTCTGTCCCTCACCGGCTGCACACAGGGGGGCTGGAGCTGCTGCTGGGCTTTGAGCTATCCTGCCGTGAGTCACTTCCCTTTATTTATCTACTGTTGGGGGCAGGAGGGCGCAGGCATGAAGGCGAGGTAGTTCAGTGGGTATGTGCGGGGGGCGTGCTCCTATTGCCGGCGGCCGTCCTGCCCGTCTCCTCGCTTCCGCAGGCAGTCCGGTTGCTCTCCCCCCTCCCCGCAGCAGCTTCTTGGTCCACACGTTGCCGGAGGGGGGGGGGGGGGGGGGGTGTGTGTGCACACTGTCACTGCGTGTACGGGCGGCTTTGTGGTGCTTTCCTGTCCTCTCTCCGGGACAGGGGGCGCTTGAGGCAGGCCGCGGGTGGGCCTCTCCGGCTCTGCTTGTGTCCCGTTCAGTACTTCTCTGGCCCGGCAGTCTTTGCTTCCTCCGGTCACCCGCCGCAGCAGACTCACTCTTTACCCGCTGCGCAGCGGAGACTGGGCATGCTCAGAGCAGGCCGCGGGTGGGCTCCACTGGCGCTGCTGTGCAGTGTCTTGCTGGGGGTGCTATCGGCGGGCCGCGGGTGGGCTCCGCTGGCTACCTAACTACTCAGACCACATTGCGAGGGGGGTCGGGAGGCGGTTAGCTACTCCGCTCCCTCCCCCTCGTTGTTCTTTGTAAAGTCGGGTCCGGCCGCACACTCCCCCACGCCGTCGCTCGTCTCTGGGCCCCACCGCTTCCAATCACACACGCGGCGGGGGCCGGGGACGACTCTGGCTGGCCGCGGGTTGTCTCCGCTGGTACTGCTGATGATTGGGCATAGTTCATGGCGGGCACTTCGCCCCTGGAGCTCACCTTCGGCCTGCGGGCCTGATGCTCTGTCGCGGACGTGGCGGGTGGGCTCCGCCCGGCCGGTGCCCCTCTCTGGTGGGGGTCGCTGCCTCGCGGCTGTCCCAGGTGGGCACTGGGCGGTCCGCTTTTCCCTGGTGGCACTTGTTGGTGGCGGCCGACCCGGGTGGGCTCCGGTCGGCTTGCTGTGGGCCTCCCGGTCGCTGTGGGGCTCCGACGTGCCGCTGAGCGCTTCCTTGCTGCAGGGGATGCACTTCAGGCGGGCAGCTCTCTTCCCCTTTTCTCTTGTTTTTGCTGTGGGTAGTGGCACGCATGGGCGCACGTACCGACCTAGTCGCCAGTGTAGTGTTGGGCCTTAGGCCCACATGGAGCTGCAATGAGGGACGCAGGCACAAGGTAGTGGGTTAGTAAGACTGGCCAAGAGCACGTGCGCTCCGCCCTATTTATTAACTGTGTCACGTGACCCGTGACATCAGTGGTGGGTGGGTGTACAGTGTAGGTTACATCATTTACAACAACCAGACCGTGTCCTGCAGGACACTACAGCCGAGTATGCGACGAGCCACATCGGAGAAAATTACAGTCCGGGTGTGAGAGTGGGATCGCTTAGATAAAGGCCTTGTTGCAGTGAATTAAAGAGAAATACCGTCGTTTGTCAAGACCTGTGGAGTGAGAATAAAGGAAGTTGTGAGGAGAAAGATATCTACTGACTGAAATCGACATTCTCGGAAAACGAAGCGTGTGCTTGGCTTATTTGACAGAAGTCTGCTGTGGTTCTTGGAGAGACACTGCCACCTAATGGTATAGAGTGGTATATATGTGTCGCTTACTGTATTGGAAAAGCACATCTACTCTGAACTCTGTTTTGTGTATAAAGGGAGAGTGAACTGGTATTCCTGCAAGGTACACGTTATTGAATTAAGACTTCAGGTTATGCTTTTGATGCAATCTCTATTTTCACCTGATATTACATATGAATAAAAATAGAGTAAAACAAGCAGATATTCCCTGCATTTATACCAGTTGAATTAGTTTTGGGGTACACATTTATTCAAAATGGATGTGACAGCCCTTGATGTTTCAGCTGTGTCTACTCCTCCTCACTTTCTTAATCAGCCAGGGAATCCAAGTATAAAATTGGATGAGTGGATTGAGATGTTTGATAATTATTTGGAAGCCTTGGATGCGCAGGACTACAGTAGCAATAGGAAACAAGCATTTGCAATGCAATAGGTCTCGCATTATTTAAGTTTGAGCTATTAGCATTGTAAATGGCAATTGTTTTTTGCTTTATGCTATATTTTTTTTTTTACATAAAAAGCTTCATATAAAATATGTTTTATTAAAGTTATTTATGCAGTATCTAAATTTTGTTTGCATAAAACAGTATAATAATATCTTAGTAAAAAAGTCAAATATTTTAATGGAAATTCACCAAACGTTCATTTATGTGTTGGTTTTGAAAATAGCTAAATTAATAGCTTTGTCATTTACAATGCCAATAGTTATAACTTTCGCAAATGTGACACCTATAGCATTTGTAATGCAACATTTGTATTTACGTGACTTAGATGTATTGATATTACAAATAACAATGGCTTTTAATTTTTTTTAATACTTAATAAAAGTGATTGTAATTTATAATGGCAATAGCTTAAACTTTTGTAAATAACTTTTGTGAAGATTATGTTCAGTGTATTTTATTGTAACAAAATCCAAGAACAGAAGTGAAATATTAACATCTTTTTGTGACATTTGTAATAAAGCTTGAAACATTGAGAGAACATATTTGTGCTGTGGTGGTGCTGAGTGATGCTGTGGTGGTGCTGAATGGGGCTGTGGTGATGCTGAGTGATGCAGTGGTGGTGCTGAGTGGTGCTATGGTGGTGCTGTGGTGGTGCTGAGTGATGCTGAGTGATGCTGTGGTGGTGCTGAGTGGTGCTGTGGTGGTTCTGAGTGATGCTGTGGTGGTTCTGACTGATAATGTGGTGGTGCTGAGTGACTGTACTCACTGTCACTCTGCACTCACTGTCACTCTGCACGCACTGTCACTCTGCACGCACTGTCACTCTGCACGCACTGTCACTCTGCACGCACTGTCACTCTGCACGCACTGTCACTCTGCACGCACTCTGCACTCACTGTCACTCTGCACGCACTCTGCACTCACTGTCACTCTGCACTCACTGTCACTCTGCACTCACTGTCACTCTGCACTCACTCTGCACTCACTGTCACTCTGCACTCACTCTGCACTCACTGTCACTCTGCACTCACTCTGCACTCACTGTCACTCTGCACTCACTGTCACTCTGCACTCACTCTGCACTCACTGTCACTCTGCACTCACTCTGCACTCACTGTCACTCTGCACTCACTCTGCACTCACTGTCACTCTGCACTCACTGTCACTCTGCACTCACTGTCACTCTGCACTCACTGTCACTCTGCACTCACTGTCACTCTGCACTCACTGTCACTCTGCACGCACTCTGCACTCACTGTCACTCTGCACTCACTGTCACTCTGCACTCACTGTCACTCTGCACTCACTGTCACTCTGCACTCACTCTGCACTCACTGTCACTCTGCACTCACTCTGCACTCACTGTCACTCTGCACTCACTGTCACTCTGCACTCACTGTCACTCTGCACTCACTGTCACTCTGCACTCACTGTCACTCTGCACTCACTGTCACTCTGCACTCACTGTCACTCCGCACTCACTGTCACTCTGCACTCACTGTCACTCTGCACTCACTGTCACTCCGCACTCACTGTCACTCCGCACTCACTGTCACTCCGCACTCACTGTCACTCTGCACTCACTGTCACTCTGCACTCACTGTCACTCTGCACTCACTGTCACTCTGCACTCTGCACTCACTGTCACTCTGCACTCACTGTCACTCTGCACTCACTGTCACTCCGCACTCACTGTCACTCCGCACTCACTGTCACTCTGCACTCACTGTCACTCTGCACTCACTGTCACTCTGCACTCACTGTCACTCCGCACTCACTGTCACTCTGCACTCACTGTCACTCTGCACTCACTCTGCACTCACTGTCACTCTGCACGCACTCTGCACTCACTGTCACTCCGCACTCACTGTCACTCTGCACTCACTGTCACTCTGCATGCACTCTGCACTCACTGTCACTCTGCACTCACTGCATGCACTCTGCACTCACTGTCACTCCGCACTCACTGTCACTCTGCACTCACTGTCACTCTGCACTCACTCTGCACTCACTGTCACTCTGCACGCACTCTGCACTCACTGTCACTCTGCACTCACTCTGCACTCACTGTCACTCTGCACGCACTCTGCACTCACTGTCACTCCGCACTCACTGTCACTCTGCACTCACTGTCACTCTGCACGCACTCTGCACTCACTGTCACTCTGCACTCACTCTGCACTCACTGTCACTCTGCACGCACTCTGCACTCACTGTCACTCCGCACTCACTGTCACTCTGCACTCACTGTCACTCTGCATGCACTCTGCACTCACTGTCACTCTGCACTCACTGCATGCACTCTGCACTCACTGTCACTCCGCACTCACTGTCACTCTGCACTCACTGTCACTCTGCACTCACTCTGCACTCACTGTCACTCTGCACGCACTCTGCACTCACTGTCACTCCGCACTCACTGTCACTCTGCACTCACTGTCACTCTGCATGCACTCTGCACTCACTGTCACTCTGCACTCACTGCATGCACTCTGCACTCACTGTCACTCTGCACTCACTGTCACTCTGCACTCACTGTCACTCTGCACTCACTGTCACTCTGCATGCACTCTGCACTCACTGTCACTCTGCACTCACTGCATGCACTCTGCACTCACTGTCACTCTGCACTCACTCTGCACTCATCATTACTGTTCCTTTTGTGGCATAAAACGGGTACCTCTTCTGCGTGCACTGGTTTATGTCAGAGGAGCTAAGCTTGGTCAATGTCTGAACAAAATGGCAAAATGATATGTTCCTGCAACAGCACAAGGCCGTAGATTAGAAGCTACGAGGTAAGAGACAAAATGTACCCGCAATACCAAAGTACTAAACGTTTCACTGTATCTTGGAGGAATGTACTTACAAAAAAAAAAATCAATCACCCATAACAACGAACCCACCCGACCCGTCCTTATCAAAACAGATCAGACGAAGACTTGATGGAGAGGGCCAGGCACACAACCCGGCCATCGGTCGCCTGGGAAACCAGATCCATCCACGGCTCAGGAGTCCTCTGTGCGTGGACAGGGTGTACTCCAGGAATCAAGTCCGTGCAATTGTACCTAATAATTTTCTCATAAAAAACTCACTGCGCATTCCACCCTCAACGAACAACACGCTTGGCAAAACAACATGCACGGCAAAGGAAACCGGCCGCTCGCACACTCTCCTCTCCTGCCTCCTTGTATCATACCAAGTCACGGACATGCGCAGACGTCGTGATGCGCATTTGATTCAAGTATTTTACAGTTTTATAAAAAATACTCACTGCGCATTCACCAATCAACGCGCGCGGCAAAGGAAACCGCCGCGCACACGCTCCTTTGCCCTAAGGTAAGCAATTACGGCGGACTCCCGCTTTCGTTTTCCGCCGGCCTGCGAACAGGAAGTCAGGCAGGCCGGGCGGGACAACCGGAAGTAGGAGGGCGGGAGCCTACCCCGCCTCCCACGGAAGAGCCGCGATTGTTTGGCGCACCGGAGCAGGCAGGAGCCTACCCTGCGCCCCGGTGCCGAAGAAGGGAAGAAGAGTCTTGCTGCCGGTGGGAGCCGCTGCACTGAGGATGCTGGTGAGTGGGGCGTCGCCTTGTTGGGGGGGGGGCGGGGGGCATCTGTGTGCGCGCGGCGGCGGACTGTGTATGTGTGTGAGCGTGCATGTGTGTGTGTATGTGTATGTGTCCTGGAGTCTGTGTGTATGCGTGTGTGTGACGGGGGGGGGGGTTGCCTGTCTGGGTGCCTGCGTGTCTGTGTAAGTGTAAATGCGTGTGCGTGTGTGTGGAGCCGAGAGGAGAGGGGCTGGTGTGTGTGGAGGGGTCTCTGTGTATGCGTGTAGGTGACGGGGGTGTGCCTGTGTATGCGTGTGTATGTGCGCATGCGTGAGTGCTGTGTATGCGTGTGGCTGTGATGTGCGCATGCGTGAATGTTGACGCGCGTGCACGCAGCTCAATCCACGCTCGTCACAGTTTTGTGTCCCTCATTCCCCCGTGTCAGCCGACTATAAGTCTCCGCCCTGGACGCATCCTTCGGATGCGAATTCCAGGGCGAGACCTAAAAAGGGAAGGGGCTCATTGGAATCCCTTCCCCTTTGTGAATCAGTTACTACCTCCTTTGATGTGTTCATAACTGGTCAAAGCAATCATAATCACAGACACAAACCATTGATACGTACCGTAGGAAGGAATGCCTCTTTTACCCTTCTTCCGAATTACAATTCAATATGAGTCACAAGACCATATTGGCAAGTAAAAAATATATTTCAAATGAGTTAAGTAAATTGTAAAAACCCATTTTGAGTTTGCAAACCCTGTTTAGGTAATCTCAGGGTCTGCGAATGCAAAATGTTTTCGTACATCGGAGGAAGTGTAAGGTTTTGAAAGAAAAAAGGCATGAGTTCAGTGCCAAAAATGAGCTTGTGCAAAAACGTAGAGCTCTTGCACTTTAACAAACAACAAATTAAGCACTGAACACTCATTAGCAAATTCAAAATGTGTACGAGATCGATACGTCATTTTACATACACTCACATTGTATGCATGCACATACTCAACATGCGTGTTTTGGCACATATCTGTAAAATCACTTTTATGGAAGGGGCCGGATGGCCACACGCCAAAGTACATATACATTAACCAAGGGCTGGATAGATTATGTTCAAAAGACAACGCAAGAGTTAAAAGGACCTGTTTTTTCTGCTGCCAACAAAAGAACAATATCTAACTTGCCCCGCCTAAGGAAGGAGGCTCATTCCTTCCCGGGGCGTGCATGGTGTGCGTGCGAATCTCTAACCCAACCGGTCGATATTAACCCGGTGAGAGCTGGAGTACTTGACTGCTCCATGAGGGGGTGTGTATCAAGCAGAACGTATCCTTTCGCATTTCATCCTTCCATCCCCTGAGCACGTGCTCTCAATTACCTACACATACCTTTGCACAGGAATGGCACACGTGTTCATCATTTTATCTGCATGTACCTATGTTTTCGCAAAAAACAGTTGCTCCGCGTGCAGCGAAATTATAATTTCCATTTTCAGCACAACTACAGCACTTGTAAAAGGTGCGCAAAATAGTTAAACAACTGTGATAACAAAAGTATGTATAAAAAGAAAAATCTCTTCGCCTGTGTAAAATATATGAGAGCGGCCCTTTGAGTTGACCGTGATATATTGTATTATATCATTGGTGGAGCTTGTTCTTACCAGAGCACAAGAGCATCCACCGGTTTTCCGCCGGCCTGCGAACAGGAAGTCAGGCAGGCCGGGCGGGACAACCGGAAGTAGGAGGGCGGGAGCCTACCCCGCCTCCCACGGAAGAGCCGCGATTGTTTGGCGCACCGGAGCAGGCAGGAGCCTACCCTGCGCCCCGGTGCCGAAGAAGGGAAGAAGAGTCTTGCTACCGGTGGGAGCCGCTGCACTGAGGATGCCGGTGAGTGGGGCGTCGCCTTGTTGGGGGGGGGGGGGGGGGGGGGGGCGGGGGGCATCTGTGTGCGCGCGCGCGGCGGCGGACTGTGTATGTGTGTGAGCGTGCATGTGTGTGTGTATGTGTATGTGTCCTGGAGTCTGTGTGTATGCGTGTGTGTGACGGGGGGGGGGGGGGGTTGCCTGTCTGGGTGCCTGCGTGTCTGTGTAAGTGTAAATGCGTGTGCGTGTGTGTGGAGCCGAGAGGAGAGGGGCTGGTGTGTGTGGAGGGGTCTCTGTGTATGCGTGTAGGTGACGGGGGTGTGCCTGTGTATGCGTGTGTATGTGCGCATGCGTGAGTGCTGTGTATGCGTGTGGCTGTGATGTGCGCATGCGTGAATGTTGACGCGCGTGCACGCAGCTCAATCCACGCTCGTCACAGTTTTGTGTCCCTCATTCCCCCGTGTCAGCCGACTATAAGTCTCCGCCCTGGACGCATCCTTCGGATGCGAATTCCAGGGCGAGACCTAAAAAGCGATTTTACTTACTAATTTAGGTAAAGAAGGACAACATATCTTTAAGTACTTACCTGTTGCATATAACGAACGTGGTCAACCCAATGAGAATGTTTTTGAGGAGGCAAAAAAATGATTAGAATTGAGATTTGCTAAAGAAACAAATATAGCGATGAGAAGATACAAATTTTATACTCAGCCACAGAAAGTAGGGGAGTCTATTGATGACTTCGTCACGAGACTTCGTGACCATTAAAGTGTAAACTTGGCCCTATGACTGAGGAAATGATTAGGGACCAGCTAATTGTTCAATGTAGAAGCAGGAAAACCCAGGAACGCTTATGGGCTGCCAAAGACCCCTCTAATTCAATTGATATTGGTAAAATAATAGAAGAGTCAGGCTCTTGCATGAGAGAAATGGATCGTAGGGATTCAAAGATTAACATGTCTAATGAGAGTGAAACTTCTGTTGTGGAGGGTTGTGAAGGGGAGGTAGCTGCCACTACTAGGTTTAAAGGTGTAAAGAATACTTTTGGGGGTAGAACGTTTCCCAGGAGATTTGGAAACAAAATTTGTGGAAAAAGTGGCAGTACTTATCACACGTCTGACTCAAAGCAGTTTTGGGCCATTGGGAAAGAATGTAGAAGGTGTGGCCGCAAGGGTCATTTTGCAAGAATGTGTAGAGATGCAAACAAAGGAAAGGTAGCAATGTTATCAGAAGAGTCTACTGTTTATGAATGCTCTCACAGACCTGATAGAATCCTGTGTGTTGAACCTTCTTTGTAGGATGGTGTTGAGAATGGAGAAATCCTTCTCACTGAATCTCACAATTTAAATGACAGAAGGAAACACAGGCCCAAAGCAGGATTTGTCATTGATAACAAAAGAGTTGATTTAATGGTTGACTCGGGGTCATTATATACTATTACACCTAAAAGAATTTTCAAGCAGGAATGGCCCAACAAAAAATTACAACCCAAAGATATTAACCCTGGAGGGTATCAAGGTAAGCAGATAGACATACTAGGCTTCATGGCAACTGATATGGTTTTTAAAAACAGATCCGTCAGAGGTAAAGTGTATATAGCTGAATCGGGACCCCCGATTTTGGGATGGTATCACTAATTTGACCTCCATATCAGAATTGACCCACACGCTGTTGAACAAGTCATGGTGGTAGATGACCTTTCAGTGGAAGACATCTTGGAGGGTGGTAAAAGTGTTTTCAGAGATCAGCTGGGCAACCTAGAGGGATATGTTCACAGGATAAAGCTTAAAAGTAATGCTATTACTGTATAACACAAGCTGAGGAAGGTTCCCATCATGGTACAAGGGGAGGTAAAGAAAATGTTGGATGAAATGTTATCTAATGGAGTCATAGAGCCGATTGAGTGTTCATCTTGGATTTCCCTGGTTGTAATTTCACAGAAAGCTGACAGAAATTTTCGTTTCTGTGTTGATCTTAGGAGTTTGAATAAGAACGTCATTCCTGACACTTTTCCCCTACCCAACATTAACGAACTGATGGTATTGCTTAAAAGGGGAAAATACTTTCCAAAACTTGACCTACGTCATGCTTATCATCAGATACGTTTGCATGAATCTTCTAAACACTTGACAGCCTTCATCACCAATGAAGGGATATTTCAATTTACAAGGATGCCCTTTGGGTTATGTTCGGCTGCAAATGTGTTTCAGAGGATGGTCACAGAGATTTTCAAAGGTGTAAAAAGTGTCATCTATTTCCAGGATGATATTTTGGTATTTGGTGAGTGTGAGTGACCATAATGCCGCCTTGAAAGATGCTTTAGGCAGAATTATGGAATCAGGTTTAACGTTACGCAGGGAAAAATGTTCCTTCCTGGCAACTGAGGTGGAATACCTGGGACATTCCATCTCGTCTGATGGTGTTAAACCAAAGAGGAACTTATTGGCATCTATAAAATTGGCTCCAGTTCCCACTGATGGAGACCAATTGCGCTCATTCATTGGGTTAATTGAGTATTACTCAAAATTTGTAAAGAACTTCGCAAGTAAGACAGAACCCCTTAAGGTACTCATGAAGAAAGGAGTCAAGTTTTGTTGGGGGGATGATCAGAAAAATTGTTTTGACAACATTAAGCTGGAAATATGCAGCGCAGGCATTTTGGTTCCTTTTGATGTAAATGGGGAAACTGTTATTACTGTGGATGCAAGTGATACAGGCATAGGGGCTGTATTGTCGCAGAATGGTGGCAATAGTGAGAAAACAGTGGCATTCTCTTCGCTCACTTTGACTTCTACTGAGCGCTGTTACTCAGTTATAGAAAAAGAAACACTGGCAGCTGCTTGGGGTGTGGAGTATTTCAGGATGTATGTGTGTGGGCGCAGGTTTAAGCTACGCACTGATCATAAACCTTTGTTGAAAATACTGTCACCAGGTGGAACAGGGAAAGGATCAGCCAGACTGGCTAGGTTAGCCTCCAGACTACAGTAGTATAATTTTGATGTTGAATTCATTTCGGGTTGGCGTAATGTACAAGCCGATTGTATGTCACGTCTATCCTTAGACTGGGAGGATGAAGACAGGACAGGGGTGTCCAAAAGAGAGAGAGAGAAGGAGCTATCTCTAGTGTCGAGGACGTGGTTCAGTGGAGTTGTGGCTATATCAGTAAGAAAGAGTGGGCAGAAGCTATGTCTCAGGATGAAGTTCTAAAGAATGTTAAGAACCTCATCTCTAAGGAAAGGCGTAGAGAAAGCACCTTGCCAATCAGCATTAGACCTTTTAATGCAGTCATTGACTAGTTATCCACTGTCGCTGATCAGGACATCATGCGTGGTGATAAGATAATTCCCCCATGTAGCATTCACAAGAGACTCTTTGATTTGGTGCATGAAGGGCACTTGGGCCAAACCATTACAAAGAAACGCTTGAGAAATGAATTTTGGTGGCCTGGAATGGATGGTGATGTGGTTAATTGGGTTGAGAGATGCAGTGAGTGTCGCAAAAGTGAGAAGAGACTCAAGGTGGGATCCCACTCTGTCCCAAGTTCCATTCATGATCAAAATGGACCCTGGCGTGGTGTCACCACAGTAAAAGATTTGGCTTAGTTGTTATGGATGTCCATACTCGGTGGCTCATTGTTTACCTACTCCCTGAAATAACTACTCTAGTTACTATTCGAGTATTACGCATGATTTTCAAAGAAGAAGGTTATCCCACAGTCCTTATTACGGACAACGGGACACAGTTGACTTCCAGTGAGATGAGAGAATTTCTTAGTGAGTGTGGTATTAAACATTTGTTCACCACTTTGTACAACCCACAATCCAACGGGATTGTCGAAAGAGCCAATTGCATGATTAAAGGCACAATAAGTTTGGCACTCACCAATAATCTTGACATAGATGAGACTTTGAGTGAATTGGTATGGGCCTATCGCACGACAGAATTCCACTACAGGAGTCGTTCCCTTCATTGACATGCGGGGCAGAAAACCAGCTTCCAAACTGGTGCCTCCTTGGATCAGAGAATTGGTCGATGGAAAGAATGTGGGTGGTTGTGACGTGAGTATTTCTATGCATGCTTCCAGGAAAGTACACACCAAGGAAAAGATCTTGTCTAATATTCTTGTAGGTGACTGGGTCAATGTCCGTTCAGGACAATGGGTCAGAGGCTTATGTAAGTTTCGTGGACCCTTCAAGGTTAAGGAAGTGTACCCTTTCTATGTTGTGTTGGACAATGGAGAAAAATGGAACCTACATAGAGTAGCAAAGTATTGCTCACGAGACCATCCTCCCAAAACCTTAGTTAGTAATACTGTCACAAAGAATTCATGTTCAGGTTACATGCTGGCTCACGATCTTTGATTGCTTAACAGTGCTCGCATAGGTGCACAGGTGAGGGCACCAGGCCCCAGTGGGGATAACATGAGCACTGGTCAAAGGGCAATTACCACAAATGAAGAGGCTCATGATCCTCAAGGAGCTCGACCTGACCAGAGAACCTTACGGGCCAGGAGACTTCCTCAACATTTACATGATTTCATGGTGGGACAATTCATTGTTTTCTGTTCTATGTTCCTGCCTCCAATCTACCCTGCCCTTTTCATCTATCTAATTCCCTACCTGCACGTAGAGGAAAGGGGGGTATGTTATAATGTTATTTACGCTGTGGCTCCGCTCCTCGCGCCACAGTGGAATGTTGAAGCGATAACGTTCTATGACGAGAGGCGCACGACGACCTGTCAGTTAACAGCTGCTGGCTGAAGGCAGCGGGTGCGCTGACGTTGTGTTGTGGTACGATAATAAATACTTGAACTTGTACCGTGTCTCCGCCTCATGTTGTAAGTTACAACATATCTATTGGCTTTGTCAATGTTCATATGCTGAATATTCATTCAGCAGGTGGCTCCTCCTACATATGCTGCTTACTGTGTAATTATCGAGGTTGGTGGGTGGCATTCAGAAGAGAGTCTGTTTTACAGACAATAAATCACGCTTATCTGCAGGCCAATTTACATCACAGCCGACCTTAAAGCTGGGGAACCGGGTTGAAGTTTTGGCAAGAGGCTCAACATACTGTGAATCTGGGCAAATCACTTAATCTCTACGTGCCTGTGAGTGTATCAGTTTGTAATGCAATTGCTCACAAAAAAAAAGATAAGAACATAAAGACGATTAACAGAATAGAAGAGGAGGAGACTGAAAAGGAATGGGTCACGAGACATAGAAGTACATGGGTCAGAAGCACAATAGTGGACAAGTATTCAAACAGACTACAGGGAGAATAAAAAAAGAAGACTGCAGTGTGGAGGGGGAGCTGAATCGGAGCTCAAAGTAGGCAGAGAACTGGAAGGCGAAGGTAGAAGGGCAAATGTGATAAAAGAACGTAAACCTGATTTCAGAAAGTTACAGCTAACTCAACACCCCCTTTTCGACGTCACAAGCAGAGAATACATGGAGTGCACAGACACTACTACCAGCTGTGGAGATACTGAGGACAGTGGTCGCCCCTTGGACAGTGGATTGGCTAAGGTTACTCTATGGTACAATATGCAGTCTATCTTGGTATGTCCTCCAAATTGTGACTCATTCTCTAAACCACAACACAACTGACTATGGACCCTTCTAGTGTTCGGAGCTACATTACAGAGCAAGGAATCATTCGGGTGGAGTTTGTGCTATGTGAAAAGAAGGAAAAAAAAGAACAAACAGTGGGAGGGGGGGGTGTTAAAGGGAATGTGTTCAACGGCAGGGGGGGGTGAAAGGGAGCACAAAGGGAACACATGCACTTGTATGGAGTGCAGGTCATAGATTTGTTTTTTAGTACCTAAGAAGCACACAGCCAGTGGAAGGACACTAGCCGCCAACCACTGATTGCCAACTGGGATGAGTTCTTGTTACAAGCTCCAGGAAACAGCTGAAACAAGACATAGGTAGTGCGACCTGATGATGTGGAAAGCTGCTGCTGACCAATAAGAAGCAAGAAAACAAGAGTAACAAGTGAAGCCTACAAATGGTAAGTGATGGGCTGGCTTTATGCTCCTTTTAAGTTTTTTTTTTTTAACCAAGGATTTCACAAGCACAGCACAAGCGAAACCTAAGAATACCTCAGTCAGACCAAGGTGTCCCTTGATTAGCGGACTGGAAGGGTATGGGATAAAAGGAATTATCCGGTGGTGGGGTTCTCAGGATATAATGGCCCTAAGATGATCACCGACCTGTTTCAGTCCCTATTATATGGCCCATCTGGTCCAATGCTTTCTACAGGACATAATGATGTTAATCGTCACGGTGTGCTGTACACTCACTATTTTAGTGTGCTGCAACATGGAAAGAGTGTTGAATCACTCACCTCAATGTAGGATCCCTGTTCCCCAATTGGGAACTCAGGGGGCGGGAGAGCATGCCCTTGTAATCACACAGTCCTCAAGGGTAGCATGCCTCAACCGACACCTAGATTCATGTCTGCACTCTCCCGGCTCGTCCTAAACAAGCATTTGCAATGCAATAGGTCTCGCATTAGGAAAGTTTGAGCTATTGGTATTGTAAATGACAATTTTTTTATTTATGTGTTGGTTTTGAAAATAGCGAAATTAATAGCTTTGTCATTTACAATGGCAATAGTTTTAACTTTTGCAAATGTGACACCTATAGCATTTGTAATGCAATATGTGTTGTATTTACATGACTTGGATGTATTGATATTACAAATAACAATGGCTTTTATTTTTTTTAATAATTAATACTTAAATAAAAGTTATTGCAATTTGTAATGGCAATAGCTTAAACTTTTGTAAACAACTTTTGTGATTATGTTCAGTGTATTTTACTGTGACGAAAATCCAAGAACAGAAGTGAAATATTAACATCTTTTTGTGACATTTGTAATAAAGCTTGAAACATTGAAGAACTTATTTGAACCATTTGATAGATAGAGTGAGGGCGAAAAATAGATAGAGTGAGGGCGATAGATAGATAGAGTGAGGGCGATAGATAGATAGAGTGAGGGCGATAGATAGATAGAGAGAGGGCGATAGATAGATAGAGAGAGGGCGATAGATAGAGAGAGGGCGATAGATAGAGAGAGGGCGATAGATAGAGTGAGGGCGATACATAGATAGAGTGAGGGCGATAAATAGATAGAGTGAGGGCGATAAATAGATAGAGTGAGGGCGATAAATAGATAGAGTGAGGGCGATAGATAGAGAAAGGGCGATAGATAGATAGAGAGAGGGCGATAGATAGATAGAGAGAGGGCGATAGATAGATAGAGAGAGGGCGATAGATAGAGTGAGGGCGATAGATAGATAGAGAGAGGGCGATAGATAGATAGAGTGAGGGCGATAGATAGATAGAGTGAGGGCGATAGATAGAGTGAGGGCGATAGATAGAGTGAGGGCGATAGATAGAGTGAGGGCGATAGATAGAGTGAGGGCGATAGATAGAGTGAGGGCGATAGATAGAGTGAGGGCAATAGATAGAGTGAGGGCGATAGATAGAGTGAGGGCGATAGATAGAGTGAGGGCTATAGATAGAGTGAGGGCGATAGATGGATAGGATGAGTAAATGGATGGATGGAATGATGGATAGATGGAGTGGCCAGAGAGCAGACAGAGTGGATGTATATTGCTTATTGGCTATGCGGATGGTTTTTGTAGTTTGAACAAAGGGTACCAGATGTGGTGGCTTTGTTGGTGCAGCTTATTGACATCTAGATGGATACTGTAGAAAGAGCAGACAAACTGTCTGGAAGGATACTACATACTGGGTGAACAGATAGATGGCTGGATGGATGGAAAGCCGGACGGACGAATACATGGATGGATGAATGGACGGACGGGAAGACGGACGGATGGATGGATGGACGGATGTACTGATGGCTGGATGGATGGATGGATGGATGGATGGACGGACGGACGGATGTTTGATTGGGTGGATAGGGTAGATTGTCCATACTGCCTACAGAACACCACATTGGATCGATCCTACATATTGCACGCATGGTTGGATGAACTGATGGCGTGAGGGATAGATATTGTTGATTGAAGAGCTGGTCAGGCAGAATGGGTAAAGCATGTTCAATGGATGATTGAATGATGGATTGATATAAATTGCAGAATGGCTGAGCAGACATACTAGACTACGGTTTGTTTGGCTGCATGGGTGGATATTGCAGACTAGGCGGAACAATGACAAACACTGGAATGAGACTGCATGCTGGATGAATGCATGAATACGAACACCAATACATCTATGACAGACGGTCAGAAATACTTGACGGATGAACATTTGTATGGATGTAGGTGTGAATGGATGGACAGAGGGGTAAATGGGCGGATGAATGGATGGGTGGATAGATAGATGGGCAGACTGATGGGGCACATGTCGCTTTGTTGCTGTAGTTTTCCCGCATAGCGCTGGTGTCCCCCACATACACTGTTGGCGCCTCGCACGGTCTGGAAACACGCACGTGCCTTGATCTCACCCGGCGCATCAAGGCGCCTCAGCTTTGAAGTGAGCACAGGGGCAGGCGTAGGGTTTGTGAGCAGGCCGACGCCCCTCCCTGCAGCAGTCTCGCAGACTCGACCTGCCTGCACCGCATCTCCGCTCTGAGGTCAGGCGCTTCGAGGAGGCTCGGCGGCTGCGGGTGTTTTAAGGTGACAAAACATTTTTATGTCAGTGATAAAGGGCCGGACCACGCCCAGCTAACGAGGCACGAGGAGCAGAGGGACTCGTCTCTGAACTCCCGCGCATGGCGGTCACTCCTTAGAACGCCAAGGGAGGTTACTTGTCGTCTGCACCCCTGAACCTGCGGCTTTATTTTCTTGTTCAGTTAAACCAGCCAGTGCCTGGAGGTAGTTCACTTTTCATATTTAGTGATACTTGCGCCTCTTGCTCCTCCGTTTAGTAACAACGTCCTCACTATCTTTGTCACTCACACACGGCGTCGGCTGTCTCACCATCCCGGTGTTTACTTCCACGGTCAGCGCATCCAAGTACTCAGTCCTTCAATTTGTTCCTCGTGCCCTCGCTCCAGCTATCCTCTCACTTCCTTACTCAGCCCATGCTCACTCGCTCACTTGCTCACACGCTCGCTAACCTCATGTACTCAATCACTGATTCGCTCACTCACGCCATACACTCGCTTACTCAGTCGCTTCCCTAGCCTACTCGCCATGCCCTCACTCACTCTCAGTCGGTAGCTCAGTTAGTCAAACCACTCGCAGACCTGAAAACAATTATTGGATAATTTTACGGAGAGCGCCTCTGCAATTTGGTTCTGGTGTCTGACCGGACAAATGGCCCTCTTCTCCCAGAAGTTCCTAGTTCCAGTTTACTCTGTTTCTCACCGGATGACCTCCGACTCTCTGGCCCAGCCCGGTGCCAGCTCACAAGGGCCATAAGGCGCTGCCTCGTCGGCCAGCATCCGAAAAGCACCCCTTTAATCCTCGGGGCTGATCTGGGTCGAATCGGGCTACAGCGCAATCTGACCGTGCTAGCATGGTTAGTCCAGCAGGGCGACGTGCGCAAAACCGAAAACTTCCATGGGGCGGGACTTCCGTCTTCGGAAGCCCGCGCACGCGCCCACGGAGAGAAGCAGTGCTGGTGACGTGGGGCTCCCATGCCCGAGGGAGAGCCCCGCGGAGGCTGCAGAAGTTTAGAATGGCGGTAAGTGGGGCTTTGGGGGGGGGGTGCGCGCTTGTATGTATGCGGCAGGGGAGAGGGAGGGGGTCTCTGTATGTGTGTGTGCATGCGTGTGTGTAGGTGCGCTCCTGTGTGTGTGCGGCGGGGGGGGGGGGGCGGTGAGTGGGGGGAAGTAGGGGGGGGTGCGCTCGTGTGTGTGTGCCTTCCTGCCTGTGTGTGCATTTGTGTATGTGTGTTAAGGGAATCTGTGGCAGGGGATGTGCACGGCGCCGGGCTCGGCGTGCGCGCACCGCGATGCACGTTACAAGCAGCCAAGGCGCCAAAGCGCGCCCTCGAGGTCAAATCTCCGGCAAGAGAAGCGCGTGTCAGTCTGCTGTCCACATTCCCCCAAAAGTGATAACATAAGTTGTCGAGCCCTAGACAGCAAAGCTTCGCTTTGCTTTCGTCTAGGCTCGACCTAAAAAAATAGGGTGCTGGGGAACAGGGACTACTTGACAAAGCACAGATGTTCTGGTATCTTCTCACAATGAACTGTAAACAAGCATTTACAATGCAATGGTCTAGGCATTATTAAAGGTAGAGCTATTGGCATTGCTCATGACAATTTTTTTTTTAAACATAAATAAATGGTATTGTCATTTACAATGGCAATAGGTGAGCATTAGAGAGTAGTAGAGAGTATTCGCGGACACAAAGCCACACACACACAGACAGCCGTGCACACACACACACACACGCACACAGACAGAGCCACGCACACACACACACACACACACACACACACACGCACGCACGCACAGAGCCACGCACACACACAGACAGAGCCACGCACACACACAGACAGAGCCACGCACACACACAGAGCCATGCACGCACACACAGAGCCACCCACGGACACACAGAGCCACGCACACACATACAGCACACACACAGACAGAGCCACGCACACACACAGAGCCATGCACGCACACACAGAGCCACCCACGGACAGACAGAGCCACGCACACACATACAGAGCCACGCACACACAGACAGAGACACGCACACACAGACAGAGACACGCACACACAGACAGAGCCACGCACACACAGACAGAGCCACGCACACACAGACAGAGCCACGCACACACAGACAGAGCCACGTGCACACACACACACACACACACACACACAGACAGAGCCATGCACACACACACACACACAGACAGAGCCATGCACACACACACACACACACACACACACACAGACAGAGCCACGCACACACACAGACAGACAGAGCCACGCACACACAGGCACAGAAAAATCGGGATGACAAGCAGGGAACAGAGGCACAGAAAAAACGGGGGCACAGAGGCACAGAAAAACAGGGGGAACAGAGGCAGAGAAAAACAGGGATGACAAGCAGGGAACAGGAGTAAGAA
The DNA here is from genome assembly GCF_964263255.1 of Lissotriton vulgaris. NCBI lineage: Eukaryota > Metazoa > Chordata > Amphibia > Caudata > Salamandridae > Lissotriton > Lissotriton vulgaris. The sequence goes on from NC_141685.1 coordinate 1,814,742,452, forward strand.
GCAGACTAGAGAGCTTCATGGAAGGAGTAAGACAAAGGCAGTGAGCACACCAGGAGTAAGATGCAGACTAAAGAGCTTTGTGGAGGGAGTAAGACTTGGATTAAAACCTGGGATGACGAGGCAAAGTATGGGCTCATAACAATAGTATCTGAGTGGAATAGTGGTGTCACAGACGGGGCATGCACACTAGCCGGCAGGATCTATCCATGTCGAGGCAGAAGAAAAAGCACACATTCGAAAGGACAATCTGAAATTCTGGAGGAAAGGTTATTATTTGATGAGGAATAAGGCGTTTGTCAGAAAACACTTCTCAGTATAGCAACGGGTAGGTGTGAGGGAGATCAAAGAGCAGTTAAAGGACATAAGCGGTCTAAACCATGGACATTCCATACGCGAAGAAACATACAAAGGGTTCAAACCACAGAGAGATTCTGAGGAAGAGAGAAGCAAAATAGACCCAAGGCACAGTGAGAGACTATTGGACAGGGAGAGACATGCACGAGATCAAACCACATAAAGGCTCCAGGATAGAGAGAGAGACGCAGTGAGTGGCTCAAACCACAGAGAAAGACGCAGAAAAGACACAAGCAATGAGAGAACATCAAGTAAACTGAGAGGTACGAGACGAGCACACACAGACAGATACCATGACCGGGGGAAACTCAGGAGGGGTCCAAGCCACTGAGACGTTGAGGCAAAGACAGCAGCGTACGAGATACACGACATAGAGCTGACCAACCCACTGAAGTGCCAGAGACACCAAGAGGGAAGACACAAGCACACACCGCCCCTGCAAGCACTGACTCGTAACGATGACGCCGACCCCGCGCCCCCTGGCCCCCAGTACTCACAATGGTGACGCTGGCCTTCAACTATAAACTGTTCCCTCTCACTGGGCCGGCAGGCAGGCAGTCTGTCACTGTCTCCGTGGCGGCTGCCAGGCTTTCACTCCTGTGCCTTTAGGGAGGGCTAGAGGGGAGACCTTGGCACCAGCGCTACAGGGCTCTACGTCCATTCTCTCACCGAGGCCAGGCAGGTAAACAGAAGCATTAGGTGCGGTAAATGAATGAATGAATGAAAATTGCACTTATATAGCGCTATCTACCCGGAGGCCTCGTAGCGCTGACATCATTGTTTACATTGTCTGTGGCTCCGGATTCACCGAGTGAATTATCTGCGGATTGTTACCCAGCGGGGAGCACTTGGCGCTGGGTTGAAAGAATGGGCTTTGGAATTCCAAGAATAGCGAAAGCGGAGGCACCCAGAGGGAGCCTCCAGGGAGCCTGAGACGGAGAGCCGTATGCAAGGGAGGGCATGGGGATGAGCGCGTCCTGGTCGGGTGACTCCAGAGACACGGAGTGCAGCTGAGGGACATGTGATCTGGATGGGAGAGTCGGGGTACGGTGCCAGCCAATGCAGCAGTGCCACTAGGAACCAAGCTGGCATTGGCACGGCTCCATGAGGGTTCAATGAGCGCATGTGCCAAGATTCGAGACCGCCCTTTTCAGACTGGGGGGGGCGTGTTTTTTCATGATGACGTCACAGCGAGAAAGAAACGAAAAAACATGCCACCCAATCCGAAAAAGACGGGGCTTATACGGAGTGACGCCCCTCTCCTCCAATGGCTGGCGAGCATTTACGAGGCCAGCCCATGGAGAAGAGGGGCGGGTTCAAGCTCCCTAACTAAAAATCATTCAATCTTCAGACCGAACTGCGCAAGCGCAGCCTACGGTCCTCGACCTAAAAAGTGAGTTAGCTGAATGACAACACAGCTTTGTGGGGAATTACTTGCTTACAGATGTACACGGGCGAAACCCTAATTTCATAGTTAAGGCCTCTTAAAGGAACATGCATTATCAGAGGCAGGATCCCTAGCATTGACTTCCAACCTTCTGGCTTTGTTAATGTTTGTTTTGTCATGGATTTCCGAAAACTATCATTTTGAGGTGCGGGCGGGCCTTTGCCAATGTAAAAAAAAAAATTAAAAAAAATTGGCTAAAAGCAAAAATCTTTTTTTCGAAGCACACTTTGACACAGTATTTCCCGGTACTTAAGGGAATAACTTTATGTGGATGTACTCTATATAAAAGAGCAACATGCCATCACTCAAAATGAAGTTAGCCAATGGCTGAAGTGGGCTGACCCACTGCTCCATCCTGTATGCTGTAGTGAGTGGAAGAAAAATGTGACTGACAATAGACCATTGGATGACAAGGGGTGTTGAAAGTATATTATATATGCAAGTAAAATCAAAAGGTGTTAACGCCAGCCCACAAGTGTTTTTGAAATAGTTATATATGTTTTAAGAAGTCCTGTGGGATCTATTTGACAATATTAATACTCAATGGGTGATGCCAAGTTCCAATGACCTGGAAAATAGTGAACGTTATCCACCGTAAATTATGTAAAATTAAATCCAAAACCTCTACTACTAAAAAAAAAGTGTTACTTTTCATTCAAATCAAGTCATCTGAAAAAACAATTGTAAGTTTAGTTCAGCTGCTTTTTAAAAAGGCACAATAACATACTGAGGTGTTTTTGCTCAGGACTGTTCCACAAAATCACAGACCTAGAAGAATGTTGACATGTTTTTACAGGACTTCTATCATTTCGTTATAGAAACACAAAATGAATGCATACATTGATTTTCTTTTCCATGTATAAATTATTTTTAAACTCCCGGTAAAGCGCCGACAAACAATTTAAAAGAACTTACAGAAATGGTTTCCTGGTCCTGGATAATGATGCCCTTTGTAAGCTGCCATCAATCCCGGGTTTATACCAATCTGCAACCAAAACAACTAATTTAGCTAAATTAATTTTATTAGAACAGGAGCAAGACAAGAACGGTAAGGGACAGAAAGCATACAAACATGCGTGTTCAAATTACAGCTATATGGCATTATAAAACACTTGCATTTCTTCAAATAAAATCTATATTCTAGTTTCACGGTGTGTCACACGACAACAATCTGCGGCAGGAGTGAAGCATTTTAAACTGATTCTAAATAGGGCCCAACATAATTATGAGATTGGTGCTAGACACGTTCAAAGTACAAGCAAATTACAGTAAAATTCACACACACAACAAGGTCTGAAAAAGACAGAGGTGCACAGTGTCTATAGGGTTATGCTGAATTTAAATAAAAACTAGGTTATCACCCGCCCAAGTCAGAATAAATGCTCCGGTGTCAAAAGTGCATTAGGGGTTGTGCACTTCTCTCTTTACCTTTGATAGGACGTGACGAATAGGTTTAAAATAATTACTATGAACACATGGAGGGATCCTCCTGGATATGGTTAGAAACACACTATGAGGGGAATATACCTTTTTTGTTTTTAAAAGGACTCTCACCTCTCTTACTTACTTGTGTAACAATATATCTGTAAGAGACATTAGTTAGATTCCTTACCTAAGAATATCCCCTGGCATCACACTGGATCCGGAAAGTTTTCGTCAGCAGTACCCCTGCGCGTCGGAATGTGGCTTCGTGCGGCTCCACGTCCGTCGCTGGCTTCGTAGGCGCCGATATGTCGCCACAGAGACTACTTAGGTGCCACCCATGCGCGCAGACGTCAGTTCTGTACACGACTTTATGCGCCAGGAACGCAGAGCCATGCAAGAAACTGACCACTGGTGCCATGAAACTAGGGCCCTGAAAGGGATGACCTTAACCCTAGAAATCAGTACGCAGAACAGGGAGGATGGGTGGGGCGGTAAGGAATCTATCACTAACTAATGTCTCATATATGGTTACACAAGTAGTAACGTGTGCTTCTGAAAGAGACATGTTAGTGATAGATTCCTTACCTTAGAATAAATACCCCAGCAATACAAACCCCGGTGGTTGCAAGGGAACACAGCATCCCAAAGCAGTAGTGGCTGCCGTTGCCCGGGTAAAATCGGCATGCAGCCCAACAGGAGGCTTCTTCTTAGCCAACGAGTAACATGCTTTGATGCACAGAACAACCCACCGAGAGTTGGTCCATTTGTGCACAGCCCAACCTTTATTGGCGCCCACATAGCCAAGAAAAAGTTAGTCATCCACCCAGAACTGTTGTGTGCGCTTCAGATAGAACGAGAGCGCACATTTTGGGTCCAGGCGGTGGAGCATTTCTTCCTCTTTTGAAGGATGCGGAAAGAAGGTGGGCAAAGGGATGGTCTGCCCGATGTGGAAGGGTGTGACAACCTTTGGCAAAAAAAGAAGGATGAGTCATTAAAAACACTTTGTCTGGATGAACAGAGGGAAAAGGAGGTATTATGAAAGGCACGGGAGGAGACGTGTGTGTAATGCCTTTCAGGAAGCGATTAACAACCGGGGACTTAAAAAGAGAAGGCTGATCTGGAAGCCGTAGAAAGGCGGAAATGGCAGAGAGATGACCCTTGATAATGCCCAGAGCAGAGCCCTGCTGGGCCAAAGAGAGAAGGAACAGAAAGACCTTGGAAAGGGGGGAAAAAAAGGGGATCCACAGCCTTCGCTGTGCACCATGCAACAAATTTTTCCACCTGCAGGCGTATGGCGTCTTAGTGGAAGGACGCCGGGCTGCTAAAATAATATCACATACTTCGGAAGGAAGGTCGAAAGCTGTCAACTGTCGCCGCTCAACCTCCACGCGTGGAGGCTGGACAGGTTCGGGTGTAGGACCGTCCGCTGCTGCTGCGACAGAAGATTCTCCTGAAGAGGCAGTCGGATCGGGGGATCGATCGCCATGCTGAGTAGCTCGGGATACCAGTATCTTCGTGCCCAATCCGGTGCCACAAGGATGACTTGGGCCCGGCCGCAAGGCGAATCTTCTTCAGCACTCTGGGCAGAAGGGGTATAAGCGGAAAGGCGTACAACAGACCGCAGCTCCAATCGTGAGGTAATGCGTCACGGAGCGAGTGCCGCCTTGGAAATTCCAACGCGCAGAACTGATGACATTGCGCGTTCTCTTTGATGGCGAATAGATCGAACCAAGGCTCTTCCCACTGCAGAAAGAGACCTTGCGCCACGTCAGAGTTCAGATGCCATTCGGGATCCATCATGCACCAGCGGCTGAGTTCGTCCGCCCTGGCATTCAGAGAACCTGCCAGGTGTTGAACCACCGAGGTAATGACTTGATGTTCCAGCCATGTCCAGAGGCAGAGAGCCTCCTGACATAGGGTCCACGACCCCACTCTGCCCTGTTTGTTGCAGTACCACATGGCGGTGGTGTTGTCCGTAAACACCTCACCTACACTTCCCGGGACAGAGGGAAGGAATGCTTTCAGTGCAAGACGGATCACCTGATGCTCCAATAGGTTGATATGGAGCTGGGACTCCGCCGGAGACCAGAGGCCTCTGATCTCCGCCTCTCCCATGTGGCCGCCCCATCCCAGGAGGGACGCATCCATCACCACTGTGTGCTCCGATTGGGGAAGGGAGAGGGATCTGCCATTGACCCAATCGTGATTCGTGAGCCACCACTGCAATTGTCGTGCAGTGCCCTCCGAGATATGGACGTGATCGGACAGGTTGCTGTGCCCACTGGAACTTCAGGTCCCACTGCAGAGTCCGCATATGCCATCAGGCATGTTGCACTAGCAGGATGCAAGAGGCCATTAGGCCCAGGAGCCGGAGGGTCATCCTGACTGAAACCCAGGATAGAGGCAGAAAGATCGGAATCTTAGCCTGAATATCCCAGACTCGCTGCTCGGGATGATAAACCCGAATCTGCATCGAATCCAGAACCACTCCCATGAAGGGGAGCTTCTGAGAGGGACTCGGGTGCGACTTCGGCACATTGATGGAGAACCCCAGCAAATGCAGGAGGTAGGCCGTAGTCTGGTGGTGGGAGAAGATTGTCTGGGGTGAGCCCGCCTTCAACAACCAGTTGTTGCAATAGGGGAAGACTGGAACCCCTGATCTGCGCATATGAGCTGCGACCACTGCCATCCCTTTCGTGAACACCCCAGGGGCACTGGTAAGGCCGAAGGAGAGCACGGCAAACTGAAAGTGCTCTAGGCCTACCGTGAACCGCAGGTAACGCCGGTGGGCCGGCAGGAGGGGGATATGAAAGTATGCAACTTGCAAGTCCAACGCTACCATCCAGTCTCCAGAGTCGAGGGCAGACACGACCTGAGCCAGAGTCAACATCTTGAACTTCTGCTTCCGGAGGAAGCGGTTGACGTTCCTGAGGTCCAAGATGGGACGCAGGCCCCCTTTCTCCTTCTTGGGGACCAGAAAGTTGTGGGAACAACAACCACATCCTACTTCCGGCCCAGGAATGCGCTTGATGGCCCCCTTGGCCAAGAGGGCCGTGACTTCCTGCTGGAGATGCGCAAAATGGTCCCTCGATATGCGGTGGAACTGAGGTGGCATGGCAGGAGGGGAAGACTCGAAGGGGAGGGAGTAGCCCCTTCTGACGATTTACAGCACCCACCTGTTCGAGGTAACGGAACGCCAGTGGGGAAGGTGATGGCGAATCCTGCCGCCCACTGGTGTGGGGTGTGCCCCAAAGCTCGAACTAGGAAGGCTTTGAGGCGGATGCTGCGGGAGCAGAGGTGGACTGACCCGCACGCTGGCCCTCTGTCCTGCCGCGGCGGGAACCATGTCCACGGCAGCGCTGAGGTTGGTTCTGCGCAGCCTTCTGGCTGAATGAACGTGTCGGGCTCCCCTTCCATGGCCACGAAAGGACCTAAGGACTTGGCCGTAGCCCGGGAGTCCTTAAAATGCTCCAGCGCACTATCTGCCGTATCGCCAAACAGGCGAGAACCATCAAAGGGCATGTCCATAAGAGAACTTTGTACATCCCCTGAAAAACCAGTGGACCGCAACCAGGCGTGGTGATGGAGGGCCACTGTTGTGGAAATCGCCCTAACCAGTGAGTCGCGGTGTCCAGTCCAACACCTGATGGCAAACTTTGTTGCATCTTTCCCCTCAGCAACAGCTTGGGAAAGCACTGTACGAACCTCCTCCGGACACGGAGGCAGCAGCGTGGGAATAGCGGCCCAAGAGGCATGCAGTGTTCACTGACCACAGCCCTAAGCTGGCAGATGAAAACAGTTTCTTGTCGAACTGTTCCAGCTGTATGGATTCCTTATCCGGCGGAGCGGTAGGGAATGCGATTTGGGAAGTGGAGGCCTGGATGGCCAGGCTCTCCGGGGTTGGGTGGGTGGCCAGAAAAGCAGGGTTACCCGGGGCCAAGTGTTGGCACCTGGCCACATTCTTATCCACGGGACCCCGTGGCTGGTCTAGACCAGGTACCCATCAAGACGGTCCTCAGAGCATGCCGCCAGCTGAAGAACTTCAGTGAGGAGATTAGTCTTGAGGGTCACTGTAGGCAGGTCAAGTTCAAGGGCCTCAGCTGCTCTACGGAGCACCACAGTGTATGTAGCGCCCTCCTCCATAGCCACAGTAGGAGGAGAAAGAAACCCAGGGTCAGAGGATAAGTCGAGGCTACCGGCATCCTCTAGCTCTTCTGTCCATTCCAGTTCCGACCCGCACTGCGAGAGGGTCCTCAGACCCCTCCCAGTCGTCCCCTTCTTCCACTGCCCGTGGGACAGGCTGCGGAGATGGGGGAGGGACAGGAGAATACAAATTTTCGAACAGCACAGGTCTGATCTCCGCCTCTCCCGCTGCTCCGTGTCCCAATTAGGGGCAAAATTGTCTGGAAAACTGGGCAAAGGCTGTGGCAGGACGAACGGACCCCACTGGGGCACCGGGATCGGAGCCGCGGGCAGAGCCGGGGCCGCCGCCGGCAGCGGAGCTAGCGGCAAGGGAGGGCCCTCAACTGGGACCGCGGGGCCCGAAGGCAAGCCGGTGGGAGCCCGAGGCCTGAAGAGGCAGTCCATGGCTGAAAGAAAGTCTTGCACCTGGGCAGGAGTCGCTGACGGACCCGGATAAGGTGGGTAGGCCGCGGTAATCACAGGCTCCAAAGGAGCAGCAGGGGTGGAACCCCCGGCCCTCTCGTCCGCCTCCGGGGACCGAAGGGGGGACATCGGAGGGCGGAAACACTTCTTCGACTTCTTCTTCTTCTACCCGATTCAGAGTCAAGTGTGAAGACTTCGACACAGAGGAGCGATGATGATGGCTCCGCGATCGGGCCCTCGATCGACCCCTAGACCTCGAACGGCGCTGAGACGACTGCCAGGCCTCTAGCAGGTCAGGGGGCAGCTTCCGCAAGGCCTTTGGAGCCATGGCCAGACATTCGGAACATGACCGGGAGTCATGTCACGCTCCAGACAGTAGAGACAGACGCCATGGGGGTTGTCCACCAACATCGTACAGCATCAGCCCGTTGGATTTAAACCCAGGCATCCCTACATGGCACCAGGAGTCAAAAAAGGGAGACAAAAGTCTCAAAAGTATAGTCAACAAGTACTGGCATAGCCAGTAGGTCTCGATTTTGGGACCTTATAAGTATTTAGTTTTGCAGCACAATATCCTTGGTGCAACAACATCAACTGTTGCATGGCTAAACCTTGTACCTTATAAGTGTTTAGCCATGCAACAGTTGATGTTGTTGCACCAACAATATTGTGCTGTAGTTATCCAGCACAATATCCTTGGTGCAACAACATCAAGTGTGGCATGGCTAAACCCTTAAGAGGTCCCAAAGGCGAGACCTATTGGCTATGTCAATGCTTGTTTTAACAGTTTCCCCTACTTTTTGTTAAGAAACAACTTTTCCTGAACAGTTGATGCTGCCCATGAGGCGTCACTCACTGAAAGGGCAAAAGGGCATCTCCTGTACTGTGAAAACAAGCAGGAAGCAGTCACAGAAGAACATGCCTTCTCACCAGGGGTCCTAGAACCGGAAAGGCATGCAAATGCATGCAATTGGTTAAGCAGTACAACTAAAGGCTGCCTGGGAGACACTATATTAATTGTTGGACTCATCTGAAACTTTATGGTGACAAAGATTATTTTTGAGGGAGAATGTAAGGGTGTTACCATATAAGTTCGGGGTTGTGTCCTTCGGAAGGAAAACTTACATAAAAGGTTCATACAAGGTGCAGTCTGACTGTCTATTCCCCTCTGCAGCAAGCAGTATCCTATTATGTGGCTGTTTGGTAATGACAAAGACAGCTGCTACGATCCTATAACCGATTAAGCCTTCAGATGGCAATAGAGTGCATTTGCCAAAGATTAACTTAATTTGTTTTCCATTGAAGGGGTGTTTGTTTTATATGTATTTACCTGAAGTTGAAAGGCCAACACAATAGTAGTCTAATATATTGTTTTTTCCACATTTCAATCCCCGCCCCCGCTGCACTCAGGACAACAGTCCCCATACTTGGTACGCACGATAACTACTGGCTACGCCTGTGCACCTAACTGTCTGTCAGAATGAAGCTGGCTGAGGCGGGAACCAGAAGCCTCTGCCCCAGGGATGGGACGCTACCTACCCCAACCTGCCTGCCAAGGACACTGTCAGCATCCACAGCAGCTTGTAGTAACGTGACATGTGCTGCTTTATAAAACTGTCAATCGTGATTTGTTGTGGTATATTCTTCAAATACTTCACTTTCGACAGTGCGCACAATGTGTACATTTGTACATGTATTAATTTGTGTAAGAAAATATGTTCAAGGTCTCCTTGCATCCTCTCTGGCGCAGCGCTGCCAGTGCCTTCTGAGGGATACCTCTGGGGGGCTCTGAAAGATCATAAAAACCGAGCACCAGTTGCATATACCTGCGGTTAGTCCAATAAAAGACATCAAACCCTGCAGTGTTTGGTTGCTTTGGTTGAGCTGGCACAGTTTTTACTGTTCTTGGCACGGTAGTCCAATCCCAATCCTTACTCAGGGCCAGGCCTAATGTCATGTTAAGGATTTTGCCCCATGTTATTTAATTATTTCCTGTAAGATGCATAGCTCCAGCCAACTTCAAAGAGCGCGTGCTCACTACTGTGTCCTTTCGCTTTACTGAGAAGGCCATACGAGCACGGGCATCTAAAAAGGCAACTGTGAGACATCACACAGGCACTAGGGCAGGATTTCACAGCCACTGGGTCAGAGACATGAGGACTGGGACATCCAGACATGCAAAACAAACAAGTGCGGCATAGAAAATGGTGCGAGCGCAATACTGGCTCACTGAGAACAGCAAAGCGGCTGCGAAAGTGATCACGATCAAGTGCGGCGAGCGATGCGCTTAATGAGCATGACTAGAAAAGCCATATGGCGCCTCTGCTCTTAAACGCGCGCCCGTGCACAAAGCTGTAGGCGGGCCATGGTAGCATTTTTTGAAGCCCTTACCAATAGTCTCGCCAGACCATCGCATGCACTGGTTCAGGAGACCTAAAAAGTGACTAAGGTTTGTACTCTAACCGGCTCTGCGCTTGCTGCCGCGGAAAAAGAAAGAACTGATGTCAGCGTGCATGGGTGGCGCCTAAGTATTCTCTGTGACATCATCTCGGCACCTACGATGCCAGCGACAGATGGGAAGCCGAATCTTCCGACGTGCATGGGTACTGCTGACAAAAACTTTCTGGATCCAGTCTGACTCCTGGGATATTCTACGGTAAGAAATCTATCACTAACGTGTCTCTTTCAGATCTATATATACTGTGGGGTTTTCTAACTGTTAAAAATTACTTGGGAGTCCAACTATGTTGCTTTATTTTTATCACTACTGAGGCACCCTGGACAGGTTAAAAGCCACTAAAGTGGGAAAGAGTGGGGAATATCAATTATCTCTTTGTCAAGTTGCCAGCATGTTTCAGCTGTTATCCTAGCCATAAACGGTCATCCAGCTTTCATCAGGACCTGCTTGGCACTACTTTTATTCTTAGCTTCTATATTTAACACAACACCTCTTGTGTTGACTAATCCTCTTGTAGAATGCTGGGTCATTCTTTCCACAATACCATTTGTTTTACCAAATTCTAGGTACTTTTGTGGTGGCTGGGAATTTCACAGCATTTTAGTTAAGCATGGGGCTCCTAATAAGCTCAATCGGGGATTACGGCAGGCAGCCCTCACGCCCCATTCTTCATAAGGAGTGTCCGTCCATGCACCTACTCAGGTCCTTTGGCTCCTGAATTTCTTATGGAAAAGCCATTAACTTATCTAAAAGTACTGGGTTCACCACCACCACCACAGGAATGGTCAACAATTCCCAAGAAAGACCACAAGTCATTTTCAAAGTTGCGGGAGTCTACTGTTGTCTGCAGTTGGGCCCAGTTTTAAAAGTACATGGAAAAAGCTCAATGTTGGAATCACTAGAGTCAGTCCTTTGATTCCAATTGTCACCTCCAATAATAGTGCCACATGTGAAAAATCCCAAAACAACGTTTTCTTTACTTTTTTTCTTCAATATGTGGGGGGGAAAAAAACAAAAAAAACTTTCTTTTCCGCTTTCCACCAAGGATATCTCTACAGGATGATTCTAAGTACATTTAGATCAGGTTTCTGATGACTTTTTGTGTTCCATCAACATCTCCAGTATCCAAGTCAAACAGTCCAACACGGTCTTTGATGCCAGATTCCTTTCTCTCAGGAAAAGAACAGGAACCTTCAAAACATCAGCCCAGGCCTGCATCCTCATTGTCTGTTGCTCTAGATGCCAACAATCCTCAGCTCTTCATCTTCACTCTCCACACACAAAAGGCTTCTGCAGCTCTACAAGCCTTCTCTACTAGTTCACTAAAGAAACTAATATAGCAAAACAACCTCCTACTTCATTACCAATTCCACTGCGGTTATGACACCACCTGTCGTGCAGTGTAGTGTAGCAATGTCCATTAATCGCCAAGGACTCCTGCAAGTGCTTTGTCCAGGTCATCAACTTTACCTGCATCCTTCCTACTCCACTGAAGATCCCACAGTCTATCCACCTTCAGCAGTGATCTTAATGCAAACCGTGGCCAATTAAGGTGTTTCGAATGCCCATCACACCATGAAGATGTTGTTTTCATGGTCCCACAAAGCTTGCTTACTGAGTCTCTGAAACCAAAAATCAGCAAACTGCACACAACAGGTTATAATATTGGCCTGACACGCTGTGGCTCAGAGTGAAGTGGTAGGATAGAACCAATTTTCCTAAACTCTAACTTGTGAATAAAAACTCAATTGCCTTCAACGCAAACCCTTTCTAAAATGAATCACAACTTCATGCTTGTTCTATCATCTACTATTCTTCATATAACATCTTTACAGCTTCCTTTTAGGTGGCCAGACCTAGCCCTAAACTAACAATCCTCACCGAAACCTTCATTCAATCTGCTATACTACAATATTTAGGTTGATGACCCAAAACCTATTTAGACATAGTATGGTGGGTTCAGCCAATTGACAGCCTTCACCATGTACAAGGATGCCCAGTACCTGAACAAACTTCTCCCAGCTACTGAACCTCAATATCTCAGAGGACCAGCCTCTTTGCTGGGCCACCCATGCCCATTTCATCATCAAAGGTCATTTCAGTTTTTAAGAAGTATATTCATATAGGTCATAAACAAGCAACATCAATAAACTAAGGTTAGCCCTTGTTCAAGGCCTTCGAGAGATCGCCCTGCCTTTTTTTCCAACCGGCCAACATCCCAGGTTGGATACATATAGTAAAACAGACTTTGGACAAAAAATAGCTATTAATAAACTGCTCTATGGTGACATTCAGCTCCTCGTGTGAGGGATATTAAAAGGTCACCAAGGACATTTTGTCTGCCATACTTTCATGGGCTCTGTAGGTTTGACACATTAAGGAAAAGCTGAAAATGAAGGAATGGGTGTAGACTCCCTCCCTGTGTATGGTACCCATGACCTTTATCATGCACACCATGTGCACTGCTCTGGTTACTCAAAGAAGCAAAGAAACAGACAAAGAAGCAATCAGAGGAGTTACGGTCTTCTGTATGTCCTCCCAATATACAACAAGATAAACCATTCTGATGATTTCCCAGGAGCTTGACTGACTCCCCATACTGCCCATAGGTTGCTGGCAAGGAGGAGCTGTGGCACTATTAAAGCGCATTTCAATCTCCCATTGCGTGGGACGCCAATCTGCTTATTTTTCCAGGACCTCAGACTATTAGCCTCATGCTGCCCTTGGACGGCTTTAAAGGAGGGGCCCGGTCAAGGCGATATAAAGCACATTCAAACCTCCCACTGAGCAGGATGTCAATCTGCTGATTTATAAGGGGCTCGAAGGACTACTAGCCCCATACTTCGTTTGAGCTGTTTGGAAGGAGGGGCATTGGCGCAATAAAGTGCATTTGTATCTCCCGCTGCACGGGGCGTGCCAGGGAGAAGACGAGCCCGTCTGAGCCAATCATAGGCCAAAAGTTTCAGAACATGGGAAAAAGAAAATCGTCTGTTACGCAGGGAGGGAAGAATCATTGTGCCTCTTCATCTACTGTCAACTTCCTGACTAGTGCTATGGGGGTGACTGATAATGAGATTATTAATGCTGAAGGAAGATTGGCGCTGACTCAACAGGAAGTCACAGAGGCACTGACTAATAACACTTTGCCCAAAGGGCCTAGTCTAACTCCTGTTTGAATTGACTAATTTGGGTGTTGCCAAGTCTTATCCTTGGATTTCTAATGATCGATTACACATTGAACTAGTGTCTCCCTCTAGATCATTAGGATTGCACTCTACCCTATTTCACTACATGCCACTGTACTGTATCCCACACCAATCTACTGTATGCCTATCTGGGCTATTGCACTCTGCACGACTTGAAGGCACTGTACTGTGCTCCACTTCACTCTACCCCACTATACGACCCTACTCTACGCCACTCCAAAAAAAAAAAGCATGATGGATTTACTATATAATATCTTACAATAAAGATGTACAAAATAAAAAGCTAGACAAATTCAATCAAAAAAAAAAGGCTAAAGCTTTCTTATTGTTAGTAAAACGTTTTTATTCTTTCTATATAAATCCGTACACAGTGTTGTCAACTCAGTAACCACACTACAATAACTATATGTGATATTCTACCTTTCTCTATTTTCTATGGTTGAAATGAGTTTCTATCCTATCTCTATGGTTGAGTGACATGTATATTCTAGAACTGAAGTATAAGAGAATGGTGAAGTGATCAGATGCGAGTTAGCCGTTATCCTGGTTGGATGAGATTCGACCTTTATTTCAAATATCACACTAGAACTCACCATTCTACCACACAGAGGTCTCACAAATGATTTTATTAGACATGTCACAAGTCTTGTTAAAAATGCTTTCACCTGACTGTAGTATTAGTAATTAATATGAAAGGGAGTTGACAACACTGTGTACAGAGATGTGCAAGTTATAGTAATTTGAAGTGGGTGCATAAATTATACATGTAAGGCATAAGTATAAAGTTACATTTCTATTGCTAGTGTACTGTGAGTTTGGTTTCTAAGGGGGTTGTGGCCAAGATGGCAGCGAGGCAGATGTGTAAACAAGGAGCTCCGGCCGTGGCCCTGCACCATCCTACCTGGATCACATTGTTGTTCCCCGGGTTCCAGGCTCGTGTCTAACCAGTGCATGCCCTGAGCCTTTTGGGCATGGAGCTAGTTTGACGGACGGGCCCTACCTCGATCGGCTACTCTAGGCTGAGCCGCGGGTCTCTGTGGAGCACGACCACGCTCTCACCCGAGAGTGGCGGCTAACACAGGGGCTTCATGATTCACGGCGCCCCATCCTAGAGCTAGAGCAGGGGGACCCCCGTTTTTGCCCAGAGGTAGGTAGAGGATGACTGATCGGCGGCCGTGCCTGTTCTGGAGTCATGAAGACTGCTGTCAGGGGCCACCCGTGCTGCAAACATCCTGCGCAACAAGTGCCTGGCAGGCAGGGGCCATTCGCTGGACATAAGACCCCGCAGGTCTGACCAGTCTCTGCCCCACCAGATCAATGGAGGTAGGACCCGAGGCAAAGGCTGGCAGCATAATCGGCAGTGAGCCTCTCACTCCCTGATAGGCTGAAGCCTGCATCACCTGGGTCACAGCCCCTAAAGCCCCAGGAACTACTGTTTGAGTGTGGACCTGACTGGGCTTGGAATACTGGAAGGATTCGAACAATTGATCCTGTTGCTCGGATTCTGAGGGGGCAGTTCTATCGAGCAACACTAGGCACTGTTGCGACTGGGCTGCTGCACAAGGGGACTGGAGGTGATGCCTGAGTAACTGGAGAGCGGTGTCCCCCAACTTGAGGCCTCCGTTTGTCATGCACGATGTTGAGGTCCAAAGGGCATAAGCCACCAACCATTCGGAAAAGGATTTATGGACTACACATGGGCATCATCGCAAGGAGTAACCCACTGACCTGGCATTCAGAACATTTCGATAACATGTCCGCAATTCAGGACACTTAGACCTCTCTGCAGGCCAAGATCGACACGGTGTCCTTGGAGGTCTCCCTGCAGCATGCAGATCACAGAAAGCTATCAGACAAGGCCAATGATGCGGAATCTGCCATAACCACTATGTCACACACCTTCAGTGAGGTACATTCCCAAATGAGTGCAATGACAACCGAAATTGAGCGCCTGCGACTAAGGGTGTCGAAGGGCGGTCTCGACGAAATAATGAATGATTCATGGATTTACCGTAGCGTGCAAAGCAGCCGAACAGAGTTTTTTCTGGAGCGCTAGCTGCTGGATAAAGTGCTGCTGGGGAGGGTGCTGCGACACTTTTCTATTGAGCGGGGGCATTATGTCCAGGGACGTGAGACCAATAATTGCACGCTTACTGAACTACAGGGATTGTGATCTTATATTGCAGCTCTTTAGAATGAAATGGCCCGACTGGTGGATAATATTGACGATTCAGGTGGCACAATAGCCAAGCAGTGGACACTGGCGAGCCATTCATTGTTGCTGGACTTGGTGCATGCGCAGGATGGGTGCCTCTGGGAGACCGGCATTACCGGATCACAATGAGGACACTGCCACGCTCCCATACCAACCGTATGGGACACTTATTTACTTTCTATGTTTATTCAGTTGCAGTTCTAATTCTGTTAAGTTATTGGGGCGAGACACCTAGTAGGTACTCAGCCGAGAGGGGTGTTTGTTGGGGACGTTTTTGTTTTATCTGTGATTGAGTTAGAGGCTGCACAGGGGGACATACCGTGGGAGGCGCAGGAGAGCACTCTAGCTGGACGCATGGAGTGACTCTGGGAATGAATGGGGGCTTGCTGTTGTTGGAAGCATGGGAGACATCGCACATGTCAACTCCAGCATATAGTTTTCTGACCTGGAACATTCGAAGCCTGGCTGCACCTAGGAAAAGGCACGCTGAGTACACATATCTCAGAAGTCATTGTATAAATATTGCCTGCTTGCAGGAAACACACCTAGTTGCCGCTGAGCTACAACGATGCAAAGGAGATCGAGGGGTAGGCTACTTGGTATGGTTTACTCGGCTTATTCCACGGGGGCGTTGATTTGGATCACCCCAGGCTTCCCCTACATTGAGCGGTCCTGCAAGGTGGATCCCAAGGACCGATATGTAGTATTAGAAGGGAGCCTGGATGGGGATCCCTTATCCTTGTTAGTGATTTACGCCCAGACTGGACAACAAGAAGTCTTGCTGGCACAGATCACCACGGCTATCATGCGGAACCCTCAGGTTCCCAGTCTTTGGAGTGCTGATTATAATGGTGTCCTGCACATAGACCTGGACAGGTCCACCCCTCCAGCGGATGGGGCCTCCTGTCGCAGGCTTACGCAATACTTCCGCCAGTGGACGGCGAGTGGGAAGGTGCATGATATATGAAGACTACTGCACCCAGAGGATGGAGTACTCTTTCTATTTACCAATGCATGATGGCCGCACTCGACTGGATTTATGCCTCGGCTGTGAGGAGATGTGTGCCTGTACTCTCTGGGCAAAATACCTACCCTTTACCATGTGCGATCATTGACCGTTGCACCTCTCCAAACCTTGGGTTAGACCACGAACTAAAGAAGTGACATGGAGGCTGCAGACCGACGCATTACGGGACCCGCCATATCAAGATGCTATCGCCACACATGTCACGCAATACTTTAGTGATGAGGGCTCCGCCATGACATGGGCTGCAGAATAAGAAGCCTTCAAAGTGGTCATGCACAGGCATTACATTCCTATTAAATGGAGGTGAAGCAGACACTACGCAGAAAGCTCTTAGGGACTGAGAGATCACTGCGCAAGGCTGAAAATCTAGCCCCATCGATCCTGGACAGGGCGCAAGAACTTTGCAACCTTTGATGGACACAAACAGAACGGATAGGCTGCAAGCCCTGGATTATACAGAGTTTCTGGCTCGCCAACAAGGGGAGGGTAATCGGGCCAGCAGAGTGCTGGCATGGAGTACCACATTCCCCTATTGGGGCCGTTGGGAGAGAGGAGGGAATTGTCCTCAATTCGCATATTGGAATTAATGCCACATATGAAGGCTACTACCGCACCCTGTATACGGCAGATGGGGGCTCCTCAGATTCCCAGATCCACGCTTTCCTACATGAAATCCCCCTGCCATGAGTGAATCAGCTCCAACGAGTGGGGCTCGATGAACCCCTACAAGTGGAGGAGGTGCGACAAACCATAGCCAAGATAACCCGAAATAAAACACCAGGCTTAGATTGATTCCCCATTGAATTCATAGCGACCTATTGCACGCACTTTGCCCCAAAGTTGCTAATAATGTATGAGGAGGCAAGGAATGTGGGTTCATTGCCAGACTCTCTCAGGGAGTAGTACTCTCCAAGCCACGCCGCAACCCTCTTGATGTCTGTTCGTATTGTCCCCTCTCATTGCTCAACTTAGATTATAAGATACCGGGGAAGCTTTTGGCGAACCGGCTTATGCCAATAGTCAGTGGCCTTGTACACAATGTCCAGAACGGTTTCATATCAGACCCTAATAACTTCTTAAACATCCACATATCAGATGCCAGAACACCGTCGGGAGGGGACACTGCAAACTGGATTACCCTAGCACTTCGAGATAGTTAAATACTTGGGAGTGTTTATCTACCATTCCGAAGCAGATTTCATTGCCGGTAACCTGCACTTGGCCCTTGCTTCCTTCTGTCTCTCCTGGGCCGTGTGGCGATCGACAAAATGTTAATATTACCGCAATTATTATACTTATTTGTTGCCTTACCGATGTTCCTCCCCAAGCATTTTTTTCCGAGCCTCATGGGTTCCGATCAGATCTCATTTGGGGGATTGGCAGGAGGAGAACCGCACTGGCCGTCACACTGCATGCCCTACAGGAGGTCGGGGTGGGGCTATTGGGATCACCCAACTACGAACTATTAGCAGCAGCAGGGCTTTAAATGGGGAAAAAATAGTGCAGGTACTCATTTAAATGGGGCGAGTGGGCGGGGCTAGGGGCGGGACTAAGACCAAGACATACTGTTGCTTATTGACTTCAGTACTAGTTGCAGCACATACCAAAACACAGGAGAAATGCGTTTCTATCAACAAAGTAGGTTAACTCCTAACTAAATCCAAATGCGGTGATGTTTTATCCTTGTTTTATAATAATTGAAGTTTCCATACTGTTATTTGGTGTTGCTTGGCACAATACTATATATTCTTAAGTGTGCACACACGCACGCACACCCACACACAAAGAAACAAGCAGACGTGCACACACAAATCATTCTACACATTTCCTTTTATATACCTCCTAAGAGTGTCTCGAATCTCCCCCCCTTTCTCTCACTTTTTTCCTCACACAAAACAACCCACAGGCAAACAGACAAACATAAGCAGACACTCAGCAAAAGAATAAGGAACGATTAAAGCCATTTTAGCCTCATTACCTTCTTTGGATTTCTCAATTGCGCCGTCACCTGGCTGCCTCAATACTTTGTTTGCAACACAGCAGGATGGTGAACACTGGACGGTATGCAAATGAGCCCACGCTGAATAGTTCAGAGGGGGCTCAGCTCACCAGTAACTGCTACATAAGTGCCTTGGTTGTCTGAAAGGTCACCAGCACTAACTTCCGAGGCGCCTACCATTTATGAGTACCGGTACTCTCCTTGGCAGGAGAGAAGTGCCGGTACTCAGAGTGGTAAAAATAAGAAGTGCCGGTACTCAGTACCTGCTCATTTAAAGCACTGTGCAGCAGTGGTGGCCGATGTGGTGTCTGGGGACGTTCCGAATACAGAGTGGAAGTTCAGCGAGCGCCGGGTGGGGAACACATCCTCACAAGGTTTTTGGGAGGGAGGGGTGGGGTGGGGGGGGGGGAGCAGACCACAAACCAGCTTTTGTGTGTAAAAGGCCGCTTTATTGAAACAGGTGCACATTAACAACTATAAAGCCTCAGCCAACGCCTTACAAAACTAAACCTCACTAAATAAAACACTTCCTTAACCCCAACTCCCCGCCCCTAAATTTTCTTTTACCCCATCCCCACCCATACATTACATCATTACACATATACAAACAATACAAATCCCTGCATAAACGCCTAAACCTATAATTCAAACAATCCGTTACACAAACTCCCCTGCCTGCCCCTTGACAACTTTTGATCCCCCAACCTATGCAACCACCCCAACAAATTAACCTGCCCAACTTATCCTGTTGATGACATAACTATGCAAATAAACAATAAAAATTCTGCCAAACCTGGCAAAATACCACTAATCCCCACACTGCACCTGTTTCAAGCGACAGTACAAAACAATCCCCGCACACCTGTTCCAACAATGCCAACCGAAAAGAAGAGAAATTAACCTAGAAAACTAAAAAGAAAAAATTCTCAAAGGGATGGAGGGAGGGACAACATTAATCTACCTAAAGCTCCCAGCCACCAGGTCACCAAACCTAAAATGGTGGTTGGGAGACGGAGCCCAAAGCATTTAGGCTTGGGCTCCTTTTGGGCTACATAAAAACAAGCCCAAAAACAAAATGCCCGCCTTGCTATCTGCTAACCCCCTACCCCCTGCCCCTCCCAAACTGCCCGGGGGGGACCTCCGTGCGGTCGGCTATCCCCCCAAACCCCTCATGCGGGACACCAAGACACGCTAGTCCGAATTTTGAAATGATTAAATTTGCCAAAAAAAGCTGAGACAGGCATGTCAGTACGGCAAGGGCTTACTCCCCTTATGCCCCCGCCCCCAGCAGCCTCTCTGGTTTCTGCCGTCATTAAGTTCGGATATGGCCAGAGGGAGTTGTGATGCGTATTCGCATATAGAGAGTACCATGCAGATCTCTCAGGCCATGCATGATGAGCATGGGGTGCCACCGGGCTAATTCTTAGCCTACAACATCCTCTTTTTTTTTTTTTTTTTTAATTGTTTTTATTGTTGCATTAATACTTCGGTTACATTCATATAAACAGTACTTCCGTATTCTACAATATATCCTTCCTTTCTGAACAGGATAATCAGCACAATGCAATTTTTATTTTTATCTTCTTTTCTACTTATTATTAAAACTTATAGGAACTCCCTTCCCCTCTCCCCCCACAGCACTCACTGAGCACACAATTCTTATTCTTTCAGCTAACGTCTCACGACTTCATATCAGCATGATTGTTATACCTGTCAACTTTCCTTCTCTAACAGAGCGTATGGTGCGTATTATACTAACAGGCTCCGCATCCCGTCCTGTAAGGGAACCGGGAATGTACTCTTCGTTACCAGCCTACAACACCCTCTAACATGCTATGTTCACGCAATGGGGACGGGGGCATTCTGAGCCCTTCACAGTCCAGCCCCTGCAGGGCATATTGACGCACGCGGACTCAAGAAAATCTAGAAAAGTCTTGTACATGGCCCTCCACCCGCAGAGGTATGAGGCAGAGCTGGCTATCGGGAATAGGTGGGCTGTAGCATTACACGCGGAAATAGACAGCCAATGGGCAGGGGCGAAGTAACAGTTGAAGGGAATCCCCAATTTTGACACCCCCAATTGAATTATTGCACCAGTCCTACCTGACACACATTGCTTTCGCCGCACGTTCCCGGGGCATCCCTGGACTGCCCCCAGGGCATGAGCAGGATTCTGGATTCATGTACATGGTCTGGAACTGTGGGGTGTTACAGCAGGCTTGCTTGGGGGTCATGACAATCATATCTGACATAGTGGGCTGCGCGGTTCCACCTACTCTTTTAGGAACCTGCTAAAGGACCAAGACGGACAAGCTCAGGGGCAGGTTCATTGATTCAGCACTGGTGCTTTACAAACGACAGATCGCGATGTCATGGAAAGTCACTGCGGCAGCTGCTGTGGAGCACTGGCTTGAGGGAGCTTTTGAAATGGGCCAAGGCAGAATTGGATGTCCTTACCCAGGCCAGGCTACACAGCGGGAGGGGCCTGGAAGACAGTGAGTGGGATACATTTGTCTGGCACTGGAAGCCAAGAATGATGAGAGGAACCCCCGAGTGGAAAATCAGAGGGGCATGTCTTAGAACCTGTAAATTGTATTATATATGTAATTTCACCGTAGAGCATGAGCTACACAGAAGAGAGGATCAGGCGTACAAAATGTTCCAGCTCTTGCTCATTGTAGTTTGCCTCTCAATGTGGTCACCCTGCTGCCTTATTTTACGAACATAGTGATGATGCATAAAGGCCCGCAACTCCTACACAATTGTTTATGGGAATTCCCCCAATCTTGTTTTTTTTTCCCTCTTTTGTTTAAAAATCTAAATGGCAATAAAGAAATGGAGAAAAAAAAGGTTTGGTTTGTATAGAGTACACAAACATTAAAAATTCTACGGTTAAAGTTATACCGTACACTTATAATGCACACACCACCTTCAGATTGCTATAACTTTATTTGGCAATACATTGTTGAACAGCGTGGTCCTGCAGTGAGATTATACACCACCAAATTGAAATGAAGGTGTAAAATCTCACGGCAGGACCATGCTGTTTAACAATGTATTGCCACTCTGCCACCAGAGAAACAAGCATTTGAAATGCAATAGTTCTCGCATTTACGAGAGTTTGAGCTTTTGTCATTGTAAATAACTATGCCTTATATTTATGTTTTGATAATTAACACATACATAAAAGGCATTGTCATTTACAATGCCAATATCTCAAACTCTTGTAAATGCCAGACCTATTGCATTTCAAACAAGCGTCCGCCATTGTCCCGGGTTGCTTGGAAAGTGAAAGCGCGCATGGCGTACTGAATGTTGCAGGAAAGCGTTTCGTGCCTGCAGTGCTTACAAATTAAATAAGATGTACCGTGTAAAAACTGAAGTAAAAGGGACAATCCTCATGTGAGGTTAGATATGAAAACAAGGTAGTACTAAGGAGGGACTAACAAGCCTATTAACTAATCAGAAGCCAGCATTTATGAAGGACAATGACACAAGACGATGACAAATATGGTCGGAGAGTGGGTGGAGCTTCAAGTCCATACTTCAATACAGCATGCCTCGCAAAGAGGCGCATGTGCCGCCCAAGCTTGACCTAAAAATGGGTGAGTGAGGGAAAAGGGGGTGTTAGAGTCCCACGGGATAGGTGGACACCGTGTCCGATAGTCTACAATAGTGACCCGTCTCTGCAGCCAAGTATAAATTCCTACATTTAGGAAGTTTCCTGAGCCACTTACAGCGCTCAAGCTATAGTTTACCATCAGTGTAGTTGTCTAAACATAAATCAGATTGGTGAAACAAGGCTACATTGCAAAACAAAATGTAGAGTAGTGCTGTAGAGGTAGTCAGTGTAGGAGAACTGTTGTCTCTGTCTGGGAGAGTAAGCACTTATAGAAACTCTACACATTTGACCCTTGCCTTTTCTCGTTGATAAGCTTTTCTTACAAATGTACCATTTATTTTGGGGTAGGTTGATAACTTTGCAGTGGATAAACGATAAATGGGGCACATTTTGAAGAGTAAGCGGCTGTTTTTAACATTTGTTTTATACATATGTTAATATTATGCAGTTTTTTATTCTGTTTTGGAAATGTGTGTTTCACGTCCACTTTAGATGAGATCTAAAAGTAACAAGGAGAGATTATTGGACCTTGTGCTAAAATGGAAGTTTTAAAACAGGCCTACATTGTACATGTTGGCAGAGTCATCTGTACTGGTGGCACAGTGCAGGTTACATGATTGCGAGGGGGTTCTTTCATAAGGGGAAGAAATGGTCGTGGACTATGCTAATGTGTTGCTCATGTTTGCCTTGTGATGTGCGTCTGTGTCCCAGTGCTGGAAATGGAAATATAGAAGTGATTGTACCCACTATCCCAGAATACCTGATGGCTGTTGAGAAATGCCAGCACTCTCCTATTAAAAATATTGCAGCAGTGCTGAGAAGTGCAAGCACTCTCCCAGGGCTGGCGTTAGCACCAGCAGCGTACGGTGTGACATTGCTTGTTGGCTCCCCCAATGACCTCTTTCTAGATGGATTACCTCATTACGACCCTTTAACAGTGCCCCCAAAGTCTATCACCTGCATTTCTTTTGCTTCATAGCGCCACTCTTACTAGTGTAGGGTGTCAGAACATTTTACATCACACGCACTACACATAGACAATGAATCATACGTGTTTAAATCAGTCTATGGAAAATGTTACATAAGACAGAGGACTACAAGGTGTAGGAGTCACGTCATCCATACTGGTAGGCTGTATAGTTTAAGAGCGCTTGGTCTGGGGTAGCACAAACTCAGAAATTAAAACGTGCCACGGTAATTGGGGTTGTCTTTAATAATAAGAATCGATTTCTACCCAAATTAATCCTTTTTATGACATTAGGATAATGAAGGACTGGGGGAAAAATCATACTGCTCCAACCTACAGCTTGCAGTTTGCATGCAGCTCTTTGACGACCGTTAATAGCTCACTGTGTTATACTAGGATTCTGACCTATAAGCTGCAAGTAATAAAAATATCTCTGTGACAAAGTGGTAACCCACTGAACTAGTTACATTATTTGCACTTCTGTGACATGCATGGTACATATGCTTGCAGCAGGCGTATTTACCCTCTGTGTTATGAGTCAAGAGTTCCACTAGACAAACCCCAAAGCTTCATAATCACCAGAGTTATCTTGACAAAATTGCTGGAGGATAGGAACACTGTAGCAGGGGCTTTGAAATCCATAATATATTAGAAAACACAACGCCTCCCGAAGTCAGCGCCTGGTGCAGTAGCACCAGCCGCAATGCCCTAGAGTTAGCCCTGACTCTCCCTTTCAAAATAAACTGCAGATACTCAGTACCTGACGGCACATGTCTGTTTCAGCACTGCTGTAGAGTGACAAGCGTGTCACCACGCACAGCATGCATGTCATCACGTGCAGCGTGCGTCTACTTCACCAGAGCAAACCTTTGACATAGGACTAAGACAATAGCTATGTCTTGTGCATCTCAAAATGAGCACATAACCATCTAGGGTGGCTAAAGCTACCTGTTATTAAAACCCCAGGTCATATACCCTTTAGATTTTATGTAAATATATGTATTTGGTTTTCCTATAGTGCAGACCTAAGCGAAAGCAAGCTTGAGCACTTTTTTTCTTCTGGTTTTTTGGAAAATACACACACACACACACACACCCGCGGCCACACTTAGAGACACAAGCACTGCTTCGACCTTCCGAGGTCGATAGTGTGAGTACCATTACATTGGGTAGCAGCAACTAACGACTGTTACAAAGATTTGAAACTGCAGAAGTGAGGTATGAAACAACATTAAAAGCACATGTGATTGATATCTGCACAGAGACCTTCTGCCCGGACATGTAGTTAGAGAAAGAACGAATGACCGACAAGAGGGACATAAGGCAGAGGCCGATCTGAAAGCGCAATGCCACGTGGACAGGACCAAAAAGGGTTATGTGTAGCCCTTGAGAGTTGGGGCTTTTTAAAATATTTACAAATGCCTGATAAATGACTTGGTTCATGGAAAGTTCTGGACGAATGTTTACAACTGCTTTCCACAGTTGCGTATCTTCTTGGGCCTCAGGGATATCCTCTTGCTCCAATGACCCCCAACTCACTCAAAGATGGCATCACCCTAACTGTCTAGTGATTGCCCCCTTTCATTTAACAAGCGACACCGACGTCAATAGAATTATCTTCTCCTGTATGAGCTCTATAAATGATTTAGTATTCATTCACTTTGACGTGATGCCCTCTTAAATATGTGACTTCACGCTCATCCACATGTTAAAACGTTTCTAGGTTCATCCTTCTGTACAGAGAGAGAGCGCGGGCGAGCCGTAATAAATCAGGCGCGGAATTCTGTACTGTAGAAAAATATTCAGAGGATAGCACAATTATTTACTAAAGTTCATTCTTTTAAAACCATGTTAAAAAAACAATTGCGATCCGCACAGGCTTGATAATGACAGATTCCAGTAAAACATGACAGCAGATATCTACAACGATGATGCAGTGCTTAAGGACACAATCGAAGACTCGAACAACCCACTTATGTTGGTTTGTTGATGACTTCACTACAATTCAATTCATTCTTTTGAACACCGAGCGAGCGGCCGAGCCGTAATAAATCAGGGAGCGCAGTGGGAGACGCCATGCGCGCGCACATCCCCTGTCCGGCGGCGGGCGCGCACATGGTTTCTCTCCCTTCACTAAGGAAAGCGACGACAATAGTCTTCGCCAAGCGAAGCAGCTGCGCTGGGTTCGCTACGCGAGACCTAAAGAGACGCACTCCTCATTCAGGCTGGTAATTTATTTAATTAGCGAACAAAGTCGGTAATTCCGATTTCCTGACGCGTTTCGGTCACCTGGACCTTGTTCACAAAATGATGCGGAGTCCAACCACTATGTTAGTGACCACAAGTTTATTTTTCAAAAGGTTGTTTTACAAGGACTGTGCAGTTATTGATTCAAGTATGTCCATTTTATTCCACCACTCCTTACATGCAACTCGTTGTTGGCGATTCCACGTTTAGCCAGGCTTGTGGAAATCTCGTTCTTTTTCCTGTCAGCCCTTGCTCACATATTGCATGGTGGTCACTTCTATCGTTATTTTACTTTCATTGCATCATTGACATTTGCTACATGTTATCGCCCTCCAGTGGACTTTTACTTTCAATATTGTTCACCCTTCAGTAGGCTTTGCAATGTGTGAATTTGCAGTCTTTAAGCCTCGCCTAAACGTTCCACTTTTATCTGTCATAATTCTCAAAGTCAAAATGGACCGAATGTGACCGGTCTGTCAGCGGCAGCAGCCCATTCCCTAAACCTAAACGGTAGCACCAAGAGTTCCAAACTCTGGCAGTGTGGCGCTCTTGGTTTCATTTCGGTGGTGCAAAATCTCACGGGAGGACCACAGCGTTCAACAATGTATAAGACGACCCATTCTGAATAAGGCCTTTTTGAGAACCTGCAGACCAGCTCTCTTATTTTTACACCATTTGCATTCAACTGAAGTTTGATTCGCAGTTTGCATCCTTTGTGTCTTAGGCTATAAGAATCAGATCTAAGCCATAATGATAGAATGACATTTTAAAATTGATGACTTTTTTGTGTTCAGTGCTTGCTCTTATTCATTTGGGTATATTTTAGATGATTTGTTTCTTGTTGTACTGCATCTATTATAGTTTTTTAAACCAAAATAAAGTTTTTATTGATTGACAAGATAGCAAAAGAGACACCTCAGAGACAGTAACGCCTGGATTGTTGAGGTTGCAAAAAAAAAACAAGAAAACAATACAATTACCTGGAGGTCATTGACTAGCACTTCTCAATAAATTGAGTATCAATAATACTACATTTGTCTTTTCTTGCCTTCATCGCTCATGCCACTTATGCTGCTTTCTTTGATTATGAGGGAAATTGGTATTCGAGCTTTGGGCTGGGTGTTGCCGATCAATTACTAATTACAATTAAGTATGAATACCTTCAGCTTGGAACTTCTTAATAAGAAACTGACACAATGCAGGCCTTTACTTTGACGTTATGTTCTTAGTTACCTACTAGAGCAGGTGAGATGCCCACCAAGATTTTAGCTGCCACTCTAATAAGCAATCTAGACAAGATTTTACCTGGTTTTGAGAATATAGATGCATATAATTTGCAAGAGTTTTTCCATAGTTTTTTAACAGGCTCTTGATAAAACTGCCCAGTAACTTCAAAAATTATCTAAAAATTATCTAAAGGATCTTTGAAGGATAATCCTTGGTTCAATGACGAATTGCAGGAGAAACGATCAACGTGCAGTTGGAGCATCAATGGCACAGAATGTACAACATCAGGGATACATTTAACCCTTTCGCTGCGGCCGCCGCAGCGCTAACAGGGCGGGGCGGCCACGCGGCGGCCGCATGCTGGTGACAGAACCGCTCCGTCACCAGCCGCGGTTGAGCTGTGCTCGTGACGGAGCGGTTCCGTCACGGCCCGCTCAATAGAACGCGCCGCGCAGGCGCGAAATCAGCGCCTGGCAGGCGCAAAATCAGCGCCTGGCAGGCGCGAAATCAGCGCCGCGCAGGCGCGTCGGCCGGGCCATGACGGAACCGCTCCGTCATCAGCACAGCCCAACCGCAACTGATGACGGAGCGGTTCCGTCATCAGCATGCAACGGGTTACGGAACTTGTCTAATCTCATAAACACATTATAAATAAAAGTATTTTTCGGAGATGATTGCCAACTCCAATCTTCTGTCTAATTGATTTATCAGAATAGTGGATATACTGCAATAACACCAGTAACAGTCAGGCACTAGGTCGATATAAGGGGATTTCTGTACCCATTTGGGCTCTTTCTTTGAAGAGAAAATCCGCTCAGGGATATTGGCTGATATTTTTTTAAAAGTCCCCAGATAAACACTGGACCGATGATTCTACCAAAAGCTATCAACAAACAGAACAATATATTTTAGAAAATGTTAATCAAATCATTTCCTCTCCCTTTTGCAAGGTATTATCCACTATGAGCGCGTATGGATCTACAAATGTCGTGGCACCATTCAAATGACGTAAAGCCTTTACACTCTTGGCTTCCAAATGTGTTTTACTCATCTTTAATAGTAGACTAAAGTCCAACATCATGGCTGCTGTGTAGAAACAAGCTTTGGTTATATTCCTCACAAAAAATAATGTAGATGCTAATATAATAGATAAAGTCCAACATCATGGCTGCTGTGTAGAAACAAGCTTTGGTTATATTCCTCACAAAAAATAATGTAGATGCTAATATAATAGATAATTAGAAACCCATTTCACTCCTATCTTTCTTTGATACAGTTATAGAAAAGTGACTATTAACACAGCTACTTGCGTATGTGGATGTAATAGGCTCTTGGATTCTCACCAGGCGGGTTTCCGGCCAGGCAGAAGTACAGACTTACTCGTAATCTCGGCCTGAGGCGACCTCAGAAGATCAATCAGATCAACGCATTTGTCCTCCTTGACCTCTCTGCTGCATTAGACAACAAAGGCCATTCTATTCTACATGCTCTGCTTCGAGAAATAAGGTTTGGCAGCTTGGATCTGCAGTGGATCCATCTTTATTAGGCAACAGAAGCTGGTTTGGGGATCTCAGACTGTTCACCGCCAACCCAAAATTACTTAAGTATTGAGTACCACGGGGTCGATATTGTGCCCTGTATTATTTATTATGTATCAAAATCCAATAGCATCAACCCTCCATAAATTGGGACTGGCTTTATATATGTTGCTGATGGCACACAACGCGTGTTCAATCTGAAGAAGGTGCAAGATTCCAACAGCTCTCCCTGCTGTAACTTAAAGAAAAGGTTCTACTACACAACCCGGTGATGTCCATTTTTATTTTTAATTAGACCTTTCTAAAACTGAAAGTTTGTTATCCACTAATTGTACGCAGGAAATTAGTATAATCTATTAGCCCCAAGACATGGAAGTTTGCCCAGCTTTAGCGAAATCAGTATCTAGTGTCCATCACAGATTCAGAGCTTTCCCATGAAACTCAAGTGACCAATGTGGCCAAATTGTTGAAAAGTCTACTCCCCTTCCTGGAGGAATATCTTCATATCCAAGTTAGCAGTTCTTGCTCATCAAGCCCACTACCAACATAGGCAGGAGTTTTTAGCAAAAGAATTGCAGTGGTATACTCCTGCTCTGGGATCTAGAGATCGACTCTATCTCCATCCATAAAATTAGGACTGCCGAAATTGGGGACATATCTTTTTCAGTCACAGCAGCCAAACTTTGAAACACCCTCCCTTTTCATTTGTGAGCAGAGTTGGACCTCGCAAGCATAAAAAAATAACTGAAGACACCACTATTTCTATGATAAGACAACAGACAGTAGTTTTCCAGTGTGGACACCTCAGCACCAAGAAGATTAAGCAAATCTTTGGGGGTTGCTTCACTATTTATTTTATTTTATTTATTTATTTATATTTATAAAGCGCATTATCATCCCGGGGTCTCTAAGCGCTTGTTCAGGTACACACCAAAATTCATAGGGCCAGTCATCGAATTACAGCACGCCCCAGGCTTCCCGGAAGAGCACAGTTTTTAGCATCTTGCGAAAAGGCAGCAGGTTGGGTTCCTTACGAAGTTCAATTGGTAGGATGTTCCAGGCTGCCGGAAAAACGTTAGAAAAGGCGCGGCCGCCTATAGTGGCCAATCTGAAGCGTGGTCGGGCCAGGAGGGTAGCCTCAGATGAACGTAACACCCTTCTAGGGGTGTATGGGTCCACGCGGGCTTTCATATAGCTTGGTGCGTTGCCATATAGGGCTTTGTTCGTGATACAGAGCCCCTTAAACATCACTCTCTGTCTGATTGGCAGCCAATGTAGTTCGCGCAAGAGAGGTGAAACATGCATTCTCCTAGGCTTTTTAAAAATCAGTCTTGCTGCGTCGTTCATGACCGTTTGCAGTCTAGTCAGTTGTTTTTGGGGGAGCCCTGCATATAGCGAGTTGCCGTAGTCCATCCTGGCTAGGATCATGGCAGAGACCGCGCGCCTCAAGGTGGAAAAAGACAAAAGCTGGGAGATTTTTCTTAGTTGTCTTAAGAGACCCACACAGATGCCCACCACCGAAGAGACTTGTTTTTCCATCGTCAGTTTGCCATCAATGTGAATGCCCAGGCTTTTAACTGCTACTGCAGGTTCTGGGGGCGCCCCCAATTCCCTTGGCCAGAACAGGTCATTCCATGGGTTGCCAGAGATGGTAATTGGCAACACCTCGGTTTTGTCTGGGTTGATTTTCAGGGAATTGGCAGACATCCAGTTAGCTGTGTATTTTAAGATGTTATGCAGTCTGGCATGCGCACACGGGCAATCCTCAATTTGGATGACGATCTGGGCATCGTCAGCGTAGTTGTCAATTTGACAGTCCATCTGGTTGAGGGCCGAGATCAGTGGCTGCAAATAAACGATAAATAAAAGAGGTGAGAGGGCGGAGCCCTGTGGCACACCACAAGTGATGGCCGCTGAGGTTGAAACCAGATCCGCCAGCTGAACTCTCTGTGATCTCCCTTGTAGGAAGGAGGAGAGCCAGACATGTGCCGTGCCCTGGATGCCAAAGTCCCTCAACCGCAACAACAATTGACTATGACACACCGTGTCAAAAGCCGCAGAGAGGTCTAACAGCACCAGGGCACCGGGAATTTTTTTATCTGCTCTACATCTTAGTTTGTCCAAGATGGACAGCATCACCAGCTCCGTGCTGTGATGCGCCCGGAAACCTGCCTGGTTCCGTTCAAGTATGTCATTGTTTTCCAGATGGCTTGAGAGGTATGCAAGAACATGCTGCTCTAACACCTTAGCTAAAAACGGCAACTGAGAAATGGGCCTGAAATTCTTCAGATTCTTAACATCCGCCCCAGGTTTCTTCAGCAGAGGGATCAGACGTGCCTCCTTGAAGGCTGATGGAACCTGTCCTGTTTGCAGCGACCTGTTGAGGAGAGTAAGAACGTCTTCCTCAATCCCTGGCAACGCTAGCTTAAACACCCCAGGGGGGCAAGGGTCTGCCTGTGAACCCGACTTTACTCCCCCCAGGAGACTAGCCAGTCTGTCCTCAGTAATCAATGGCAGAGTATCCAGGGGAAAATTTACCGACGAGATAGCTGGGGTGATCTGTAAAGGGCAGTCAAGGATTGGAGTGAGCACAATTTCTGACAGGAGATCTTCAATTTTGTTCGAGAAGAAATCCCGAAATTTATGGCAGTCCTCCTGCGTGAACTCAGGGCTCTGCTCTTTATTCTTCCTTAATTCCGTTAGGACTTTAAAGATTTCCTTCTGTGGGTCCCTGGCTTTTGCAATCCTGTCTTCATAAAATTCTGCTTTCCTGGACAGGATAGCCTGTTTGTAGAGAGCAAGCTCTTGTACATATAGGCTCTGTGCATTCAAGTTGTAGACTCTCCACCAGGCTCTATCAGATTTTCGTAGAGCACTCTTCCTGACCCTAAGGGTTTCATTAAACCATGGGGCCCCTAGCCCTTTATCCACAATTTTCACCCTCCGTGCTGGTGCAACAACATCAATTGCCTTCTTTAATTTATCTATACAAACATTACAACAATAACCATACTTTTTAGGATTGCTGACTGTAAGGGCAAAAGAAAAAGACAGGATGTAGTTGGACTATTTAGGGGTCCCTCCTTCCCTTGGTCCACATGTCTCGGTCTACTATAGGAACACAAAAAGGGTCCGAGAATTTCTTCAGGAACAGTAGATCCTTACGATGATTATCCCTACCTGGACACTAATGAGTGTGAATTAGTATGAAGGGTATGAAATGAAAGAAGATGGTGGCTAGAACGTCAAGACAATTTCTGTCTTTTTTGGGTAGATAAGCAGTTAGAAGTTGTCAACTGTGACAGGGATAAGACATACACAAAAGGTTAAAAACTATAAAGTTAAATATTTTCTTGCCAGGTATGTAAAACACTGTATTGTGTGTAATCATTCCTACGTTTGTGATATACAAAACTCCATGCAATTGTATCATGGTACACAAAAGAAAAACATTCAAGGTGTAGCACTGGTTTGACACACCATAATTGCTTCTTAATCTATAAGCCAAGGTGTATGAACCCTATGGAGGTAGCGCTTTTATGCCCCTCTGCAATCAAACACTGGTAAACAATTAGAACGATCAAGTAAGTGTATTGCAGTTTGAGGAAAAACTGTACGCCTGCCAAGCATAAAGAATGTTGTGATAAACCGGAGATGATACAAAAGCGATGTTCAGTTAGTTGTTTCTCAGTCCCAGTGCAGGTATCTACTGCTTTTGAAAGAAGGACTAACATTTTTGCAGACTGAAACAGGATGACCAAGGAAAGTAGAGATCAATTATAATCCTCATGATGAAACAAGCCACCAAGGTGTCTTGCGTCCTTTAAATAGGGATATCCTACAAGGCAACAGGTGACTTTGTTGCATATCCTGGCAACTTCAACAATCCAGGTATTAAGTTTGAGGTGCCTTATCTACTCAAACAGACAGACAGGGCCTTCCCATCGAGTGTACAAGTTCACTGTAGACTGAATACATTTACTGTAGTATGCCTGGGGGTCATATCACATGCCCATAACCATGCACAAACACAGGCTTTGGCACTAGACACCCACTCTCACACTGTAGGCATCAAGTCCTTTAAAATGTATCATTAACAGGGCAGTGAAATGTAGGAAATAGGTTCTCTAGGCTCTTTTGAACACTAAACGGAGGATTCCGGGATAAATGTGTCTTTTTACATATATCTTAGCCTATGGGGCAGAGGAGAGAGCTCTTGCTAGAAATGTAACTAAAAGATATATTTATGGGTTCTTTCATACACGCAGGAGAATCAAGATGCAGGAACCAGACTGGTAGATATAAACATGTATTTTGTCTCCACAACGTGCACAAGTAAGAAAACAAATGTTACACTATTTTAAAGAGAGAAAATGGGCTTGCTTGAAGTTTTTCATACGCTCGCAAAAGCCATGTAAGTATTAGACATGGATTCACAGTGGTTAATATGATCCATGGAAAAATGATTGTAAAATTTGTAGGTGTTAAAGTAGAACAACACTACTAATTTGACGATCACAGAATTTTACCAGGCGTTGCGTCATGTATAATCTTCGGTGTACAAAAGAGAATGCTACAACATGTTATATAAACAAACACTCCCTGGAATCCCCTCTCATCTCCATTCTTCCCAAGGCCAACCAGTAAGTAATATATATGTACACAGCAGGCATAACTTACTTAACTGTGCATAAGCTCATCAGTTTCACAAAGAGAATAAACTTACGATCACAATATCCAGGTTGAAAGTCAGAATATCAGGTAGAGTTTTGGTCAGGAGCTCAGCTTCCGTCACTCCTTTAAAGCGGTCCACCTTTCTTTTAACTTTGAAAGCATCTGTGATCTTTTCTTGTTTTCCATTTGACTTGGGGGCTTTTGGAACCTTAGGAGCCTTTGGTTCTTTAGGAGCCTTAGGGGGCTTTGGAGCTTTGGGAATTTTGGGTGCCTTGGGAGCCTTGGGTTCAGTTGATTTCCCTCTTTTTCCTTTGGCCTTTGGAGATTCTAAAAACAAAAGCAAAAATATCTAAATTGGTATAACAGCTGAATCAACAAAAGATTACACAGGCATCTAAACAACAAGTCACACAAGCCATCAAGATTCACAATGGGTTACTGTAGATTACCAGTCCCAACAATCAGGGAACTCCGTGTTATGAAATTACTCTTACTACAAGCACATCTGCTAAAGTTACCAAGGTAATATACACATAAAGGGTAGTCTGTCTTCTGCCCAGCAGATGCTATAATGCTGCTAGTGCCTACTGCCGTTTAGGAAGCTACTCAATTCCGGCAGATTTAATTCTGACAAGTCGAAGGTTCTTATCAGTGGACCGATTAGCAGCTGGCAGAGTGAGCGCTGGTCCACCGAGCTTGGCAGGTCTCTGACCCACAGCATGCACCAGCAACTTGGAAGTAATTTTTAATGAAATCCTCTCTATTGAAATCCATGCTAACAAGGTCATCTCTGAGAGTTTCCTTGTTAATAAAGTCCTTAGAAAGATTCTTCCTTTTTCTCCCCACAATTATCAGAAAACACAGAATCTGGGAACTATTTCATACTGGCTGACCATGCAAAATTACTTTTGCACATATTACTCTTGACCTTAGTAAGAGTCTGTGCATTTTTACAGTCCGTATTGTTGTGCTGGCTGCCCTTTTACCAACTGCACCATTATTAATAATAAAAAGGTTCTCCCATCTGTTACCAGGCACACTCTACCATAGCCCCATATTTGTAAGACATAGATGTGTGCGATTCTATCGTCTTTCTTCTTCTGTTCAACTTTTGCATTAACCTCCCTCCAGGAAAGCAAGCACAGCGGGCAAACCTTCATTCTGATGGCAAAGGCGTGTAACGCCTTTCTGCTGACTTTCAGAAACACGGATGACAATTTCCTCTTCACCACTCCCTCTTTTGATCTTCCTTCCACCCTAGGTTTGAGTCTTTCAGCTAAAGATGGCTTTGTTCCCAGGGAAAACGACATGAGGTGCGAGAGTGATTGAAAATTTGAAAGGAGGCATTACAAATTGCAGCTGAAGAGAAATGTTTGGGGTGTGCCTACAAGACTCAAAGCTTTGGAATAATTCTGAGTTATTCGGGGCGGGTGGGGGGATTTGGGGTCAAAAATATCTTGGAAGGGAGTGGGGCTTTAGAGCACCAGAACTGCTTGAGCCTAAGCATAATCAAGGGCATTTGGGGCTACTTCTTAGGTTGGGTGGCATTGCATAACCTGTAAGGGTGTATAATGGGACACAATCTTCACACAAAAGCTGGAAAAAACTGAATACAGTGGTTGTAGAGTGTTCACTACATTAACAAGCATTAGAAATGCAATAGGTCTCGCAGCATTAGAGTTAGTGCTTTTGGAATTGTTTATGGGTTTTTTTGTAAATCTTTAGCATGAGGTTGAGGGTGAGTGAGGGTGAGGGGTTGAGGGTGAGGGTGAGTGAGGGTGAGTGAGGGGTTGAGGGTGAGTGAGGGGTTGAGGGTGAGTGAGGGGTTGAGGGTGAGTGAGGGTGAGTGAGGGGTTGAGGGTGAGTGAGGGTGAGGGGTTGAGGGTGGGTGAGGGGTTGAGGGTGGGTGAGGGTGAGGGGTTGAGGGTGAGGGTGAGTGAGGTGTTGAGGGTGAGGGTGAGTGAGGGTGAGTGAGGGTGAGTGAGGGGTTGAGGGTGAGTGAGGGTGAGTGAGGGGTTGAGGGTGAGTGAGGGTGAGTGAGGGGTTGAGGGTGAGTGAGGGTGAGGGGTTGAGGGTGGGTGAGGGTTGAGGGTGAGTGAGGATGAGTTGAGGGTGAGTGAGGGTGAGTGAGGGTGAGTGAGGGTGAGTGAGGGTGAGTGAGGGTGAGTGAGAGTGAGGGTGAGGGTGAGTGAGGGTGAGTGAGAGTGAGGGTGAGTGAGAGTGAGGGTGAGTGAGGGTGAGGAGTTGAGGGTGAGTGAGTGAGGGTGAGGGGTTGAGGGTGAGTGAGGGTGAGGGGTTGAGGGTGAGGGGTTGAGGGTGAGGGGGTGAGAGGGTGAGGGGTTGAGGGGTTGAGGGGGTGAGGGGTTGAGGGTGAGTGAGGGTGAGGGTGGTGGCCCGATGGGAGAGAGCAGGCAGGATGGGAGAGAGTGTGGGAGAGAGGTGCGAAGGCCTTTCTAAGGCGATGAGGTCTTAGCACTGAGGGACATGGTGCTCCAAAGAACAGTCAGTAACACGTAGGGGCAGATTCCTAACATGAAGCGGAGATACAACGATTACAATCAATTTTCAATCAATCAACGATTACAGCTGTGAGTTAATGCATAGAAATTGCAATGCACAAGTGAAATGTTAGCAAGGCTTAAGAGCAGACTCCTCACAATAAGGGGAGACAGCCGTCACAATGGGGCACATGACGTGACATTTAAGGGCAGAGCCCCGACACTAAGGGAAGACAGTCAGCACTCGAAGGCAGGTGGTGTGACACTTATGGGCAGGTCCCTAACATTAAGAGGACACAGCTAGTGCCTAGAGGCAGAAGACATAAAACGCAGGAGCAGATCCCTGACATTAAGAAGGGACGATAGTTGTTGAAAGAATGCAGCTGTGAGTCAATGCATGTAAAATGCAATGCACATTTCAACAAAATAGCAACACTTGAGAACAGATCCGTAATATTAGGGGGAGGCAACCAGCACTAGAGGGTCGAGGACGTAACTCCCAGGGGCAGATCCCTAAAATCAAGGGGAGGGAGACGACAGTGACGGAGGGAAGAGAGGGGAGGGGGGAGGAGAAATGCGACACGGCGGGAAGGGGAGGGGGCGGAGCGGGTAAACAAAGACGGACGGGAGGCAACCAGCACTAGAGGGCCGAGGACGTAACTCCCAGGGGCAGATCCCTAAGATCAAGGGGAGGGAGACGACAGTGACGGAGGGAAGAGAGGGGAGGGGGGGAGGAGAAACAGATACCTTCGCTTAGGAGAGACAGATCCCTCAACGCTTAAGGATAATAGCCTGCACTACGGATCAGAAGCCGCACCCTTTGTTAATACTCACAATAAGGATGACAAAACTGCTGGGTGAGAGGTATAATGGTTTTGCCAATGCTTTATTTTTTTAACCTACCTCCGGTGGAAAAGAAGAAAAAAAATGTCAAATATTGTTAAGAAATCCAAAAAATTGAAAACGAACTCTATTTTCTATTCAATTGCAGTACAATGTGCCTGGATAAGTGGCAATGCCATCTTTATGTTGCTGCCGCTCTTCAGCCCAGCGTACAAACACCTTTGAAATGTAAAAGCATTCCTCAGTCGGCAGCCAAGTCAAGGAGAGTGCACTCAATTTGTGAACGCCACAAACACAATCATAAATAGACCCTTTTCCGTTCATATTTGGAAGCCAAGCCATTTGCTTTAAGTGCACATTAACCTGCCAACATGAAAAAAATATTTAAAAGAAAAAACGTGCAAGTCTTCAGTTTTCCTTTAAAAATGGACAAAGCCAAGCTAACTTATTCCAAACTGCAGGTTGTAATACTCAATGAACACCACATCGCAACTGAATAATTAAAGTGAGAAAAACAACAGTAAATCATAAACATTATCATCAACACAGAAAGTTCCCAAATGTCTCCTTATATCTAACAAGCCTTTCACCGTAACACGGCGGGGAGGGGGCGGAGAGGGGAGAGGTGCGACACGGCAGGCAGGCAGGCAGGCAGGCAGGGGAGGAGAGTTGGAGGAGGAGGGGGGGGGAGGAGAGTAGGGGAGGCACGCGGCCAGCTGTAATGAGGAGCAGTTGTGCGCTTTGAGCCTGCATGTTAAAACTCCTCGTTAACAGACACCACAAATGTCGAGCAAACAGCGTGTTTTGCAACCTCCGGATCAGCTTTTCTTACATCGGTGAGCTTGTCGTGCAGGCAGGGGCAGGAGCTTCCAGAAGGGGTAACATCTGGTAACAGTAGAAGACATATCGGGGTGGGGGGTGCTACCAACATGCTAGGACCTAAGCCAAGAAGCCTTCAGAACCTGAGATAGAGGTAGCATTGGAAGATGGATCCCAGTCATGCCAATGGTCCTAGCAGCTAAGTGATGAGCACAACCAGCATGTGCAGGAGGAATGGTCGGAGTGAGAATCACTGGCGTTGGAGGACTGGAGGGAGGTGAAGGCAGTCAGATCCTGTGGAGGAGGAGCAAAGGTATGGGCTGTATCTGTGGTCATGAAGCCATTGCCTCTATGCTGTTGGACTCAGGCTAAAGCGTCCTATCAGCTTTGCTTGTTCTACGGCATTAGCGGGGCACAGTTGCGCAATGGAACTTGCATTGTTCCATCATATCATTTTACAAGTTGCGTAACCATTTGTAATACAGCACCCCCTCTGATTAATAGAACAATTGAGCCGGTAATTATTGCAAACAGCTGCTGCAGCGGGGTCATTAGCCGGGAGAGGCGGGCTATTGTCTGTCTCCCGACACATGCACTCCTGCAGTCGGGCGCACTCCCGGGCTGCTCCAAGTTTAAAGCCTGCAGTCTTCCAATGTTATTTGAAAGCTGTCAAACCATGTTAAAAAAGACTGCATCGTCGAAGGCCCTAGTGGCTAGGATTCAACATGTAGCCTTGTCTTCCTCATTATAAAATGCATGTTTATAAAGTTCCACGGAGCATCCAATTCCCAATTCACTTATATCAGCAAGACTTAACTTGCTCATGAATCTAAATTCTTTTGCAACTTTAATCTACATGTTTAATTAATCATAAAATGAGGCGGTAAGTAATTTCAGCAATGTGTGCCTTGTTATCAGATGCATTTAATCACTCTTCTGTGAGCTCATTTGGAAACACCTGAAGATGTCGAGAGCAGTTCGAATTGGAACTTGTATGCCCCCACTGCATGATCACATGTGGCCCCATCGTAAAATGGACTTGGAAATTCCAATACAAGTGTGTAGTGCTGAGGATACTAACAAGAATATAAATGCATTTTTCTTATTCTCCAACACAGACTTTCTTGGATCGATGTTCTGTCAACTTCTTTTTATATAATGCAGATTTTTGTTGAACTTCTGTTGTACAGCTCAACACTTTAAAAAACAAGCCTTTCACCGTAACACGGCGGGCAGGGGAGGGGGCGGGCAGGGGAGGGGGCGGAGAGGGGAGAGGTGCGACACGGCAGGAAGACGGAGGGAAGAGAGGGGAGGGGGGAGGAGAAATGCGAGACGGCGGGAAGGGGGCAGACACGGCGGGAAGGGGGCGGAGCGGGGGAGAGGGTGTGTGTGTGTGTTAGGAGACGGACGTGCACGCGCATTTGACTTTTAAGGTCAATGCGCATGCGCATAAGCTTAATGCGCATGCGCATTGACCTTAAAACTCACGGGCACTGCAAGGAATCGCCACGATTCCTTGCAGTGCAGATAAAGTGTGGATAACTCGCAATAGTCTCGCTTTGCTCGATGCGCATGCGCATCGGCAACAGGCGAGACCTAAAAAGTAGTTTCTCTGTGTGCTTTAAAGAAGTGTACTAAGCCCACGTGACACACAGTGACTCCCTGAAAGTTGAATAGTCTGCATTAGATATCACATATATTTCAATTAATTGGTTTCTAAACATTCAGGAATATTGGAAATAAATACAGTGATATCTGTTTGATGTACTTTTCTCATTTTTGGAATAAGCCTCAGAAATATTACAAGGCCTTTTTTTTACATTAATTTCCACAGATTTTACCTCCTTCTCCACAGAAATCTAAAACTACTTTAGCAAATTTTCCTATGTTTTTCTGATTATTGAGACTGCCTCTACTTAAAAAAAAGTAAAGAGTTACAAATGAAATTTTGGTGAGGAACAGTGCCAAAGTTGGTGTGATTATCGATAAGGGCGAAAGTAGCAAAGCCCACCGTTATCGTAGAAGACGTCAGTGTAGATATTTGTGTGTAGGATATTTCTTACAAAGTTTTTTCAATTAAGGTTATTTATTGTCATGGTATTTTCAGTGCAGCCCTATCTTTACACTAGTTTCCTGTAGAAAAGGGAGGCTGCTTCCAACCCCTAATTTGGCCCATCATTCATCTGATACATTTGGTTTTAATTCCCAACCTTACTTTAGTCCTCAAAAACTGAATTCTAATGTCAGGACCGGAGGCGAGGATTATGCTGTATTTTCCTTTATTCCTACAGCCAGCAGTATTCAACTCAACCTTTTTTTTTTTTTACAAACAAAAAAACTAGCACTCCGATGGTGCTTCTGGCAGTCCACAATGTCCACCAATCAGCTCTCTCCATAACTCCAGAAGGCGTGTGCTTCCTGGGTTATCCTCCTCTTTCTTTCCTGCTGCCAGCAAGTTAAGTAGTAATTTCCTTTCTCTCCTGACTTTGTGAGAAATGTTTGGAATATTATAGTTGTATTGCATTTTGGTTGTTAAGGATATATTGTTGTTGTAATTAGCCGCAGCTGTCGTAGCACATTGGCACCAGGGCGACCTGTGGGCGAGATAACCACTTAATAGTAACCTATATGTTAATAGTAACCTTTATCCAGCTACACTGGCGACTCCAAGGGACCCCTTCCATCATGGCCGCCATCTACAATAAGGCATCAACATTGTCTACCACTACCTGTGAGCCACACCTACAAATCGGATTAAATCGGATTCGCCAGACCCGTCGGCGAGCCACACTGTACAGAGGTCTAAGCGACCGAAGTAGTTGAGGCTCTGTTAAGTTTTTAAACGGGGCGGTTATCCAGGGTAATAGCCGATCCGCAGTGTTTACACCATTATAAGATGGCCGCCACGCTCTCGGGAACGTACACGTGACCTTGGGCAGGGGGCGGTTACTCAACGTGTCACGCTGACTTGCCGGTGTTGTTGAAATAATCCCCGCCGCCGAGCTCAAACATCTACTCGAGCTCGGCGGGGATGGGTAGGTCACTACACCCGGACACAGCAGACTTCAGGTGAGTGCGTTTAGCGCCTGGCACAGGGGGAGCAATTACCGCTATTACAGGTTTTGAGCCTTACACATGCAGGGATACATTTTACTTTACCGCGTTTTTCCCTATCCCTACTCCAGCCACACCTTGGGCTCAGCGCTGTAGTTCAGCCCTGCCGAACACTCATGTGGCCTCTAGGATATGATCATTAGGTGAGTAGGGGAATCTAAACATGCTTATTTTAATGGTTTATTCAGATCACAGTGGAAGTGTGCTGCTATGCCTATTAAGCTACCGTGTGGTGTTCACAAAAGCCCTGCCCAATACCTGACATGCTACAGGCAGGCATTGAGATTAATACTGCTGCATTTTTAACTTTGTATTTCTACACTCCTGTTTTTAAACCATCACCCTCACTGTCCACGGTCCTAGTCACAGTTCTAGTTATTGCGTGCGCTTCACAGCTGGACATTGCACGCTCAATACACTCGGCATGCGGTGGATGAGTATAATCACTTTCAATACCACCAGCATGTTAGTATATTTTCTTCCTGGCAATATTGTGACTGGCATTTGTTGTTTAATTACTGTTTCCTTATCCTTTCTCTATACATAGGCATAGGAGGATCCACTAAGGTAACATTACAACACATATGATACGAGCATGTTGTTGTTTTCACTTTGGTCCTGAAGAATCGCGGTAAATATACCATTAGCGAGAAACATGTTGACCACATGCACCACTAGTATCTTCTAGGGTCACACAACATAATAGGTTGACACCTAGGGAACTAACTTCACCTTTTAACCGTAGCCAGGGGACCCCCAGAATAAAGTCCATTCCGGTACCCCTTGTTACATTTTAGCCACCTTACCATAGGTATACACCACCCTGCCCACATACCCCCACTTCACCAATAGGCAGTTGGAAAAAGATCTCCGCCAAAGAGCCCCTCTCTGAGGTGTGCCCGTCGGGGATTGCACCGCCTCCCCGACGAGGAGCAACCGCCGATGATGAAGCATGACACTCCTCGGGGTGTGTGAGGCAAATACATCCAACATAATGGATGCCCCAGGGTATCATTAATATCCCCCCCTTGGTCACGCCAGCAAGAAATCCCCCCACCTCTTCTTTCTCTAGGAACAGTGCAGCAACCCCCTTTTTTGATTTGACTCTCTAGTACTCAGTACGGACACTAAGCTGCTACTGGACCTTCCACCTTCTTGAGTGGTTAATAGTGTCCTCTCGCCTCCCCCCTCTTTGAAACCCACCTCTTTAGCTAGGCCACTTAAATGGGGAGTCCCTCAGGGCTCATCACTGAGCCCGCTCCTTTTTAATGTGTATTTTACCCCTTTAGCTGAAATGATTGCACAGGCTGGTATTAAATCTACCTCTTATGCTGATGGTGTTCAGCTCCTCTTTTCTTTTGATGAGCCCTCATCCACGACATTTGATCTCCTGAAGTCATGCCCCAGGAACATAGCAAAATTGATGAACCGGAACTCTCGGAGACTAAATGCAGAAAAGACTGAAGTTTTGTTTTTTAATCTGTCGTCCCCTCTGGAATCTAATCTCTGGTGGCTGGAAGATTTGAGTGAGGCCCCTGCACCTAAGGATTCGATCAGGAATCTAGGGGTCCAATGGGACAACCAGCTTTCCTTTGGTTCCCAGGTTCAAACAGTTGCGGCAGCCTGCTTTTCAAAGATCAGAACCATAAATAAACGGATAAATTATCTGCCCAGTGAGAATTGCAAAACCATAGCCCATGCCCTGATAACCTCCGATCTGGACTATGCCAACGCTTTATACCTGGGCCTTACAGCAGGTCTGTGTCATAAGCTTCAGACTGTCCAAAATGCGGCGGCATCACATATCCCCTTACCTCCACAAATTACATTGGCATCCATCTCGAAAAGAATCAAGTTAAAAGCTTTGACACTGGCCTATCGAGCCGCGAAGGGTATAGGACCCGCTCACCTTAAGTCCACTCTACGTCCTTACTGCAATTCCAGAACTTTGCGTTCCAACTCTCAAGTTCTGCTTGTGAGTCCCAGATTCAAAAGATCCCGAATGGGAGGTAAAACTTTTGAAGTCTGTGCCTCACAGCGTTGAAATAAGCTTCCGCTGTCCCTCCGCTTGAGCCGGTCAGAGCTTGAGTTTCGCAAATCTCTCAAAACCTCCCTCTTTGGTTCCTAAGCACCTGTCTGCGCCCATCTATTGCCTGTTCTATTATCGACGGGACACCCCGTTGGGGTAGCTGCGCGCTTTATGAAACACACAAATAAATAACAAAAAAATAAATAAATATTGCCATTCTACTTTTCTTTGCGCCGAGTGCTTGATGTTGGTTTTCAACCGGGGTCGGGGGAGAAACGTCGGAACAGCTATGCCCGTTGCCCCGGTTTCATTGCAGTGCTTGCCCGGTCTTGGGGTGGGGGGGACGATTGGGGGGGAGGGGGTGTAAACTTGATGATCCGTGCCGCTTTTGAGGCATGGACCATCGAGTTTAAACGCGCCCGCGAGTCTCTGGAGTTTTCTCAGCGCCTCTTGCATCATAAGGTCTGTGGAACCCTGACACCTGCCTGCAGGTCGGAATTTTTCATTAATTGCCACAGCTGAACACCGGATCGGGTCAGCCTAATTACCGTGAGGCAACTTACAAGCGTGATTATATACAAACTGCCGCTTGCTTGCTGTGGTAGAGGCGGGCCCAGACCTACCTGACACCCAGTGAATTAAGGGTGAGTCGCCCCACTTTGTCTGACCAGCTGCCGGGCGGTAATAAACTCAGCACTTCGAGCCTATTAAACGTCTGCCTTTTTGGCATTGGGCTTTTATTAAAGCATGCTCTGTGTCACATAGGGGCCATTATACTGCAATGGCAGCAGAGTATCAGGAAGAGGAGACCCTTTGAACGTCGCATAATGAAATATGCTTATGCCATTCAGGCCACGCAAGGTGAGCAGACCCAACGCGCGGGAAAGCGCAAATTGGCCACTACACCAGATGTGTATGAACGCTTAAAGTCAGCGTTTCTGGTGAAATCTCAGCACCTGGAGCAAGAACTCATCCCTGAAACGCCGGAGGAACCCCAGTTCATTCACGAAGATGACGACGATGATTCGGCTGGGGATTCCCTGGATGAGGCAGGCCCGTCTGCTCCCTGGTGCCCTCCTGCTCCCTCCTCAGAGCCCTCTTCACAACCTGAAGTGCCTTCAGACATGCTGGTCCCGAAAGATTTGGTCCACCCCAGGTCCTCGGCCTGGACCCCCT
Source organism: Lissotriton vulgaris (assembly GCF_964263255.1). Lineage (NCBI taxonomy): Eukaryota > Metazoa > Chordata > Amphibia > Caudata > Salamandridae > Lissotriton > Lissotriton vulgaris. The sequence continues at coordinate 1,814,785,942 of NC_141685.1, forward strand.
CCGGAAAGGTGTCTGCGTTCGTGGCCAGTAGACTCCGCAAGCCCCTTGAGAAGGAGGTTAGGGCCTGCCTTAGGGCAGAATGCCCTAGACCAGCCCTCCTGGGCAAGGTGGCCACGACACCGGAGGTAGATTCCAAAATGGCAACCTTCTTACAAAAGTATGTCCAAGACCCAAAGAAGGGCATAGACCGTTCCTGGAAGAACTGCCAGGATAAGCTCCTGGATACGGCCGAGCTTCTGACGAAGATTTTATAATTGGCGGAAGAAGCAAAGGCGTCAGGTGCGACCATGTCCCCGGACCCTATATCAAATATAGCCCAACGGGCTATAGTCTAATTGGGAAATGTAAATTGCGCTCCTTCTTACTGAAGGTGGATCCCAAACTCTGCATTTGGCCTCTTCGGAGGCGGGCTCGGTGGCCCAAGGCGGCTTATTCGGTGATCCTTTCATTAAGGAGTTGACGAAATTCGTCTCAACGTTCACCTCCCTCAACAAGGCACAGTCCGCTTAAGAGGGTTTTCAACCCACGTGTTTTTGTCAGTGCCGGTCGTGGCAGAGGACGCTCGGCCGGCAAGTTCTTCACACAAGGCACTCAGAGGGGTGGCAAAAAGACAACAGATTCAGGACGAAAGAAGTTCTTCCAGTCCAGCCGCGGCGGCAGAGGTCGAGGAAGCAGCGGCCGAGGCCAACAGATTGCCGCAACAGGTGACTTTCTCCTTCACGGCTACCCAAGGTGGGGGGCAGATTGGCTCTTTTCGAAGGCAACTGCAGAACTATTACTTCAGACGCCTGGGTGTTACAGACTGTAAAAGGGTTTCAGATAGAGTTTTATGGGACTCCCTCTCAGGAGGTTCAGCCCAGACCGCTGGTTTTCGCTCGAGACACAGCCGCCCTTATACACAAGGAAGTGGCCAATATCTTGCGGAAAGGAGCAATAGTTCCCACCTCCTTACACCCACATGGTTTTATCAGCAATATTTTCGTGGTGGACAAGTCGGACGGCGGCCACCGTCCTGTCATAATTCTGAAGGAGTTAAGTCAGTGGCTGGTTTACCACCATTTCAAGATGGAGTGTATCCATCTTCTCCGCGACTTCTTTCAACCCAACGATAGGATGGTAAGTTTGGACCTGAAGGACACGTACCCGACCGTACCGGTCTATTCCCCACACAGACGGTTTCTGCAATTTCTTTGGAATGGTCAAGTTCACAAGTTCACGAATATGCCCTTCGAACTCTCCGCCCCGTGGTGTTTCACGAAGGTTCTCAAACCGGTTGTGGAAACGCTCCGGGCGAGGGGCCTGCGGATCATCGTCTATTTAGACGATATCTTGCTCCTGGAGCAGTGACCCTTGAGGTTGGCAGACTGTCTCAGGAAAACGTCAGATTTGTTGCAACACTTGGGGTTGGTCATCAACGACAGGAAGTCTCTTTTGGTTCCGTTCAGGCAGATAACCTTTCTAGGGCTAGGGTTCACCATCGATTCGGTGGCACGTACCCCGAGCCCCCCCCCGGAAGATTGTCAAGATAGGCAGAGAACTCAGGCGCACTCTTGCACGAACCTCCACCTCGCTTCGCCAGATAGCCAAAGTAGTGGGTCTCTTGCCCTCGTCGATACAGGCTATTTTTCCAGGGCCGCTCCACTACAGGGCTTTGCATCGCCAGAAGGCCGCCCATCTCCGCGAAGGACACTCCAATATGCGGATCAGGTTCCCCTCACGGACGAGGTGCGTAAAGAAATGCATTGGCGGCTTGAACATATGGAGGTCTGGAACAGCAGAGCCATTTTTTGTTGCGAGCCAGACTTGGTCATAGAGTCAGATGTCAGCAAACTAGGCTAGGGGGCTCGATGCGGGGACTCCTCTTCCGGAGGAAAGTGGTCTGACGCGGAAAGCCAATTGCATATCAATTGTCTGGAATTGATGGCTGGTTCCTTCGCCATTCGGTGTTGCACCAAGAGCAGAGCCTCATGCAATGTCCTACTGAAGATGGACAATGTCTCGGCGGTGATTTATATCACCCACCTGAGGCATGAACTCCAAGACTCTAGGGGACTTGGCCAGGGATTTGTGGACCTTTTGTCTTGCCCACAATATCTCTGTGACGGCGGAGTACCTCCCCGGAACGTCCAATGTAGTGGCGGACAGACATTCCAGGACTTGGACGGACATGAGTTTGTGGCAGCTTCAACCTCGGGTTTTCCAGATGGTTGAACAGCACATAGGGACCGTTCTCAGTGGACCTTTTTGCGTCCAGGTTGGACTACAAGCGTCCAAAAATTTACAGTTTGAAGCCGGACACCTAGCAGCAGCGACGGAAGCCTTTCTGCAGGACTGGTCAGTGGACGTAGGCTGTGCCTTTCCCCCTTTCGCGATGCTCATGAGACTCACGGCTCAGATCCGCAGGCAGAGGGCGTGGGTGGTCCTGATAACTCCGTATTGGAGGTCTCAAGTGTGGTTTTCGGTTCTTTTGGAACTTAACTGGGATTCTCCAATCTGTCTACCCAGAGATCCTTTTCTCCTGAAGGACTCTCAAGGTCTCCCTCACCCGCTCCTCCAGCAAGGAAGAATGCCTCTTGTGGCCTGCCGGATTTCAGGCATCGCTTGAGAATCGGTGGCCTATCGCAAGACGCTCAATGAGTGCAGAGAGCAGCGTGGGCAGATAGCACCAACAAACGGTACTGGTCAGCCTGGGCTAGATGGATCGGTTGGTGTGTACGGAACAACCATAATCCCATGGAGTGCGAGGTGGTAGCCATTCTCAATTTCTTGGCTTCCCTGGCGGCCCACGGTTTGGCTTACAAAACGATTAATTCTCATCGTTCAGCGATTTCAGCCGGACATTTGCCGATTAAGGGTCATCCTGTCAGGGAACATACTATGGTATGCAAGTTGTTGTGAGGTATCCGTCTGATGCTTCCCCCAGAGCCTAGATATTCATCTCTTTGGGACGTCAACAAGGTTCTTTGTTTGTTTAGGTCCTGGCAGGCCAATAGATTCTTGTCAAGAAAGGAGCTCTCAGCAAAGCTAGAAATGCTCGTGTGCTTGATCTCCTGCCGTAGAGTCTCCGATGTTCGGGCTCTGGATATCTCGAGCCGAGTCTACACCCCTCAAGGGGTTACTTTTCATGTTGTCCGTAGGACGAAATCAGATTCCAGGATCATCTCCTATCCAGCTTTCGACCACTCTCCTAAGTTGTGCGTGGTCAGATGTCTTAAGGAATATGAGAGCATGACTGAAGAGACACGGCCGCCGGGCGAGCAGCAATTGTTTATTTCCGTACGAAAGCCCTTCAAAGCGGTTACACCACCGACTATTGCGCGCTGGGTCAGATGAGTGATGCAGGAAACGGGCATAAACGTCTCGCAGTTCAGCACCCATTCAGTGCGAGGGGCCATGGCTTCCAAAGCCTTCTCCCTGGGAGCCAGGTTGGAGGACATTTTGGAAGCGGCTGACTAGTCATCGGACTATGTTCAAGAGATTTTATTTCAAACCAGTCATTGATATGGCCTCACTGGTGGTGGATAAGCTTGAACGAGCATAATCCTTGCCTCCGGTCCTGACATAGAATGAAAAATGTCCTAGTAATGATGAGAGAAAGTTTCAATTCTATTAAGGACGCGGAGGCGAGGATTATCCCCGCCCAGGGCTCTAACGAATGTTGGTTGGTTTTTCTTGCTTCTGTGTTTTCATTACGGGAAACAGAGTCATGGCCTCTGGTTTCTTTCTTTGAGTGTTTGATGGATCCAAAAATGAGTGATGGTTTGAATATTGGTTCTGGCTGCAGTCTCGAAAGAGGAGGATAACTCAGGAAGCACACGCCTTCGGGAGTAATGGAGAGCTGATTGATGGACATTGCGGACTGCCTGAAGGACCATGGGAGTGCTAAGTTTTTTGTAGTAATAAAAGAAAGTAAAATGTAAATTGATACTTGTATAGCGCACTACTCACCCGCAAGGGTCTCAAGGCGCTTGTACGAATACAGCTGTGGAACCCATCCTGGCTTTCCCTGTGAGGCGTCCACTCCTGGGCACCCCCAAGGTGGAGGCCAGGCATCCTTAGCGTTGTGGGGGCTGTTGTGGAGATTAAGCAAGCTATTACCCAGAGTTGCAGAATGGGACTCCATGATTGGAATAGGCACCGAGGCGAGAATTATCATGTCCGTGGAATTTTGAGCCCAAGACCCGCCGAGGTGGGGAATTGATCCCTGGTCCCGGGCTAGACCTCTGCATCAGGGTCTGCCGCTCTAATCATTGAGCCACACTTCTCCACTCAGTACAGCATAATCCTCGCCTCCGCGTCCTTAATAGAATTGAAACTTTACGTCATGGTTACTAGGACATTTTTAATTCCCACATTTAGAATCATTTGCTACAATATATAATTTCAGTGCTTGCAACAGAACATTTTGCACTAAGATATGGATTTGAGAAAACTGGTATATTCAAGTCTCTACTCTTGCCACTCACATTTAGGGCTTGCACCATGCAGCAGCAGCAGCAGCTGTTACAATGCTGCCAGGACAGCTTCTGAACCAGGGCTAGATTGGGTACACTCTAAAATAAGCCCTTTCGCCCAAATAATCCTTTTTCCGCTGCTGTTTCATAAGAAGGTGTTATTTACCTTTAGTAACAATCTTTCTAGCGTAAACTTCAACCATAGACTTCGTACCTTATGAATACTTCCCAGGCAGCAAATGGGACCTGGAAACTTTAGAGAAGTATTCCCTGCACGCCGGTAGGTGGTTTTGTGCAGTTCCACATAGAAATAGTTCCACTCCGGATGTGACAACCGGAGCTACATATGAGCACCACCCACAAGTGCTGATGTCAGTTACTTTCCATGCTGCCCGTGCCTTCAAATGCAGAGCCCAACAGCTGATTGGAAAGACCAGTGTACAGATCTCTGGATTGGGACCTTTTTAGATGGAAAAAGAGACCAGTTAACAGAACGATGAAGTGGGAGGATTGGTGAAGAATCTGTAGTTAGCTAAAGTATCCACCGGAAAGTTCATTACAAAGGTAAGTAATTTGTTTTTCTGGTACATACTTATAGGAGCAGATGCCTCACCTAGTGACAAGATATCACAGCACTACCACCCAAGGTAGTAGGTCTGTGAACTGGCTCAGAACGAAAATTCCTGCAGGACTGAGCACTTAAAATGGCCACCTACCGGAATGGACTGTTGAGTCAGTAGTGCTTTGTAAGCATATTCGGTCACTCATGTAGCCACCTGACCTGCAGTGGTAGCAGCTTTGGCCTTGGGCCTTGGTGGAATGAGCCAGTAAGCCTTCAGAGTGTTGCTTCTGAGCCAGTGCATAGCAGATAATATGCAGAGAACAACCTATCGGAACACCGTTCGTTTTTGCAATGCCTTGCCCTTCTGTGCTCCTAAATAGAGCAGATAGTACACTGAATGTTCTTTTGTTCAATCAATATAAAGGTTTAGTGCCCCCTTAGTGTCCAACCGATGAAGTCTCTCTTCCTCTTTAGAGGGACGAGGAGGAGCAAAGAATGCTGTACAGGCGACAGCCTGCTCAACATAAAACAGAAGGGCTACTTTTGGTAGAAAGGAAGCTAGGGTCCTCAACACTAACCTAACACAAAAGAATGTTGGTTGGGAGGTATAAGACTCAGAATGTCATAATTAGAGCCCAGTACTCCCAAACAACCCTGGCATCCCCTGAAAAAGTACCACCAATATATAATTTAGAAACAATGAACTCAAAAGAGCTGGAAAATCAAGGAAGAGGAGTAATGAGTTCATAAGCTAGGACAAAAAGACCAAAATGGGTCAGGTTCAGCCCTGTAATGGAGAAGTGAAATGTCACACATGTATTATATAAAGACTCCTTGTGTAAAAGTTGTGGTTTCATAGGAAGACTTCTTAAAACAGCTCTGAAGGCAGTCCTGGCCACTACTGAAGGCTCTTGTTTAGAACTGAAAAACGAAGAGACCATATGAATAAATATCAGAAGCAGTGAAGAGAAGGATGCAACAATTAGTTTCAGCTTTATCATTGTTTAGAAACATATTGCTAGAATTATGAATAATTAGGTTGGCTATCATCAAGGTGGAAATGCATGCTCATTGTCTTGCCAGGATAGAGGACTCATCCTAACAAGATCATCTATGAACAGGCCATTCACCACAAGTCATTGATATGTCAAAGAAGTCCTACATGAGATGTACTAGGTCTAGGAGCAGTAAATCATCTCAATCAAACTTCAACAAACCACCTGAGCAAGCTTGGGGACAGAGGCTCACATTAGCACTATACCTTCTTCTAGTTCTTGCTTTATGTCGGATGTTAGGAGTCCCATCATAGACTGCTGCTCGTATGCCGGAACAGAAGTGAGGGTCTGAAGAGTTTGGTGCTCATAACCAGGAGCAGCAGAGAGGGTTTGGTACTCGTGAGCTGGGACGCCCGTCACAGTGTGTAGAGGCTGCTGCTCGCTCATAGTTTCCATGCTTGAAGCAGGATTCATCATTTGATGGAATGGGAATGTAAAATAGGGTGGAGCTGGCTGAAGAGGATAATACCTAAAAGAAAATAATGGTTTTATATTTGAGCAAAATAGGTCTTTTAGAGGTTATTATTCTGTACATCCTTATGACAGTGAGTGTGGAATAACAGTGGCACTTTTTTCCACATACAAGTATACATTTTGTGTCAGCCAACATTTGGACATTCCCTGCTCCACCGCTAATGCTTGCAAATCAAATTTAGCTTGTAAATGCATTATTTATATGGAGGGATACATTCAAAACATGAGATTCCAAAAGAAAACAGTAATAAAAGAATGACCAACATCTGCCATGCAGTGTAAGGCGGAGAGGAGTCATACCCCTATTGTTTTATTTACAACCTGGTTTCCTTCACCCTCACAAACTATCTCTGCCTCAGATCAAATGGTCTCTTGATTACATCTACCATATGGAGGAGGTCAATATTTCCAGCACAGTCACTAACCAACATGAATTTTTCACTGCACAGTCATCAATAATTTGCATCAGATATTCACATTATGCAATCCGTCTTCGAAGGCAAAAGCAGGTACACAACCGTGCTTTGTAATATAGCCACATCCTAATCGAACAGTATTTGCATTTCATTTACAAAACCAATTTCGTCAACTATTTAGACCTTTTACATTTATTTCTAAGATCGTTAAAAATGTTCCTACTAGGTGTGACTTGCAGGGGCTCATCAAATCCAGGTTGAGTTTAGAGCTTTATGTTGCCATTAATATGTGTAGACTATCAAGGATTCATTTTCAATGCAGAAGCATCATCGAAACTTAAGATGAGTGGCTCATAAAGCAAATTGATAGTTTTATTTTTACCCAAACTACCTGAAAACATCCACTGAAGCAGTCACATTGAAGATTGGTCAAGGTTAAACTATAGGGTCGACATTAATAGCTTCATGGGAGCCACAACCAAAGAGCAAATGTTGATTGCATTAAATATAAAAGTTACTGGAGGCCTTTTTTCTTCACTAAAAAAATATGAAGATGATGAAAAGTTGGACTATTCACACATTAGGATATAAGAAACGTATATACACAGTGTAAGAATAGGGGAGGCCTACGCCAAGCAGCACGTGGTGAGAGAATTAGAAAAAACTGATTAATTTACTATAAAGTCAAAAGCAGCGACATCATCATGAGGCAAACCACCAAAATTACTCTGACCATTGAAACACAGTATGGATGGTGAACGTTACCCTAAAAGAACCTCCGATGTTTTTGCCCTCAAAGAGTTAAATAGTATTTAAAAGGATGGAACGAGTTGGCTGTCGACGTATTTAAAAAAAAATAATAATAATTAATTGTACGATAATGGATGATTTTTGGGACATATGAATCTCCATGACCTCACTGAACTTTGGAGTGTGCTCTCTTTGAATTGATTAACTTCTGTTTCAAGAAATACATCTTTGAAATTGCTTCACTCACCACTTGCTAAGCAGCAGTACCCTAAGCACTCAAGGGATAGTAGCAGTTAAGAACAGTACCCACCTTTACCCAGACACACGATTTCTATGCCCAAGATGTCAAACCCCTGATGCAACATTTAAACACATGTTTTGGCTCTGCCTCACGATACAGTCTTAATACAGGGGACACATCTCCCCGGTTGTGAGAGGTATGCCGTGGGAGCTAAGCTGAGCTAAAACCAGAAAGTGAATCGGAGCATCCTGAGCGTATGCGCACGCCTTCCGGACCCCGCGGCTGCTACAAGAAGCAACCCGGCTGCACAAAAGGTGGCCAATTGGAGACGGAGCGATCCCGGAAGGAAAACCCGAGACCTGTAAAGGTTTGTAGGTGAGCAGCCCGGGATACGGAGACTGCGGGGGATTGAGGGCCATCTTCGGCGCCGTTGCAGGGTGAAGGGTTGGCTTGACAGCCAGTGAGATTTCCAACAGCTCACGCGCTGGGAGGTAACGGAGAAGAGGGTTGTTGGCGCCCCCCAGCTAAGCAGAGACTCGCCTCGGCTAGCCTGATCTTAAGATGGCAGCCATCGTGACCGAAATGGAGGCCTTACCAGAATGAACCACGTAGGCTGGGAGGAGGGGCGGAGCAGCAGCCGCCACGAGGAGTTTTTTTATCTTTATGCACCCCCCAGTAATCAACAGACAAGACACACTGTCCTGAACACCCCATTCCAGGCAAAATGTGAACAACATTAGCACCGCAACATGAGAATGTAGAAGGGCACTATAGGGCCCAGAATAAATGTCTTTGTTGAGCCAAAAGTAAGGACAGGGAGAGATGCGCTAAGATGTAAATTCTATGGCAGGACGGAGGCTCCGATTATGCTTACTCAATTTCTTTACTGATAAACACAGCAGCCAATCAAAATGCAGTAAAGAAAAACAACAACACTACCCAGAACACCAGGTAACCATAGAGCAGAGTTCTTCAATCTGTGGGGCGCGCCCCCCTGGGGGGGCTCGACACCGTCTCAGGGGGGGCGCACGCTCCTCGGTAAATCTCACCTTTGTCCTCCACTGATTGAAGAAACAAACTGCAGAGTGGAGCTGCAGGGGCCCGAAGAAGGGGTGAAAACCATTAAAGACTCATTAGAAAGAAAAAGGTCTTTTAAAGCCCGGGCAGACAGGTGGCGTCGAACTTAAACTGACGTCACTGCAGTCAGTGCCCACTGGTAAAGTTAATTGACTTCCTGCCGCCGCGCTTTTTGAAGTTCTGTAGAGCTCCTGCTCCTTCTAACCTTGCCGCAATGCTGCCCCGTTTTTAGCGCCAGTATAGAGGATTACAAATATTGCATTTGCTTTAGGCAGTGCAGGGCTGCAGGCCAGGCTAAGAGCTGCTGATACAGCCATCTGCGGTAGAGAAGTAAAATCTAAAGCAACCGTGACCCAGAGCCACCTTCCGAACACTTCTGCCCAGTGATCATGATGAATAATCAATAAGTGCCTGGGAGAGGGTAATGTATTAACTGTTGTGATCAATTGCATGTTAAAAATACTTCTCCGTAACTGCATATAAATTGCAGTTACAGTACTGTCCTGAGCTATGTGACTAGGTTCATTGTAGCGTACTAACGCGCTAACATTTGCAGTGCTTTCCGATATTTATTTCCTCCCTCAGCCTAAGCCCCTGCCCCAGCCCAGGCCCCTGGTAACTGTAGTTGTCTCCTGACAACATTCGAACTCCTCATGAACACTACTAGGTGTGAAGGGTGTGGGAAGGAGGTTGCTGGCCTTTTACTTTTCTCATGGCTATGCATATACTGGCGGGAGGTCCTCGCAGCCCTCTCGGTCATGATAGGATGTGTGTGATATACCGTAATTATGCAGCCCAAATAGTGCTGAGACGGTCGTCTTTCTGCCCGTGAGACATTCTTATGCAGTGATTGCTTAATGCTATGGGAAAGGGCATTTCATGCAAGAGACGAGAGTCAGTCTGGAGCTGAAGTAAATGGCTCCTAATCCAACTAGCCTGAACAGGAAGTGCTCAGCTGTAGGCGACCCAGCAAATTTGTATTTTAGTGAATAAAAGATGCACATTTGGTTTTCCCCGGATGAAAAGGATTGCTTTAATCAGTTATTTTTTCTTGTTTGAAGTAGCCCTTTGTTGTTTTTTCCTATCTAAACAAAGCAATAATACATTATCAGGCTGTGCCCATTTCAACATGCCTGACAGCCAAATTATTAAGCCCCTATTTTCCGAGGCAAATTATCACGTTAAAATTGTAACAAGTTATTTTATGTGCTGTCTTTATCGATACATATTTGGTGTTGCTGTTATATTGCTGGTACTTTCACAAACTGACATCAATTGTGCGCCAGAAACAAAAAATAATTACACAGTTGGCAATCTTGTGGAGAGTGCTCAAAAGGATTTCATACAGAATGTGAAACACACCTCTGAGAGTCTTAAGACACTGGCATCATGTCTCTAATGTGTTAAGTGTCTGGTGAGCATCATTCACAATATTGACCATTACAGTTTTGGGATTGTGTCCATCATAGAAACGATTATAGAAACCTGACTGGAAGTTATTTAGTAGGTAAATGTTTTAATACATGATCTTCCCTTGTCGGAATTCACTAAAGTTTTGGTTGTAAATGAGCCTCCTACCTGATTTTGTATGGTGGCAGAGCCTTGTGGGCTACAGTTGCTTTCATTACAGATAACTTTGAGTTTCTGTGGGGAGTGGAGCTTGGCTCATGGAAGCTGATGCCGAGTTGCTATGAGTTGGTCACCTGTGGTGCTGTCCACATCAGAGCAGCCAGGATGATGTGATGGAGTATCAGTAATGCAGAACACACAGAAATCAAAAAATGGAATTTTTTTTTAAAGAGTACAAATACAAGGCATTTTGCTTTTTCCATGTGTGCTGCACAAGGCAGCACACATGGATGAATCAAAAATGAGGAGTAATAATGCATTTCTCATAGTTTTGCCAGCTTAAGACCAGGTTTTCCCTGTTCTTAATTTTAACGCTGCCTCACTTTTACGCTGCCCTTGTAAATAGGGCGCAACATCAAAATCAGTGCCTGTTGCAGTGGAACGCCCACTGCAACACCCACTGCCCACCCTTTCACGCTAAGCATAGTTTGAAAGAGGGCCTTATTTACAAGGCAGCGTTGTGCCAAGTTAAGTGGCTTAACTGTCATGTAAATACGTAAATGCCCCATCACCACCACAATGTCTTAAAAAGTAACGGTGTGGTGTCTATAGGGGCTTGTACATATGCCCCTGAGTATGATGAAACTATGAGTAGCACTATAAAAAAAATTATATGTTTGCCAGAAAGGTGCTATAGAGAAATGAGGTGCATTGTTGGTGAGTGGTAGTGAGGAAATTCATGTAGAAGGAGGAAACACTCATTGTTTTGAACATTATTTGCCGGATATGGCCCGGGATATGTGGGTGGCGATCGATTATGTAGTGTACCAGATTCCAAGACATTTCTGTCAGGTGGTGGGGGGGGGGCCCGACATTTAAAAAAATTCAGCTGGGGGGGCTCAAACTTCAAAAGTTTGAAGACCTCTGCCATAGAGTATGAGAAAGTATAAATAGGGTCATAGAGGTGAACACTCCCTCTTTCTTTGCTGCTTCGCAGCCAGTTAAGTGCTTTTACATTACTCGCTTCTATTGTGTTTTGATTTTAGCTTAGTGCTTCATTAATACCTTGTATGGTTTATTGTTAAAGCTATTTTTAGTATTACTTGCCGCTTTGCGCTCCGTTTTTCTAAGTGCGTTGTTGACGAGTCTTCGAATTTACTCGGCTTCTGTGCCGGTGCTTGGGGAGCGTGGGCGACACCTCCCGACAGGGTTATCTCTTAACCCGGGTTTTTTTGTGTGGAGCGAAAGCGGGGCTGAAGAGACGCGCGTCTTCCGCGCAACTCTTCTAGGCGGCAGCGGCTGTTCGCGCATGCGCGCTGGTTTGTTTACACGTCTTCGAGCGTGTATTTCTCTCAGACGCCGCCTGCGCCTCAGCTTCGATTTGGTGACTAAATTCACTGCGCCCTTCTTGCTGCCGCTTGAGCTCCTTGACGCCCTCAAACTAATGAAAGTTTTGGGGTTGTAAAATTTTGACTAGGCTTTGCCTGGAGTGGGAAAATATTTTTTGTGTAAAAATTTTTTTGTCTTTTATAATATTGACATTGTGCAGGTCTGCTCCCTCCACATTCAAATCATTGTATTTTTCACAGATTTTATCTGTGTTATCAGACTTGTGCTAGGGGTACCACTCCCCCAAACTGTTTGGCTTTGCCTCTTTCAACTTAACCTTCACTGGGCATTTTTTCTGGTAGACATTGTCGCCATGGCAGATTACTGTGAAGAAGAAGGTTATGAATATTATGAGGAGGAGGAATCCTCTACTTCTTTTGATGAATTCATGGGCCAGGCGCTTTCTCAAGCTATCGCGCCTCTGAAAAAACATCTGTCAGACTATGCTGCGCAGCATGGCTGGGTCCCTCCTGCCTCAGGGCGTTCCAAAAAATCGCCCAAAACTTCACATTCCAGCCATTTTCAAAAACTTGCGAAAACCCTTTCTGCTCCTTCTTCAAAGAAGCGCAAGGAGTCCTTTCGTCCTGACCCTCCGTCTGACTCGGATGACGATACTTCCTCATCTTCTTCCTCCGAGACTACAAAGCCTCCTCCTTCCAAAAAATCACGTAAGGAGCATTTTGTTGACGCGCCTTCTTCCCCGCAATTGTTAAATTTCAATCCCGCTGATATTATCCATCCCAATTCTTCTTCTTGGATGCCTGCCCCAGAGGTGGCTGATTACATTCAGTCCCACGTCCGTCATTCCTATGACAAGGATGTGAGAGCGCGTTTGCGTTCTGAGTGCCCACGTCCTGATTTACCAAACAAGTTGTCCGCTACTCCTGATGTGGATCCTACAATGATAACGTACATGAAGAAATATTCTAAAGACCCTACCAAAGGCCTTGATAGATCGTGGCGTTTGTGTCAAGACAAACTTTTGGATCTCTTGGGCCCTCTTACAAAAATTTTGAACTTGGCCTTCCAAGCCAAAGAAACTGGTTCCATTATTGACCCCGATGCTCTGGTCGGTTGGTCTCAGCGGGCAATCTGTATGCTTGGCAACGCAAATTGTGCCTTGTCCACTGAGCGCCGGCGCTCTATCCTCATGAAACTAGACCCAAGGCTTACGGATTTGGCCTCTTCGGAGTCGGGCCCTATGGCCCAAGGTTTACTTTTTGGTACCCCCTTCCTAAAGGAGTTGTCAAACTTTGTTTCCACCTTTAGTGGCCTTGACAAAGCCCAGTCTAATTTAAAAAGGGCTTTTCGGCCGGTTTTCGGCAGGGCCGGACGAAGGGGGCGTTCGTTCGGCCGTGGTTCCGACAATGCTCCCCAGCGAGGGAACAAGTCCCAACGTGGTCAACAGCAATATTCTGCAAACAAGTCTTCCTTCTACCCCTCTAAGAGGAATAGAGGTCAACCAGGCAAAGGTGGATACTCAGGAGGTTATGGAGGACGTCAGGACTCTTCCCCATCAGGTGAGCTTGATTTCAGCATCAAATGTAATTTTGGGGGGCAGGATTCAGTTTTTTCTCGACAATTGGCGTTTGATCTCAAACGATGCCTGGATTCTGGAGACGGTGAAAGGGTACAAAATAGAATTTTACTCTCGCCCTCACCAAGATCTTCGGCCTCGCCCTCTTGTTTTTTCCCAACAAGATCAGAACTTCATCTCCGCGGAAGTCTCCTCTCTTTTAACAAAGGGAGCCATCACTCTTACCTCTCCTCATCCCCAAGGCTTCGTCAGCACAATTTTTCTCGTGGAGAAAAAAGGGGGAGGATCTCGTTTGGTCCTCAATTTAAAGGACTTCAACGGCAATGTCGTTTATCGCCATTTCAAGATGGAGGGCATCCATCTTCTGCGAGATCTTCTTCAAGAAGGAGATTGGATGGTACGTCTCGACCTAAAAGATGCTTATCTTTCAATTCCGATTTACGCTCCGCATCGCAGATTCCTTCAGTTCCAATGGATGGGCAGGTGGTACGAGTACAAGGTACTTCCTTTCGGCCTGTCCTCCGCACCGTGGTGCTTCACAAAGCTCCTTCGTCCAGTGATGGAGTCGTTGCGGTCTCGCGGAGTGCGTCTTATTGTCTATCTAGACGACATTCTCCTTTTGGCTCAATGTCCTGTTCTTCTGCAGTCTCACTTGCACTGGACCATAGACCTTCTGCAATCCTTGGGTTTTCTTATCAATCCCCTGAAGTCCGACTTTTCTCCATCCCAATCTATGTCTTTCCTGGGTTTTCAGATAGACTCGGTCTCTTGTCAGCTTCTTCTGCCAGGTCAGAAGATAAGGTCCATCAAGAGGGACTTGAGATCGTTTCTTGCTCAACAGACGGTCTCGCTCAGGTCAATAGCCAGGATTGTAGGTCTCTTATCGTCTTCAATCCAAGCGATCTTTCCAGGACCTCTACATTATCGGGCTCTTCAGCGCCTCAAAATCCGTCATTTGCAGAAGGGTCTTCGTTATTCAGATCACATCCTCCTCTCGGAGGACGCCAAAACGGAAATGAGGTGGTGGTTGGACCACATGGATTCCTGGAACGGCCGGGCTCTGTTTGGGAGGACTCCCGATGTTGTGATAGAGTCCGATGCCAGCCTTTGGGGCTGGGGAGCCCGTTGCGGATCAGTATCAACCGGGGGTCGTTGGTCTCCGGAGGAATTGACCCTTCACATCAATTGCCTAGAGCTGCTAGCGGGCTCCTTTGCGATTCGGTGCCTCTCCCCTCAGAAGACGAATTGTTGCATTCTTCTCCGAATGGACAATGTTTCGGCGGTTCGTTATGTGAACAAACTGGGGGGTACCAGATCCAAGCTTCTCTCGGAGATTGCAAAGGATTTTTGGCACCTTTGTCTCGAGCGCAAGATCACGATTATTGCAGAATACCTTCCGGGTTCTCGCAATCTGATCGCGGACTGGAACTCTCGTCACCTGAGAGATTTCAGCGATTGGAGACTCCACCCTCGTGTGTTCCGCAAGCTGTCCCGCTTTTGGGGGACTTGTCATCTGGATCTTTTTGCCTCCCGCCTCAACACCCAGCTTCCCCGATTCTACAGCTGGCGTCCGGATCCGGAGGCGTTTGCCACGGACGCATTTCTCCAGAAGTGGCCTCGCCAACTGTGTTATGCATTCCCGCCATTCCTCATGATTCCCCGGGTGCTGGCCCGAGCACGTCTATTCTTATCGGAATTGATTCTAATCTCCCCTCTTTGGAGGGCTCAAGCATGGTTTCCAGTTCTTCTGGAGATGAGCTGCTCAACGCCGCTTCTTCTTCCTCACATGTGGAACCTCCTGTTGGATCCGCTTTGCGAACCTCACCCACTGGTGCTCTCCGGTCAACTCCTTCTGGTAGCAGGGAGAATTTCGGGGGACGCTGGCAAATCCAGGGCTTATCGAGCGACACTACCAGATTTATCAATGAGGCTTGGGCACCCAACACACACAAGCGTTATGCATCATGTTGGAAACGCTGGTGTGATTGGTGCTCACAGCGGTCAGTGGATCCCGTTTCAGCGGATATTTCTTTAGTTCTTAATTTTCTGGCGTCCTTGGCATCCTCTGGGCTAGCCTACAGAACGGTTAATAACTTCCGTTCGGCACTTTCTGCAGGCCATGCGCCTTTTGATGGTAAACCAGTGGGGGAACATCCCCTGATCTCTAAGTTGTTAAGGGGCATCCGGATGGAAAAACCTCCTTGTCCCAAATATGTAGCCCTTTGGGATGTCTCGGTTGTTTTGCGTTTTCTGTCAGCCTGGCCTTCCAACATTCTTTTGACACGCAAACAACTGTCAGCCAAGCTCACTATGCTTTTGTGCTTGGTCTCTTGCAAACGAGTTTCTGATGTGCGGGCCTTAGATCTCGCCGGTCGTTCTTTTTCTCCTGAAGGTGTTACCTTTGTTATTTCAAGAAGGACTAAGTGTAATTCGCCTTCTGTGTCTTACCCTTCTTTTCCCCACAATCCTCAATTATGTGTGGTTCAGTGTATTAAAGATTATGAGGTAAGTACAGCACCTTTTCGGCATGATTTACATGGCCAATTGCTTATTGCATTGCAGAAACCTTACAAACCGGTGACTCCGGCTACCTTGGCACGTTGGCTACGGTGGCTCATGCATGAAGCGGGCATTGACATTTCTCTGTTTGGTGCTCATTCTGCTAGAGGAGCCATGGCTTCTAAAGCTTTCTCCATGGGTGCCAGCCTTCAAGACATCATGAAGGCTGCAGATTGGTCTTCTGAAACTGTGTTTAAGACTTATTACTTTAAGCCTATTCTTGATGTAGCATCTGTTGTGGTGGCGAAGCTTTAAACAAGCATAATCGGAGCCTCCGTCCTGCCATAGAATGGAAAATTTGCTAACATTCGTGCCAAGAATTTTCAATTCTATTAAGGACAGGAGGCGAGGATTATCCCACCCTTATTTCATGATTGTCTTTATAAATGCATCTGGCTTTTTATAATGTATAACTCTGGTTCTTCCTTATGAAATGTTTCCCTCCCTGTAATGGTTACTATGTTCAACTTTTGGGGAACAGTTTTTACGGCTTCTGTCTCTTTCCCTCAGGCTCCGGCCTTAAATGAGGTGTGCCGGGATTTTCTTCTCCTAATTGGTCTCCTGCTGTTCCTCTGGTTCTTTGAAGTTCCTTCTCCACGTCAGCCGGACGATGACCTCTCCGGGGGACTCCTTTGATGGACTGTTACCTTGATGTTGATTTTTCTTATTATTGACTATGGACAAAGAAAGAGGAAGTGTTCACCTCTATGACCCTATTTATACCTTCTCATACTCTATGGTTACCTGGTGTTCTGGGTAGTGTTGTTGTTTTTCTTTACTGCATTTTGATTGGCTGCTGTGTTTATCAGTAAAGAAATTGAGTAAGCATAATCCTCGCCTCCTGTCCTTAATAGAATTGAAAATTCTTGGCACGAATGTTAGCAAATTTTCCACTCCACGTTCAAGAGCAACCAGTGAGTTCATCGCAGAGGCAGAGTTGTTTCACCCATTAAGTCATGCCCAAATTTTCAAATGCACAACACTCACTACTGATGCTGGGAATGGGGATGATCTGCAGACGATGGAACTGTCCCTTTCACCTCTCCTCTCACCACTCTTGACCTTGGGGCGAGTTGGAGGATGAGGCAGTCGGCGCTTCCCTGTAACACCGTGACCAATGCTATCGACCCTTCTCCTAGCCCCTGTCCCTTGTTGCCCTTTGACTAAGCTCTCCTTCTCCCCTTTTTGGGGGAAGGATCTAATATTCTTACTCTGGAGTCTCAGTGAACCCTCTGAGAGAGTCCACAGCGTCAAGGGAACCCTGCACGTCTTTGGCATGGTATGGCGCCCCTTACCAAAGCACTCCCTCTCCCCTTGTTGGGGAGGATAAAATAGGTAGGCCTTGGAGTCTTAGAGACCACTCTGAGAGAGTCAACCGGATAAAACACCCTCCCCCCTCTTTTCATGCTCTCTCTCACCCTCCCCTACCACTTTCCCTCTTTCATTCTTTGTCTACTTCCCCTGCACCCATCCCTTTCCCCTTAATCTCTCGCCTTGCTGCTACACCCCTAGCCCCCTGCTCCTTGTGCTCTTTAACTAAGCACTCCTTCTCCCCTTGTTGGGAAAGATCCAACTACTTATACTCTGGAGTCTCAGTGATCCCTCTGAGATAGTCCACAGCGCTAAGGGAGACACTCACAGTTGAGGCATGGTATGGTGCCCCTTGCCTTTTTGGGGAAGGATCCAGTAGGTAGGCATTGGAGTCTCAGAGAATCCTCTGAGAGAGTCCACTGTGTAAAGGGAGCCTCTTGCATCTGCGTTGGGGGAATGATACCTCTTACCCTGGGATCACAGCTTACTGGACTTTGGAAGTAACTTTGACTCGCCTACTGGTTTGTGCCCCCGTCACCCTCTTCTTTCATGCTGTCTCTCACCCTCCCCCTCCTTTTTCCCTTCTTCATTTGCTGTCTACTTCCCCTGCTCCTACCCCCTCACACCTGAATCGCTACTCTTTTTGCTTTTTCGCTTATGCATATGCCCTTATTGTTTGTCTCGACTGAACATGTAACTAGGTAGCTATGCTCTAATAACTGTGTAACCTTTGTAACGATGTAACCTGCAACAATGGTCTGATACTCATGTAAAGCGCTCGGATACCTCCGGGTCTAGCCTGCACTATATAAAACCTTACAATTAAATAAATGAATAAACAAACTGCATTAACTAACAGGACTTGTAGACATTCACACCTGGGAGGCCAGAGTGATTGGGATATTCCACAGGCAAAAGACCCTTAAAGTTCAAACTCGCTTTGCCTCCCTAGCCCTCCTACTGGCGAAAAGAGGGATCACAATGTACTGGAGAGCGCCAGAGGGACACCCACTGGCAGCCTGGACGGGTGCAGTTAGTAAATGGGGCGCGGCAGAGGAGGACGCAATCAGGCAGGAGGAGGTACAAGGTGTGCGTAGGAAACATTTTCACATAGTGGGCTACACTGCTACACCAATTCCCCTACCATACAGTAAGCACCCAGCAACCGCTGCCCCAGGGAACTACAACTAAAGTCCCGAGCCAAGAGGCAAAATCCGAGACCCCTCCCACCCCAAATATTCACGACGGCACAGTTTCCTGTAGGCACCATGTTAATATAGGACCTGGCAATACCCCACAAAAGTAGAGACCCAAACACAGCACCCAAACTTGCCTGAGACACATTTTAGGAAAGCCCCATTCCTCCTTCCCCCTGCAAATACATGCAACAACATAATCCTGCCATGTCTTGAAACACACAGATGAAGCAGCTCTAATTTGCCCCACCTACCCCCTATTCCCACCCCTAGTTAGTTGTACAAACCGGCAGTTCCGAAACCCGATACTGTTCCAGATGAATGGCTCCTATTGCAACTACAATAAGACATACCATGACATTACACAGCCACAAAGGGGAGATCAACAGATGACCCCGCTACTCATGCATAGTGTCACACCTTTGGTTAACCAGTAGACATGTAACATGCAATTATAATAACCGTGCCAATTATGACTGAAACATGTAAAATGTTGTGAAAAATGCAATAACAATTGTTAAAACATTTTTTTTAAAAGAACAGTACCCACCAAGGATTTTGCCACGAAGCCCCAGCTGTTTTTCTATATTTTTTCCAGAGTTGCACAAAAAAAACACCATTCATACAAAAGCATGGCAATTTACTGAAATAGTTAGCAGTCCATATTGTTGTCCAACATAAATCATTTTGTCATGATGAAGGAATTACTAACAGTTGGGAAAAGTGTTAATAAGCCTTCGGTTCCATCCCAGACACCAAGCTGTATGAGCAGCAGCTTCCCTGCCTCTGAAGCTTCCCTACCTATTTCTTTTTTTTTTCAAAACTTTTTTGTCAGCGGATTTAGTGTTTGTATGTTTTTATTGCTTACAATCTTCCATTAATTGAATACCAAGCAGGTGACTATTATATAATTATAACACAACAAAATAAACCATTTGGGACCGTAAACGACAGCCCTAAAAATTTTAATGCACTGTGTCGCATACTGTAAAACAAAACCCTGCTTTTGCCCTGCACGCCCATCGACATACCTCAAGTCCTTTGGAACAGCCCTATGGCACACGACCGCAGGATGCGGAGGTGGTGGCTCCAGTACAAGCACCCTAAAATCTGCTCACCGTTTCCATATTTTTAATGTTTCTGAGGACACCCTCTCGCTTTAAAAATAGGTTGTTCCTGACTCATACACCAGTCGAGACCAGCACTCCAAGCTCTCAATTTGGGTGGAGACGGATTCTTCCATGCCCTTGCAATATCCCTTTTAGCTATGGGGAGACCCAAGAACAGTAGAAGCCTTTTGTAAATATTGCCCCCTATCTCATCTGTGATATGCAAAAGAACAAGCCTAAGAGAATGAGGTACAACCCACCCTAATACTTCAGATAGACAGCGAATGACCCCTCTCCAGAACCGGCCAAGGCTGCACAAGGCTGCACAGCTCCAGGTTGTGTGGAGTAGTGTACCCTTCTCTCCATCACATAGATAGGCACATGGGAGAGTCCATCATCCCTGCCCTCTTAAGCCGATACCTAGTACAATATATGCATTGCAGGTATTTAAACTGAATAAGCCTGAGACTGAAGGCAAATGGCACGTATCTCGTGGATTCCAGGGCTTCTCGCCAATCATCGATGTCTAAGGGGCCCAAGTCCGTCTGCCATTAATCCCGCAGGGGATCTAAAGTCATGGAAAGATTTGTCACTAACGTTTGGTCTATATTTGCGGTTTTATGATCGCCCAAGTCCCCTATAAAGACTTTCACCTCGATAATGTTGAATTCGGGAAAGGAGTCTAGGTGTGAAATATATGGAGATAAGGCATGTCTCAATTGCAGGTATTTGTAGAACTGCACATGTGGCATGTCTTATTCAATCCTGAGATCCTGAAAAGATTTTATTGTAGTGCCATGCATAACGTTGCCCAACAGATATACCAATAGCTTCCCACTGATTAATTCCTGCTAACGCACTCACTTTGGCATAAGGCCCCTCTGCCAGAGTGGGGTCTCAGTCGTCAACCGCTGCAGCCACCCCAACCGACACAGTGTGTTCGTCCACACATAGAAGAAAAACTCGGGCACCCGGCGGCAGCTTGCGCTCCTCTCGGCGCATAGAACAGTCTGCGTGGCAACTAATCTCCCATCGGCCATTTCTCCACTCGATATGCAGAGTCGTTGCTGATGCCCTACCACCAATCATTTCAAACCTAAAGGTGGAATGCCGCATGATAAGATTGGAGATGTCGCTATACCCCCACAAAAGGTTGTAAGCGCGTTCTGAGGGACACGCCAGCAGCCTGTCGTGCCACAAAAAGCGGCTCAACCTGGAGTTTAGCTGTCGGAACCAGGAAAGTGCAATATGAAAGGGGTGATTCTGTAGTTGGTAGAGAAGACGAGGAAGGGACACCATTTTAAATATTTAAAAACCTGCCCAGTATAGAGAGGGGCATACGCGACCATCTCAACCTGGGTGCGCGTCCATTTGGGGCCGGTTTTTTTGTCCCATGATATTGATTGTGTGTCCGAACCATATTTCCCTACCTATTTCTGAGCAAGACAGCAAGGATGACACTGAATTACCTGGGGAAACACAGTGTCCCTCCCGTGCAGGTGCGTTTCTCTTTTTTAGCTCTAGCCTAAAGAAAGCATTCCTTGGCGTAACCTGCTAAGCTGCGTGTCAGGTAGGGCTCCAAAGTGCCAATCTTCACGGAGCTGAAGGCTGCATTGGCCTATGCAAAGAAACATGACCGGGCACAACGCTCTTCTCAATCCGGCTCCCAGGCTGTTGTCGACGGCAACCTGAGTGATAATGACTGACTCCTGCCTCTGCTAGTGTTTCTTTGCAACCTGTGCGTACTCGAGTAATGCTGCCTTCCATGGCCGATTTCCACTCTGCCCCAGTTACTGCATGTGTCCCTTCTCTCCACTGTTGCGCTCCTGCTCTTTGTCCCATGGGCCCTGGAGCTCGCTATGGGTTACTCAACGCTCCTGCAGTACCAGCCTCCTCCTTACCTCCCCTCTCTCATGGCCTCCGCTAGTGCCCATTTTAGGTTTCCTGCTACATCATTTGGTTTTGTACATCGGGCCCAATAACCCACGGCTTAGCCACCCTGTCTCTATGACAGGGGTGTACGCTGGGAGAAACCATGCCTCCATGGGATAAATACCTTCCTGGTCACAGAGTTTCACCATTCCCAGTTGGGGTTCCCTGGGCTGGTGGGGTTGGCTCCTCAGCCTAATTGGGGGTTGGTGTGGGTGGTGGGGGGTTGGGTTCTCTGGGTTTGTTGCCTCCTCCAGAGGCCTTGCTGTTTATTTTGCTTTATGTTTTTTCCTGTAACATGACATCTGCTACATCGCATTTTACACTGCACTTTCCATTTTCACTGCTCACGGTCCCCATTGCACATCTGTCCCCATCCGTTACACTCCCCTGGTATAGCGAAATGACGGACACCACTCTCTGGAATTGGAACGTCCGCGTTCTCAATGACCACTGCAAGGCCCGCCTCGTACATATCCACCTCATCCGGCATAAGGTTGGCCTTTGTTTTCTTCAATAGACCCATCTGCAGCCCATTACCTCCTCCAGGTTTCTCTCTAGACCAGGGGTCTCAAACCTTTTCTATAACGAGAGCTACTTCTGAGCAATGAAAACGGTCCTGAACTACTAACGGCTTCGATTATTTCTGCAGCAGTGACCACATCAAATACAATCACAACAGTGACCACACCTTACAGAATTACTAGTAGTGGCCACCCACATGCATGCCACACTATCAAGTAATAAAATATTGTGTCATGTCAAAATATCAAACCCAGAATATGACTAATACAATATCATGAAAGTATACATGAATAGGTAAGTATAGATCTACTATTTTTAACTCCACATCTACATACCTTGAAGGCTCATATATATGGGCAAGATAAATAGATGTGAAATTTAGAATGTAATTGAAATTAAACTCTTCTATAAATACTTACCTCCATGATATTGTGATAGCTAATATTCTGGCCGTAATATTTTTTCAGGACGATATTTAAAACTCAATATTTTAGAAGCACACCAACCTCCCAACGTGTAAGAAACAGTGAAGAGTTGCTAACATCAATGTCAGGAAACGTGTTATCAATATAAAATGCTTCCACATGACTAATGAAATAACAGTCACAGGAGAAAATGCTCAATGGTATAAAGGGAATACGAACAGGTATACACATCCCCAGCTTGATTTGAATTATTATTCAAAGGGCAGCTCTAAATATATTTTGTATTTTTAATCCTTTGTTTTCAAACATTAGCATATTAGTTTTCCAAAATGTGTTTTCTATAAAATACGAACATTCCACATTGGGTTAATACACAGAAAGAATATCTTGCCTTTTGCAACAAAAAAAACCTCACAATTTGAGGGTATAGAAATGTGTAGTGCAACCATCATTAAAACTGCTAGACCCTCGGAATTACTTACAATGCTGGGCTGCACTACAGGGAGCTACTTCCAGGGTACTGGCGAGCTACCAGTAGCTCCCGAGCTACCTGTTGGGAGAACCGTGCTCTAGAGATTGGGGTGAAATCCACTCCTCCTCCTATTTTAAATATTCTCGCAGGGTGTCCATCCTAATGCGCAGAGGGCTCCCCTGGTACACTTCTCAGGTGATCACAGACCCCAGGGGTGCTTTGTCATCCTGCATGGCACTCTCCTGGCCCAACCACTGATCCTTGCGGTGTTATACGGTCTCAATTCCGATTACCCTGAATTCTTTGCGCAGGTTTGGCAGCACATTTCTTCTCGGAGTCCTGCTGCGCTCCTTTGGAAGGGGGCGATTTTAACATTACACTATCAGCCACTTCTGATCGCTCTGGGCCACATGCTCTCCACCCGCGCGCAACCTCTCTTCTGCACTCCATACTCACCGATAACTCACTGCTCGATGCGTGGCGGCATTCCCGCCAATCCGGTGTGCTACACTCTAGTCACGGCACTCTTGACAGGTTGGAAGGGAAGATCGAGGCTTTGGACTCCTCGTATTCTCTTGACCCTAACCCCGACACTCTTGCGAACCTCTGTGGTAAACTCACTCATTTTATAATGACTAGGCCAACAGAGAGCTCTCTTTTTTGGATAGAGAGGCGAGGGCGCGCCGCTTCGTTGAGGGGGATCGTCCAGGCTAGACTCTGGCCAATCTCTTACGACAGCCCCACGGGGCCTCTTATATAACTGCGCTCCAGGACGGAGGTCCGGACAGAACTACCTCTCCTGAGGAAGTAGTGGCTCGATTCACCGCATTTTATTCCCAACTCTACACAGCTGGGGCCATGCCCCCGCGTGACATTCTTGATCAATATTTCGATACCCTTCAGCTCCTCTGGCTGAGCAACAGCCACCAGGAATACCTCGACTAACCTTTCTCCAAGGAGGAGATCCTGGCTGCCATAAACAACCTGCCGGGAGACAAGGCCCCCAGTTCTGAAGGCTTGCCAGTGTCCTTTTATACGGCTTTCGCGCCCCTTCTGGTCCCGCACTTCGCTGCTATGTACAAATAATCGTTTGAGTGCGGCCAATTTCCCCCTCTCTCCGCGAGGCCTTGCTAACGCTTCGCCTGAAACCTGACAAGCCCCCCTAGGTCTGTGACTCTTATTGTCCTCTGTCTCTTATTAGAACTGATAAGATATTTTTCAAATTGTTGGCCTCCCGTCTTCTCCCTCTCATGACGCTAATCGCTCACCCGGACCAGTCTGGCTTCCTACCTGGCAGCATCACAATCTCCGGACAATTTTTTACGTCCTTCATCAAATCAATACCGAACTTCCGGCTGTGGCGCCATCAAAGCTTTTGATACTCTAGAGTGGCCCTTTCCTTTTTACCTACTCCCTCGCTTAGGCTTTAGCCCGGTTTTTCTGCACAAAGTTCAGCTTCTCTACACGGCCCGCCTTCGGATCAATGGTTAGATCACGGAGCCTATTCCCATCACTAGGGGCGCAAGGCAGGGGTGCCCGCTTTCACCCATGTTATTCTCTATCACCATGGGACCCCTTGCCGCCAGGCTCAGACAATACGACACCCATAGGGGTCTCGGCTTCCCGGCTCGAGTTCTGGTCGTGTCAATGTATGCGGACAACCTCACACTATGTCCGTAATCTACAGGAGAATCTCGGCCCTGTGGTCCGGGAGGTGGTACGTTTCATGGGGCCTCTCCGGCATCCAGGTTAACTGGAGCAAGTCCATTTTTTCCCCCTCACGGACGCCACTGTCCCCTTCACTCAGGATGATTAGTTTGTGTGGCCGTCGGGATCTACTAGATACCTACGCATTTGGTTCAGCATGGATGTGAACGAACTCTGGAAGGCCAATTTTAGCTGCGCTGTGGACTGGCTGAAATCTAAGATCCAACTCTGGCGACGACTGCCCCAGTCTCTGGCGGGCCGCATAGCCATCGCCAAGATAGTGGTGCTCCTGTCCTGAACTTTTTGTATTTATTCATGAATGTCCCCATCCCCCTCACAGCTCACTTTTTTCGCAGACTACACTCACTTATAATCACCCTTGTCTGGGCTGGTCGGCAACCTAGAATCACATAATAAACTCACTCTTCCTTTGTCGCTTGGCGGACTGGGAGCCCCGGATTTCAAAATATACGCCCTCAGCGCCCAAGCCAGCTTCCTTCACTTCAGGCTACACCAGACGCCTTTCCAACCGCACGTGGTGGTGGAGGCTGATCTCGCTGCCCCCTGTCCGCTCCGGACTGCTCTTTTTGCCCCAGCGAAAACCCCATGCGGCGAGATCGACACAGTGGAGACTTTGCAATGGGCCTGGGATGGGCTCCGGAGATAGTCTGGCTTTAACATGCTCTCCGCAAATGCCATGCCCATAACCCAACATCTCCCACCTCGCCTGGCTGTGCCCCAAGGTCTCAGCATACTGGTGCGATGTGTGCGCTGCTATCACGGAGATCATCTCTACGCCAGTCATGCCAGACCCACCGCTTTATCTTCTAGGCTTTTTGTGAAATTTTGCCCAGACCCTACTCGTTGGCTGACTGCGATGCTGCTCATTGCCGCACTGCGCAGGGTCTCCTTGTGCTGGGGTAAAAAGGTCTGTGCCCAAGGTTAGCGCTTGGCTAGAGGACACTTCGCGCATTGGGCTT
The DNA here is from genome assembly GCF_964263255.1 of Lissotriton vulgaris. NCBI lineage: Eukaryota > Metazoa > Chordata > Amphibia > Caudata > Salamandridae > Lissotriton > Lissotriton vulgaris. The sequence goes on from NC_141685.1 coordinate 1,814,811,679, forward strand.
CTTCCGGGTGCGCTCCCCCTGCTTCACCTCAGAATTGCTGTGTGTAATGCAATGGGCTTCTTATATATGTTGGTTCATATAATGTATGTAACAGATGTGGTTCTCCTCTGGGATTGCGGACCTTCCGCTGGCATATACTGTAACTTGAAGTGCAATTCTTTCTCAATAAAGGTTTTTGAAAAAAAAGGGTCTTGTATATACAAGTGCCATAACTTACATAATCTCTCCTTTTTTGGGGCTGTATCACAAATGTCTGAGATAACATGTAGGGGAAGCAAATCTTTTCTTAAAGTTAAGATGGTTCTTTCGGTCCCATAAGGGTGATTCATGGGTTAGATAGTATTGACATTTATTCCAGAGTTGGCTCTTCTGAACAACCCGATTTAGCCGATTTAGCTGACATAGGTCAAGGTCTTTTATGCCTAAATACCTTCTAAAGACTTGTATAAAAGAGCATACATTTCAATCAATCTCAAAAGTTTCTTTAGCTAACACAAAGGACCTAAAAAAGGTACTCTTCTCTTTTTGTAGGACACAAATTTAGCACCCATTTGCTGCACAAAAAGTTCTCTCCGCCAGGAAGGGAATTTCCCCTTGTCAGAAAGGCAGCCATTGCAAAAATACAAGTTGGCAATAACCCAAACTCCAAGCGAAGGGCATGAGAGGCTGCTCCAATATTCAAGTCAGAAATCTGACAAAAAATGCAACCTTTTATAGCCACAAAGAATCGCCAAAGTCTCATGTCCAACACATCACAATCGTAACATAACGATGATGGAATTTGTACCCTATAGACTGGCAAACGTGACCAAATTGATGTTTTCCACACAATTTATATAGTTTATTAAGGGCATTTGCTAGGTAGGATAAGGCCTTACTCGAGCAAGGGTTTACATGATCATCATCCTGCTCACTACTAGAGAAGGATACAATACTACTTTTCCCAATTTATCTTCAACATCTGTAACTTAAGTGCCAATTGAACGTTCCCCCGTTCTGGTACCGTTCTAGCTATCAGTCAAAAATGTACTGTTTGATCATTTCTTTTAAAAATGTGCTCCTGTATACTTAGTCAACGCCGTAAGAATGCGTTGTAAACCAATAGGCCTTAGATCCATCGTCTCCATGTCATCTGCGTATATCAGGTAACGAATATACATGTCGCCAATTTTTAGTGGGTCCCCCCGCACCCAACTCAAATAACTGGGCAAATCATAAATGTAGAGGGAGAACAACAGGGGAGCCCACAGGCAACCCTATTTTAAGCCACTGAGGGTTGTAACCTTTTGGAGCAAGCCCAGAGTACCTCCCATCAAGATTTGACAGCAGGTAACTGAGTGAAATTCATTAATTAGCCTCAGAAGGTGATGAGAAACAGCCAACAGAAGTAGCTGTCTCCACAGCGTTCGATGAGCAACTATATAGAAAGTTTTTGACAAATCTAGAAATGCCGTTTATACCAACAAACCATGGGAATGAAAATATTTCTCAATTGCTTGGAGGACATCAAGGGTGCTATGGTTCCTTCAGAAGCCAGCCTGTTCTGAGGGGTTAACATTGTTTTCTTGAACCCATTGTAGTAGGGCGATTAGTAAACTCAGAGAAAGGTTTACCAGGCGCATCTAACAATACTATCTGACTAAAACTTGTGGGTAGTGATTTGGGGCCCTTTTTAGGTTTCGACTGGGGAACGGAGCGCAAGCTCCGCCCCCAGAGAAATCTCTAGTGTTCAGTAGGGACTCTTGGAATACACCCTCTGTCCCATTGGCTAGCTCCATAAATGGAGGCTAGCCATTGGAACAGAGAGGCGTCCGTCATGGCCGGACCAGATTCGGGGGCGTTCCCGAGATTTTTTGGCTTTTGGCTACGTCATGCTACGTCAGCCAAAAGCCGAGAACGCCCCCGAATCTGGTCCGGCCGGGCCGTGCTTGCTGCTGTCCTGCCTTCCTCTGTGTCCCTCCTCCCCCCGTCCCCCCTCCCGCTCTCCCCCTCCCGCTCTCCGTGTGGTCCTGCCTTTCTCCGTGTCCCCCCTCCCGCCGTCCCCCCTCCGTGTGCCCGTTCCCCCCTTCCGCTTCGATTATTGGGACTCTCTGCAAAAATAATTTTTAGATTTTTATTTTGTTTCTCATTGATGCAACATTTGTTCCATTTAGACCCAGTGTTTAAAAAACTTGCAAAACGAGGCTACGGTATGACGTTTGTCCTGCGGACATTCCATGAATCCAAGTGGCTGAAAAAAGACGTATATCAAAGATTCCCAATGCTTTATCTACTCTTATTGTGAAGAGAACTTCGGCAGAAGGTGTGGCATACCGGGACACGGCCTGAGCAGAGGCTGACCATTGTGCTGGCCAGCCGGCGTTCCTGTGGCAAGGCCATGTGCGGAGCGGCGAATGCACGGCCAGGAGTGTCGCGGCCCCAGCACTGTGGGCCGTCATAAGTGGAGCGGGGCCCAGCAGCGGCCAATGAAGCTACTTGATCGTCGGCAGACCCTTCCTTAAGGCACCGGCTCCGTCCGCGGCACATACAGCATCTGCCACAGCCCTCCGCCCCTTGAAGCTTGCTAGCGCCCGACAATTACAAGGCTTGAAGGTCAATGTTTTCCACATCAGGCTCAGAAGATTAGATTGGGTGTAATACATGCCGAGGGCTTGTGCCGGCGTGTGGCAGGAAATCGGAGGGGGAAGGTGGGGTGGGGGGAGGCTTGTGTGATGTGGGATCCACGGATCCCCTTCACAAGCGGGATCTTAATTCATTCAACCCCCGACGTGCTCATCCTTGTACCTGTAATGATGATCCAGGGCCCTGCGATGCCAGCGGCACATAACGAAATTCGGGAGTAAGTCACAACTAAGTCGGGAGTAAGACAGCTGTTAACAGAAAACAGATGTGACCCAAGCCAGAAATTTAGCATTATTCACACCCAAGTCAGGAGTAAGAGACAAACTGCTCACAGACAAAGCTTTGTGGATATCGGCCAATAGGAGCGACATTCAGGACATAATTGTGTCCGTGCACACCGACATGCTTGAGCCTTCAAAGTTCGTACTTGCCTTGCAATGGAGTGCGAACCGATGCTTGTGTGGTCAGAAGGCAGGCTGGTGGGTTCCAGGGCGGAGGGGCTGTACATGGATACTGCGGTAATTATGTGCAGAAAAAAGGAGCGTGTCCCGCCTATTTAAAGCGAACATCCGTGATGCAGTCCGGGCCTGCGGAGTTCTGCTCGCCGAGCCTTACATAAATAATGAAACGAGCCGTCAGTGGGGCTGGATTTTGTTGAAGTGAACTTTCGTCGATATTTTTCTTTTTTAAAGTATAGATTTTTATTTTACACACACGTAAACTTTCAGCATTGCACGAATTACCATCTACTTGTGGAAGGAGCCGAGGGCAAAAAAATCTTTAAGCATGGCGACTGATCTTGCACCTTTTCTTTTCACAGTCTGCGAGCTCCTTCGCCGGTCTGGACTGAAGCAGCACGACTGACCCGACTCTCGAGGCTGCGACTTCTTAACTTTTATTCTTTTTGGTTTGTTTATTTGTAAGAGTGGAGCCCGGGCGCATTGTGTTTGCTGCGCTGTAGAGTACTCGCTGTGGATTTGCTCCGGGAGGGAGGGGAGGTGCGGTTGAGCTTGTGAGTAAACTGTAAAAAAAAAACAAAAGAGTCAGATGTTTCCTCCATACTCGGACGGGTGGTCTTCTCGTCTCAAGAACGTATACGGATGTATTGAGAAACAGAGCATATACTTTATAAGCTGAAGAACGTTTTATGTGAATTACTGTACACTCCTGTAGCGGGCACCGGGCTTGTTCCTGGTGCGCTGGAAGGGTAGGGGTCGGTGTTACTGGGGCTAGCTATGCGGCGGTTCTGCAATATGGGCAACGGCCCCCTGTAGCAAAAGCGGCAGTATTGAAACTCGTATTCGTGCCATCCTTCACGGCCCTCAGCTTCCCAGTAACCATCCCGGGGCCGGTCTGTTCCCTGTCCGGTGTGAGTGTTTGTAGAGCGTCCTTATAGTATTTTATAGGTTGTCGGGGACCTTCCTTGTGTTTAAAAAAAAAAAGAAGTGTGTACAGATATATATCTATATCCATATTGTGCAGTCTTAAGTTGACCTAAACCCGTTTAAAACCACAGGGTTTTTTTTTTGCATTCCTTGCCTGCATTTCGTTATACTTGTATTTCATTGGCTCCGCTTCCTGTACTTTTTACATTGCTGCCTTTTAAATGCGGTACGGTTTGAGCAGTGTCTCTGGTTGTGTTTACACAGTTTATGGAACCGTGTTTTCCTGTCTGAACATCCTCATACAAGATGCCAACAGAACTGTTGATTATACCCCCGAAAATGTTACCTGTCTACAACCACCAGATTTTTGGCACCTGATTTATTTCCTTATATCCCTCCCCCCCTTTTCTATAAAATGCCACCCCTGGCGAAACGAGCAAGAGTTTATTCTTCTCCCCTCCAACGGGCTGTAGAAAGCCAGAGTGGCGCGTGGATGTCCAGAGTGCATTTGCTCCCTGGAAACCTCAGAGTGCTGCTGCTCTTCCCGGTGCTCTGAGAGTTTTCACAAACATCACATCCTTACGCCAAGATGGATCCCGCCGGAGGGCCCTGAGGGGTGGGGGAGAGGGTGCACAGAGCTTCACTGAACAAAAGGCTGGCCTTTGGAGCCGGGGTCTATTGTGTCTGCGAAACGTGTTGATCAGAAATCACTGCTGTGTTCAGGCAATTGTGTTCTTTGTTTGTCATTATTGGCACCTTTGAAGAGTGGGAGTAGTTGGTATGTTTAACCCTTTCGATGCTGATGACGAGCTCAGCTCGTCATCAGCCAGTGGTGGCGTGTGCTGATGACGAGCTGAGCTCGTCATGTAAAGCGGGATAATGAAAAACGCAGCACAGCTCAAAAATCGCCGCAGCAGCGATGCGGTTAAGGCAGGGATTGCCCCACCTCCTCCCCCTTCTCGTGTATTTTCATGCAGGAATGTCTGCTGGGCACCAGGTGCTGTAGAAGAGTTTTGAGAACAGTGTGTGTGTGTGTGTGGCTCTGTGTGTGTGTGGCTCTGTGTGTGTGTGTGGCTGTGTGTGTGGCTCTGTGTATGTGTGTGGCTCTGTGTGTATGTGTGTGGCTCTGTGTGTATGTGTGTGGCTCTGTGTGTGTGGGCCCGGCCTGTGTGTGTGGCTCTGTGTGTGTGGGTCTGTATGTGTGGCGCTGTGTGTGTGGCGCTGTGTGTGTGGCTCTGTGTGTGTGTGTGTGTGGGGGGGGGGGCTCTGTTGGTGTGTGTGTGGGTCTGTGTGTGTGTGTGTGGGTCTGTGTGTTTTTGTGTGGCATTTGCCAGAGATTAAACTATTGGCATTGTAAATGACAATGCCATTTATTTATTTGTTTTCAAAACCAACACATAAATACAAGTTTTGTCATTTACAATGCCAATAGCTCAAACTTTTCAAAAGGCGAAACCATTGCATTGTAAATGCTTGTTTATGAAGTGGTATGATGACAATGCCCCTCCAAGACAAAGGGATTTTTCCAGTTCAGTAGCAATATTCAAAGAGACAAAGTAAGATTCCCCAAGCCAAGATAGGTATCTCATCAAACCCCAATGCTCCAGATGTAAACAATTTTTTAATAAAACTAAAAATCTCTGCTTGAGATGAGGCACCAAACAATAAAAGAAATTCTTCATCTACACTAAGTTTAACAGGAAGCACTTCCCCAGGATTACCAGAATACAAGTTAGAGATGTAACCCACCCAAACATTTTCAGGAATGGAAATTGCATGAACTGTTAGCCTAGAATCACAATATTGATTGGACAATGGATGTGTACTCAATGCATGGTACATCACTGTGAGTATATATTGAAATGTTCAGAAACCAATAAAATATGTTATAAAAAAAAAAATCTATATTTTAAAAGATTCAGAAATTGCCAGAAAAGAACTTTTATGTTTGTAGCCGAGCAACTTTGTTCCGGTTAATAGATTTCTTTATTTTTAGGTTAGAAGAGATTACATGACCAGAGCTTAATTTCTTCAATGTCATCATCATAGCCAGAGACGCCAAGAACCCCCTCACATCTGTCAGGCCCGAACACAGACAGCCTGTGTGCTACCAGCCACAACAACTCTAGCATACTGGGGATGTAGGCACCAAGCCCGAATGTCAGGTGAATCCAATAAAATTAAAAGGCCAAAAGTCCAAATCTGGTTTGCGGGGGCAGAAGTGTCAATATAATTATCAATAACATCAATAACTGATTACAGCAGAAACAGCTGCTAGGCCAAACGCCAAAGACGGAGTTAAAGTCCGGACAGAACAGGGAATCAAACTGCGCTGACGTAAGTCAAAGTCTTTGGGTCATCCGTTTCCGTGACACCATTAGCCCTTCCACCATTTCACAGGAGAGGTATATGTTAGAGTCTGGACTAAGCCCTATTTTAGGGTGTTTGGATACCAGGCTGTACGGAAGCAAGCAACTTATTGGCTCCTCCTAACCCCTCTAGTTATGTTATGTTACATACACATGCAACGCGCACAGATACTCCAAGGAGTGTCCCGGCGCGAACATGAGACGGTCCGAATCAAAGACAGATAAAGGAACTAAACCAGAAAAGTTTTCAACTTTTTTTTTTTTAAAGATCAAAGGATCTTTAATGCCCCTCAAAGCCAATGGCAGAACATTCCATGCCTGAGCTGCCAGCCGGGAAAACGAGCTCCCACCAAGCCTTTTGTGCTTGAATCGAGTAGTCTGTGCTAAAAGTTGAGGATGGACGCAGCTGTCTTGCCGAAGAATAGAATGCCAACCTCTTCTATAGATAGATGGGACCCAGCCCATAGAGGGCTTTATGAGCAATGAATAACATTTTAAATGTTATCCAAGCCTTAGCCGGAAGTTAATGCAGAGATCGCAGATGAGAAAGCACACTGCACCTGCTGGAAAGACCCAGTAGGAGTCGAGCAGCTGAATTTTGAATCACCTTCAATTTATCCAACAGGTAACCCGGAATGCCAGCGTACAATGCATTAGCATAGTCGAGGAGCGAGAGAATTAAAGCACGAACCACAGTTTCCTTCGCAGCCTTGGGCAGTAGAGGAATAAACTTCCTCAAAGACTTAAGGATGCTAAATCAAGAGCCCGCCAGCTTCTAGACATACGTGGACAAGATCAAGTTCTTACTAAACCAGACCCGAGGTTCTTAACGGAATCACCCTTAAAGCTGGCTAGAGGGGAGCCAAGGGGCCAAAACTTCTCTCTGAAGTCGTCTGGGAATGCACCATACAAGAGGATCTCCGATTTCTCCTCATTGCATTTGAGCTGTGCATGAGCGAGCCACTGAAAGACAGAGGATAGGCAGTGTTGGGCAGGGAGAACCAAATCCTCGCTGCAAACCCAGGAAAACAGCAGTTGGGGGTCGACAGCATAGGCCATCAACTTAGCACCTAATGCTTCCGCAAGATAGACCAGCAGAGTAACATAGATGTTAAAGAGAAGGGGGCTAAGGGATGACCCCTGAGGTACCCCAGTGGCCACCGCTTGCGGCCCTCCAAGAAAGACCTACTCTAACCCCACACGGACTCAGAGAGGCGATCCAGAAGCAGGGCATGGGGCACAGTATCAAAGGCCGCCGAGAGGTCCAGCATAACCAGGAATGCCCTCCCGCCGGCATCGAGGTACTCTCGGACTGCCTCAGACACCTCCAGTAAAGCAGAATGTGCTGTAAGCCGCCCGGAACCCCAATTGTGCCAGATGGAGCAAGCCCGAAGCCTCAACGTACTGGGTGAGCTGGTTGGTAACCACCTTTTCACAGACATTGGCTCGGCTGGAGAGCAACGAGATAGGGCGGTAATTTCCAGGAGTAAATGGGTCCAGGGGTGGTTTTTGAGGAGGGGGAGAATTTTTGCCTGCTTACAAGGCGTTGGAAAAAGGGCCTCCCGCAACGACATGTTAATCATCCGATTGACCTCCGGATTAAAACAATCTGCGACAGAGGCCAAGAGTCTAGCCGAACAAGGATCTGTGGGAGAACCTGATTTCAGAGCCTTCAAAATTTTGAGGGAGGTAGGTAACTCCTCTGTACCAGGGGGAGCAGCTAGTAAACTAGCAGGCAGTCTAAACACCAAGAAGCCACACTGGCTTATTGCCGACCCCTTGCGCTCACAGGGGAGCTTGCTGCAGCGTGCCTAGCACCTACTCGCCTGAATACTTCCCTTCCTTCTTAATCGCTGCCTCGTTGCTGCCACTGGTGCTCCGACAGGTTCCACTGCTCCCACCTAGTTGCTAGTGATGGTCAGCGGCTTAGCTGGCTTGGCTGTCCAAGTCAAGCCTAGAAGTGTAGGTAGGCAGTGAGCAGACAATAATGAGGATAGAGGCCTAGCAGGGGAAGGATGGGGAGCAGGGAAGAGCTCTTTCATCTCCCTGGAACCCCAATTGAGGCTCTAAGTCTCCAGGGACCAACCCGCTGACACGCTATGTCCGCAGCCCCACCCCTGCATGCAGTACGCTCAGACGATCTCCTTAGAAAACGTGTTGAACAAAATCTGAAGGTGTTCAGTACAGTAGAGTAGAGTGCTGCAGAGAAGAGTGGCGGAGACTGCAGAGTGGAGCGGAGTGGTATAGGGTGCAGTAAATAGAGTGCAGTGGTGTACAGTACAGTGTTGCAGAGCACAATACAGTGGCGTACAGTTCAGAAATGCAGACTACAAAGTTACAGAGTGCAGTGGTGTATAGTGGAGTAAAGTGTTGTAGATTATAATGTCGTAGATTGCACATCAACCTCAACTAATGTCACTGTGGTCCTTTTAAAGCCTCTAATCTTGCACTATTGTTTAGTGAAATCCAAAACACATAATACTGTACAACTTACATATAAACCTAAAACAATACAAAGTACAATAACAAGTACAAAGTGAGCATCGCCACACCATGTTTTAGCTAAATGACAAGTTCCTGATTTCAAAGAAAGACAGGAAAAAAAACACCTGTGCCCTCTAATTCCCTCTGCCAAGTGCTTCCAAAACGTCACACACTAGAATCTTCTATGTTCATACTTAGTAATGTTGATCATTATTTGCTTTGATAGCGCACAAAACTAGCATTAGACTATGCTTATCAACCTACTATACATAGATCCTATTTAAGTGGGTGTACTTATTGACAATCAGTGAGTAAACAATAACTAAATATCAAACCATTATCCCTAAGGAAGTATTGACCAGGCACCCACTGCTTAAATCCAAAACCTACTATAGGAAATCGGCTCAAACTGCGTGGTCACCCTTATGCCTTTTGCTGGACCCTAAATTTATGGACCCTTTAATTATTTTTCTTGCTGTTTCCGAACAAAATTAGCATTATTAAAAGATTATAAACCAGGTTTTTCCCGCAAAAGAGCATGTTTTTCTACAGTGAAAATAGCTTGTGGAGCTTTTTCACTGTAGGCATATTTAGTATTAAATGTCCGTAGCGGCTGCTGACATTCGAAAGTGGTAGAGTGTAAAAGTTGGTTATGACTTTTGTGTAGTGAGCAAAGCAAGCAAGCCTAATGGACAAATGTGGGTTCCATGAAGGGGGTGGAGTCCTCCACCTGATAACACATTTTTTGTAAAAGATTCATGCCCTTTAAAGAGAGTGTGCTTAACTAGTGTCTTGCACTGCATGCCACATGAACTTTGGAAGAAAATGCTCTACCCAAGCTTCGGGAAGGCAGGTCTTTAAGTGGGATGAAAAAACTTGGGGATCTCTAAAAGAAAAAACGCAATATGTATTTCTGCGATTTCCATAGTGTGCCACCCAACTGATATTTTAGTTTCTCTAGGAGAGGTTATGGCATCCAGATATATTAACAACAACTGACATACACCTAAAGCCTGCCAGTACTATTGGCTTTGTCAATAGTGGTTAGCTGTTTAAGAGAACAGAGATACAATAATGATTTGTTATAAATAATTAACAGTGGAGACTGAATAAAATATTATTGAGGGCTGTGGAAGGAGTATTGGCCATCAGTTATGTGCGCTTTAGGTTAGATATGTATGCCTTTTTCTCTGCACATCTTCAACCTGGTCTCGCTCCTCTTAAGCGCCCTCTTTCAACTCTCCCCCGAATGCACTCCCTCACATCTCCCTTACTTCACCCTAAAAAATACACTGCACTCATGCACATTTAACTACTTAATTTTCTTTTACTTTTGCCTTGTAATTATGTTGACATCTCTGTACTCCTCCACAGTGTAGTGCTACTTGCAATTATACATTGTGAGATTGTGGTGACCATTGACTCAAAGTGTTTTAATGGACTCCATTTTAAACAGCATAATTTTGTGCTTTTGTATGGTTTTATGTTGTGCCTTCTTGCAGCTTCAGAGTAGGATGTTTTCAAAACAACCTTGCTTGAAACAGAACATGTGGGATGTGCTTTTAAAAACGTGACAGAGGGATGTACTTCTCTGTCTCAGGCCAAGCACTGGAGCCTGGCCAGCTTTGGTGATTGGACTAGACACAGATAGGTATGGTCAGCCCTGGTTTTGCAATAGATGAAGGAAGGGGGAATTTCTAGAAGTCTCTCTGTTGGTAAATGGTGTAAAATGTGGGAGATCTTGGCCCTTGGACATAAGCTCGCCTGTGAAGCAGATGCACTATCACAGGGAAGAACTTCAGTGGTTCCCGATCAAGATTTCTGCCTGACCGTTGAGGGCTTCCCAGTTGTGCTGGCCCTATTTTCGCTCAGTGATGTATTTCTGTTATTTACTTTGTATGTATATATCACCTTTCCACCCTCCTTGGAATGCCGGGACACTTCTGCGCCTGTGCACGCCTGGGCCCAAGGTCGCCCTAAATCATAACAGTTCCACATCGTACCAACTAGTACGTGGTGCACTCTTTGCAATAATTTTCGCCAGTCAGAGTAGCTTGGAAGACTTTATTTCAACATCCAGCCAACGAGAAAAACCCAACGCGTTTCAGCGAAACACTTGCCTTGGTCACGTGACCAAGGCGAGTGTTTCGCTGAAACGAGTTTTATATATATATATATATTTATTTCATGAGTATCATTGTTCTGTGTATATATGTCATTTGTTTTCATGACATGTATATGTGCTCTTAAGATTTGATTCTTTCATTTGACAGTGCTTATTCTTCGCATTTGACAGCGCTTATTCCTTACATTGGACATCCATTATTATTTGCAAGTGTTTTACTATTATCTGCTTATGTTTTACCCTTGCATTTGACATTAGGATTACTTGCGAGTGCTTTATCATTATTTGCTTGTGCACATATAATATATACATACATACGCACATATATATATATACACACACACTTGCATGTTGTTTTGATGGTTTCATTTGACATCTGGGAAAGTCTTCCTTTTAGAGACTGTGATATTAATAAAACCTCACGCTTCATTTTGAATCTGCCTTTTGAAGGTGCATTTGCCTCATTCTATGAGTGCTGGATCTCTTTTTCAAGTATTTCTTCTTGCTCTGCTAAGTGCCTCATATTGAGAGGGCCACATTTCTGTTATTCTGGAGTGGAAGCAAGACACACACACATTTACACAGAATTTCAACTGCAACTGGAATACATGACCATTGTTCTCTGTGTTCTGCAAAGAGGCCAACCCAACGACTGGCCATTTTGCTTTGCCTTCGGCCTCAGCGCCAGAGCTCTCAATCAAAGCTCACTCAAACACCTGACACGATTAAAAGTATGAAATTTGCAAGAGTAATAAGATGCACAAAACAAATACAGAAACCTGTGATGAAATAGCTAACACTCTAGGGGAATGCAAAATTAAGTAAAGCATGTGAAATAAAAGAAGAACTAAATCGCTGACATGCATTACTTAAAAGTTTTAATATTCATTTATCGTAAATCAATTTATGTTTTTAGCTTTAATGTCGAGGGCATGAAGATAGGGTCGGTTTTAAAGCTGTCCAGCATGTAACGATCTTTACTATATGCACGTTTTTCTCCCTTTGAGCTGGACTCAGATATTTGGATCATTTCACAGAGGAACAAAAACCATGCCCGTCTTTTGGATCAATTTCACAGGGACAAATACAGCAGCTCCACTTCTAAAGGGGCTAGTAACCTGCAGCCAGGGCTATGGAATTCCTACAGCCCTACTCCCAGGACATATTGTTTAGGGGCCGAGAAAACACGTTTTCATGTATATTTTGACCTTGGAACAAGTAGGCCCAACCCTCTGCAGCACAAACTCTTTGGCTGCCAGTTTACAGTACTACATTTGAGATCACTGACTGCAGTTAAGGCAATATTTGTCTCCATATGTTAATGCTGTTCAAACTTGTATTTATGGTTCATTAATACAAAGCCTTTCTATTTGGGAGAGTGCTCTAAGGAAATGTTGTCAGCTCAGATTGCACTTCGGTCAGTGGTTCCAGTGTAAAAATGTGCGTATGAGTTTGCAAAATGTAACAATATGGGGCTAAATACAAGCCTCCCAGAATGCTCTCTAATTATATGCAAATATCTGCAAAAGCTTCAAAGAAAGATTAATGATACTTTGCTTTCAAAGTAAAAAGTTCCAAGAAAATGCAACTAAGAAATAAAACCTTTATGCTAAACTAATGTGAAATTGAAGGTAGCATTTATTTGAAGCATCATTTAACAAAATGTGTTGATGCATGCTAGTATTTCCCACAAATATTCATAATGGAAATTGAGTGCAGCCAGTTTCAACAAGATAATGGAAAAAATGAAAACAAACAAGCATTGACAAAGCTAATAGATATTGGTGTTCATGCTTTTCAGGTTTGTCAACGAGTGTATTGTTTTGATATGGTTTATGTAAAACTTTGCAGTAGATGCCAGGCCCTCACAATTATAACACACATTGCCAAAAAGAAATACCTTTTTGGTCACCATCTGAAAAAAGCACACATTGCCACAGTAGTCCCTGGCACTAAGCAAAATTACTTCTATGGTCTTTGTGAAATGTTTCAAAGACAGACGTAAAGATGAGAGAGGGATAACATTTTAATAAAAGCAAAAGGTCTTAGTTAACTCCAGACCTAATTAGTCACAACATTACTCTAATAGTATATGTCCTTGCATTAGTGGAGATTTATGGCTTTCATGAGTTCATAAATGTACATAATTAGGTCAGGAAATCATATTCTTAGAAAATATTTGTCAACTACTTTTTAGCATGAGCAAATATGCAGGTGTAGATTTGCTCATGCGGAATTCTTGAGAGTTTAAAAGTTCACTTTCCCTCCAAACATTTTCTTCTCAAACCCTGAAGATGTTTTACTTCCGCCGTCATCAGGAGTACATTTCCAACCTTTCTCAGTATTGCTAAAGATTAGCAAAGAGCTGGCGAAACCCCGCAAAACAAGCAATTTAGTAGGTTTGCACACACCCATAAGGGCCTTCTAACTCTGGAACTATTGCTTAATGCGACCTCCAGTTCCAGTATGTAGATCTACGAAAAGGTGGCAAAATAATGAAATTACTAGAATTCAAACTCTACTGTAGTATGAGCCCTGGCATAATTAGAAAGGCTAATACCAGAGCTTTTATTTAAGGAGGCTGCTGCCATAAGTTGTCGCTGCACTACGTGGCACCAAAGGGACAACAGGATTTTTTTACAGGACAAGTAGATTTATGAAGGAACAATGGACAGGGGGGGCTTTAGTGTGATTAGAGGTCTCAGCACAATATACATAACACAAGACTAGCATTATAACATTATTACCGAGGACAAGGAGTCAAATCACATGTGTTTGCAATATCACTGGCCTATAGTGGATACCCAAAGGTGGTGATGGACGGAGAGTTGACAATACAAACACTCACCCCCAGTCAACTGATCTGGGTTTAATCCATCACCGTTCTTTAGCTCACTCCGCCACCCCAGTTCAGACATGGCCATATGCAAATCAGTCTGGATTCAAGCAAGCCAGGCTGAAGACGGCTGAAATGCCAGAAACCGGTCCTGGGTAGCTTGTTTCCGGTCCAGGGAAGACATGGCTTAGCAGTTCGGGCTGGACTGGTCCCATGAGGCACAGGGTCAGACTGATTTGCATATGGCCATGTCTGAACTGGGGTGGCAGAGTGCGTTAGAGAACGGTGATGGATTAATCCCAGATCAGTTGACTGGGGGTGAGTGCTTGTATTGTCAACGCTCTGTCCATCATTTCCTTTGGTTTTTCTTTGTTCGCCATAAGTTGGCAGGGTATGCTCAGACGTGAGTCCCTTGCTCACTTTGCCACTGGATTCAAGCAAGCCGGGCTGAAGACGGCTGAAATGCCAGAAACCGGTCCTCGGTAGCTTGTTTCCGGTCCAGGGAAGGCATGGCTTGGCAGTTCGGGCAGGACTGTTCCCATGAGGCACAGGGTCAGACTGATTTGCATATGGCCATGTCTGAACTGGGGTGGCAGAGTGGGCCAAAGAACGGTGATGGATTAATCCCAGATCAGTTGACTGGGGGCGAGTGCTTGTATTGTCAACGCTTCGTCCATCATTTCCTTTGGTTTTTCTGTAGAGGATACCACCATAGACAAAAAAGCCAATAAAGGGATTTAGAAAGAAAAGCCCTGTGTTTTGAGTCACAGTGCAGAAAGTTGATGTTCTGCCAGGCTCATGGCTCCTGCTTTAGAGCAAGGCGCGGAGGCAGCCTGGGATAGACAATCCAGACTTAAATCCTTCGATTTGCTTGGAGATAAGATCCTATCTCTAAATAAAAGAAGTTGTAAGCTCTGACTTTGCTACTGACAGTGGTTACAGTGTAAAAATGTGTACACACGTTTCCAAGGTTTAGCAATACGAGGCTATGTATGATACTCCTAGAAGGCTCTCCTATTGGATGCAAATATTTGCAGAAGCATGGAAAGCAAAACTGGTGATTCCAAGCATTCAAAATAAAATGTTCATAAAAAATTGAAGCAGGAAAAAAAACCTTTTGCTAAACTACTGTAATATTTCAGGTACCATTTGTTTGCAGCATCATTTAGTAACATGTCTTGATGCATGCTAGTATTTCCCAAAAATATTCATAATTGAAAATCAGTTTAACGAGTTTTAATAAGTTTATGGGAAACACAAATAAACAAGCATTGGTAGAGCCAATAGGTCTGAAATTGGTGGACCCCTTTTTAGTTTTATCAATGTGCGACTTGTTTTGGCATAGCTTATGTAAAAACCTTATTGGGATGGGAGCTCCCGGACCCTCACCATTATAACAAACATTGGCAAAAGCAAAAATTGTTTTTGGTTAAAAAAAAGCACACACTGCCACAGTAGTTACTGGCACTGAACAAAACTACTTAGTTTGCCGCTATGCTCCTGTGAAAGAGCAGAATGCAGTCACTCACAGTGAAGCCAGGCGATACAGAGAGGGAGACAGACTTTTAATAAACACAAAAGGTCACGGTCAAAGCCAGACAAAATTAGGGGCCCAATTATTGAGGAAAGTCTCAAAAGTGTACCCATGTTATCTGTCCTTGCATTAAGTGCAGCTATACAGCTTTCGTGAATTCCCAAGAATTTACAGAAGTAGGACTAAAAATGGTACTCCTAGAAAATATTTGTGAACTGCATTTTAGCATGACCAAATTTGCATGTGTAGATTTGGTCATGCGAAAATCTGAGGGTTTGCAAGTTCACTTTCCCTCCAACCACTTGTTTCCCAACTTTGGAAGAAGGTTTAAGTCTGCCATTGCCAGGAATACATTTCCAACATTTCTCAGTAGGGGAAAAAATTAGAGAAGAGTTGTTGAAAACCCATAAAACATGCAAGTTAGTAGGTTTGCACAAACTCAAAAGGGCATTCGAACCCTGTAACTATTGCTTACCACTACCTTCAGCTCCAGTATGTAGATCTGCGGAAACATGGCAACATAAGGTGATGGCAAGTATTCAAACGCTACTATGGTATGAGCCCTGGCATAATCAATGAGGCTATATCAGAGCTCTCATATAATCAGATTGCTGCCATAATTTGTCGCCACCCTACATGGCACCAAAGGGACACCTGGATTTTGTTACAGCAAACGTAGATTTATGAAGCATCCTACCCCATGGACAAGTAGATATTTTATTAAATTCCACACACCTGTAGAGGTACATCCTGACTTTGCTAACTTTGAGAACTGCAACATGTTTCAATTTAATGTGATTAACAGATCCCTTTAAAAACAACTAACACTGCTGTTAAATACCTCATATTACTCTTGTTTAAACTTAGCACTACCACTACACTTATTTTTTTATCCACTTTCACCTGGGCAATCTCTTTCAAGATTATGGGTGGGACATTGTTGGATCCCAACAACAGACCAACTAATCATACAATATCCATTTGTGGAGACATATTTTACCTTCTACTGGTCTCCTTTATATTCAATTTCACTCATGGAGTAGCCTACCAAATCAATGGGTCCTCCACCATACCCTGTTGCTGGGATATCTTGCTTTAATAATTAATTGTTGCTAATCATAACTCATTGAAATATACAATTTGAAATCAAAGCTATGCTCGAGTCAATAAGCATTTTTCCCACTACCCATTTAATT
Source organism: Lissotriton vulgaris (assembly GCF_964263255.1). Classification (NCBI taxonomy): domain Eukaryota; kingdom Metazoa; phylum Chordata; class Amphibia; order Caudata; family Salamandridae; genus Lissotriton; species Lissotriton vulgaris. The sequence continues at coordinate 1,814,828,230 of NC_141685.1, forward strand.
TTCTCAAAATCCAAGTTGCTATCCTTTACTTTTCCTTCCATCACTTTCCCTTTGTTGCTCTTGCTGTTTCTACAACATTTTGAATATTGTCCTTTGTGTCTACATATTCTACAAGTTATCTTCCATCCAGGATAAACTCTTCTATTTGCCATATGACTCATAACTCCACAGCGATATCATGTCCCTGGAAACCTTTGTACTTCTGCATTCTTTCTTTGAACAGTTTTAGTTTATTAAACAATTTGCATACTTGTTCATCAACAGACGCAATACAGTGATCCATCTTCTTCAGGATAACCAACATATTTTTGAGAAGAGGATCATCACATTGCAACAACTCATCTTGTAAATCTGTATTACATCCCAACATGAACGGATCATGAATAAAGTTTCACACACATATCAAATTAACTTGTTCAGGCTGATTTTCTTAAATCCGTTACCTAACCATCTATAGCTCACCAACCCTTTGCATTCATGTACCAAAATATTATCTTTCCGAAACAGTGCCTATTTTGGAAAGATGATGTAATTCAATTTTAGACAACATTCATGTTTCTTTAATTTAGATGAATCCTTTGGTGACAATCCAGGTAGATGGTTAAAAACATCCTGTCCTTGAACTCCTTAGTGCATTAACAGACTTTTTTTCTTTCATCACTCAACAATGTGCCACAAACTTTATCATTATGCACAAAACTATTTTGTACCACTTTCCCATTTAGTCACTGGGTCGCCTTGAGATACCAAAAGTATGGCGGTGCATTCATATTCTGCATGTTTGATAAATTTAGAATTCAGGCATCCACCAGTGTTCAAAATAACAAAACAATGCGGACCCCCACACTACACGGGTAATCAAAATCTTGCCTGGTTAAAAAAAAAAAACTTTCCTATTCTTAAATTGACATTAGAAACCAATTTTCCAACTGCTTATCAACAACTGAAGAGGTCAGTAAGAGAAGGTTTTCCACAGTGGTAGGTATAATCCCTTTGAAGCTCAAAATCCAATCCCATAGGCAGACATGATTCCCTTGAACGTGACACAATATGCAAGGTGAGGCTGTGAGCATTCTTTCTGACATTACAGAGTCAAACCCTGCTGGAGTGTGAAACTGAGCTTACAGGTCTGCTGGTGTTTCACATATAACATTTGGGGTGCACTTAAAGAGGCGAGAACAGGATGCAAAAGCAATTCTTGTGTATCAACTGCATGGTTGCTGGAAATCCCTGCTTTGTTATACCAGACCTCTGTCTGAGTTTATTGCGAGCACCGTGACAGTCCCAAACTGGATTTCAGTGTTAAATGTGGGAGGGCAATAGGATTGCCATAGTATATTCCTGAGGAAGCTAAAGACACACAATTGACGGACGGAATGTAGAACAAAACGTAACATTCACCTCCAGTCAAGAGATCTGGGCTAAATCCATCATTCTTTTGCTCACCATGCCACCCCAGTTTAGACCCAGCCATATGCAAATCAGTCTTGACCCTTTGCCTCATGGCAACAGTCCAGCCCAAACTGCCAAGCCAGGTCCTTTCTGGACAGGAAATAAGCATCCTAGAACTGGTTTCAGGGTTTCACCGCTCATCAGCCAGGATAGCTTAAATCCATTGGCATAGTGAGCCCAGGACCCACGTCTGGGAATATTCCCCACACTCACCCCTAGCCTTCAGGGCCCATGTTTATTGCAGCCCAAGACTGCTGCCATTTTGAAAATGGCCAAAGTGGGTAAAACTGGCTTGAGGAACATTTGCCTCCTTGGTCAGACCGTAGCCAAGAGTCAGTCCTGCCTACTGCCAGGCAAAATGAAGCACCTGGAGGCACCCACTTCAGAAAACTCCTGGACCTGAGAAAGATCAGAGGAGGACTGTCCCTGCTGTCTGACTTCAGAAGAGGCCTAAAAAGGAGTGGACCCATTCCCTCATGCACCCAGGTTAAAGAACTGCACTCCAAGAAACAAAGTTGACCTCCTGTTAAAGCTAAAGGGACACATCAAGCTGGAAGATCCTTTCCCTGAAACTGCCCAGCTGACCAGTGGCGTTTGAACCTCAACTGGATCCTGCTGTTTGGCTCTGTCTGACACGCAGAGTTTCTAATGTTCTGGGGCTTTAGAAGTGTACTCTTGCGATGGTTTGGGACTTAAAACACAAGAGTCAGAATACAAAATCTTTGACCAGGAAGAACCTAGTTAGTGTATCCGACCTGCGCTCCATCGAGGTCAGCTGTGTCTAACTGCACCTCTGTTCCAGTCTACCATGACCATCGACTGTCATTGATTGTCACTTTATGCTTTTTGGTGCAATTCCTAATTAAAACTTTCCAAATTCATATCTGCTGCTCCCCTTATTGGATGTTTAGTCATTTTGTTTATTTAATCTGAGATTTGTATTGTTTTGCATTTTGACTTCATGAATCCTTTGGTGCTGCATAAATACCTTACACGTTGTCCTAAGTTAACCTTTGTGCAATAGTTTCCTGGGGGTTGAGCTCTGGTTAATTTAGTTGCATTGTGGGTACACCTAAATAAGGGTTGTAATTATTCCTTGAAGTGGGTAGTCAACTACCACTAATATTCATACAATATCTCACAATGCATATGCGCATCACTCATATGAAATCAAGATCTTGAATTTCTTTGTGTTGAGGCATTAAGGTAAGTTCACTGTGATAAGGTTAGTAATTATTCCATGAGGTGGGTAGTCATCCATCGCAAATAATCATACGATTTCTCACAATGGAAATACGGGTTACTCGGTTTACTTATATGCAATCAGGATCTTGAATTTCTCTGTGTTAAATTTCAATTTGAATTTTCTAATCTCACTACTCTTGGGTATGCTCATCTTTGGGGTAATGAAGAGAGTACCTCCAGCAGAAGTTCAGGATTCTATATCAGGACCGGAGGCTTCGAATTATGCTATACTTTCTTTGCTTTATTCCGATAGCAGTCATTTTTTAACATATAACCAAACCACATTTCCCCAAACACCCTCGGGAAATTGGTTAAATGAAGAAACAAAGAAGGGACAACATATCCCAGAGTCCAATGCACCAATCATAACACTGTCTCTAGTACATAGTACCTCGCCGACCCAATGCTCATCCTCTTTCTTTGCTGCTATGCAGCCATGAGATGAGTGCCTTTTTATTTCCCAGTCAGTTTTTTCTGTCTAGAACTGTAAACTTGTGTCGCAGTCGCAGGACAGTGTTTGCTGCCTCCCACAACTGCAAATTGTTGTGCTTTTGTTATCGCTATGCTCACATGTGCCTTTATTGATTTGTTTGAGCATGCATTGCTTTGTCTGGCTTCTGCCATGCGCTAACACTTTGCTCTTCACGCCCGTGCGCTTCGGTTTTTTCGCTTACCGGTGAGCTGGTGTTCTGCAGTGGCCGTGCGTTCTTGTTTTCTCTGCTCGCGGGTCAACTTGCGGGCCTATGCGGGTCAGCCTTTTTCTTCCCTGCCGCAGAGCGCAGCTTTAACCTCCTGCCGCCAGGGTCGCTGTCACACACATTCAGCGCGTCAGTGTTTCGCTGGCAACAGCGCGAGGAATCGGAAAGCTGTTAATTGCTTTCACTCCGCCCGCCGTTGCCTGGTGCTCCACGACCTCCTGGAGAGTATACGCCCTCAATAGAGGGTATGTAGAGCCTGTTCCCTCCGAGCCTGTGACCCTCAGAGTAATCTGAGTAGGGGTGTGTGTGTGGACACAAAACATGACGCCTGGTGGGTATATTAATAGTGTTTTGGTCCATATCTATTTTGCAGGCTGAATTCGGCCAGGAGAATCGGGTGGTGGACTGGCATTCACATAATTTCCGAGATTCCAGTCTGTGGAAGTTACATCCGGACGTTTTTTCTCTGGTGGGGTCCTTTTTCAGTGGACCTTTTCGCCTCAAGGCTGGATCATCAGGTCCAGCGTTTTTTCAGCTGGAGGTCAGATCCGTTAGCAGTCGCCACGGATGCTTTCCTGCAGGGTTGGACGCAGGAGCAAGCCTTTGCGTTCCCACCTTTCACGATGATCATTCGGATTTCAGCCCAGGTCAGACGACAGCAAGCGAACGTGGTTCTCATCACTCCCATTTGGTAGTCACAAGTCTGGTTTCCAGTTCTTCTAGAACTTTCTTGGGATTTTCCAATCTGACTCCCCCACTTTCCGGAGTTGCTTCTCGATCCGGATCTCCGTCCTCAGATGGTGCTCAACGGGTTCCTGCGCCTCATGGCGTTGTGGATTACAGGAACCGATGTACTATACCGGGACTTTCAGAGTTCGCTGAGGGACTCTTGTCCAAGGCCTGGTTGGGTAGCACCATCAAGAGATATCGATCAGCTTGGTGCCGATGGTGTTGGTGTGTGTGACAGGGTTGTGATCCTTTGGGCGCTGACATAGTCCATATTTTGAATTTCTTAGCAGGTCTAGCCCAGCAAGGATTAGCTTATCGTACAGTCAACACCTTTCGATCTGCCATTTCAGCGGGGCATACCCCTGTACAGGGCAAACCGGTGGGGGAACATCCTTTTGTTTGCCGACTACTGAGAAGACATAGCAACCCCCTGATCCCCGGTACTCAGAGTTGTGGGATGTTAATAGAGTACTCAATTTATTTTTGTCCTGGCAATCGAACAAATATTTGTGGAGAAAGGAATTGTCAGCAAAACTGGCAATGCTCCTTTGTCTCATCTCCTGCAGGAGAGTCTCCAATGTGCGGGCCCTGGACGTTACAGGCAGGGTTTTTTCTCCTTCAGCCATAGGACTAGAAGTCACACTCGTGTAATAGACTACCCAGCGTTTCTAGACTCCCCTAAGCTGTGTGTGGTTCCCTTCTTGAAAGCTTATGGGGAAAGTTCTTTGGAGCTGAGGCCTCCAGGGGAGAGACAGCTTTTGATTGCTCTCCGGAAACCACCCAAGGCGATTTCATCTCCAACTATCGCAAGTTGGGTGCGTTGGGTCATGCAAGAGGCAGGCATTAACCTACGCCAGTTTGGAGCTTATTCTGCTTGGGGAGCAATGGCCTCAAAGGCGTTCACGCTTGGGGCGCGTTTAGAGGACATAATGAATGCAGTGGATTGTTCCTCGGATTCAACCTTTAAGAGTTTTTATTTCAAGCCTATAATTGACATGGCACAATTGGTGGTAAGTAAGCTTTAAACTAGCATAATCCGAAGCCTCCAGTCCTGACAAAGAATGAAAAATTTCCTAGCTATCGTAACGGAAAGTTTAAATTCTATTAAGGACTCGGAGGCGAGGATTATTCCACCCAGGGATCTCTGAGAGACGACCCGCCCGTTGGGAGTAAGTACATTCCTCTATGGTTTTTAGGTCTCGCCTGTCGATGCGCATGCGCATCGAGCAAGCGAGACTATGGGGGCTCATCCACTCTTTATCCAACTTGCAAGGAATCGTGGCGATTCCTTGCAGTGCCCGTGACTTTTAAGCTCAATGCGCATGCACATTGAGCTTAAAAGCGCGTGCACATCAGTTCCCTCAGCCGCACTCCAGGCCCCTGCTGCTTTCACACCTCCTCCCCGCTCCGCCCCCTCCCCTGCCCGCCGTCTGTTCCCTCAGCCGTCTGTACCCTGCTGCTTAACACCCTCTCCCCCGCTCCGCCCCCTCCCCGCCATGTCGCATGCAATCGTTTCGTATTTTTGTACCACTTACTCCCAACCGGCTAAAGTCAACCCTCTCCCCCGCTCCGCCCCCTCCCCGCCATGTCGCATGCAATCGTTTCGTATTTTTGTACCACTTACTCCCAACCGGCTAAAGACACCAACCTCAAAAGAAAAGAAAATGTTCCACAGTGTCTCATCAATAACTTACTGAGTCTGTCATTTCTTACATACTAGATATCCGGAGCAGAAAACATTTAAAAATCAATAGACACTTTCTAACAGCACCACTGTCTTCTTCTGGAGCGGCGAATAAACTGCACCCAAATCCATGGGCTTCGATGGATAAGAGGATAACGCAGCGTTTAATGATTAGGGAGGCTCGACCAGTAGCCGAAGGGGTCGCGGAGCACGCGCGGCCAATAGGAGAACGAGATTTAGCTCTAGCGCTTCCTGTTCCTGGTGTGGAGCCCGTGGTTCATGCATCCTTGAAAAGAAGCCGGTTGTTTGCCTGGGATTCGGACCTTTTCTCCCTATCGGCGGGCGTCTGGATCGAGTAAACCGCACATCGAGAGAGGTACTTTCCCTGTTTTAACGTGTCCCTGCTGCATTTTTGCCTCAGCCATTCATGCTCACCCCTCTCAGCACTATACAGCTGTACCCCTATCTCTAAGCCTTACCTGTGCTCCGTTTCGTTGATCTTCCGGGTCATCTCATCCTACTATTTTCATTGGCAGTTCATGTTTCATTTATTTCTAGTTCTGTTGGATTCCGCCTGCGGGGACACCTGGTATGTACCCGGTTACTGCGCTCTACTTCCCCTGTAGTTTGTAAGCTCCACCCTTTCTGCGGTTCATGAGTTTCTCTACAGTTCCTAATACTTCCATACGGCTCATTCTTTCCCTTATAGACTGTTTCCCACTCGTGCAGTTGTTACTCATTGCCCCTGCAATTATTGCATTCAGCTGTAAATGTTCTCGTTGAACATTCCTGCTATTTTAGTAATTTTATTGTCTTGGGCCGCTCCTGGCCCTCTCTGCGCAACAGTCTTCCGTCACACTGCTGCCTTTCTTGTGTGTTCACAGTTCGTGGTGTCCTAGGAACGCACTCACCTTTGCCAAGTGCGCACCCTATTGCACCTGTGTCTTTGTAATGTCTCGCCCGAGGCCTGGAAACAGCCAAGCCAAGCCAAGCCTCTGTTCTACGAAAGCGGATTGTGCCACGTCATGATCACCCTCACCCTCACTCACCCTCAACCCCTCACCCTCACTCACCCTCAACCCCTCACCCTAACTCACCCTCACCCTCACTCAACCTCAACACCTCACTCACCCTCACCCTCACTCACCCTCAACCCCTCACCCTCAACCCTCACCCAACCTCAACCCCTCACTCACCCTCACCCTCACTCACCCTCACCCTCAACCCCTCACTCACCCTCACTCTCACTCTCACTCACTCTCACTCATCCTCACTCACCCTCAACACCACACCCTCACTCACCCTCAACGCCTCACCCTCAACCCCTCACTCACACTCACCCTCACTCTCACTCATCCTCACTCACCCTCAACCCCTCACCCTCACTCACCCTCAACCCCTGACCCTAACTCACCCTCACTCAACCTCAACACCTCACTCACCCTCACCCTCACTCACCCTCAACCCCTCACCCTCAACCCTCACTCACCCTCACCCTCACTCAACCTCAACCCCTCACTCACCCTCACCCTCACTCACCCTCAACCCCTCACTCACCCTCACTCTCACTCATCCTCACTCACCCTCAACACCACACCCTCACTCACCCTCAACGCCTCACCCTAACTCACCCTCACCCTCACTCACCCTCACTCACCCTCAACCCCTCACTCACCCTCAACACCTCACAATGACTCACACACCCTCACCCTCACACACCGTCACACACCCTCTGCGTAACAACACCTCTCACACCCTCACTCACCCTCACACACACTCACACTCACGCAACGTCACACACCCGAAGCCTCACACCCCCTCACTCACACTCACCCTCACACCCCCTAACCCGCACACCGCCTAACACTCACACCCCCTAACGCTCACACCCCCTAACAATCACCCCCTAACCCTCACCCCCTCTCTCACCCCACACCCTCACCCCCTCACTCTCACCTCACCCCCCCCCCACCCTCACCCCCTCACCCTCCACCCTCACTCACCCTCAACCCCTCACCCTCACACCCTCAACCCTTCACCCTCTCACTCACCCTCAACACCTCAGCCTCACCCTCACTCACCCTCAACCCCTCACTCACTCACCCTCAACCCCTCACACTCACTCACCCTCACCCTCACTCACCCTCAACTCCTCACCCTCACTCACCCTCACCCTCACCCACCCTCACCCACACTCACTCTCACTCACTCTCACTCACCCTCAACCCCTCACCCTCACCCTCAAACCTTCACCCTCAACCCCTCACTCACCCTCACTCTCACTCACCCTCACTCAGCCTCAACTACTCCCCCTCAACCTCACTCACCCTCAACCCCTCACCCTAACTCCCCCTCACCCTCACTCACCCTCAACACCTCACTCGCCCTCACCCTCACTCACCCTCAACACCTCACCCTCAACCTCAACCTCAACCCCTCACTCACCCTCACTCACCCTCACTCTCACTCACCCTCAACCCCTCACCCTCACTCACCCTCAGCCCCTCACCCTCACTCACCCTCACCCTCACTCACCCTCAACCCCTCACCCTCACACAGTGCAATAGGTCTCAGACCATTTCAGTTAGAGCTTTTAGAAATGTTTATGGCTTTTTTTATTTGTAATTCTTTAGCATTGGCTACAGGAAACAAAAATGCTAAACATTTACAAAAAAAACCCATAAACAATTCTAAAAGCACTAACTCTAATGGTGCGAGACCTATTGCATTTCCAATGCTTGTTTACTTTACTGCTTGTAACTTGCACTTGTTGTGTTTCTGTAGTTCTTGTGATAGCCTAATGTTTCTTGCGCCATCTTGTACAGCATTCTCTAGTGTTGGTACGATCATGTAATGTTCAGTTAGCCTGGTTTGCAAAGGTATTGCACCTATGGATTTGTGGGTTTTTTTCCTAGCCCTAATTTTGTCTTTCGGTTCCAGGAGCGGATTCCGGGAAACAAGGCGCTTACAAGAAAAAGAAAGAGGGTGAGCCAGGGGTCGGCGAGGGACTATGGACTAGAGACAGTGTTATGATTGGCGAGTTGGACTTGGGGATATGTTGTCCCTTCTTTGTTTCTTCATTTAAACAATTTATTGGGGGTGTTTGGGAAATGTGGTTTGGTTATACGTTTTTAAATGGCTGCTATCGGAATAAAGCAAAGAAAGTATAGCATAATCCTCGCCTCAGAGTCCTTAATAGAATTGAAACTTTCCGTTACGATAGCTAGGAAATATTTCATTATTCATATAAAAAACACCCCCTCCCCGCACAACAGAGAAGGCACTCCATACCTGCTCGTCTCTCTGCAACTGTATTCTCCACATTCTTTGATTTAGCTGCTAGAACCATTACACCTCACTCTTTACATGAACAGCCCTAGATGCCACTGCTACCTGTAACTTTTCCCGATCTCCGGTTAAGCCTATTTTCGAAAGAAGAGTATAAGTCCAGGTAAGACTTTGCAGGATTTATTGTAGATGTCAATAACCAACTTGCAGGACAGCTGCGCCATCAACTGACATGTCAAACATTTCAACTACCCAACACTTTATATGGCCCTCTCAGTATTCTTAAGCTGCCTTCAACATGGTCTCCCATATCACCCTCACCGAAGTCCCACAAGATTGGCATACCAGGATTCACTCTCCAATGGATCTGTTCCTTCCTCAAAGGAAGTACCCAAAGAGTCAGACTTCCCATCGGAGACCAAGAAATTGATATGTGGAATCCTACAAGTATCATCCCTCAACCCCACCCTTTTAAACATATACATGACACCGCTAGTCAACATCATCCAGTCACACTGCCAATGGCACGCAGCTCATCCTCTACTGGACAGAAAAAACAACCACTGCCACAACCAGCTGCTTGACCATGGTAGCGGACTGAATGCAAACCAACTTCCTACAGCTCAACTCCAACAAGCCAGAAGTACTGGTCTTCAGCAACAAGACCACCGCATGGGACTCTAACTGTTGGTCAATGGAGCTAGGGCCAACACCCACAGACCACGCATGAAATCTAGGAATCATCCTAGACTATGAGCGCAACATGATGGCTCAAGTCAACGCAGTCTGCACCTACTGCCTCCACATCCTACAAATGCTGCGAAAAATCACGTTTGCTAGCTCACACCAGACGGACCGTCACCCAATAACTCATCACCAGCAGGCTGGACCACAGCAACACACTCAATGCCGGAATCTCCAAACAACTCCTACACAAACTTCAGACCAACCATAACCCCCCTGTAAGACTCATACTTGGACTCCCATGCAGAACCCGCATCACACCACACCTTAGGAAGCTTCACTGGCACCTCATTCACATGTGCAATCAATTCAAACTTCTTACGCTCACATACAAAGCTGTACAAAGCACAAAACCAGAATACCTAAACAACCACATACAATCTCACCAATCCACCAGACGTCTACATTCTGCCTCACAATCTCTCTCATTCTCTGCATTAGCAAAAGCAAAACTGGAGGTCGCTCATTCTCCTACATCACACCCAAGACATGGAAAGACCTCCCTCAACACATCAGTGACACCACCTCACTTTTTTAGTTCCGCAATTAGCTGAAGACCTGGCTCTTCATAAAGGGACCTTGGGGATGACAAACCTACACACTTGCCCAAGCGCCTGGATACCCGCTCGGGTGATTAGTGCACTATGCAAATCAATAGAACATAACATGATATTTGATTCAAAACACTGCCAGAGGCGATAGAAACACCATAGCACACACCCTACTCTTCAATTCAATAAAGCCAAATGAATCATCTCCACACCTTATTGAACCCAATGGGTCTATGTAAGTATGTGTTCTGTCTGACTACTTGGGTTGCAGCACCACAGCTGGAGCAGTAAACATTAGATTCCAGGGTCATACCATCATTACTCATGGCTCAACACCACAGGCCCATGCATTAATGGTGTCTTTATTTTCCAGGAACATAGCATCTTTGCTACTTGGTGGACCTTATACACCTATGAATGCATACGTTCTTAATTTCCTGGGATAGAGCATCTCCGTTCAGGGTCTGGCTTGACCCAAGTCACAGCTGGGTGGAACCCATAGAAGAGCGGTGTCTTATGACATTGATTAAGCCAGAAAAACAATTGATCGAGAATGAGAATGCAGAACAATGTCATACATTCATTCTAGTACAGAGATCTGGGCCTAAATTCATAATTTTTTTGCTCCCATTCCAGTTTGAGCCCAGTCCTATGCAAATCAGTCTTGACCTTGTGCCCAATGGGAACAGTCCAGCACGAACTACCAGGCCAGGTCCTCCCTGGACTGGAAACAAGCATCCTAGGTCCGGGTTTCACCCCTCATCAGCCAGGATAGCTTGACTCAGTGGCATGGAGACCACGATTAAGCTTGAGCATAGCATTTCCATTACTGGTTAAACCGCATATAGACGTAAGAATTCTGTCTCTTGAATTTCCAGGTTATTGCATCTCCACTCCTGAAAGGACCCACCCCCGCCCCCAGTCATAGGAGTTCTGCTCCTGAATGGACATCATAGACCCATCTATGTACAGTTTCTCTTGATTACTTTCGGGCAGAGTGTTGTAATCTTCTATTTCCACCTTAGAGTTTAGATTCATGTCTCACCATGTTCCACATTCCAGCTATGTCTCAATGTTCCCTTTCCTGGCAGTTGCTGTTGGACTGGCCAAGGGAAGAGCCACACTTTTCTTACTCAGCTTATTCACCCAGAATAAACCTACTTGCAACTCAAAGATTTACTCGTGCTGGCGCTTATTTCATCACAACATTTTTGGCGACGATTTGACCAGTCTCCAACTCTTTCTGAGTAAGAGTGGCGAAACCTACGCGTAAGCTGCAAGAAACGGAAAACGAGAAGAAATCGTAAAACGGAAAGAGCGCGCATTTCAAGTTGCTTATATTTTCGTGTACTTGTACTTTGAATTCACTGTGAGTACATTACTTAAAGAACTAAAATTACTTGATTACTGTTTGTCTGCTGCTCGAGCGTCTTTCAAACGATGCTGTGTTGGTTCGTGCTTGCTCGAGCGTGTTTTCTATGGCGCTGCCTATCCTGCGCTTTCTGTGTGCCCAATTTCCTACGGATCAACTCACGCACACCGCGCAAGGAAAACAAGCCCAATCTGACATCGAAACTAACGTCAATTGACGTAGCGGCCATTTTGAGTCGGAGTCGGATCTAAACTCCGAGTTGTTTACATTTTAACTTTTCATTCACGAACCATCTCTAGCAACGAGCGGAGCATTTCTAAAACTAGCAACAAACGGAGAACTGCAAGTTTAAAGTATTAACAGGTACTAAACGAAAATTCTTATTTTACTTTAAAAAAAAAAGAAAAATGAACCATTTACAGAGTGAAATTTAATTTGTTGGTTTACTTTTGGATTGTCGATCTACATGCTACCTCAGTAAAGCATTTAATTTTACGTACATTTTATTTATAATGGACACAGCAAGTTCTGCAGTAACTAATCCTACTACTGGACCCATTCAGTACGTTATGGAAAGTCAGAGTTCAATAATAACTCCTCCAATTTTTCTAGCTTCACCTGGGCCCCTATCCATTGAATGGGAGGATTGGTTACCTATGTTTGAGAACTATATTGATGCCTTAGATGGGTCAAAATTTAGTGCTGCAAGAAAGAAAGCACTTCTTTTGAATAACATAGGCAAGGAAGGTCAACGCATTTTTAAATATTTGCCTATAGCTAATCTACCATCTGGCAATCCTATGGATGATGTATATGTTGAAGCAAAGAAACGCCTAGAAATCAGATTTGCAAAGGAAGTTAACATAGTTATGAACCGCTACCAGTTTTATACTCACAGACAAGAGGAGAACCAATCCATTGATGAATTTGTATCCAAACTTAGAGAGTTGTCTCTTAAATGCAAATTTGGAGAAATGACTGATGAGTTAGTGAGAGATCAACTCATTGTGCAATGTAGATGTAAGAAAACACAGGAACGGCTATGGGCTGCGAAGAACCCTTCACTGAAAGATGCCATAGACATTGCCAACGTTCTAGAACACTCTCAATTTTGTATGCGGGAGTTGAACAAGAAAGAAACTAGCAGTGGAACTGTTCTATCTGTTTCTGGTACAGATGATGTTGCAGCTGTTTCAAGATCAGGGAGATTCTTTCAAAGGGGAAGACAACAAGTTAGATCTTGTTATAGATGTGGGAACTCATCCCATAATGCGGACTTCCGAAAATGTCCTGCTTTGGAGCGTAACTGTTTGAAATGTGGTCGCAAAGGCCATTTCTTTAACATGTGTAGGAAGTCCTTTAAACAGCGAGTAGCAGTCATTGATGAAGGCAATGACCAAATGACCTTTAACACTGCTTATTCTTCTAGTGCTTGTACCACTAATGATTTTTCTCCACAGGTTGATCGAATCCTGCTTGTTGATGATCCAAATGATGATCCTGAAAATCAAACTCGTAGGAAGAATAGACCTAAAGCAAGTTTTAAAATTGACAATGTTACTGTAGATTTGATGGTGGATTGTGGTTCATTGTACACTATCATTCCTAAACACACTTTTGATAGACTTTGGCCAAATTGTACCCTACTGCCTAAAGACATAAACCCCGGGGGGTATCAAGGCGAAACAATTAACATAATTGGTTATAGAAATCATTAATTGAGTTTCAAGACAGATCTATTGTAGGAAAGGTCTATATAGCCAGCAATGGTCCACCTATCTTAGGTTGGGTGCACCAGTTTGACCTCTCGATTATTGTAAATCCGAGAGCGCCGACGCAGGTCATGGTAGTAGATGATTTACCCCTGGAGAAAATCTTAGAAGAGAAGAAAGAAGTATTTAGAGATGAGCTGGGGTGTTTCAAGGGGTATGTACATAAGATAATTTTAGAACCTAATTCTGTTCCTATACAACATAAAGTCAGAAGGACACCTTTAGTAGCAAGAGAAGCAGTTAAAGACATGCTTAACACCTTGGCTGCTAGGTGTTTTCCCCTCCTGTGCTGGAAATTGCTATTTTACTTTATTCATGACGAGCTCAGCTCGTCATCAGCACAGCTCAACTGTGCATCATGACGAGCTCAGCTCGTCATCAGCATCGAAAGGGTTAAAGAAATGCTTACAAATGGAGTGATTGAGCCCGTTGAAAGCTCATCATGGGTTTCTCCCGTAGTGATCACGTAGAAATCGGACGGAAAATTTAGGTTCTGCATAGACCTCAGGTCCCTCAATCAGAGTGTGGTTGTGGACACCTTTCCACTCTCAAATATAAATGAGCTCATATTAGCATTGAGTGGGGGAAAATTTTTCTCAAAACTAGATTTGAAGAACGCCTACCACCAGATAAAATTGCATACAGATTCCAAACCTCTCACAGCCTTTATCACCACTGAAGGTGCGTACCAATGTGTCAGGATGCCGTTTGGTCTCCGTTCTGCGGCCAGTATTTTTCAAAAAATGATGTGTGTTATTTAAGGATGTGAGAAATATTGTTTTCTTCCAAGATGACATCCTTGTATTTGGTAACACGATTGCCCAACACAATTTTACCCTTCGTGAGGCTTTGTCAAGAATTAGAGAGTCAGGCTTGACACTTAGACAAGATAAGTGCAAATTTTTAGTGGACAAAGTAGATTATCTAGGGTATGAAATTTCTGATGCAGGAGTAAAGCCAAAAAGGAATCTTGTTGATGCCATTAGATTAGCTCCTGTTCCATCAGACAAGGACAAACTCAGATCTTTTTTAGGTTTAGTGGAATATTATTCCAAATTTGTAAAAGATTTCTCATCAAAGACGACTCCCTTGAGGGATTTAATGAAGAAAGGAGTTAGCTTTTCATGGGGTACTTCACAACAGGTCTCCTTTGATAACATCAAGAGAGATATCTGTGAGGCTGGAATTCTCACTCCTTTCGATACGAAACGTCACATTGTCCTTACTGTAGATGCCAGCGCTACAGGTTTAGGTGCTGTTTTGGCACAAATCCATGGTGGTCAAGAAAAAACGGTGGCATTTGCCTCGAGGAGTTTGACAACCTCGGAGAAAAATTACTCTGTGATAGAACGAGAGACTTTAGCTGCTGCTTGGGCCTGTGAATATTTCAGGACCTATTTGTGGGGGTCAAAGTTCACCTTGAAATCAGATCATAAGCCCTTACTTAAAGTTTTGTTACCTGGAGGTGATTCAAGGTGTTCTGCAAGATTAGCCAGGTTAGCTTCTCGTTTACAAGAGTATTGTTACAATGTTGAGTACATTCCGGGATGGAGAAACACTCAAGCAGACTGCTTATCGCGTCTGTCTTTAGACTGGAAGACAGTTGATGAGGTAGCTGTCCTCAAAAAACAGAATGAGGGTGCTGTTGCGTGTGTACAGGATGTGTTGAGCATATGTGAGCCACGAGCTTTGACCAAGATTGAGTGGGTTGATGCTATGGCAGCAGATGCTTCCATGACTGAGTTAAAGAAAATGATACTCACGGGCTGCAAAAGAGAAAGCTCTATATCTGTCACCAACAGACCGTTTGTTAAGATACTAGATGAGCTTTCATTGTTTGATGATACCGTCATCATGCGTGGTGATTTGTTTGTCCCACCGTTTTCCTTGAGAAGTGGTTTAATCATGTTAGCTCATGAAGGACATCTAGGCCAAACAAAGACTAAGCAGAGACTTAGAGTAAATTGGTGGTGGCCGGGTATGGATGCGGATGTGAATGCTTGGATAACTAAATGTGAAGTTTGTAAGGAGAGTGATAAGCGTTTAAAAGTTGGTGTCCAAGCTTCCTCTGGTCACATTACTGATCCTGGTCTGCCGTGGCATACCATATGTTTGGATTTCATAGGGCCAATGAATGGTTTGAAAGAAAATCTCGCTTTGGTATTGTAGTAGTTGATGTGCATTCAAGATGGGTAATCGTCAAATTCACCAAAGACATTACCACTTCTACCTCCATTCAGGCTCTGAATTGTATTTGGAGAGAAGAAGGAATACCGTCTGTCCTTATAACAGACAATGGTACACAATTGACATCAGATGAAATGCAAAGATTCCTTTCTAATTGTGGAATTAAGCATAGCCGTACCTCCCTATACAACCCACAGGGAAATGGTATGGTGGAAAGAGTCAACCGTGTGATTAAGGGTGCTATACAGATGGCAACTACCAATAGACAGGATGTTGATTTAGTTGTTTCAGAAATGTTGTGGGCATATCGCTCCAGTGTTCATAGTGTTACAGGGAAAACTCCCTTTGAAATGATGCGTGGGAGACTACCCAACACTAAGCTTGTTCCAACTTGGATGAGAGACATTATTTCTGGCAAAGATGTTTCTGCCAAGTCAGTTCAGGTTACATCACGGGACCACATTGTTAATAAGGTTAACTGTAATAGGAGAATTTGTCCAGGTTCTTGGACCTTTCAGAGTTAAGGTTACCTTGCCGTTTGGAGTAATACTTGATAATGGAGAAAAGTGGAATTATAGAAGAGTCGCCTTGTATCAAAAGACAAATGGTGCCAGTGACGTTTATCCTTTATCTTATAGCTCTCCTGCTAGTAACACATTTTTATCCATGTCTGATGATGATTTTCATGTAGATTCTCAGGCGACTACTTCATCTTGTGTTGATGTACAAGGAGGAGGTGATGCTCCTGCTCCTTCTCTCTCTGTTCCTGATTCCTGTCTTCAACGGAGACGTGTGCCTAGGAGTTGTCATCCTCCAAGTTACTTAGGACTATGTTTGTAAATAATATGTATTAGCACCCTGTGCACCATAGAGCTTGCTGACCCTGTTTGTAAATAGGATGTATTGGTTTTCTATGCATCACTGAACTCACTTCTGCTTATTTTCCTGCCTCCACCTTTCTTCCTTTCCCTTCCATTTTTGTTTCTTTTGTTTCCTTTATATTATACAAGAGAGGAGGATGTGTTGTAATCTTCTATTTCCACCTTAGAGTTTAGATTCATGTCTCACCATGTTCCACATTCCAGCTATGTCTCAATGTTCCCTTTCCTGGCAGTTGCTGTTGGACTGGCCAAGGGAAGAGCCACACTTTTCTTACTCCGCTTATTCACCCAGAATAAACCTACTTGCAACTCAAAGATTTACTCGTGCTGGCGCTTATTTCATCACAACACAGAGCATCTATGCTTATGGGTGGACCTCATAAAACCATTTTTGTGTGGTGTCTTAATTTCTTGTGGTATAGCATCTCTGTTAGGTAGATCCCAAAGACCCACGCATTTGTGGGATATAACAATTTTCTGGGCCGAGGCATGTTGGCTCCTGGATAAACGCCACAGATCTGCATTAGAATGATACGTGCAGATTTAAGTGAATTGCAGTATTGTTCGGATCATGCTTCAACGCTGTGAAACCCACTCTACTAACTATGTACAATTAGCAGCTAAGCCAACCACCCAGAAATTACTTTATATTACAGCAGTAATTGGGTGCTGGAGTCAGTATAGTGTTTCCCACTTATTAAGTACTGCAGGTCAAAAGAGAGGAGTGTTATGTTCCAACCAGCCAGCAGTCAATTGACTCTTCTGGAAGGCTCTATGGCAAACCTCTAGAACACCAGTGACATCACATTCTATAGGAGACTGCAGCATGCAGACACCTTCTACTACACATCTTCTTTCTTCAGTATAAATGTTGACAACTCATATCCTGCTATCTATAATTAAGGCTCTCAAATTTCCGTTTTTACAGATTTTTACAGTTAAATATAGACAGAAAATCTATTTTCCTGCCTGTATTAATTTTAAATATGGAAAAATACGGAAAATAGTTTTCTCTTTTGGACGATTCTCAGAACTGTGAATTGTGACTACTTCATCAATAGCTGTGAAGTATTACAGGCAGGGGGTATTTAAAAAAAAAAGATTTCAATTGAAGCTTACAGCAGTACAGCTGTTTTACAATGCAAATGCTTTCAGATGACTGTATTGTACTGCAAATGGAGAAAACCCACTGGACAGTCAAGCACAAGTAAACATTTGTTGGTTAAATAAGTGTGGAAATGTTCCCAATGCTGGTTAAAAAAAACAAAAACAGACTGATGTCAAACAAACATGCAATTAAACTGGAAGCCCGACATATGATATAGGATAGGAAGAAACAAAATGGTAATCCCTAGCCAGACAAAGAAGCACCGCTAAGGTACATAACTAATTAGCTCCAACGAAAACTAAAAAGCATAAACATAAGGCAAAAGTGTACAAAAAGATTAACACAATATTAACAAGCGTTTTTAATAGGTCTCACCTTTGCAAGAACTATTGGCTTTTCTAATGTGTTTTACCCGTGTAGTACACCAGGGTGGCTGCTGTTCAGCATGGCTACGATATAAAGGAGTAGAGAGGAGTGGCATGGAGTGTCATAAAGCAGTATGGAGTGTTGTAGAGTAGAGTGGCATAGAGGGGAGTTAAGGGAAGTGTCATAATGTTGATTAGAGTGGAGTAGAATGGCATGGGGTGGCTTACAGTGGAATAGAGTGGCGTTGTGTGAAGTAATTTATGTGATATGTGCCAGCTCCAAGCTCCTGTCTCCAATGGCAAGTAGTGGGTGGCCTCAAATCCCTTTTTAGGTCTCGCCTAGCGACGCAGCGCATGCGCTGCTCACCTTAGCGAGGTCTATAGTCGCCGTTTTCCTTGCCGAAGGGAGACAGGCGGTGGCACGCGCTGACAGGAGATGTGCACTCCTTATGCGTGCACATCTCCTGACCCCATCGGCTGTCGTTACACAGCGCGCGTCGATGTGCTTTCACTTTCCCTCCCCCTTCCACCCAGGACTGCGGCGCTTTCACAGGCTTGTTGTTATTCCTTACAATTGAGCAGCAGGCAGCAGTCTCTGACACGCGCAGACGGCCCCCCTCTGCACATCAATTTGGCCGTGTTAGTGTACATTTGTCAACGGATATACGAGCAGTGTGCACCGCGGCCACCACCCCTGAGTGTACGTCACTTGTCACCCCAGCAGAGTTAGGCCGAAGACCACCACTGCGATTTCACTCACAATTTGCTTAACGCCAGATTCTGTTTATTTTGTCCAGACGGGATGCTGTTTAACAAATAGCATGTAGACCGTGTTTAAATTAAGGAAATGACTTCTTTTAGTAATAAATACAGTAACTCTGTAATAAGTATGAGGTTACATGTAAGTCCTGTTAGGCTGTCTATGTTATATTGCAGGCCAGGGGTAGTGGGTGCCTGGACTAACGTGACATTTTTTTCGTTTTTGTACGGTTTGCACCTTATGTGAAATCAAGTAGAGAATTCTAAAATCTGGGCCACCCTGTGCCATTGAATCAGCTCCACACGCCCTTTGGTCCTGCACAGAAGGCTGTGGGCCCTGACTAGGCCACAAGGTCCTCAGTGCTTTCTGTATATAAGCTTTGCACTCCAGGGTTAGTTGCAGTATTAACATTTTTGTTTTTAGCTTTTTTTCCCAGGATCCTATGTTAGTTTGAATATTTTACCTCATACTTTAAAGGTGTATTTGTAACTAGTAAAGGTGGAAGGCTCAGGTAAGGATTTCTATGTGCACTATAACTATGGAAATTGTCTCGAAGGACAGTTTATATTGCCAGTGTTCTGTTATGGACTAACAGAACGAGCCCTTCATTCTGCTTTGCTGCATAGTAATTGAAATGCAGTGCAAAGTGCACATGAACTACTCACAATTCTTGCCCTATGCATTTTATTGTTGTATGTTCTATAGCTTACCCTGTCGATGTGACTATCATTATCTAGCTTTCATATGGCACCCAGCTGCTGCTTGTTATGTTTAAGATACAATAGATCTCAAAGAGAGAGCGCAAGTTCCGCTTTAGACGAGATCTAAAAAGGAATCATTTGATTCTACAGTGGACATCCTCAGCTTCACTGTTTCAAGACGCACTCCACGTATGCTAATAAGAGGTTTGACACAGATGAGAGCGCCTTGCAATACATATGCGGTACAAAAAGGGGTGGTGATGGACGGAGCATCGAAATCAATCAAACACTCACACCCAGTCAAAAGATCTGGGTTTAATCCATCACTGTTCTTTAGCCCACTCTGCCACCACAGTTCAGACAAATACATATGCTCAGGATGTGTGCAGTAGAAGAAAAATATTCATTTTGGTACATCACAATCTTAAGTATTTCAAGGCACTCTCATATGGGATTATGATGTCATTAACATATGAAAACACCTAGCAATTAGTTCGCACGGGATGTGCGCGGTTCCAAAATGTTTTGGGGTATTTTTTTTTACAGCACCGATCCCAGTCTCAATCATTTCAAGGACCTATTATATGTGCTAATGAAGTCATTACCACATTTACAGCCCACCTGCGAATATGAGACCACAGGATGTGGGCTCAGGGGTGGGGGAATCATATCGCCCGACGCCCGAGCCATGTTGTTTTTTACCACGGGCAAGAAGATTTAATGTCTATTTTGTCCTACGGACAAGTAGACATTAAACCGCATACATAATATAGGCTGTGGGCTCTCCGGGACTCGCAGCCAATCAGAAAGCCTGACCGCCAGCCAGAGACGCTTTTGAGGCCTGTGATTGGCTGTCAGCCCATGACTGGGCTCTAGCCAGTGATTGGCTGGGTGACAAACGTCAGTCTAAAAAAGCGGTATTCTCTGCAATCGGGTGTATTGCTATCTCAAGCTTAATGGAGTGCACATGAAGAACCACGAGGAAGCGATCTCAATTTTAACACGATAGGGTCGCAGTATTATCTTGCTGCTAGTGGCGCGACCTGAGACACAGGTGAGGAGAAAGGGTGGCATTAATGTTACGAGATTAATGCCAAGTGACCTTGCGGCACCAGGGGGAGGGGCATAGGAGATAATTAACTTTATCCTCTCTCTCTTCAAGAAGGGAAGAAGAGAGGCAAACATCCTGCTGGGAGCTCAATGCATTGCGGTAAAAAAAACGGCATTTCGCTAGTGCTCAGTTCAGATTCCACAAGAGAAAACAGAGCGCGCTAATTTGGAGTTTGGAGCGAACGGTCATTTAAGTGGAGCCCCACTATGCAACGGCTCATATTATACTAAATGTGGAGTTAAAGAATTGTACCCGTTAGTAAACATTTGAAATTCCCATGATCAGTATCTCAGCTTCAACAAACGGTAGCATTAGAGCAAATGAGCAATATGTTTGTTTAACCTCGTATTGCCCATAATAGCTGGTGGATTTTAAAAGTGGTGAGGCAGATGGGTGATTTATATTAATTTCCTTATCTGCAAAGTTCCTGTTCGAAGTCGTCACTTTTAGCCTGGATGAGAATTGAAGTTATGAACAGTGAGTCCTGTATGCGGTTACATAATATATGTAAAGACGAAAAGATGTTGAAATTCCAGTGTCCCAAATCAGTCATATAGCTCAGACAGTCATTCATTGGTGGGCTAATAGAGTGTGCTTCTCACATTGCACACAATGTGACATGAGTTAACACTATCGATCTCGTTCTCTCCCCCTCGCCTTATTTTTCCCTCAGGGGCCCATGTTTCATGCTCTCTTGTCTCCTATTTTTGGGAACATGTGTCTGTTTAACCACATTTTGAAATAACTGCTTGGCTCGTGAGGATCTTGAGTGCTGCCTGCAGCCAAGTGCTGCAAGCGCCTCGGCCCTGCCTCTTACTCCTCAAAGCGCCCTCCTAAGATCTTTCTCACACCTCATTACTTGCTTAACTGTTTGACTTGTATGGGTCAAACCCCGATCAGAGGACACCTAAAAAATAATGAGCATGCCCTTGTGTAATGTAACTGGTGCTCATGAGAAGGACTCCAATACCTTTGGGTCGTGATCGCGCTATATAAAAAAAACTGCAAAAAATAAATGTCCACACCAAGCTCACATGACAAGCAAGGCGCTTCCCTTTTACAGATAAAGCAAATTCCGAAGCGTTACTTTCCCATTTTTAAAGGTGAAAGGAAAGAATCCTGAAATCCGACTTTACCATGATCAGTGCAAGAGGTGCAGGGAATGTGCTTCAGTTTTCAGGCCTGTGTCATGACTTGATAACCTAACGTGCACTTTTAAAGCGCATGTTCACCCAGAAGGTTATCTTGGCGCTGAATAACAGATGTTTATATTGTTACCCAACACAATGGCACTCATGTTGTCTACCTCAGAAGGATGAAAGGCTGAGTGGACCCAGCAGGATTTGAATCTGTGACCATAGGTCAAACACAGAGCCCTACAGTGGACGCATTAGTTCACTAAGCCACCAGACCCGATATATCACGAGAGGAAAGTAAAATAAAGTAGTGGAGCTTTTGGGTGTTTTTTGAGCTATTATTTTATCTAAAGCCGCTAAAGAATAAACCAACTTCATTCACGAGATGGCATTTGACTATCCAGGAGGTCAGGACGGTGTTTCCAACTCTACTATGACTGAGCCATGGCGTCCTTGATAGGTGTGACATGACATTTTGAGTGGTTGCAGTTCCTCACTAGCCTCCGTCTCGATGTTCAGCTCTGCACTTCTAGATTTACTGTCTTTTCAACATAACACTCCTTCTCTTCGCTGTGAGTCTAACGCTTGCTTTCCAGCTGTGTGAGTATAAAGATTTCACTGCTGGTACATTTCCTACTTATCGGAGAGAGACAAACTTGATCAATTGGTGAGCTGCACTTTTTCTTTTTAGGGTAGCTTACTCAGCTGCTGCCATTGCTATAAGCAAGAGAGAACCCTGTAATGCTCCTGCCAGGGCTGCACATGCTCTTTGTGTGGGATAAGAATGTAGAGATGTAGCTGTGAGTGCACAATAATATAAACACACTAAACCTGACCAGAAGTAAAAAAGGAAAGATTGATGTAACAGCCTATTACTGCCTCTTGTCTATTTGTACATGTGGATACTACCTCAGTGAGCCACAGCACATCTGCTACGTGATTTTGCTGCCCCATGAACCGTTCATAAGCTCTGCCAATAAGTGCAGTTACTTCCATTCTCAAGTTTATCTGAGCATCACATCTGAAGCTGGACAGCTATGAGTTCGCCCTATGATGAACACCCTTCTGTTCTACAGGTTCATATTTCGACAAAGTCTTGTCTGTGCCAAAAACACTTCAAGAAATGTAGTCAGTTACCAGTCTGCAATCTGCCTTTAGGTACTATTTCTCTTCACATGAAAATGTGCTACATGCAAATTAGTTGATAATTAGGTGCAGTACACACTGACACATCTGCATGCATGCTGTACAACCACCCACTACAACAGATGCATTTAAGAGTGCATAATCATGCACTGCATAATTGGACTTACACTTGAAATGTATATTGCATAGTATGTTGCACTGATTGCAGTACAGGTTCTCTTCGTGCATACCTCCCTTAGTAATTAATGGAATAGGCGGGGCAAGCTGTTACCTTACCAGGACAAGTAGATTTGTGTAACATTTTGTCCCCTGGCCAAGTAGATTTTTGGAAAATTTTCACATCCCTGTGGCCTATACAAAAAAAAAGGATCCAAAGTTTTTACAACACAGTATGTGAGCAAAACACAATTGATATGTTATTTAATTAGTGCGCACAGATTATAGGATGAAATTCTGCATTAAGCAGGGGATGCACATTTGGAGTCAAGGCAGGATTCGAACACAGATTCCCCACAACAAATGGGTAGTAGTTATAGCCGCAAGGCCTTATCAGCTCCTTAAAAAGACAGCTTATTTTTTGGAACTTGATGCTTGCCACCTTGCATGAATAAAACAGAATGCTTTTGTACAGTGCACACTCCGAATTTAAATATTTCAAGGCGCACTCCATATATAATGAGATCTTTGGCACCTATGAGAGGACCTTGCAATATATAAGCTCAGATGGGCACAGTACAAACAAGCATTTGCAATGCAATCGGTCTTGCCTTTGGGAACTTATATGTATTTAGCTATGCAGCAGAATAGCCTGGGCGCTGAAACATCTACTGTTCTCTAACATGGAGGGAAAGTAAGCACCAAACTGCGTGACATGCTAGGTAGGTACATGGAGACAAATATTGCCTTTCAGCTGTAAATGGTATAGTTCAAAGCTTGGTTTTTAATAAAAAATCAGGGCCATCGGTGGTCACATCACTGACAATACAAGATTTGAAAAAATATTACTGTCTAGAGGTGCTTGTGGAAGACAATTTCTATGAACGGGAATCTACAGAATGCTAAAGTGACTGGTATTTTACTGACCTGCTGGTTGTTTTCCCATCAAGAAAGTTAAACAGAGGCAGTTGCCAGAAAAATAAAAACAAGCATTGGCATAACCAATAGGTCTCGCCTTTGGGATGTTATACGTTTTTAGGCATGGCCTTGCTTTCGTGGCACGCCTGGTAGGTCCTTGCTTTTACATCCTGCCTGGTGTGACTCTGCTTTCATAGCAGGAGTGGTGCGGCCCTGCTTATATGGCATGCCTGGTGTGGTCCTGCTTTCACAGCATGCCTGGAGCAGCCTTGCTTTCATGGAAGGCCTGATGTGACCCTGCTTTCACGGCACGCCTGGCATGGTCCTGCTTTCATGGCATGCCTGCCTCGGTCCTGCTTTCATGGTACATCAACTCAATGGTTCTCATTTTAATCGACCTCAGAAGGATGAAAGGCAGGGATTTGAACCTGTCACCATGAGCTCAAATACAGGGCACAGCAGTGGACGCATTAGTTCACTAAGCCACCAGATCAGGCCAGTGAGATACACATGATAACTGCACTCTCAATTCCATAAAATCTGCAGAGTACCCAACTTCAGCAGGGAACCGCGTTTTATGTCCGAAGGCCAATGAGGGGTGGGTGCAAGAGGGCGTTGATGGATAAAATTATATTGTCTGTGTTTTAATAATCCAGAATTTGCATTTACATTAGTTATTTGCATTGCACTTAAACCCTCAGAAATGAACCACTCGCTTTTTCAGATCAATGGTGGATGCTAGTTGAAATGCTGCTAGTACTGAACCAGCATCTTCTCCAAGGAAGAGGATGGGCTGCAGTAGTCCTGGGTCAATGTTACAGGTGCACTGTGATGCGCTTCTATCAACAGATGGGAGCAGCTTCAGCACCTAACCTTGCAACAGACTGAAAATCCACTCACCCACATCCCACCCACCCAAGAACCACAATGCACCTCTGTAGGGGTAAAATAAAGGAACAAGTTCTTCTATGTCTGCTTCCGGTGGTTTCGGTTATTGGCCAGGGTGCTCGGATGTGTGAAGCCAGCGGTGCTGTGACGAAAGATTGCAACAGCCAAGAAATGCAGAGCCTGTCACTTGGCACTGCTGATCACGGGTCATCGCCAACGGTCAAGCACATATAGGATTATTTACGTTACAATTTATAACCCAGTGTGCAAATGTACCACGCTTAGAGACTCAGTTAACTGCTTTGCTGATTCGGCATGGGTTGGGCAGGCACATACAACTTCCCACAAGTCGGTTCACCCTCCCTCCATCCTCACCCAAAAAGGGGAAACTGCTAATTAAACATATGCGCTCACCCAGTTAAAAAGCTGAAGAATGGGTCTGGACTAATCGCCTATGTAGACAGATGGGAGCTGCAACAAGATGGTGTCTATAAGGGGTGACGAGGTTTGAATGGGTCCTGGCAGCGCACAGAATGAGGTGCGCCGAGCAGGGAAGGCGGGCGGTCACTTAATGAGTAAGTGCCCCAAGTCACTCAACGCGTCCGCGGCGCGCTGAGCCGCAACACTTTGCACGTGACACGCCAAACAGGTACACAGCAGGCGAACTGAAATAGTTCTGTGGCATCCTTTTAACAACAATGAACTCTCTTGAAGAGCCTTTTTCTCAGAATTCTAATACGATTGTAAATAACATTTTAATAGAGTGCCTGGTAAACCAGTTTTGTAGCGCTGGAAATTGCCGGGGCTATGCTGCTGAATCGTGCAGCCTACATTTAGCCCCAGAAACACTTGAATATTATTGATGAGACCAATTTACCTCAGCTGCTGCACTGTGGCAAATACGAGGGAGGAAAGCCGCTGCTCGACCGCCATCTGTTTCCAATTATCGCGCACGCGTCTCGCGGTAATTGGAAACGAATGGGGCCCCTGCTTGTACCGTGGGCATTAACATTTTCTGGGCAAGGTGGGACATGCACCCACCTTTGTCCAATCACGCACTGTCTTCTTTAGAAAGACGCATGCAAAGACCAATAGAAAAAAAGAGAAAGAAAAAAAAAAACACACGCACAAGCATGTGGAAAGCCCAGAGCGGTTCCAAGAAGTCGTTTTCCTAGAGCACCGCATGCGCGCTGCGCTAGGCTCGACCTAAAAAGGAAAGTACCTGAGCAGAAAGCAATTCTGGTATTTTACTAACCTCTACTGGTCGTTTTCTATCAAGACAGTTAAATAGAGGCAGTTGACCAAGCAGAAAGCAACTCTGGTATTTTACTGACCTCTACTGGTGGTTTTCTATCAAGACAGTTAAATAGAAGCAGTTAAACAGAAAAATAAAAGTCCCTAAGCGAAAGCAGACAAGTCCTATGGCTGATCTCCAGAGCCCACAAAGTACATAAAAGAGGTCTCGAATGCTCAACCTAAACAAGTATTTGCAATGCAATAGGTCTCGCATTAGGAAAGTTTGAGCTATTGGTATTGTAAATGACAATTTTTTTTATTTATGTGTTGGTTTTGAAAGTCGCAAAATTAATAACTTTGTCATTTACAATGCCAATATTTTTAACTTTTGCAAATGTGACACCTATAGCATTTGTAATGCAATATGTGTAGTATTTACGTGACTAAGTCGTATTGATATTACAAATAACAATTGCTTTTTTTTATAATTAATACTTAAAAGTAGAGTGAGGGCGATAGAGTGAGGGCGATAGAGTGAGGGCGATAGAGTGAGGGCGATAGAGTGAGGGCGATAGAGTGAGGGCGATAGAGTGAGGGCGATAGATAGAGTGAGGGCGATAGATAGAGCGAGGGCGATAGATAGAGCGAGGGCGATAGATAGAGCGAGGGCGATAGATAGAGCGAGGGCGATAGATAGAGCGAGGGCGATAGAGAGAGCGAGGGCGATAGATAGATAGAGCGAGGGCGATAGATAGATAGAGCGAGGGCGATAGATAGAGCGAGGGCGATAGATAGAGCGAGGGCGATAGATAGAGCGAGGGCGATAGATAGAGCGAGGGCGATAGATAGAGCGAGGGCGATAGATAGATAGAGCGAGGGCGGTAGATAGATAGAGTGAGGGCGATAGATAGATAGAGTGAGGGCGTTAGATAGATAGATAGATAGATAGAGTGAGGGCGTTAGATAGATAGAGTGAGGGCGTTAGATAGATAGAGTGAGGGCGTTAGATAGATAGAGTAAGGCCGATAGATAGATAGAGTGAGGCCGATAGATAGAGTGAGGCCGATAGATAGATAGATAGAGTGAGGCCGATAGATAGACAGACAGACAGACACAAAGACACAAACAATACAGAATGAGATCGATTCTGTTGTCTCTGGAGTAAGAACATATTAACCATCTTTTGCAAAAGTGTGAGAAAACACCAACTGCAGAATGTCCCAGGCGTGTTTCATGGCCAAAAACCTGCAGATTGTAGTAACGACAACATTCCCAAGGATAGTAGCGTAAGACAGAACAGAAAAAACCCAGCTCCGTTAGAAATGTTAAGAAGCGAGGAGAGCAGATGCCACCGACGCAGCGTTAGCGCCCCTCTTTGGCCCTCATGCCTATGGACTAGGCGCGCATAGTTTCGAATAAAGCTCAAACCTTTTATTGTAGTGAACCACTTGGCTTTAAATGAGAACTGGGTTACTTGTCTGGTTTGGGGGTGGATATTCTATTTAGAATGGGAAGAATAGGGCACACCAAAGACTAACGCTCTGCGATTGTGTTATTTATTCTGACATTTGCCTCCACCCTATACTTTCAACTCGGAAGGGACTTAGTAACTGAAATAATAACTGAAATAATGCCGAAAATCCCAGGAAAAGATCCAGGCGTTGTATTGACTGTAACCTATTCACTGGCAGTAAAAATTGCGCACCTTTTTTCCAGATAATCTTAATGACCTGACCGCTGAGAAAGATCCGAGCGCGAAACAACAGAACACGAAGCCAGGTGATGTATTGTGGCCACTGTGACTTCTCCCGGGGGCCTGCGGGGCTGTCGGAGACACGAGGAGGGGGAGCCGGCAGAGCACCCTTGTGTCGAGACGCAGATCCTGCTAGAACTGCCTCCCGCAGCCCCCTCCTTCATTAAACGCCCCCATAAAAAGCGCCAGTTGAGTGAATAAACGTCGCAGATTAAACGGCTCTCCGATTTATCGCTTCAAAATTAATCCATATAAAATGCCGTAAAAAGGCGTCGCCTAATAAATGTCACTTTATAACCGGCAATTTCATGTCAAAAACAGGGGGCCGGACTTAAAATCCAGCGGGGACCATTTCTACCCCCTCGTCGTCATTTCATCATCCTCAATCAGCAAACTAATGGCCACAATATGAATATTTTAGGTTTTGGAACTCGCCCACTGATTTTTGAACGGCAGGGAAGGGGAGCACATTTTCCTATTCATTTTTTTCAAAACTAAAGAATATCAGACGCAAAGGTTATAAGAATGTAGAATATGCATGCAGGCTGTTCGGGCCAGATGTAGAACAAGCCAGCAACAAAACAAAAATGTTAAAGGGCGCCGCCGCGCTGCCCGCGGCGACCCGGAAGCTCTTGCCCGGCCGGCCAATCCGCTCGCGGCCGACCGGAAGTCCCGCCTCCCGAGGTCCGCGAGCTGCCGGGGCATGGAGCGCCCTGCCGTCCGGTGTAGCCCGGGTCCCCAGGAGGGGGCCAGGGAGAAGGAGGAGTGTGGCGCCTGTTGCGGGGCTCCTCTGACCTGAGGGAGCCCCGATTCAGATGAGGAGACGCGCCGCGCCGCGCCGTGAGGAGCCCCGCCGGAAGAGCGCAGTCGGTGAGTGGGGCCCAGGGCTGATGTGAAGTGCGTGCGTGCCTGTGTGTATGCCTGGGGGGGGGTGGTGGGGTGGGGGGGGGATGGTGGGGGGGGGGGGGGGGGGGTGTGCGCGCGTGCGCGTGTGTGCGCGCGAGGGAATGTGTGTGCGCATGCGTGACTGTGATTGAGAGAGAATGCGAGGTAGGGGATAGTGTGCCTGTATGTGTGCCGTATGCCTGCGTGTGCATGCGCGCGCCTGTGTGTGTGTGTGTGTGTGTGTGTGCGTGCATGCATGCAGAGGGGTGGGGGCTGCCTGTGTCTGTGTGTGAGGGCTTTGCACCGCGCATGCGCAGCTACCAGACGCTCGCTCCCGAGGTGAAATCTGACCTCGTCAAAGCGTGCGTCTGGTAGCTGTCCACATTCCTAAATACGGGCCACAATAGGTCTGAAGCAGACACCTTCAATGCTCACGCATTGAGGGTAGGTCTGCTCGACCTAAAAAGGATTCCTTTTTATCAGTGAACGCTGCGAGTTTAAGAATTTCAAGGCATTCTCATATATGCTAATGAGGTCATCAACAGATATGAATGCCTTGCAATACATCAATATTTACAACAAGGGGTGGTGAGGGACAGAGTCTCTGAATTAAGCAGAAAGCTCTCACCCAGTCAAGAGATCAGGGCTAGATCCAACACCGTTTTTTAGCTCACTGCACCATCCCAGTTTCAGAACCTGGCTGTATGCAAATTAGTCTGTTCCTGTCCCAGTATGATGGGAACAGGGCAAACCAAACTACAAAAGCCAATTCTTACACTGGGAAGGAAACAAGCTCCCGGGGACCGGTTTCTGGCATTACAGCCGTCTTCGGCCCGGTTTGCTTGAATCCTGATGGTGCAATGAGCAAGGGTCTTACATCTGAGAATACCCTTCCACGCTTAGGGTGGACAAAAATATTTACAACAAGGGGTGGTGAGGGACAGAGTCTCTGAATTAAGCAGAAAGCTCTCACCCAGTCAAGAGATCAGGGCTAGATCCAACACCGTTTTTTAGCTCACTGCACCATCCCAGTTTCAGAACCTGGCTGTATGCAAATTAGTCTGTTCCTGTCCCAGATAAATAACGGTGATGGATCAAGCCCTGATCTTTGGACTGGGTAAGAGTGGTCTGTTTAACTCAGACACTCTGTTCATCACCACCCCCTTTTTGTAAATCGTTTTTGGCCACTATAGGTGTGGCAGGGTATACTCAGACATGAGTCCCTTTCTCACTGCTCCATCAGGATTCAAGCAAGCCGGGCCGAAGAAGGCTGAAATGCCAGAAACCGGTCCCCGGTAGCTTGTCTCCTTTCTGGTAAAGAATTGGCTTGGTAGTTTAGTCTGCCCTGTTCCCATGATGCACTGGGCCAGGGACAGACTGATTTGCATATAGCCAGGTTCTGAGCTGGGATGGGGCAGTGAGATAAATAACGGTGATGGATCAAGCCCTGATCTTTGGACTGGGTAAGAGTGGTCTGTTTAACTCAGACACTCTGTTCATCACCACCCCCTTTTTGTAAATCGTTTTTGACCACTATAGGTGTGGCAGGGTATACTCAGACATGAGTCCCTTTCTCACTGCTCCATCAGGATTCAAGCAAGCCGGGCCGAAGAAGGCTGAAATGCCAGAAACCGGTCCCCGGTAGCTTGTCTCCTTTCTGGTAAAGAATTGGCTTGGTAGTTTAGTCTGCCCTGTTCCCATGATGCACTGGGCCAGGGACAGACTGATTTGCATATAGCCAGGTTCTGAGCTGGGATGGGGCAATGAGATAAATAACGGTGATGGATCAAGCCCTGATCTTTGGACTGGGTAAGAGTGGTCTGTTTAACTCAGACACTCTGTTCATCACCACCCCCTTTTTGTAAATCGTTTTTGGCCACTATAGGTGTGGCAGGGTATACTCAGACATGAGTCCCTTTCTCACTGCTCCATCAGGATTCAAGCAAGCCGGGCCGAAGAAGGCTGAAATGCCAGAAACCGGTCCCCGGTAGCTTGTCTCCTTTCTGGTAAAGAATTGGCTTGGTAGTTTAGTCTGCCCTGTTCCCATGATGCACTGGGCCAGGGACAGACTGATTTGCATATAGCCAGGTTCTGAGCTGGGATGGGGCAGTGAGATAAATAACGGTGATGGATCAAGCCCTGATCTTTGGACTGGGTAAGAGTGGTCTGTTTAACTCAGACACTCTGTTCATCACCACCCCCTTTTTAGGTTTTGCCTCGCCAAAAAGATGCGCTCTGCGCATCTTTTTCGCGCAGGCGAAAACCTGATGAGAACTGTAGTGTGCTTTGGGTCGGCCCTCGTCATTCATTGGCTGGCTCCGTAAATGGAGCCTAGCCATTGGACGAGGGGCCTGTCCGTCAATGCCGGACCAGACACGGGGGCGTTCCCGACATTCTTTGGCTTTTGCCGACGTCACGCGACGCCGGGAACACCCCCGAGTCTGGTCCGGCATTGCCGGCACCTCCCTTGCTCCCCCTCCCGCTTGTTTAGGTGCCCGTCTTCTGCTCCTGTACATTCAACACGGCTCACCATAGATTAAAACAGCAGGTTACTATCATTTATAAACTAACTGCAACACAAGTTTCATAGACAAGAGTTTTCATAGACTTAGTCAGATATCTCGCTAGTCCGTCCTTAGTTTTTAGTTTTTCACCTAGAACAACATACACCACGTGATCGGACCGGGATAAACAGAGTCTGACGGGGATAGAGCGACGCACGCCAGACTTCACGGACACTCGGCAGGGAGAATACAATGCAGCACGCGTTTTGAAAAATCACTCGGTAAGATTACGGAAATGGCAGCGGGGAGGCCCGCATAATATAGGGACATAATGATATAATCATGACATTCGAGTAAATTGGTTTATTATTGCTCCCCCTCCCGCTTGTTTTAGGCCCTAGACTTGTCCGCCGAATCCAGGCGCCGCTGCCGTCTTTGGGGGCCCAGGTTCGCGCCGCCTTGCTCCGCCGTTCTGTCTGTCTGTGGTTCCTCCCGCAGCTGCGTCCAGTGTGACCGCAGGGAGACTCCCGTTCTTTGAGGCGTCCACCCTCTCTCCCGCAGTGGGAAGACTCCCGATGATGCCGTCTGCGTGGTGCCCCTGGAGTGTTCCACCAGATACAGCCCCCCCCCCCGTCGTCCATCGCCTCAGTGCCTCCGGGGCTCCACGCCAGCTCAGTCATGCGCCTGGACAATGTCTTTCACCCGCTTCTGCACTCAGCTGCACCGCCGGGCTCCTGGGTCAGATCTTCAGGCCTAGCTTTGTCGGGCCGTGTGGTACCCCCGAGGCGCAGCTCCGGCGATCTGGCTCTCGCGGTTAGGGCTGCTCAGCTGACTGTCCCGTCCCGTTGCTCCCACAGTGATATCGGGTTCTAGGCGGCTGTACTCCCTCAGTGCCTCTGGGTCCCTCACACCAGCTCAATTGTGCGTCTGGACCATATCGCTCACCCGCTTCGGCACTTGGCTTCACCGTCGGGCTCCTGCGTCCGCTCTTCCTGCCTAGCTTGTGTCGCGCCGTGCTTTGCCCCCGGGGCGCAGCTCTGGGTGTCGGCGGTCGGCCGCTGTGCCTCTCTCCCTATGCTGTTGTCTGCTGCCGCGTCTTGGTGGTGTAGTCTGGCTCTCGCGGCTGGGGCTGCTCGGGTGTCTGTTCTGGCCCTTACCTCTCTGCTGGTTACGTGCCCCTCGCCGCCATCTTGGGCCTTACTGCCCCCGTGTTTCCAGGTTCTAGGCGGCTGTATTCCGGTGTCGGTCCTCCAGTGGCGTCTAGACCTTCCGCCGGCTATTTACCCCGAAATCGGGACTTTTCAGGCAATTCCTAACGTCTGCTTCAGATCATCTCTCCGGAGCGGAGATGTGAGTCTTTACCGGCCATGCTGTTGGCAACGCCACCCCCAATGAATCTACTTTTGAGGCAGAAAATGTGTGAACCATGTTCTAACGATATGAAGTGTAACCTGAAGAGGTTTTAAAAGCCCCCATGTCCAAAGAATTCCCATAAAGTAACGGGATTTAATTGGAGGCTGGGCCACCATTTTCTTACTGTGGATGGGCAAGAGATGCGAGATTTCTAAGATCCTGAAGCAGAACGTGATCTGCTGGCCAGTGGGAATTTTGAAATTAAAAATGACATTTGAATTAAGGGTCTGTATACATTTTGTGGCTCAAGATAATTGGGCTGTCAGCTTGTGGGTGTCTTTTGCACGTGTGTGCCCCTGTTGTCTGCTTGTGCCTCTGTGTGCCCCTGTTGTCTGCTTGTGCCTCTGTGTGCCCCTGTTGCCTGCTTGTGCCTCTGTGTGCCCCTGTTGCCTGCGTGTGCCTCTGTGTGCCCCTGCTTGTGCCTCTGTGTGCCCCTGTTGTCTGCTTGTGCCTCTGTGTGCCCCTGTTGTCTGCTTGTGCCTATGTGTGCCCCTGTTGCCTGCTTGTGCCTCTGTGTGCCCCTGTTGCCTGCTTGTGCCTCTGTGTGCCCCTGCTTGTGCCTCTGTGTGCCCCTGTTGCCTGCTTGTGCCTCTGTGTGCCCCTGTTGCCTGCTTGTGCCTCTGTGTGCCCCTGTTGCCTGCTTGTGCCTCTGTGTGCCCCTGTTGCCTGCTTGTGCCTCCGTGTGCCCCTGTTGCCTGCTTGTGCCTCTGTGTGCCCCTGTTGCCTGCTTGTGCCTCCGTCTGCCCCTGTTGCCTGCTTGTGCTGTTGGTGTGTGTGGAGGGCTCTGTGTGGCTGTGTGTGTAGGAAGCTTTGTGTGGCTGTGTGTGTGGAGGGCTCTGTGTGGCTGTGTGTGTGGGGGGCTCTGTGTGGCTGTGTGTGCGGGGCTCTGTGTGGGGGTGTGTGTGGGGCGGCTCTGTGTGTGAGAGAGAGAGATTTGTTTAAATACCAGGATAATTGCCGGCAGCAGCACCCTTGCCGTGTAATGCCTTGTACTACATCTGTGTTAGCAGTCGCCTCAGGCTGTTTTTTTTTATGCAGGGGACGGGATTTGATCATGCCCATTACGCCGTATTGCTTTTCAAAGGCAACTGTTGCAGAGCCAAGTGGGCTGTTGAAAATTGTGTTTTCTCCACCTGCCCCTGTTGCCTGCTTGTGCCTCCGTTTTCGTGCCCCTGTTGCCTGCTTGTGCCCCTGTTGCCCGCTTGTGCCTCCTTGTGCCCCTGTTGTCTGCTTGTGCCTCTGTGTGCCCCTGTTGTCTGCTTGTGCCTCTGTGTGCCCCTGTTGCCTGCTTGTGCCTCTGTGGGCCCCTGTTGCCTGCTTGTGCCTCTGTGGGCCCCTGTTGCCTGCTTGTGCCTCTGTGTGCCCCTGTTGCCTGCTTGTGCCTCCGTCTGCCCCTGTTGCCTGCTTGTGCCTCCGTCTGCCCCTGTTGCCTGCTTAAGCTGTGTTGGTGTGTGTGGAGGGCTCTGTGTGGCTGTGTGTGTAGGAAGCTTTGTGTGGCTGTGTGTGTGGAGGGCTCTGTGTGGCTGTGTGTGTGGGGGGCTCTGTGTGGCTGTGTGTGTGGGGGGCTGTGTGTGTGGGGGGCTGTGTGTGCGGGGCTCTGTGTGGGGGTGTGTGTGGGGCGGCTCTCTGTGTGTCATTTGCGATAGATAAAGCTAGTGGCATTGTAAATGACAATGCCATTTATTTATGTTAAAAAAACATAAATAAAAATATATGTCAAGAGCAATGGCAATAGCTCTAACTTTAACAAAGGCAAAACCATTGCATTGTAAATGCTTGTTGTAAATTGCAATACATCAAATCAGGATGTGCGCAGTACAAGAAAAAGATTCATTTTAGTACAGCGCCCATCATGATCTTAAGTATTTCAAGGCGCCCTCATATGTGCTTATGATGTCTAACACATATGAGAGCACCTAGCAATACGTTAGCACAGGAAGCATCAGGAGGAGGGAGGAAAAAGAAGCAATAAAAACAGAAGGTGAGGATTATAGAGAAAATAACATGATGGAGGTGGGAAAGAGTACCATACAGGGCGGGGGGACTGGGAGGAAGAAATAGTACCTCCATCATGTCAGGAGCAGTGGATGAACACAGATTAAGCTGAATCAATCTGTGCTTGGTGCCTATTCCTCTGAAAGTATCGAAAGTGATGTTTGGCTAGCACTGGCCAATTAAGGAGGCAACAAAGAAGAGGTACAGTGGAGCCAACAATTAGTAAGCAATGAGCAGGTTCCAATTCCTCTTTGTAAACAATAGGGTGTAGCAAGCAAGACGCATGCGCTAAGCACGCAATCGCAGGCTCAAACAGGATAAGCATTTGCAATGCAATAGGTCTTTCATTTACACGAGACCTATTGCATTGCAAAAGGTAGGCATCATGGACAACTGGAGGGAGGGTGGGTGGGGGGGAGAAGTCAAGGACAATGGGAGGGCGGGCGGGTGTGGGAGAGAAGGCACAGACAATGGTAGGGATGGCAGACGGGGGAGAAGGCATAGACAACGAGAGGGAGGGCAGGCGGGGGATAAGGTACGGACAACAGGAGGGAGAGAGGGCAGGCGGGGCAAGACGGCACAGACAACTGGAGGGCAGGCAGGGGAGCCATAAGCCACAACTGGAGGGCGGGCGTAGACGAGAAGACACCGACGATGGGAGGGAGGGCGGGGAGGGGAAAAGAAGGTATGACAACGGGAGGGGGGAGGGGGAAGGAGGCACCAAAGCATGTCTTGCCTGCAGTAGGAGAACTTCATTAACGAAAATAGTGCTCACAGTCTCAATAACACGTACTGTGTCACAAACGAAGTAAAGGGGCCAGTCTCCATGGGAGGTGACAAATGAAGAGGAGGCGGTACTAAGGAGGGACAAACAAGCTCGTTGACAAATCAGACGCCAGCATTTAGGACAGACAAGGACACAAGCCAATGGCAAATATGGGCGGAGAGTAGGCGGGGCTTCTATTCCCTACTCCTTTACAATAAGTCTTGCAACACATGCGCTGGCTCTAGGCTCGACCTAAAAAGGAATTACATGCCCACATGGGTTAAACTGCTTTACTTCACACACTTCTTTAGTCGAGTTGGCATTCTGCATGTCCTCCGAGGAACTGTTATTTTCAACTTGAATCACGCAGTGATTCATTCCTATCACCAGCACCCCAAATGCTCCAATGCATTTTGTCCCATCCAAACGTGCATCGCTCAACATTCCTCCACTGCAACTACTACTCTCCGTATTAGCTACAACCCCCACCTTTTTAGTCTTTCTTTGATACAGATCAACCCTTATCCACCTTTGAACATTAGACGATGTTACATACACACTTGAAAAGGTAATCTGAATTTTGTCAGGCCTGCACAAAATTGTCCAGGCTTCATTTTAACGATAACACAATTCTCTACCCATCTTTGTCTTCGATTGCTTTTGCATTCTCTGAGAACTTCAACTCCTCTCACACCGTCTTGCTTCAAACAATTTGGAACAAATGTTGTTTGTCCTTCTCTACCACTCTGAACAATGTTTGACTTCCTACACTGTTAACACATGCGCAATGTGCCCATAATGCCTCCATTACCACTTTTGCAACATCCAATCTGCTTTTGACAGGCAATTCAGTTACCCCTATGACCAACCTATTTGCCCTTTGGAAACTCCAGTGATTCTAAAACACCTTCTTGAACCATTTATCTTAGCACGTCTTTCTCTTCTTGTCGAAACAACACTGGTATCCCCCTGACTTCCTGCCTCACCAGACTAGGTCTTTCCTTCAAAATTAGCCTAAGGACATATCCCTCAATGCTCTTTTCTTTAAACACTTCATTGGTTTTTTAGAATAGTCTTTCCCATAATCACTAACACCGCGCTCACCATAACGTGATCTCTGCCCCTAGGGCTGATGACAATATTTAAATCATACTGGCACCTATTGAAGTATTGGCAATCCCGATCTAGACACATCTTTCATTACAATATTCTGCACTTAAACAATATGTCTGTTCTCAAAAACCTCCACACCTCGATTTACATTCCTGGAAACAGTGGGATTCATATCCTTTGCTTTAAATTCACATCTTTCCCACAAATCTTCAGGAACTATTGTAAAAATGGAACCCGACTCCACCATCAGCTCTACCAGCTTGTTACTGATCGTGAACGTTGCTTTGGGTCTCTTCTTCCATCCTCGAGTCTCATTCACCTCCCCTACACTTAATACTTTTTCCTTTATTTCAATTTCATTTTCTATTGACACCACACTTTCTTTAGCCTTGCCTTTACACAGCCTTTTAAAACACACTCTCTTCCCAAAATGTCGGCAATATTTCTGCAGTGCAAAACATTTGCTAAAGTCAGACGTGTGATAAATACTTTCACATCTGGTGCAGGATTTTACAGCTATCAATCTTTTCCAAAAGCACCACCCCCTCATGGACAACTGTTTCCCATCGTCTTGCCCACATCACCGACGTCATAATTTACATCATCTGATGCTGCTACTTCTGCTGCTTGCTGTTGCAAGAAAGGTGGCACTAGAGGAGACACGCAGAAAGTAAAATTCCCCCCAAAACGTAATTTCTGTAACCAAATATACAGAAGCCCACAGTCAGCAGCCATTGACTTAACTGATGTACCGGCAACGCCAAGAGAGCTTCACAAGTCAAATGTACACATCGTGTTAAATCATTAGCACGAGGAAACACAGCTTTAAAACGATACAATTCTTAACAAGCATTTGCAATGCAATAGGTCTCGCATTATTAAAGTTAGAGCTATTGGCATTGTAAATGGCAATGCCTTTTATTTATGTTTTTGCTTTTAACCCATTGCCTGCTGATGACGGAACCGCTCCGTCATCAGCTGCGGTGGCGCTGTGCTGATGACGGAGCGGTTCCGTCATGGCCCGCTCGGAGCGCCTGCGCAGCGCGAATTCCGCGCTTGCGCTGAGCGTTCCATTGAGCGGGGCGGGCCATGACGGAACCGCTCCGTCATAAGCACAGCGCAACCGACGCTGGTGACGGAGCGGTTCCGTGCACAGCATGCGGCCGCCGCGCGGCCGCCCCGCCCCCTTAGCACTACGGCGGAATAGCCGCCGCAGTGAAGGGGTTAAAACATAAATAAAAGGCATTGTCATTTACAATACTAATAGCTTAAACTTTCGCAAAAGTGAGACCTATTGCACTGTGTCTGTCAGGCCCTGTGAGCGGCGGCTTCTGTCTGAGCCTATGTGCACCCCTCCGGGTACAGGTGCTTCATTTCTGTGACTAGACATTCCATTAAATTAGTAGCTGATCAATAACAACTTTTTTAATGAATTACATCATTTTCTGGTGTTTAGATCGTATCTGATAGACATCTCCGAAACGAAAGCTTGTGGGCCACATAAACCTTGGGGGGGTGCAAATTCCCCTGGAAACATTACTCAGATGAACTGTCATTCTTTCTCCCAGTAGCACATCTGGAGTGACAGTGAAAACTGTAGTACTCGCCCTGTTAATTACGACCTTGCTGCCTCGGCTTACATACAACAACGTTTCGCAGCTGACGTCCACGCACAATGGGGGAAGGATGGAGGCGATAAAAAACTGGTGTGTAACCCGTCACTTGCAGCATGGAGTGCTATACGCATGTGAATAGCTAAATGACGGGGTTTCCACTTTACCCAGAGATGCAAAAAAAAAAACGCATTGAAGAAGCATTCTAGTGGAAACAAGTAAAGCAAACACATGAATCACAGAACGAACTCGACAAAAGCAGGCTTCTACGTCAAAATAACAATTTCAGAGAATGGATTTGGTGCATTTTTCTGTTGCATCAGATACATGGATTTATAATTAGTGCCCACCCACAGCTCTGCTCTGCCATTGTCCCACAGCAACTCTCGGTCTCCTGCACGCCCCTGCTGACTTCGAAAGCATAACAATAAACCGCCTGTGCAGGGCTGAAGTGCCGCTCTCACTAGACCACAACCCACGCTGCCTCCTCACACATAGTGCCTGCCCCGAGATATTAAACAGAACAGGTTCGGGCATCACACTGGCCGTTGTTTGCACCCCCATGGGGCAGACACAAGCTGCACACAGTGTGCATTCACGCTACCACTTTGCACCCGGCACTTAATGCACTGCACTAACAAGAACGCATGTGCACCTTTAACACTGCATCTGCCCCAGCAAGGCGTGCTTTTCCACTGCCCCATTACAACACTAGCCCCCAATCCTGCAGGCTCGACAAGTGCACAGCGAGCACTCACCTTCTCTGGTGCCCCTTAGCGCTGTATGCCCGGTGAGCACTTTGCAGCACTTCGCGCTCTATCGCATTTTGCTCCAACGACACTGCCCGTACTGCACCCCCACCTCCACCTTTATCAGACCCTGGATGCACTCTCCTAGGGTGTCAGCCAGCAGGCAGTGCAGCGGCAGCACGCCCAGCACCAGCAGCAGGAGCAGGGAGCCCCTCGTCCTGGCTCCCCGGCGGCCATTATCTATTATCTTATTCCTGCAGCAGGCGGTACAGTGGAACCAGCCAAGCAGCAGGCATCACATTAGTAAACAAGATGTGCACACGCACTCCTGAAAACTAAACTTAGCGTGGAGGCGGGACTTCCGTCTTGTGCGCGAATCAGCGCCCACGGAGTTCCTGGCCCGAGTAGCAGTGGTGACGCGGGGCTCCCATGCCCGAGGGAGAGCCCCGCGGAGGCTACAGAACACCGGATTGGCGGTAAGTGGGACTGTATTCGGGAGGGGGGGGCGCGTGTGTGTGTGTGCATGTGTGCGACGGCGGGGGTGTCTCTGTATGCGTGCGTGTATGTGCGCTCGTGTGTGCGTCTCTGGTGAGGTAAGGGGGGGGAGCGTGTGTGTATGCAGTGTGTGTATGCGACGGCGGGGGTAGCTTCTCTGTTTGTATGGGTGCTCGTGTGTGTGTGTGTGAGCGAGCGAGTGTCTGTGTGTATATGCGCGCGCATGTATGGGAGGGAAGTGCACGGCGCGGCGCGGGACGGAACGTGCGCGTTCGCGCACCCAAATCTGGCTTTCAAGCTAGTAACACCCTGTTGTCCCTCATTCCCCCGAGTCAGGCAGCTATAAGTCTCCGCCTGGACGCATCCTTCGGATGCTTATTCCTGGCTCGACCTAAAAAGGCAAATGCATGAGGACTCTGTGCGTGGGTGTGGTCACAGAAAGTAGGATCCTCGTATAAGTTGCCAGGATGTGTTCTCAACCCAGTTTGTGGTAACAATCTACTCCAAATCTAGCATCTCAAGACGATCAGTGACACATACATTAAAAAGCACTGTGTCAAGAACACATACCTGCTTAAACAAACAGCCTACTTTGTATGTTATTGACCCATCCCTGGACAATCCAATCACAATCCGAAATATAGAATAAACAACTGAAGGAGTATTATGAGAAGAGGAGCCACACACCACAAAGCATTCCTGTTCACTTTTCCCAAGTATGGGGCAAGATCACTAAAGGCCCTACATGAGTTGGGGGTAAGAAGCTTTGCGCAAAGTGGGTCAGAGCAAAGCCTTTGAAAACCTGCTTTGTGGAAAATAGGACCACTGGAATTAGTCTAATTACTAATATGGTTTGAAAGGAATATGGAAATAGTGTTTTTTTTTCTTTTTATGTGTGCACTAGAGGATCCAGGAATTGAAAAGTAGAAACAATTTCACTGCCACATCATGGTATCATGCACATGTATTCCACATTTCATCTGGCAATGGCAAGCACCCTGAAGCATAATGCCCTCCCTTCTCAATGTCAAACAACCAAGATTGAAAGAAATACCTTACAAGTGAAAAAGTGGTATTCAAGAGTGAGAGTAATGGCTTGTTGGTTTCGTCATTCACAGTATCCGCAGGTTCTCCAGTGAGGCACAAGTAAACTTATTTGTAGGCTGTGCCTTATGGCTAGTTTTTGTTTTGTGCATTTAGCTATACAGTGAAGGACAAACATGCATGGCACAACCACTAGAAACTTGGCAGAGGCCCCAAAATGACAAAGAGTGCTTGCAGCAATCACCACTCAAGGTGGGATTCAAATAAGGTAGATAGAGGTGAGAAGCTTGCTAACACAGTTTAAAACATCTGCACAGGTGCACCACACAATAGTTGCAAAAGTTCAATGAACAAATATAAAGTTTGTTTGCTACACAAATGATTGTTCCAGGTTTTTTCTTTCATTCCAATTTTTCTCATTACTTTAAAAACATAGTCACAAACATCAAATTCCAACGTGATACAGCCAATGCGTTTCGTCCTACTAGAGGGCTTCTTCAGAGCGATAATAACTTGGATGAATTCAGTTACAAAAAATGGTAGAGTCAAAATAATTGCCAGAGCAACAATCCAATTGTCATTCCTTATGTGGACCACGGTTAATTGAAGTACTTAGAATCTAGTATTCTAGCAGCGGCCCTCCAACTCCTAAATATAGCGAGGAGACAGAAGACAAGAGTGTTGAATAGTTCCAAAACGGGGGCACCGTTACTTGCGAAAGATAATGCGATTAACAAAAGACTATTCCATGAACAGACAATCCCGGGGTTAAGTATTACTCAGTGTATTTGATCCTTATATCAGTGACACAATAGCAGTCATTCAGAAATGCCCGCAAGAGCGCACACTTAGTTCTGTAAGCCTACTTATGTTCGCCACAAGGCTCACATAAAGGCCATCTCATTAGTCCAACAACCCTATGCGGGGCACCCCACCTATTCCAGTTCGAATGTACGCTATATATGCTCGAACAAGTGTCGACAGACGGTATTTTGACTGTCACAGCCCTCCAAAAGCCAAGTATCACGGCAGAAAGAACAGGGGCAACATAAAGAATGACAATTCAATTGTTGCTCTGGCTGTATCACTTTGGAATTTGATGTTTGTGACTATGTTTTTAAAGTAATGAGAAAAATTGGAATAAAAGAAAAAAGCTTGAACAATAATTTATGTAGCAAACAAACTTTATATTTGTGTATTGAACTTTTGCAACTATTGTGTGGTGCACCT
The DNA here is from genome assembly GCF_964263255.1 of Lissotriton vulgaris. Lineage (NCBI taxonomy): Eukaryota > Metazoa > Chordata > Amphibia > Caudata > Salamandridae > Lissotriton > Lissotriton vulgaris. The sequence goes on from NC_141685.1 coordinate 1,814,869,918, forward strand.
GTGCTGATGTTTTAAACTGTTATGATCCTATGAGGATTTGCCCTGTGACGGTAGGGGCATACCAGTGTGCACGCACTCCCTAAGAAATATATGGGGGTTAAAATAGGAAAGGGATATAGGTTTAGGTTCTGTATTTTTTTTTAAAGGGCTCCACTGGCGAATTTTTGGCTTAGCTTGCTAACACAGGTTGGATTCGTACTGAGTCAATGGTTGGTATGTATGTGACTCAAAACTGGAACCCTCGTGGAAGAATGAATAAAGGAGTAAAGCCGCTCAATGGAAGAAAACATACAATCCTGAAAACTTGGCTTGAAACCTCCCTCTGCCTCATGTTAGGGTCTCAATATCTCCCGTGATTCGGGCGGTGAGGGAGGTCATATTTTCTGAGTGACTGGTCTCCTCTTGCAAAGCTCTTCTCGTTCAATGATAAGAAGCCTAAACCTGCTTCAGGTCAGGATCTGGGGCCAATCAAGCTGGCCTCTTCTTTCCAGTTACCTGCTTCTAGAGGAGTTTTAATCCGGGCAGCATCGCTTCCTGTCAGTATCACTCCGGTGCCCGACAGAGGCTGGTGAAGAGCGGGCACGTGGCAGCAGCCTCGCGCTAAGAAGAGACACAGGCCTGGCCCGCACTACGCAAACATAAATACAATATTGGAAGCAGTTACCGGCGAAGGACCCGGTGCCAGTAACAGCGCTGTCATCGGAGCCCTGTACAAGGTTGTACCCCGTTAATTATTTACGTGTCGGCCACTGAGACGGGTTGCACTGCCAGACAGACTCCGCCGCAGCCTTGGGGGGACCTTCACAGCCATAAATGTGACCGAGGACACAGAGAAGACCATATCTGCTTCAGCAAACCTTCTCTCGACAAACCTGGGCCACTTATGATTTCTTGACAAGTATGAATGAGCTCAAAGAGAACGAAGCCAAACTACAAGAACCCGGGAAAGAGGGATACAATCTGGGCAGTTCCGTAGAATACAGTGTCACCTATTAATAAACTCATTACACAGACGTGTAACCTGATACAGACGGTGCCGGATTGTCCTGGCTGACCTGTGCCGTCTGCAGGTGCGGATGACTCGCACTCGCCCTCGCCCGCCATGGCAACAGGGGCTTGCAAACACGAGCCTTCAGCCAAGGTGCGGCCAGGAGTGCAGTACAGCGCGGGCCCTGCACCACAGCATGGCGGGAGCACAACCCCCAGCCCCCCGCTTGCAGAATCCAGCATCCTCCTTTCATGTAGACTGAAGGGATGAGACTAACAGAAACAGAACAAGTACCCACCTGGTCCCAGCGCAGCCAGAGGCAGGCGGCGGCGTCCAGTTGCGAGTCCCCGGTGCACCTGGGCAGCAGCTGGTTTGAGTTGACCCCATGGTGGCAGCAGCTCTTCTTATGCACGGGGTTAGCTAAAAGCTCGGGCTACGAAAGCTGCGCCATGGAAGCTTGGGGTGATGGAGCGGTGGGCGTTGCCGTCTACGAGCTCGGCTTCCCACGCAGCTTCCAACAGCCTCTCGCTCTCTCTCTCCATTAGGCACCGTTTGTTCCAGAAGGAACGCGGCGGAGGAGAGGGGCAGGAGGAAAGAGCCCACCCCTCTCTGTCAAAAGTAAATAACTGCCCTCACGCCGCCGCCTGCAGCGGGACACTGACAGCCGCGTGCACGGGCCGCCGTTCCCAACACCTGCGCGCGCTCACTCCAGTTACCCTATTGAAGTCGCTGGATGCGGCGCGAGGACAGAACCATCCGAAAAAAACGTAACAAGCAAATTAAACCCACCACCTCACGTCGTTGCACCGAAGCGCTGCCTCCTCCGCCCCCCACCATGCTTCCGTAATAGCCCGATTTGCTTAATCCCCAAATTAAAAGCTATTTGGTGCACAGGCCCGGCGTTATTGCTCTCACTGCTCCGAAGAACATTTTCCCTGCCGAGGACAATTTGAATTGGCATGTGGGTATGTCCCCCCACTAGTGTACCTTGATGTGCTGGGAAATAGTTACGTTTTGCCATAAGATAAATAAAAGGCGAGATTGTCTGCCCCGAGCTGTAAACTGCTGCGTGTGCTGCTGAAAAGACGAGGTAACAATGACAGACAAACACACGCACAAAAAACAAGCATTGGCTGCGCAGCAGTAAAGCTGCACGGCCGTGAAAGGATCATTTGCACATTAAAAAAAAGCCGCAAGCGTGCACTCTCCCGAACTTCCGGTCTCGGGATGTGCACGCTCACGGCAGTCGTGGGGCAGGACTTCCGACTTTGAGAGAAGCCCGCGCCCTCAGAGTGGATGGCAGCAGAAGTCAGGAGAGGCAGCTGAGGCGGTAAGTGGGGCTTGGCACCTGTGTGTGAGGTGTGTATGGTGTGTGCGTATGGTGTGTGGTGTGTGCGTGTGTGTGTGTGTGCGCGCGATTGAAAGGCTGACTGGCTGTGCAAAGTTGGAGCAAGAGATGTGCACGGCTGGGGGGGCGGGGCCAGAGGGGGCGCGTCCACGAGATGTAATCGGCGCTCGTGGCCAGATCTAGGTCGCTTCACAAGGAACTCGGTAACAATAGGTCTAGCGAGACCTAAAAAGAACATTCATGCTCACAGCCGCAATCCGCACACCAGCGCATGCACTAAGGTGCCCAACCAAACTAATCAATAGTACAAAACACCTTTACCTATTAACAAAAGGAAGGAAAAAAAGCACAAAGAAATAACTCAGGACATATAGAATCCTTGTACCTGAGCGGCATACCCACGTTACGACAGGCTCTACCTTGCAAAACGGGCTGGGGCAGACTAGGTTCAGAATCCACTCTTGCAAATCATCCAATACTGCATCAGAAATCCCAATACCTTGTGCACTCAACTCAGAACCATCACACACCCTAAGCATAGGAGACAGAGCATGCTGATCACCCACAAAATTATAGGGGTGATCAACAGAAATATCCTTTACAGTCTGAATGTTCTTAGCTTCTTTATCTGAAATCCTGATGACATCTCTTTTACTCCAGCAACTTTTGTTTAGCAATAGCACAGAACCCTTGCAAACCCTTTCCACTCGAACAGGCAAGGAACTTTCACAAGCACCCAATCACCCACCACATGTAACCTCCTTAAACTTCCTGTTCTTCTTGTCAAACAGTTCCTTAGAATGACATTGATTCGTAGACAGCATGGCTGATACCTCACATAGATTCTCCAACTTACCCTTACCAAAATCTCCAATCCAATCAGGACACAAAGCACACCTCGGGAATCTCTTGAGTCACAAAACAAAAGGAGAGAACCCAGTGGCGTTGTGAGGTGTAACCAAATAAGACCAAACTTCCTTGCCCAAAAATGACCACCTCAAAACCCATGGCCAAAGCAGATTGGACTCCTTCCTTGAAAAAATGGGTTTATCCGCTCCACTAAACCAGTAGTTGAAGGCGAATAAAGAGCTACCTTCAAGTGCAAAATCTGATAATCCTCAATACATTTTCTTAGCTTGTGCGACATAAAATGTTTGCCATTGTTGTTAACAAGTTCTTTAGGAACACCTTCAATAGAATAGAGAAAATGTGCTTTAAAACGTAATAATGGAGTCGTGTTAGGAGAAGAAGTGAAATCCACATACACCCATTTGGAAAAATAGTCCACCAGTACCATCATATATCTCGGCGACACAGGAAGATGTTCAAACGGGCCTGCTAAATCCAAAGCCTCTTTGTGACAAGCATTATCCGGAAATGACACAGGATGAAGCAGAGACTCACAAAGCCACCAGAGTTTGTCAGATACTAAACAAGTGGCATAATCATCAATACATTTAGACACTTGCAAATCCATGGCCGGCCACCAATAGAACTGCTCAAGAGCCTTGCAAGTGCTACCCATACCTAAACTCCCCCTTGTGAGCTTCCTTTATCAGTATCTGTCTTTCAAAGACGCAGCAGGCACATACATATTTACATGTAGCTAAACACCATCCAATAAGGATAACTCTTCAGATACTTCCACATATGAATGCAAAGCAGCATCCACACTGCTCTCCCTAGACCAGCCATTAACAATGAAAGAAGACACCATCTACAACACAGTATCCTTTGTTGCTGCTTCAAACTAAACAGAGTGCGAAACGGAGCTAGACCCATGCAAAAAGCTTGCGCTAAAGCTACAACCACCTATGGCTCCTTCACACAGACCAACTGTTCCTCTTGAACAGGCAACCTGGACAGGCAATCTGCCAGTCAGAAAAACTTCCTGAACGTTATTCAATGTACATACACTGGCACCTTTCTTCAAAGGGTTTCTTAAGGGTTGCACCACAAACGCATACCCTTTAACATAACATGAATAACATTTGCTCAACCCTAGAAAAGATCAGAGTGGTTATTTGTCTTTAGGAGCCTGAGCATCCTGAATCGCCTTGATCAAATACATTTTTGGTAAAATACCTTTAGGACTGATACTGTGCTTTAGGACTGCTACTGTGCCCTAAATAATCAAAATTGAGCACTCAATTTCCACTTGTCTGCATGCAGAGTTATGCAAAACTCCTTCACTCTTTCACATACCTCAGATAATATACCTTGTTATGCTCGTTCAAAGAAAAACACAAAGACTAACATATCATCCTGGAAAGCCTGGAGCCCACTATTACCCCCTAACACAGAGTCCATATATCTCTGAAAGACACTAGCCACAGAAGCCAAGCCAAAAGGAAGCCTGGTGAATTTGTAGGCTTAAAACGGTGTTACAAAAGATGTAAGCTTTTGGGAATGCTCATCCAAAGGAATCTGGAGGTATGCAGACTTGAGGTCCAATAGAGAAAAGAACTTTGTATTACCGATGTTAGATAAAAGTTATTTTACTTTAGAAAGAGGAGGACACTCCACAACTATGTTTTTGTTGAGACTGCAGAGATACGCAAACCACCTAATATCGCCATCCTTTTTGTGAACTAAAACAATGGGACTGACCCACTCAGAAGACACAGCTTCTTTAATGATGCCATCCCTTACCATTTGGCCCAATAATTCCTTCAACTCAGATCTAATGCTCAATGGAACATGGCGAACTTTATGAGTTACTGCGATGGCACTCTTCTTAAGTTTCATTGAATGGATATAGCTATTTATGCACCTAATGGCCTGCCTGAAAATCTGAGGACACGTTTTACCAACACTGTTCACCGAAAGCTGATCCTAAATATGAACAAGAGAAATGGGAATTTTTGAAAGTCTAACTGGGGTATCAGGACCAAGAACTAGCATAAGTCCCAACTTAGCCAAATCTTGCCAACCAATAATAAGCCTTCCCTTAATTGCAACATAAACTTTGGTGAACACCATTCTGCTCAAACATGTGACAAGTTGCTCACAATACCCCAGCATATCAATGCCCTGATCTCCGTAGGCTTTAGGATGGTTATCAGGTTCAGATAACACAACAGAAACACCACAATGAGCATTAAAACAGTGTATCTATATTAATTGTGACAGAATCACGCATAATATCAACGATTATAACATCCCCCAAATTCACTTTACATACAGGGTCTTTACCCTTCATTGAAGCATCCGAAACCACCTCCGAATTGAGCATCAGATTAGAAAAATCAGTATCATCATTGTCCGCAATTTCATTACTAAGCACTTTAGTAAAATTCATGCCCATTTTACAAACCCATGAAAATGACATAACTACTTACACTTAGTGCAACAGCTGGACAAAATGGATAGGTTTCCAAATTAGTTTTCGATCCGCATCTATAACAAACTTGGTTTGAGTTTTGTGTTGAAAACTTAGCATTCTTGTCTATTACACGCATAAAATCAACAGGTTAAGCTTCATCAACAAAATTAACTACTCAAACACTCTTGAGAAATGGAACACGTGATGGCAATTGAGCGTTTAATGTTTTTTGCTGGATCCAATATTTCACCGAACGATGGAGCGCTGCAACTCAATAGTCTTTCTTGTATTTTGTTCGAATAGCAACTGTACACAAATTGATCACGCAGGTATCAAGTTAAGCAACAAAATTACAAGTAACAGCAAGAGACCTTAAAGCTGAAATACATTTCTCAACAGATTCATCAGCAGATTGTTTTTTTTAAGAAATGTAATCTTTCCAAGAGAATACTGAGTTCCTTCGAAAATTTCTGTTGCCGGTGCGCAACAGCTTCAGCAAGCTTATTCCCATCTCCAGCCTCAGCAGCAGGAGGAACAGACTTTGGCAAAGTGTCAAAAACTTGCTGACCTTCAACGTCCAGATGGGAAAATAAAATGGCTCCTTTGTGTTTAGAGTCAAACTCATCTTTCCCCACTGCCACCAAGTAATTCTCAAAGGAGTGCAACAATAACTTCCATTTAATTGCAGGTTTAGTCGGATGCTGAAGAAAATGGGTGACGAGGGCCAAATTAGTAGCTGCCACGGATGCCATACTCCGAACACTAGAAAAAAATAAGCCAACACCAGGAATTTCCCTAGAATACCCATAAAAATAACAATTGTACTTCAGATCCTGGCGAGTAAATAGGGTCTCTTGTTTCCACGTGAGGGAAAGGAAGGACACATTCTCAGATATCCCCCGCTCACCCCCTTGGTAGCTGGGTAGGTTGGCCAAGCTTATCTTCAAGGCAAATGTGTAAAGTATTCCAACCATGCTCACAGCAACCCAATGATGACACCACAAATGGACTCCACGCAAGTTTCATAAAAAACGAGTATAAATGTATATAAAAAGATTTACAATAAGACCACACGATATAAATCCAACATATGCGTATTTGTAATATTCTTCCTGGCCGGTTGTTAGCCCAGCCAGACCTTGTAAGTTCTGGCGATATTAATGAGCACTTCTAAACGTTCCACTGCAGTCCTACTGCAATGCTATGCAGTCCGTAATGCTAGAATCAGGCACTTTCCAATGTAACAATTATGAAATGCGTAACGCAACAATCAGGTACTTTGTTATGCAGAAGTAATGCAATGCGTAATACACTAATCAGGTAGTGCGTTATGCAGGAATAACGCAATGCATAATACACTAATCCGGACGTTTGTTATGCATAAACAATGCAATGCGTTATACGAAAATCAGGTAGTTCGGTATGCAGGAATAATGTAATGCGTAATATGCTCCAGCACCGATCACCGGGCCTTAGGCGGTCTCTCCGCTACTCGTGCTGACTCTCAGTCAGCCTCTGTCAACAGTTGCCCCCACACGGGTATGTTGTAAACAAAGAGTGCAGCTCCGCACTCTGGTACTGGTACTGCTACTCCTTTGGCAAGTATGGGCCGGAATATGACCCGAAGCAGAGGCTCGCGCTGCAGTAAGGGGAGAAGCCGACAACGTCTCCCTCCGAGCCCGCACCGCTCCCCAGGCGTCGACACATGCTACCTGGGGGGTGCGACCTCTCTCCTATTCCAGCGACTTGGCTTCCGATGCAATCTCTGTGAATTTCGGGCGGGGGGACTCAGACTCTCCCTTGACGAAGTTGGTTCGAGGTCCCGCTCTGGCAACGGCAGGTTCGGGTGGGCAGCTCAGCTCCCCCGGGGCTGCCGGTCCGGGTCGCTGATGCTACGAAGATCTCAGGCTGCCACAAGGCACATGCACACAGCGTCGCCAAGACTCACTTGAGCTTTGCGTGCATGATCACAGAGAACTCCTCACGAAGGTCTCAGGCTGCACGAAGCACACAGCGTCGCTGAGACTCACTTGGACTCCAGGCGTGCACGATAACAAGGCAATCCTCATGAAGGTCTCAGGCTACACAAAGCACACGTACACAGCATCGCTGAGACTCTCCTGGAAACATTGGTGTTCTAGAGTTTCCACAACAGGGAGCCAGCTCACCTCGGGCCCTTGGGGCAAGTTACTTCCGGACTCAGCACACAGCAAAGTCCTTTCAAGCAGGGGGGACACCGCACACAGCAAAGTCCCTTTAGCCTCTACTTGGTTAAAACAGCATACTGCAGGCCAGCCCAAGATCACACAGCAAGGGTCAGTCCTTTCCTTCAGTCTCTTCGGTTGTTTCTTCCTTGACAAAGGTTCTTCTTGACCGCAAAGTACATTCAGTCTTGTTCAAACTTGATCAATCAATTTCTCCAAAGTTCAGGGGCTTCAGCTCTCATAGTTATACCCTAAATGTCTTTGAAGTCTTTGTGTTCAGGGGGCACTGACTCCTGTTCAAACCAGTTCTGGGTGCCTCCATGCCAGTGACACCTTCATCCTTTAATTAGTGGGGGTCTGGATTCTCAATCAGGAGATGGGACCATTGTTTTATGGCAGCAACCCAGGCCTCTTCGCATCTAGGGGCTACTCCTCCCACTACACTCAAGATGCAGGGCAGCCTGTTGCTGTCTCACCTCCTCCCTGGGTCAAGACATTCCCCAGATCCTATCACTTTCAAATCCAGACAGTCAATCCACAACAGGTAGAGACACACAGAAATGTTAGGGCACAACAATCCAGGCACTTCTGAAAGAGTGGCTTCTAAACACAATGTAAACACCACCTTCATAAAAAGATGTGTTATTACATTGCGAGTTCAGCCACACTAAACTTCACCTCTCCATCTTAAGCCTTTGGGGAGATAGGATGGAAAACATATTACACAGCCTCCCAATTCTATCCTATGGGTAAGATGGCCCTTCCACAGTGAAAAACGAAATGGAGATTATTTCACTGTCAGGACATGGTACACACCTTAGTATATGTCCTACCTTTCACAAGCACTGCACCATGCACAGGGGGTACCTAGGACCTACCATAGGGTGTCTGATGTGCAGAGAAAGGGAAGGGTAAGGTCTGGCAAGTGGGTGCACTTGTCAGACCATGGCAGTTTAACAAACTGCGCGCAGGCACTGCAGTGGCAGGCCCGAGTTCCCTCTTTAAGGCTACTTGTGTGGGTGGCACAATTAGTGCTGCAGGCCCACTAGTAGCAGTTGCATTACCAGCCCTGGCACACATAGGGCACTTTACTAGGGACTTTACTAGTAAGGCAAACATACCAATCATGGACAACTAATTACAATTACACTTTATACAGGGAGCACTTGCACTTTGACACTGATCAGCAGTGGCAAGGTGCCAAAAGCATCTAAGTTGGCAAAACGAAATCCATCACAGCATCCAAAATAGAGGAGGTAGAGACAAAATGTCAGGGGTAATCACACCAAGGAATGCTAGGTCTAACAGGCCTGAATTGGGACAGGTGTATAAGTACTTCAAATGCCTGTCACCGAAATACAGGCTACAGATACGTCAGCCATGGGTGGATTAAACTTTGGAAAGCACAACAAAAGAAATCCAGCACAGTGCTACATATTCAGACACAGCTGGGTCAACCCTGAAGAAAATCACAGCCCAACATGCAGTGCAAAGGGAACAAAGTATCCGTAATCATCTGTCACGTAGCAACACACTGTGCAGATCAGTGCAAATGCGCTCAAGAAAACAAAGTGCAACATGTGGGAGAGCCCATCAAATATGTGCTTCAATCACAAGCAATCTGTGGTAATTGCCTATGCATTACTCTGTGCTAGCCAGCTGCACTCACATGGAACACACTACCTTTAGGACTCTAGAATGTAAAGAGTGCTTGGTCAGTTGCTGCTGGCTGCCCTGTGGCAAGGACATTGCTGTACCTTAAACTTAAATAAAGAAGCTCTGTTCTGTTGTTATCCTGCCTGTCTGTACTTCTTCACACTGGCAACGAGCGAAGAAGATTGGACCCAGCAAGATCATCATTAATTTGATGACAAGAAACAAAAGGAATGATTGCAACATTAAGACGCTCTTTGACAATATTGAATACAAAGGTAGGCTAACTGCAGCATTAAGATGCTCTTTGACAATATTGAATACAAAGGTAGGCTAACTGCAGGGAAGATATATGTTTCATGCAGAGGTGACAGCATAATCAGCTGGTTTCACCAGGCCGACCTAGGTGTGTCTTTAGTTCCTGGTGGTGATCCCAGCCTTATCCTCAGAGACATCTCCTCACCACCTGTTACTTCAAACCTTGACCCAAGTGAGAGCTGTGCAAATGTTATTTCTAATGTGAGTGATTCGAGCTGTGTTCTACGTTCTGAATTCAAAGAAGTCTTTTGCGAGAGGATGGGTTGTCTATCGGGTTACACGCACAAGATTATACTAAAGCAAGATTCTCAACCTGTAACATGTAAAGTACGCAGTGTACCTTTGGCCAGGGCCGGCCTTATCCTTAATATAATAATCCTCTGAGGATGGATACATATGTGCGTGGTGGCCCCTGGCAGGGATTTGGCGGCCTCCGGCTCTGTTCCACTTCCAAACACCTTCCTGCGCTCCGGAGGAGGCTCCGCCCCACCCGGACCCCCTCTTCCGGGTCCCCCTACCTATGCTCCCTGCCCAGGGCCACCATGAGCCTAGAGCCGCCCCTGCTTTGGCTAGGAGGGAGTCTATGCTCGCCAAGCTTGAGAAATCAAAGAAAGAAGGTATCATTGTTGAAACAGAGGCTAGTGAATGGTTGGCTCCAGTGGTTCTAGTAAGCAAAGCTTCTGGCGTGGTACGCTTATGTGTGGATCTTCACACTCACAACAGTGCGATGGTTGCCGACAGGTACCCTTTCCCAAACATCAATGAAATGTTAGCCCAGTTGAGGATGCACTTATCTTCTCCAATTTAGATCTCTGTGCTGCATATCATCAAGTCAAAATTGATTAGTCCATGGACTTAACTGCCTTAATAACCCCTTTTGGAACATACAAGTTCACACATCTTCCTTTTTGCTTGATCTCTGCTACCTCTGTTTTTCAGAGAGTCATGGAAGACGTGTTGAGTGGTGTTGAAGGAGTTAAGATATACCAGGATGATGTTTTGATCCATGGTTCGTCTCAAAGTGAACATGATGCAAGACTGAGGAGTGTGCTTGAACGATTCAGTGCGAGAGGTCTAACTCTGCGTGAAATAAATGCAAGTTTAATCTTTCTGAAATTGACTACTTGGGTCACCGTTTGACCAGTGATGGAATTAGGCCCAGAGATCGCCTGTGAAGACCATTTAGAAACTTTCCGTCCCGCAGTCCAGAGATGAACTAGTGACCTTCCTAGGAATTGCTGAGTACTACAATACATTTGCTCCACTGTTGGTCTGCCGTACCTTTGTTCTCAGGTCCCTTTTAAAGAAGGGTGTGAAATTCTCCTGGTCTACTCAGTGCCAGTTGCAATTCGAGAAAGTCAAGAAAGCTCTTTGTTGCACTCCCGCTCTACATAGCTTTGATACTATTCAAGCTCCATTCTCGCCCCCGATGCCAGTTCGAGATGCGTGGGTGCCGTTCTTAGACCAGGGTCTGCAGGGAAGAAACTATCCTGTTTTTCTCAAGAGCTCTCGTTGGTCTAGAACTTCAATATTCGGTAATTGAAAAGGAGGAGTTGTGCATTTTCTGGGCAATAAAGAAGCTCAAGAAATTCCTCTGGGGTACCTCTTTTGTTGTTCATTCAGATCATAAGCCTCTAAAAGATCTATTCTGTAAAAAGTAATAAGACGCTGTCTTCTCACGGATATGTAAGTGGGTCATTGCCCTCCAGGCCTTTGACTTGGTTGTAAAATACATCCCGGGGGTGGATAACAAAGAGGCAGACTGTCTTTCTCGCTTGGTTCCCAATCAAGCAGACAAAACCTCTCTTGACCCTGGAGATACCTGGGAAATTGATGACTTCAAAGTATGTGAGGTGGTCGAAGGAGTTGTTTCTGAGTCAGAATGGAGAGACTATGAAAAGTGACATTGACTTGCTTGATGTGTGCAGATTAGTGTCAGGAGGGTGGACGGGTATCAAGAGATTGACTGAAGGTGTCTGGAAATTCTGGAATGTACAGAATAACCTTTCGGTGAGTGATGATTTACTTTGGAGGGGAATGCGTGTGTTCCTCCAACATCCCTCAGGCAGAAAATAGTCTGTTTGGCTCTTCTGGGTCACCAAGGCATCTCCAAAACCAAGGAGAGGGTTTGTCTACACTTGTGGTGGCCCGGCATGGATATTCTTGTACAGCGAATGGTGAGAGATTGCATGGAGTGCAATGCCTGTGATAAATTTTGCAAAACTAGGGTTCAACCAATGATTATACAAGAGCCTCCCATGTGTTGTTGGCAGCATGTGGCCTTAGATCTGTTGGGACCTGTCTCCTCCAAGAGGGGTCAATCTTATGTTCTTGTCTTAATTGACATGTACTCCAACTGGTTGGAAGTCGAAGTCACACAGATCATAGAAACTAAAGATGTCATAAAGTTCTTAGATTAAATTTTCTGCAGGGAAGGTCTTCCTGAATCTCTACTGACCGACAATGGTGTACACACAGTTATCATTAAGAGAGATAGAGGAGTTCTTGACCAAGAAAGGAATTGAACACAAGCATTGTTCTCTCTATCATCCAGAAAGTAACGGAACGGTAGAGAGATTTAACCGTGCTCTGAAAGAATCAATTTAACTGGCCAACAAAACCGTGACTGGAGGGCAGTAATTGTAGGGCGAGTTATGGTTTAGCGCTTAACTCCACATTCTACCACTGAGAAAGTCCTTTTTGAGTTTTTTAGAGGACACACTCCTAATACTTACGTGTTTCAAACTTGGATGAAAGGGAAAGGTACCGATATTGACACTTGTGAAGATGCTCAATGGTGCGCTCGTCAGGATCTCAACTCAGCTAAGAGAAAGGCCAACTTTGATACCAGACATGCGGTTTCTCGCACCTTGGTTAGCGTGGGTGAGTGACCGTGTGAGGGTAAGCATTCCCCAGAAGTGTGATAGTGCAAAATTCTCCACGCCTCGTGCTGCGACTAATCTATTTCTTAATGCTGTTAAACTTGACGATTGGCGCATTTAGAATTTGAGTAGAATTGTTCCTGTGTGTTCCTGATGGCAGGGATGATAAATGTGTTTCTTCCAGGGTTGTTTCTCCTCTGCGTAGGAGCACTCGCACTTGTTAAACTCCACGGAAACTACCTAACTATGTTTTGAACTGAATTAACTTTTTATTCTCTCAATGTTATATTTTGTATTGAGAGGAAGGTGTGTGGTAATTACCTTTGCATTACTCTGTGCTAGCCAGCTGCACTCACATGGAACACACTACCTCTAGGACTCTAGAATGTAAAGAGTGCTCGGTCTGGTTGCCAAGTACTGAGAGTCAGTTGCTGCTGGCTGCCCTGTGGCAATGACTTTGCTGTACCTTGAGCTTAAAATAAAGATCTGTTTTGCTGTTATCCTGCCTGTCTGTACTTCTTCACACAATCCAGAAGAAACGCTGATGCTCTGGTTGCGCTGACTGTGGGCTCCTGTATATATGGTTACAGAAAGAAACCTTTTGGGAAATGTTGCTTTCTGTGTGTCTCCTCCTTAAGTGCCAACTTTCTTGCAACATTTGGCGACAGGAGTTGGCGATTTATGGCACTTTTGGGGAGGTCACAGTTATTGTGCTGTAAACTTTCACGCTGTCCTGCGGTAGCTGATCTGGATTACTTCACTACCAAGATTGCTTAATGTTGGAAATTCTGCAGGATTTGCGCAGTCTTGTTGAGCCTGGTGTGTTTCAGTGAGTCATCTGTCTCATTTGTGCATTTCTCCTCTGACTGATCTACGCACAGCCTTCAGTACTTGGAGACAGCAGCAACTGACTAAACCGATGCACCCGCAATGCCAAGAGAGCTGTACAATTCAGATGTACACGTCCTGCTAAAGCATTAGCACAAGGAAAAACAGCTTTAAAACAATACAATCCTTAAAAAACTACTCATGCTCACAGACGCAATCCGCACACCAGCGCGCGAACAAAGGTGCAGGACACACAGAACAGCCAAGCAAATCACTAGTACACTTGTCTACTGTCCTTCTGTTCATATCCTTCATTAATGCAGATAATTCCTCAACAATCTTTGATATCGTGATAGCCTCCTTAAGAGTTAGGTTACATTTTTCTAGCCTCTCCTGCATTTTTTGTTGTAGCACTGCACAAGTAAATGGCCCTTTATTAACTCGTAAGTCATCTCTCCAAATGTACACTTTTTGACAACTCTTAAACATGCTACAAACTCCTCTACTGTCACATATGGCCTCTACGAACGAGTACAAAACTTGCGTCTTGTTATCGTCAGTCACTGACTTTACAAATCTAATGTCTAGCTTTGCTTGGCTACCTTGTAAACATCTGTTATGGAGGACCTTGCAAGTCTACTGCAACTGGCAAGAACTTGAACGTACGCAGCGTCTCTAGCAGTTCTCAATAATACTCTTGTCTTTCAGGAGAGCAATTTTGACCATTCAAGGTTAGGAAATAATTCACAAATATGTGTATGCAACTTCTCATTCTGTCTGAGGTTGTTCTGAGTAATAAACAAAGTTAGGTGGCTATGTTATTGCCGGAGAGCCTTCCACGAAAGCATGTGCAAATGTAAGTACATTTTGTAATCCCGGCTGGGCAGTTCAAATATACACACTTGTGCTGGGATGATGGCTGGACAAGTGTTAATGATGCACATGCAAGAGCCAGACAAACTTGAGCAATAGGTGACCTTGCTGTAATTACCTCTAGGGCGCTATATGGCATGCATTGCTTCTTTATGCTATGATTTATGTCCTTTCTCTCCGTTTAGAGTGTCGACCTCTGTTTAACTCTGGCTTGGACAGCGTTTACTTCCTGGGCAGAAACAGAAAAATGTCAACAACGCTAAGACGGGTTTAGATCGGAAAGCTTTATGTGGCTGTGCCACTACTCCAGTTTGCACTTCGGGTGACCCGCACGAAACGAACGGCAGAATGTGGGGACGTGTAGCAGTGGAAAAGCTCTTCAAGTCAGTTCTGTTATGTGGGAGGGTCTTTCAGATGTCGCCCTCCGCATTACTTAGCTCCCACACTAAATGCAAAATTCATATTCATAACGGGTTGCTATGCTGCCACGCTAGAGATATGGCTTGTATTCTGCACCTTTATTCTAAGTGGAATGTAAATTTTCGGGTCATACATTTCTAATTAATCACAGCAGCGTCGCTTGTCACACGTCCCACCAGGCTGTGACGTATCATTTCATTCAAAGATGCTAATGCGAGTTTCACTCTTCCTCACCTCTTGAAAACAGGTGATTGCGGATTGTGCTCGTTGCCAAACTGCAGTAAATTTGGCGATGGAACTCCTTACAAGGTTTCAAACTTATCTACTAAGTATCGGAGGTCACATTAAATTTGTGGAAGCTCACATTCAGCTAGGACCGGTTTGCTGGAATGGAAACTATTCTAGAACACTGTGCACATTACATTCTATATAAGGCTGCAGAATGCAGACACCATCTAGAACAGTTACCACTGAAGGGAAAGAACGAGGTATCAACATGAAAGTGCGACCAAGAATATTGAGAGCACTCAGCAGCTCAAAAGTTAATACAACATTGGTTTGGGGCTAGAGGAACAATTGGCAATGATCGATGTTTAACGAGGCCTTGTGTACTTAAAGGTTCACAGTTCTGCGCCTTCCTAACTCAGGAACTTACAGGGGTGTATCGAACTATCCGGAAAAGTTCACTAAAGCACATTCTGTACTTTAAAGTGAATAAATATATTATGTCCATTTTCGAACTCCACCCCTTACAACCGTTGGTGTTATGATCGTTTACTAGTCACAACGGTCTAGGACTGAAACATGCCAGCCAGCTAAAAAAAATTGCAGATAAGACCTCATAAAATGCTTTATAAAGCTAGTCTGGGCGATGTATGTGTCACACAAGCCAAAGGCAATTTAGAAGCTATTTAGGGCATGTTATTGCATGATGGCAATTATGCAGTGGGGTCACGGTGCCTCCTTTCTCACGGGTGCCTTTAAAACGAGGATGCTGTGAGTATCCATCCTGGTACCACTCGTCTACTGGAGGTTTGCTGGTCCCCGCGCCTTTTCTTCTTTGTACAACTGCTGCTGGAAAAGAAGACCCCGCGCATGCGTAATCGGTCGTAGTTAATTTTCCAATTTTTCCGTCTTGCTTAGCCCTATTATTCCTTTGCGATCCGTAGACACCAATTAAGCAGTGCTCACCTGCTGGGGTCCTGTGCCTCCATCCTGTTGTTATAATGTGCCTTTCAGACACAAGCTGAGGACAGTACGCTGTATACAGATGCTACAGTATCCCCAGGTTTCAGCCAGCTCCTGAACGGGAAGGCTGAAAGATTCACTGCTGACTGGGTGTTGCAGTGGGGGAGGAAAATGTACGTAAATAGACATTGAAATAGGACTGTGACTAGCATATAGACATGAGAAAAGGACAACATTTCACTACGCTTTGTGTCAACGCTGACCTTAAAGCTCTTGTGTTGGTAGCTATTCCTCGGCACTGTACGCCATCTTTCACATTAAAGCCAGTTTAGTCATCACTCTAGTTATATATTCCAAGTATGCGGTCATTATGAAGTCGACTTGCCATAGATATGCTAAATATACTTCGAGTTGGAGATTGCCGATAATGTATGCGACTGTCTGTTTAGCTGCTTATGTCCATACGTATGTAACAGTCAATGTAAGAACATAAATGCTGTTATTGTTGACATAGAGCAAGAAAATAATTAAAGTAATCGCTACATATTTTCAGTACTACAGTACTGCATTTTCTCCAACAGTAATAATACGGCTCTCGAACAGTAACATTTTCATTAAAGAAATGAGATTTCAAGATGGCTATTCTACTTAACAGACAACCTTTCCCCACTCTGGCCGTTGTCCAGGTTCCGTAAGGGAAATTGACAGAGTGCTTCCGGGTCTGTCTGATCTGTACAACTTGTAGCTGATTATTATAAGACTAACGTCGCAACGTCTTTGCAACAGTTTAAGGTATGACAGTCCTAAAAATGCTGCTAAGTTGTTTTTCAGTCAGGTGTAATATTTATTGAGTATAGTTTTCCAGTTACCCTCATTGTGAAAGTATGACCTTTATTTGTAATGCCCCCCAAAAAAGTTCGTTCGTGGCTGTTACAAGCGACGTAGCAATGAATAGATTTTTAATACCCGGTACTGCAAACCAATCTCCCCATGGCTTGTGTGTTTCTTTTTAGATCTTGATTTTTCAGCCGACAGCCCCCTAAACATGCTCTGTCTTGTATACCCGTATTTATAATGTGTGCACGCTTAGTGCAGTTGACTTCAAACTAGGAGTGAAAGTCACCATCGTCACACGGGGGGCGTTGTTAGCTAGTCTTTATTTTGTTTTCTTTTTTTTTTTTTAAGCTTAATTAGTTGCATTTTTAAAACAAACAGACAGTTATCTAAACAAGTAAACAATTTGTGAACCTTTTTCATTTTGGGGGTTTTGTCGGTTCATAATCATCATTGGCAGGGCTTCATCACCTACCTTATTTTGGGCTCAGCTAGTCACCCAGGCAACATGGTGTTAGCTTTGGGCGCCCCATCCTCCTAATTTTTTTTCAAACTTCCTTGGACACACTCGTATAACAACCTTTCCCTGATGTAGAACATGTTCATTCCCCTTTCCTAGTTCCACAATAGCTGGTTAGTAGTGCTCCCCCATTGCAGCGTAATCTCTCTCTTTGCCAGAAGGAAGCCTACGTTAACCAGCAATTTTTTTAAAAGTGGAGACATCCGAGTTTCCCAATAAAGAGAGAGAAGCCCCAGGCACCAGAGGGACAGGGCGTTACTTAGTCAAAGAAGAATATAATTTCCTTTGGTAACCAAATAAAATAATTGTTCAACCAATTATCTTAAACATACCACAAACCATTCATAGCAAACATGCAAAAAAGTCATATGCCTATATTTGCAATGCCTCAAAACAACCACTGACTAATAATGGAATGCCACCTATATTTTATTTAAAAAATGTTGGAACCATTAAAAATTGTTCATTGTACAGAATTCATAAATCTTCATATTCTAAAAAACATATATCGTACAATTTCATAGACAGCAAATCAGTTAATTAAGAGGAAGATGCAAAAATTCATCAAGCATCAAAAACAAATATATCACATATATAAATCCTACAAATAGTACATACACTGTATCAGCAAATTAAAAATATATTGTCTAAAAGAAAGATAAAACAAAAGAAGAGAGAGACAGAAATCAAATACAACAGTATACTTATTAGTGGTTCGTGGACTAATCCAGGTAAAAAAACCTCTAATGCAACACATGTATGCAGTCCATTGCAGCGTTGTGATTCGCTTAGCGGAGGGAGGCTGCCTGCTACAATAACATTTATTTATTTATCATTAAACTTAAACTCCCGCCGCGACCCCCCCCACACTGTGCAACCCCCTGTCCACCCCCACCCACGAGACATGCAGGCAGCGACTGCTGCCCACATGTGTGCGTACACATGTTGTCGCTGGCCCCACCTACATTGTGTGAAGTGACTTCATATAGTACATTCTATGCAATATTTTCAAACAGGTTAGGTGAAAACCCGCTTTTATTGCTACCTCATGTGGGAATTGGAGTGTAACCCTCTAGTCATGATAATCAAGCTCCCTTACGTCAGTTTGCCAGCGGGACCTTGAATAGTCAAGCACTTTCTGCCTGTTATTCATTGCAGTGCGATAGGTGATGGAAATTGCCTTCATGGTCAGGTGGCAATTTTGCAATCTTTCCTTCAGTTGGGAGTCCTCCTTAGTTTCCTCCCCATGTGAGATCCTTGTTTGCATCGCGTGACGCAATTGGAGGTATCTAAATATTTGTGAGGGTGCCATCTCATACTCCAGCTGTAGGTGTGCAAAACGTACAATAACAGTTTAATCCCGCACACTCTCTAAGCTGGGGAGTCCAATATCATTTCATTTTTTGAAGCCTGGTAATGTTGGCTCCTGGTCCAGTTTAGTGCCCGACCATAGTGGAGTCTTTGGAGTCAACCTCCTCTCCCATTTCATTGACCTTAGTAATTTATGCCAGAAGAGACTCCAACGCATACAAAACGCCTCCGCATGCCTCATCCTCGACATCCCCACAACAGCCACATCACAGCCGACCTGAGGGACCTGCACTGGCTTCCCGTCAACAAGAGGATCACCTTCAAGCTCCTCACCCACGCTCACAAAGCACTCCACAACCTCGGACCAGCATACCTCAACAAGTGACTCACCTACTACACCGCCAGCTCAGCTCCGCCGACCTGGCCCTCGCCACCGTCCCACTCATCCACCGAACAACCACCGCGGGCATAGCCTTCTCCTACCTCGCCGCCAAGAAATGGAACACCCTTCCCGTCCACCTTCGACAGACCCAGGACCTGCTGACCTTCAGGAGACTCCTCAAGACCTGGCTGTTTGATCAGTAGCTGCCCAACCCCCCCTAGCGCCTTGAGACCCTCGCAGGTGAGTAGCGCTCTTTACAAACGTTTGATTGATTGATTGATTGATGCCCGCTTGATACCACCGTCGCCGGAGTCAGGCGTCAGCCCAGAGCCCGCCACTGTACAGTACCTGGAGATAGGCTTTCTCATTCAGTC
The DNA here is from genome assembly GCF_964263255.1 of Lissotriton vulgaris. Taxonomy (NCBI): domain Eukaryota; kingdom Metazoa; phylum Chordata; class Amphibia; order Caudata; family Salamandridae; genus Lissotriton; species Lissotriton vulgaris. The sequence continues at coordinate 1,814,889,366 of NC_141685.1, forward strand.
TATTCAAAGGTAGGATGATCCAGTTGTGCATATGCTCAATTGTTTATGACACTGATCTGGGCCTCTTCTTAATATTTACGCATGTTAGGTAATGCTATGCCCCTTCTTATGTGGACTGTTGGGAGTGCCATTCCTGGCAGGCTGTCCATCCAAAGCAAGGATCTCAGGAGCCGATTTATCTTAAGAACGAAAGTGTTTGGTAATGCTTAAGGGCTGTTCTGCTGTACATATGTGAATCTTGGGGAGGTGGGAGGCACAATGAGATTTCTCAGAGCCTTGCAAGGTAAATGGCCTTGGCTTTGTATACTTTTAGAACTGCCAGAGTGTGATGATGTTATCCTTTGATATGCATTAAGTCATGTCTCTATGGTTTGGTTCTTAGCATATCTCCAAGGCTCGCTATGGTTCTGTGGAATGTTTAATCAATAGAGTTTTGAGTGTTTTGAGGAAGTTGCTTTTAAAGGTTCTATGTTGGTTATTTGCTCCTGTCGATGTTAAGTTGTGGCTGCTTACAATAAAGCAAAAAAAGGGTTCCTTTCCGTGGTTCTTAGATGCGAGTGTACTGTACTTTGTAAAGTAAGACACCTAAACCTTTCTGTCCTCAATTGTATATATACTAAACATCCCATAAATTATATAAAAAACATAATCTTCATTAAAATCATATTTATTAAAAGAAACAAACTTAGTCAAATAGCATTGTATAAGCAAAAGTTTTGCACATAAAAGATTACATAAATCATAGTTATTCACAAGCACGTTACAATATAATTCAACACAAATGATGCAGAAGGTTATCTCTCTGCACAGAACACCTTTATTGTAGAATGCATAGAAACTGTTCTTCTGAACAATATTTTTTTGTTCAATAGTGATTTCTTTTGCCAAATTAAAGGTACCAGCATGGGGGCGACCTGTGCGCCGAGCCTAGCCTGTCTATATGTAGGGAATTTCGAAAAACATCACATATATAATGAACTGAGCCCTTTCCATGAGAACATCAAACATTGGTCTAGATTCATAGACGACGTTTTCTTCATATGGGAAGGGACTGAGGAAGATCTTGCTACATTCTTGGAGTGGCTCAACTGTGGGGATGTTAACCTTAAATTTACAGCCAACAAGAGTCAAGTGGCAGTTGACTTCTTGGATATTAAGATCAATGCAGATAAGGGAAAGTTATGTGTTGAGCTGTATGTTAAACCTTCAGACCGTAACACCTTGCTCCACCATGATAGCTACCATCCTAAAAATCAAAAGGATGGTATCCCCTACAGTCAATTCATTAGGATAAGAAGGAATTGAACTGACAAAAACTCCTTTGAAAAACATGCTGAAAATCTGAAAATCAAATTACTTCAACGAGGCTATCCTAAAAGATTAATAAGGGACAGCTACAAAAGAGCTAAGTATCAAAGCAGAGAATCCCTTTTTGAAACCAGTAACAAAAAGAAAGAACTTGAAAACAACATTGTTATGGTCTCAAATTTCAATGGTTTAAGCTGTAAAGTAAAAAACCGTATTACTAAAAATTGGTCAATTATAAACAGAGAAGGTAAAATTCCTCTACCTAAACCGATTTTCTCCTACAGAAGAAATAGGACCATTCGCAACTGCTTGGTACAGACCTATAGAGAGCCTAAAAAGGATAAACAATTAAGCATTGATCAGGGAAAGCCCATTAGGGGTAACCAACCATGTGGAACGTGCACTCATTGCAAGTCAATTATCCAATCAGACAAAATTGAATTGAGTGGCATATCACATTGGGTTAACGAACATGTCAACTGTAGAACACCCAATGTGATATACCTAATAATTTGCCCTTGCCAAAAGGGGTACATTGGCGACACTGGTCGTGAGATTAGATTACGCCTATCTGAGCATCGATCTGCTTTGAAAAACCATAAGAAAAATGCCCCACTGGTTGATCACTGGATCACAGAGAAACATAAAGAGGATGAACTAAAATGGTGCATAGTAGAAAAAATAAAAACCACAATGAGAGGAGGGAATCTGGACGTAAAACGCAAACAGAGGGAACATTTCTTCATGTCCAAATTCCGTACATATACCCATGGTCTGAACAGCAGAGAAGAGTGGGAAAGACTGGTCAGATAATATTTAACTACCATTGAAAGCTCCTCTGGGCGCACCTTATGTTCTTTGAAATGATGTCTGTTATGAATTCATAAGAATATCACATCAACTGTTAAAACAAGCAAGATTATAAGAGATATAGAATGTATGCATCCAAGTATGTATATTTGTTTGTATGAAAAGATGGATTTTACAATTGGATCATATATAAATGTGAACATGTAGAAATGCAAGAGGGCCAGCACTAAGTCCAAAATTCATCCATTGGGGTACTCTAGAAACCAAGCACTGACAAATACAGAAACGATAAACTCTTCTGTGTTTATATGTATGTATGAGAATGTAAAAGGACGCTCCGTTGTGATAACCATGAGCATTCTTTAGCTACATAACTCCCTCAGTATCTTCATCTATAAATTGGTTTATACAAATTGTCACCCTATATAATTAAATTTTATTATGTTAAAAATAATGTATTTATGCTCTGAGTTCCACGACATGAGCGTTCCTTAAGCAGATATATGTATACGGTTTTATGTATTGAAATATAAAGCAAACCATTAGTGATGTGTTTTATCCTCATATGAATTCATGGAAGGCATTGTGAAATGTCTGAAAAGCAGGGTTCTGCTCATTAGCACGCGGAAGCCCCATATAGAATGTCCATCTAGACTAAAACTATGTAGAAACGTTAAAAAGAACTACTAAAATGGCGTGCTAATTATTAGATCGAAAAATGATAATAGTACTCGAAACGAAACACCACAATACAGTGTTCGGATGTAACACACTTTCCGTGAATTTCATAAAAACGAACGGCTAGCCATAAGTTAAACGTGGCTTTTCACATTCGATCATTAAGCAATACCGCTATACGCGTGTGGTCCGTCTTCATTTGTATGCACAACTATGCGTGAAGGGACTGAAAAAACTACCAAAATGGAAGCCGTAGAGTATGCAAGTCCAAATAATCACGGCACAGGTGGTGACAATTATTCAATCATGTAACACTCCCCTAACATATAAAAAGACCCGTACTGCTCTGGTCCACGATCTGACGCTGGAGATCGGGTGACCAGGCAGGCGGCACGCTGCTCCGACCGCGGAGGTAAGACATATGGGGCTACTGGGCGGGTGCACATCTAGGGTAACGAACAGACGCCTGTCTATAACGCGGCATTTAGATCATTCCGGTAATGCCCTACACGGGTCCATTTAACAGTCTGAGTCCCTATTAACTCCTTGGACGCTCATGACGAGCTCAGCTCGTCATGATGTACACCTCCATACACTCATGACGAGCTGAGCTCGTCATGAACAATGGGAATCAAGCAATATCAGCACAGGAGGAAAATAACACTAGCATCGATGTGGTTAATATGTCCTTTTAAGTAATTTACATGTCAGTTTCATTGACTGTTCTCTGACCTGACTTTCACCAAGAGCTATGTTTTGCTCCTAATAAAGAATCCACACATTGGGTTCTCCCACATTTTGAATTTCAAGTAGTCTAACTTTGCTCCAATAAACAGAGTGATGTTTAATACCTGTACACTATATCTATTGTCTATTTAGATAAAAGAACTGTCTTCAATTTAAATAAGAAGCATTCCATTCCAACTACGCTAAAGTAAAGCTGGGGAGTGGAAAGACGCCTTAAAACCTACCGAGCTGGCAATAATCTGAGTCTCCTGATTTATATGCAGACCGATTTACAACGCCACGATCATAAATACAAAGTAAGCATGAGATCTTTATGTCCTGCAAATAGCTTAATAGTAGTCGGTTCATATATAAAATATACATAGAACGTATACCGAATATCATTCTTTGTACACAGGTCTTTCAAGGAATCACAAAGACCCATAATAGTGGATAAGGTTACTCTATCCCCAGGATTAAGACTGGTACCGCTAATGGAAAACTGCGAAAGATGTAAGGAATTTGTCACTTGTAATATAGACACCATTAGAATTAAATACACTTTTCTGCTATGAAATTTAAATCCCTCACTGAATGTATACTAATCCATTGTCCATATACTTTTTAGATTCAAGAATTTTAATGTAGTCCTGAGGAAGGTGTGCCATCGATCTAAAACACCGAAACGCGTCGACAATTTTGGCTACTTTTAACTTTTTTACATGCAATTGTGTTGAATTATATTGTAATGTGCTTGTGAATAACTGATTTATGTAATCTTTTATGTGCAAAACTTTTGCTTATACAATGCTATTTGACTAAGTTTGTTTCTTTTAATAAATATGATTTTAATGAAGATTATTTTTTTTAATATAATTTATGGGATGTTTAGTATATATACAATTGAGGACAGAAAGGTTTAGGTGTCTTACTTTACAAAGTACATTACACTCGCATCTAAGAACCACGGAAAGGAACCCTTTTTTTGCTACAATATTTCCCAGTCCTTTCTGGGTTTGTTAGGGAAAACTCTCTTTTTGTCTGTCTTGCTTACAATAAAGCACCTCATTTTCTACACTACAGTTGTGGTACATTGAGTCTTTGTTTACCATAATTTTGACTACGATTTGGCTCAGCCACAACCTGAGAAGAGCCCAGAATCGAGGTCACCCTAAACTAGCCTTTGAATTCGGTGTGTGGAGAAAGACTGTGGAAGGAAACTACAGAGGCCCACAGATGTATGCTGAGATACACGACTGGTCAAGAGTTGTGAAGATGTAATTTCAAGTACAGGCCAGTGTGTGCAACATGTTCTGTTTACCGTGGTGGTGCAGGAACTTTGCGGCCTATAACAGCATAGTGCGCAACCCAGAGCGAGCTCAGTCCCCTCCTCATCTGCATTGTGTGTGTGAGTCTCGTAACATGATGCATCCAACTGTGAGGGAGGCCATCCTAACTTTCTAGGCAAAGCTGTAGGCAAGCCTTGTTTGTATGGCGGTCCTTAAAAACGAGGCGTGGATTGCCAGAGTCACAATGAACAGTGTGTTGCTAGGTTACAGTCTAGCAATCTTGCAGAGGTTTGTTCGTCCTGATTGGTCTTTCCAGTAGGTCTATTTTTTCCATGTGTTACCAGCAAAGAAAAAAAAGTTGTAGTTTTAAAAACAAGAACCCTCTACACAGTTGTTTACATGCTGCAAATATAGAGCTGTGGTTTAAACATTTTTGGCTAATTTAGTTCCATTTTATGGAGAAATCGCAACTCCTAAGTTCTTTTTATTTTGAAAGGCTACTGGAATACTTTTGTACTTCCAGATAGTTTTACGGACATTAGTGTCATCCTGCGTGTCTGTATCTGTGGCTCGTACACAAGTGAAGTTCAGCGATACGCACGCGTTTAAGGTGTCATCATTGAGTTTGTTTAAGCCATGCAGAGTGCATGGCTTTTTTGCAAATGCCGGGCGAACAACCCGTAGCATGGAAATCGTGGTTCAGGGCTTTCAGGAAATACATTGTTGCTATTGGAGAAACAAGTACTATCCAGAAAGGAAAAGGTTTCTATTAGAGCAGAACTTGGGGTTCAAAGGACATTCGATTTATGATCACTTACCTGAGTTAGTTTTAGGAGAAGATGAAGAGGACTTTGATGAGTACCAACTAACAGTAAAGAAGTTAGAGAAGCATTTTGATGTGCACCTAGCTTGATAGTAAACAGACACAAATGTTTCATGAGAGAACAGTGAGAGGATGAATCTATTGTTTAATATGTGGCAATGTTACAAATTCTTGCAGCAGGTTGTGAGTTTAAAAATGTCACTACACAATTGATCCAAAATCAAATAATAGGTAGATGTTGGGACAAGAAATTTCATGAGAAGCTGTTGACATTATAAAAGGCTTCACTAACAGAAACCATTGATATAGTCAAGAGCATTGAACTCTCCCAAAAGTCGTGTAAAGAACTCACTCGCAAAGAACAGTGTGATGTTGCTCCTGTAACACAGAGGTGGAGTTTTAAGCAAATTGCTCAAAACATGAAGGAATTTGAGAAAAAAGAGGGGAAAAACAGTTTTTTAAACAAATAAATATTTGCTACAGACGTTGCAATCCGAACCTTACTACAGGTGGTCGGGGGTGTCCCGCAAAAAACTTTATTTTCAGGATTTGTGGGAAGTTGGGCCATTTAGTAAAGGTGTGTCAGTCTAATAAGCACAAGGTCACTGCTATCCCAGTGTAGGAGGGTGGTGAAACATAGGCTGATGAACAAGTCAACATTTATGGGAGGGATGTGGTTTCGATGGTTTAAGGGTGAGAAGCCGACTGTGTTGATCCATATGAAAACATAGTGGTTGATGGCCCAGTGTTAAATCTTTTGATTGACTCGGGTGCAAGAATGACAATGATCGAGTCAAATTGTGAAAGGAAAAATGGGAAAACAAGGACCGAATCCTCCAGATAGAAACCCTGCGTCCTATGATGGAAGGAAGATTGATTTTTATTTTTTTTAACAGTTCTGGAGTTTGGACAGAAACAAATATGTGGTAAAGTCTTTGTAGCAAAGGAAGTTTTAAATATCTTTGGTTGGTACCATTAGGGTCTGTTTGGCATGACTCTAAGACCTGAATGGAAAATACAGGTATCAGCAGTAGCTGAACAGGGTGCAGATCTTATTAAGCCAAACAAAAGCAATGCTTAGTTTAAAGCGTATAAGTCCGTTTTCTGTAATAAGCTAGGCAGAATCAAAGGATTCAAACACAATATTGAGGTCCAGAGTGGGGTCAGCTCAGTGGAGTGCGAGATGAGAAATATACCTTTCAATGTGAGGGAAGATTTAGCGGATAATTAAAAGAAAATGTTTAACGATGATGCAATTGAACCAGTGGAATAGGCTGTATGGCTTTCACCAATTGTGATTGCACGAAAGAAGAATGGGCAAATAAGAGTCTATGTGGAACGTAGAAGTTTAAATAAGATGATATGGGTAAATTTGCATCCCCTACCCAGGATAAATGAGCTAGTGACCACTTTTGTAGGGGCAAAAGTTTGCATTAACTTTGATTTAGCCTCCGCGTACCATTAGGTGGAGTTAGATCCCTCTTCTAGACATCTTACTGCGTTTGTCTCTCCCGTGGGCACCTTTCAGTTTAAAAGGATGCCATTTGGATTGGCATCTGGGCTTCCATTTTTAAAGGATTCTTGCAAGGGTACTGAATGGGATCAAGGGAGTGGTCAACTTTCAGGATGACATCCTAGTGCCGGGGGAGAGTGTGAATGATCATGACAGAACAATGAGTGAGGTCTTGAAGAGATTAGAAGAATCTGGTATTGTAGTAAATATGAACAAATGTGTTTTCAAAAAAGAAAAACTTAGAATACTTGGGGCATGTTATTTCTGAAGAGAGGGTCCAGCCTCACCATGTTTGGTTGAAGAGATTTCCCTAGCTCCCACTCCTGACTCATATGAATAGGTAGCCTCATTTATTGGCAGGTGTGAGTTTAACGAAAAATTCATTAAGAATGTTGCTGCTAAAACGGCAAGTTTGAGGGAACTGCCAGAGAAAAAGGAAGAAATTTATATGGGATGAACAAATTCAAGAAGAATTTATTTAATTAAAAAAGAAATTGCTGGTGCAGGTGTTTTAGCACCATTTGATCCTGTCAAGGAGTGTACCATCACAGTGGATGTGAGCAATGAGGATCTGGGAGATACTCTTGCGCCGGAGGGAGATTGCAGTGAGAAGACTATTGGTTATGCATCAAGAGCGTTGAGAGAATGAGAACAAAAAAAATGTTGGTGATTGAAAAAGAGCTTTTGGCTTGGTATTGGGCTGTGGAACGTTTCAAGTGCTACATCTGGGGCAGGACATTTTTGTTAAAGACGGACTATAAACCTTTAGTCAACATTTTTAATGGCACTGTGATTAAAGATCACACTCCCAGAATAGCTAGGTTGAGTTTGAAACTTCTCCAGTACAATTTCTAAATTGAACAAATCCCAGGTGGGAAAAATATTAGAGCTGATTACCTTTCACTCTCACCTGTTGATGTTCGTGAAGATGTAGTCAATGTTGAAGGGCGTTTAGGCCAAACAATCACTAAAAGGAAAATACAAGCTTACTGTTGGTGGGTGAGTATGGACAATGACATTATCAATATGGTTAAGTGTTGTGTTGTCTGTGCTAATAGTGCCAAATGCTTGACAACTGCGTGTATTCCACTTCAACCCACTGAAATTCCTGATGGCCTTGGTCAAAGATAGCTATTGATTTTTTTGGGGTCATTCAGCTCTCTACCACGGAAATGTAGGTTTGCTTGTGTAATGGTGGACTATTACAGCAAGTGGTGGGAGGTGGAGTTCATGGAAGCAAATGCAAAGCAAGTCATTAGTTTCATGAAGAAAGTGTTTCTAAGAAAAGGGTGCTCAAAGGAAATGTTGTTGGACAATGGTGTCTGATTTGTGTCCAAAACAATGAAGGAATTTTTGGTAAAAAAACTATTAAGCACAGGAGAATTGTTCTTTATCACCCACAAGCTAACAGTGTTGTGGAAAAAAATAATGGCACCCTAGTTAAGTGTGTCCAATGGGTGTTGCAGAATAAGATTGAGATAAATAAACAGCAGTTGAAAGCATGCTGTGGTCCCATCGGTCATGTCCTGATGAGACTACGGGTGTTAGTCGATTTGAAGTCATGAGAGGGTGTGCGCCTGTGTGTAAGTTGTGTCCTCTGTGGATGCACAACATTCTCACTAAAACCAGTCATGAGAAGATTGATAGCATTATTAGACCTTCCTAAATTAGTATTAAGTGTCAATATGATGCAATCACAACATGAAAGATGTTCAAATCAAGATTAAGGTTGGCGACCTAGTACACGTCAAAGAACCAACTCGTGTCACAAAAGGGTTGTCCAAGTTCAGATCCCTGTGCAAATGGAAGCTGTATCTAGGAATGTTGTACGTGTTAATGGGAATGAATGGTGAAACATGAAGAGGGTTGCAAAAACCATTGTATGAGTAATCCTGGTTGCTTATCTGATCTTAACTCATCTAATGATGATCAGTGCTCAGAAGAGGTTGGCAAAATGTCTGCACTAAAAGTAACAGAACTATCACAAAAGCAATGAGTTTCCAAGATGTCTAATGCTTGATGCTGTTGAATATTATTTTACTTTCCAGCCTTTCATACATGAAGTCCGTTTGTATTCTGACTTAAAGATCTTGTATATAGGTATTTTATTGGTTATGGGAAGAAGGAAGATGTAGTGATATTATCCTGTGATATGCCTTAACACAGGTCTCTATGGTTCTGTGGAATGTCCACTCAATAGAGTTTAGAATGTTTTTGGGAGGTTGCTGTTAAAGATTCTATGCTGGTCAGTTGCTCCTGTCGCTGTTGGGTTGTGGCTGCTTACAATAAATCTCTGCGCTTTCTACACTACAGTTGTGGTACATTGAGTCATTGTTTACCACACAGAGCTAAAGCAATGGGAACAAAATGAAAGCTCCAAGCAGGTATGCGGCATGTGAAATTGTGCTACTGTGTCTAGGAACTATTTTTGGTGGAAGGAAGAGGACAAGAGTATTTGTTTGAGATAAATGTACATTTCTTCGTACATTTTTAGCCCTTTGCCTAGCTGCCAAGTGGGCTGATGTCATAATGTTGATCCTCAATCAGAAATATTTTTTTAGCCTAAGACACTTAGGGGCATATGTACCACCGCATTTTTGTGGTCAGAAACGGCCCGATTTGCAGGATTGTGCCATTACATACCCCAAAAATGCTTTTCCATATGTACAGAGTGTTATATCCTTGTGATGATGCAATGTTCCATGGTCTCTGTGCTCACTGGATTCCAGAGTGTGGAATCCAGGGGGCAGTACACAGATGAGCAGTCACTGGATGTGTTGGTCTTGGATCTCCCTGGGGTTGTTACTATAAATAAACTACTTATTTTATCTTCAACTCTGCTCTACCTGAAGTCATTTCAGTGGCCACGAGGATGGGATGTTTTGAAGAATTTCAACTGAACTAATGAAGACTTCATGAAGAAAATCAATTGATGAACTGAAGATTTTCTTTCAACCGATGAATACAACAACCCCAGATTATAATTGAACATTTCTGCGGATTTCCAAGGCATCTGATGTATGTATTCAATTTTTTGTTTTACCTACATCGTGTTAATGTTTCACCTTTTAAACTTATCATTTTGCGTTTAAAATTCGAACTAATTGATAAACTCTTTGTGGTAAAATCTTGCCACTTTATTTTACCATTTTGCGCAATTCTAATACCTTTGCCTAAGCGTTTACCAAAGTATAGCGCAATTTCGACATTTTTTTAACAAAACGCAATCCCAACGTTAAAGATCTCCATGGACTGCCAACGTTTCTTACTTGAAAAACGCTGTATATTTTCGACTTGATTCCTTCGCGTGCACTCGATCCTTCATTGTCTTCGTGTCTTCTCAAGCGTCTGCAACAACAAAGCATCTACGTCAGGATACGTCAACGCTCCTACGTCACGGCGCATCATCACGCTACTACGCATACGTGGCGGCCATTTTGAATTACCATGGCAACTTGATGCCATTGATCTTCACGCCACAACTCGGCTGCAACTTCTTTGTTTACACGCGTTTTTACACGCTACGTGCAATTTCCTTCGTTACAGTTTAGAAAACGCTGCCAAACGCTTTTAACCTCAAGCATCTCTATAAACTGGAACTGCTTAACAATAATCTACTACTGCTACAGTCTACAGCTGACAACGGTGACTACATTATTTATTTTAATTCAACTGACAACGGTGACTACATTATTTATTTTAATTCATTATTTTATGCTAAAAGTGACAACGGTGACTACTTTTATTATTTTAATTATTTGTTTTTCTCCATTTCCTCTTACTGTTATTGTGTGCTTGTTATTACTTTTGTGAATAGTATGGATGTTTCATCTTCTGTGATTGCTCCCCCAAAATTTTTACAATCTCCTGGTCCTCCACCTATGAATTGGGAAGATTGGTCTAAATCCTTTGAGACTTATTTGGAGGCGATAGGTGGTGATGTATTTTTGCCATCCAGGAAACTAGCTTTATTAAAACATAACTTGGGAGTTGAGGGCAGGAAAGTCTTAAAAACTTTACCTACCATCATTCGTGTTGTTTCAACTGTTGTTGACAATGATGAAGGTAGTGAAACCAGCGAAACAAGCGCAAATGATACATCCATAGATGTATATTCAGATGCATTAAAAGCATTAGAAGAAAACTATGGAAAGAAAACCAGTATTGTAGTTGAAAGGCACAAATTTTTCTCCAGAGCACAGCTACCCGGCGAAAATGTGCAACAATATGTAGCATGTTTAAGAACTTTGGCCATTACATGTAAATTTAAAGATTTACACGAGGAAATAATTAGAGATCAATTTATAAACAGAGTTAAAAACATAAAAATTCAAGAACGTTTACTTGAACTCAAGAATCCATCCTTACAGAAAACACTTGACACTGCTAGAAAAATGGAGAATACTTCCCATTATGTTAAGGAGTTAGGTTCTAAAGATGAGTCAAGTAATGTTAATGCCTTAACTTCAAATCACAAAAAGTCAGATTTTAAAAGTGATAATAAGGAATTCAAACCCAATTTCAGAAATAAGTCAGTTTTCACAAAAAGAGTATGTTTCAGATGTGGTAGTCAAAAACACACTGCTGACTTCAATAAATGTCCTGCTAGTAAAGTTACCTGCATTAAATGTAAAAAAATTGGCCACTTTGCTAAGTGGTGTAGGACTGGTGATAATAGTAATTGGAAACGTTCGGTTAATCTTGTTGAATCAAATGTTGAAAGTGATGATGAAGAAATTGACAGCAATGACAATGATATCGAGGTGATGATGCTGCAAGATGACTTTGTCAATGATATATCTGATGATTATTGCCCACCTAAATGTGAAGTGTTAATAAATGAAGTATACATGATGTTATGGGCAGATTCATGTTCACCGTATACCATTATTGATAAAGATATGTGGGAAAATGGGAACAAATACTCCTTAATAACTCCTGATGCACAACCTAAAGGGTATTGTGGCATTAAATTACCAGTTGTGGGTTATTTTGATGCTAAAGTGACTTTCAAAGGAAGGTCTTGTTCAACAAAAGTATATGTTGTTGAGCGAGGACGTGCACTATTAAGTTGGAAAGATCTTAAAAAGATGGGGTTACTACTAAACCCAAATCATCCTGATCAAGTAGTTTTAGCTTATGATTATCTTGACCAAGTTTTACTAACCAATGAGGATTCATCTTCAAGATGGGAAACTATCTTTCCAAAATTGTTTAGCAAAAATTTAGGATGTCTGATCAAATTCGAACATAAAATCATATTAAAAACTGACAACACTCCATCTGTCCACAAAGTAAGGAATGTACCTTTTGCTCTACGGAATCCTTTAAAGGAAGAATTAAATAGGTTATGTGATGCTAAGGTAATAGAACCTATTGAAGCTTCAGAATGGCTTAGTCCCATCGTTTTGGCTCGCAAACCCAACGGAAAAATTAGGATGTGTGTAGACCTGAGGGATCTAAATAAAAATATTTGGGTGGATAGATATCCCCTACCTCATATAAATGAAATGATTTCTAGTATCAAAGATGCCATGTATTTTTCTTCAATTGATTTGTCAAATGCATATCACCAAATCAAGTTACACGCTGATTCTAGACATCTGACATCTTTTATTACACCAGAGGGTGCTTTTCAATATCTCAGGATGCCATTCGGATTGGCATCTGCGTCCTCAGTTTTTCAGAGGGTCATGTGCAGCATTTTAAAGGATGAACTGAATGTTAGAATTTTTCAAGACGATGTTCTTATTTGGGGGAAGGATTTAACTTGTCATGACCATGCAGTTCACAATGTGTTGCAAAAGTTACAAGATGCTGGTTTAACTGTGTGTGGCGAAAAATGCAAGTTTGGAGTGAAAGAAATTGATTATCTTGGTCATACCATCTCCAATGAGGGTGTTAAACCTAAAATGAAATTATTAGATGCTATTGAGAAAGCACCTCACCCCATTAATAAGGATCAATTACGATCATTTTTGGGACTTGCAGAGTACTATTCTAAATTTGTCCCAAACTTCGCTGATAAAGTACATAGTTTAAGACTACTAATGAAGAAAGGTACCTCTTTTGTATGGTCAACTTTGTGTCAACAAGCCTTTGAGAACATCAAAAATGATATCACAAAAGCTGTAGCTCTTAAACCGTATGATCCTAAACACCTTTCTATTATTGTGGTGGATTCCAGCGCTTATGGTTTAGGTGCTGTTCTTATGCAAAAGCATGATGGAATTGAACGAATCATAGCCTTTGCGTCTCGCACACTTAAGGGTGCTGAACCTTCATATTCAGTAATTGAAAAGGAAGCGTTAGCATGTTGGTGGGGTGTAGACCATTTTAAGACTTTTATTTGGGGAACTTCATTTGAATTAAGAACTGATCATCGACCTCTTATTGACATTTTTACCACTAAAGGTGCTTCAAGGGCTACACCTAGAATAGCAAAGTGGTTGTATAGATTACAAGGATATAATTTTCAAATAAACTACGTTCCAGGTCATAAAAATATAAATGCAGATTGTTTATCTCGCCTTCCTTTGCCTTGTGTCAAAAGTGATACAACAGAGGACAATGATGAGTGGTTAATTGCCAGCATTGAAGAGTCTTGCAACAATGCATTCAGCAAGCAGGAATGGGTTCAAGCTGTGTCTGATGACACTTTGTTACAACAAATTATCAACAATCTACACGTTGGTGTAGATCTGTCTTCTCTAGACAAGTCCATCTTGGCAGACTATAAGATGGTCTGGCCGGAATTATCATTTTATGATGGAATTCTTAGGAGAGGTGACAGATTAGTTGTACCTGCAGTTTTGCGTGACAAATTATTGAATTTGTTACATGAAGGACACAGTGGAATGACTAGCATGAAAAGAAGGGCTAGAAATGATTTTTGGTGGGTTGGAATGGACAAGGACATAGACAGGTGTGTCAGAAATTGTCTGGCATGTATGTCTAGTGACAAGTCTCATAGGTCCCAAGAAACTACCATCTCTGCTACTCCTTTTCCTGACAAACCTTGGGACAAAGTGGCTATCGACATTTGTGGTCCATTTCATGTTAAAGGTATTGAAAACAGGTTTGCAATTGTCTTGATGGACTTTCATTCAAAGTGGCCGGAAGTGGCTTTTGTCAAGGATATTAAGGCCTCCAATATTATTGAATTCTGTGAAGGAATCTTTCGTAGAGAGGGCTATCCAAGTATTATCTTATCTGATAATGGTCCTCAATTTATAGCAGAGGAATTCTCAGTTTACCTTAACAAAGTTGGCATTAAACACATGACAACGTCTGTATATAATCCAAGAGAAAATGGTTTAGTAGAAAGATTCAACCGAGTGTTGAAAGAATGCATTCAACTGGCCAGCAATAATGATGATGATTGCAAAAATGCTGTCAAAGAAATGTTGTGGTGTTACAGGAATACTCCCCACACAGCTACTGGAGTATCTCCATTTTCTTTATTAAAAGGGCGTGCGGCTGGATCTAAAGTCAAGCCCGCTTGGATGTCCAGAAACCGTCCAAGTGTAGTTGACAGCAAGATTTTAACAAGTAAGGTTCAACGATATCAAAACAAATATGTTAATTGTCACAATTCGAAAATCAACTGTAGTGGTAGAACATTTAAGGTTGGTGATTGGGTACGTTCACAATTAATGGGGAATCGGAAACCTGGTTCTTCCAAATGGTCTAAACCCAAGCAAATTGTCTCAGTTACTGGTAACGTCGTGAAACTAGATGACGGTAAACAATGGAATATAAGAAGCATTACAAGATGTAATGATCTTGAATGTAAACACATTTTTGGTCAGGCTGTACGTTCTCAAAAAACATCTGTTGAGAAGAGAAATGATGTTCCTGTTTCTGTTTCCACTTCTTTATCCACTGTGCCCAAATGTGATCCTGTTTCCACTTCAGTTCCCACCTCAGTGTCTTTATCTACTAGGCCTAAAGGTAAACCTGTGTGGATGAAGGATTATGTTTGTTCATGATTTGATAACATTCTGACACATGATATTGGGTTGCAGTATGGTTTCTTGTTTTTTCTTTTAAGTTTTATTTTATTGTTTTTATAGAAAGGGAGATATGTTATATCCTTGTGATGATGCAATGTTCCATGGTCTCTGTGCTCACTGGATTCCAGAGTGTGGAATCCAGGGGGCAGTACACAGATGAGCAGTCACTGGATGTGTTGGTCTTGGATCTCCCTGGGGTTGTTACTATAAATAAACTACTTATTTTATCTTCAACTCTGCTCTACCTGAAGTCATTTCACAGAGCACAATTTGTTATTTGGTAACATGTTACTGGATTGCAATTTGTGTTTAGTGATTCGGTATTTGGAAGGTGCTTGTTTATGGTACCCCTTCTAAATACCAAATTGCAGTGCTATGCATGAGTTATGGTCGAAAACATTAATTTCTTCCAGACACATCAAGGGTGATAGTAACTATTCACAAATGGGAAGGACACCTTAGGCCACCATTTCTCAATATCTTTTTATTTACATGCTTCTTATGAGCTAATTTACACTTTACCCTCAATTCTGATGGAAGGGTTAGAGAGCTCTAAGTAAAGGAGCTGGAATACCCCGTTGTAGTTACTCTTATTGAGTGGGCATATCCCAGTGGGGTGTAAATGTAAATGTAAATGTATTGGCATTTATATAGCGCACTACTTACCCGTAGGGTCCCAAGGCGCTTCGACCGCTGCGAAACCCTTCCTGGCTTCCCTGAGAGATGGTCCCTTAATGGGTATCTCCAGGGTGAGACCAGGCATCCCCGGCGGTCTGGTGGGGCCATTAGTGAAGATGAGGCAAGCTAATGCCCAGAGTTGCCGAGTGTGATCGCTGATCAGAGTGGGCACCGAGGCGAGAGAATAATCGAGTCCGCTGACCCTGGTCCAGAAACCTGCCGCGCCGGGAATCGAACCCTGGTCCCGGGCCGTCCTCTGCTCTCGGGTCTGCCGCCTCTAACCAGTGAGCCACACTACTTCACTTCACTACTAGGTTCTGTGTCTCACTGGGTTGAATGCAGATTGCTGTGTGTATGTTGTGGGTAATCACTAAAGGGTAGGTACGCCACACACTGGAATAGTTGTTTGCCATTTTGTTTTTTTGAGGCTGTGTGGGTAGGGTTTGAAAGGGTTGTCCTGTGTGGGTATCCTAGCAAAGGTATTGTTTCATATGAGGTGTTAGTGTTGGAGTTGTTGCGTGGAATGTTTCTATAGTTATAGGATTGGGATGGTTAGTATGTCCTTTTAGGAGCTGTAGGTGAGTAATATGTTGCATTATTGCGGGTTATATGTTCATAGTTGTAGTGATGTATAAATGATTGAAGTTAGGCTTTATGTATATCCTTTGTTTACTTCGTTATTTAGGTCAGTTAGTGTTTAGTGCGAGACAGTAAATCTAATGTTTCGGTTTGGCGGGGTGCATGTGTGTTTCATATTTGTCTTCATTAGGGCAGAAGGGTCATACTATCTTGTGATTTCTGTGTTTTTATCTTCAACTGTCTGTTTAGTTCCAATTACTTTTGAATGTGATGGCGTGTGAATGCTCCGTTTGCTTGGAGTGCTGTTGTGTCAGATGGATTCAGAAATGGAACTGTTTACATCTGCTGCTCTGGGTGTGGCGATTTTATTTCTGTACTTGTTTGACTAAAGTAGCCCATAAGAGTACATCCTGCTACTTCTTCCTGTACCATGAACAACACCACACACCGCCCACATGCAAACCATGCTGGTTGTACTGTGATTTCTGTTGAAGATGTATGCTTTACCTAGGCAACGATGTTGTATCATGTACCAGATTCCCACCATGCTATTTCTTTTGCATGCCATACACACCGTTCTTTCAGCAGCACTGAACTAGTAGGAAGTGTAATGAAGAGAGAGGAAGTAGAACATTACATAAACCATATTCATGTAGGTGCCAACAAAATAATTTAAAAAAGTGACTATTTGTTCTGGCATTGTGATACATTTCAGATTGGAGTGTCAAAGGAGTTCAGTAAGTAAGACGAATCTGCAACCACTAAAAGATGTCTCTGCCAGACAGCTTCTTGTTCTAGTAAACAGAAGATGTGGTACCAAACGCTTCTCTATTTTTAAGTCAGAAAGATAACAGTGCTATGAAGCTAACATCAAAAGGACTTGTTCTGTATTGGCCCATTATCCTGCATTGACGAGTAAGTGCAAACATTGTTTACCACTCCCAGCGAAAGTAAACTTGGAGATGGCTTAGATTTATTTCCAGACAGTAACATGTTAGTATTTACATACCACTTTCTGCACCCCTTGCAAAGACTAAAGCACTTTCTTGATTGTTGAGTGAGTAGCTACTAGTTACGTATAATTAATGTAGTTCTTTGTGGTTTGAGAAGTGCTCTGATTTTCCATGAGTTTTCTGGGTGCGTGATTGAAAGCGTTTTGGATGCAGGTTGTTTGTCCCAGATAGGAGAAAAATTGCATGACGGTTTGGATGCAGGATGGAAGTGTTGCATGTAGTTTCAGGATCAATAAATATGAGTGTTGAAGAGAGTGTGAGAGATAGTACCTTACTGAATATACGTTGATGTATGTGGAGTTGGCGTTGTTGGTGTATGTAGTCTACAGTTAGAACATCTTGGTTGTCCACATGTTGTGGGACAGAATGGGGGTGTTAGTCCAATAATTTTGTGATCGGTCCTGCTTAATCCACTGGGACATCTGTTGAGCTTCCACGCAGCACTTTGATCTATTTGATATGGAGATATTATGGATGTATGACGTTACAACGCATACCGTTACAATGCATTTTTTACAACTCAGCATCCATTACAGCGCATTCCATTACAACGCATGCCAATACAACGAATTTTTAAAAACTACCTTTACAACGCATTCCATTATATCGCATACTACCTTTACAATGCATACCATTACAACGCATAACATTACATTGCATATAAGGTAAGTATTGGATAGTGTAGGGGTAAAAATTACTATTCTAACTCCAGGGGTGTGCAACAGTAGGGTAAGTGTTGGATAGTGTAGGGGGTAAAAATTACTATTCTAACTCCAGGGGGTGCAACAGTAGGGTAAGTGTTGGATAGTGTAGTACTATTCTAACTCCAGGGGGTGCAACAGTAGGGTAAGTGTTGGATAGTGTAAGGGTACTATGTGTTATAATTCTATGCGTTGTAATGGTATGCGTTGTAATGACTGCGTTGTAATGACATGCGTTGTAGTGGTATTCGTTGTAGTGTCATGCGTTGTAATGGTTACGTTGTAATGGCATGCGTTGTAATGGATGTTGCGTTGTAAAAGTTTCGTTGTAATGGTAGTGCGTTGTAAAAGTTGCGTTGTAAAGGTTGTTTCCCAGATATTATATTGTGTTTTGAGAAAAAGCCAACTTTTTTCTATGTGTGCTTTGTGTCCTGGTCAGACACACAGTTAGAATCTGTAGCTCATGGGTCAACAGGCCATTTCGGTTAAGGCTCCCAACCTATGCTATGAGCCTCATAAGTGAGGCTGAGGCTGCCACATGAAGATGGCCATCTTTTGCAGTCACATCCACTCGACAGTCAGCCTGTCCTATCCCGTTCAATCCCACAGGATATCGCGGGAGATTGCTATCTTAGGTGTGGATCTCTCTCACATCTATCATCTCTCTGACCAGTTGGGCTGGTTTTAGTCCCGCTCAACATTGAAACCACTGCACCCCTATTTTTGAAAAAGTAAAGTGGAATGTATTCACTTGGATAATCTCCCCGTTCACTGACTTGTATTTTAGATGCAACAATCTTTTCCCTAGGCAAGGGAAGGGAATAAAGCAACCCTGGCAAAAAAAATAGTCTCCAGCTAGTTTCAAGGCTGCTGGCCTATGCTGTAACCTTTCATGTTTCCAGGACTGATCATTGCTGGGAATTTCTAGGTGTTACCCCTCCCCCCAATCTAGATGAAACTCACCCCACAGTGTCCTTCCAAATGACCACAATCTGGTGTCAGAGTATTGCCTCATTACTTTTACCCTACTTATTCGCTAAAGCACACTATGCCATCCTAACTAGTCGTGTCACTGTGCACAGCATCCTGACATGTTACCTAATACTTCTTCCCAGCTTTTCACCTCTACCTTGTCTTCATATGAACCCATTCCTCCAGCTAAATAGGGTTGACAGCCTAGTTGGGGCAGGTCATGTGAAAGAACTTTAAGTTTCTTAAAAGCCCTGTGCCATACAGTGCAAAGAAAGTCAATTTCAGACTTTCATGCAGACTTTTATCACCGATATCAACAACTGCACCAAAGAACTATTCCAACAAACCATTTCCTGGGCCACCTCCTTAGATCTGTGCAACAATTTCTGTCCATCTTCAACATGAAGATATAGACCATCCAATCCTTCATAGCCTTTGACACCTCCAAAACTTCCCAATCTCCTTCACTCGAAATTATCCTAATCCTGCCCACAGCCATTTCTGGTTCGGACTACGGCAACAATATACATACTGGCCTGCCTAGCTCTTCCTTCTAAACTCCAGAGAAATCAACATTTGCTGTTCAACTACTGTTTGGCTCGAAGAGCCATGACCATATCAGGTCAGCCCTGTATTCCTTCTACTGGTTACCTATAAAAGACAGCTTTACCTTCAAAGCTCATTTCCTTGAACACAGTTCGTTTCATGGCTGCTTACCAAATAACCTGGCAAAACTTTTCACCCTGTACCGACCATACAAATGTTTCAGATTTGCAAACCAAAGATTGCGGATCCAACCCTACAGTAGTCATTCCTTTCACTTACCGGGTTTCTCTTTTTGTAGCTCCTTACTCGCCAAATTCAGATGGGAAAATCACTGGTGCCTGATTTTCAGAAGATGGTTAAAGACCTATCTATTCACACAGGCATTTGGATACTAACCAGAATTAACCTCTACCCTCTCAACTTGGAATTGTATTTCTTACTAGTCAAGTGCCTGAGATGGCCAATGTCCTCCATCTGGGCACTGGACGTTTATTCAATGATTTCACATATTTAGGGTCCCTCTGACGATGGCGCATTTGACGTTGCCTTTTGTTAGTTAACTGATTTTTTTTTTAACATTTATACCGCTCGCTGTTACCTGAGGGTGTCCTGGCACTAAATGAAACTCCTAAAGGTTCAGGCCAAAATAAGATTACCGTGTAAACAGCCAAGTTTTAATGCCTCTCCTGAAAGCCATCAAATCTGTCATGTTCCTCAAGGCACGCTGCCCCCAACACAAAGCTCCTGCCCCCCCCACCAAGCTTTCTTTATTGCAGGGACTTTGACCAACCGCAGCCCAGATGACCGTAGTTGTCCGGGAGGTTGTACCATTGAAAATACTCCTTCAGGCAGGCAGGCCCCAGACCTTGCAGGGCCTTAAAGACCAAACACAAGGCCTTAAAAGAGATTCGCTTCCGCACTGGCAACCAGTTGAATTTTGTGATTTCGGACGAGATGGAGGCATACTTCGGTATGCCCGTCAGAAGTCTAGCTGCCGCATTTTGCAACACCTGCATTTTATTGAGAAGCCCCAGTTGGGCATTCAAAAGCAGGCTGTTGCAGTAATCTAGACGGGACAACACTAAGGCAGTAATAACTATTTTTTTACTGCTCTCCGGGAGGAAAGGGAGTATCTTCTGAATCATTTTAAGTATAAAATATACTGAAGATGCTACGGCATATCAACTATAGCTGTCCCGATTTGATTATTACACACTGCATCAATGTCACTTGTCCTCTGCTAGCTTGCTCAGAGGCCGTCATTTGGTGGTTTGTATCGCTTTACAAAAACTCCAAATAAATACAAAAAATAAATCAATGTAGGAAGTGCCATTGTTTGCTGGTTTATACTTCCACTATCACCTATACAGGGTCTTCTGACAGATGTGATGGATTAGAAAATGCACTATACTCAATCTAAAGTTTCTCCTTTAATGTAGAGCTTGAATTTGGATTGAATAACAATTGGTCCAGTTCTGTGAACTGCCGCGTGGTCTATGCAGAGGGCTTCGAAAGGAATTCTTCTCACAAAGGGTAACCAGTTCAAACTAAAATCTTGTCTGGCAACAGCATGTTGTATCTGTTGAAGTTTCTTGATTTGGTGTTTTTGAGCCCAGTGTAGAGTCTGTTGGGATTGTTGTCTAGGCATGACAGTTAATACTGCGGAGGCTGGGACCCTGTGCAGGTAGCCTGGGTAGGAGCAAATCCATGGTAATGTTCACATATTATTGAAAGGTTTTTTGTCAAATTGCTGACCTGTTTTTTTGTGTGAGAGTTTGGAGTCCGTGATCACCCCTGACTTCTTTACTACTGTTGATGTAGTAGGAGGAGATCCAATTTCTGTTAACCATGCTCATGTTCTAAAATTTTAGAAGGGCTTAGTTTCATGAGATTTGTAGCATACAGTTGCATACTTGTCATCCTTACTGATTTAAGTGAGAGGCTACAGCTTTGATGATACCCTTACCACCTACTGTTTTAGTACTCCATTCTAAAGCCTTTTAAGAGGGCTGGGCAGGACACAGCATGCTTACTCACACACAGGGAATATAACTAAACCAAGCCCCAGTACAGAGTAATGCAGGCTTCCTGAGACCATGGCGATGTTTTAACAGCCAATCTGCAACAAATTCGACGTCAGGATAATGGCCAGGGGCAATGGCAATGCCTGGAGTACTCCATGTGAAACAGGGTGCTCGTGCTTATGGTTGAGGCCTGGGAATGTCATGAGTGGCAGATGCTGAAATTCAGAGAAGATGGGAACCAGATAGTAGCGAGAAAGTAGTACTCAGTCCACTGTGGTGATAAACCCTCATTTTGCCTATGAAACACAAGCTGTCCCCAACATTCCCCTGAACCTAGCTTTCCTGTTTTTGTTCTTGTCCAAAACGGTGTTTTTTTATCTTTCCTTATTCTTGTTACCCCCCTTTCTTGACCTCTGCACTGCTAGTTCATAAGCTTTAGATGTGTGATCTGGTATATGATTGTTCTGAATTCTGCAGGACCACTATAATTGTTAGAAAAATTTGTGCATTAAATATTTTATTGCTGTAGGTTTTGGAACTATTGCAGTGAAGGAAATATGTTTTCAGATATGTTTTCTCTCACGAACGTCTGAATTTAGATTTTATGTTGACCTAGTCACACTTCTCTCCTATTGATAGGTTGTCAAGTTGGCTTGTTTCACTAAATGACACGAGTGGAACACACATTTTCTCTAACATTATGGCATTCATTTCACAATCTGCTAAAAACGCCACAGTGTCAATAAGCATACAGTGCTGTGCGTCACAAAACCTGCAAGTGTGGCATTGATAAATCTGCCAACATTTAATCAGTTTCTATACAATAATATTTAAGTTGGAACTCTGAGGATAAATTAAGAATGTAATGTTTGGTACTGTAATCACCATATCTGTTGCGTGTGCTTGTGGGTTTGCGCCTGTGCTTTGTCTTGGGATGGGGCACAGGTACTGTCGAGTTGGTGCCTATATTCCTAGGCGCATGAGTGTTCAAGCAGGGAGGATGCATGAGAGGTACTGGTTAGAAACTGGGACATGCAGAAGGGGGAGGTGAACTACATGTGGGGATATACCTGTGGCAAGTAGGACAGAAAACAAGCATTTACAATGCAATGGTCTCGGCATTATTAAAGGTAGAGCTATTGGCATTGCTCATGACATTTCTTTTTTTTTTTAATCATAAATAAATAGCATTGTCTTTTATATTGCCAATAGCTTAATCGCTTGCATATGCACAATAGCTTAATCGATTGCATATGCCCAGTCATGCTCCTCGCCCAGCCCTGCTACTTCTACACAAATTTAGAAAGCGCTGTGAGGCATGACTCTGCTCCTATGGAAATACACGGAGAGACCTACACTATCTATGGAGAGATATCTAGTGGCGAAATGCCTTCATGAGTAGCCTCGTGTTGATGCAGATGCTAAGCAGACTGCCTGACTCAGTCTAAACATGATGGATCTTACTACCATCCTGTAACTTATATTTGATCCTGTAACCTGACAAATAAATCTACAACTGGTTTTCCACATGACCTGTCTACGAGGCATTCTTGCATTTTAACAGATACCAAAGAGGACGAGTAGCTCAACTCCCTTATCTCCTTAACCTTTTACCATATACATCAACTAAGAAAACTTTCCTTCAATGTCCATTCCACGAATAACTTCATAAAGCTTACAAACACCGGTGGCACTTCAGGATCATCTGTGGACCCTTGTTTAGCTAACCTTTAAAGGAGGCATCATTTCCAGCAGCTAAGCTTCCATCGTTGCCAGCAGTCATCAACCACCATATAGGTCTTTAGCCTCTCTTCCTCAGAATGGTTTTAACATTAAACAGGCGAGGATCCAATCCGTTATGTAGTTGGTTTTTAATGCTGCAGAATGGGTGACCCAGTAGCTCGTGCCAGTTCCGATGAATCAAAGAGCCTGAAGGTTAATACATTGATGTGGGATGCTTGTACAGAGTGTGGTTTTGTATGAGTCGACTGGATCGTTTGTGTTATTGCAACTTTGAGAGGGTTTGAAGATACTATAATAGGTAACTAAAATACCCTGAAACGAATGGACCTTGGCACAAGGAACTCTGCAGCAGCTGCTTTGGTAAACATACCCCCTTCACCTTCCAGGTCAGCGTCCTCGCACTACCCTAAAGCCGGTCCTGCCCTGGAAAGGCGGGCGACAGGAGCCTGGCAATGTAGTTAGAACAGACCGGATCCATTTCTGAGACGTTCTCTCGTGAAAAGCAAGCTCGAGAAAACAGTGCCAAATGCGTAGTCAATGATTTTAAATATAATTTAAAGGAGGAAAAGTGCAACAAGCGTATGTCACAGAGACGCAGATGCTGGCCCTCCCTCACCCCCCCACCCCTCCCATGAACACGCTAAGTAGTAGTACTGCTACCTAAAGACGGAAGGATGGTATATTTCAGTTTTCAGTCGCGACAGCCGTCCGTGCCAGGTATGTGGAGATTACAATGTAAAAGCAATGCATTCAAAACTAGAGGTGTTGAGTCTTACTATAACGTGCTGGAAAGAAGGTAATACGAAGCAAATGCCATGTTTAGCAGCGAATGAGATCGTCAAAGATGGGGAAACAGCAACACCTGGCTCGGTCGGGGGTATACTGAGCACCCATCCTAACAGGAGCACCGTTGTTTCATCTTTCGAGTGCCCTCCGTAGTGCAGTGCTGTACGGACAGAGGCAATTAGTAGCGCCGAAGCCTGAACCCTTGGAACAGTATCCGCGCCACATGACTCACCGCTCAACGCCTGCAAAGGCCCTGGCGGCCGGCCAGCGCTGCTCCAATGGGACGGGCTGGCAGCCGGCCACGGCTCGGCTCCAACAGGACGGGCAGCTGCTGTGCTGAGACGGGCTGTTCTGTCACATGGGAAGGGGTGCAGCTCCTCCAGCAGAGGTGCAAACCAGGCTGCGCAGGAACGGCGTCCGGAGAAACGGGTCCCTGCGGCCATCCTGCATTCATCAGTTTAAAAGTGGTGTGCAGTGTAGGGGAAGCGGTGGGGAGTGAGTTGTGGCAAGAAGCGGTGCTGGTCAATTTAAGCGCCTACCTAGGAGCAATCAATGTATGGCATTTCCAAAGTATGCATTAATCAGTCCCGGTGTATCTACAGAACTCTTACCAAGCCAACTCCCTGCTTGAGGTACAAAGCAAAGTACTGTGACACAGCACCCAACATGCTCCATAAAAGACAGTCTATATCCAAAGCCCTTGCAACCATTCTCTCCAATTAGGGAGCCCGGGTACCAATGCAAACGGGAGCGCTTTACGAGGCTGTTCCTGACAACAACAACAACAAAAAAATGGCGGCCGATTTTCGGAATCGGGGGCGTGTTTTTTGCGTTCTGAGTGACGGATGATGTCACAGGTACAAAGAACGCAAAAAACACGCCACCGAATCCGAAAGAGACGGGGCTTGAACGGGGTGATGCCCCTCTCCTCCAATGGCTGGCCTCTGCTTAGGAAGCCAGCCAATGGAGGAGAGAGGCGGGTTCAAGCCCCCATACCTAAAAACATTAAATCTCTCACCGAAGACTGCGCAAGCGCAGCCTTACGGTCCTCGACCTAAAAACAAGATGCCTTAGGGATGGGGGTTATTTCACTGATACACTGTCTTGAAGCAAAACTCCTGTAAGGGAACTCGACAGGCAGAGATGGGAGTTTGGAGACCAGATATCTCCTATGTGTGTACTCTTTTGACCAGATCGTTTGAATGACTACATTTCATTACGGAAGCGTCTCTGGGCATTGTTAGGAGATGCATCTGTAGCTGGACAGTTCCTCACAACTGTTACCTGTCCCCCAGAAGGAAAATGACAGTATTGTTCATTGGACACCTAGCATGCAGCTTGTCCTAGCCTGGCATTGGCAGTAGGTAGTAGGGGATGCCCTAGGAGCATGAGCACCTGCTTCATATCATCCCCCCTTGTAGTTAATGGTGCAGCGTCTTCATGATCTTTGAATCTACCATTTTGTTTCTGCGCTTGCCACAAGCTAGGTCCCTACCTGGACGTTCAACTGCACGCAGTACACTACATTTTTGGGAGGAGGACCTGTAAAACGACAACTTTTCCGGTGAAGGGAGGCGTCATACAGTACAGATGAGAGGCAGTATGAGCTTGCTACTCCACCTATAAAGGGAGGCAACAAGGGCTTCTTGTACTACTCATTTGATGGGAGACGTAAGGGCTGCAATAAGAGATCTGTCATGTACCTGACAGAAATGTGAAACCCCCACATTTGCTAGTGTGAATAGTTGTACCTCTTGAATGAGCCAAAATAACTATTGCCAAAAAGCATTTGTTACTAGCCAGTCTGCATCAGGGCTTGAGGTGTTGTGATTCCATTCTGAGTGGCATGCAGTGTAATTTCGTGTGATGACTTTTTAGGAGCAAAGTTCATGTGATTTAATTCCTAGTGATATCACTGTTTTTCTACCTACTAATTTTTAAACCCCCAAAAAGCCTCCCTCCTTTTGGTCACAGATTACCGTTAAATATTGTTACCTGGCTGCATATATTTTGTAGGTCTCCGTTGTTTTAAGGATTGTGAGTTTTTCAGTTTTAGAATAATCTGGGTGTCATTGCTTGGTTGTAACAGGTGAGTCTAAAGGAGTTTTTAAGTGGTGCAATGTATAAGTTGAATAAGAAGGCAGTCGAGGTTTAGGCGACACCTATCTTTTAGTGGAATGACACTGATGGGTATTGAGGTAGAAACACAATTTTTGTTCTGTCAGGTAGAACGAAATCAATTTTAGGGGCTTATTCTGTGTCCCAGCATCATGTATTCTTTTATGTAGCAGCTACATATGGTCCACAGTAAAAATGGCTGCTATGGGATCTTGTACAGTAGATGTCCCACTCTGTTAAAGTCTGAGGTGTTCTTGAGGTCACCCCGGAATGCAATTAATGCTGAGTAAGTGCTTCTGTTTGGAACTAGGAAACCTGTTTATTGTTCAGGGTTTCGTGACGAAATCTGAAGCATCAATGAATGCTGCGTTTTCAGTTAGTTTACCCAGATATAGCGCTTTGGATATCGATCTGTAATTTGTTGGCTCCTCTCCGTCTAGCTCTTGCTTCATCAGGACAGGATTGGCTTGATGTCACACATTTGAGTTTTCATTGGGAATTCTCATGATCACAGAGGTTTGTTAATTATTGCTTTGGCCGGTATGGCTGCAGACTTACATTCAGGGAAACCGAGATGGATTGCCCCTGTTAGCTTGGTTACTTTCATGCATACATATTTAATAGCACATGCTTTTAAATGTACATTATTGTGGTCCTAATTGGTCCACTTTGCAGAGTGATGTAGTTACTGAGTTACATGGAAGAACAGACATATATTTACCAAACACTACTGCCTGGAAGTGACAGTACAGCGAGATGCAGCAGTGAGACAAGCGGTACTATGAAATCTATTTCAGTACAGTGAGCCATATCATGATCACTCACCATCCACTGCAATGCTTTACTGTATTGCGTGTAATCCTGATTCCGGCATGTGAATCTTTGGAAGATCCAATACTTTGAAGGAAAAGGATACTTGCCTGTAATGGTAGCTCTCCAGTATTGGCCTCTTTCCTATATTCACAGGCACCCCCCCCCGCGCTAGAAGGTCATCTAAATGTACAGTACTTCACACTAGTGCTATGAAATCGGAGGGATGGGGGGGGGGGGGGTGTCTTCAGTCTGCTTCAACATAATTGGGTGATCGATTGCTAGAGGGGTCATAATTCATGTGATGGTTCTTCTTACTCCTCCCAGCCCTTCTTGCTGTACTTAAACAGCCCACATACAGTTTGATTTGTGGTGGGTAGTGGGATTACGTTGTGATTGGCGGTATAACACAAACAGATGCCGGTTAACATCAGCTACTCTATAGATCCTTCCCAGACGATCTCTGACCCATAGCTGTGCTGTGGCTGAATACAGGTGATAAAGTAGAAATGTGCCTACACCCAACTTACTCTTAAAAAATTCTTCACATGCGGATCAAACACACCATTGTTTAGTCTGATCCGGTATTTTTATTTTTACCTGTCTATTTTGTAGTATTTATCAATCTTATATTCTGTCTCTCAGGTAGACAAGGAGAAAATATACATTTATATACCATTACATTAATCTACAATCCTATTTAACTCTACAATCCTATTTACACACATGTATATACATAAAAAAAAACACAATAACATACATCCAAAGAAAAACAAACATCAAACATTTCAGTTTTTCATTATGTAGAATCAATCTATATCCAAAGTAAAGGACAAAGTCAAAAGACAGGAGCCAACAACATTTTTTGAAGGCCAATTTTAACTAGCAACTGCTAGTATGTACTATCAATGTTATTGCTTGCTCCTGCAGATGTGCCGACGCGTTTCGAGTTCGGTGAAACCAGTTCCCGGACTCTCATCAGGGCTTTGTCACTTTTCTGTATAGGATGCAAAAAAACAATAACGTTTTATTGACAACCTACACCCCTATCTCCTATCTCATATTGCATCAAAAAGGTGATATGTGTACCTGTAACAATCTGATTCACTGAACCTTTCAAGCTTCAAATGAGGGTTCAGGGGGACTTTTCAGTCTCCTTATTGTGGGGACCGCTAATTATCAACTTGTGCACAGTTAATACCTCCCTGAAAGTAAAA
The DNA here is from genome assembly GCF_964263255.1 of Lissotriton vulgaris. Classification (NCBI taxonomy): domain Eukaryota; kingdom Metazoa; phylum Chordata; class Amphibia; order Caudata; family Salamandridae; genus Lissotriton; species Lissotriton vulgaris. The sequence goes on from NC_141685.1 coordinate 1,814,917,715, forward strand.
AACATATACATCAGGGCGCTGTTTCTTTAAAATCCAAAGGTAGTCATGCTTCATGGACAATACAAAATCAGTTTCTCATACCTCTGTCTCACTTGCCGATATTTCTCTTTAAGGAAGTAATTGTCGAGTCGCTCACTGTTTGTTTAATGGTTCTGCCAGGAAATAAGAACCTGTTAGGGTCTAGAAGCGCACTGATTCGAGCAATGGCCAATGATATAAAAACCCGAGTGCCACGTACCTCCTTACTACTTGACAATGGCGCAGTTAGTCATTTCTAGTATGCTAAAACTTCATTGTGCTATCCGGATACAGTCCGAACTGTCAAACCAGAGGAAAAAGAGAGAAGTGGGAGAAAACAAGGTTGGAATTATTTTACTTGTTGCAGGGACTTTCAGCACACTGCATGCATCCTTCTCATTTCCTATTTGAAAGCGTACCTGCTCCTGATGTTGTTGCTAACGTCCACTCTATATATTTGTGCTCGTCGTCAGACCACGCTCGATCCCTGTGAACATAGCAATGTATTCTTAGTCTTTACCAGTGTGACTGGTTTAGAGCGATTCATACTAAACTCGCGAATATTCACAGTGACTTCGCTGGCTCTTTACCTGTTACTAGCTCGACCTTCCTCGCCCACCAAATCACTATCATCCGGGCGGCAGCCATCTTGGAACTCGGGCTTTATACTTCCCTTACCAAATTGAGGCATTCTGGGGCATGTAGTTTCAGATGCATCAATCTAGTATTTTGTAAGGGAATATTTTCTCATGAATGTATGAGTTTGTGTTACTACCAAGTCCACGTGTATTTTTGACATTTTAACCAGCCCTACTTTTACAATCTCGATAATTCCGACAGGCAATTAAGACCTGTCATTGTGCTATTGAATTTAAGAATTAAGTATGCTTCTTTTTGTAACAACACTTTGTCAACATCAGCAGGGCGTTTAGCTTGATTCACAGTACATAAAATTGACCATTTGAAGTCATTTTCGCTATGTGATTTGTCCAAAAAATGGTCAACTATAGGTGTTGTTAGGACGTTCTTTTTGATATGCGACCTGTGCTGGCTGATTCTCAAGTTTACTTGTTGGTTAGTCTTTCCAATGTAGATCTTTTTACATGGACAAATTATTATGTAAATAACGTTTTTTGTCTTACAATTGAAAAAACCTAAGGGTTTCCACTTTACACCTAAGTGATGAAATTCATTCCCTTCAATCGTAGTTGGACAGGCCACACAATTCCCACATTTGTGGTGGCCCTCAAGTGGTTTCATATTCCAAAGTGATGATAAATCACTCCTTGCTTTTGGTATAGCGATATCGGCCTTCACTATTTGTTGCCCTAAACTTTTATTTTTTCTGTGCGCAAATATAGGTCGCGGAAAAGGACATTCCAATCCTTCTAACAGGTGCCATTTCTTCAAAACCGCCTGTCTCATTTTGTGTGTGTGGCCCAAAAGTAGTCACACACACTAATTGCTCCAGCTCCTTTTTCTTTTTTTAGTCTGAAGAAGACATTCTCAAGGTGTGAATCATGCCCTTTTAAAAGAATGTTTCAGAAGTTTTTTTGGGTATCCGCGCTGTATCATTTCGCGACAAAAAGTTTGTGCATGTTCATCAAAATTACACAGCTCGGTACAATTTCTACGTATACGTAGAAGCTGTCCATACGGCAGATTCGCTTTTAAATTTCTGGGATGGTGGCTTCTGTGGTGCAAGATAGTATTTTTATCAGTCGCCTTCTTATACAGAGATGTTTTTAAGTGTCCATCAACACAACTTAATTCAACATCCAAAAATGTCATTTTCACCTTACTGTGTTCAATAGAAAACTTTATGTCTTTGTGTCTGGCATTAATCCAGTCATGGAAGGCCAACAGATCAGCCTGGCTCCCCTGCCACAGGAGCCAGACATCATCTATATAGCGCAACCATTGGTTAATGTGATCCTTAAATGGGTTATTAGTTTCAAAAAAATTTCTTTGTATTGTGCCATGAAGAGGACTGCCATCTCTGGGGCATAAGGACATCCCATGGCAGTTCCCTTCACTTGCATGTAAAATTCCTCATTAAAAGTGAAATAATTCTTTTTTTAGAGCAATTTCGGCCAGTTTTAGAATAAAAGATGTGGGTACCCTATGAGGTCCCTCTCTCCTTTCCAAATATAATTCCATTACCTCTAGTGCCTCATCCTGAGGGATCTGTGTGTAGAGGGACGTAACACCCATGGTCACCATTATTTGTGTATGTTGGTCAAAAGGGGTCCCTTCAACCTTTGTCAAAAATCTGTTGTGTCTCTTAAATATGATTTAACTTCTTTTAGAAAAGGCTTTAAAAAGAAGTCAACATTTTTCGAAATTGGCTCAAGGCAAGAATCACACCCCGAGACTGTAGGCCGTCCCGGTGGTTCACTCAAACTTTTGTGAATATTTGGCAAAAGATATAGGTCGGGGGTTCTGGGTAACTTTTTAGTTAAAAAATCATACTCTTTCAAACCCAAAAACCCTCCGTCCTTGCCCAACTGCAAAATGTCTGCAATCATACCCTGAATTTGTTTGACAGGATCCTCTGATAACTGTCGATACCATGTCTCATTCTCGACTTGTTTTAGGCCTCAGTTAGATACATATTGCGGGGCCAGATGACTACCGCCCGCCTTTGTCGGCCTGTTTTATGACCACCGAAGAGTCTTCTTTCAGACTCTGTATTGCCCTTCGTTGTCCATGGCTGGTGTTTTGTGGGACATATTTCTTAGTTTTTTCAAGTTTGGTAATAGACGATAGCCGGACCTGCTCGAATGCCTGAATTTGTTTAGGAATATTTTGACTTGGGACAAATTTTGATTTATTCATAAGACCTGTGGTCTCATTATTCACGATAGCTGGTTGATTGGCAAAAAAGGCTTTTAGCCTTATTTTTCTGCAGAACTCTATTGCCTCCAATTTCAGCTTAGTAAAATCAGTTTGTTTACACGGCACAAATTTAAGGCCAAGATTCAATCCAGCCTCTTCATTAACAGAAAGTGCCCTCGTGGATAAGTTGACAACAGTACTTGGACCCCCTGCGATTTGTAGAAGCGGTTCCGTGTTCTCATCTCCCATGACGCCTTGAATCTGGTTGCTGGCCTTTCTTTAAAAAAGAAACTTGTTTTTTGGAGTTATTCCCTCTTGTGTCTGAACCAGACGACTCAGATGATGATGTCTCTGAGAAGGTGGTAAAACGATTTCTTGATCTACCTTGATGGCTATATAAAGCCCTACGTGAATCTGCCAAAGTGTAGTAGTCTTCCTTCAAAAAGGGATATACCTGCTCAATCTTAAAAGCTTTGATATCTCTCTCAAATGTAGCACTTTTATCGTTAATTGTATTATCTTTAAAAACCTGAATGTCCTTTTCAATCTTATCTAAAAGGGACTTAGCATCTGTAACTGTCTGATTATTCCTGATCGCTTGTGTCAGTTCTTCAATCTCTTCCTCCTCCTTAAGACAAAGTCTTTGTGCTGTTTCAATCGTATGTACCATAAGGTCTCGACTGCATTTAGTGTTTATAAAACTGAAACCTTTTTTGTATTCGGCGTCTTCAATGATTATCACAGGTGTATTTTTGACGTGAAGACCCCAGGGAATAGTCCCACCTTTCAGATGTTTAAGGAGAAAGTGGCCGTGAAGTTCTGTCCTTATATGTTTTTTATGAAGTCTAATTAATTTGTCAGATTCGTTCTGCTGTTTGGCAGTAGTACTTAGTGCAATTGTTAAAAACGGGGACGAGGCGATAAGGCCTTGGATATGACTTTCACTGAACGAAAGTGTATCCTTTTCTGCCATACTTCTGAAGGACAGTGTGTCCTTCAACACCTATAGTTTATCTTTTAAAGACCAAAAAGACCACAGGATGAATCCTGGACCCCTCAAACTCTCGCGGATAAAAATCTACCCTAAACTTTGTAACACTAAGAAGTCAGGACCTGACTTCTTAGTGTTAAAATGAATACAGGTGATGGCAAACTGAGTACCCTGTATGGCTGAAGACTGAGGCGTGCTCAGCAGGCTTCTATGACCAGCCTTCGGTGTTCTGGCCATGTCTCCTGCCAATTTCCTCTAGATTAAGAATGTGCCTGCAAATAAGGAATAGGGAGACTGTGCTATCAACCCTTACCTGAGATCCTGCTATACCCGAAAAAGCTTGCCTGACAATTACAAGAATGGTGGCCATTTTTAACACTTGAACAGATTTTCTGCCAAATGCTTACTTTTGACTGTAATCTGACCCTCAATTGCATGCCTCTATCTCGACATGTCATGTCATGTGAAAGGTTTTTATATAGCGCAACTTATCACCGTAAGGTCTCAAGGCGCTTGCAGCACAAAAACGGTTGACCACATGTGAGGCTAAATACAGTATGGTAGGACTACTTAGGAAAGAGCCAGGTTTTTAGGGTGTTGAGGAATTGTTTGTGTTCCATGATGGATAGGAGGTGGGGAGGCAGTTTGTTCCAGAGCAGAGGGGCGAGATAGGAAAACGAACGGTGACCGTATCTGGAGGTCTGCACACGCGGTTGGATCAGGAATGATTTGTTGCTGGACCTTAAGGGTCTTTTGGGGACATACCAATTGAGTTTCTTTTGGAGGTATTTGGGCCCGTTGTTATACAAGGTGTTATGCGTTAAGCTCAAGATCTTAAAGTGGCTTCTTTGACGAATGGGCAGCCAATGGAGCTTTTTCAGACAAGGCGCGGAGGCTGTTCTAGGAGGCAGGTCCAGGACTAATCTGGCCGCTGCATTCTGGAGGGTCTGCAGTTTTGCCAGCAGGTCCTCATTGAGTGCAGCGTGCAGGGCATTGCCATAATCAAGATGGCTGACGATCAGGCCCTGTACCAGGGGTTTCCTAGTTTCTACAGAAAGCCACCTGAAGATCTTCCTGAACCTGCGTATGATTCCATAGCAAGTACCTGTCACTTTGGTGATGTGATTTTTCATGGACAGGGCACAGTCTATTGTTATTCCTAAGTTACGTACTGCAGATTTAGGGGAGGGACATACTCCCAGTTCCGGTGGCCACCACTCTTGTGTCCAGCATTTCTCTGCTTTGCCGAACAAAATGATTTTGGTTTTACTAGCGTTCAATTGGAGTTTGTTGTTACTCATCCAACTGCTTATCTCAACAATGCAATTTTTTAAACGGGAACGGGTGCCAATGTGGTCTGTACCGCATGTGATGAGCAGCTGGGTGTCGTCGGCGTACGATACGGTTTCATAGCTGTATGAGTTAATGATTTTTGCCAGTGTGATTAAGTACAGAGGGCTTTAGATTGACCCCTGGGGTACCCCCATTGTTACAGGGCGACTACTGGAGACCAGAGTGTCGACTCGAATGGTGGTGAGGCGGTCTGTAAGATAGTTTTCAATCCAACCAAGGGCCCTTCCTCTGATACCTATCTCCCACAGACGATGTTTCAAGATGCTGTGGGAGATGGTATCAAATGCCGCGGATATGTCCAGGGGGATAAGGATAGCTGATTCGCCTCTATCCACCGCAAGCCTGATGTTATCCACAATCTCGATGGCCGCTGTCTCCGTGCTAAGAGCATCACGGAAACCAGATTGGGAAGGATCCAGGGCCCCGTATGACTCTGTAAAAGCAGTAAGCCGTTGGTTTACTAGAAGTTCCAAAGCGTTCCCAAAAAAGCGTAGCAAAGAAATAGGCCGGTAGTGGACTGGTAGTGTAGGGTCATCGGAGGGTTTCTTTAGAATTGGCTTTACTTGTGTGTGTTTCCATTTGGATGATACAATAGCTTGCTCAAGTGAGGTGTTAAAAATTACAGTAAGGGAGTTATCTAGCAGTGGCGTAATTTTAGTGCAACGGCGTGGCGGAAAAGGGTCCATAGGGGAGCCGGATTTTATTTTGTTTAGGCCCTCCAAAGTTTCAGTGACTGTTATCGGGTCAAATTCAGTCAAACAAGGAATGTCATTGCAATCAGCCGTGGGAAGAGATAACAGCAGGCTATTGTTTTGCTGAGGATGATCTAAGTCTGTTAGACCTGACATCCTTGGCGTGGTTTTTCCCCATCTTTTTGCCTCTGACTCATGTATTTATGATGCTGTGCTGGATTTCGTTTTTGCTGGTTTAGATGCTTTGGACCCTCTGCCACTGCTGATCAGTGTCAGAGGGTAAGTGCTCCCTCTGTAAATTGTCATATTGATTGGGTATACCTGATTGGCATATTTGTGTCACCATGAAGTCCCTAGTAAAGTGCACTGTGTGTGCCAGGGCTGGTGATGACAGATGCTACTAGTGGGCCTGCAGCGCAGATTGCGCCACCCACATGAGTAGCCCTAAAATGATGTCTCAGGCCTGCCAGCGCAGGGCCTGTGTGCAGTCAGTGGACTGCCATGTCCGCCTGGCCAGTGTCCCCACTGGCTGGGCCTAACCCTTCCCTGTCTGTGCACACCAGTCACCCCTATGGAAGGCTCAAGGTACCCCCCTGGGCAGGGTGCAGTGCATGGATAAGGTAGAGCATGTACTAGTGCAGGTAACATGCTCTGGTAGTGAGCAGCAGCCATTTTGTGTGCTCACTGCTGTAAGGCTATCTTGCTCCATAGAGTAACATGGGGGAGGCTGGTCCCATTGGATCCCAGCCTATCTTCCCATAGGAACAAGATGGGACATAAGTGAAAGATATCCCTGAACTCAGAATTTAATAACACATCTTTTAGTAAAGGTTGTTTTTAAATTCTGTGTTTGAGAATGGCACTTTTAGAAAGTGGCTGTTCTCTTGTCTAAACCTTTCTGTGTGCCTGGGACTGTTTGTGGATTGACTGTCTGGGTTGAGGATGACAGGGTCTGCAGAGCCCCGGGGGGTTATCTGAGCCAGCCCCGTGGATGAAAGGCAGCATCTGCTGCCAGGGAAGTGGGAGGAGATAGCACCTGATAGTGAAGGGCTGTGCCTGCCTAACCACAAAGCTGGCTCCACCTCCTGCTGGGCGACTGTCACCTCTGTCCCTGGGACAGGGAGGAAGAAGGAAACCAGAAACACCCCAGACCCCCAGAACTGGTTTGGACCGGGCTCAGGGCCCCCTTTGCACAAAGACTTCAAAAGACTTCAAAGGACTTCAAAGCCTTTTTGGGGTATAAGAGAAGGACCCCTGACTACAGAAAATCAGATTCTACAATCAAGAGGAACCTCTGCCAGAAGAAGGACTGCTGAAGGAGCTGATGGAAGATTGCCTTGCTGTGTGCTTTAAGGGCTGACCTATCCTGCTGTCCAACTGAAGGAGAGGAGAAGAAAGGGACTTTGCTGTGTGCTGTGACCCTGCCGGCTTGAAACTAAGAAGACTTTGCTGTGTGCTGTGTCTTGCAACTGAATCTCCAAGGGCCTGAGAAGAGCTGGCCTCCTGTCTGGGAACCCAGGGTCAAAAGGTTCCCTTGTAACTAAACTGCGCCAAGAAGATCGTGCTTCAATCCTGCTGAAAGCGTGACTAGTAGCTGTGGCCAAGGAGGAAGATCGTCGTGCTCATCGGCACGTTGTGGTGGAGAGCCGGAGGTTGGTTGTGTCCCCTCCGTGAACTATCCCCCTAGCAAGCGTGGGGGCTTCTCAAACACTCTGCCCGCTCCTGACCGCATACACTCTACTGGCCGCCTGGGAACCGCCGCTGCCCGTGTCCAGAATCATCCCCGTAAAAATCGGCATCTGGCCGGGGCCGCCGAGGGCGAGAACCGAAGGAGCAGAGCCCTGATTGGCCCGGAGTGCCGAGCCCCCTCACCAAACGCCGCGCTGGGATTGGCTCCCTAGCGGCAGCGTCATCGCCTGGTTTGAGCTAGCGTTGGCGGAAAGGAGGAAGGAGTCGCGTCGTCATAGGAGGGCTCGCCGGTGGAGCCGCGCTGTGAGTGGTCACCCCCTCGAGGAGTGCCTACGTCACGCAGGGGGCTCGCCGAGTGAGCCGCGCACCGATTGGACGAGCGGAGAAGCACCGCGTTTGAGCCCGTGAAGAAGAGCCGACCTCGCCGAGGGAGTTTAACAGCGCCCCGCACCCCTGGCCAGCCGTCCCTCCAAGGTGAGCAGCACCGCCTCCCCCGCCGCTCGTTGGATTGTCGAGAGCGGGCGGGAGAGGAAAGGGGACCGGCCGGGGCGGGGGCGAGCGAGATCTGTTTGGCGCGGTGCGCCGTAGGCTCTCTAGAGCGCGAGGCTGTGCCAGGGAGAAGAGAGAGTCCCTGGACCCTGCGTGAAAGCGCGTTGGCAGCGCTGAAGGCCACATACAAAGACGTACGTGGGCATTGTGATTATTGCTCGTTTTGAGGGCAATTCCAATAACGATTAGTGGCATTATTTGATCACTGATAGAGAGACTAGAGACTATATTCGTTTCTTTAGAAGAAGCTTCCTGATGACAACAAGTGCAAACCTTAAGAATTAAGTTTCATAACAAAGTATTCACCAGTGCAACCACTAAGATTATGTGCAACATTTACCTGAAGAAATAATTAATGTATATTGATGATTCTTGCTGCTGAAACTAGATAAAGTTACATATATTTTTATAAAATATACTTACCTGTGTGGTCTCAGTTTGTGGTGGATTGGGGATTATTGTTGTGTTGAGTGCAAATATTATAAACATTGCCTTGGGGATAAGCCTGCCTGCTCGCGCCAAGCTACCTAGAGGAGAGCGGAGGTTATCTACTGTGTGTATTCCTTCACCCTGACTAGAAGCAAGGGTCCCTACTTGGTCTAAGGTACTTACCTATGCCAACTAGAGACCCCCAGATCTAGCATTGTTGGACAGCGGTGCGGATTCTGAACTAATAATTGCACTTGACCTGCAGTGATCTCTTGTACATCACTAGTGTAGTTTAGCAGCACAGGTTGCGCAAGATTTTTTTTTCTTTTTGGTGAAACCTTTTGTTGAAAAGGTTAGGAAGCATCATGTCTGTGAAAGCGGCAAGCGTGAGAGTAGAATTGGAAGTGGAATTCGAAATTCAGGAGCTGTACAACTACAGAAAGGATATCCTGAAACAATTCTGCAAACAGCTTGGATGCCCAGTGAAGGGCAGCGCAAACAAGGAAGAGCTACAGAAAGCTCTAAGGGCCTGGTGGGAGGCCAAACATGTCTCAGAAGAAGCTACTGAAGTGGAAGGCGCACCGGAGAATGTTTTTTTGCTCAGTGATTTGCCAGCGCGGTCAGCATCTAAGGCTGGCAGCAACCATTCCAGTAGGGTTATTTCTCCAGAGGAGCTGGAGGAAAATCAGAGAGCTAGGGCTCATGAGATTGAGATTTTTAAACTCAGAGCCCAAGCAGATGAAAGGAGAATGCGCCTTGAAAATGAGAAGGCGGCGGAGGAGAGAAGACATGCTCTCGCTTTGGAGGAGAAGAAACTCCAATTGGTTCATGAGAGGAACATGAGGGAGCTGGACATCAAAGAAAAGCAAGGGGGGTCCAGCTCTAATGGTGGCAGCGCACAACCAGTACAGGCGGGTAAGGTATACATACCAAAGGATCTGGTACAGAATTATCAGAGGGGTGAGGATATTTATGCGTGGTTTAGAGCGTATGAACTAGCCCTAAAGATGAATGAAGTGCCTGAGAAAAGTTGGGGGGCAGGTTTATGGAAGCACTTTGAGGCCTCTGGGAGGGATGTCTTGGCACCCTTAGAAGCAACAGGTACTTTAGTCTACCCCTCCATGAAGGAGGCTTTGTGCCTCAGGTATGGGCTCACTGCAGATTAGTACCGCCAGAAGTTTAGGAACTTCAAGAAGCTTGATTCAAGTACTTGGGTGGAGTGTGTGAGTATGTACACGCGTGCACTGGAAGGTTGGATAAAGGGCAGCAAAGTTACTGATTATGTGGGGTTGTGTCACTTGATTAGTTGGGAGCACTTAAGTAGTTTATGTGTTCCAGAGCTGCGCCAGCATCTTTTAGACAGCAAGTTAACTGATCCCAGTGAGCTTGCTAAAGAGGCGGACCGCTGGACTAGCACCAGGGTCCACAAGGGGGTGGTAAGTACCCCAGCCAAGGGTGGACAGGGTCCCCAGCAGAAGAGTGGGGGGGACACGGGTAATCAAAAGGAGTCTTCTAAAGGGCCCCAAAATAGTTCCCAGGAGAAAGAGTCTCAACCCCCCAAGTCTAAGAAGTCCTGGCCCCATAAGGGCAAGCAGGACAGCAGGCCCCCACCTACTTGCTATGCCTGTAGGGAGGTGGGGCACATTGCCCCCAAATGTCCAAAGAAACCTCCAGCACCCACTGGTGCTCCAACACCGGCATTAGCTAGTGTAGCTTTGGGAGGGGATTTGATTTCTAGTGGGGAGGAGGGGTTAGCAGTGATGACCCTTGTCTCTTTAGGAGACCAAGAGATGGCCCAGGAAACCTTGCTGCCCTTAAACACTAAGAAATATGGGCAGAAGGTGACCATCAATGGAAAAGAGATAGAAGCTCTGAGAGACACAGGGGCCAGTGTGACATCTGTCAGGTGTCAATGGGTGTCTGAAGAGCAGATCATTCCCGATGTACTCCGTCCTGTGGTGGCAGCTGACAGTTCAGTGCGCCTCTGCAAGTTGGCACGTGTTCCATTTGAGTGGGGAGGAGTCTCCGGTACATTGGAAGTTGTTGTAAGTGATGCCTTGCCTGTAGATTGTCTATTAGGTAATGACCTGGAGAGCTCTCCATGGAAAGATGTAGAGCACAGGACTCACTTGGAAATGTTGGGCTTGCCTGCGTGGATCTGTGTGACCACACGTGCAATGGCAGCCAGTAAGGGTGGATTAGCAGAACTGGAGCCTGGAACAATGGCCCAGGGACCTGTCAAGAGAGGAAGGGGCAGAGGGCGCGGGAAACCAGCCCCCACTGTTCCCACGGTCCAGGAGGAAGCAGAACCTGAGGGGGATGCCCTGGAACCTACAGGGGAACAGGTGGCCGAACTAGGGGAATTGCCTGAGCTGTCCCAGTGGCAGCAAGATGGTGGTCCCTCCAGGGAGGAATTCTGCCAAGCTCAAAAGGAGTGCCCTTCCCTCATTGGTGTGCGGCAGCAGGCTACAGACCAGGCAGCAGGCCTGGGGTCCAAGGAACATTTGATCTACTGGGAGGATGACTTACTTTATAGTGAGCCTAAGTTCGCTGAGCCCGGTGCAGCCCGTGTGCTGGTGGTACCCGAGCGATTCAGGAACTTCCTACTGGGTCTGGCTCATGACGTGCCTCTCGCAGGACATCTGGGGCAAGACAAGACCTATTACAGGCTTGTCACCCACTTCTACTGGCCCCAGATGAAGAAGCACGTCGCTGCCTTTTGTAAGTCTTGCCAAACTTGTCAGGCCAGTGGCAAGAGCGGAGGGAAGTGCGTGGCACCCCTCCAACCCTTTCCTGTGGTGAGCACCCCTTTTGAGAGGGTGGGCATTGACATCGTGGGGCCCCTGGACCCCAAGACAGCCTTAGGCAACAGGTTTATCCTGGTCTTGGTGGACCATGCCACCCGATACCCTGAAGCAGTCCCTCTCAGGACAGTCACAGCCCCTGTGGTGGGCCGTGCCTTAATGGGGATCTTTTCCCGTGTGGGATTCCCCAGAGAGGTGGTTTCTGACAGGGGTACAAACTTCATCTCTAGGTACATGAAGTCTCTGTGGGAGGTGTGTGGAGTGACATATAAGTTCACCACACCTTACCATCCTCAAGGAAATGGGTTGGTTGAAAGATTCAACCGCACCCTGAAGGGCATGATTATGGGCCTAGAAGAGCCCATGAGGCGGAAGTGGGACGTCTTGTTACCATGCCTGTTATTTGCATACAGGGAGGTGCCTCAGAAATCCTTAGGGTTCAGCCCCTTTGAGTTGCTGTATGGCCACCCTGTCAGAGGACCTCTCACTCTGGTGAAGGAGGGGTGGGAGAAATCCCGTGGGAAAACCCCTCAGGATGTGTTCAGCTATGTGCTGGCCATCCGCAACCAGACCAAGCGCTTCAGGAAGCTCGCTCAAGAGAACCTGGAGGCTAGCCAGGAAGAAATGAAGAGATGGTATGATCAGAACACCTCTCTTGTGGAGTTCCAACCTGGGCAGAAAGTGTGGGTGATGGAGCCAGTGGAGCCTTGTGCGCTCCGTGACAAGTGGTCTGGGCCATATGAGGTGGTGGAGCGCAAGAGCGAGGTTACCTACTTGGTTAACCTGAAGACTCCCAGGCAGCCCCTGAGAGTGTTGCATGTAAACCGCCTCAAACCCCACTTTGAGAGGTCAGCAGTGACTTTGCTCATGGCTACAGATGCAGGAGGGGAGGAGGATAGTGATCCTCTCCCTGACCTCCTGGCAACCAAGGAGCAAGATGGGTCAGTTGATGGGGTGATACTCTCACCCACCCTGACCCCAGAGCAGCAACAGGACTGTCGCCAAGTCTTGGGTCAGTTCGCCCCCCTGTTTTCCCTGACCCCAGGTGTCACTGACTGGTGTGTCCACGATGTGGACACTGGTGACAACCTGCCTGTGAAACAGAAGTTTTACAGAGTGGCTGACAAGGTCAGGGCTAGCATCAAAGAAGAGGTTTCTAAGATGTTAGCGCTAAGGGTCATTGGGCCCTCCAGCAGCCCCTGGGCTAGCCCAGTGGTCTTAGTGCCTAAGAAAGCTGCTACCCCTGGTGGCCCCCAGGAACTCCGTTTCTGCGTGGACTACCGTGGGCTCAATGCGGTCACCAAGACTGACGCGCACCCCATCCCCCGAGCTGATGAGCTGGTGGATCGGTTGGGAGCTGCCCGGTACCTGAGCACCTTTGATTTGACTTCAGGTTACTGGCAGATTGCCTTAACTGAGGGGGCCAAGGAAAGATCAGCATTTTCAACACCAGAGGGGCACTTCCAGTTTCGTGTCATGCCCTTTGGGTTGAAAAATGCCCCTGCCACATTCCAGAGACTGGTCAACCAGGTATTAGCAGGGCTGGAGGAATTCAGCGCAGCATACCTGGATGACATTGCTGTGTTCAGCTCCACTTGGGAGGAACACTTGCAACACCTCTGCGCAGTGTTGAAGGCTCTGCAAAAGGCAGGCCTCACTATCAAGGCCAGTAAGTGCCAGATAGGGCAGGGATCTGTGGTGTACTTGGGACACCAGGTGGGGAGCGGCCAGGTGGCGCCCCTACAGGCAAAGATTGATACCATTCTGGCTTGGGAACCCCCCAAGACCCAGACTGAGGTGAGGGCCTTTTTAGGTCTCACCGGGTATTACAGACGGTTTGTCAAAGGTTATGGCACCATTGTAGCCCCTTTGACAGAGCTGACATCTAGAAATCAGCCCAGGAAAGTGAATTGGACTGAGGCCTGTCAAACTGCTTTTGACACCCTCAAAACTGCCATGTGCACAGCACCGGTGCTTAAGGCACCTGACTTTTCAAGTGAGTTCATTGTGCAAACTGACGCTTCAGAGCAAGGCGTGGGAGCAGTACTCTCACAGATCAATGAGGAGGGTGAAGACCAACCGGTGGCTTTCATTAGTAGGAGGCTACTCCCCAGGGAACAGAGATGGAGTGCAATCGAAAGGGAAGCTTTCGCTGTGGTCTGGGCTCTGAAGAAGCTGAGGCCCTACCTGTTTGGGACTCACTTCCGTGTTCAGACCGACCACAGGCCCCTCAGATGGTTAATGCATATGAGGGGTGAGAATCCAAAACTGTTGAGGTGGTCCATTTCCCTACAGGGGATGGACTTCACGGTGGAGCACCGCCCTGGTACAGAACACGCCAATGCTGATGGTCTGTCCAGATTCTTCCGCCTTAGTGATGAGGACTCCCAAGAGGTTGGGTAGTTCTCCCCACTTTCAGCTGGAGGAGACACGTGTTAGACCTGACATCCTTGGCGTGGTTTTTCCCCATCTTTTTGCCTCTGACTCATGTATTTTTGATGCTGTGCTGGATTTCGTTTTTGCTGGTTTAGATGCTTTGGACCCTCTGCCACTGCTGATCAGTGTCAGAGGGTAAGTGCTCCCTCTGTAAATTGTCATATTGATTGGGTATACCTGATTGGCATATTTGTGTCACCATGAAGTCCCTAGTAAAGTGCACTGTGTGTGCCAGGGCTGGTGATGACAGATGCTACTAGTGGGCCTGCAGCGCAGATTGCGCCACCCACATGAGTAGCCCTAAAATGATGTCTCAGGCCTGCCAGCGCAGGGCCTGTGTGCAGTCAGTGGACTGCCATGTCCGCCTGGCCAGTGTCCCCACTGGCTGGGCCTAACCCTTCCCTGTCTGTGCACACCAGTCACCCCTATGGAAGGCTCAAGGTACCCCCCTGGGCAGGGTGCAGTGCATGGATAAGGTAGAGCATGTACTAGTGCAGGTAACATGCTCTGGTAGTGAGCAGCAGCCATTTTGTGTGCTCACTGCTGTAAGGCTATCTTGCTCCATAGAGTAACATGGGGGAGGCTGGTCCCATTGGATCCCAGCCTATCTTCCCATAGGAACAAGATGGGACATAAGTGAAAGATATCCCTGAACTCGGAATTTAATAACACATCTTTTAGTAAAGGTTGTTTTTAAATTCTGTGTTTGAGAATGGCACTTTTAGAAAGTGGCTGTTCTCTTGTCTAAACCTTTCTGTGTGCCTGGGACTGTTTGTGGATTGACTGTCTGGGTTGAGGATGACAGGGTCTGCAGAGCCCCGGGGGGTTATCTGAGCCAGCCCCGTGGATGAAAGGCAGCATCTGCTGCCAGGGAAGTGGGAGGAGATAGCACCTGATAGTGAAGGGCTGTGCCTGCCTAACCACAAAGCTGGCTCCACCTCCTGCTGGGCGACTGTCACCTCTGTCCCTGGGACAGGGAGGAAGAAGGAAACCAGAAACACCCCAGACCCCCAGAACTGGTTTGGACCGGGCTCAGGGCCCCCTTTGCACAAAGACTTCAAAAGACTTCAAAGGACTTCAAAGCCTCTTTGGGGTATAAGAGAAGGACCCCTGACTACAGAAAATCAGATTCTACAATCAAGAGGAACCTCTGCCAGAAGAAGGACTGCTGAAGGAGCTGATGGAAGATTGCCTTGCTGTGTGCTTTAAGGGCTGACCTATCCTGCTGTCCAACTGAAGGAGAGGAGAAGAAAGGGACTTTGCTGTGTGCTGTGACCCTGCCGGCTTGAAACTAAGAAGACTTTGCTGTGTGCTGTGTCTTGCAACTGAATCTCCAAGGGCCTGAGAAGAGCTGGCCTCCTGTCTGGGAACCCAGGGTCAAAAGGTTCCCTTGTAACTAAACTGCGCCAAGAAGATCATGCTTCAATCCTGCTGAAAGCGTGACTAGTAGCTGTGGCCAAGGAGGAAGATCGTCGTGCTCATCGGCACGTTGTGGTGGAGAGCCGGAGGTTGGTTGTGTCCCCTCCGTGAACTATCCCCCTAGCAAGCGTGGGGGCTTCTCAAACACTCTGCCCGCTCCTGACCGCATACACTCTACTGGCCGCCTGGGAACCGCCGCTGCCCGTGTCCAGAATCATCCCCGTAAAAATCGGCATCTGGCCGGGGCCGCCGAGGGCGAGAACCGAAGGAGCAGAGCCCTGATTGGCCCGGAGTGCCGAGCCCCCTCACCAAACGCCGCGCTGGGATTGGCTCCCTAGCGGCAGCGTCATCGCCTGGTTTGAGATAGCGTTGGCGGAAAGGAGGAAGGAGTCGCGTCGTCATAGGAGGGCTCGCCGGTGGAGCCGCGCTGTGAGTGGTCACCCCCTCGAGGAGTGCCTACGTCACGCAGGGGGCTCGCCGAGTGAGCCGCGCACCGATTGGACGAGCGGAGAAGCACCGCGTTTGAGCCCGTGAAGAAGAGCAGACCTCGCCGAGGGAGTTTAACAGCGCCCCGCACCCCTGGCCAGCCGTCCCTCCAAGGTGAGCAGCACCGCCTCCCCCGCCGCTTGTTGGATTGTCGAGAGCGGGCGGGAGAGGAAAGGGGACCGGCCGGGGCGGGGGCGAGCGAGATCTGTTTGGCGCGGTGCGCCGTAGGCTCTCTAGAGCGCGAGGCTGTGCCGGGGAGAAGAGAGAGTCCCTGGACCCTGCGTGAAAGCGCGTTGGCAGCGCTGAAGGCCACATACAAAGACGTACGTGGGCATTGTGATTATTGCTCGTTTTGAGGGCAATTCCAATAACGATTAGTGGCATTATTTGATCACTGATAGAGAGACTAGAGACTATATTCGTTTCTTTAGAAGAAGCTTCCTGATGACAACAAGTGCAAACCTTAAGAATTAAGTTTCATAACAAAGTATTCACCAGTGCAACCACTAAGATTATGTGCAACATTTACCTGAAGAAATAATTAATGTATATTGATGATTCTTGCTGCTGAAACTAGATAAAGTTACATATATTTTTATAAAATATACTTACCTGTGTGGTCTCAGTTTGTGGTGGATTGGGGATTATTGTTGTGTTGAGTGCAAATATTATACACATTGCCTTGGGGATAAGCCTGCCTGCTCGCGCCAAGCTACCTAGAGGAGAGCGGAGGTTATCTACTGTGTGTATTCCTTCACCCTGACTAGAAGCAAGGGTCCCTACTTGGTCTATGGTACTTACCTATGCCAACTAGAGACCCCCAGATCTAACAAAGTCCGTCTTAGGAAAGGAGGAATAGATTAATTTGATTTTATTGTCAAAGAACTCAGACATCGACTCTACCCAGTTTTGAGTGGGGCTGAAAAGAGACTGTTCGGCACGGGGGGAAGAAAATTCTTTTAATATTTTATATAATTCTTTGCTAGAATTGGCCGAATTATTTATACGCGAAGTTAAATATGTCTTCTTAGCCCTTTTAATGTTTTTTACATAACATGAATGCAGTAATTTATACTTTTGTTCTGTCCTCTTCCGTTTTTGTTTTCCGCCAGTTGCGTTCAGCTATTCGACTGGCTTGCTTGTCACTTTTTAGGGCGATCGTAAACCACGGGGAGGCTACAGATTTCACATTCACATTTGTTTTTGGAATAATCACATCCAAGGTTTGTAAGATAGAGGTCTCTAAGTTAGTTACCATATGTTCCAGTGGAATGACCTGGTTTGTTAAGGGTTTAAAATGGGTAAGAAAGGCTTCAGGTGTAAGTTTGCGCCAGGGTCGTATAAGCATTCTTTTTTTGCTTGTTAATTTGATTGAAGCCTGAGTAGAAAGGCTGAACTTTAAAAGATAACGGTCAGTCCAAATCATGGGGAGAGGGGCTTCGTTGCTCAGTTTTGGCGAACTGGTAAAAATTAAGTCTAAAGTGTGACCCACTCGGTGGGTCGGGCCGGTAATTCTTTGGATTAGACCAAGGCTGTCCATTGTTCTAATTAAATGACAAGTTTCGGGATTGGAAGAGAGTTCGGCATGATAGTTAAAATCCCCGAGCAGGATGAAATTTTCAGTTGCCAATGCATGGGAAAATATAACTTCTAATAGATGGTTAACAAATTTGGTTTTGGGGCCAGGGGCTCTATATACTAAGGCCCCACGCCAATTTTCAGAACTGAAGGTTTTAATATTTACAATCATGATTTCAGCGATAGAGCTGGAGAAAGACTCCAGTAGCTTAATCTCTATTGGGGCTTTAGCGACAATTGCTATATCGCTGATAACTGATATCGCCTGGCTGTGGAGCCATGTTTTCGGTAAAGAAAGAAATGTCGGGTTTTTCAGCTTCTAACAGACTCCATAGCTCTATTGTGTGTTTAGGTATAGACCGCATATTGAAGTATAGTGAGGTCAGAGGCTTAGCTTTTACTTGACTTTCACTGGCCAGAGTGGCAACAGGCCTCAACATCGAGACCGGGTTAGGTCTATCCTTAGCAGTGGTTGCAAGAGGGCATTTTGGGGTCTCTATCCGAGGAGTCAGGTAAGGATATGCTAGGGGCTGTGTCGTCAGGGTAATTGTACCTATATTAGGGGTTCTAAGGATGTTCAAAGATTTAAATTTGTCGCTGGTATAGCACAACATTGCTAAGACAGCTTACCTAGTTAGTGCTCAAATATGGGCAGGGGTCCGGGCGACGGGTGCAGACGGGCGCAGACGGGCTTGCCTGTCGCTGCGTCCGCGCTGAGGTTGGCTTTAAATGGGGAGGGAGGCGGGTCAGTTGTAATGACACTGGCCAATCCGAGCGTAGATTGGCTTCTGCTGGTTCCCTGTGCCTCCGCTCAATCGGCACACGCCGTGGCGGATCGGGGACCGGGGACCGGAACCAATGGCAGGCAAATGTGCAGCACAGGTAAATACAACCACCATTAAAATAAGCGAGCAAAATGTAAAAAGACTCTGACTCGAACGCAAATTAATCAGGTCAGTGAATTCTAATTCTAACCCCCAAGCACTAGCGCAACAGCTTATGACCAGATATTATGCCGATTTTACCTGTATGCATTTGCCGTTATAAATATTTACCTCTCTGAATGATTGAAACTTTGAGAGCGATAGAGATTCTTGGCAATACATAGATTTCTACAAACCTGCCAAAAGATGAGCATCGTGGAAGTACTAATCAGATTGATCAACTGTGGAAGGGTGACAACACAGTTGAGGAGACAGGTGAAGAACTGCAGAGCTTCTGTGACATCCTGAAGGAGAACGAAAAAACTGTCTTTAATGAGTTCTTCATTGTGATCTCACCAAAATGCATCAGACACATTCCTAGAGGCCATAGACCTGCTTTGGATCTCTTACTGTGAAGGAACCTCTTCATGCAGTGACACCCACAGATGTTGCAGCAAACTCACCATGAAACGTCCTGTCAACACAGTCACGGATGTCTGCTTCCTCATACTTTGCATGCTTCGAAAGATCTTCAGATGACTTAACGCCAACACCAGGAAAATGGCCACTCAAGCCCTAGTTACCAGCGAACTGGACTACCGCAAAACAATGTACGCAGGACTCACTACCCAACTCCTGAAGAGACTGCAGACGAAACAAAACGCAGCGACCAGACTCGTCCTAAAGCACTCCAAACAGACCCACATCACTACCACTTCAGGAACCAAATCAATATTCTGACACACACCTACAATGCCCTCCACAAAACAGGACCAACATACATCAACCACTTCCTGAACTATCGTTACCCTCCAGACACCTGTACTCCACCTTACTCGTTCATACTCCACGCATCCGGCGAAGCAGCAGTGGATGATGCTCCGGGTCCTGGAATGATATTCCCCAGAACCTCACCCTCGCTCACCGAATCTTAGAAAGGGACTCAAGATGTGGCTCTTTGACTGAACCCAGCGCCTTGATACACTTGCAGGTGATTAGCCGTGCTCTACAAATCCAAGTTGATTGATTGATTGAAGGCTTCAAGACAGCTGTAGTTCTCTGAGGCATTGGTGGGTGTAAGAAACACTTCTTCATCTTCAATCACTATGCTCAAATCCCCTGAGATGTAATTCTGGCCCCCTGATATACCTCAGTAAAAGAAATTGTTTTCCAGAGATTTTTTAATTTTTTATTTGTGTTTTTGGATCATTAGAGAAGTAATTTAGTTTGGGTAGACATTGCTGATCCGGGCCAAATTTTTCCTGAGGATATTTTTAAAAATGGTTGATGTGTTGCAGTGATGATGTAATATGTCAGGAACCATGAGACCTATATACTTCATTTTGGTGTCAGAACATAGATTTTGAGGGTCAAGTAGTCTTATAGAGACAGAAAATAACTCCTAAGAGTAACCCTTCTACCAAATGGTGGCTATAATAGAGAAAGAAGAGAAATATATAGAAATGAAGTAAATAATAATGATTTTTAATCCTTTTATATATACGCTTTAACAATGTTTATAATCTGAATTTGAAAAACGTGTTTATCACTCCTGTTTTAGACATATTCTCATAGTTTAGTTTATTTATTTGTTTTGGCAATTGCTCGTGTTACATTTGCAGAATGTTGAACATTTGAGACCAGCATATCGACAGGGACATCTTTTTGTAGCACCAGTTAAGTTCTGTGGGTAGAGGCTTTAGAAATGTAGTATGTTTTAGCACCCCATCAATATCTTCTCAACCAAATGCACACATATCTTTCTCTACATATGCATGAATCAAAACATTTACGCATCTTCAGATGAAGTAGAACGCTCTTTTAATGTGTCCATGCACAGAATGTGACTTGGGTATAAGGCCACTTAGCGGGACTGATCTCTTGAACTCACTGTACCAAAGACTGTCAAACTTGTGACCGTCAGAACTCTTTTTCTACACACGCACATGGTATTTTTCTACTTCTTTAAAGTCACATTCTTCTTCTTTCTCAGCAAATCCTTTTAGGAACTTCACAGGTTCAGCAGTTAGAGCGCCTAGCTTTGTTGCAAATTTGCTCAAAGTGTCATCACCCTTAAGACTATGTGCCTTGATAAGAGCACAGGGCATCTCTGGGTCAAGTATCTTGTACAGAATATAACGTGGGATTAAGTGTCTTTCTCACCTGTTCCATAACGTATTCATAACTATGGCAATCCTTGACGTATGACCATTGCAACAAATCTAAGTTGCACAATAATATCTGTGTCATTCGACAGTACAATGACTCAACATGTGATAAAACATGAAGATCAGTTTCCTCCAATATGCTGTAGGTTCTTGAACAACATGGCTGGTACCTTTTGAATATATCTCTGCAGGCACCTCATTGACAATCATTCCACTTGCAATAATTGGAAATTCATTGTTCACTGAAGCATCATCAATGTTTTGGCAAGTTAACATCTCCAAGTTCATTTTGTTCAATGTTGATGACCAGAATTTATCAATTTGCACAGGTAAAGGTGTCAAATTTTTGATGAAGGCAAGGTCAGTTGTTCCACTTGTAGACATTTGTCTGATTCTTTCACATTCTTTGACAGATAGCTGAAGGTAATTATGAAAGACAATGTGCAGTTCTTGCAAGGTGCACACTGACTTTGATATCTGTAGAGCAGTCTGAACGACCTCTCTAAAGTTTTCCATAGATTAAATCTTGACCATTTGCAATTGTGACTTATAGTCCACAACAACAGCAGTTTTCAATGAGGACACCTTTTTGAATTTAAAATTTTCAGGTTAAAGCTCTTTTTCAAGCTCTTATACAAGTTTGTCTTCACTCGTTTGGTTGCAACATCTCCATCAAATAATGTGTTTGTTGAAAGAAGATCATGCAAGAGAATGTCCTTGATGAAATCGCCCCTTTCTTTTACTACATCCATCTCCCTATGTGCTTGCGAAAGTAGTAGAGTTATTTTGGTAACCTGTTTTGTAGTAGTTGGTTGGGCAAAACTCTTACTATAGCAATTAAAGTGTGGAAGATTAGCTTTAAGTGATTATGTCAAACAGCTTTTATTCATCTCTTTCAATACAAATCTCTCCTGCCTCAGTTTTGTGTATAGTTTTGATCCATGTTTCAGGAAACCTAGTAGACGTATCTTTATATCGGTATCGACATATTGTTTAATCACAAAGTTGTGTAGTCGCACAGGCTCGGTCATTTTATAGGGGCATTCTTGCTGCTGCATGACATAAAGAAGACTGTCAACATGTTTATTAAAACGTTCCTCTTTCTTTCCCACAAGTTCGTGGCGAGGAACAGTTTCACGATGGTCCATTAATTTTGAATTTGGCATCTCAATGAAAACATTGCAAGTAGAAAAGACTTCAAGGTAAACTAGCTGCCATTGAGCAACATATTCACTTTTACATGTCTGACCAACAATTCTCTTGGAGCTTTTCTGTAATCTCTGAATAGTCTGTTCCTGCTTCATATCTGGGACCACAGTATTGAACCTTTCCTCTATGTCTTTCACCATAAAATGTCTTTGGGTCAATTTTCTGTAGCGGTATGGTTTTTCCAACTCCAGCTTATTCACTTTTTTTGCAAATACCAGACCCATATCTCATGGAGTTTATGCAATCGAAATTGCAAAACACAGTAATCAGCGACTCCATAGTCTTCACATGCAGCTTCCAATCACCTTCCCGATCAGCATGTATCCAGTTTTTCACTAGAAAACATTTCCCCAGTACTTGTGAAGTTTCTTTACAATCTTTGACAAACTCTACAAATTTGGTTTTCAAGTTTTATGATTTTCAGCTGAATGTATTGAACATTGCCTGGCTTTTTCATTATGTCTTTTGAATGAAGTGCACCCTGTGCCTTGTTCACTTCTGAGATAAGATATGCAAAGCCTAATTTGTCATTCTTGGTCCAGAAAGCATTTCAATGCAATGTTTCTATGGCCTCCATTATGATGAGCATACAGTGTAACAAACTAACATAACAATTTCCACTCAATGCTGACTGGAGAGTTTTGCTTCCAAAGATTTCAGCCCCAATAAGTGTATGATCTATGCCACATCCACTGAGCTAACTTCATGTGGAAAACGGCCATAAGTGGATAAAGATCATCACATTCTACTTGACAACTCCCAAAAATGTCATCTACAACACAGAAAACTCCTCCATAGCAGAAAATTGGCAGCATAGGCTGGTCTTGAAGCTGGCCATGCACATTTTGGAATTTATTTTGAGCTGTGTATACTGTTGTGTATTTTTTGGACTGGAGATGGTATTATTGGTAAAAACCCAACCTTCTTCAGTGGGACAGTATTTTGGGAGATCAGAGCATGAATTTCAGCCCACTGAGCTTCTTCTCTTCCTTCAGTCCGCACCAAATAAGTGATATGGTAAATTCAGTTAAATCAGCTTTGGGGGATGCAGCATCAAGTAGAAAAAGATCCATGACCTCAGCCACTTTGAAACCTTCGGGTAGACCAGGACATGTTGATGGCTTGTAGTGATTTTGCACATGTTGGCAAGGCAGTTGAGTTCTACGTTTGCAGCTTGGTTTGTTTGTGCCTACTGCTGACACAGTTTGTTTTCCAGCAGCTACTTCGTAGGTATAGTCTTGATAATGCACCTTGGCAGTATCATGTCTGCTGACTGTTCCAGACAAAGAAGAGAGCAGCAATTGTAACTCATTTTCTGGTAAAGTGACATGGAAGTGGTGTGTCGCCGACTTCACAAGATTTTATTGAATGAATTGCCAACAAGTTCCTGCTCCGTACTACGTCTTTATAATTTGATGATACATCTATCCTTTTCATTGAAGTGATTAGCTCTCCACTTTTGCACTTGTCATAGATTGCGTGGGCAGTCATCATGTGTAGCAGTTTTATTTTGCCGTAATGTAATTAAAAAAACATACTTTGGAAAAGGCAGTGCATTTGCACAGCATAAGCCTGTCGGTTCATGGGATTGCTTATACCTTCTTGCTTATACCTTCAAAGCCATGATTAATGTTGTCAGCTTCTGTTCCAAACTCAAGAACCTGTGTTTGTTACAGTTTTGCTGTGCTGATATTAAACAATGATGTAAAAAAGGTTAGGACAACATCAGACATTCTTGTTGATTCTCATGATTTGCGGATCTCTGCGGCATCACAAAATTTATCATTAAGTCCAAAATCTAAATCTTTTAGGACATTTCTTGAAACGGTTCATGCTGATTTTACTGCATCCCTTGATCTTATTTTAGCAGCAAGAACTCCAGGAGAAAAATCAGCTGAGAACACATAAGTGGCTCATTATTTGTGTTAAACTGAAAAAAACAAATTCTGTCACTGTACATTCTCACCAGAGCTTTTTTTATTTCATTTATATGGAACAATACAGTTCATCAATGTTGACCATTATTTCTCTGATCTCACTGAGTGTGAACCCGTAGCAAGCACTCAAAAGTGGCTTTAAAACTTAATTCGCTTTTCCAAAGAGTGCAAACCTAACTGAAGGCTGGCTGTTGCTGCTGGGAGCTTAGTGTACATTAATGTTTTCACATGCATTTCGGGTGGGCATACAAGTCCGTTGCAAATACATGCTGTTTAAATCAGCTACTCAGCTGAAAACTCCATCTTGGAAGAAACAAGCTGCAGACAAAATCATGTTTGCCCTTTGAGACTATATGTGAGAAAAACAAGGACCCCCTGGGTACCGATATGGATTCCTAGGGCAGGGTAAATACCTATGTGAGTACAACACCTAGGACATCAGCATAATTAGATGACCAAATTAGTCTAAACTAGCAAGTGTGAAAAATAAACAAAAACTAAAATTGCATATAGTATATAAATTTAATACGTATTGATTAAAAATCATATAGACAGACAAACTATATGATAGGGCTAAAAATACAATTCATTAAAACCAAACAAGGATATCATACTCCACTACAATTCCTCAAAATCATACATATAGTGAAGAAAGCAATACATTCATGTAATTAAATGGCATAAAAAATATAATCATAAAGCAACTCGACGCGCGTTTCGGCAGAAAACCGCCTTCTTCAGGAGTCTCTGCTGATAATCTAGAAAAGCAATTATGAAGAGAAAGATATATGTCATACAAGACTAGGTAGTTTTCACATATTAACATATTTATGTTAACAAATTTTAAATATTACTAGCTTCCCTATACTATTCTACAATATGAGTGCATATTCTACATCGCGACCTCGTCTAGACTCACACTTACTAGATTTAAACATTATACAATTTTGGTCATCTCATGTCAGTTGATTGACAGATATTCATAGAACTACATTGCACAGTACTTATCCTTATTAACATGCTGTTTTCAACATATATACATTTACAATATGGGAAATTTCATGAATACATATAGCTTGAGCCACTTGTTCAATGCTAATACCTGACTAGTGATAAAACCTTTATATATGAACCGGGATAGGGGAAATGCTTTGAACACATGATGCCAGAGATAACATTTGTAGGATGTATGGTCAAAATCTTTCCTGAGGACATATTTTGTTTACTTTAGTGTATCCTCCCTGATAGTTTTATTAAGCAGGAGAGGTTTCAGTTTGATGGCTTTATTACGATGGCGCGAGATCAGAGTGATGACTAGTTCATATTTCTCTCCTACTAGAAACAAAATATTACCTTATATTCTACAGATAGCGTCCTATTTTTCACTTGATGTTCAATCGTTGAACCACCAAAGGGTAGTTCTGAAGTACGGACGATGATCAATGGGTGATTCTATATAGTCCTGGTACTCTGATGATGCAAACAGAACAGACACTGTAGTATAAGATGTACGCCTAGCTATTTAACTTGATCAAATTTACTCACTGACAATGTCTATCTACACATAAGAGGTTGTTACCCATGAGAAGGGGAATTACCTTCAAGAATCTAAAGAGTGCGCTTCGTGTTTTGCCGTGGTTATTGATGCTGCCAGGTAAGACACTTTATTTTGATAGCTGTCAAAATTCGAGAAGAAGGGACCATAATCGGTAATTGTAAACAAATGTAGCCAGCCTGTAAGGTATTTGATATTCAATGATCATAGCTATATATTAGGGCAAGCATATACCTACCTCTCGATTTCACAATGATGATCTTAAAGGGGGATTCTGTAATATATTTGGCGCAGCTCGGTGTTTCCGAAAATTGAGGAACCCGGAAGTCTGCAAAGATAGAGGAGAGATTTCTACAATAATGGAATAATGAAGATTGTCGACTAATGTAGAGTGGCAGATGCCACAAATGGCGACTATCTGCTCTAGGAAAGTTTAAAATAACAGTTAATTAATAGTGTCCGCTACCTGTAAAGACCGGTGAAAACATACCTTTCGTATTTATAAAACGTTTATTGTAGGGATTCTTGATCGTAGCGGTAATTATTCGGCGTTCTCGAGATGGTGAAAAATAATGAAACTGAAAGGAAATATAAACAAAACGTTGTCAGGGTAGTGCACTCCGTATTTTTCCGGCTATTGATGTTAAGGGGGGGGGGGGGGGGGGGTTTGAAAGGAAAACCCCAGTCTGAACTTGATGGTTCTTACCTTGGTCAGACGTTAGATCAAACGGACAGCAAGATGGTGCTGCTCCAGTAGGACGTGGACCGTCACATCGGGTCCTTCAGCCGTGAAAGATACGCTACTTCTAGTGGGCTTGTATTTAAAGCTCCAAAATTGGCGCGAAGTATGCGAAAAGGTAGTAGCCAAAGACGAGGGACTGTATAACCCCGGCTTTTCGATATAGCGAACCGCTTCAAAATGGCGTTCTAAATAGTCACTGCTATGATAAATGAGTTAATGAAGGCCAGTCCTCATATTACTTTCACTTCAAGATAACATTCTAAGTTCAAATACTGCATGGCTGAACGATATATGTATGCAGTCCAGAGCAGGAGAAACGATGAGTCATTCGGGTTCTGTAGTTGCCTACCCGGAAAGAACTCATTCCAAGATGGCGCTCCATTTAGCTATCACTGTATATCGCTGTGGCCGGATATTTGCAAATAGACCGAGATACCGTTGATAGCACCCATTAAGCAGACTAGTCCGTAAATTACACTATGGACAGAGATTTATTCCGATATTTATAGCAGCTACGAAATGATGATGAGTGGTGTCTATTCCTAAAGGAGCAGACAGAGATGAAGATGGCATTCCTAAATATTATTCAATGTAAGGAAGCGTTACATAAATAGATATATATTATGTTGCTTCACAGCTGTTGTGAAGTTATCAACTATTAAAAGTCAGTATTATAGTCAAGGGATAATTAATTAAATATACTTCATGCTTAATGGATTGGCATATCAAACGCGCCAATAGGTCAAAACATAAGGAACCAATAAACATATGAAAAAGTATGTATAATCGATTAGTAGGGCTCATAGTTATTGTCGTGAAAAGGGTCATGCTTTCAAAAAATAAAAAATAAAAGGGGTAGTCATTTCAACAGAGTGGGTCATTTATAAGGGGTATTTAAATAAATGGTAGATAGGTGGGTTTAGAAATACTGAAAACCCTTAACAGTCATTTATCTATTGTTGATTGCTAGGTTAGGTAATAGCGTTCTCCCACGGCATCTCAGCGTTTATTCCTCTTTTGAAGGTGCCCATGGCAAAAATCCAATAGACTTCTCTTTTACGTCTGACTTTGTCGCCCCCTTTGTTGTCAGGGAGTCTAATCTTTTCTAGAATGCACCACTTAAAATCATCGGGTCCATGTTGTTTCTCTGCAAAATGTTTGACAAGGGGTGCCATGGTTTTGTTTGTACGAATGGCGGACCGATGTTCAGTAAGCCTGGTCTGTATGGGTCTAGGAGTTTCACCCACATAGCCCAAAAGGCAGGGACACCTGATAAAGTAAATGCAATTCGCTGTTTTGCAGTTCCACATGTCTTTGGCGCTAACTAGGCAACCATTGTGTTCAAAGGATTCTCCCGTAATGATATTATTGCAGGATTTACAGGATGAGCATTTAACTGTGCCTCTAACCGGAAAATTATTTGTAAGAGATCTTTGGACAAATTCTGAACAAGCTTTATTATTGGTGAACCGGGAGTGCACGACCAGATCCTTGAGATTTTTATTCCTACGATGGGCGAACATTGGTTTATCTAGCTTACAATTAGTTGGATTTGAGTTTAAAATGTGCCAATTAGAGTTTACAATGTGTCGCACCGTGTTGTCAAGAGTAGAGTGTTTCGTGATGCACACTAGCTGCGTGTTTGCATTGGTGGGCTTAGGTCTGAGGAGAGAGTCTCTATCATAAAATCTAGCTCTCTTGTATGAGTCCCTGATTAGCCTATGAGGGTAGCCTCTATTGAGAAACTTTTGTCGCATATTGCTCGCTTGGATATCAAAGTCGGCTAAAGTTGAACAGTTCCTTCTGACCCGAAGGAACTGGGAGAATGGTATACTCTCTCTCTGGCATCGTGGGTGGAAACTTTTGAAATGGAGAAGAGTATTCCTAGCGGTTGATTTTACGAAAAGATCCAAAATAAGTTTGTTATTCCAATGTTTTATAATTATGTCCAAAAATTCAATCTGGTTATTATTGTATTGTGCTGTGAATTTAAGATTATCATCGGCCAGATTGATCCATTCTAAAAATTCCTTCAGAGTTTCTTCCCCATTGGTCCAGATAAAAAAGATGTCATCAATATATCTGGACCAATGGGAAATGGACTCATAAAACGGGGCTATTTCATTGTGGATAACTCTAGATTCGAAAGCTGCCATATAGATATTGGCGATAGATGGGGCAACAGAGGCTCCCATACTAACGCCTCTGATCTGGCGATAGAGGGTATTGCCAAATTCCACAATATTCTCAGTGAGAACAATATGTAGAATATTTAGGATGAAGGCTTTTGGACACTCGATGCTAAAAGTATCTATGAACCAACTTGTTGCTTGAATAGCCTCCTTTTGGGGTATATTGCTATATAATGCCTCGACGTCCATAGTTACTAACAAATCTTTGTTGGGATCAAAAGGCAGATATTCAACTTTAGATATCATAGCACTTGTATCTTTAATATATGAAGTAATCTTCGGTATGTGGGTCGTAGCACTGAATCAATATATTTTGACAGGGGCTCTGTGTTGGTACCTATGGTCGACACAATAGGTCTATAGGGTGGGTCGATTGTACTCTTATGAATTTTTGGCATGCCATAAATACATGCTGTTTTAGACTGATGGTGATTTAAAAATTCAAATTCTTTCTGACTGATATCTCCATTGGTGAGTGCTGAAGTAGTTAGGTGTCGGATTTTGTTAGAAACAGATATTATTGGATTACTTCTAACAGGGGAGTAGGTGGTGAGGTCAGAAAGCATAGACCTCATTTTTTGCTCATATTTCTCCGTATCTATTAGGACAATACCGCCCCCTTTGTCACAGCATTTGACAATAATAGTATTGTCATGCCTTAAATTATTGAGAGAGACTGATTCTTCTCGGCTGAGGTTATATATAGGCTTAGATATATACCGAAGAGCTCTTTCTAGTTGTTGGAGAACCACCAACTCGAAAGTCGCAACCTCAGGGCCTAGTTGATCTAATGATGGATTGAAGGTCGATGGTAATGAGAGTTGTCTAGTTTCTTGGGGGTTTTCATTAGTATCTGTCTGCATAGAAAAGTATTTCTTTAACCTAATTTTTCGAAAAAAGGAAATGATATCTTTTTGGAGCTCGAAAACATTAACTTGGGAATGCGGAACATAGGATAACCCTTTGGATAATAGTGATTCTGTAGATGGATCAATGATTTTAGAAGACAAGTTGAAGATAGAAATTATGTCCCTTGTCCCCAGTATTGTCTGTTGCGTGTTTCGCGGATGAACTGGGGTTCTTGTGGCTGTTGCTGCTGGTGATGATGTTGATATTGTACTTGTTGTTGATATTGTGGTTGCTGTTGGTATTGTGGTTGTTGTTGGTATTGTGGCTGATGCTGCTGTGGGTGATGGGCCTGTTGGAAATTGCCCCTGGTCTGGGTTTGAAAATGGACTCTGGGTCTCCCTCTCCTTGGGCCCCTGTTGGACAAAAAAGGCTGTTTTGGTAGAGGGCCATTATATTGATTTGAATTACCTTCAGCTTCATAGTAGTTATTAGGCCCTTCGTTTTCTGAGTCGGATGAGTCCGTGAAGTTATTAACTCTTTGGGGTATTTGTCTAGTTTCATCAACATAATGATTCTGTTTATAGAAGTCTTGTCTTAAATAAGGGTAAGTTCCTTCCAATGTATAGTATTGTTTGTCTTTAGATAATTTATCGTTCTTACGTTTGTTCAGATATGTACTAAAGGACTCCAATTCCTTATTGGCCTCTTCTATTTTTTTCATTGCATCGTCAATGTTGATTGTACTCTTAAGTTTATTCTCCAGTGTTTCAATTTCTTTTTTGATCTCACTAGCTAGCTCCTTGGATGTCTCAATGATGAGGATCATGAGATCTCTGGAACACCTATTCGCAATAAGGCTCCATCTCTCTAGAAATGGCCTGTGATTGACAAACAGACCAGGGACATTCCTTACTTTAAGTCCCATGGGGATGATACCGTTCTTCAGATAAGCTAACATGAATTCCCCATGGGCTTCCATCCATGTAAGTCTCTTTTTAAGTTCGGTTAGTTTTAGATAATCCTCATTATTTGATATGCTGGTTTGATTCCCAATGGTGGGTGTGACATTAGTCCCAACGAGAGATGCAAAGACTTCATCAGAGAAGCCAAACGTTGGTAGTTGGGCCATTATCTTGAAGTGAAAGTAATATGAGGACTGGCCTTCATTAACTCATTTATCATAGCAGTGACTATTTAGAACGCCATTTTGAAGCGGTTCGCTATATCGAAAAGCCGGGGTTATACAGTCCCTCGTCTTTGGCTACTACCTTTTCTTCGCATACTTCGCGCCAATTTTGGAGCTTTAAATACAAGCCCACTAGAAGTAGCGTATCTTTCACGGCTGAAGGACCCGATGTGACGGTCCACGTCCTACTGGAGCAGCACCATCTTGCTGTCCGTTTGATCTAACGTCTGACCAAGGTAAGAACCATCAAGTTCAGACTGGGGTTTTCCTTTCAACCCCCCCCCCCTTAACATCAATAGCCGGAAAAATACGGAGTGCACTACCCTGACACCGTTTTGTTTATATTTCCTTTCAGTTTCATTATTTTTCACCATCTCGAGAACGCCGAATAATTACCGCTACGATCAAGAATCCCTACAATAAACGTTTTATAAATACGAAAGGTATGTTTTCACCGGTCTTTACAGGTAGCGGACACTATTAATTAACTGTTATTTTAAACTTTCCTAGAGCAGATAGTCGCCATTTGTGGCATCTGCCACTCTACATTAGTCGACAATCTTCATTATTCCATTATTGTAGAAATCTCTCCTCTATCTTTGCAGACTTCCGGGTTCCTCAATTTTCGGAAACACCGAGCTGCGCCAAATATATTACAGAATCCCCCTTTAAGATCATCATTGTGAAATCGAGAGGTAGGTATATGCTTGCCCTAATATATAGCTATGATCATTGAATATCAAATACCTTACAGGCTGGCTACATTTGTTTACAATTACCGATTATGGTCCCTTCTTCTCGAATTTTGACAGCTATCAAAATAAAGTGTCTTACCTGGCAGCATCAATAACCACGGCAAAACACGAAGCGCACTCTTTAGATTCTTGAAGGTAATTCCCCTTCTCATGGGTAACAACCTCTTATGTGTAGATAGACATTGTCAGTGAGTAAATTTGATCAAGTTAAATAGCTAGGCGTACATCTTATACTACAGTGTCTGTTCTGTTTGCATCATCAGAGTACCAGGACTATATAGAATCACCCATTGATCATCGTCCGTACTTCAGAACTACCCTTTGGTGGTTCAACGATTGAACATCAAGTGAAAAATAGGACGCTATCTGTAGAATATAAGGTAATATTTTGTTTCTAGTAGGAGAGAAATATGAACTAGTCATCACTCTGATCTCGCGCCATCGTAATAAAGCCATCAAACTGAAACCTCTCCTGCTTAATAAAACTATCAGGGAGGATACACTAAAGTAAACAAAATATGTCCTCAGGAAAGATTTTGACCATACATCCTACAAATGTTATCTCTGGCATCATGTGTTCAAAGCATTTCCCCTATCCCGGTTCATATATAAAGGTTTTATCACTAGTCAGGTATTAGCATTGAACAAGTGGCTCAAGCTATATGTATTCATGAAATTTCCCATATTGTAAATGTATATATGTTGAAAACAGCATGTTAATAAGGATAAGTACTGTGCAATGTAGTTCTATGAATATCTGTCAATCAACTGACATGAGATGACCAAAATTGTATAATGTTTAAATCTAGTAAGTGTGAGTCTAGACGAGGTCGCGATGTAGAATATGCACTCATATTGTAGAAGAGTATAGGGAAGCTAGTAATATTTAAAATTTGTTAACATAAATATGTTAATATGTGAAAACTACCTAGTCTTGTATGACATATATCTTTCTCTTCATAATTGCTTTTCTAGATTATTAGCAGAGACTCCTGAAGAAGGCGGTTTTCTGCCGAAACGCGCGTCGAGTTGCTTTATGATTATATTTTTTATGCCATTTAATTACATGAATGTATTGCTTTCTTCTCTATATGTATGATTTTGAGGAATTGTAGTGGAGTATGATATCCTTGTTTGGTTTTAATGAATTGTATTTTTAGCCCTATCATATAGTTTGTCTGTCTATATGATTTTTAATCAATACATATTAAATTTATATACTATATGCAATTTTAGTTTTTGTTTATTTTTCACACTTGCTAGTTTAGACTAATTTGGTCATCTAATTATGCTGATGTCCTAGGTGTTGTACTCACATTGCCCTTTGAGACTCACATACTCTGTACTTCGTTCTTTCGTCAAGCCCTTTAGCCGTTGTTTTGGCTAAACCCGGATAACAAATTGAAGATCCTCTGCTTTCTGATCAGTTGTTGGAGGGGAATGAGGGGTAGCTATCGATCTTCCAAATACATGGCATTGAGTTTCGTTGTCGTCGCTATCTCAGAAGACTCAGATTTTTGTTGCGATTCACTGGTTTCTGCTTTTGAAAAAAAAAAAATTCCATTGTATACGACTTGTTACAACAATAAAATATTTGATCCTCTTCACCCATCAGTTTCAATCTTTTGTGAACTGCGTCTTGGCGTATATCTGCAGCATCTTGAACTCTCTTCTGTCCGGCTGCAGTTGATGTTCGCTTTTCTTTCGGATTAGTTTGGCATATGACACATTTAACTTTTTTGAAGAAGTCCTCAGATTTTGTAGTTAGTAACACTCTGTCAGGGGTAAAGATCCTCTGCTTCCATCTGCTTTGCTCATGTTTCCGAATAATCAGTGGAAAACCTGAAACAAAAATAATATTAAAATAAATTAACAATATGATGGCTAAAACACATCATTATAGAGACACCATTTTGGAAAATCTGAGAAGTTATTTTCTGTCTCTATAAGACCACATACTATGTTTTGACACCAAAATGAAGTACATAGGTCTCACCTTTCCCAAAATATTACATTATCCCTGAACACATCTGCCCAGAAAAATTCGGTCCGGGTTAGAAATGTCTACCCAAGCTAAATTACTTCTCTAATGATACAAAAACACAAATCGACAATGAAAATCACTAGACAACACATTTTTTTCAGAGGTAAATCAAGGGGCCAAGAAAAATGTCATTTGCAAGATTTATGAATTAATGTTTTGCTATGCGTCTCTTTTGCCAACCGAAAAAAGATTGGAGAAGTGTCAACAGTATTTAAGTCCACACAATTGTATTTTGCTCGTTTCACTCAACGAGTGAAGCCTATGGAAAAGTAACTGGAAAACTAAGCGAGCCGCCTCGACAATACACCAAATTGGGATCAAAATATGTAGCCCTTGCCAGCTACTGTCCAATCTCCCTTAAAAATGCAGACAAGAAGATTCTAGTTAACACCTTAACCGCTGTATGATTTACCGCGGTGCGCTGAAGATTACAAAAACCCACGTTACATGACGAGCTCAGCTCGTCATGAGTGTACGAGAGGTGTACCTCATGACGAGCTGAGCTCGTCATGAGCGTCAAAAGGGTTAAGGTACTGCAAATACATTAGAAGGAATGATTCCTAGTCGTATCCATGACTCCCGTGGAGAATGTTTGCCTGTTCGATCATGCCAAAACTGTTTTGTACTCTAACATATGGCAAGAGAAGGACGATATTAAAGGTGTAGTTGCCATTTTGATGATGTGCAAATCGCCTTTGAGTGCAAAGGTTGGGGTTTTTTCTTCATAAAAATGGAAAGAGCGGGACTAGACAATAAATTTATTTCCATAGTCAAATGGCTCTACACTCAGTCCTTAGCACACATAAACTGTGCTGTTACGTCTTAAATTTTCCCCTCCTGTAAAGGTAGTAGACAAGGTTACCTCTGTTCCCCATTCTTGCCATTGCTTGCTCTGGAGCCCCTCCCATCCTCCATAAGGCAGGCCAGAGACATTAAATGCATAGTCACCCCAGCAGAGTCTAAATTCATTCTGTATTCTGACAATATCTTTCTGACCTTGGCAGACCTCAAGTTGTTGCTCCCTCCATTGATGGCTCTTTATTAACGGCTTTTCCACCCTTTCGGCGTATAAAATTAACTGGGGGGAAAACAAGATTCTGCCCTTAATAAGGGAATTGAAGAGAACTTCAGTAACTGAATACGATTTCAAATGGCACGTGTGCAAGATGAAATATCTGTGAATACTGGTAAACAGAGGCCTAGATAGCCTGTTACCCTGTAGAATTGGTAAGGGCTCTGATACATTTGGGTGTCTTCCTTCCTCATTCAATTTACATATTCCTCATGCCCCTTCCCCTCCCCTCATCTTTCCTCTTCCACTTCTTCCCCCCTCTAACCCATCATTTCTTTCTTATGCTGGATAATAGGTTTAAAATTATATCTGATGCCATATAATTGAAAGTTTAAGTATCTATCACTGTTAGCCGCAATGCAGCTGTTTTCTCTTTCTTTTGACTCAATTTTGAAGTACTAATTATCACTCATTGTACAAAATCTAAATGTGCGTATAATTTCATTCTACCTACACAGGTGCAGAGTTTTAACAAAAACCCTTTACAATGCCGGCTGGGGTGTCATGGATGCAATACATGAAAATGCTAACTGCAAGTGTGCTGTCCATGTTTGCGGGAGCTGAGGTTGTACACAGATATTATAGGCCAGATTTAGTAAGTAATGTGAATTAATGTATTATTAAGCAATTTGAATAACCGCAACAAACCGTTTTTGTCATCAGTTTCTAAGGCCAACTTTGTTCAGGATAATGCTGAGACTCGAGCTAATGACATATTTTATATTTATCATTTGTAATTGTACCCTTTGCAGGCCAAAGACCTTTCCAAATTCCTGAACAGTGCAGTTCTGAACAGAGCTGGTTTTCTGACCAGCCCATGAAAGAGTTGTTTATGTCGGGGAACAATTTTATTATTCTTTTTGTTTTGATCAAATCTCTGTTTCCGTCATTCCTAGAATAAAGATGCTGGGGCAAAACATGTAATTAATTAACATGGCACTCCAGTGGTGGACCCTACTACATATTGCTCTTGCGAAAGGGTCTGCTGCAAAATTCCAAAACAAGCATAATGGTTTTTCACTTTCCTAAAGTCCCTTTCTTTCCAGGTTATGCTCAATGGACATCCAATTTAATTTACTGGCAATCTGACACTGCTTAATTTGTAAAAGGTTAACTGCAGGGGCCCAAAGTTTTGCACCAAAGCCCACGCTATTGAAAGTCTGGGTGCCAAATACCAAGGCTGCTTAGTCTTGTTTCCACCTCATGACTCTTTAATCCACCACCAGACTCTCTCTTCCCCTTTTTTCTCACTCCTATATGTTCTTTTCCATCCCTGCATACTCCCTCGCTTACTGTTTTTCCCTATTTCTCTTCCTCCTTCTTTCCCTCTTTTGATGAAGAAAAAATAAGTGATGGTCCCCAAAAATGAATGCCGGTGGGCGCAAGAAGTTCAAATTAAGCACTATAACATGGGCTATTCAAAAAATATCCAGGTTGGATTCCTTAATGCTCTTTAGACAAGCAACATCAGTATAACATGTTTTTAATAATAATATATGACTGGGAGTCAGACTCAACCCACATATTGGTTTATACTCTTAAATAATCCTTGGAACTATGTATGCGTTGGGTTCCGTTCCTCCACTGTTTCCAGATTTCTGTTTCCAAGTAGGCTGCCAAAATGGTAAACTTACTTTAATATCATACTGAATCTTCTACCATTTCCCTAGAGATTATCATATCACTTAAGAATAGGACAGAGAAGAAATTTTACCCACTTGCTACCTCGGTTCTCCCTCATGGCATTTCTGTAGTATTAATACTCGCTGGATATCTCTACCTGTGAGGATCACTTGTTAAGATTCCACTTACCTTAGCTGTTTGAAAGATCTATAATATTGTTTGTCTGAGCTTAGCCACAGTGCATATAAATATAATATATGGTTGTACATTCACTAAAAAAATAAAGCTTAATGGGATGATTTACCTTTTGGAGGATGCCAGCGGACCCACACACCGCCATCCTAGCTGGCTTCCCCAGTCGAGACACCATAGGATCTGAAACTCA
The DNA here is from genome assembly GCF_964263255.1 of Lissotriton vulgaris. Taxonomy (NCBI): domain Eukaryota; kingdom Metazoa; phylum Chordata; class Amphibia; order Caudata; family Salamandridae; genus Lissotriton; species Lissotriton vulgaris. Next base: position 1,814,953,637 of record NC_141685.1, read on the forward strand.
GCATCCAACAGAAAGCTTAGCTCCATCCCAGGTGCGTTTACCTGCATCACTGCTGATGCACCATAGAGGACTGCAAGTTCCTCTGTCCAACTTGGGACCCATTTGGCATCCAGACAGTCCTCAATCCTGTGCAGCCGATTCCTTCACGATCTGCTTCCAGGGGAGGCGCCAACACTTTTTCAAAGGCCTAAGCCCAGTTTCCCTCTGGTTGTACATTCTTCCACTGTCCTAAAGAGGCTCCAAATCATGAAGAGCCGAAACACGTTGACACCCCCAGTTGGAGAAGTCTCATTTTTTCGATATGTAAACCCTTCAAATATAATTTGTGGACACCCACTAAGAAACAGAGGGTGAGTTTGTCCTTTGTGTGTGTTCCCATTATGGACTACCTCCTGCATGAACTGTGCAATAATTAAGAAGCACAGCCATAGTATGTAAGAACAACTGGAAGCCTGAAGAAATATTCTAGTTGCTATGCAAATTGTAAATTCAGACCATGTACAGCACTTGTTCTTTTTCTCTTTCATCTTGTGTGATATATGAATAACTGCTTGTCAAGAGTGTTTTACTATGCACACTTCAGGTACCCGTACCCGGAGTGAAGATACATCATCAGTGACTAATCTAAATTTTCACGGCGAAAATTACATTTGTAATAATTCATTCCCGTAAGATACCATATTCACTCGTCTAAATGGGATGTTGTAGTCAGGTGAAAATATCAGTTAAAACATACCGTTTTAAACAAGCAAAACCACTGAAATTCACCAGTTATAGTTATCACAAGTTAACTATAACTCAGACCCTAAACTAACTATAACTCGCTTCCTCTCCATGCACTGGTAAATACCTCACATATTACATCACTCATGGCATGTTCCATCACATTACTGATAACATCACTGCACCATCTGAAATTACATAATTGGCAACAACATTGTGCATGGCTGGAGACCGAGTTATAGTTACTTTAGGGCACGAGTTAAAGATATAAACTATAACTGGTGAATTTCAGTGTTTTCATTTTTTTTTAAACGGTATGTTTACCTGGCATTTCCCCCTAGCTATAACATCCTTTTAACCTTTACTTTTTTTCAGCTAATTTCAAACTTTTGTAATGTAAAGTAAGATAATATTACAAGTCCTGACTCTTAACTTTACATTAAACTTAGTTTTTTCAGTGAATTTCTATGTTTTTGTAAACATAAAGATGTCCATCGAGATGAGTGGGATCGGGCACAGGTCCAAGCCGTGCATTCAGCCCTCACGTGCTCCCTACCACTCGCAGCGCCCAGCATTTAGTTGTGTGCTGCTTGTGGTTAAGGGGAGAGTCTGGCCTGCGCTTCAGGCCCTTCACCCAACCCAGTGCTGGTGCTAAACCCACACTTTGGTTGGGCACCCTACCCCACCTCCCCCCCACGCACACGGCTGACTTTGTGATGTAACAATTTAAAGGGTGTTGTTTTAAATAAGGCAGACCACCCAACTTTGTCAAAGGATCATAACACCAAAATATAAAAAGCAGACCTAATGACTTTATTGAGGGGTCAAAACATCAACATATATAAAGCAGACCATTGGTCTTTGTCAGTATAGTCACCAAAAATTATAATCAAATGTATATTTTATAAATTCACATATTACAAATTTTAATAAAGGTGATTGGCATTAAATATTTTCTACAAAGCCATACTAAAAAAAAAAAAAACATGCCTTTGAGTCTTTTTTGGGAAAACAATTCAGGCCACAAAATACAACTCTAGAGCCCACAACACCAGGCCCTGCACTCCAGTTCAAGAGCATACAGCTCAAGGTTAAAGTGCTTTAAAAAATACGGTAAGCTTTGCTGGGGTCATAGATTCATAGACTCGGGAGACTTACTGTATTTTCTTTAAATGTTGCTGACAGGCTGCTGTGTCCCTGCAGCCCTACACACCATTAAACAAAATGGTTGGTAGTACCTTTGCCCCTTCTAGGGGCAACACAAAGAAAACACATTATAATTTAAAAAAGCCCAAGGGCATTTGGAATGCTGCTTGCATTGCAGAAAGTATGTCCTTACACGGGGAGTAAATAGCTGGTCTACGCAAATATCCCATTGCGCAATACTGGGATGTAATGCGTCCAGAGCTGAAGCTTACAAACAGGGAACACAAGAGCAACCCCTCGCAAACTGCAGTAGGACCGAACTCAGACACTCACACTCAAACACACCACAGCCCAGGTTCAGGATAAGTCAAACTAAGGGGTAGGCAGGGCTGGAGCGGATGGGAGTAATATATAGGGGGGAGGGACTCTACCTCTTCTGTGTATGACATTGTTTATATATAAATATGCAAATAAAGATATTTTAAAGAAAAATGGAGTGCTGCTTGCATGTATCAGTGATTAATAAATGAGCGGCTCCTGGCACTCATATATTTCTTATTTATTTTTGTTCTTTTTTTTTTTTAATGTGTGCCCACTCAAGGCACCCACAACAATGTGTTGGCGCCCAGTCAGCACCCAAACCGGCTGCGGGTAGGAGCAGCCCAATTGGGGAACCCAGATCAGTTCTAAATGTTGGGAGTTGCAGGTAGAGCCCCAAGGCTGCCGTGGCCCCTTCCGGCTCCCCAGGCAGTGCCCATACTGTTAACTGAAATCTGGAAACAGTGGAAGAACGGAACCCAACGCATACATAGTTCCTAGGAGTAAGAGTGTAAATAAGAGCAGCTCTCCAAATAAACCTGGGAACCACCCAGAGCTCCTGGCATTGCTTTGTGATTTTTGTTTGTTTGTAATTCCCACCACTTCACTCTTGATAATTACTCGGCTCTTCAGCAAGACAAGACCCTCGAAGGGTGCTCACACAAAGTACAAGAGGTGAGCGAGGCATTGACCTGTACTTACATTGTTGATCTGAGACTGCAAAGGACTTACTCTGAGAAGCATAGGTGCTGTAGGATTGAGAAGCTCCTAAGTCCACAGGTAGCTGCTTCTGTGGGAGACTGACAAAGGGGATTGGTTTTAATGGAGCCAGTCCTGATGAAATCTACAATTTACATTGTGGGTTTTGTACATCTACCTGGATTTTGATTTGTATCTTTAAATTGCCAGGGCCTTAAATATTAAGCAGACGATAAACCAAAACTTTGCCCTTTGAACTTGCATCAGGCTGTGATTATAAGAGGTCCATGCACCTGGTCAGAATTCCTCACAGAATCACCAGGCACACACACCTTCAGCCCGAGTGGGAGACCCACCTCAGTCCACCACAGTCCATGGTTTAAACCACCATTTAATCTTACTGAGTCTTTATATTAAACCATGAAAACATCTGACCGCTTTTGTTTTTCATTTCAAACCAAGAATCCCAACACCCATTCATCAGCTGTTAGACTCCTTGAGCCAATGCGGCTTTGCTGCAGCGTATAACTTCATGCTAGCTCACTATGATTTGATATAACGTTTACTGGGGCGGTAGCAGGGTTCAAGGATTTGATTTGAGCTGTACTTTGAGACCATTGAACTATTGGACCATTTGATTCGTAGGGAATTCTTGTAAGTTTACAGCATACTTTTTAACATCGCTTTTTTTCTTAGTGGGTGAATTATCTTGTTGCATTAAATGTTTATCTCTTTGTAACAAAACTTTATGTGAACCTCTAAGTTCTTAATATCTTAACTGCAATGTTATTTGGTTAGCTGATGTACACACAGTACACTTGAGTTCTCCGCAACCCCTTTCTGCTTAGGCCTGGCTACCAATGTTGAACTAAGTTGTTCCTTAGAGAAAACAGTGTACATTTGCAGATCTGACTGCTTGAGAAAGATGACAATGAATCTTTAACTGAGCGTTCTGGTTTAATAATACATAGAGCAGCACTGCTGCCCAAACACTTCATGCCATTTCTTTTACAAACGAAAATAAATACAAAGGAAACTGGTTTTGTAGTCGTACAGCATCATGTAGAGGGAAACTGCGCTTTCACTTTTAAGGCTGCCACATAGCACACCAAGCCCCAAAGTGTAGCACAGTGGCATGTGGCCCCTCAGGCCATTTCTTTACACTCTGTGAATATGACTCTGAACGCAGGGCTATGTCTTTTGCCTACATTCTCTCAGAAATTACAAGTAAATTGTCCAGCGTCACAAACTGGGTTATACCTTTTATTTTGTACCAATACATTTTACCCTTATCTTGTCTCCAGCAGGGGTGAACCGGTTTTCTAACAGGAAAGTATATATTCACTCAATTTTATTTTGAAGATGCAGCTCCTCCAGATACCCTGCGCATTCACCTGGTTCTGATAGGTTAGTGGTCTGCATGTAGTGGCAACAGGGGCCTTGTGTTGGACTACCCCCTCAAGACCAGAGTATCGCAGGGCCCCGTTTTTTCAGATCTGCGCTGCAGCCATTTTGGATCATTCTGCCCCATGGAGCCTGGTATCTGATGCTTTAGAAGGAAACAGGACTCATAAACACAGCAATGGAGCCTTCTGCTGCCCTTCGGCTATAAACCACAGAGAATTCCTGCTTTCCTTGGTCCTCACAACCGAATTACTTATAGCGAACCGATCTGAATTGCTCTGCATTTAAAAAGTTCATAGCTGCACTGGGGATTTCAAAGTTGTGTATTCCAATTATCTGACTTTCAGAGATATCTCACAGTAGGCTTACATAGTTAGTTCACAAGTGCCTCACAGAGAGGGAGTCCGGTACTGTTCAAGTGCATCACCAATTCATGTCCATAACAATCTCATTGAATCTTGAGGTAACCATTTCCAAAGCAAAGACATGGGGAATGAACACCTCATATCATAAACAATCTGTGAAGAAAAGAAGCTTTGTGACCAAATTAGAGAATACTTAGCTCTTAATGAGAGTGCAGTCTCATTTGTACAAACCTTTTCGGCAGCAGGAAAAGAATTTCTGCGTGGCAGACTCTTTCAGGAAGCCAGCACGGAAAGGATACAGACAAAGGCTCAGAAACCTCCTTTGAAGCGAGACATTTTGGCCACCGAAAAAGCTATAAGATATCCCCATCGCATGACAACTTAAGACAGCTGACCCAAATAAAGAACTATCTGAATACACAGTACTCACTCGAAACAGAAAAAGTGTTGCAAAGGATACATGCCAAACAGAATCAACATGGCAAAAAAGCCAGCAAACTCCTGTCAATGCAACGAAAGCAAAGACAAATGGCATTGGCAATACCAGCGCTCTACACTACCACTGGCTCTTTGTTAACGGTTCCAATATCCATCACAAAAAAAATTGGCATCCTCCTACACTCAATTATGTCCGTCGGAGGAACCGAAAGACAGTTTGGATGAAGTTGCTTTCCTAATAAACTGCCTCTGCCAATGATAACCGCAACCCTTCAATCTGACATGGATCAAGATTTTACATGTGAAGTGGTCACCAAGGATCTTACAGAAATGCCATTAAGGAAGGCGCGGCGTGGGCTTCTTCCCCATTTCTTTTTAGAACACCACTGTAAGGATGACAATACTCCTGCTAACACTGGTCTAGAAGGACGACACAGACTTTGGAAAGTTAAAATCAGAATTCAATAAAGTATACACAACACTCATTCTGAAGACTGACTGGGACCTTCTCCATTCTTCAAATTATAGACCCATTACACTAGTGAATTTTTATATAAAAATGTGGGAAACGATATTTGTGAGCAGACTTAAGAAATTAATACCACTTTTCATACACAAAGATCAAGTTGGCTTTGTGCCAAGCAGATCTTCCAGATGCCACTTCAGGACTCTTCTCCATTTGTTCCGGCATATCAGGAGCGACCCGCATGAGACGGTGGCCCTCTACCTCGATGTGAAGAAAGCCTTTGATTGAGTGAGTGGAACTACCTTTTTAGAACCATGAGAAGATTGGGATTCGGACAGTGATTTCTAAAGATTGTTTAAACGTTCTACAATAAACAGATGGCACAAATTAATTGTGGAGGCTTCTTTTCCAATACAATATCAATAGGAAGGGGGATCAGACAGGGATGCTCTCTTGTCCCCCTCTCCTACTATTTCTTATTGCGCTAGAACCATTGGTAATCGCCACAGGGAGTTGAGAGCTTCGCTGGGATCATGACTCCAGCTGGAAAAATGAAACTCGTGCTCTATGTTGATGATGTCCTTCAAGCAATAAACAGATAGTTGGGACCAAAGGGAATTTTAAAGACCACGCACCAATATGTTCCCTACATACATATCACAACAAATATATTGGAGGGTCTAACACACAGTGTATCCTAACAGGGTGCCCTATAGCAACTTCAAACCAGGTGTATCAAAAACAGGAGAGTCATCCCCATGATGATCAACGAGGGATGCCCATCAGTCACCACACGGAACCGCCCTTCATCATTTGGGATTCCACCAAGACCCCTACTGGGATAGCCAATCAACTATCATGGTCGGGGGTCCTGATGTAGGAAGGAGCTCCACCGCCGATCAGGGAGGTCTAACCATGGTCTTGCTTCTCAAGTTCTGAGGATGAGAATATCAAAACTTGGGGACTGATGTTGCAGTGCTCAGAAAGTGTTAAAACAAGAAAAAACTAGTGAATGTAAAATAGGATAGGGGGTACTTATAACTTTATTCCGGTGTTACCCTACCTTCCAATGTTAAAAAGTAGTAGTTAGTGACAGTCAAAAAATATAAAGACCGTCTAGATGTTCAATGTGGTCGACATGTTTCAGCAAATTATAGACGTATTTGTCATTGCTTTCTTCAGGACCATGTTTACTAATAGCTACTGCAAACTAAGTGATAGTGAATACAACTAAGTGCTCAAAATCAGAAAAAGATACACAGGTCACCTGATGTCACTAGGTGTTCTGCTCCCTCTTAACATGAATTCTAGAAAAAGAGGAAACAGAAAGGTTTGAAAGATGCAGCCAAGGTTGGTCTGTTAGAAAGACAATTTAACATTAGATTCATAGTTATGATTAATAATGAGTAACAATACAGTATACTGAATGCCTCTAAAAATGAAGCGCATACATATAATCATTGAGCCTAATCTGTTGACTATCAATGAAGAAATTTAGCCCAATCTTACCATTTTTGTAAGAGGTATAGACCTCACCCCACCTGGCCACGGCTCAGGAAAGAGTAGAAGCACCGCTCTGAGATAGCAAGAGATGTAAATATGCAAGCATTAATACACTCAGGCTACCGTTTTACTCCAGGAGTCGAAGTAACGCATGTCAAGCCAGGGGATTGCTCACTCTCAAATCATATACATAACAGCATATATATATAAATGGCTAGAAATGTGCCATCACAAAGTAATTGCTTCAGTGAATAGGGCTCCATAATGTTGTTGTTGTTCCCTCAATCTCCAAGAGAATGGAGGAAACGAACCCCACACATTGTTTATATATCTATGTTTTCAAGAATCAAGTCTGTACTGTGTGGTTAAACCGCTCGAAGGGGCAAATTCATTCAAGTCACGTGTGGCCCGTTGTCCGTGTCTTATCATTGGCACACACACTGTCTCCCCCATTCAGCGTGTCACACACACACATAAGGAAAAAAGCATTTCCAGACCGCGAGATGACCCGGTGAACCTCTCGAAATGGCAGATTCATTCAAGTCACGTGTGGTCCGTTGTCCGTGTCTTGTCACCGGCACACACATTATCTCCCCCATTCAGCGTGTCACACACACGCACAAGGAAAAAGCATTTCCAGACCGTAAAATGCCCCGGTATGTACTTCTCACCTGTCCGTCGGTACTACAGCGCCGGCATCCAAGCCGATCGGGGAGGTACCAGCGGAAGGTCTAGAACCCATTATATTGTGTCGTCTGATTGGTCCTTCAGTGCGCACATGATGGTTTCTCATGGCCGGGATGTGAGCTCTCTTCTAATAGGCTGAAGAGAACGGACTAATAGCCAATCAGGATGCCATATTTATCGGAAGCCATGCTGCAATTCGTAAACACTGCAGTGCATACAAACTCTAAATAACTTTATTGGTTAGAATCGCTAAGGACTGAAAACACGATCAAACTTCAAGGCAAGAATAAATGTACTGTATGCCTATCATTTCGGAAGTGTTCAAGTCCACGATCTCCCGAGTAAAGGTAAAAAGACACTCAGACCGGGGTTTCTAGTCATCAAGCTAAAAAGCTAGACAACTGGGACATGTTTCAAGAAGGCTTTACATAGCAAATAACTGTCTATATTAGATTGTCAAAGAATCAAACAGACTGTTATACATCCAATGGAATCTTTTGGCGATATTAATAACAATAATGCCTGATGACAAGCCAAGGCGATGTTGCAAAAGGTAAACACTTTAGATTACCACGAAGTTACAGAGGGTAAGGGGATATACCAACCAGATGATGGGTAGGGGGATATCCCAAACCAGTGGTTGATTGTAGCAAACCATGATGTAATTTCTACTAATATACAGAATCAGATATATTCAGATTGAAGAAAGGATGATTGTACCTCACAGGGGTGTCTGGCCATTCAAAAAAAATAAAATTGTGATAACTATTGGAAGGTGTAGAAACTCCACGCCATCACTCATCCACAGATTTTGTATCTAACATGTGAGTGAAGGTCCATGTTCAAAATTCGCTTACACTCCCATTACAGACTATAGATAATCAAAGAGAAACCTATTAGGGTCAGAGGGTTGACCAGGGTATGTCATCATTCAAGCCCACCCGGTTGGTGCCCATCTTAAACACCCATCTCTGTTCTCTGAGTAAAAGGTATTTGGATACATCAGTTATATGCGCAGGGATGTGAGTCTGTTCTATCACATTCCACTGGAACGCAGTTGAAGGATGACGTGCTTCTAAGAAATGGTTTGTGAGTTTAGTCGCTTGCCTCCTACACCTAATGGTGCTCCTCTTGTGTTCAGAGATTCTTATCCTGATCTTACGAGTTGTCATCCCTATGTATTTTAACCCACAGGGGCAAGTGATAAGATACACAAGGTTCTCACTATTGCAGTTCGTGAACTTTGACTGAATCCACGGTCTGGAAGTGCCAATGTCCAATTCAGTAGATTTTCTCGTTTGGGGACACGAGTTGCACATCCCACATGGATGGTGACCTACAACCGGAGGGAGGTCCCATAACATACCTAGAGCCCTAGGTTTGTCCTCATGTGGTCGCGTATGGACCAGTTGATCCATAAGATTCGGTCCCCTCTTAAAAGAAAAAAGAGGGCTTTGGATCGAGACGTTGTCCGAGTTTCTTGATGTTCTTAGACAATGTCCCAAAGGTGGTCACAAAAGTAATCCTTTCCTGAGGAGGTTTCTGCACCGGAGGTTCCAAGAGGGCCAGACTATTATTGTTCCGCGCACATCTAAGAGAGCGTTGAACAAGTCTGGGGGGATATCCTCTTGAGATAAGTTGTTCCTTGAGGGCCTGAGAGTGTGTCTTAAAGGCCTCTGCATTTGAACAGTTCCTGTGAACCCTCAAAAATTGCCCATATGGCAGGCTGTCTCGTAGGGACTTAGGGTGATGACTGTCAAAACACAAAAGAGAGTTCTTCGCCAAAGGTTTCCTATATAATTCGGACTGAAGACCATCTGTAGTAGCAGTGATTAGTAAATCCAGAAACGCCAATCTATTCCTTCCGATCTCAATTGTAAAGCGGAGGAAGGCATTACGATTGTTCAACCAGGCTAGAAATTCATGACCTCTTTCCTGATTGGCTATTAGTCCGTTCTCTTCAGCCTATTAGAAGAGAGCTCACATCCCGGCCATGAGAAACCATCATGTGAGCACTGAAGGACCAATCAGATGACACAATATAACGGGTTCTAGACCTTCCGCCGGTACCTCCCCGATCGGCTTGGATGCCGACGCCGTAGTTCCGACGGACAGGTGAGAAGTATATACCGGGGCATTTTACGGTCTGGAAATGCTTTTTCCTTGTGCGTGTGTGTGACACGCTGAATGGGGGAGATAATGTGTGTGCCGGTGACAAGACACGGACAACGGACTTGAATGAATCTGCCATTTCGAGCGGTTCAGCGGGTCATCTCGCGGTCTGGAAATGCTTTTTTCCTTATGTGTGTGTGTGACACGCTGAATGGGGGAGATAATGTGTGTGCCAGTGATAAGACACGGACAACGGGCCACATGTGACTTGAAGGAATTTGCCCTTTCGAGCGGTTTAACCACACAGTACAGACTTGATTCTTGAAAACATAGATATATAAACAATGTGTGGGCTTCGTTTTCTCCATTCTCTTGGAGATTGAGGGAGCAACAACAACATTATGGAGCCCTATTCACTGAAGCAATTACTTTGTGATGGCACATTTCTAGCCATTTATATATATGCTGTTATGTATATGATTTGAGAGTGAGCAATCCCCTGGCTTGACATGCGTTACTTGGACTCCTGGAGTAAAACGGTAGCCTGAGTGTATTAATGCTTGCATATTTACATCTCTTTCTATCTCAGAGCGGTGCTTCTCCTCTTTCCTGAGCCGTGGCCAGGTGGGGTGAGGTCTATACCTCTTACAAAAATGGTAAGATGGGACTAAATTTCTTCATTGATAGTCAACAGATTAGGCTCAATGATTATATGTATGCGCTTCATTTTTAGAGGCATTCAGTATACTGTATTGTTACTCATTATTAATCATAACTATGAATTTAATGTTAAATTGTCTTTCTAACAGACCAACCTTGACTGCATCTTTCAAACCTTTCTGTTTCCTCTTTTTCTAGAATTCATGTTAAGAGGGAGCAGAACACATAGGGCCAGATGTATCAAAGGGTTTTACCTATTCTGTGTCTATGGGAAAATGTGTTCATACATACGGCCCCTAGTGACATCAGGTGACCTCTGTATCTTTTTTTTAATTTGAGCACTTAGTTGTATTCACTATCACTTAGTTTGCAGTAGCTATTAGTTAACATGGTCCTGAAGAAAGCAATGACAAATACGTCTATAATTTGCTGAAACATGTCGACCACATTGAACATCTAGACGGTCTTTATATTTTTTGACTGTCACTAACTACTACTTTTTAACATTGGAAGGCAGGGTAACACCGGAATAAAGTTATAAGTACCCCCCTATCCTATTTTACATTCACTAGTTTTTTCTTGTTTTAACACTTTCTGAGCACTGCAACATCAGTCCCCAAGTTTTGATATTCTCATCCTCAGAACTTGAGAAGCAAGACCATAGTTAGACCTCACTGATCGGCGGTGAAGCTCCTTCCTACATCAGGACCCCCGACCGTGATAGTTGATTTGCTATCCCAGTAGTGGTCTTGGTGGAATCTCAAATGATTAAGGGCGGTTCCGTGTGGTGACTGATGGGCATCCCTCCTTGATCATCATGGGGATGACTCTCCTGTTTTTGATACACCTGGTTTGAAGTTGCTATAGGGCACCCTGTCAGGATACACTGTGTGTTAGACCCTCCAATATATTTGTTGTGAGATGATGTCCTTCAAACATTTTCTTCTCCAGTATCATCATTAAAAGCACTGATGTCCACAGTTAAGCCATTCTCCAGCAGTAAAATAAACTGGTCAAAAAGTAGAGCCATCTCCATGCGACACCTGCTACAGCAGGACCGCTAAGTGGCCTTCCCTTTAAGAGGGACTCATGTAAAATGAAGTACCTTGGCACTCTGATCAGCAGTCACATTACCTGCATGGTGCACGACAATATAACACCAAATGCAGCTGGACTTCGAGAGATGGAATCACTTACAACTCTCCCTGTGTGACAGAATTCAAACCGTCAAGATTACAGTAATGCCAGTTTTAACTACCTATTCAGAATGCTAGCACTGACTGTCCCCTGCACATTATTGAGCTTTATAGATGCCCAGAATAAAGCACATGCGGAGAGTAGAGGCTAAACCCGGAGTGCCCATGGTGAAATTGCAGGCAGACATGTCTTATGGAGGACTAAGACTTTCCAAAATGGAGCAGTATCATGACACCCACCAACTTTTGCAATTAGCATATTACTTTCAGGAAAAATTTAAAACTCTTTATTGGGTTTTAACAGAAAAACATTTCCAGAAAGGAGTGACAGGAACTCGGGTTTATACAGGAAGAATGACTGGTCTGCTGCTCCCACAAACCTAATATTGAGCTCCTTGGTGAAATGCTGGGAGGCGCTACACCACCTACTCAAACAGAATAGATCATTAAATCTCGGACCCCATTTAGGTAAATGGTTACCTTAAGATAAGCAATGCCCTTTTGACTGGCAGAATGGTTCTCAAAAGGCTTTCACTACCTCCACCATATCATAACAAATGTTAAAATGTAATAACTTCTCCACGATGCGTGAAGAGATAAATCAATTTTGGCGGCATACCCAATTGAGCAGATGTTTTAGCGTTAAAATAGAAACATGCCCAATAGTTTACAATCCTCCCACATCCACGACTATCTAGTGGAGTGAGGCACTTATAAGAAACTAATGTCAGGATTGTATAATTTGGTCAGGGAGGATATTAATTCGAAATCCACGAGAAGTCAACTTTAGCATAAATCGTCATCTCTCACCCAGAAAACTAACCTGAAAAAGACTGGGAACTATTGCAACCCCACCTCCCCCCTCCACGATTCAGGCTTGAGAGAAGCGTGATTGAAATTTGGATATTTTAAGATATTTCACCTCTAGTATTGGACCCCAAACAAGCTCAACAGGCCAGGGCTGGCTCCAACCATGAATTGCTACCACTAATCGGGAGACAACCGTATCCATATCCTGTAGTCCTGCCTCCATCTCCAAATGTACTGGGATGGAACCAGGAGGATGCTCGGCCACTCGAGTCTATGTACTATTTAACCATCTATCGAAGTAGCACAGTTGCCTGACTCAGAAGAGGTGGAAGAAATGAATCCCCATTCCTAAAAGTGGCTGGTCTCATTGTTTGCTAGGGCCAAACTATGTACAGTGGGCAAATGGAAGTCTTCTTCACTTCCGACACTACTGGAGTGGGCTGAAACGATTGCGACTCTAGCAGTTTATGAAAGAACAATTTATACATTTAATGACATCATTTCAAAATTTGAAGAAATATAGGTCCCTTTACTGGCAAACCTTTTGTGATTGGCTACCCTGAGAATAACTATGGGTGGGAAAATTCCCAGACCCACTGTAGATACATCTAACAACATTCACAGCAGATGCCCAACAAGACAAACATGTTGCCTATGGTATGCAGAAATACTACATCCACTACATAATGACACCAAAGTGTTCTCTTGGCCGCTTACTGCAGTATTCTGATCAGTCAGATGGGAGAAACTCAATAACAATCTTAATATAATATACAATTTATCTTAATTATTTTCAAGTATGTTACGCAAGGTGTGTTTTTTTTTAACTGTATTCACACTGCAAAAGGTAATAATCATTTATGCACTATGGTATGTTTTGTCATGAGAAATACCTATTAAAAAATATTCAAACATGAGAAAGGCTTGTTTGTTCCTGAAAAGAAAGTTTACTCCTGGGCTGCAGGGTGACTTTGATGCCAGACATTTCCTAGTCAAAACAGCATTATAAAAGCAGTTAGAAGGGTACAGCTAGTGCACAACATCTGTTTGAGTTCTAAAGATCCATCCACTACTCCAGTCATGGTTAATCTAGATTTGGTATGTAGGAGGGCAGAACCCATTGTCTTTGGGTAGGGATCTGACAGTGGGAACACATCAAGCACATTCAGAACTATCAGCCCGGTCCCTGCACTGTCCTTGTTACCATAAGTTATATATGCCAAGCGCAGCTGACCTGAAATTGTTTTCAGTACAAAGTCGGACAGCAACTCTCGTCAGGCCCCTGGTAGAACTAGCATGCGAAGCCTTGTAAAAATCATAGCTGCCTAAGAATTTGCAGTTGTGGCCCATTAGCTCAGTCTCTTTAAGTAACGTGATATCTGGAATCAGATTCCCTCGCTGCAACACCTGGAACTTCCAGTTCAGCCCTGCAATGTTAAGATCTCATGCTTGGCCCACTGAATTCGCCATAGAGGAAGCCAGGTGGTACCAGTCAAAGGCTTGATTTTATAGTTACATAGATTGGTTCTCAACCTTCCCTGCTAACAGTATCGTAGGCTGGCACAGACCAACCCTTTTCACATCCTGCTACATCTTTGCACCACTTCTGTTTGGGCCACAGCACTTCATTCAGCTTGCAATAAGTGCGGTCACACTGACCATCGGAGACAGTCAGCTCATCGGTATACACAAACCCGTCGCCACAGTGCACTGCCTTTCATCTCTTGGTGGGACATCCAGGCTGAGGAGGAGGCCCCACACTTGCTCATTGGTTGCCTTGGCTGCACCTCCTCCTTCAGAGTGCAAAGCCGAACAGGACAAAACTGCAATCTGGATCCCACACCGCTTCTTTACAACAACCCAGCATGTCAACTGGACCAGCTCAATCAACACCTGTCTTTCAAAGCGCTATGCCCAACAACGCAGGACTGCTTCTTGACCCCTGGCTGCCCCAGCGCCCTTCACAGCATTACGCTGCTTTGATCTGCTCACCTCTGGGTCTGGGCCTTTTGTAAATGTTGGTGCTCTGGTGGTGAGCCCGAGCAGCTTCCGCAGCACAGGAAGAGCCGTTCTTCAAACCAGATAGCATTGCTTTAAAATATGCAAGGAACATGATCTTTTACTAAGAATTAATAATGGTCCCAATGGGAGCCCGCTTAAAATGCAGCCACCATCTTACCCTGCCAACCAACCTCTGTAAGCACTTTTGGATCTGCTCATTCTATAGATGAACTCCAGGTGAAATCCTGAGTGTGCAGGCTTGAAGTTTGCTTCATAATAAATTAATTGGCTGTGCCTTGGGCAGCCAGTGTCATAATAGTGTTTTTATGTGGGATAAGAGAAAAATTGCTCTGTATGAATAGATACATTCTGCCGGAAAACTGTAATCTGATGCTAAGCACTCCCTGCTATTTAACCGGCTATTACTACTTTCAATTAATCAGGATTTGTAGAGCGCAGCTGCTTCACCTGTGAGGGTCTAGATGCGCTGTCGGATCATGCTACATATTCTCCTATATGTTGACATTCAGGTCTTGAGGTCCTTCCAGAATTGCTGGAGCAATGATGAGATTCTGAGGTGCAAAAAGAGGTAATTCCAGGTCTTGACCTCCAGATGGGAGAACGAGGCGCATCTGCTATTTGTCCAGTGGATGCAACAGGTGGCAGTTCTGGCAAGGGATCCAGACCTGAGTTTCCTGGTGGGCTTGTAAAAAGTCACATGTTGGTTGAGGTATGCAGGTTCTTCATTGTGCAGTGCAGTGGATGAGTAGCTTATACTTGCATCTCTTCATGACTAGTAGCCAGTGGAGTTTCCTGAGGTGAGGGGTTATGTGCGTCCATCTAGGGAGGTCGAGGATGAGTCTGGCAGCTGTTTTCTGGATCGTCTGGAGTTTCTTCATGAGTTGGGCTGTTATTCCTATGTAGAGGGAGTTGTCATAGTCAAATCGTCTGGTGACAAGAGCCTGTATGATAGTTCGCTGGTGTTGGTCAGGAGCCATCTGAAAACCTTCATGAGCATTTGAAAGCAGACAGTGGAGATGGCACAGATTTGCTTCCTTATGGATATCTGGTGGTCAAGGAGGATGTTGAGGTTGCATGCATGTTCTGCGAGTATCGAGGTTGGGCCAAGCTCCGGGGGCCACCATTCGATGTTCCAGTGTGTGTCTTTGTCTTTCTCGAAGATGAGTACTTCTGTCTTCTTGGTGTTGAGTTTGAGACAGTTGTTCATCCAATTGGCAAGCTCTTACATGCATCTTTGGAACTTGTCTTTGATGGCTCTTGGACTGTTGGTCAAAGAGAGGATGATTTAGGTATCATTGTCGTAGGAGATGATATTGAGTCCATTGCTTTTGATGATGTTGGCCAAGGGGGTCATGTATGGAAGGAGGGAGGGAGGATGGTTTTCTGTGTTCTCCTGTAAGGTATGATGCAATCCACTTGAGGACTGCTCCTTGGATTCCGATGTGGTGGAGCCTGATGATCAATGTGTGGTGGGATACAGTGTTGAAAGCTGCAGAAAGTTTGAGGAGGACAAAGGCCACTGTTTGTCCCTGGTCTTGCAGCATTTGGATGTCAACTGTGGCAGCAACTTCAGTGCTATGATTAGTTTTGAAGCTGGATTGAGAGGGACCCAGGAGGTCATGGTTTCTCCAGATGTCTGGTGAGCTGGATGTTGATTGTTTTCTCGATGACCTTGGCAGGGAAGAGGAGCAGCGAGTTGGCACAGTAGTTCTTTCTCCTGGGTCCGCAGATGGTTTATGAGCAAAAGCTTCATATCGGCATGTTTCCACTTCTGGGGAAAGTGGTATGTGTTTAAACAAAAGGCACTCTAGATAGCGCAAAGAAGTCTAACATATGTTTAATGCAAAATAGCCAGCAAGCATCAAGTGGCATAATGAAACTACAGCTAGGCACTAATGAGCAGGTGTTGGCTCTTGTGGTGATAAAATTGCAAGAATACCATGACTGCCTGATACAGTATTGTAGGGAAAACAGTTGGCATCACTAAATTCCGCAGTTCTTGCTTCGTTGTACCAACTTCAGTACAAGGCTACGCTTTTCTGAAACATTTAGGCTAAAATGTGCTATGTACAACACAAGATAACAAAATGGCAGTGCATTTAAAACACATGTAAGTGTGCATTTATGCTAAGGCTTTAGTGAGATTTAAGCATGTAGAACAATAATGAAATTGTTATTGTTAATACAAGTAAAGTTATATATAAAAGTTTACATTCGTACATGTCAATCTCGTAATCGTCAAGGCCACCTACATTGCATTACAAAAAGAGACATACCCTATGCACACACTCCGTAAGGTTGAGAAGGTCACAATGTGGCCATGAACAATTGAGCAATTAATTGCAGAGGAACAACAGTAATACACAATGATAAGCAATCAATGCAATTGAATACACATATAAACGCAAAAAGGTCTTGTTGTCTTGGTTTAATTTATCACAGCTTGAGAACAACCAGCCGACACGTGTTTCATCGCATCTCGCGAATCTTCAGGGCTGGAAACAATATAAAAAAAGGGGGCTATTCTTGCGAATGTATACAATTTCAACATGGCAAATAATAGCCTATAATCCACTCGTGGCCAGCTATCGAGACAAGCATCATAGAAGAAAACTTCATGCATAAGTCTATATCCTTGAGAAGGTTTGAGGAAGACATCCTTTGGTGTGCTATGGTGCCCTTAGTGACATCATTCACTATATGCCAGTATTGTGTACATTTCATGCGATTGAATGAGCACTCATGCACATTGACACCCCAAACAATTCGTGTTCGTCTGTGTGTAATCTGTGATTTTATGCCGAGACTATTCGTGGTGATGTGCTAAATTAAGTTTGACGGTGTTTTGAAAAAATCATGCGAACAATGACTGCACCGTGATTGAATATAAAGTATTCCAACACATACCTCTGAATGGTTGTGCTTGGACCAAGAGGTCTAAATTTAGAAATAAATGAAAAAAGACAGGAGAAGGACAAGAGGCAAGGGAGACAAGAACAGAAAAAAGGCGGGGAAAGAAAGGGGAAAACAAGGAGAAAATCAAAACTAAGTATGTAACTATGCGCAGACTTAAGGTCTGATCTTATCTGTTGCATCAAGGATAATGTTCGCCTTGAAATGAAATAAGTGAAAAAACGAAAGGGGTGGGCTCACCGCTCTTCCGGTGATAATTCCGACCCGGAGGGGCCCAAGACCAGTTTTAAATTCAATAGTCGAGTTGAATTGATTAGCTGCAACAGAGTTAATGAAAAATAGATTCAGGCGTGAAAGGAGTAGACTGGTAAAGCTCATTTCATAGCTGAGGTACCAATGATGAAAATGAATCATTGTCACAAGTGATATTTGTATCGGAGCCCCACTAGTCTATCGGTTACTTCTGGCATCTGTACTTGCATGCCAGACAGAGTTTGCAACATCTTAGTAAGGTATACATAGTAATGTAGTGAGATAGAGGAATCCTGTATTATCTGCAACTCACATCAACCTATCTGAATAATCCTCAAACCGTGTGGAAATTGTGTCCATACATGACGACAATTTAAATGAGTTAAGAAAATAATAAATATTGCCAAATTACCTGAAAAGCGTAATGCGCTCTGATAGATCACCCGGGAAATAGTATAAGGGTCAAAAAAGTATTTAAATCGTTCCGTATCTGAAACATGATGTACAGGGGTAGTATTAGGGTAAAATATTTACACGTAGCATGAAACGTGCATATATATCAAGTCAAAGAAGGTAACTCAAGTCGCTTACCCACGTAATCATAAACGAGGGCTGAAAGAGGTCGCTCTGTGGCCTCATGCACGTAGCCGTCTGAAAAGCAAACAGTTAGAGCACAACGTTATGCTCTATTGTGGAAAGGATTGGTGGTCTAGCCCCTAAAGGAATCGACTTATTGCGCTTACCTGAAGACGTCTTGTTTGCTTTGTATCTCCCGGGTATCTGTGTTCGAAGTGCGGACACGTGACCCGGAAGTGGTTGTTATTTTAAAGCGTCCGGCCCATAGGTTACGTAATCGGCGTTTCAGAAAAAAAGATTTAAAGAAACAGCAGCAAGGATCAGAAGCCGGGCTAGTGACACACACATATCGGAAGTGTGAAAAAAGTTTAGTCTATTAACTGGACAGTGGCGTATAGCCAAGAAAAGAAGTGTGCAATCTGTGTAAAAATTAATGTTCTTTTAGAAAGTTGCAAATGTATATAATGGTGGGGCATAAACTTAACGATCATGCTGTGGTAACATGCCTTATATCATAAAGGCACTGTCAGTGCGCAGTATACAATGTGTGATTTAAGAGAAATTCTCACAAATACCGCGCATGCATCGATACCTGCTTCATGCCAACGTGAAATCATCAATATGCGGCGCAGAAGATGTTGTAAATGCCTCGCATGCAAAACCATTTGACATATAGGTTGAGGGAGAGGTAAAACGATATCTTCCCAACCTCTCTTACAATTCTAAGTACATTGTTGAATTCCATGTCGTTGTAGAAATGACAATATATGGTATATAAAATATTTACAAAAATTCACATTGCAATTCACCAACGCATATCTGCAAGTAAGTTTTCGTTTGATAGAAAATTGACAGTGAACCTGATATTCTGTGGATACCTCCATAACAAACATCATATTCCATTGAGACAAGTCACTGTATCCATTTCATCATGAAATTACATCGTGGTTTACGAAAACAAGATATGCTAGCCTGGTATTTATCGGTATTACTCAAATTTTAGTCGCCCAAGAAAAATTGAAGCTCTGAGTCGAAGTTAAGATCTAGGCCAACTGCGTACATTTTCATAATCCACATGGCCTCTGTACGTCTCAATTTCAGTTCTCTATTGCCTCCTCTGACTCCCAAATTAACCACATCTATGCCAAAGAAGGAAACAGCTTTGTCATGTTCAGAGTTTTGGCATCCTGCCACATGTAAGGCTACAGGATACCTGGGATCTTGTTTAATGATAGCCCTCATATGTTCTGCAATTCTGTCCTTAAGGGCACGTATAGTGCTCCCTTCATATTGTTTACCACATTTACATTCTATA
This sequence comes from Lissotriton vulgaris, assembly GCF_964263255.1. NCBI lineage: Eukaryota > Metazoa > Chordata > Amphibia > Caudata > Salamandridae > Lissotriton > Lissotriton vulgaris. The sequence continues at coordinate 1,814,973,242 of NC_141685.1, forward strand.
ATGTATACTACGTATTTGGTAAGACAGTTGATGTTAGTATTGATAGTAAAACATTCGCCTTTGGATTACAGAAATGTTTAGTATTGCGTTTAGCCCATCTACACATGGCACAAAATCCGCATTTAAAAAAACCTTTGTTACGTGTGGACAGCCAATCTGTTGCATGTAGGCCATGTGGTACAGTAGGACTGAGTCTATTTCTGAGAGAATTACCTCTTCTAAAACAGATCTGGGGTCTGTCAGTGACAAAGGCATTAAGGATTTCTCATTCTTCAATATCCCCCAGTGTTTGCTCATGCTTTTTCTCAAAGTATGATGAAAGAAATTGAATTCAGTAATCAACCTGATTGTGTTATCTGTAGATAAAGGTTGTTTTTTGGGCTGCAGAATCTCTGTTCTTCCCGTTTTGTTAATTCTTGTTTCTGCCTGTTTGATGATTTTACTGGCATATCCTCTTTTAGAGAACCTGTTTTTCATGTCATGTACGCAGTCTTTGAATTGAGATTCTTCACTGCAAAGTTTTCTAGCTCTTAAAAATTCCCCATATGGAATAGACTTAATCTGATGCGGTGGGTGTGAACTGTCTGCATGTAATATGGAGTTGCACGAAGTAGATTTTCTGAATAGTTTACTATGTAAGGTGTCCTTTATCACATACAACTCGATGTCTAGAAATTCGATTCTGGTTTTGCTATATGTCATAGTGAATTTGATTTCCCACGTGTTATTGTTTAAATAGGTGAAAAATTCTGTGAGTAATTATTCCGAGCCTGACCATAGGAGAATGCAGTCGTCTATATAACGTCCTCAGAAGATTATAGAGTTGATGTATTGAGAGCCCTTCTCCCCCCAGATAAGATCAGATTCCAGATTACCCATGAACAGGTTGGCGAACGATGGGGAAAATTTAGATCCCATCGCCACACCCTTCTTTTGGCGATACCATTTCTTGTCAAAGACAAAGAAGTTGTTATTCAAGACCAATTCCATCATTTCTGATAACATTACAGTATGTTGATACAGAGAAGCTGGTCGGTTGTGTAGAAATCTGTTAATAGCAAGGAGACCCAAGTCAATATTGATGCTTGTATATAAGGACACAAAGTCCATGGTAACAAGAAATGTGTCAGGTTGCCATTGAATATCTGATAAAATGCTCAGGATGTGTCTGGAGTCTTGTATGTATGAAGGCAGGTTGTGTACCAGTGGACCTAGAAAGAGATCAATGTATTCTGCCATCCTTTCCATTGGACCCCCTATACCTGAGACTATTGGTCTACCAGGTGGAAAGGGCTGATTCTTGTGTACCTTGGGGAGTGTGTACAACCAGGGATACGTTGGTCTGAAGATTTTTAGATAAAGGTATTCTTGGTCATTTAACTGACCTGATTGTTTCCATATCAACAGTTTGTCATTAATCTTAGTTGTTAACGGACCTATAGGATTAAAGGATATTGATTCATAGCAGGTGGCATCAGCTAATTGGCTGTGGATTTCCCCTTCATAGTCAGTGCGATTCATAATTACCACATTGCCGCCTTTATCGGCCTCTCTAATGACGATGTGTTTGTTTTTACTGAGAGATGCAAGAGCTGCACGTTCTCCCATTGTCAGGTTGTCATGGTACTTAAATGATTTTAGTAAATTGTTGGTATTGAGTTTATCAATGTCTTCTAACACCCGTTTGTGAAATTGATCTATGGCATTACCCCCTGAAAGTGTAGGTATCCATCTTGATTTACTCTTTAAACCGCTAGAGAGACTGTAGTCTGGGTCTATGTCAAGTTCCATCAGAAGCCTATTCATGTCATGTGGGGAATCTTCCATGTCAGTAATTGATAACAATAAATGCGTTGCTTGTACATCTTTTATTGACAAAAAATCGTCTGTATTAGTCAACACAGGAATATTCTTATTACCTACATCAGTACTGGTTTTGTCAGAGAAATGTTTTTTAAGATTTAAATTTCTAATGAATTTAAAGAGATCAATTTTGAGTTTACAGAGATCACCTATAGCAAAAGGATTACAACTCAGACCCTTGCTCAATAGTGAGATCATATCTGGAGTTAAATCATAGGAAGAAAGATTAATTACTTTAACTTCTGTCTGGTTAACAGTGTTCAGTTCCTGTTCATTCCTGATCTGAGCTTGCTTCTGTATCCTACATTTTGGTCTCCTGCCCCTGCGGGTTTTGGATCGGGTGGATCTCTCTGGACCGTGAATCTGTTTCCTCTTCTTATTCTCTGGACCTCCTGAGAAAAAGTTGCCACACTGCCAGTGGTTGAGGTCTCTGGTTCTCCATCACTAATCCCAGCAGTGCTGATTGAGGCATTGCTGGATGAAACGGAGCTTGCTCCTGCTGTAGGTGGATTGTTGGTATTTCTAGTTTTAGTACTAGGGATGAGTGAATCATATTTACTGGCGTAGGTGAATACCCTGCCTTGTTGATAGTCAATCTCATCTCGTCTGATCTGTCTGGCTTTTCTACTTTTGATATCATTTTGTTGTTTTAGGAGAATATCGTCAAGAATATCATAGTTCTTCATTGTCGCTTCGGGTATATTGAGATCTTTTATTTCTTGTTCTACCACTGCGATATCGGCCTGCAATTTAGTCACCTTGCGGTCAGCACTCTCTATAAGTATATCCATGAGGGTCATTGAATTCACAGTAAGTGAATCTTCCCACTTGGACATGATATCAGTGTCCAAGTCATCATAGGTGGGGAAAATTTGACCCCTAAGACCTCTAGGTATTCTTTTTAATCTCTGATACTGTTTGAGAGTGGTGCCGTCCCACCACTTAGCATTCTCCTGTTTTTTTAGACGTTCAAGTTTGATAAACTTGTCTCTTAAGCCTTCCTTTCGTGGGGGATTGGTACTGGTGGTGGCAGTTATGGTGGACATGCCTTTCGCTAAATTATCAAAGAGTTCCTCTGCTGCTTTCCCACGATCCATGTGAGCTCAGATCTGGCAACGGTCTTATTAAGACAAACAAATCGAGTAGGATTTGTTTGAAGAGTGCTAGGCGGCAACCCTGGACTGACTGCAACAATTTCGAGTTCAAATGGTTTTTAGAGGTCAGAGAATGGGCGCACTGCCAGTATGGAAGCACTAAAGGATAGAGTGAATGGTAGTGCAAATACTAATACTAAAACTAGAAATACCAACAATCCACCTACAGCAGGAGCAAGCTCCGTTTCATCCAGCAATGCCTCAATCAGCACTGCTGGGATTAGTGATGGAGAACCAGAGACCTCAACCACTGGCAGTGTGGTAACTTTTTCTCAGGAGGTCCAGAGAATAAGAAGAGGCAACAGATTCACGGTCCAGAGAGATCCACCCGATCCAAAACCCGCAGGGGCAGGAGACCAAAATGTAGGATACAGAAGCAAGCTCAGATCAGGAATGAACAGGAACTGAACACTGTTAACCAGACAGAAGTTCAAGTAATTAATCTTTCTTCCTATGATTTAACTCCAGATATAATCTCACTATTGAGCAAGGGTCTGAGTTTTAATCCTTTTGCTATAGGTGATCTCTGTAAACTCAAAATTGATCTCTTTAAATTCATTAGAAATTTAAAGCTTAAAAAACATTTCTCTGACAAAACCAGTACTGATGTAGGTAATAAGAATATTCCTGTGTTGACGAATACAGACGATTTTTTGTCAATAAAAGATGTACAAGCAACGCATTTATTGTTATCAATTACTGAGATGGAAGATTCCCCACATGACATGAATAGGCTTCTGATGGAACTCGACATAGACCCAGACTACAGTCTCTCTAGCGGTTTAAAGAGTAAATCAAGATGGATACCTACACTTTCAGGGGGTAATGCCAAAGATCAATTTCACAAACGGGTGTTAGAAGACATTGATAAACTCAATACCAACAATTTACTAAAATTATTTAAGTACCATGACAACCTGACAATGGGAGAACGTGCAGCTCTTACATCTCTCAGTAAAAACGAACACCTCGTCATTAGAGAGGCCGATAAAGGTGGCAATGTGGTAATTATGAATCGAACTGACTATGAAGGGGAAATCCACAGCCAATTAGCTGATGCCACCTGCTATGAATCAATATCCATTAATCCTATAGGTCCGTTAACAACTAAGATTAATGACAAACTGTTGATATGGAAACAATCAGGTCTGTTAAATGACCAAGAATACCTTTATCTAAAAATCTTCAGACCAACGTATCCCTGGTTGTACACACTCCCCAAGGTACACAAGAATCAGCCCTTTCCACCTGGTAGACCAATAGTCTCAGGTATAGGGGGTCCAACGGAAAGGATGGCAGAATACATTGATCTCTTTCTAGGTCCACTGGTACACAACCTGCCTTCATACATACAAGACTCCAGACACATCCTGAGCATTTTATCAGATATTCAATGGCAACCTGACACATTTCTTGTTACCATGGACTTTGTGTCCTTATATACAAGCATCAACATTGACTTGGGTCTCCTTGCTATGAACAGATTTCTACACAACCGACCAGCTTCTCTGTATCAACATACTGTAATGTTATCAGAAATGATGGAATTGGTCTTGAATAACAACTTCTTTGTCTTTGACAAGAAATGGTATCCCAAAATAAGGGTGTGGCGATGGGATCTAAATTTTCCCCATCGTTCGCCAACCTGTTCATGGGTAATCTGGAAGAGGTAATTCTCTCAGAAATAGACTCAGTCCTACTGTACCACATGGCCTACATGCAACAGATTGGCTGTCCACACGTAACAAAGGTTTTTTTAAATGCGGATTTTGTGCCATGTGTAGATGGGCTAAACGCAATACTAAACATTTCTGTAATCCAAAGGCGAATGTTTTACTATCAATACTAACATCAACTGTCTTACCAAATACGTAGTATACATTATAGAATGTAAATGTGGTAAACAATATGTAGGGAGCACTATACGTGCCCTTAAGGACAGAATTGCAGAACATATGAGGGCTATCATTAAACAAGATCCCAGGTATCCTGTAGCCTTACATGTGGCAGGATGCCAAAACTCTGAACATGACAAAGCTGTTTCCTTCTTTGGCATAGATGTGGTTAATTTGGGAGTCAGAGGAGGCAATAGAGAACTGAAATTGAGACGTACAGAGGCCATGTGGATTATGAAAATGTACGCAGTTGGCCTAGGTCTTAACTTCGACTCAGAGCTTCAATTTTTCTTGGGCGACTAAAATTTGAGTAATACCGATAAATACCAGGCTAGCATATCTTGTTTTCGTAAACCACGATGTAATTTCATGATGAAATGGATACAGTGACTTGTCTCAAAGGAATATGATGTTTGTTATGGAGGTATCCATAGAATATCAGGTTCACTGTCAATTTTCTATCAAACGAAAACTTACTTGCAGATATGCGTTGGTGAATTGCAATGTGAATTTTTGTAAATATTTTATATACCATATATTGTCATTTCTACAACGACATGGAATTCAACAATGTACTTAGAATTGTAAGAGAGGTTGGGAAGATATCGTTTTACCTCTCCCTCAACCTATATGTCAAATGGTTTTGCATGCGAGGCATTTACAACATCTTCTGCGCCGCATATTGATGATTTCACGTTGGCATGAAGTAGGTATCGATGCATGCGCGGTATTTGCGAGAATTTCTCTTAAATCACACATTGTATACTGCGCACTGACAGTGCCTTTATGATATAAGGCATGTTACCACAGCATGATCTTTAAGTTTATGCCCCACCATTATATACAGTTGCAACTTTCTAAAAGAACATTAATTTTTACACAGATTGCACACTTCTTTTCTTGGCTATACGCCACTGTCCAGTTAATAAACTAAACTTTTTTCACACTTCCGATATGTGTGTGTCACTATCCCGGCTTCCGATCCTTGCTGCTGTTTCTTTAAATCTTTTTTTCTGAAACGCCGATTACGTAACCTATGGGCCGGACGCTTTAAAATAACAACCACTTCCGGGTCACGTGTCCGCACTTCGAACACAGAAACCCGGGAGATACGAAGCAAACAAGACGTCTTCAGGTAAGCGCAATAAGTCGATTCCTTTAGGGGCTAGACCACCAATCCTTTCCACAATAGAGCATAACGTTGTGCTCTAACTGTTTGCTTTTCAGACGGCTAAGTGCACGAGGCCACAGAGCGACCTCTTTCAGCCCTCGTTTATGATTACGTGGGTAAGCGACTTGAGTTACCTTCATTGACTTGATATATATGCATGTTTCATGCTACGTGTAAATATTTTACCCTAATACTACCCCTGTACATCATGTTTCAGATACGGAACGATTTAAATACTTTTTTGACCCGTATACTATTTCCCGGGTGATCTATCAGAGCGCATTACGCTTTTCAGGTAATTTGGCAATATTTATTATTTTCTTAACTCATTCAAATTGTCGTCATGTATGGACACAATTTCCACACGGTTTGAGGATTATTCAGATAGAGTGATGTGGGTTGCAGATAATACAGGATTCCTCTATCTCACTACATTACTATGTATACCTTACTAAGATGTTGCAAACTCTGTCTGGCATGCAAGTACAGATGTCAGAAGTAACCGATAGACTAGTGGGACTCAGATACAAATATCACTTGTGACAATGATTCATTTTCATCATTGGTACCTCAGCTATGAAATGAGCTTTACCAGTCTACTCCTTTCACGCCTGAATCTATTTTTCATTAACTCTGTTGCAGCTAATCAATTCAACTCGACTATTGAAATTAAAACTGGTCTTCAATCAATCAATCAATCAATCAGTGACACTTATAAAGCGCGCTACATACCCGTGGGGTCTCAAGGCGCTGGGGGGGGGGGGGAGCCGCTACTGCTCGAACAGCCAGGTCTTCAGCTTCTTCCTGAAGGAGAGGTGGTCTTGGGTCGGTCGGGAGGGAGTTCCAGGTCTTGGCGGCCAGGTGGGAGAAGGACCTTCCTCCTGTAGTCGCTCTTCGGATGCGGGGGACGGCGGCGAGGGCGTGGTTGGCTGATCGGAGGTGGCGTTTGGGAGCGTAGAAGTTGACTCGGCTGTTGAGGTAGCTCGGGCCTTGGTCGTGTAGGGCTTTGTGTGCGTGGGTGAGGAGGCGGAAGGTGATTCTTTTGTTGACGGGGAGCCAGTGAAGGTCTCGCAGATGTCCGGAGATGTGGCTGGTTCGTGGGATGTCGAGGATGAGTCTGGCTGAGGCGTTCTGGATCCGCTGGAGTCTCTTCTGGAGCTTGGCGGTGGTCCCGGCGTAGAGGGCGTTGCCGTAGTCCAGTCGGCTGGTGACGAGGGCCTGGGTGACGGTCTTCCTGGTCTCGGTGGGGATCCACCAGAAGATCTTCCGTAGCATGCGTAGGATGTTGAAGCATGCCGAGGAGACGTTGTTGACTTGCCTGGTCATGGAGAGGGAGGAGTCCAGGATGAAGCCCAGGTTGCGTGCATGGTCTGTCGGTTTGGGTGCGGTGCCCAGGGCGGGAGGCCACCAGGAGTCGTCCCAGGCGGAGGGAGAGGGGCCCAGGATGAGGACCTCCGTCTTGTCCGAGTTCAGTTTCAGGCGGCTGGTCGTCATCCACTCGGCTACCTCTTTCATCCCTTCGTGCAGGTTGGCTCTGGCGGCGGCGGGGTCGTTGGTCAGGGAGAGGATCAGCTGGGTGTCGTCGGCGTAGGAGATTATGCTGAGGTTGTGTTTGCGTACGATGGCCGCGAGGGGGCTCATGTAGACGTTGAAGAGGGTGGGGCTCAGAGATGATCCTTGGGGGACGCCGCAGATGACTTCGGTGGCCTCTGACTTGTACGGTGGTAGGCGGACTCTCTGTGTTCTCCCGTCGAGGAAGGAGGTGATCCACTCCAGCGCCTTGTCCTGGATTCCGACGTTGCTGAGGCGCCGTACTAGGGTGCGGTGGCAGACCGTGTCGAATGCCGCGGAGAGGTCTAGGAGGATGAGGGCCGCTGTTTCTCCATTGTCCATCAGGGCTCGGATGTCGTCGGTGGCGGCGATGAGGGCGGTCTCGGTGCTGTGGTTGGCTCGGAAGCCGGACTGTGAGGGGTCGAGGGATCCGTTCGTCTCGAGGAAAGCGGCCATCTGCTTGTTGACGGTCTTCTCGATGACTTTGGCTGGAAACGGGAGGAGCGAGATGGGGCGGTAGTTCTTGAGGTCGGTGGGGTCCGCTGTTGGTTTCTTGAGTAGGGGCTGAGTTCGGCGTGTTTCCAGCTCTCGGGGAAGATGGTGGTGTCGAGGGATGTGTTGATGATGTCTCGCAGGTGGGGTGCGATGACAGCGTCGGCTTTGTTGAAGACGTGGTGAGGGCAGGGGTCGGTCGGTGATCCGGAGTGGATGGAGTTCATCGTGCGGATGGTGTCTTCGGTGCTGATCGGGGTCCAGGCGTGGAGGGTGGTGGTGGGGGGTGGTTGTTCGGTCATGGTGTGCGTTGGTTGGTTGTTGAAGCTGTTGTGTATGTCCGCGATCTTGTTGTGGAAGTATGAAGCCAGGGAGTTGCAGAGGTCTTGCGATGGGGTGATGTCGTTGTTTCCTGCGCTGGGGTTGGAAAGCTCTTTGACGATGTTGAAGAGTTCCTTGCAGTTGTGTGCGTTGTTGTCCAACCGGTCCTTGAATGCTGTTTTCTTGGCGGCGCGGATCAGCTGGTGGTGTTTCCGGGTGGCAAGTTTGAAGGAGGTCCTGTTGTCCGGTGTCGGTTCCCTTCTCCAGACTTTCGAGGGCTCGGCAGTTCTTCTTGGAGCTCTTGAGTTCGTCGGTGAACCATGGGGCTTTCTTGCTGCCGGGTCTGCTGGGCGGGGTCCTCAGTGGGGCGAGTTCGTCCGCGCAGTTGCTGATCCACTTCGTGAGGTTGTCGGCGGCCTGGCTGGGGTTCGCTGAGCTGGCAGGAGGGTGCTGGCTCAGGGAGGTGGCGAGCTGGTCTGCTGTGATCTTGTTCCAGCTTCTGCGGGCGGTCTGTTGCTGGTGGTGGTGGGTCGTTGTTTTCTTGAAGGTGAAGTGGACGCAGCTGTGGTCCGTCCATTGAAGCTCTGTGGTGTGGCTGAAGTTGATGTCCTTGCTGGATGAGAAGACAGCGTCGAGTGTGTGTCCGGCGAGGTGGGTGGGGGTGGACACCAGTTGCTTGAGTCCCAGGTTGGTGAGGTTGTCGAGCAGGGTGCTGGTGTTGCGGTCGTTGTTGTTCTCCAGATGGAAGTTGAGGTCTCCCAGGAGGATGTAGTCAGCGGAGGGGAGGGCATGTGGGCTGACGAAGTCGGCGATGTCCTCGCTGAATTGTGTGCGTGGTCCAGGGGGTCGGTAGATCAGGGTGCCTCTGAGGGTGGTGTTCGGGTTGGTGTGGATCTGGAAATGCAGGTGTTCGGCGGTGGTCAGGGAGTTGTCGGTGCTGGTCGTGAGACGGATGGTGCTCCTGTGGATGATGGCGATGCCTCCTCCCATCTGGTTGGCGTTTCGGTCCCTCCGGACGATCTTGTAGCCCTCTGGGATGGCGATGGCGATGTCGGGAGCTGAAGAGGCGTTCATCCAGGTCTCCGTGAGGAAGGCAACGTCTGGAGCTGTGGTGTCGAGGAGGTTCCAGAGTTCGATGGCATGTCTGTGGATGGAGCGGGTGTTGAGCAGGATGCACTTGAGGTGGGTACTGCTGGTGTTCGGCTTGGTGGGTGCTGGTGCGAGGCAGGTCCGGATGCAGGTGAACTTGCAGGCGTGGCAGCTGAAGGGTCCGTGGGTACGTCGTGGAGAGGCTTGATGGCATTCTGGGAGTCGGCCGGTGTTGAGAGCGGTGAGGGTGGCGGCGGAGTACGTCAGGCGGGTCGGTCGGGGTCTTCGGGGGCCAGGGGTCCTGGCGCTGGTCGCGATCCGGTCGCGGACGGGCGTAGACGGGCTTACCTTTGGCGCGCCTTCGGCGCACAATCGGCGCGCCCGCTGCGCGTGACCGCTGCGCGTCCGCACGGTCGCCATTTAAGGCGAAGTGCGCGGGTGGGCGGAGCAGCTGGGAGGCGGGAGCGGGGAGGGAACAGAAGAGAAAAAGGGGCGGGGCCAATGTCGGTGGCGGGAAGCGAGAGCGGAGGGCGGCGAGGTAGGCGGCCAATCAGGAAGGAAACTGGACACGGCACAGGGGATACAAAGAAATTAACAGGCACAAATTTAGGGCAAAACAAATAAAAACGGCAAAATACGCGAGCAGACGGCAGAAACAGACAAGCACAAATTTAGGGCAAAACAAATAAAAACAGCAAAATACGCGAGCAGACGGCAGAAACAGACAAGCACAAATTTAGGGCAAAACGAGGAAAAACAGCAAAATACGCGAGCAGACGGCAGAAACAGACAAGCACAAATTACGGGCAAAACAAGGAAAAACAGCAAAATACGCGAGCAGACGGCAGAAACAGACAAGCACAAATTTAGGGCAAAACAACTGGGAAACCAGAGGGGAGCGACCACGGCGTCAGCGAGGCCGGCGGCGAGGCAGAAGGCAGGCAGAGGGGAACACACGCAGCAGCTGGTGGCCGTGCGGCGCGGGGGTGTCCCACAAGTGGGTCTTGGGCCCCTCCAGGTCGGAATTATCACCGGAAGAGCGGTGAGCCCACCCCTTTCGTTTTTTCACTTATTTCATTTCAAGGCGAGCATTATCCTTGATGCAACAGATAAGATCAGACCTTAAGTCTGCGCATAGTTACATACTTAGTTTTGATTTTCTCCTTGTTTTCCCCTTTCTTTCCCTGCCTTTTTTCTGTTCTTGTCTCCCTTGCCTCTTGTCCTTCTCCTGTCTTTTTTCATTTATTTCTAAATTTAGACCTCTTGGTCCAAGCACAACCATTCAGAGGTATGTGTTGGAATACTTTATATTCAATCACGGTGCACTCATTGTTCGCATGATTTTTTCAAAACACCGTCGAACTTAATTTAGCACATCACCACGAATAGTCTCGGCATAAAATCACAGATTACACACAGACCGAACACGAATTGTTTGGGGTGTCAATGTGCATGAGTGCTCATTCAATCGCATGAAATGTACACAATACTGGCATATAGTGAATGATGTCACTAAGGGCACCATAGCACACCAAAGGATGTCTTCCTCAAACCTTCTCAAGGATATAGACTTATGCATGAAGTTTTCTTCTATCATGCTTGTCTCGATAGCCGGCCACGAGTGGATTATAGGCTATTTTTTGCCATGTTGAAATTGTATACATTCGCAAGAATAGCCCCTTTTTTTGTATTGTTTCCAGCCCTGAAGATTCGCGAGATGCGATGAAACACGTGTCGGCTGGTTGTTCTCAAGCTGTGATAAATTAAACCAAGACAACAAGACCTTTTTGCGTTTATATGTGTATTCAATTGCATTGATTGCTTATCATTGTGTATTACTGTTGTTCCTCTGCAATTAATTGCTCAATTGTTCATGGCCACATTGTGACCTTCTCAACCTTACGGAGTGTGTGCATAGGGTATGTCTCTTTTTGTAATGTTGGATTAGTACAGCTAGCTGACTTCTCCTTTGAGTGGTTATATGGTTGTCCACTCACCCAGTTGCACCACCATTCACTCTATCTTTTCATGCTTCCATACTGGCAGTGCGCCCATTCTCTGACCTCTAAAAACCATTTGTACTCGAAACACCTACATTGCATTGGATTTAGTTGTACATGGTTCCTTGTCTTCTTTAAAAAGATATTGGATAACAAAATTGCTGTGCATTTAAAACATATTAATGTGTGTTAATGCTAAGGCTTTAGTGAGATTTAAGTAGGTATAACAGTAATTAATTCACAATTGTTAATACATACATAGTTCTATAGAAAAGTTTATATCCTTGCTTGTCAATATTAAAATCTTCAATGCCACCGAAATTGCATCCGATTTAGTTTTACATTTTGCTTGTCTTCTTTAAAAAAATATATTGGATAACCTTGACAAAACCACTACTGGCATTTGATTCACATTCCCCTTTCAAAATGGTATTATTTATTCATTTCATTAGCTGCATCACCGGAACATAGAAGTCAAACTCAATGATTTGCCAAACAATAGTATAATGTTTTTGTCAAACCCATTCAAGGTTGAGGGAATAGAAAAGATAAAGGAGAATGTATCTTTCCATAGAGTGAATGCATCTGCTAAGTTCTTGGCCATAGATGTTTCTGCAAATATCAGTTAATGCATGAAAGTTCAATGTTGCAGCACCAGGATAGTAGGAATGAACTAATCTTGTATAGTTGGAATTATTTCCATAGTTGTACAACCCAATTTTGTCTGCTGCAGACAGTAAATCTACCTCTCATAAGAGTTGCCAACATTGATAGTTCCGAAGTACACTTTGCTAATACCAATAGGTGCTTGTTTATTCACTTTCATGAAATATTTTCCTTCCCGGGTAATATTATTTCCTTTGCTAGGCTATTATGATATTGTGGCTTTATTTTCCCCTTGGCACGTGTTCATTTTAGCTTATAATTGGTGTCTTACAGAGCATACCCGATGTTCCTCCCAACCCTGGTGAACTCCGGACTGAACTACTTGGACTACGACCCCACCAAACAGAAAAAGTGCAAACGTCCCAATAAATAAATGGTTTATAGCTACAAACTCCTGCCTGGTTCAGCAAAGGACCCTACACAAGATCTTGAAGAATGTTAATGCCTTTTGTAGTGAATGCCTTTACATCGTGTTAATAGAGTGTCAAAAATATACAAATAGTTCTTGCATAAGTTTTCATGCATATTGTTTAAGACACATCTAAGTTAATTGTAGGTCTGCTGCAGTATTACTTCTAAGAAGTATTTTTATTAAGTTAAATGTAAAATAAACGTTATCATTATCTAGCTGTGTTGTAGCTTGTTCATGAACATTATTTATCTGTGATTTGTGAATGTACCTTCAACTGAACTGTAGATAACTCTTGTATCTCGTTTAAAAAAAATGTATTTTCTTTTGGTTGGAACCATGACTTGGCTCTTGGAGTCAAGAAGGACTCGCCAAGCGAGCCACAAGGCTTGGTGAGCTAAAACTCGTTTAGCCCCAATATTAAGTCATTCTCTTTAGAGAATTACTTAATTTGTAAATTATATAATTTTCTTTCCTGAAGCGGAAGAAACTGAGATCCATGTGATCTTTTTCTGCCCCGCATATAGCCTGCCTAGATCTGAATGGGTCCAACAACTTTGTAGAAACCTGGGTATAAAAAAATTTAGAGAGGTTTTTAAGATTAAATTATGACACTTTCCCTGTATTAGCTGTTGCAATCTCCAAGTTTTTATTTGCAATGTGGTGCAAATGCAGACACCTACTGAAAAAATAGAGTAGAGAACTTTGGTAGCCTCGTTCTTTTTTAGATTAACCCTTGATTTTAAATTGTCTTAATCATGGGATTAGCTCATCTTAACTTTTTTTATTTAACTTATGTTTTTAAATGATTTTGAATTAACTGATGGCACTGTCTAATACTTTCTCAAAGGTGTCCTTGACAGAGACTCCTACCCATGTTTTATGCCCCCCCATCTGATATTTGCTTGAGGGGGGGTGGGACTTCTTACATAGTGATGCATTAAAATTAATGGGGATTTAAATGTTAAATTATATTGTGCTTTTATGGCAGTAACAGCCGAAATAAAGTTTGTTGAATGACTGACTGAATTTTCTTATATGCAAATGATTTGTTGCGAATGCTACGTAATGTGCCTGTGTAATATGCCAGGCAATTAGGTATTTCAACATTTCTCGCGTATCTGTTGAAAACTGCCCTAACTCTATGGCTTTTGTACCCAATATTTTTCAAAAACTGTGCTGTCAAAATAAAAATTATGCCTCATTTATAAAATCGTAGATTGAAGTACTATTCCCCAAACATTATTTCATAGGAGCGAGTTTCTCTTCACTTTTTTTCTTCCGATACACTGTTGATCCTTGGGTTGAAGTGCAATTTTAATACAGATTCCTTATAAGACTCTTGAATCTGATTATGAATACTGCTTACTAAAAGCAGTAGAAAGAGGATAGCTTGCAGAAGAGGCAACCACAATGTTTTTTTAAAGGAGTGAATTCTAGCATTTCTCATAAGTATATGTGCATAGGCGTAGGATTTCGGTTATTGAACAGGGTACAAGAGTTAAAAGTATAAGTGGTTGTGGACTTGTGTGAAGTCACATAAGTTCCAACTGATGCAGGCTTCCTTGCAACAACAGCATCAATACTTCTGCAGAAAGTACAGCGGTAAAGGCCCATATAGGAACAAGCAACCTCCTTACTCCTCTTCACCCTCTTGTGCTCCGACCAGTAAGCAAGTTTGATTTGTGTGTTCTGAACCATATGATCCCAGTCAGTGGTGGACTTATTCAATTTTCTTCCTGGTGTCTAAAAGTAACCTCATGCCGGTGGGCTCTGCAGCTCATTCAGTTAGTTTATGCATTATCATTTGTGAAGAAACCTAATTTTGTTTTACTAATCTTACCCCTTCCTCCTTCCACACAAAAATCTTGATGAAAAAGATTCTCCCTCTCTTCGAGGCATGGAAAGCGGTGAAGCTAATGCCCCTCTCCAAGAGAGAGTCAATGTTTTTGGTACATATACTTCCTCATTTCCAGATGAGGAGTGAGGTTGAAACCATTTCTGTATCTCAAGTATTTAAACAAATTAAAACATAAATAAGTTAGAAAGTTCAAGATGGTGACACCTCCATATTCTGTTTGCTCTTAAGTCACACAACTGATGTGTTTTTCTGGACTTGCAAGACAGGCAATACTGTCTCCCTATGGCCAGAGACCTGCACTTAAGTTTCAGGGTGTTTCTATTGATTATTTACATAATTACTGGCTGTGTTGGTTCCATACCTACACCATCAAGCTATTTATAACTGTCCGTATCTGTTACTAGCTGCTGAAGGCAAGCTTTCCTTCTGAAGAACTTAGAAATTACAGCCTCACATTTGCGATGTTTTGATTTTTCATCAATCAAGATAAATCCAATCTGTACCGAACCCAATCTCTCTAATTCATAGGAGCGGTCCTAGACTCTCACAACATTAAAGCTTTCTTTCCTCCCGAGCAGGTGGTTCATATTCAGGACATGGCGTCTTAGTTTTCAATCTTTCCAACTCAGTCAGCCAGAGCTTGCTGGGTGTTCAGGCATATTTTGTCTTCCTAGTTCCAGATGCTTGTGTTCATATGAGAAAATTGCTATTGGCACTTTGTGGCCGTTGTGAACTTGCAGGGCATGACCCTTTCAGACCACCAGTTGATTCACACTTTAGCATGGTGAACATCACTGGAGAATGTGTTCAGAGTGGAGATGTTTATCCTCCTTGTCCTAATACTACTATGTGGGGACATTCGTCGCTGACAGGGTGGGAAATGCATCTGGACACCTTGACCTTAAATGTACTATGGTCGCAGAAGAACATCGGAATATATTTAAGTCTGCTGAAACTGACAGTGATTCATCTAGCTCTGAAGTGTTCCTGCTTTATGTCTGCCTAAAGTCTGATACAGACCAGTACAGAATTTGACAGTCAAGTGTGCAATGCACTAGGAGGCAAGAAAACCTTGGCAGTTTGCCATATGCATGGGAGATGGTCTGTCAGCAGCTCATCTGACTGGCATAGAGGAAGAGACAGGAGACTACCACCGGTATCTCATGTATTCAAATCTAAAATTGGAGTTACAGCAGATCATGTCCCAGATTCTCAAAAGGTAGAGCACACCTCAGTTTGATTTCTCTGCAGATTAAACCGAGAGTATGTCATCTCCTTTGCTTGAGACAGATGTCAATTACAGGCTCTCTGTGGGACACTTTTAATTTCCATTGGACATTTAATCTACAGTATGCTTTTCCACCAGTTCTTCTAATGCAAAGAGTTCTTCAGAAGATAAGATTTCACAAATCCATGACTGTTTGTGGCACTAGATTGGGTCAAAAGACCTTGGTATGCTGACATGCTGCAACCAGTGCAGTACACGCCTTAGAGGCTACTTGTCGGGAAGACTCCCTGTATTGGTTTCACAATCACTTATTTCTTCCCAATCTCATTCTCTGAATATTCATGCTTGGATCTGAAGTGGTTGACCTTGACTAAATTTCCATTGGATACCGAGGTCATTGATATATTTGTGTCTGCTAAGTGTTGTTCTACAAGAGTTCTCTACTCCAGCGTGTGGCCCGTCTTCATTTCTTGGTGTGAGGGCCATGTCCTAGGACCCTCTGAAATCCAAGTGCAATGTCAGTTCACTCTTTGAATACTGAAAAAAAGTTTTATCATCAGCATGATGAAAAGTCAAGGAGCAGCCACGCCTGCTTACCTTTCCTTCTGGATCTAGGTTCTTTTTGTAAGATCCTGATTGTCCGACATATTCCTTAAAGGGTTACAGATTAGGTTTTCACTGCCTTCCTCTGTGTAGATCTGTAGGACCTTAACTTGATTTTGACTTATCTTATGGATAATCCTTCAAACCAGACATCCTGTGTTTACACTCATACATCAAGGCAGGGACAAAGAGTTCTGTTTGGTTAAGGTATCCAGCTCACTGTAACCAAAGCTGATCGCGGCCCTTGTCTACAATGATTTTAACCCATCAGTGGAGTAATATAGTGTATTTTTCTCTTTTCTGTTGACAGTCTGTTCTGAGGGGATCGACATGCCACTATTTTAAATCAACAGACATACTGGAAACCTACAACAAAGGTCAAAACAAAGTGCACACACTTGAGTAACAATCCGAGAGAAATCAGGTACCATGTATCTCAGAAAAAAGGCAAGAGAAACTTTTTTGTGGGGCAGTGTGTCTCATTGGACTTTAGGTGGGTAGTGGATCTATGCATACATTATGTCCGGTCTATTGCTAAAATCCGTGCTCAGTTACAGGAGATTAGATTATTAGAAATTCAATAAATATGATTGTGGCCTGTAAGCATGATTTACTTACCTTCGGTAATGATGAACCTGGCGGATACTCGATTTGCCTGCAGATTCCTCACCTCGGGAATTTCCCTAGGCACCAGAGTGGATCTGAAAATTTGAAATAGCTTTCCTGTGCCCCAGTTAATGCCATAAAATCAGATCAGTTCCTTGCCTCCCCCAATGCTACATGCCAGAGCCATATAGTTTCCCACTGCATGCTCTTAGAGTTGGACATAAGACTTTAGAAACCGGCTGAAATACAGTGCAGAAGACTAACTAGGAGCCCTATAAAAATTGTCCTCAGAATGGGGAGGTTCAGCTGGTTGGTGAAGAATCTGCCAATAGAGTATCCACCAGAAGGATCATTCGCAAAGGAAAATAACTTTTTCCACTGATGGTTGTTTCTATCTACAGATCCTCATCTCAACAATCCTTATTAAAAGCTGTACTCCCCAGCAGACGGGTCTGAGAACATAATACAACAATAACACAGTAAAAAAACTTGTGACACAGGCTCATTGAAGCGTCTGTACTTCAAGTCCAGGGCAGAGACTAATGTCCGGCAAAAGTGTGACCCGAGTCCCACATCACTAGCTTAACAAACCTGGAGAACAGCAAATAAATGTTTTTTTATTTGGTACAGTGGGCCTGAATATCGTCAAGAGCACTTATTGTTTTGGTGTGGCTGGACTAAAGTCCATAGCTCGCACCCATGCCCCTTATCGCTAGTGTATCCATTGGAAGTATCTGTTTAATGCTTCCAGAAGCTCATATATATATGTTATTGTTTCAGCTATTTCTTTCTCCCTTCTGGCGATATCGCCAGAAGACTTCTGGGGAACTAGTTGTTGCACTTTATACCTCACCAAATCAAATCAAAATAAGAAAAGGCCAAGCAGTACATTGTTAAGCTTCAACAATATAAACTCAAGTGCCAGTAAGATGTGGGTAGTGCAGCCCACATTTGATCTTTAGGTTGATACTGGGGCTGATGCTGAAAACGCTGGAAAATATTAAAAGCCTACAGTAGTAGCATCAAACTGTCATGAATAACGAAGTAAAGGTTAGATGCACCCACTAAATCATTAACACTGAAATATGTCAAATAAACTAGAAGACCAAAAATATACTGGCATCAAGTCGCTCAGTCATAAAGGCAACCATCTGTGGTTCATCAGAAACAATTACCAAGCCAAGGCTGCCAAGGTCTTGTTTGTTAATTGTTCAAAAAGAGAACACAAGAGTCAGCCCTACAAAAGCAAACATGACAAGCACCAGCACATACCAACAGTGGGCCCTGGCCAAAGGCAGGCTAACTCCTTTATTGCACATGGAAAAACACATCTGGTTGCTGTCATGCAGTTGCTACAGAAGGGCAGCCTGCAACCAATATGACATCCCAGGTGCAAAGCAAACAGCCAGGTCACAGAGTCCTAGTTCTGTTGATGATATAGCCATGACTAACAGACTGAATGAAGAACCTGTTTGTCCTCAACCAGAGGAGATTTATCATAAATTGTAGTGAAAGACACAGATTGAAGACGAACATGTCTGTGTGGAATGTGTCTCCTTTAAAAAAAAGATCACCTGTCCCCAAAATTACAAAGATTCCTCTGACGACAAAGAAACAGAAGAAGACAAGAAAGTATGAATCGGAACCAAAGTGCCACCCAAGAGGTAGAACTCTCCCAGCGGTCCCACAGTGGAGACTATGTCAAAGTCTCCTCCCAAAGGAAATGTCAACAAAAACAAAGTTCACTGCCCTTGTATTCAGCAAATTGGTCTGCTGAAGAGCAGTCAACAATACCTTGCAAGCTCAGTCCAAAAGATAAAGATAAAGTCATCAAGTTCCAACACCCTGCAAACATGATCCATGCTTCCCTGACCGAAGATGTTATTCAAAATAATGGAAGCACTTCCTGTATGCTTTAGGCCTCACTAGGAAGGTGGAAAATCTTGATGGCACCTGGCAGTAGCCATGTCACATGTAAGAGGAGTGGTGCGACGTAGAAGGACAAAAACTTTACAGACAGGCACAAAGCAACTCGGGTCGGCAGCAATCTATCTCAACGACTATCCATTACTCGCTCACATGAACACCTACATCTTGATCCACTAAGATGCTTTATCATCACCGATATAAATTGTGGAACACACGAATCGCTCGTGTCATGCCAAACAACATACATGCAAGCTGACAACTAATGAATCTTACTACAGAACACAAAATTTGTCCTGTAATCTCAAGGAACAAAGAAGGAAATATACATTCTACAGGGTAAGCAGACAAATGGTAGGACACCTATGTTACAACCTGTAGGAAGGTGGCTACCTGACTATGGTTACCCCAGATTATTTGCCTTGTGTTTAGCTGGTTTTCGACTTAGTTGGCCTGGTTCCCTGCTAATCAGGGCCCCAGGCTATCTGCTCTCTCTGTAAAATGGATTCCATGTACCCTAGGTGCATAACTAGATTGGCTTGGGTCACCTTATCAGCCCCTGTACAGAGCACTATAGGTGCCCAGGGAATAGGTGCAGCCAAGGCCTACCAGGGGCTGCAGCATATCTTTTGCCACCCCTGGCTGGTTCTTAAATTGACACAACTGGCTGATCACTCAGCTGGGGCAAGTGGGTGTAACCACCCCTTGCTTAGATATAGTATACCTATATCTAAACCTATATCTGGACACGTATAAACCTGTGAGCCACTCCTATGGAAGGCCTTATCAATCCTGGAGGCAGAGTGCGTGGTTTAATGTGAGATGGAGCTCTGGCATGAGCTGAGCCTGTCTGCAGCTGTCAGGAACAACTCCCTAAGCTGTTCCGGGATAATGCCAAACCATATACTATTAAGTGCCTTATAATCCTCGCGGTTATATAGCAACTTTGATTTGGCTTTATCAAAACATGTCGTGTAAGGTGTCATACGAATTGGAATACTACCCCCTCGCCAGTTCTGGCGACGGGGGTAGCATTCCACCCCTCTAGAGGGAGAAGACATGTTACTTTGCTGAAACGCGGTTGATTTTAAAAGAGCCTCAGATCCACAAAATGGATGCCTCTTCCACAGACACGGGTCTGACCTCCTGCTGCTGACCGAAACTCAGCAGATGGTGGCCTGGACAAAGGGTTTCCTGTCGCAGGGCGGTGTTACACCACCCCAGACAGGAGATAGTGGATTGTAGCAGGGAGGTTTGAAAGAAACCAGACACTGCCTGGGGAGCACAAGGCTGCCCCTTGCAAAATCCGGCCAAACCGGTTCTGGGGCACACCAGCCCCAGTCCCAGCGCGGCCTGGATCAAAGGAAAGGGGTGTATCCACCCCCTTCCTGGGTCCCACTCATAGGAGGGGACCTAGCAGGTAATCCAGCCCACCAGATTCGAATAAGAGTGGGAGCAGTGCCAATAAAACTCAGATTATCCTGAAGAAACATAAGAAACGAAACTCTGGACCCTTCGACATCCTACTCAACGTAGAAGACTGAAGAATCTCCCTTGTGGTCAAGGAGTGACCACCCTGTGCATACAGGCACCATCCAGCACCTCGACCCTTGCTTTGTTGCAGTTCCCGCCGGAACTCGAGCGACATAGATCGACGAGATCAAGCCTGCCTGCCTTACTCCAGCCCGATCCACAGTCCCTGCAGAGCTGAGACCCGTGAAGGCGACCGGAAGCGTGGGGCACGCCATCTTGAAAAGGCCACGAGACGCTGACCGTGCAGCCCACGAGTGACCCTCGAAGCTGTGCACCGGGGTTTGAGAAGCCCCAACCCTGAGCTACTCTTGCACCGAAGCTACCCCCTCCACACTCGACGAGTGCTGCGTGGGGCCCTTCTGCTTGTGTTGGCTCGACGCGATGGCCCGGTCACTTGCCAACTGGCTTGTGGCCCCTGTGCCGACGAAAACCTTAAACCGACTTGCTTTTCTGGTTGCTCCAGATTTCCACCAGCTCCTGTGAAAAGGAGCCCCCGCTCTGACCCTCCTGGTCTGAGTGAGAAGCAATCTCCCGGTTCCGCGTTGATTGCATTTGCCAAGTGTTGTTTGCTCCACTCTCGAAGCCGACGGCGCTGACGGCGAGAGCCTGCGTGGGACAGAGCGTGACCAGCTCCTGGACGTCGCAGATGCCCCTGAGCCCACGTGACAGCTGAGAGAAGCTCCTCGACAACCATCTGATTGCGCCTGACATTGCCTGGTTCCGTCCTGGTTCCACCCTGGTCACTGCTGAGTGACCCAGACTCTGTCCCCTCTGCTTTCAGATACTTCTCGACTTCGATCCACCCTTGGATCACACCGGACACTTCTGCTTCCCATCGCCTGCAGCATCTTTAGCTCCAAGCACCAAGAGCCTGCGTGTCAAAACCCGACGCCACTTCGACCCTGTGCACCCGCTTCCTGTGGGTGAGGTAACATTGCAACGCCGGTGTTCCCACACTGGTACACACCTCTAGGGTCTGTGTCTTAAGTTTTGTTCCTCTAGGTTCAGCGGAAGTATCTTTAAACTCTCTTTGTGTAACTTTTACACACCATTGACATTGCATTGGTGCAAGCCGCACTTTACGTGCTGCACCCGAATCCCGCGGGCTTTTCCCGACTTCAGGATTGCTAGTCCAGACTGCTCCCAGCGATTCCCTAGGCCCTAGGCCTAACCACTGTTCGATTGGTATCTCTTATACCACTTTTTTAATATATGGTTTGAGTGGCCACCCGCCCTCATCCATAATTGTGCAACTTTGTATGTTATACTGTGCTTTTGATTTAACGCTTGTGCCCCTTTGCTCATAAAGAATACTGGGGATTATTTTAGAAATAAACACATATTTTTATAATATATACTTGTGTGGTGTCCTTTCATTTGATATTGCAGGATTGTAGGTGGTAAAACAGCTCGCTTAACACGACCTCTTTAAGGCTGCTTAGTCCATGCTACCCCTAGGATAGCTTGTCTAACAAGGTTGACTTACAACCAGACACCATAAGGGATTGTTTGGACTGAAACAAGGTGGTTCCAGAATTGGAAACCTCATATATCAGGCCAACTTCTCACACAACCCCTCTAATAAGAGAGATTCTGAAATGTGGAACCAATTCCATTGCCTCTTGCATAGAGAACAAAGGTGGCCTGCCAGAAGAAACGTCATTACATAGGACAATGATCCCAGTAAACAATAGGTAAACACACAAAGTATATCAATCAAAGGTAAATATTCAAAAACACATATTTTAGTTGACACACGGTGTTATTTAATCACACTGGGCTTATATAAGTTTATAGTATTATTCAATTGTTTTCCAAAGTGCCCCTAGAGTAGAGAGGGGAGAAAGAGAGGTGACGTTTTTATGTGTTGGGGATAAAACTTAAAATGGCCTTAGTGTTGGATTCTGCATTGGGGTCTTTTGGAGAAACGGAGGGGGGGGGTTGGGGGTTTGGAATGTGAAGTGCTTCAAAATTGGCCATGAAAAATCACTCCACAGATGTTGGTGGGATTGGTGTGGGCACGTAAGCACTAAATCAGGGCGGGAACGAGAGCACCTGTGGAAGTAAGGTGCAAATTCAGAAAGGACCCTTTAGAATTACGAAAAATCGGGTAGGAAATAGGCAGAGGAACATCACTCACTTGTATGAGAAAATGTTCCGACAGGAAAAGTCCTGCCCGGTACATCCGATGAGCCTCGGAATGAATCTGTTCTAAATGGAAAGAGAAATGCAGGTGTTCAGCACGATCTAAAAGCCACCACTATGCCTGCATTGTTAGATTGGTTGCAAAATTAAAATTAAAGCCATCCACTGGGGAAAGCGGTGAAAGTACCGGTGTGGCCACAATGCAGGGTTAAATTGTAAATTATCCACTAAGGAAGCGGCAAAATACCTGGAAAGTTATGCCACTTGGGTGAAACAACTCTGTATGTCTTCTGATCTAAAAAGAATAAAAACAAAGTTGCGGTTAGTAAACCGAACCGTAACACACTGGGTTTGTAGGAGTGTTGTGCCAGCACACCACAATGGGTCCTCGGGGGCAGCGGCACGAGACGTCTTCCCCCTGGGGATATTCGCACATATGGAGCGGTCCTCGCTCCGTGTACGGGAACGTAAGGCAGGGAGGTGCGCGCGATAGCATAGGCGTAGAGAAGGCAGTTAGGTGCGCGAGCGAGGCGGAGGCAGCAGGGAGCGTTTCTGAGGAGATCGATAGCTTAGTGAGGTAGTTTTTTCCTTGCTAATTTTCGTGACAAGGACTGACAGCATTATTTCGGAGGCAACAATGGACGTGAATGAGAAGCTGGTGAAGCCCTTTGTGTGATTCAGCATCAGGGAGAGAAGATATGCTGCCACAGCCTTTCAGGGAACAGGAAGGTTTTTTCTGTCAAGGATATGGAGATTTTTAGGTGGGACAGTGAATATGAAGGTGAAAACGAACCCTTTCTTGAAGAAGAGGGGAACGCCGTTGCTCCAGGTTTAGCTATAAAAGATGGGACACAGGATATTTATTCCCGCGCGCCCGCCCGCCACCTGTTCCTAGGCATGAAGTAGGCTACCCTCAGACACAGACCTTGGAAGAACAATGGGTCTGGGTAGAGCGCTTAAGCCCATTTAAGGACATCGTAGAAGAGCGGAGAGTGCATAAGACAAGTTCCAGTTATTCACGGGGTTTCTGCGACCTTTATGATGAATTTTTTGAACGCACCAAAAACCACTTCCACTTTTGTACCAGCTCGCAGCTCACTTGCCTCAAGCCATAATAAAGCAGTAAGGTCAAAGCAAACTACTCACAACACTGCAAATAACCACACTCTGCCAGCTTGCCTGGATAAAACTCCTCACTCTAAGTCGAGAAAAAATCTAGACATGGTGCCTAACCCCCCTTCCACAGTGGCCACTACCTTGACAAATGCCCAAATCCCACCAGACAATGAAACCGATGAAAGTGAATGGGCCGCTGAAAGTTCCCCAGCCAAACTAGTACAACCCCACCTAGTACAAACGAGTCAAACTAAAACTACACATTTGAGCACCCCTATACTGCAAATAGGGGATAAATTGCCAAAACCAGCGGCAGCTAAAAGACCACCCCACATAAACCTCCCCCCAGAATCCAGTCCTTATACCAGCGTTATGATTGGGGTTCCTAAATTACCGGAGGAGAAAACAGAATCTCACGTGGAACTAAAAAATAAGGTCAGCCATTGGCTGACAATTCATAGACCGATTCCACAACACATAACTGGCCATATCTCACATGTGAAAAGAGTAGACTGGGTGGGCACCAGATTTAAATCAACTTCGGTGACAGTCGCGCAGCTAGTTTTGGGAACAGCTGGAAAAGTGGCGTGACCAATAGCCTGATCCGAACAATGGACCTAAGCTATTTCTACCCCTCCAATAATCCCGGTCACAATGTAAAACAACCACATCTAACTCATGGACAGGGGGGGCCGCCTGAGCAAATGGCGTTTCACCTAGCTAGGGACACCCCATGGATGTATGAACCGTCTACCCCGCTGGACCACACTAACCAGAGGGATGAACCCTTATGGCTTTACAGGCAAAATAGACATCGTACAAACCATCAGGAGAGAAGGAAGTTTCTACCCCGCCCACAGTTTCAGAACTATCAATATCCACAACAGTTAAACACGTACTATGGGGTCCCCGTCTCAAACAGATATGATACGCTTTATGCCCCAGAATATCTGGACGAGATCGATTGACATACTGTACCCCCAATCCCCCTTTTCACACACTCAGAGATTCTACGCATGGAAACAGCTCCCAATAACCTAGTGAGCACTATACTAGAGTGTACACATAATTCCACTCAAGGGGTAGTTGAAATACACAAGGCAGCTTCTTTAGTAAAGCAGACAGAGAGTACACTTCCTCTACATGAGCCCAGTCCCTCACATCTGCCTACTCAAGTCCATTGCGCTATTGTCGGTGCCGTAAACTCTCTACCCAGCACTGATATACAACCAAACACAATAATTGACCAAGGGAATCAAGTGACACCACCATCTATAACCATCGTCCAGGTTGCAAGCCCAAATGATACATCACCAAGCTCCATAAAACTTTTGTCCTGGAACGTTGCAGGCCTGGCTGCCAAGGTAAAGGATCCAACATGGGTATCACATATAAAAAACTATACCATCCTGTGTTTTCAAGAAACATGGCTGGAAGACGTAAATGTCCACATCGAAGGCTTCCAAAGTTTCTTCCTACCAGCAATTCCATCGAACAGTGGAAGATCAAAGGGGGGCTTGGCAGTTTATGTCAGCCTCGCACTCATCTGTCAGGTTTCAAAAAGGGAATCCAACAATAGACATATTCAAACTCTGGTACTCAGGAGGGGCAAAAGGGCACTGACCCTTATTAATTTCTATAACGCTGTATCATCAAATAGGGAGTGCAACATTCTTCATCTACATAACTTTCTTAAAGTTAAAGCATCAAGTCTGCCCCGCAGCACCATCATTGCTGGAGACCTTAATACGCACCCATGTGGTAACCCTGCAGTAACACCAATCGGACTTTTAGGTTGTAATAACAGATCTGGCTTCCACTTTGATCATTCGCCACGAGGTACTCATGTTAACAACTTAACCGACGACAGGAACCTGACAGTTGCAATGACTATATCAGAGGATTCTTACATTTTTGACGTCCCCACGTATAAAGGTCCTAGAAACGGTACTTATATAGACCACATTCTCCTTTCAAGAGATCTCGCCGATCTAGTAACTGACTTTGAAATTCAAACAAGCCTGTTTAGTGACCATAATCCCATCTCCATGAAAATCAGTGGAGGTATCTTCGAACTTCGAAAGCCCAGGAAAGATTGTGGCCGGTTAAAGCCAATAAATGGAAATCGTCGTTTGAAGTGGTCTAAAGTTGACAGTGTTACCCTGTATAATTCAATTAATAACAGCTGCGGTAAAGAACTCGCACTTTGTGCCTCCCCCACTACCTTACCTGAAGCGACCTTAACTGCCTTCTCAGTTGTGGTAGACAGAATTGGTGAACTGTTAACTATACCAGCGAAGGGACATTATGAATCCCACCCGAAATGGTTTGACCAAGCCTGCTCAAAGGCCGGACGAAACTTAAAAAAAGCACTAAAGGCCAACCCCAGAGATCCTACCCTTGTAAAAGAACTGAGAAACATCTACAAGACATCTCTAGCAGCCCGAAAGAAAGAAGTGAAGGCAAGCATTTGGGATTCTCTGAGCGATCCAGCAATTCTGGGTAATAGTTCTAAGTTCTGGAAGATTATAAATCAGCCCCTGTTCGATGACCCCAGTAACTCTGTGATTGGGACAAACATACCCGAGGATGAGTGGTTAACTCATTTTAGAACAATCTTCCAAAGCGACGAGGCACAAGCGGACATTGATTTTAATACCCCTGACGAAGAATTACTGTGTCTTACAGTGGGGGAGGTAGTAAAGGGTATCCAGGGCCTGACTAGCAACAAAGCACCAGGCCCTGACGGCCTTCCCCCTGACCTTTTTAAATCAGACACTCAGCTATGGGCACCAGTCCTCACTGCAGTAATAAATGCCGGGATCTCCAAAGGTTGCCCGAAATCATGGGGGTCCTCGACCATAGTACCTGTATTCAAGAAAGGGGATCGTAGAAGTGTAACATGTTATAGGCCAATATCATTGATTAACTCAATTGCCAAGGTGGTGGGGGGTATCATTTTAAATAGGCTAGTACACTGGGCCAAGGAAAATAACATTCTGTCACCCATCCAATACGGGTTCAGACCAGGCCATTCCACGATAGCGCAATGTCTGAACCTGTATCTAATAAACGGCAAATACACCTTGGCCAGAAAAGGGTCTATCCACATGGCCTTTATGGATTTATCATCCGCTTTCGACTGCGTCGACAGAGGTAGGCTCTGGGAGGTCATGCAAAAAATGGGCGTGGAGCAAAATCTCATAAATTTTTTATCAGCTTTACATTCGGACACCAGAGCAAATGTTCGCCTCACACAGGATATGACAGTAACTAGGGACTTTAGGATAAGCCGCGGGGTTAGACAAGGGTGCATCCTAGCCCCGTTTCTTTTTAACCTTTATATTAACGACCTGGAGGAACACCTTTTAAAAACTGGAGCAGACTACCCATACATAGGGAGGAAGGGCGTGCCCGTCTTGCTATATGCTGACGACGCCGTCCTAATCTCTAGAACAGCGATCGGCCTCCAAACTCTGCTTGATTCTTTTTTTGTATTTATGAATTCCCGTGGCCTGAGCATTAATAACTCGAAATCTTTCACCATGATGACCGGCTCAGGCCCCAAAAAAAGTTACCCCCACTCTGTTAACAACGAAAAAATACCGATAACTAGGACTTTCTCGTACCTTGGTGTCCTTTTTGACCATAAACTAACTTGGGCACCTGCAATACAAAAGAAAAAGGGCGAGATAGTGCGTGTAAACGCAGGTATAATGGATTTTGCTAAGAAAATGGGAAATAGCCCAGTGGCCGCTGTTCTGAAGTTATACCAAGCCAAAAGCATTGCAGTCGCATGCTATGGGAGTGAAATATGGGGTTCTGAACCCATAGATGCCCTTGAGGTCATCGAAAACAACTTTTTAAAGCAAGTTCTAAGGCTCCCTAGCGGTGCGGCAAACTTCTCTGTCCACACAGAATTAGGTATGCCTTATCTAAGCGACAGGATTGCGGTAAACCCCCTGCTATGCTGGCTAAACAGCTGGCTAAATCCAGATATACCCCTCACTAGAAACATCCTGCAAGAGGCTTTAGAGTGGGAAGGGAAGTACAAGATCCCGTGGTTAAAATATATTAAAAGATGCCTCTCTGAATTAGGCCGGCCCGACCTTTTTCTAGCCCCAGAGAATATAACCAAATCCGATGTCATTTTCGTGAAAAATACCTTTATGACATCTAGGTACTTAGCAAGGGAGGAAAGAGAGTATGCGAAAAACAGTGTGAGACTGCACGCTCTCACCAAAACGACCCTCCATATAGAACCCTACCTAGTCTGGCCCTTGTCGGGACACGAACGCTTTTTGCTCACAAGGTTCCGATTTGACATGTTCCATCTTTTGCTAGCTGTACCAAGTGGGGCACACAGGGGCCAAGTGTTGCCAGCTTGTGGCTGCGACAATAAGTCTCCACAAGATCTGGCACACTTTTTATTCTTCTGCTCATATTATATAGTCCCTCGTAAATTGTTTTTAAAACCCTTACTACAACGGCTCCATTTTGCACAATACAGACCGGCACTTTATTACCTTCAAATGCTAAATAGCGACAGCACCCTGTTTTTATCTAGTTTCTTAAAACTTGCACTTAAACACAGGAAAAGCATGGAAGGCTAATCAACTCTATTCCCGGTGTGTTTCTTCTTTTTTTATATTGTATATTTTCTACTGTTTTTAAACTATAATATTGAAATTTCCGCTTGTGCTCATGCTTATGTTGATGTGGTAACATATTTTATTTATTTTTTGCACAAACTGTACTTTGTGATTAATGTTTATGATATGTACTTTTATGATTGTTACATGTAAACAATCGAATAAAGATATTTTACCTTACCTGGTGAAGCCCTTTGTGTGATTCAGCATCAGGGAGAGAAGATATGCTGCCACAGCCTTTCAGGGAACAGGAAGGTTTTTTCTGTCAAGGATATGGAGATTTTTAGGTGGGACAGTGAATATGAAGGTGAAAACGAACCCTTTCTTGAAGAAGAGGGGAACGCCGTTGCTCCAGGTTTAGCTATAAAAGATGGGACACAGGATATTTATTCCCGCGCGCCCGCCCGCCACCTGTTCCTAGGCATGAAGTAGGCTACCCTCAGACACAGACCTTGGAAGAACAATGGGTCTGGGTAGAGCGCTTAAGCCCATTTAAGGACATCGTAGAAGAGCGGAGAGTGCATAAGACAAGTTCCAGTTATTCACGGGGTTTCTGCGACCTTTATGATGAATTTTTTGGGTGTTACACACAATGTAACATCTGGCAAGGCGGTTCTTTCCAATGTTCCTGCGACACTGGGAGAACTTAATTTCATGGATAATAGCGAATCTGGAGCGGATTTTGTGCGGTTGAGCAGGCCTCTGGAGCGGAGAGCTTTTTCGGCTTTGAAAACCTTTGATGGCGGGGAGTGGGATGGAGCGTCCCAGTACTAGTGTGACGTTGTAGACTGCTATTGATAACTTGGGAGAGCCACAGTTATCAAATCTCAAGAGTAGAACAAAGGTTAATAATAACATTTTCTGTAGATACCACAGGTATAGTATCTAAAATCAAAAAAGGGTAAAAAGGGGAAAGGGGGGGGGGGTGCAATGCAAAAGTCTGTTTATCTTTTCAGAGGTCAGGTGCGGACTTCTCTCATAACAACAAACACCGAGAGATTATCAGGAGCGGATGTCTCAGACGGATTTTCAGCAGCGAGCGGAGACTTTACTATACGGTAAGCCCCATTGGTGGGCAGCTTGGGGATGATACGCAGGGGAAGAGGGCGGGGGGGAGAATGCAGCCTGGAACAAAGAATGTGGTGGATATGGAAGGTAGTAGAGGTGGGTTGTCAGACGGATCAGTATCAAATGGTGTGTTGACACCGTTTAGCACAGTGGGTTTTGTCGGACCACACAATAGGCAATCCGGTATAGCGGAGGGGTTGTCCTCAGATGAAGGGTCTGATAGAACTGTATCCCTTAACATTGAGAGAAGGCTTCCATATATGGGTCTAGCGATGCCGCTGGGAACTCATTTAACTGACAAAAGTAAACAAAATATGGAATCATGGGTTGGTGTACGTATTCAAATTACTTCACAGAGATATACAAGCTAAAGAGGGGTCAAAGGAAGAGGAATGGGAGTTAGCGCGACGTCCCAGGGTTCCTCGTATAATAAAAAACTGGACTTCGGCTTTTCTGATATATGCGAGTATTTATGGTGCAAAATATCCTGAGAAATCTGTACCCCCTTTTATAAATGCATGGATATCGTCAGAAGAGCACAATTGCATTTTGGGAGGTATTCATGGTTAAACTATAATGGGGAGTTCAGAGCGAGAATCAGTTTATGCGCTGACAAGACGTGGGGGGATGTGGACTCCGAGCTTTGGCCATAATGGTTGTCCATGCATCACACACCTGCGACGACACACATGGCAAGCGGGTTGCCAGTCGTTTGGGGACGGGGGCAAAGTTCTGGGACAAGGGATTGCGGGAATTACAATAGGGGACTGTGCCTTAGACAATTATGTAGCCTCAGACATGAGTGTTCGCAGTGTATGGGGCGATATCCACTCACGCATTGTGGTTCTCCAATGGGAGTCTTTGGCGGTCAACGATTTAATGAGCAGCACAGGTTTCCAGAACAGAGCAGTGGTGCATATTGGGGGAGAGCCTTCGTCACAGTAGGTGGGCTGATAATTTGCGTTATGCAAGAGTTGCAGGTGGTGCTACCACGCAAATTGGATGCTGAAATAAGCGCAGGCAGGATAGCGGGTCCTTTCACACAATGTCCTTTAGACAGTCTGATGGTGTCCCCACCGGGCGTCATTCCTAAAAAGAAAGAAGAAAGTATAGGGTGATACAATATCTGTCCAGGCCAGAGGGCTGCCCTATCAACGATTTCATCTTGGTAGTAGATACTTCAGTGTCATGTACAACAGGAGATGAGGCAATACACTTGGTGACACTGATGGGTAGCGGAGCGGAGATGGTGAAATAGTGACATCCAATCAGCTTTCAGATTAATTCCCATACACCCTTCAGAATTTGAGTTGCTGGGTATGTTCTTTCAAGGCCATTATATGTTTCTTTAACCAGTCCTCACCACTCCAGAACCAACGGTGGACCCAGCTAGATCCAGACCTGAGCTATTGTCAGTCTGGCACTGGCCAATAAGATAGTTATTAGATCTTACTGGCAGAATTCCTATTCTGCCTGCCCAACATTACATCCAATACTGTAAGTGATATAGATCTCCCAAGTTTCTGACTCAGAATTTGAGCGAGAAAAAACATGTTTCAGGTCACTTGCCAAAAAATCAAATTTTGGGCTCTTTGTCCAGTCACTAGTAGAATTATTTGGAGATCATTTTGCTATCCTTTCGGGTGTGTAATATAACAAACATATTGTTCTATATTGCTGCAATCTCAGATTAGATGAATGTACAGACTTACTAATACTGCTGAGAGCTGACGAGATAGTATTAGCTGTGATAGTAGTCCCCATTCTTTGGCTCCAGCGATCAGCTAATCTCGTACAATCCTCCTCCTTATAGGAGTTAAAGCTTTTATATCCGATACTAATCAATGATTTATCCTTGACCGAATATAAGCAATTCCATATATCAGAATCCAGAACAGCTGTAAGATTCATACTACGTATAACATAATCGCGAATCTGATAGTACTTGAACCGCATGTCTTCCGAGAGATTATATAAAATCTTCACTCTTTCCAATGTCATTAACCCACTTAAATCATACAGGCCTCCAAGGATTTTTATGCCCGAACTAGACCATCGCTTACCAACCCCATCATGGAAGATTTCTGGGAGGCCTGGATTATCCCACAAGGTAAGTGAATCTATGACATAATATCGACAGACAGAATATCTCCATACAAAAATATCGACACAAAAATATCGAAATTAAAAATATCGAAGTTATATCTACATAATGGTAAGTACAAAAATATCGAAAAAATAATATCGTAGTACAAAAATATCGAAATTAAAAATTCCTTTTTTTAAATATATTAATAATAATTTAAAATTAATTTAAAAATACATATAAGTGTACAAATATTAAATAAAGACATTAAAACATGTAAAAAATTATAAATAATACATATATATTTAAAATAAATTTACATTTCTACATATACATTTATAAATATACTTACTCCACATATTACAACAGTAGAAAAAGTGTTGGATAGCGTAGGGGTTTAAATTACTATTCTCACTCCAGAGAGTGCAACAGTAGGGAAAGCGTTGGATAGCGTAGGGCTTTAAATTACTATTCCCACTGCAGACAGTGCAACAGTAGGGAAAGCGTTGGATAGCGTAGGGGTAAAAATTACTATTCCCTCTCCAGAGGGTGCAACAGTAGGGAAAGCGTTGGATAGCATAGGGCTAAAAATTACTATTCCCACTCCATAGAGTGCAACAGTAGGGAAAGCGTTGGATAGCGTAGGGGTTTAAATTACTATTCCCACTCCAGAGGGTGCAACAGTAGGGAAAACGTTGGATAGTGTAGGGGTTTACATTACTATTCCCACTCCAGAGGGTGCAACAGTAAGGAAAGCGTTGGATAGCGTAGGGGTAAAAATTACTATTCCCACTCCAGAGGGTGCAACAGTAGGGAAAGCGTTGGATAGCGTAGGGGTAAAAATTACTATTCCCACTCCAGAGGGTGCAACAGTAGGGAAAGCGTTGGATAGCGTAGGGGTAAAAATTACTATTCCCACTCCAGAGGGTGCAACAGTAGGGAAAGCGTTGGATAGCGTAGGGGTAAAAATTACTATTCCCACTCCAGAGAGTGCAACAGTAGGGA
The DNA here is from genome assembly GCF_964263255.1 of Lissotriton vulgaris. NCBI lineage: Eukaryota > Metazoa > Chordata > Amphibia > Caudata > Salamandridae > Lissotriton > Lissotriton vulgaris. The sequence continues at coordinate 1,815,005,682 of NC_141685.1, forward strand.
AAGTGTTGGATAGCGTAGGGGTTAAAATTACTATTCCCACTCGAGAGGGTGCAACAGTAGCGAAAGCGGTGGATAGCGTAGGGGTAAAATTTACTATTCCCACTCCAGAGGGTGCAACAGTAGGGAAAGCGTTGGATAGCCTAGGGGTAAAAATTACTATTCCCCACTCCAGAGGGTGCAACAGTAGGGAAAGAGTTGGATTGCGTAGGGTTTCAATTACTTCCCACACTATTCCCCCGTAACACACAACACACTAAACATTAAAAAAAACACAATTAATAAAAGTTTCAATGAATCAATTAATAACAATAAATATTATTAAATTGATGTAAGTATAAATGAACTAATTAACACTTATTAATTACCAATTAATTAACAATAAATACCAATAAATAAATACAATCTCTTTAATGAATTACATGTAATTGTATAACACCCTATTCCCCTATAAACACACAACCCACTACACATAAAAAAATCACATCATTTAATCACTTAATTATTAATTACCAATTAATTATTAATTAACAATAACAAAAAAGTATAAATTAAAAATATTAACACTTTAACTCTAATGTAATTTACTACTTAATATTATTTTATTACACATTAATTAATTAACAATAACACTAAATTAAATATATTACCACAATCAATCAAATTAAATTAACTAATATTAATTAATTACCAATTAATTACTAATTAACAATAACACTAAACTAAATATATTAGCACATTAAATCTAATTAATGTAATTAACTAATTAGTCTTAATTATTTAACAATTAATTATGAATTAAATATATTTACAAACATATATAAATTAATTACTTATTATTAAATTACTCCCCACCCTATTCCCCTATAAACCCACAACCCGCTCTAATACTAAAACGCAAAACGTAAACAAAATTACTAATTTTCAAACATACATTTCTAAACATATTTAGCAAACATATAAACAACATAATAAAATACATAACACTAAACAACAACATTTCGATATTACTAACATACATACCTTTATATCGATATTCTGTCTATCGATATTATGTCACATCGATATACTATACCATCGATATTAAAACATCAATATTATTGTATATCGATATTTTAATTTTGATATTTTGTCTGATTACCAAGGTAAGTTTAGCCTGATAAAACGATGTCTTGCACTTAGTAAGAATAGCACGCCAAATGGTGACACTATCCCACGCGGTCTTGAATTTGACCCATTAGGGTCGTTAGTTCTAAAAAGAAACATATTAGAAACTTCCCCTAGCATAAATACATGAAAAAAAGTTATTACTAGGGTTTAGTAGACTGCAAAGACGACCAAGAGAAGCTGAACAAAAATAGAATTTGAAATCTGGGAAATGAAGCCCCCCCTGAATAAAGGGAAGCTTTAATAAAACGATTGCTGAATGCGCTTTTTTATAGCCTGAAATAAAACTGCTAAAAATCCCATCTAGAAGTTTAGAGAAGGAATTATTCACACGCAAAGGAATGGACCGAAACAAATAAAGAAATTTAGGCAAAATCTTCATTAACGTTAATCTGTGGACCCTTTGAAGCTGCATATCCCAGTCCCAGTCCCAGTCTGAGAGGTCAGGAAATGCCTTCTGGAATAATTGGACCATATAAGCCCTCCGATTTGCCCCTTCCCGGATTCTGAAAAGTCTAAGATTTTGTCGCCGCTTCCGATTGTCCATATCCTCCAGCCTAGCCTGTATGCTTGAAATCTGAGCCTCGTGCTTCTTCGCAAGAACCTCTGTACAAGCCGACAGTTCTTCAGTGCCCGCGACTCTCTGCTTCAGCTCTGAGATCTCTTGAGTTAGTCCTCCAAGTTTACCCGCCATCTTCTGCAGGGAATATTGCATTCGGCTGTTATCTTCTCGTACCTGCAGATAATGCTGTTGGGCTTCCTGCCTTTGTTCGTTTAGAGACTGTAATATCAGATACAATGATGATGTCGTATCTTCCTGATTATCCGTAGCCCCAGCTCTTGATTGCGTTGCCACTTGAGTCGAATTAGTGCTTTCTATAGTATGAACCACTCTGGAAACTGAAAGTATGGATTGATTCTCATCCTGGGAGACCAACTTAGAGCTGTTGGCTACTGTTATGGGCGGGGGATGAGCCTTCATTAGATTTCCATCCGTAGGACTAGTACCCGAGAGCCTTAATGCCATAGTATTGACACCGCCCTTTGCCTGCACCCATTTCCGTAAAGGGCTATTATCAGAGATGGCTTTCCCACGTGGAGTTGTAGTGTTCTGCTCACCAATTGTTTTTTTATTTTATTTTTGGGCTTCCCTCTCCTTTTCTTACCCCCAGTTGTTTTGCCTGTGTCCATAGGGGTTTGAGTTGCAATGCCGTTAGCTCCTCAAAATCTTCGTTTGAGCCTGATTCATCACCTGCACCTGCTTCTTCCAGCATGCCATCTATAGCCGCGTAGACTTTTGCCCCCAAATTTGCCACTTCATCAGCTCTCAGAGTATCAATGGAACAAACTCCCAGATTTGGCAAATTTATATGGCTAGATGCATTAAGTATGTCGGAAGGATCAGGTAAGCTAGACGGGCTCCTGCCAGGAATATCCTACATACCCACCAGCTGAGCTAATGTGAGGGTAAGAGTCTCTGCCACTACAGTGCCATTCCGATCCCCCAAATCTGTACTGCCATTATTTGAAGCTTCAGCTGCCTCTAAAGTCATGTCAGCCCTAGCAGTCTCAATGTCAGTAGCGACAATGTTGCAAGATGGGATCGCTGTGAGTAGAGCCTCAGTAATTTTATTGCCAGTAAGATCTTTCCCTGAACTATTAGCAAGGAGCTCTGCTACTTTGCCTGACTAGCATGCGTGTTAGCGGCTTACTGATCGTCTGACCTGGTTTCTCCGCCATATCCCCTTCATTAGCAGTACCTGCTTCTCCTACGGCGACGTTCCTGCCAGTGCGGGTGTTTCTTGGGGCATTTTTTGGTGGCGCCACCCTCCTCTGTACTGCAGCCTCAGTCTCAGCCTCGAGCACCGGAGCCACTGTGGGAGTGACTGCAAGCAGCAAACCCAACCAGTCAAACGCCGACTGGCCAGCCAATCTCCTTGAAGCCAACCGCACTGCCTGCAGCAACCACCCGATCCAAATCTTGAGAGGCCACCACATCCGTTCGACCGTGCTCGTTATTATGCCAGATCAGAGATCTTTTCAATTTTCAGTTCGCAGAAGGCTTCAGGATCTGAAAGTCCAGTTTTAAGCAATTAAGCGCTAATCTTGGTTTTCTGCCATGGGTGCGGTGAGAGCCTCCACTCTGCTGCGCTCTGTGGCGGCTTCAGTCCGCCATCTTGCTCCTCGCATTTCTTGAAACCGCACAGGTTACAGAGATAAGCAGTCATTATTTGGTGAAGTGACACAGCATAGTTCATATCCGGAGGGAAACATTACAAAATGGATTGAGACAATGTTTCTACATAAAATAAAATAAAGACATATCGTAACGGAGGCATGTTTCTTATCTCGGAAACAATTTCACAATGTTGTCAGAGCTGTTAATGTATCTCTACAAGAGAAATTGCGCATTGCTGTGTATGTCATAGACCCAATGCAGATGTATGTCACAGTGGAACTGGTAAGTTTATTCAAGTGTGAGATGGGCTAATTGGGCATGACTGACCTTGGATTTGTTAAGGCCTTTCTGTATGGAGTCTGGGAGGGACATCCATTTGCATTCCCTTGTGTTGAGAATTGCTGCAATGTTGCCCCCCCACCCCCTAGGTCCAAGGGATGCCTTCTCTAGTACCAACCATTGCAGGTCATCTGGGCTGTGGTCTGCAGTCTTAAAATGTTCCACTAAGGGTGCCACTTGCACCTCGCATCTTATTCGGCTGCAGTGTTGGAGAATGCATGCCTTAATTTTCAACTGTGTTTGACCTATGTATATGAGCCCGCAAGGATATATGATACCATAGATCACATTGTTCGTATTACAGTTTGTAAAGGATTTCAAAGTAATCACTTGATGTTTGTATGTGAATTCTTTGGTTTGGATAGTGGTTTGGCATGCCTTGACTTTCCAGGTATTTTGCCGCTTCCTTAGTGGATAATTTACAATTTAACCCTGCATTGGGGCCACAACTGTACTTTCACCGCTTTCCTCAGTGGATGGCTTTAATTTTTAGTTTTATTTTGCAACCAATCTAACAATGAAGCCATAATGGTGGCTTTTAGATCGTGCTGAACACCCCGCATTTCTCTTTCCACTTAGAACCGGATTCATTCCCAGGCCCATCGGATGCGCCGGGCAGGACTTTTCCTTTCTGAACATTTTCTCATACAAGTGAGTGATGTTCCTCTGCCTATTTCGTCCCCAATTTTTCGTAATTCTAAAGGGTCCTTTCTGAATTTGCACCTTACTTCCACAGGTGCTTTCACTCCCGCCTTGATTTGGAGCCTACGTGTCCACACCCATCCCTCCAACATCGGTGGAGTGATTTTTTTTCATTATAAATTTTGAGGCTCTTGCCCCCGTTTCTCAAACAGACCCCAATGCAGAATCTAACACTAAGGCCATTTTATATTTTATCCCTAGGGACCAGCCCTTCCCCCCTCAATCCCCCCCGACCCTGTCCGGATGAAGACCCCACTGCAAGGGATACATTAACCTACCAACCAGGGGTCGAAACGTCATCTATATTTCTAGCCAGTTTGATCAACAGCGATTCATCACAGTGTTAATGTCATAAATCATGGCGATTTAATGTTTTGCTATATTGCAAATGTATTGGGTTTTAGATAGAAGCCTGTGTGTTTTTGTAAATAATATATGTGGGTGATTTACACTTCCTACTCACCTTTCTATCCTCACTTTAATTTCCAACACGTCACCTCCCTTTCTCCCATCTCTACTCTAGGGGCACTTTTGAAAACAATTGAATAATCATATAAAAATACATACACCCAGTGTGAATAAATAACACTGTGTGTCAACTAAAATATGTGTTTTTGAATAATTGCCTTGGATTGATATACTTTGTGTGTTTACTTATTGTTCACTGGGATTATTGTTCCTATATACTGCCATATACCCAGGTTCCAGTGATGCATTTAAGGATGTACCCTTTTAGAAGAAACGTCATGTACGGCAAAAAGACACACAATTAAGAGCATTGACTCTAAAAAGCAAGGGTATGTCCCCTTGCTCAGTCATTGATGTAATGCTATCACGCCTGGTCAGAAGGGACTCCAACCGATATTACTCGTGCTTCTATTGGGATGCACTAAAATGGTCTGGCAGGGGACGCTTTAGAAGAGGAGGAAGGATAGTGCTCCTGTTCATCTTGGTACATCAGTAAACACTATGACCCCTGCTTTTAGGGGAAGGAGCACACAGCTATTGACCAGGTTCATAGTGTTGGTGTTCCTTATCATACTGTATTCTCATACAGCATTTGAATATCCCCTACTGCCAAGGGGTCATTCACGCATAAGAACCTAAGCCTCAAGATTGGTTATTAGCACACCTTTGTTTAAGTCTTTCTCAGGTCACACACACCTTTTTATCAAAGAGAGGAAGAAACCTGTAGAAGAGGAAGCACCACATGCCCATCTCTCGAGCATCATGGGAGTAGCTTGGCAACAGGTATTCGGCATTGCTTGAATGAAGAACCTGCTTCCCAACTCGGAATCGTCTGGAGCTTGATGGTGATAAAAAGTAACCGGGGAGCACCCGCCTTGGATTAAGGCTGGCTCAGAGCAAGCAAAGGTAATAGGGGATAGGAGGACCTCATGAAAAAGCAATAAGGTTTCTGATGTGGAGGAACTGGGCTGCAGGAGTTCTATCAATGATTTAGTCTTACCACTGCTAGGATCTTGGCTGTTTTGCACAAGACCTCCATAAAAGAATGCTATTTAAATAGATCACTGTGTGTCAACTAAGATCCACTTATTTAGAAGTATAAAAGTCACTGGAATTGTGGAAACCCAAATACAGGACCTTGATGAGTCGGTTGAGAGAGTGGTGTGTCCATCTGACTACTGTTCTTAACATGAAAGCCTTTATCTTTAGATAGAACGAGTTTGGTAGGAACGCAGTGAAGGGCAAAATAAAAACAAGGATCTGACGTCAAAGTGCAGGGGTGGCCCCATATACAGCTCTGTGATGTCACATTCAGGAAGGGCTCTGAGCTTAAGGGTGCGAGCGATCTGTTTCAATTTTCCGGATCCAGTCTGGCACCTGGGCAAATTCCTGTAGCGAGGACTGTGCAGGAAGACGTATTCACAATATTCTAAAATCCAAAATGAATTTAAATTTCAATAAAAATAATAATAACTTTTAGGATTTTAAAAAGACAAGACTTCTTGTCAGAATTCATTAATTCACTTGAACAGTTAATCATACGTACAAAAAGTGACGCAAACCGGCTCAAATGTTTTTATGGTTATTTACTTTCCCACGTAAAACGTTTGCGCTGGAAAGTTGCCTAAAAGTAAAGCAAAGTAGTTTTTCGCTTTAGCCATATGGGGCATTAGATGAGTGGTAAATGGGCATTCCCATGCAGCCACCCATACTTTTTGATGCAAAATCCTACCTACTAACATTAGTAAACAGGCTTTGCACCAAAAAATAACGCCGCTTTGTAGCAGGTGTTAAAAAAGAGAAATGCTTTTATTGCCCCTAACACTTCCACTTTGCTTGTACAGCACCCATCCAATGTGGGAAACGCTTTAAAGTTAGTCTATGCATAGTATTTTGTCCTAGAAGGGTTTCCTTCCAGAACTAAGCCTATACTAAACTAACGTACACACCCTTGCACTAGAGCGCAAAGTCGTGTGCGTGGTGCTCGGCAGCCTGATTGTATGGTAGGGAAAGGGGAGGAGAGTGCCATATCTCTGTAAATATAACGCCGTTCTTCTCTCTCCCTCTCATTCAACCCTCAAGAGCATTTCTGGGTAGTGTGCTGCATTGTGTGAGAGTTTTGTAATTCTGATGGATACATCTGCCTGTGGATTCCTTACTTTTTGAATATCCCAATGCGCCAGCATTCCACAGAAACTTTTCTTGTCATAATGCCACGGCGCCGCACATGACCCTTCCGCTTGACATCATCAGATCCATAAGAAGCTCTTGTCGCTGTGCTGACGTCAGTTTCCTTTTTTCCCCACCTTTGGTGCGTAACAGTTTTTTCTAGGCTTTCCATAGTGTTAAGAGTCTTGCAATTTTTTTTCACACAAAATCGCAACGTTGTTGCAGGGAAAAAACGTTACTGACTTTGTCTCCGGGGGTCACTCCTGCGTCACCCTAGAGTGCAAGAGCCCCAAATTCACCGAGCGCCCTGATCTTTAGTAATTGCCTGATCCAGTTCACCCTCCGGCTCCACTTCAGTCTATACCTCCTATACAGGAGCCAGACTATCCAGCTTTCCTGACTCCAGGGTCCAACCCGTTGAGTTTCCTGAATTGTATGTACAGCATTTTCAGTAGGGCAATGACTCCTTCAGGTCAGCCTGCAGGCCCCATGGGTCTGCTTTCTTATTCCTTGGGAGGTTTTCTGGCACACTATCAGTAGATGCCATTCCTGACAGTTATGCCAATGGCCCACGTTTCCTGGCACCCTTGGAGCCGAAAAAGGAGACGCCATCGCTACTGGAAGAGGTTCAGCAAGAGTCTCCTGCGACAGTTGAGCCTTCTTTGGCATCGACTGGATCTGTACCGGCGTCACATCACTCAACTCCGGTGCCTAGGACGTCTTCTATGCAGGAGCCAAAATCCCCAGCGACATTGCCAGTGCTACATTCATCTACACCGGTGCTGCAACATAGTTCCCGGAGTCTTGAGGAGGAGCAGTACTTTGTGGGAGAAAATCCGGATGTAGAAGAAGATAAAATAATTTATTTAGAGGCAGAATTTGAAGGCCAGAAGTAGCAAGTGACTATTTCCCCAGAATGGGAGTTGTTATTCCCAAAATTGCATTCATCCGCCTGATGATCATACCACTCTGTGATAAGAAAGGCTGCAGAGATGCTGGAGTTTCTTCTGCCATCTACTGAACTCAAAAGTAACTTATTAACAGAGATACTGCATTCTTCAAATTCTTCGTTGAGCTTTGCTGAATTTTAATGAGGCTCACTGAGCCTATTCTTCTGCTCCTCCAACAGAACGTTCACATTCTACTTCAAAAGGATGCATTAAGGTTTACAGAGCAGAAGTGGAGTCAAGGCAGCTATTCCTCGTACTTCCTGATTCGCAAAAAGTATGTACACTTGCACACGATCCTCAACCTCAGGAACTTGAACTGATCCCTAAAGCTGGAAAAGTTCAAGATGCTGACCTGTGCACGGATGCTTCTTGCACTGGATAAGGAGGACTGGATGGTTTCAATCAATTTGCAAGATACATAGTTTCCGATTCCCACTCTGTAATCACACAGGAAATATCTGTTTTACAGTAGGGTCTCAACATTATCAGTTTGCGGTCCTTCCATTTGGTCGTACTTCTGCACCTCGAGTCTTCACAAAGGTGAAGGCAGTGGTTGCAGCACATTTCAGAAAACTAGGGATTTCTCTATTCCCTTACCTGGACGATTGTCTGATCAAAGCCAAGACTCCAGAGTTGGTGTTGCATCACTTTCAGTTGACCACTTAGTTGTTGTTCAACGTACCCAAATCTCACCTAGAGTCCTCTCAGCACACCCTGTTCATAGGGGCAGTACTGGACAGTACAGTGAATCAAGCCTCCCCTCCTCCCCAGAGGATGCTGGACATTCAGGCTATGATTCCGATGTTTCACAATGGAGCGATGGTTCCAGTCCTGAAGGTCTTGCGTCTGCTAGGTCTGATGGTTTCCAACATTCTTTTGGTCACTCCTGCGCGCTGGCAGGCAGTGATTTCAACACAACAGGGATCTGCTCGCTGGCAGGCAGTGGTTTTAACAGAACAGGGATCTCCGAGTCGATCAAGATCTCCAGAGACACTGCAGCTGATCTTCAATGGTGGGGTGGGTCCGGCTATCTGTCTCAAGGGAAGCAGTTTCACCCTCCAACTCCTGTGGTCACAGTGATAAAAAATACCTCCACTGTAGGTTGGGGAACTCACCTGAGGGATCTGGAGATCAAAGGTCTTTGGTCAATACAAGAAAGATGGTTACATATCCATCTGTTAGAATTGCGGGCAATACCTCTGGCTCTCAAGGCCTTCCTCTCCTTCATTCACTATCAGTCAGTTCAAATCTTAACAGACAATACTACAGTGATGTGGTACATAAGCAAACAGGGAGCAGTAGGATTGTATCCTCTCTGCAGAGAAGCTCCACGACTCTGGTCCTGGGCTCAGGACCATCAGATTTGCATTATGGCAAATAACTTGGCCAGAGTTCTGAACATGCGTGCGGACAGTCTCAGTCTGCATTTTTCAGCCAATCATGAGTCGTGTCTCCATTCAGAAGTGGTGCAACACAATTTCCGGCTATAGGGGACCCCTCAGATAGAACTATTTGCCACTCTGGAGAATGCGCACTGCCTGTCATTCTGGGGGATGCTTTTCAATTGAACTGAGGTGCCAAGATCTTGTACATGTTTCCCTCCCATACCCTTGATTCTTGGTGTTCTGAGTAAGATTCACCAAGACTGGGCCTAAGTCATATTAATAGCCCCGGACTAGCTGCAACAGGTGTGGTACACAGACCTCACAGGGCAGACCTCCCCATGCAGTCGGGGGGCTAGTTATACACCCAAACCTCCAGAACCTGCACCTTCATGCCTTGAGATTGAACGGGACAATCTGAGTTCTTTTTCTCTCCCTCCTGAAGTGGTGGATGTTTTTTTAGTGGCCAGAAGACGCTCCACCGAGTCGATTTATGCTGGCAGATGGGCAAGGTTTGTAAAGTGGTGTGAGGAAAATTCCATTGACCCTTTAAAAGCCCATTTGTTTGAGATTTTACATTTTGTCCTTTCCCTAGCACAGCACGGTTGTGCAGTTACGACAGTCAAGGTATTTTTGTCTGCCCTGTCGGCATTCCTTTGTTTTCCCGACCAACCTTCCCTTTTTAAGTCCCTTATAGTATTAAGGTTTGTTAAGAGACTTATTAACAAGTTCCCTCCAACTCAATTTATCATGCCGCAGTGGAATCTTAATTATGTTTTAACCTACCTTATAGGTGCTCCATTTGAGCCCCTAGATAGTTGTCCTTTGAGGTTACTTACTTTCAAAACAATTTTTCTGGTTGCAATAACTTAAGCTAGACATGTTATTGAATTGCAGGCATTAAGTGTAAAATCCCTGTTCATGACTTTCTATGCAGATAAGTCGGTATTGAGAATCAGGGCTGCTTTCTTGCCAAATGTAGTTACTCCCAGACGTGGGTCCCTCACTCACTTTGCCTCTTTGCCATTGGATTCAGTCTATCCCTGGCTAATGAGGGGTGTTACCCCAAAACTGGTCCCAGGATGCTTATTTCCAGTCCAGGGAAGACCGGCTTGGCAGTTCTGGCTGGATTGTTCCCATGAGGCACAGGGTCAAGACTGATTTGCATATTGCTGGGTCTGAACTTGGGTGGCGAAGTGAGCTAAAGAACGATGATGGATTCAACCCAGATCTGTGACTGGGGCTGAGTGTCTGTTTGTTACCTTATAGGTGCTCCATTTGAGCCTCCACATAGTTGTCCTTTGAGGTTACTTACTTTTAAAACAATTTTTCTAGTTGCCATAACTTCGGCTAGACGTGTTATTGAATTGCAGACATTAAGTGTAAACCCCGCGTTCACGACTTTCTATGCAGATAAGTTGGTATTGCGAATCAGGGCTGCTTTCCTGCCAAAGGTAGTTACTCCCTTCCATTTGGGCCAGTCTATCGCCCATCAGCTGTTCTATCTTCCTCCTCTACATCCATCTAAAGAGAAGGAAAGACTTCATCTTTTGGACCCTACAAGGGCTTTGAGCTTCTATATGGACAGAATTCATCATCTTTGACTGGATGAACAGCTGTTTGTTGGCTATGTGGGCAGGATGAAGGGGAAAGCAGTGAATAAGAGAACATAGTCCAGATGGATTATCCTGTATATAAAGATCCGCTACGCTTTAGCCAAAAAAAAACACATTAAGTTATTAGAGCTCATTCTACGAGTGCTAAGTCTTCTACTTCTGCTTTAGCTAGAGGTGTCCCTGTAGTTGCCATTTTAAAGCGGCAACGTGGGTCACACTTTTGCGAATCATTATTGCTTAGACCCCGAAGTGACCAGGGACGATCACTTTGTACATTCTGTTTTGCAAGTTTTTTTGTTATAGGCAGACAGGCACCAACCACCGAGTGCAGGACTGCTTGGGGATTCTATTCAAAAGGTGAGGAATCCACAGGTAGATATAGCCATCAGAAGAGCAAGTGCCATTTTTATCAAGCCATTTTCCAGTTTGCAAACAGGCAGATTCTCAGAATCGGACCATTTGTGAATTGGAGAAAGCCTTTTGGGATGTAAAATCCCAAAAGGCCATACCAAAATAGAAAATTGCTAAATTTGCAATTCTCTATTTTGCGAATGCAAGCAAGGAATTGCAAATTGCGATTCCTTAAATGCAATTTTGGAAGCACCAGAAATGTGCTATTTGGCCTTAAGGAATTGCAAATTACCACCAACTTCAAGTTGATAGTAATTTGCAATTTTCTTTAAAAAAGCACTTTTTGATTTTTTTTAAAGTGCCATATGTCGCACATATATGCCCTTAGGGCACGTACATGCATGTGTGTTGCTGTGGGTGTGTGCGATACAATAGGCTGCCGCAAAATGAGCATACATGCATATTTCAGCGGTGCAACAGGGTGTCCTTTTGGCACCCTTGCCACCTTGAAATTGCATTCTCAATTTGCGATTCTCTTATTTGTAATCGCAAAGGGAGAATGTCTTCCCATTCATTCCTATGGACCTCCTAGTCTATAGGAATGAATGGTAAGGTATTCCTTATTTGCGAATCTCAATTTGCAATTCGCAAATAAGGAATATGTAGGATTCGCTAAAATATTTGCAAATCCTACATACTTTTCATTTTGCGATTCTCTATTTGAGATGCGCTAAAAATCACAATTTGAGAATCGCAAAACTCTTTTTTGATACATATGGCCCCAATTTACTTACCTTTGGTAACAAAAATGTCTCATGTCTCCTGATCCTTCTAGACTTGTCCTCAGCCTTCGATACCATCAAACATGAAAACCAGATTGATCTCCTACAACATAGGAGGGGATTTTCGGGCCCGGCCCTAAACTGGTTTGCCTCCTTTCTTCACAACCACATGCAAAGGATCAAAGTTAATCAAGCCCTCACTTCCAATACCCCTGTCCTGATTGGAGTCCCCCACGGTTGTTCGCTATCACCCACTCTCGTTAACCTATTTATGGAGCCTCTTGCAGTCATTCTGAACTGAGCAAACATTCAATACCACATGTATGCGGATGACACACAATTGTATCTTAAGATCTCCTCGCAAGAGGACATAACAACTTCAAATGCTGCACTTGCCCAAACTCAACAATGGTTAGCTCAGAACCATCTCCTACTAAATATGCTCAAAACGGAATTTCTTTTGATCACCCCACCTAATCACTCAGCTCCTACCTTTGACTGGATTAAACACCTAACTGCTCTGAACTGTAAACCTCATATTGTAGACTCTGCCAAATATTTAGGTATCACCTTGGATAAACACCTAAATATGCAAGCACACATCAGTGCTACTAATAGGGGTGCTAATGTCCAACTCAACACACTGAAGCAAGTCAAACCATTTCTTCTCCCTGAGGATCTCAGGCCCTGCGGTTAAATCTGATTATCCCTAGATTGGAATTTGGGCTGGTGGCCCTAGCAGGACTTCCCAAAACTACCTTGGCCCCACTTAGAGCTACATTGAATGCACCAGCCAGACTTTTAACGGGCTTGAGGAAATTTGATCACATTTCACCCGACTTGCTGCAGCTAAATTGGTTATCCATTGAAGTGAGAATCCAACTCAAGATAGCTTGTCTGATGCATACAGCCATTCACCGCAATACCCCATACTACCTTGCAAATAAACTTGAGCTATCGGGCTCGAGCCGGAACCTCAGAAGTTCATCCACCCTTCTCTTTAAACCTCCAACCTCCATGACTTCCTTTAAAAAACTGGTCAAAAGGCTACTAATGAACGAACGTTAACGCGTTGATCATGTTCGTGTGTTTTGTCAAGAACAAAAACATTGAATTATTTTTACTGATATTTCATTATATGTTATTGCTCTCTTGTTGTCCAAGTCCTAGATAGCTATTTTAACTGCATTGACTGTTGATTGTGCTAGTTCCTTCCTTCTCTTAAAATACTTTGTGGCACATCGCACATCTTGGTTCATTCTATTGTATGATGTTTTGACTAGGAGCGCTTTATGGCACCTAGTAACACTATACTCTTTAATTTTGTTTAATGTTTTCCCACAGGTTGTAACTTCGCTTACTGGTTTATATTTTGTATACTTGCTGGTGCTAACTCTGTACAGCACTCTGATACCCTTTTTGGGTCTTCTTCGCGCTCTAGAAAACTTTTCAAATGCATAAATAAACAAATTTGGTAACACTTTTTCTGGTGGATACAGTATCTACCTGTGGATTCCTCACTCACCCACCCACCTCCCCGTTACTTGTCTACATATACCAAAAAGACATTGATTTGTATATTGTGCATGTATATATAATTTAAAAAAAAAATATATATATATATATATATATATATATATATATGTATATATGTGTGTGTGCGTATATATATATATATATATATATATATATATATGTATATTCTCGCTCCGATTTGCACCTCACGGGTCACTCCCGGGCGGGTGCTTCTCATGGTGGTGCACCACACAATATACTGCTCCTTACTCCTAATATCCTCTTCTTGGAAAAGAGTATCAGCACTCCCAGGGGGGATTTCACATTGATTATTCACAACAAAATAGACGCGTTTCGGGTTGCCTTCGTCATTGTCTACAAGCGACACTGCGAGGGGCCATTTTGACTGTTTTCCATCATACTTCATTAACATAGAAAGGAGACTGTTTCTGACAATAGTGAACGTAACGCCATTTGTACATTATATGCAACATTATCTTCAATGGGTATTTCCATATTTACATCTCCATATGTATATTTTTCTCATATAGATATCTCTTTGCCGCCATTAAGAATAAACGTTCTGTATGAACATATTTACATTTATCCGTGGTATATCGTATTGTTTCAATGTATTTGTAAGCCTTATTCCTGCCGCCGTTTTTTAATAAAGCCGCGTATCGGCATTGTTTATTTATTTCCAGTGCGCTTAAACGATCACCAGGCAAAAACAGCGGATTCAACATTATTTAATACCTTAGATGGTTACCGTTTTCTTACAATGGCTGCCTTTCTACCCAGGCAACAAAATTCATTAACACCATCAGCGCTGCAGCAATTCCCTTGCTGTGCTGAATAACTCATAAAACAATGCAATCATGACGAGCTCAGCTCGTCATGAGTGTACGAGGGGTGTCCTCATGACGAGCTGAACTCGTCATGAGCGTCGAAGGTGTTAAGCTGTGTATCAGCCATTGTCACTGTTTGAATGTCTCCAATATCTAGCCATGAATTGGCAAATCTCAAATTCTGATTTGTTCTAGTAGTTCAAAGGATTATTATTCTATTTACCCAGGTGCACTGCCAACTCTTCCCCTTTATTCAATCCATTGGGTGCCTTTGACTTTAAGTCTATAATGTAGTGGGACTCTAGTCTCCGCAACTTCAGTACCCTATCCCCTCCCCTGGGGTCTAATGGTACATGGTCTATGGCAAAATATTGCAGCAGTTCCCTGTTGCTATCATGTTTGGTGGAAAAGTGCCTCGCTACTGGGTAACTAAAATCCTTATTTACAATAGCACGTTGGTATTCTAAAATCCTGATTTTTACACTATGTACAGTGCTGCCTATATATCACAACCCACAAGGACACGTGAGGCAATACACAGAGATCTGAAATGGGAACCATCGTACATACTAATGGCATTAGACATTACAAGCCTATATACGTGCATTGACCACCAGCATGGAATAACGGCAGTGAGACATTTCTTGGACAAGAGACCCATGAAGTATTCGGAACACAGTAAAATGCTGATCGAACTTATTCAATTTTGTCTAACTAACAACATTTTTTTGTTTGAAGGGGAACTGTTTAATTCACCTACACTTGTGTAGGTGAAATAAACACCCTTGGATTTTGGATTTGCTGGCTATTTCTTGGTGGCTGAAAGCGTATATTATTGGAACTTTGGCTGTATATATATATATATATATATATATATAAACAATGCCCTTGCAGGCATAGAGTGATGCATAAATTATGCAAAAAAGAAGGAGAGAACTCTGGGTAGTTCCCAAGTTTAGGTGGAAGGCATCTCCTGTATAGAGCACCCTCAACACCAGCGACACTCTAAATTTGCTCACCTCAGAAATGGACAAAGTCTTTTGCCATTTGTACAGCAAAGTCTTTAAGCATATGATTAGCAAAGTGCTATCCACGCCGAACTGTAAAATGACAAAAGCCATTTATCACTCCAGGCACAATATTACAGCTTTAAATTGGTAAAATACCATCCAAGCCAACCTGAAATGAATAAAAGCAACCCGTGACACGTGTTTCGCTGTCATTACAGCTCTTTAGAGAGGTTTAGCTGTGTCCAGACACAAGGGAGCACCCAGTATAAGTCAAAACAATACCCTTGCAGGCATAGAGTGACGCATAAATTATACAAAAAAGGTGAGTATCGCTGGTGGGGAGGGTGCTCTATACAGGAGCTGCCTTTCACCTAAACTTGGGAACTACCCAGAGTTCTCTCTTTTATATATATATATATATATATATATATATATATATATATACATATATATTTGATTTAAAGTTTAGACCATGCTATTGCATTTGTGATGTTGGTTTCACCCGTTCGCCCTAAAGGCATAAAACAAATGGGTTGAAACTGATGTCCGCACGCCTACGATGGCTTCTTATGGCTCTGATGATGTCACACAGAGTGGCATAAGAACCCGTGACATTATGATGTACTTGTCACCTTGGGAGTGCTGTAAAGGCAAGGTTCATTGGAATGCTGATGCACTGGGATATTCAAAAGGTGAGGAATCCACAAGTAAATACTGTATCCATTACCGAAGGAAAGTAAACTGTTCACGTGGCCCAAAGTGTAAAAAAAGTATGGAAATTGTGATCCTAAGCCCAATGGGGGCAGGGTCAGAGACGTGGGTTAAAAAGAGCATAAGATTCTGTAACTATCTTGCAGGCCTTTGCCCGACGGGTAAATGCATATAAAAAATAATGCACTTACTTTAAGTGAAAAATAATTGTAAATTAAGCTAATCTGTGAAATGCAGTGTTCTGGTAGAAAATTTAATTTGGTTAATGCAAGCATTTCACATGTTATGTGTGTAACCTGAGGGCGAATGGTTAAAATCCTTGTTGGTGCACTGGAGGATAGTGGCATGTTTATGTATAGTGCTATGAGGTCCCAGGATGTGACAGCGCTGTTAATATGTAAGCCATTAGTTAAAAAAATTAATTTTACACAGTATAGGATAGGCTGCCAGAGATTAAAAAGTGTATCACCCACAGTATAAGGTAGTCTGCACGTTAGATACACTTCAAGAATGATCCAAATTATGAGATCGACAAACCCTGTGGTGATATCTGTGCTTTCGGAAGAGCCGTTGGCAGGAGTCAAGTCAAGTCAAGTCAAGTTTAAATTTGTATAGCGCACTACTCACCCAGAGGGTCTCAAGGCGCTTGAGGGAGGGGGGAGCTTTACTTATCAAATATCCAAGTTTTTAGTTGTTTTCTGAAGGAGAGGTGGTTCTGTGTGAGGCGGAGGTGGGTGGGGAGGGAATTCCAGGTCTTGGCCACTAAGTAGGAGAAGGATCTTCCTCCCATGGTGGAAGTTGGCGGGTGGGGGTGTAGAAGGACAGGCCCGTGTTGAGGTATTCGGGTCCTAGGTCGTAGAGGGCTTTGTGTGCGTGGGTGAGGAGGCGGAACGTTATTCTCTTGTTGACGGGGAGCCAGTGGAGGTCTTTCAGGTGACTGGAAATGTGAGCTTGGCGGGTATGTCTAGGATGAGTCTGGCTGAGGCGTTTTGGATGCGTTGAGGAGTTTTTTCTGTAGTTCCGGCGTAAAGGGTGTTTCCGTAGTCTAGTCGGCTTGTGACCAGTGCATGGGTGACCGTCTTTCTTGTTTCGGTGGGGATCCAACGGAAGATTTTGTTGAGCATACGTAGGATGTTGAAGCATGATGATGAGACGGCGTTGACTTGTCTGGTCATCGAGAGGGAGGAGTCCAGGATGAAGCCCAGGTTACGTGCGTGGTCCGTTGGTATGGGTGCGGTTCCCAGGGCCGGTGGCCACCATGAGTCGTTCATGAGCCTAAGATGAGGACTTCCGTTTTGTCAGAGTTTAGTTTTAAACGGCTGTTCTTCATCCACTCAGCTACTTCTTTCATCCCTTCGTGTAGGTTGATTTTGGCGGTGTTTGGGTCTTTGGTGAGGGATAGGATCAGCTGAGTGTCGTCTGCGTATGAGATAATGTTTAGGTTGTGTTGGCGCGCAATGGATGCGAGGGGACTCATGTATACGTTGAAGAGGGTGGGACTGAGTGAAGATCCTTGGGGTACGCCGCAGATGACTTCGGTGGCCTCTGATCTAAAAGGGGGGAGGCGGACTCTCTGGGTTCTTCCGGCGAGGAACGAGATTATCCAGTCCAATGCTTTTCCTTGTATTCCGACGTTGCTGAGGCGTTGTATAAGGGTGTTATGACAGACTCTGTCGAAGGCTGCGCAGAGGTCGAGTAGGATGAGGGCAGCAGTTTCTCCGTTGTCCAGTAGAGTTCGAAGTTCAGTGGGGTCTGCTGCAGGTTTCTTCAAGAGGACGCTGAGTTCGGCGTGTTTCCAGCTTTCCGGAAAGGTGGCGGAGTTGAGGGAGCAGTTGATGACGTCTCGGAGATGGGGTGCGATAATGGAGTCTGCTTTGTTGAAAATGTAGTGGGGACATGGGTCGGTTGGCGATCCTGAGTGAATGGTGTTCATCAGGCGGATGGTGTCTTTAGTGGTGATTGGGTTCCAGGCGTAAAGGTTGTTGGAGGGGGGTTTTAGTTCGGAGGTAGGTGGGGTGGGCTGGTCTCCAAAGCTGTTATGTATGTCAGCGATTTTGTTGTGGAAGAACGAGGCTAGAGAGTCGCAGAGGTCTTGGGATGGAGTGATGTCGTTGGTGCCGACGGTGGAGTTGGTAAACTCTTTGACGATGTTGAATAGTTCTTTGCTGTTGTGGGCGTTGTTGTCGAGTCGACCCTTGAATGCTGACTTCTTGGTGGATCGGATCAGTTGGTGGTGTTTGCGGGTGGCGTTCTTGAAGGTGGTCAGGTTGTCAGTGGTTGGGTTTTTTCGCCAGGCTTTCTCGAGGGTGCGACAGATCTTCTTGGATTTCTTAAGGTCATCATTAAACCAGGGGGCTTTTTTGCTGTCTTGCTTGATTTGATGGTTTTTCAAGGGTGCTAATTCGTCAGCACTGTGGGTGATCCATTGTGTGCGGTTGGTGGCTGCTTGGTTTGGGTCCGATGATTTTGCAGGAGGGTTTTGGTGAAGCGATGTGAAGAGCTGGTCGGTGGTAATTTTATTCCAGTATCTCCGGGGAATTGGTTGTGGGTGGTTGTGGGTCGTAGTCTTTTTGTAGTTGAAGTGAACGCAGCTGTGGTCCGTCCAATGGAGAGCTGTGGTGTGATTAAAGGAGATGTGCTTGCTGGAGGTGAAGATTGGGTCGGGCGTGTGCCCGGCAAAGTGGGTGGGGGTGTCAACAAGTTGTTTGAGTCCTAGATTGGCGAGGTTGTCCAAAAGGGTGGTGGTGTTGCTGTCGTTGTTCTTTTCCAGGTGGATGTTGAGGTCTCCCAGTAGGATTTTTTTTTTTAATTTGTTTTTATTGCAGAATTAGAAACCACAGAATACAAGTAGTCAACCAGTCCACTCGTGACATCCCCCCCGATCAACAGTAAAGCGTATAACATACACAGCCCATCAGCCCGCATCCCGGAGGCCGGGCGGCATAATACTCTACTCAGTAGGAAAGCATCACGGTGAGCGTCCCATAGGGACCATGGTCGAAAGATCGTTTTACGTATCTGCATTTTACCCCCCCACCCTCAACAATACCTTCGTCAGCCATTCCGCTTGCGTGATCAATGCTACTGTCCGTTCCAGGGCCCACCCCGAGCGCTATAGAGCCTAACATGTCAGGCCGCTCCCCCCCACCATTTCTAGCTCCGCGCGGTGCCTAACTGGCCTGCTTAACTCGAAGTCGCCCTTGCAGACAACCAGCTTCTCGGCTGCCGACCCACCCCAAACTCCCACTGAACAACCCCCCTATGTCCCCACCCCGGCAACTGCTAATGGTGTGTGCTTCGTGCTGATGTGTTGGATGGATCCACTACAGTGTCAATGACAACTCTGTGTTCGTTGCCCCGCAGTGTCCACTGGTCCTATTCCCTCAGTCCTCATCCTCCACCAAAGAATCACGCAAAGCCTGCACCACCAACTCCCACGCACGCGCTGCATCCAAAGCCTTCTCATTACCAAGCTTGACAGCCTGCTTCATCCGGAGCACACTCTCGCATTCAGACCACCGCAGCAATTCATTCTTCCATCTCCGCAGTGACGGCCCGCCCTTGGACTTCCAATGCCATGTTATTTCTCTTTGCGCCAGTATCAGACCCAGATCAATAAATTTGCTCGTCACCTTGGTGTGTTTGGTGTGCGGGAACCAGAGCAGCAAGCACGCCGCCATATCAAATTCCACCTCCCTGTCGGTCACCTCGTTTAAGAGGTCCCCCACCTCTGCCCAGTAGGCCTCCAAATGCGAGCACCCCCAGAGCAAATGATCCATGTCCGCTCCTAGAGACGAACACCGCGGGCACCGGGCGTCCTGTATCTGGAAATACCGCCGTATTTTCTCGGGGGTCAGGTAGGCCCTATGGAGCACATAGAAATGCACTTGCTGAAAGCGCGCATTTCTCGTGCCCTTCCACGTGCGCCGCAAGATGTGACTCCACGCCATGTCTGGAATGGGTCTGCCCACACTTTCCTCCCATTTAGCCTTGAGCCCCTGGAGCGGTTCCAGTCCCTCGTTCAGCATCCTATTATGGAGGCATGTCACAGCCTTAAACGTGCCCGCTGCCATCACCACATACTGGCACGCCATAGTTGTGGCCGGTTCCACGAGCCCCCCTTTCCAGTGCTTCTGTATAGCCGCCACCACCGCCGCGTGCAGGAGAAACCCCCCATCAGGCAGCCCGAACTGTTCCCGAAGCACCTCAAAGGGTACCAGGGCCCCATCAATGTACAGGTCTCCTACCACCTGCAGGCCCGCCTCCTCCCAATCCAGCAATGGGGACCAGTCACCCCCGTGCGGCAAGGCCGTCAGCATACCGATCGGGATCTCCGGCGCATAAGGCCGTGTCGCCTTTGCTCTCCTAAGGCTCCTCTGCCAGCACAGCCTGAGTGTCCGTTCCTCCATAGTAAGGCCCCGCAACTCAAGTCTCTGCTGCATGACGATGTAGGACAACACATGGCGTTGTATCCCCTGCTCTCGGTCCGCCTCCGGCCCCCTAAACACCCTGGCCACGTTCTGCGTGAGGACCTGCAATTGCGCCGCTAAATAATATAGCTCAAAGTCGGGTACAGCCATGCCCCCCTCGACCTTGGGGCGAAGCAGCGTGCTCAGCGCCACTCTACGGCGGCCATGCCCCCATAGGAACCCAATAATCATCGTCCTCAGATCTCTAAAGATCCCCTGAGGAATCCAAATAGGCAACGTCCGGAAGTAATACAGGAAGCGGGGGAGCGCCACCATTTTTAAAAGAGCTATCCTACCTAGAACCGTCAGCGGGAGGGTCGACCAGAAGGCCATGCTGCCCCTCAGCGCCCGAACGCACCGACCGATGTTGCCCTCCAATAGGTCCGCGGTCGCGTGGTAGATGCGGACTCCCAGATAAGTGAAGCAAGATGGCTCCCAGAGTACCCCCAAGTCACGAGCAGGGCTGGGCGACTCCGCTCTCAGCGGGAACACACAGGTCTTCGCCCAGTTGACCTTAAGTCCCGACAGCCAGCCAAACTCCGACAACAGGTCCATCGCTCCTTCCAGGGCCCGCGCCGTATCATCGAGATACAGAAGTAGGTCGTCCGCATACAGCGATATGTGATGTTGCTGCCCGCCGCTGGTTATTCCCGCATACTGGTCACCCGACCTCGCATGGACCGCCAAGGGTTCCATCGCCAGTGCAAACAGTAAGGGGGAAAGGGAGCACCCCTGTCTCGTGCCCCTACCCACCGGGTATGACGCAGACACCAGTCCACCCAAACGCACCTGCGCCGTCGCCGAGGCATATAAGACCTTCGTCCAGCGGCGGAACCCCTCGCCCATGCCAAACCTCTCCAGCACTCCATCCAGGAAGGTCCATTCCAGGCTGTCAAAGGCCTTCTCGATGTCCACGGACAGGACCGCTTGGGCCCCGTCCCCATCCAAGATGGCGTCCATTATCCCCACCAGGCGGCGAATTCAGCGCCGTGCTCCTCGTGGGGATAAACCCAGCCTGATCCCTGTGCACCAGGCCCGTCATGTGTGGGGCCAATCTCGTGGCCAATATCCGGCTCAGGATCTTGTAATCCACCGTCAACATGGACAGCGGGCGATAGGACCTCACGTCCGTTGCATCCCTGCCAGGCTTCAGGAGCGGGACAATCAAGGCCTCACGCATGGACCCAGGCAAGCTTCCTGACTCAAAGGCTTCCGTGTACACCACCAGGAGCCTGGAGGCCAAACTGTCGACATACTGCTGATAAAATTCTATTGGTAACCCGTCCACCCCGGGCGTTTTATTACGAGCCATATGTTTAATAGCCACCCGTATTTCAGTGAGCGTGATCGGGCCGCCCAACTCCTTCGCGTCCTCTTCATCTAGGACCGGAAGCTGCCTCGCCCCTAGGTACTCCGCTATGTCCTGGACCTCCACTCCCAACTGACTCTGATACAATTCCTGATAGTACACCCGAAAGCACTCCAACACCGCTGCCTGGGAATACACCATCTCCCCCTGTGCGTTGCTAATGTTAAGGATCGGGCAACCCCTAAGTTCCGGGTTAGCAAGTCTGGCCAAGAGTGTGCCCACCTTGTCCCGTTCTGCATGCGCTCTAATGGTGTACTGCCTGTAGTCGTAACACCTCAACAGTTCCGTCTCGGTGGCGACCACTTCCTTCGCTTCCAACAACTGGGTCTGTAAGTCCGGGCTGGCCGGTCTGCGGCGCTCCAAATCTCTCAAAGTCTCTTCCACTTTCATAAGTGCATTCAACACAGTCGTGCGAGCATTCGAAAACCTACCCAGACACACCCCTCTCACCACCACTTTCATTGCATCCCATTCAGTGGACCGATTCGTGGCCGTGCCCTCATTCTCCTCAAAGTAACGGCCGATACCCTGCTGGACAGCGTCATTGAATACTGAGTCCTCTAGCGTCTCCGGCCGAAGCCGCCATGTTGGTATCGCCGAGCGCTCCCGCTGCCACTGGATGTGTACCAATAGGGGGTTATGATCTGAAATAGTTCTGGCCAAGTACTCCGTATGAGAGATCAATGGGGCTAGGGACCCACTACAGAGCACCGAATCTATCCTCACATGCAGAGCGTGGAGAGCAGAGTAAAAGGAATAATCCCTGGTGTCCCTGTGCTGCTCCCGCCATACATCCAGCAACCCCCATCTGTCCTGCCAATCCTTCCTGTGCATGGCCAATTTGCGCACCGGGGAGTCTACTAGGGGGGGATGGGACCTATCCAGAGCCACATCCGTAATCGAGTTGAAGTCCCCCCCTAACACTATCGGGCCCGCCAGGAAAGAAGCCAAGGACCCAGAGAGGCCATCAAAATATCGAGCCTGATCAGTATTTGGCGCATACACACAGCAGAGAACCACATCCCTTCCATACAACCTCCCCTCCACTGCTACGAACCTACCATCAGGGTCCACCACTTGATTCAGCACCTGGAACGGTATCCCCGCTCTCACCCAAATCAGCACCCCCCCTGGCATATGCTGAGTAAGTGGTGCCAAACACCTGGCCCCACCATCTTTTTTGCAACGCCGCACATTCTTTTAAAGTCAGATGGGTTTCTTGCAGCATAGCAATCTGTACCCCTCTTCGCACTAGGTATGCGTGTACTTTGTGGCGTTTAACCATAGTTCGCAGCCCCCGGACATTCCACGTCCGGCATTTCAGGTTAGGTAATGTCCCCATACCAACATCGAGCAGTCCGATCCAAATAACAAAAGTTCACATCCCTCTCAAAGCAGTTGCCCCCCCCCCAGAACACACCCTGAACAAAAAAACACCCCAAACCCCACTCCCCAGGACAGAGCCTACAAACCCAATGTCAGCCCCAATCCAAATCTCGAACCAACTACCCATATTCCTATCCTGTGGTCTCCACCACAGCAGGCCTTAAGGGCCCAAGGGGGGTGAGTTATCGCCGATCCCAGCTAGCGGAGCCCGCACTCCGCGCCCTCATCCCCTACTGCGCGCTCAGCCCCCCCCCCGGCAACCCACTCATCTCCAACAGGATACCGCCCTACCAGTAGGTCTCGAGCAAGTCCCAACACAGTCTCAACCGCAAAATATTCCATCAGAGGTCTGGGGGGTCACCACCGGCCCCTTCGAGCTTTCCGCCTCTGAGAGGTCTTCTCCCGTTCTGCTGCCTTCTCCGCCTGAGTCTGTTTCCACCCGGTCACTGTTCTGTTGCGACCCCGTGATGGCCGTCGTCGCTGCGAGCGCATCTCTCTTTTCCGCAGCCATTTGAGCCTCCCGTTTCTCCCGCTGGCGCCTGTTGCGGGACCTGATGCGCTGCGATTGTCTGATCCGGGGTTGCTTAGGCTGATCTCGCCTACTTTTATGTGACCTGTCCATCCCCGCTCTATACGACTCCAGCCATTGCCAAACTTCGTCTGGAGTCTGGAAAAAGTGCGTAGTTTCGTCCAGTATGATCCGCAGCTTGGCCGGGTAGAGCAAGGAATATTGGATGCCTTCCTCCCGGAGCTCCTTCTTCACCGCTAGGAACGATGCCCTGTTCTTCTGGACCGCCTGAGTGTAGTCCGGGAAGATCGTGACCTTGCTGTTTTCAACCTCATACGGGCCCGACATCCTAGCCCGCTGGATGAGGAGATCCCGGTCCTTATAATGGAGGAGCCGCACCACCATCGGTCGGGGGGGGGCGGCCAAGCCCTGGTGGGCGAGCAGGCACCCTGTGGGCTCGTTCCAGAGTAAAGAAAGGAGTAAGCCCCTCCGGTGCCACCACAGTGCGAAACCAGTTCTCCATGTAGGCCACCGCATCCTCCCCCTCAATTCGTTCCGGCAGGCCTACGACCCGCACGTTGTTTCGCCTGTTGCGGCCTTCTGCATCCTCCGCCCGTCGTTCCAGCGAGTCCAACCGGGCTAATATATCCGTGATCCTGTGTTCCGCGGTCACCACCGACGGCTTCAGGTCCAACAGCAGCTGATCATGGTCCTTGACCCTATCTGCCAGCTTCGCATGGTCAGCTCGCAGTAGCCCCAGTCCCGTGGCCACTTGTGCAATGTCCTGGTGCAGCGCCTCCTTGGTTGAGGTGATCGCATAGAGTATGGCGTCTAGACGTCGGTGCAGCCGCTGCTCCTGATCCAATTCCGGCGGGGGAGTCTCGCCCATCCGGGACGATGCCGCCAGGTCCCCCTCAGCGCGCTCCTCGGCCACCAGCCTTCCGGCCGCCGCCATCTCAGGATACTGCGTCACAGGCCAGCAAGCCGACCAGCTTCTGCGCTCGTAGTCCGGCGCAAACTACCCGACACTGAGCAGGGTCAAGCGCCGCCACCGATGCCCTCAGGACCAATGGCCAGCGTGGCGGGCACTGTTCCGCCGGTCCCCTCGGAAACCTGAGGGGGGAAAGAAGGAGTCAGAAATGGCGGCCAGTGAGGGACCACAAGGCCCGGGCGGAGCGATTCACTGTTCCCCGACCTCAGGAACTGGCGCCTCTGTCCCCAATGTCTCTATCTATCGGCTGCAGGGCCTCCCGCCAGCCGGCGACAACTCGGCTCAAAGTTGATGTCCGGGGCTGCCCGTCCTCATCGGCGCCATTTTCTTCTCACTCTCGGCAACACCTCGGCCGTCGCCCAACTCGGTCTCCTCGGGGCCAGCAGTCCCCCAGCACCTTTCCGTCTGTGCCCGGCTGTCCCCTCACCCTTCAGAGGGCAGGAGCGTCGACCTCGGGTCGCCCAGGGTGCCAAAGACAGGAGAATTAGCGGGATTCCGCGCGGAGCTGCGAGCTCACGCCGCCATCCCGATCGGCGTCCAAGCCACGCCCCCTCGAGGTCTCCCAGTAGGATGTAGTCCTCGGAGGGGAGGGCATGAGGGCTGATGAAGTCAGTGATGTCTTCGCTGAATTGTGTGCGGGGTCCGGGTGGTCTATAGATGAGGGTGCCTCTGAGTGTGGTCTTAGGGTCGGTGGGAATCTGGAAGGGAAGGTGTTCGGCGGTTGTGAGGTTGTCATCGGAACTGGTCATGATGCGGATGGTGTTCTTATGAACGATGGCGATTCCTCCTCCTGTTTGGTTGATGCGGTCCTTTCGGATGATCTTGTAGCCGTCCGGGATGGCTATGGCGATGTCGGGCGCTGATGAGGCATTCATCCAGGTTTCTGTAAGAAAGGCGACGTCCGATGTGGTGTCGAGTAGGTTCCAAAGTTCAATGGCGTGTCTGTGGACCGAGCGGGTGTTGAGTAGGATGCACTTCAGGTGGTTAGTGTTGGAGCTCTGTTTGGAGTCTGTGGATTTGGTGTGGGTCCTGATGCAGTCGAACTTGCAGGAGTGGCAGGTGAAGGGTCCATGGGTGTGACCTGGGGCGGCTTGGTAGCAGTCTGGGAGGCGGTCGGAGTTGAGTGCTGAGAGGGTAGCGGAGTCGTACGTTATGGGGGTGGAGAGGAGTTTGCGGGGCCAGGGGGTCTGGCCCTGGGCACGGTCCTGGCGTGGACGGGCGTAGACGGGCTTACCTTTGGCGCACCTTCGGCGCGCATAGGGCGCAACCGCTGCGGATGAACGCTGCGCGCAAAAGCATCTGTCATAAGTGGATAGTGGAGGGGGTGGGGCGAGGGAGTAGCAGCTGGGAGGCGGGAGCGGGGTGGAGGGACGGGCTGGGAGGCAAACAAACAACAAAATGGCAGCAGAAACAAAAGCGAAACAAGGCGAAGCAAACACTCAGGCAATGCGATATAGCGCTACGATACCAATGTGGCACAATTGACAATGCAGGCAATGTAACAGCCCAGCGCTGCGCTATGATACCAATCTGGCACAATTTAAAAGCAGGCAATGTAGCAGTCCAGCGCTACGATATCAGGGAGCGTGGGGAGCGACCGCCTCTGCAGGTGTCAGGATGGTCACAGCGCTAGGGCAGGCAGGACGATTCCTTTGCTATCTGTGGGAGGGAGGAGCAGCTGGGAGGCGGGAGCGGGGTGGAGGGACGGGCTGGGAGGCAAACAAACAACAAAATGGCAGCAAAAACAAAAGCGAAACAAGGCGAAGCAACACTCAGGCAATGCGATATAGCGCTACGATACCAATCTGGCACAATTGACAATGCAGGCAATGTAAAAGTCCAGCGCTGCGCTACGATACCAATCTGGCACAATTTAAAAGCAGGCAATGTAGCAGTCCAGCGCTACAATATCAGGGAGCGTGGGGAGCGACCGCCTCTGCAGGAGTCAGGATGGTCACAGCGCTAGGGCAGGCAGGACGATTCCTTTGCTATCTTTGGGAGGGAGGAGCAGCTGGGAGGCGGGAGCAGGGTGGAGGGACGGGCTGGGAGGCAAACAAACAACAAAATGGCAGCAGAAACAAAAGTGAAACAAGGCGCAGCAAACACTCAGGCAATGCGATATAGCGCTACGATACCAATGTGGCACAATTCTCTGAAGGCACTGAAAGTTTGGTGCAAAGCCACTATCTTTTCCGTTTTTCAGAAACAAACTTCCAAAGTGCAGTTTGTTTCTGAAAAACAAAACATCAATGTCCCCCCACACTCTGAGACTTTTCCCCCAGCAGGCGAGGGTCATTTTTTTCTATTTGTGACAGGGCAGAAAAAACGGACTGTCCACTCTAAATAGGGCAGGCCATATGATGCCCCTACTCTATCAGACAGAGCCAGTAGAAGCACCGCCATCGGAAAACGGATGGGCCGCCTGCCTCAAAATCGAGTGGGTGGGCCAATGGGTTGGCAGACAATATATGCCTCTCTGCCAAACTCTAAATCAGGCCCAAGTGTTTAAATGTCTACAGTGCTTTCAAAAGTTATATTTCTAGTAATAGCAATCAAACTGTACCTAGTGCAAACCTTTGTTCTGCTCTACGGCAAGGATTCTTTTAAATGGAGCTCTCACTAAGAGTTTTAAGATTACGAGAGGGACACAACAGGGCTGCCCAATTTCACCCTTGTTGTTCAATATATATATATATATATATATATCACAGAAACAAGATTACTAAATAAGGGGCTTTCGTTTTGTCCCGAAACCCACCATGACACAACGGAAACAAAAATAGATCTGTACAAATACACACGAAAACTGAAACTTAAAAAATTCTTTTCAAAAAGACCAACTAATAAAATCAAAACGACGCGAGAGATCACTTCAAATGAGACAAATCCAGAATATCGGACATCGGAGGTTCCACAACTAAGAGTAGCCTATGAACTGGCTAATGAAATAGACCAATCTGAAATCACAGACACCCAAGTCCTATCAGAAATGAACATCGAAGCAAACAAACGGCAACCAACTGACTTTAAACCACAATCAAAATTTTGCCCGATCTTGTATCCAGGAAATAAAATTGACATTTTCTATGATTTGGTGGTAAATGAGATTGAGGAGATGCCAAAAAACTACAACAAAAAAAGAAAAGAAAATTTAACTATTGGAGAACGACAAGCAATATCAAGCCTGAAAAACAACGTCCAAATAGAAATCAAACCTGCGGACAAGGGCGGGAATATTGTAATCATGGACAAAGATCAGTATGTAGAAGAAGCAATGCGCCAGCTAAACAACAGCGACAATTACAAGGTACTAAATAGAAATCCAACAGAAGCAATGAAACAGGAACTGGAAACAAAATTGAGTGCATGGCAAGAAAATGGTCTAATCACAGACACAGAAAGAAAATTTCTGATGGTTGAAAATCCCATCCTTCCAACCATATACTTTTTACCAAAAGTACACAAGACACTCAACAAGCCCCCCGGCAGACCAATAATTTCAAGTTGTGGGGGACTTTACGAAAATGTTTCCAATTACGTGGATTATTTCATAGCACCACTGGTACCAACCTTAAGCTCCTACATAAAGGACACGGGAGATTTCCTACGCACCCTGATGGGAACTGAGTGGCAACCGGATTACATGCTAGTGACGATCGACGTGGTGTCGCTGTACACGTCAATAAATCACAACATCGGTTTGACAGCCATAAAATACTTTCTGGATCAACAACCAATCACCCGGAGAGAACACTCAAAAATGATCATGGATATGATGACGTTGTGTCTGTACAACAACATTTTTCTATTCAACAAAACCATTTACAAACAGAGTTGTGGCACAGCCATGGGAGTTTCCTTCTCTCCAAGCTACGCGAATCTCACCATGGGATGGTGGGAGAAAACCGTAGCTTGGGGAGAAGAAAACGACCATCATATGGCAAAGGTAGCCCTTTGGCTACGCTTTATAGACGATCTGTTCCTCCTGTGGAAAGGCACGGAAACGGAATTCATAACTTTCTTCAATATCCTCAATCAAAACTCAGTGGGATTGAAATTCACATACTCCATCAGCCCTAATGAAATTGTATTCTTAGACACAAAGGTGTATATAGCTGACGGTAAGATCCAGACAACCGTCCACAGAAAGGAAACGTCAACCAACAGCATTCTTCACGGTTTAAGCTTTCACCCACAAAAACTGATAAAAAGCATTCCGTATGGTGAGTTCCTACGGATGAAGAGGAATTGCTCTGAGGAAAAAGAAATGGAATTGAAATTCAGAGAGACCAAAGCACGTTTCAAACAGCGAGGATACAACAGAACAGATCTAATGGCATGTGAGACAAGAGCAAGAAGTAAATCAAGAGAACAAACTCTAATCACAAAGACAAGCACCGATGCCACGCACGTAGTTGAAGAAAACAAAATCACTGATCAACCCAGAATGATAATGACTTTCAGTAAAGAAAGCTACAGAATACAGAAAGCCATGATGAAGTACTGGCACGTACTACGTAAAGACCCAGATATTGGTACAACAATAGGAGACTATCCTCTTGCCTCCTATAGACGGGCACGCAATCTGGCGGATGAACTAACACAAAGTCATTTTGAAATCAAGAAAAATCAGTCCTGGCTTGACATCAGAAAACAAGGTTTTAATAAATGCGCAGTCTGCAAGGCGTGTAAAATAGGACGCAATATGAAAAATCTCAAGGATGCAGCTGGAAAGAACTTCACCATCACAAATAACATTAACTGTGAATCGTCCTTTGTGGTGTACATGATCCAGTGTTACTGTGGGAAATCATACATCGGCAGCACAACCTGTTCCATAAAAACTCGCATACTCCAGCTCATTCGAGCCATCCAAAATCACGATCACTCCTATGCCATTGCCAAACATTTAGCCAATCATGAGAACAAAACATGGCTAGATGTCAGATATTTTGGTCTGGCGATGGTACCGCAACATGAAAGAGGAGGCAACCGGATTCAAAAACTGAGAAGGCTTGAATCAAAACTAATCATGAGGTTCAGAACCAAACAGCCGGCTGGCCTCAACGGCGATGAGGAACTTTATGTCCACCTATGAGAACGATGATACACAGACATTGGGGATCCAGCTGCAAACCCATACAAAAGTATCCTCTTTTGACCATGAATGACTGTAACAAATGACCCAAGCTAACTAATTTTGTTTGTGCTATTTACAGTTACCTAAATTGATTTGTACTGAGAACAATCCATTTTCTTTTGACAGTGCCGAACAAGTTAATTCAAAAGAGGTCGTGGGCAAATGTCAGTACTGGGGACGTAGGGCACTCAGCCCTTAATTGTAACCACGGAATTGGACCCGTCAAGTTACGCATTTTAATCAACTCTCGTTTAACCAGAGAGCTGATTACAGACACACGTGTCATCACGTGTGATACAAAGCGCCATAGTCCTAGTTAACTGGGGACACGCTTTAAATGCAGTAACGCCTAATGTCGCCCCAATACTGTACAAAACCCAGAACCTAAACAAATAATGTAGGGCACATATAATTTTGTTAACACTACATGTCCCAGCATGCCTCAAACTAATGAGGGCGTGCCAAAGGCCAATGTGCATTGAAATAATGGAGGGACCACACAGTATAGCTACCGTGAACACGAACTACGGTTCGAAACGCGTAGGTGTTGTCACGTTTTGAAATAAAAGAAACTGCAATCTGACATCAAGGCGTGTGCGGTGAATTATTGGTATTTGATATATATATATATATATATATATATATATCGAGCCATTTGCCCAGGCGCTTCGTCAAGATGACCAGGTAAGAGCTTTCCATGTGGGAATGTTTGGAAAAAAAAAATCGCCTTATATGCGGATGACCTAATCATCTACACAGCAGACCCTGCCACTACAATCCCAAGAGTAGAGCAATTGGCAGAAGACTATGGGACCTTGTCTGGATACCTAGTAATTAGGGAGAAACTGGGATTATGTGCTGGAACATCTCAGATTGGGAGGGGGGGGGGGGTTCAGAGAACGATCGGGTATTTGGGAATTATTGTGCTCAATTCATTGCAGGATATTCCACAACATAATCTTGAGTGAATTACAAAGGATATTGAGACAATATTAACTAGGTGGAAAAATCTCCCATTAACGGTATATGGAAGAGTTAACCTGATAAAAATGGTAATATTACCGAAGCTTACATTTCTTTTTAACTGTATACCTCTCACTTTCCCTAGCAGCTTATTAGATAAAATACAGGACAAACTGGGCAGTTTTGTCTGAGCAGACAGGGGAGCACGTATGTCCTGGAAGAAACAGCAACGTTGGAGGGCTTGCATTACCCGATTTAAAATGATACTTCATGGCATTCCAGTGAAAATTGTAGAGTCCCATTATGTACACCGGGGCACAGGGTGTGGAGTTGTTTGCTTGAGGAGATGATTAAAGAGTGGGGGGGGAAAGGGTTTCTGTTTACATTTGGGGCAAAGAAATTAAAAAATAAAATAAAACTAAAGACGTTGAAGGCAGCACTAATTTTGTGGGTTAGGATCAGGAACATACTAGGAATCGGATACTATTAGGAGGGGTACCAATTTGGGATTCACCTGGCACGCAGGAATACTTGCAGGATCAATTGAGTGTCCCACTCGGGAGGGTAGGAATGGAGGTTTGGGGGGAGGTGCCATGGGAAATACTCTGGACTAAGACAGGGGGGGGTCCCTTTTTAGGTTTAAGTATTTGCAGCTGAAGTCCTGGGGAGAGACAAATAGGCACGAGACTGAAGGATTGTGGGAGTTCGGAAAAAAACTACAGAATGAAACTACAATGAAGAAGGAAGTAAGTCGATGGTATCAGACACTATTGACTTTTGAGGAGAAAAAAATCAAAGCTCCTTATGAAATATGGGATGAAGTGATGCAGATCTCTGAGCCACAAAAACTATGGCATCTTTCTTTTAAGCTGCTTTATAAAACAGTTAAACCTTCAAACCTAAAAAGAAATCACTTTTTTACGGCCAACAGGCTTTATTGGACACCACGCAAATTAGCAACGTTTGTTACAGATGCCCCCCCTAAATGTCGCAGATGCAGCGTATTGAGTGCTGACGACAGGCATATGTTTTACGAATGCCCTGAGTTAGAGTACTACTGGTCAGTAGTGGAAACAACTATAAATGAAATTTAGGTACTAACATCAAAATAAGCCTACTATTAGAAATGCTGGGTGTAGAAGATAAGATAAGTCGGCCCCTTACCTGTGACAAGCAGGCACTGCTCTTTTAGCTAGACGAGAAATCTGTAAAAAAAAAAAGGAATTAAAGCTTCCCCACCCCATGGGATAGACTGGTTATGGGCAGTAAAAATAACTTGTAAATTGGATATCGATCTGGAAACCAGTATACACTCTAAGATTTGGGAGGCTTTCCAGAACTGGAGTGGTACCATAAGACCTTAAAATCTAACCTCACCAGTCCTATGATTACACCTGTGTGGTTCGTGTAACCAGGACACTGGATGGACTCGAGCGCAGGACTATTGAACTATCGCAAAAGCCTGGGGAGGGACAGATCGGCTGGAAGGCTGTTATTTGCATACAATGGTGGTATGAGGACAAAAGAAAAGGTAGCAGGCACTATGGAGATATGGCTTGTTATTTATTTAGCTGTCTGTTCCTTTGCTTGCTTCACAGTACAGGAGTCCCCCTCCTCCTCTTTAAGTCTGAAGCAACTCAAGGTTGCAGTGATGGCCATTCTAATCGATCCTGCCCACTAGGAAGTTCAATTCTATAGGCACATCCAATTGTAAGCCGAAGACCGTTTGTACAAGTATGATTAACCATATATTACTAAGCAGAACTAGCAGCAAAGGGCTTTACTCTACTGGGCGGAGCTTCCTATAATTTGACAAATTTTGATACTTACTTATCATCAACTAATGCATTCTACTAATGACAACAATATTTTTAAAACATTTCCCAAGACAGAATGGAGCAGGGAACACCTAACACATGAATTAATAGTTGTTTTGCACATATAAACCATGACCACTGTTTGACAATTGCTGCTAAGAACATTCTTAGATAGAACAAAGTCTGATATGAATTCAGACAACTTTATTTGCCTAGTGTTTTTCATTAAATGATAAAAGCAACAAATCCTGTATCAATGAGTAAGAATTGGGCGTGTTCTTAGGTTTTCATGATCAATGTTACCGAGTGTTAGCATGCTATAAAACCAAACATAGCATCATTTATTGACTAATGTTACTCTTGGAATTTGGTTTAGACAGCCCCTCAGCACAAGATCCATTGTGTTAAAAATACAACACCGATATGACACTACTCAGTCCAAACACCTAAAAAGTTGGCTCGTCCATGCTTTTGAACATCTGTAAGCTAAAAATTAATCATATTCTGGGAAGGAAAGCATGACCAACTTAAGTGGAGTCCAATAAAGTCTTAAAGCAACCTGCTGCTGGGAGAATTGAAATTTGCCTAGCTTTTGTAACGGTAAGTTTCAATTCTATTAAGGACACGGAGGCGAGGATTATGCTTTTCTTTTTTCGCATTTATTATAATATTGAAAACACAGCAGCCTTAGAAAAGCTCATAATGTAGAAAAAATGCTTAAATTACAACAGTGAAGCATTTTAATCACATAACCCAAGAAAAAAATGTCTCTGGGACTACAACTCCCATCTTGATAACATAACAGTCTGAACGGAGTCCTTCCTCTATGTCAACAGTCCATAGATAGGGAGTCCCTTCTCCATGTTCTTCCTCTTTCTTCGCGCAAATTACGCCCTCAGTTCATTGGTCTGGCTTGGAACCGTCATTTCCTAACAGAAAAAATAGAACAGCGTAAGCGTTGTAACGGAAAGTACAGGAGCTTACAACCGCAATAAACAATCACAGGACCAATATTCAACCATGAGGAAAAACCTTTAAAACCTGGTTACTTACTGCCATACGGGCGGGATGTCGCTCGACGATACTCCGGGTGGGATAATCTTCGCCTCCGTGTCCTTAATAGAATTGAAACTTACCGTTACAAAAGCTAGGCAAATTTCGATTCTATGGCTGGACCGGAGGCTCAGATTATGCTAGTTTAAAGCTTACTCACCACAAAATTTGCAATATCCACCACCGGCTTAAAGTAAAACCTCTTAAAGGTGGAATCGGAGGACCAGTCCGCGGCCCGCATCAAATCCTCTAAACGAGCTCCCACAGAGAAAGCCTTAGAGGCCATGGCCCCCCTGGCAGAGTGAGCTCCGAAACGTTTGGTATCAATACCTGCCTCTTGCATGACCCAACGCACCCACCTGGCTATGGTGGGGGAGGAGACCGCATGGTGTGGTTTTCGCAAGGCAATTAACAATTGTCTCTCGCCCAGAGGGCGAATGTCCCAAGTCATATCTTCATAAGCTTTCAGACACTGAACAACACAGAGCTTCGGAACATCCACGAAAGCCGGATACGAAATTGTCCTAGAAGACGACTTTGTGCGGCGACCAATCGTGAAGGTGACACCATCTGGCGAAAACACGCGTGCCGAGACATCCAGAGCACGCACATCCGACACTCTCCGGCAGGACACCAAGCATAGAAGCATAGCCAGTTTCGCCGAGAGTTCCTTGACCGATAGGTACCTGTTAGGTTGCCAGGACAGGAAAAGATTCAGAACCAAATTGACGTCCCAAAGGACAGAGTACCGGGGCTCCGGCGGCAATGCCAACCGGACGCCCCGCAAAAGTCGGCACACAAAGGGGTGTACTCCGATCGGAGAACCGTCAACTGGATGGTGTGCCGCCGAAATAGCCGAACACACAGCGTTAATCGTGCGGTAGGCAAACCCATCCACGGCCAATTCCGCCAAGTAATTCAACACGGGAATGAGTCCCGCGACCAAGGGATCCAAATTCCGTCGAAGCCACTTAGACCAAGCGGACTTGTAGCGCTTCGACGTACTGACAGCCCAGGCCTTGGATAACAGACCTTCAGCTGATCTCGAAAGGCCCGGGGAGCGACCAAAGTCTCCTGAAAGCCTCCATGCCTTGAGGTGGAGAGAGGCCTGAACGATGAGAGGATGCGGATCCCGATCCGGGCTGAGGAGCAGGTGAGGAAACCGGGGGAGTAGGATTGGAGAATCCCAGGAAAGTTCCAGAAGAACTGGAAACCAGACTTGGTACCTCCAGAGCGGCGTCACCAACACCAGCTCCACTACCTGCCGGCGAACCTGCGCCGCCGTCCGCATCACCATCGAAAAAGGTGGAAACGCAAAGGGCTTCTCCTTGCTCCAGTCCTGGAGAAACGCGTCCGTGGCCTCTGCCAGCGGATCCGGCCTCCAACTGAAGAACCTCGGTAGTTGATGGTCCAAGTGGGACGCAAACAGGTCCACTGAGAAAGGACCCCACAGCCCGTTGAGCCAGCGAAAGACCTGGACATCCAACATCCACAGGCTGGAGTCCCGGAGATACCTGGAGTGCCAGTCTGCAACCTGGTTGGCCTGACCCGGCAGATACTCCGCCGTCACCGATACATGATGGTCTAGACAGTAATCCCAGAACTGCTTTGCCAAATTCGCCAGTGCACGGGACCTCGAGCCCCCTAGGTGGTTCACATACCGCACTGCCGACACACTGTCCATTTTCAGTAGGACACACAACTTCACCGAGTCCCTGGTCCAG
Source organism: Lissotriton vulgaris (assembly GCF_964263255.1). Taxonomy (NCBI): domain Eukaryota; kingdom Metazoa; phylum Chordata; class Amphibia; order Caudata; family Salamandridae; genus Lissotriton; species Lissotriton vulgaris. Next base: position 1,815,041,288 of record NC_141685.1, read on the forward strand.
CAGCGTACTGCGAAGGAACCCGCCAGAAGTTCCAGGCAGTTGATATGCAACTTCTGTTCTTCCAAGGACCAAGTGCCGCCTGTTGAAAAATCTCCACAGCGCGCTCCCCAACCGACTCTGCTGGCATCGGATTCGATGACGAGGTCCGGGGAAGACCCGAAAATTGCTCGACCATTCCAGGCCTCCATGTGGGTTAGCCACCACAACATCTCGTCCTTGACCTCTTCCGAGAGGGGAACCATTTGGTCGTATGATATGCCCCTGCGCAGGTGATAAGCCTTGAGTCCTGTAGTGAAGAGGGCCCGGGAAGATGGCCTGAATCGAAGACGATAGCAGACCCACCACTCTGGCAACTTGTCGTAACAACGTGTGAGACTTTGTAATTGTCTGTCGCAAGACGTGCTTGATCTTGGACAACTTCCGAGACGGAAGACTCAGGGAGGTGTCGACGGAGTCTATGACAAATCCCAAAAATTCTACTTTCTGAGAGGGTACAAGAACCAACTTGTCTCCATTGATGACAAACCCGAGCTCCTGAAGGAGGTCTACAGTCCGGCCCAGTTGAGAAAGCAAGCTGTGTGGACATTGCGCCATCAGCAAAATGTCGTCTAGATAGACAATCAGGCGAATCCCCTGCGCTCGCAAGAATTCCATCACGGGGTGTAACACTTTCGTGAAACACCACGGAGCCGAAGATAGACCGAACGGGAGAGCCGTGAATTCGAACACCTGTTCCCGCCAGAGAAACTGGAGGAAGCGACGGTGAGGAGGATAGATTGGAACCACAAGGTAAGCATCCTTGAGATCCAACCGTACCAACCAGTCCCGTGGAAGGAGGATATCTCGAAGGAGATGAATTCCCTCCAGTTTGAAATGATAGACCAACCATCCATTGAATTCCTTGAGATTGATCACCGGACGACGGCCCCCGCCGGGTTTGTCCACTAAGAAAAGATTGCTGATGAAGCCTGACGGATGCCAAGTTGATTGGCGAACGGCCTTTTTGCAGAGGAGTTCCGCGACCTCTTCGTCTATCAACTGGGCATCGGTCACTGAAAAAGTGATAGGGCGCGGGGCGCACATCTGGAAAGGTTGATCGTAGAATTAGATATGAAACCCGCGGATAGTTTGCAGCACCCAAGCATCCGCTGTAAGATCTAGCCACGCCCTCTGAAAGGCCGCCAGTCGGCCGCCAATCTGAACCTGTTCTGCGGGGATAACACTCACCGTTTGCGCTGGAAGCGTTAGAGTTCTTCCTGAAGCCTCGACCTCCAAAACGCTGCCCTCTTGTAGGGTAGAAGGAGTTGAAATTGGCTGAGGTGTTGTACTGCCCTCGCCTGGAGCCTTGCCCTCTGTTGCCGGCACTCTGCCCGCCACGGCCGGTCGCGCGGCCCCTACCGTGACCGGCCCCTTGGGAGAAACGCTGTTGGAACACGCGTTTGATACTGGTCTGAGCTCTATCAAGGGATGTGAAGGTAGATACGAACTTCCCTAGCTCCTTAATGAACGGTTCTCCGAAGAGACCGCCTTGGGCAACCGCTCCTGCCTCCGAAGAGGCCAAGTCTCCCAACTTAGGGTCTAGCTTAATCAGGAAAGACCTCCGCCGTTCGGTGGAAAGGGCGCAGTTGGCATTGCCTAAGAATACAATCACCCTCTGCGCCCAATTTGACAAGACGTCGGGGTCAATGGCGGATCCAGTAACTTTAGCCTCCTCCGCCATGTCTAGGATCTTAGTAATAGGCCCCACCGCGTCGAGCATCTTGTCTTGACACGACCGCCAGGATCGGTCAATGCCCTTACGCGGGTCCTTCATAAACTTTGCTAAAAACGTCGCCATCTTGGCATCTAAATCCGGTGTAATGGCAACTTTCCCCTCCAAGGTGGGCCTAGGGCATTCCCCACGGAGGCATCCCCTGGCCTCCTGCTCCAGAGGCTTACGCAACCGACTAGCTACGAACTTCGCCACCTTGTCACCCGGGGCCCAGGCTGCGGACCGCGGATGCATGATCTCATCCGGGTCCAGCATACCTGAGCTGTCCCGCTGTAACTCAGTGGCCGAGCTCGAAGGTCGCCAGGAACGCACCGATTCCTCGTCCCCGTCCGAATCCGGGGAATCCCCCGGAGACGAAGGGGCAGTTCCAGTAGCCATCACCGAGGCGGGGGCCGCAGGCTGGTCAGGTGGGGACTCGGTCGCCTTAGCCAAAAATGCGTCACGCAGGCGTTCAAAGGCACCCTTGTCCACCCCCTGAGCACCCTCCGACAACCCCTCCTTGCAGGGTTTCTTAGGAGCAGGGGGGCCCTCACCTGATGTACCTGGGAGGGCATAAGGAATTCCTGACTGCGCCTAAGCTAACTTGGTGCATTCCTCCACTATGCGTGCAGAGAGACGCTCCTCCATAGGAGCTACCACCTCTGTCACGCAGCGGTAGATGGAGCTGTCTACTGCTTGGTAGAACTCCTCATCCTGCAGATAGGATTGTGAATCACCCCCATAATACTCGTCCTCCATGCTGCACACTGCTAGCGCAAGGGATTCACACACTACCCAACAGCCTGGGTGTCACAGAGATTAGGGCAGACTGGAGGACTGCAACAGCTTTGGATGCCAGGGACTGGCAAAAGTTGGGTGCACTCACACCCTCAGCGCGCAGACCCACCCCAGGGGGACCAGGTCAGCTGCCTCACAGCGCGCTGCCACACCAGATACAATACGAGTGCAGGCTTGCCAAATAGGCGTCAACGCGGTAGAACACCGCAATGCAGACCCCCACCGGGGCGTTCAAGTATGGGGCAAAAGAGTACAGACCCGAGATAAGGGCGTTAAATGAGGCAGACTTGAGGGCTCGGCTCCGCGGCGGTTGATCTCCTCAGCGCGGCTCCTCTGTGAGGAGAAACTCGCGCCGGAGACCAACGAGACGCGGCCGCGCCCTCTAGCGGATGACTGCGCCCCGCAACAACAACACAGGAAAAAGCCGCGAAGGAAGCGAGACGGCGCTTCCGCGACTTGAATGGGGCTCTGTAAAGAGAAAACACATCAGAGACCCATAGCCCCAACAAATAGAAAAAACACAGTGCATAAATACATCAGTAACCCCCTAAACAGCATCAAACTGAGAGAGGGAGAAAAAACACTTAACTGGCTGCGGAAGCAGCGAAGAAAGAGGAAGAACATGGAGAAGGGACTCCCTATCTATGGACTGTTGACATAGAGGAAGGACTCCGTTCAGACTGTTATGTTATCAAGATGGGAGTTGTAGTCCCAGAGACATTTTTTTCTTGGGTTATGTGATTAAAATGCTTCACTGTTGTAATTTAAGCATTTTTTCTACATTATGAGCTTTTCTAAGGCTGCTGTGTTTTCAATATTATAATAAATGCGAAGAAAGAAAAGCATAATCTGAGCCTCCGGTCCTGCCATAGAATCACAGACTTACATGCTCAAAGAGAGTTGCATATCTGAGTCCATTCTTTGAACTTGATCATTACATCCAATTCCGTTGATCAGTCCTCTCTCTACTCATTCACATTTCAGCATTTCCTAGCTCATACTGAAGTCACAACAATTCAAGATCAAGCAGAGAATTGCTTGTCCATATCCTCATTCAGGAATATGCCTACAGAAATCCAGGATTTTATTTTATGGGTTAAGAGCTGGATTTCTGCAGAAGCATTCTTTGTAGTGATAAAGACATTTCTGTCACAAGGTCTTATGATGTCCCTCCAGACATTAAAAGTGTGTGTCAAAGCTGAAGTGTATCTATCAAATTAGGTTTTCTTACCATTGACTGCTCTGAGAAGAAGGTTTGGCAAATTAGACACCATTTTGCTCACGCCCATTAGGTAATTTTCATTTATTTTACCTTGGTAATACACATATCTGAACAAGTTAATAGAAACTATGGTAAACTTAATCATGAAATAATTGACAGTGTGCATGATACAACAATAACAAAGGTGAAAACATACAAGTCTATTGTGCTTTTATATTACAGATGTTGATCAAATACTGGTTCGAGATCAGCTGATTTCTTACTTTAATACAACATTCTTTATCCCTTTTTGCTTGAATTCCCCATTCCATTAGCACCTGTTCACTACAGATCGCCCAAGGGTATAATTGAGCCTAAGCAACTTTATGCAACTCAATCTGGATTAGGCATCAATGAGTTCTCTACCTCTCCAAAACTTGCTGGACTACTGCGACCAGACGTTGAACTTCTCTAACAGTGTTCTTCCCTAAACCCCTCGACACTGCACTCTAAAGATATGACCCCAACTCATAGAGCATCAGCTAACCTAAAAGTCTATCTAATATAAAAATAATTTCAAGCACAGCGTCCTGAAACAACTTCCAGAAAAACTAATAGCTGAATGCTGCTACAGCGTGAGCAATGGCAACAAGAAAACCAACCTCATCTGCTACTCAAAATGCCCTGCAAAGTGGAGAAACATCTTACTTCTCCACCTACAGGTTACTAAATCAATCAAAATCCCCTATGGAACTAAACTCACTACTTTCTCCTCTCTAACATTTAGAGGGGAAATCTCCATTTCTATTTTCAGGACAGGGGACATACTTATACAAGGTACAGACCATTACTTCACCATCTTTTACTGACACTTCTTGCTGCATAAACACAACATGGCCATGTACCCCAAAGTCCACCCTCCCCTCTACACCGACCACCAACCTAGAACCTTCTTGACTCCAATGACTCGCTATGAAGCTTTCCTGCACCCACTGACACACTAAGCAACCTTGCTGCCCTTGACACAGGTCTTCACCAAGTAACCACTAGAATGACTTCCAAGGCACCCACCCTAACCAATGGCCAATGACTACATGGTAAAACAAGCATTGGAAATGCAATAGGTCTCGCATTAGGAAAGTTTGAGCTATTGGTCTTATAAATGACTTTTTTTTATTTATGTGTTGTTTTTTAAAATATCTAAATTAATAGCTTTGTCATTTACAATGCCAATAGTTATAACTTTCGCAAATGTGACACCTATAGCATTTGTAATGCAACATGTTTTGTATTTACGTGACTTAGATGTATTGATATTACAAATAACAATGGCTTTTAACTTTTTAAAATAATTATTACTTAAATAAAAGTGATTGTAATTTATAATGGCAATAGCTTAAACTTTTGTAAATAACTTTAGTGAAGATTATGCTCAGTGTATTTTATTGTGACGAAAATCCAAGAACAGAAGTGAAATATTAACATCTTTTTTGACATTTGTAATAAAGCTTGAAACATTGAGAGAACATATTTGAACCGGTGATGCTGTGGTTTGCGCTGAGTGATGCTGTGGTTTGCGCTGAGTGATGCTGTGGTTTGCGCTGAGTGATGTTATGGTTTGCGCTGAGTGATGTTGCACTGAGTGATGCTGTGGTTGCGCTGAGTGATGCTGTGGTTGCGCTGAGTGATGCTGTGGTTGCGCTGAGTGATGCTGTGGTTGCGCTGAGTGATGCTGTGGTTGCGCTGAGTGATGCTGTGGTTGCGCTGAGTGATGCTGTGGTGGCGCAGAGTGGTGCTGTGGTGGTGCAGAGTGGTGCTGTGGTGGTGCAGAGTGGTGCTGTGGTGGTGCAGAGTGGTGCTGTGGTGGTGCAGAGTGGTGCTGTGGTGGTGCTGAGTGGTGATGTGGTGGTGCTGAGTGGGAGATGGGGAGAGGGGAAAAAGGAGAGCAGGGAGAGGGAGAGGGTAAAGAGATGGAGAGAGGAGAGAGAGAGGGGGAGAGAGGAGAAAGAGAGGGGGAGAGAGACGGAGAGAGAGGAGAGGGAAGAGAGGGAAAGGGAGAGAGGGAAGTGAGGGAAAGGGAGAGAGGGAAAAGGAGAGAGGGTAGAGGGAGAGAGGGAGGGGAAGAAGAGAGGAGGAGGAAGAGAGCGAAGGACGGAGGGGAGAGAGAGGGGGGAGGGAGAGAGGGAGAGAGAGGAGAGCAGGCAGAGGGGGAGATGGAGAGAGGGATAAAAAGGGGAGCAGGGAGAGGGAGAGGGTAAAGAGATGGAGAGAGGAGAGAGAGAGGTGGAGAGAGACGAGACGGGGAGAGAGGAGAGGGAAGAGAGGGAAAGGGAGAGAGTGAGAGGGAAGTGAGGGAAAGGGAGAGAGGGAAAAGGAGAGAGGGTATAGGGAGAGAAGGAGGGGAAGAAGAGAGGGGGAGGACAAGAGCGAAGGACGGAGGGGAGAGAGAGGCGAGGGAGAGAGGGAGAGAGAGACATTTTGGTTCCACCTACAACATGGGTCAGTCCATTCTAACCATTTACTCCCATCACTTTGAGTTATTGCATAACGTGTGTGCACATTGTTCACATCCACTTAAAGCAATTCATTTGTCTTCACTGACACATCTGGCTCAAAGTGTGTTGTAGTTAGTTTTTTATATTAACTTTAAATACAAGCATTTATTTTCACCTGCACTTTGGGTGCCAAGCTATATGGTGATTTATTTTTCACCTTCTTCTGAACTTTGCTATTATAAAGTATATAAGTAACAATGTCACATTGTACCTGCCCACAGTTTGAGTGCTTGATCAAGCAGTGATTTGTTCTTCTCGCCTTCACAAATAATGATTTTAAAATGTATGGCGCATCTGAGAGACTTGTTATTAAAAAAAAATCACTATTAAAAGGGCCACAGCAGTTAGTTTTTAAATGTGTTTTTATTGTAAGCATGTGGTGGTTGTGGTTAGGTGGCTGCATGTTTTCTTATTTCCTCTTTATCTTGTGGGTTAAACTTGCAATTAAAAAAATCGCACAAGTTTGTGAAAGACAGACATGTTGACTTTGTCAATGCTTGTTTTTATTTATTTTCTTTACAAAAATTAAATTAACATACATTTCCCGTAGTTGTACAGCAATTTAAAGTCATAACTCATCTGAATTACAAAATCCATGAATGCTAGAATAAACACCACCTGGCAATTCAGATGTAGTCCAGTAATAAACAGATTTATAAGCTACTTGCCAGTATTTGCAAGACAGCTATCTAAATGTGGAATTTGATCTGCCTCTCTGCCATTGGTCTGTGAGACAGGACGGTCCCACTCTGCAAACCCTGCTGAGTCCACGTGGGAGGTTTGCTGAATTGTGGCTTCTGTGTTTTCTAGACTTTGTCACAGAACGTTGTTACATTTATCCGTTCTGCCTTATTCTGCCTCTGTGGTTTAACTGGTAATGACTGAGCGACGCCGAAATGTAGCTCCAAACCCGTGTCACGTCTGATAGCCATGTAGCATAACAGCCTCTGTACCCCTAAGTGAGGAGTAGAGCAGACGAACATTGAGTGAGATTGAGGTATGTTTGGGCTCCACGAGTGTGAAGGGGGAGCTGTGACCTGGACAAACCTTTAGAACACAGAGAGACAGAGCTTGATCCTGAACGTGCACCAATGTCAAACTGGAAATCCTTCTATAATGTGCAGTCAGATGCCGGCTGTCTTTCGATTCTCAGTTACCAGCAGTGAAATGATTCACCATACAAGCAAGAAAGAAGAAAAGATGTTTTCAAAAAAGACAGAACCCTAGAAATGTCACTATTTCTAGAGAAACGAACAAACTCAAAAGGAAGTAAGATGCCTAGTCTCTAATTTAATGTGGATGTTCTTGGAGAAACACGAGAGACGGCCTGCGGCCGTCAAAGTGAAAGTACGGCCGGCGGAGGGCATTGCTGTGGGGAGGGGGGAGGAGAAATGCGACACGGCGGGCAGGGGAGGGGGCGGAGTGGGGAGAGCGGCATGAGGTTGTGAAGCAGCAGGGGAGGAGTGCTGCTGGCAATTGACTGGCGATTTGATGATGTGCACGCGCTTTTTAGGTCAATGCGCTTGCGCATTGACCTAAAAGCGCACGGGCACAGCATCAAATCGCCAGTCAATCGCCAGTCTAGGTAAAGCTTATGTAAGCCCCTTTATATCGAGCTCCCGCTCAATGCGCATGCGCATTGAGATAGGTCGCTCGACCTAAAAACTAGCTAACACACACCTGAGCCCGATGGTACCAGCTCAAGTCTGCCCCTACAGACTCAGCCCTCTCTCCTAATGTAGACCCTACTCAGCTGTCACAAACTATCTGCCTTTCCAACCTTAATGACACCTGACTCCCCTATATTGAAGCTCACCAGCCTTCCTTAAACATGAGACCTGCCATTGATCCATCCCCTTTCAGAGCAGGAAGCTTCCCTGACATGCTTACCCAGCTCCTGGACTGAATAGAACAAAGACTTGATCCTCTAGCTAAAGACATCTTGTAGGTAAAAAAGCTCCTCTTGATCCAGGCCAAGTTAACATGCTATCATTCTCCTGGACTTGAGATGTTGTTTCCACTTATAGGTTCTCCAACCATCAGCCAACACACCCATTGGACCTCTGTTCCCTTGAGTTGTTTATCCAACAGACCCCATCGAGCTCTCAGCCCCATATCTACTCTGAAAGCTGATGCTCTCAATGAATCTTACATCACAAAGACCCAGAAAATGGTTCACAAGCCTGCATCCACAATCCCCGTAATAATGGGCACAAATAGAATCCCTCGAATGATCACCTCGCCCAGACTGCCTGCTCCATACACAACCATTCAGATACTATAAACCACAAACAATAGTCCTAGCCCCCTAACATGCATGGTCCTCAACTGTAGGTCAGCAGTTAAACTCGCCACAGAAATCACTGAAACTATACTTGATGAAGGGATAGCTATTGCATTCTTCACGGAAACCTGTATTAACAAACACTCGAGCCCTACACTAGACCTGCTCACACTACCTGGCTACACCATTATTAAACAGGACAGACCAAGGAGAATAGGTGGTGGACTAGCAATCATACACAAAGAAACCCAGTATTTTACCTTAAAGATCTCAAACTACTCAATTTTCAAATACCTCTGTAGTGTAGTTCCTATATTCCCAATAGGCGCTGCGCATTGTAATAATATATCCTATAGATTTGACGTAGGACTTAGGTTGACTAGGTCTCTATAGAATATATTAGACTTAATTGTGAGTGCCAGCTAGCTCAGAGGTCACTAGGAACTCTTGAATACACAAGAAAGGATTCGTTTCTGACAACCACATAAACATGACAACTTTGTTTCCCCAAGAATAAATCTGATCTTCAGAGTTGTGGAAACAATAGATAGATGTTTTACTAAGTCAATCGTGCATGCTTCGTTTCATCAGAGGTACAGAGAAATAGAGAGATGGGCGTTTTCAATAAAAGGGTTTATTGAACTGTCTTCTTTCTTATGCAAGTAAAGTGAACAGCTACATTCGTAAAGCTGGATGCAAAGTATAATGCGTACAGTAAGAAGAGTATTATAAAATAATACTGTAAAAGCATTGTATGGTTTCTAGACCATAGATAAATTTATACATAAATAACAAAGGCCAAAAAGTCCTCAACTAGTGCTTCTAAAATACGCCGACCCCAATGTACCTAACCTAAGTCTAGTAAGTGGGAAGAAGTAAGTGAGGTGTAGCATAGGTTTAGTTTTACTTTGCCAAGAATCTAACCAAGATATCTCTTAGGGTCTAATCAGCTCCGTACCTTGGTTTTAGAATGAAGGAGGTCTGGTATCTGTCTCAGGACTCGATTTCCCAACACTCCACAAGGGGAGCTTGGAAACACCGGAGCTGGATTCTGGCTGGGAGAAAGGACAGCTTCTCGATCAGTGCGTCAGCTGGAGGGTCTGCTTCTATCGGCACTTGCTGTAGCGAGCAACAGTGGGTATGATTTCTATGCCTATGTAAGGGCAATGTGAATTGTACCTATATAAGGGCATGAATTGGTAAATTACGCTTGGATCCTAAAATGCTACACAACACCCACTCCACTTTATTATGTTCAATATTACTAAATTCTAAGCATTTTCAAACATATCTAAAACATGATGTGTAAAAATCCCTCCCAAACTACATAAAATGCATTCGAAATGGTTGTATACGAAAGATGAGCATATGTGCTGTACGCATTTTTAAAAAGTAATATTTTCATTCAAAAGCATGTAGTGTGTCATATAAAAATGCTTATCAGAATGAGTCATGAAATAACATTTATGAAATGGCTCTTAAATACAGAAGAATGGTCGAGACCATTCCATGACATATATAAACTGTTTAGGTTGTGGACAAGGTCAAACGTTGTCTCTTGGAAGTATTCAAAGAATTCTTGTTCTCTATGAATAGTTCTACTTTAAGCAGATTACTTTGTGCCAAACAAAAAAAATTCAATTATGAAAAAAATGAAATCGTAGAAAAATAGAGTTCTAAAGTTGGAACTTTTGTTTTGAAAAGTGACGGTCGAAAACAGAGTCCCATAGAACGCTGTTTGCTAACTTCAAAAGTCATTCTCGGTGTTTGGAGACAACATCAAATCTTCTAAGCTGGCAAAGAAATCGTCTACCACAGAAGGTGAAAGTTGGACCACTTCATTAAGTACGCAGATTGCACAAAAATGTGAAGCATCGCCGTCGGCGTTAGCCGCATTAGCAATGTTCGTCGGAGATGGAGATGGTACCTGTGTTCCTGTCTATCCACGTATCTCACCGTCAGAAGATTGCGTCTGTGAGACCTCAATGAATTCCATCATCAGGATTGGTAGCCGCTGGGGACAACACGATGCAGGGGCCGTTAGGCCGTTACCGAACCAAGCAAGGTATAAACCTCCGTTGGCATTGCTGATGGAAGTGTTAGGCAGATGTCCAACATGCATTCTTCTCCACATAGCAGGCATCATAGAACAGGTAAGATGCAATCTTGCTAGATTGGTCGGAATGATAGAAACCATGTGGTATTCAGGTTTCTTAAACGTGCCAGGCCCAGAATCTGTATCATGCGCTCATGACACTTCATTGCCAGGAGAGTGTTCTCTAAGGTAATCTGGGTGTCGCTGGTGACTGGACTTTCCATATCAGAGCAGAAGGAACAAGAATAGTATTCCTGCTACAAGTCCCAAAATGAGAGGCATGCCGCCGAACACATCGGCCAGCTGAAAAGGGTGCCGTCCCGCAACCCTCTAGCCATGTCCGAAACTTGGGCATAATTACAGATGACGCCTTGAGAATGCATCATCAAGCAACCAAGGTTTCAGCAGTGTGCTTTACCATCCTAAAATCGCTCAGGAAGATCATCTGGATGCTGCCAACCATCACACAAAAAACTGTTGTTCATGCCCGCCCTCATCACCTCACGGTTGGACTACAGGAATGTCTTGTACCTGGGTTCTAATAAGGCTGTGATCCGCAGATTGCAGCTGGCCCAGAATTCTGCAGCAAGACTTCTTTGCAGAGTTCCTAGAACCTCTTCCATCTCCGGGTCTCTCCGTGATTTACATTGGCTCAGGGTGGAGAACCGTGTCAAGTTCAAAAACCTGAGGTACATGTTTAAGATTAAACATGGTTCGGTCCCTCAGTATTTACAATCTCTTGTCTGTCCTTATGTTCCCACTCGTCACCTGAGGTCGGCCACTCTCTGCAATTTCAAGGTACCTAGGATCAAACTCATCAGGATTTGTGGAAGATCTTTTTCTTATCTCGGTCCGACCCTCTGGAACACTCTTTCCCTGACTATCCGTCATGAAACTGTTTACATCCGCTTTCGCAGAGCTCTTAAGACCTGGCTATTTGACCAGTAATCGATATTCCACCTCCGCTTTGTTCTGCATCTAGTCTGCTATGGCGCTGGTAAAACCCTTTTGGGTAGCTGTTGCGTCCTATAAATGCAAATATTAAATAAATAAATAAATAAATAGAGTGCACAAAGTTTTGGAAATATGCCGAGGACTGCTTCAAAGGGTGCTAACAGTCCCGAAAAAACTGTCTTAAATACATGTACACTACCACTGGTATCAAACATGTTTAAGATACAACCTAACATTTCTACGAAATGCACAGGGCAGTTTGTCGATAATAGGAGGGCATGTATCTCTACAGAGGACCTTCAAACTTGTAGTTCATACGTCTCTTTGGACGAGGTCAGTGGCACAGTTTTTTGTAAAAGATTGGCTTTCATTCTGCTTAAAGTATCACTTCGTATAGAAGAGGTGTTCAGTGAAGGCCATAGTGGCGACTCCCCGTCTGTCTTAGCTTTAGGAAACAATACTTGCATACAACAAATGACCCTGGCTGACACAGTTACGGGATAGGCTGTTCCTGGCAACAGGCCACAACAGCTGTGATCATTCAACATAATATAGCTCCCGTTAGAAAGCTGCCTAAAAATTGGATCTATCACTGCTGCTGGAGAACCTTGCAGGTGGCAGGATAAATTGGTCGAAGAACCTTCACAGGCCACATGTAAATTAATACCCTGACATAAAAGTGTACCACTTAGTGCGTTTTTACATTGTGTACCACTAAGAAACACTTCTTTTCCCCCACTTTAACATATGTGTGTATGGTAATTCCCAGGTTGAGGTTGACTTCATGTATTCCTTACCCAACCTTTCATACACGGCAACTGGTATATGTTTCAAACAGTATTGAAAATTGAAAATTGTGACAGGCAGAGTGATTATCCCGTGTATTAGCCATTCTGTTGCAGGTTTTTCCTAAACAGTTAATGGTAATCTTTCCAGTTTTTCAATGCTCATCACCGTATAGTCTGCTCCTCTTTGTGCCAAAGTGATTGTAAGGTTAAATACAGAAAACAGTGACGTGGTGTTGATTAGAGGCCATGGCACATATCCAGAACGAAGATTTTGCAACATCCAGCCTGAAAGCATTATAGAACGCAATTGTGACTGTCCATGCTGCAGCATGAGCAAGTCCTGTTCCATTATGTCTATGGCAGAGGATACTTTGCTGTCCAAAGAATTAATTCTGGATGACAGAGACGTTAACCCATTGTCAACTACAGAGAGAGCTTTCTCCAAATGAATACGATCAATGTCTTGTATTCTTTCTGCAGTCTCTGCCTGTGTCTCTTTCCAAGCTTCATTATAAATGGCGTATATACCTGCGTATATGAAACGTTTATGACATCGTTTTTCGCAGGACCTTTTAAGAAGTCCCTCAAATCAATGCCATCTTTAAGTAAAGATAAGTGTTGTTTAACTTCTGTAAGTGTAGATTTTTGTAGCCACTCAAGGCTCAGTTTTCCTACACTGTATATTGGTACTATCCCTGGATGTTGTCTCTGGACACATCTTGGATCTGGCCTAGTTACTGTAAACCCTTGTGTCTTGTTCAGGAATCTATCTTGACAGTTATTCGTGTCTGTGGGCCAGATTAACCATTTCTTCCAATCAGGATCAGTTCTGTTTTTAAGTAAAATAGTTTTTACGTCGACCCCTCCTTCTGAAGTGTTTTTACTATCAGGTATAGGTGTAGGTATAGATGGTTTGTTCAAATCTTTTCTCTTGGCAAGTCCACAGCAGGATGTCTGTTAAACAGTGACTTTTAAAACATTATTTGTTCAGGGATAATGTAGGCTCGAAATAAAGCTTCTATTCCCTGCACCTGCCAGTCTTTTGAGCACCTAATGTGGACAGCTGGGCATAAAAGGCTGCAGAATAAATTTGCTTTTTATTAGTCAACATACTTTTCATTCCTGTCTTATTAACATTTTTAAAGTAAAATGTTTCTGCATTTGAGACATTAAAACTTGAGAAGTATTGCAATTTATCATAGAATGTTTTTGAGCTACCCTTTGGTGGCATTGGACAATGTTCCCATTGATTGAAATTGTAAATATTCCTAGGGTTTGCAGATTTGTGCAATTAATGACTACCATAGTGATTATAACAATACATTTGTGCATAATCTGATGAACCATCTAAGTATTCATGTTTTGTAAATTTTGCAGCCATCTCTAAGTCTGACATCATATGATTAGCAGTCTCAAAGTCCCAATCAGCAGAAAATGTGCTGGGTAAAACAAAGTCACTCAAGGAAACCTTGAATTGATGTTGAATCTTCATCAGGTCTGCAGGACCAAAGATGTCATAATCAGTTCTGTCCCACGCTATACCATCAGGTATAGGAACGGCTGTGATGTTCACTGATGTCAAGTCTCTTTGTTCACGATGAGATGATTTGTGTGGCTTCAGGAGTAAGTTGATGTTCTTACTTGCTGTGTCCATTTTACTATACCTTCCATTTATCAGCATTCCCAAAGTTAATACCAGGATTAGCCAAAGTAGGACAAAAAGTACTCCTAGCACAATCCAAAATTCAACCCATGGTGAAACCAGATACGTTTTTTCAAGTTGTTGAAAAAGTTCTGTTACTTGTTTTTTAAAAGTTCTTTTTGCTTGTGTTGTTTCGGGCTCACTGGAATCCTCGAACAACGTCTCAAAGTTAATGAAATAGCCAGAGGCAGTTCTGTCAATTGTAGGAATTGCATTAGGATTATTTGAAATCACTGGGGCTACCGGATCCTTTGTCAAATTAATATAGTCAGATGCCACATCATTGTAGACAGGAGTGCCTTGACGAACTGTTATTTTGGTCTCAAGAGGCACAGGTTCCATAGCTTTATTGCTTAGTTCTTTCTTTTGTGCTGCAGAGCCTTCAAATGTTATTAGTCTCTCAGTCTGAACCTCTTGTATAGTAGCAAGATTTGGTCTTCTGCTTCATCTTTGGAGTCCACTGGGCCTACTACTTATTATTGGCCACATGATGTGGTTTTACCAGGTTGATGGATACGAACCTGTTCTCCTTTATTCCAGCAAGGGGCGCAGTAACACTGTTCCTGATCCGTGGATTGCTAGCACAGGTACTGGTTTTCTGGAAGAAGGCCCAAATTCCTTCTTATCCGCGATTTTTTCTCTGACTAGATCCCCAATCTTTGGAATCCAGACAGACCTTGCTGGGACGGGTGGTTCTCCTTCAGTGGTCGTTGGCTTATGCATTGTGTTGCTTTGACTTCTCCTTTTCTCATTTAACACCTTGGCTGCTACTTGAATTTTGCCCCTGTGCTGGACATTTCAGAACAGGGTGTGGTCGTGATGGAACCATTCGGTCATCAGCACAGCTCAGCCGTGACTGATGACGGAATGGTTCCGTCACAAGCATCGCAGGGTTTAAGTCCTGCAAAACAGCCAAACGATCTTTGATATCAAAGGGTTTGTGTTCCACCACTGAAGTGTGATGATCAAGATCCTGGACAAGCATTCTAGTACCAAAAAGGATTACATATGGAGTGATTCCACCCAGAGAATTTCTTGGCAGATTATTTAGACTATGTTGGACACTTATCAGATGTTTGACCCACCCGTCTCCGGAGCCTAATACCCTAGCTGTTGTTGATTGCTTTATGTCATGATTTTTTCTTTCCACTACAGAATTTCCCTCAGGATGGAATGGACTCGAATACCACAATGCAACGGCCAGATTGGCCATGGCCTCCTTGTAAGCTTTGGAGCTAAACGCAGGACCCTGGTCAGAATGTAGCGTGTCGACTGCGTATGTGCTGATAAAGACTTGCAAATCTTTTATAACAAATCGAGCGTCAGCAGAGCGCTGAGGCCATATCCAAATGAATCTTGAGCATGAATCCACTGCGACCATGATATATTTGTAGTTACCATCCCTCTGTAAGGGACCACTGTAGTCCAGGTAAACACATGCTAATGGTTTATCTGAAATTAAAGGGGGCATCTGCGCCGGGTGTTTCACTGTTGAAACCTTCCTTTTCTGGTAGATTTCACATTCCAAAACATAGTTTCTGGTCTGTTTCCTCATGCGCGGCCACCAGTATCTTTGCTTTAATAATGACACTGTAGCAGAAACACCTGCGTGTGCAAAGGCAAGCCCTACATGTGCTGCTAAGATTAGTCCTAATCTATGTTCCATGTTTGGAATTACTCTATCCCCCACTCCAGGGATTTGAGCAAAAGGAACATTATGTACATCAGTTATATATGAGTACTTGAGTGGAAAGCCTTTTGGTAGCGTTTTACCGCTGTCTTTATTGGAAGCAGCGACAGGCTGAATTATTTTGCTGTCTATTTTTGTTTTCGAACGAGTGATTGCAGCTACGGAAGCCGTTTGCACAGCTGGCTTTGCGGCTTCATCAGCCAATGAATTCCCTGCATCGTGAACACCAATGAAGGAGGTCTGGTATCTCTGTCTCAGGACTCGATTTCCCAACTTCTTGCGAGGAGAGCATGGAAACACTGGAGCTGGATTCTTGCCGGGAAAAAGGACAGCATCTCGATCAGTGCGTCAGCTGGAGGGTTGGCTTCCTTCGGCACTTGCTGTAGCGATCTGCGTTGGGCAAGTAGATAGTCTAGCTGCTCCTAACCACTGTGTGTTTGCTAGGGCAAGTGTAGGCATATTTATACCTTGAAGGTGCCTAGTTTGACATAAAGTCGGACATTTTAACGTCATCAAAGAACCCCAAGGAAATGGTAGTTCTTTGAAAACTCCATGATTTCTAGGACAAATCAATATTCAAGCAAGGGGATGTCCCCGACTGCTGAAGCCGAGTTTTCCAAGAAATCGGTGTGGCTTTTTGGAACAAGTGAAAGTAGCCATGCCTGTATTTGGACTGGATGGGTTATGTCCAAATATGGGTATGATTTATATGCCTATATAAGGGCAATGTGAATTGTACCGATATAAGGGCATGAATCGGTAAATTACGCTTGGATCCTAAAATGCTACACAACACCTCAGAGTAGAATTTGCAGCCAAAGGCAACTCTCCTATCAATCCACACCATCTACCACCGCCTGGGGATTAACCCTCTTCTCAGAAGACCTAACTGGCCTAGTAACACGGTTTTCCCTAACTGGCAGGAAGGCGGTATGTGTGGGCAACTTCAATATTCACTGGAACAACGCAGAAAACACCACAGTTTGTAACCTTACAAACCTTCCTGAAATAATTAACCTCAAACACCTCTGCAATGAACCAAACCATAATAAAGACTCCACTCTACATGCAATAATCACCAAAAATGAACCTATGTCACTTTGATCTGTCACACTCATCGACTGAAAACAATGGTCCATGACCTACCGATTGAATAATTATTGGCAAAATGCGTTGTATAAAATGTTAACAACCAGGTTAATCAATAACCTAAAAACGATTTGTATGCATGCACAATACAAAATATTTATGCATCCAAATGAATTAGAAAGACCACACACCAAAAACAACCCAAATTCAATTGTAGTCAATACTTTCAATTTATTAGAGCAAATCGGGTTTACTTTAGTCAATCAATATCTAGGTTGCGCGCAAGGAGAAGAAGGGATAGGAAAGTGTAGGAGTAAGGTAGTGAAGGGGAAAATCACAAAGTAAAAATATTCAATAGGCTATTTACAGATGCTGCTAATAGAGACCAGTTGGTTTCAAGCCTGTCCAATAGTTATTTACATGTAATTCTGTAAATTTAGATCTGCATACAATAAAATATACAAGGAGGGTCAATAGAACAAGGCGGGTACAGGTCTTGATCAGAAGGGTAGCGTCTGGACAAGGGCCTGGACTTCAGTTCTCTGGGGGGAGCTAGGCAGCATCCACACAATCTTCCTCCACCATTTCAAAATGGCGAAACATGTCGCAGTAATCTTAGTGGCTTGTTGACGCATAGATAATGATTCTTCTATAATGAAAGCTAGTCAACAACAACAGTCCTAGTTCTCATGGCAATTTTCCATTGTAACATTGTAAAACATCTCTGGCCCACGTGCCAAGTCCAAAGGGGTTTCTTTACTCTTAAGAAAAATCCTGAGATGTTTCAAAGTATTGCCCTTTAAAACAACAACCTCTCTGATTGAGACAAACAGGACAGCACAAACAAAAAATGTGTGAAGAAGCGAGATGGCACCTCACGGGCGCACCACCAATGGGGCCCCTGATTGGTACTCACCAGGATGGCCCTGTTCTCATCATTGGTGCCATCAAGCTAAAACCAAAAAAACCGTGTCTCGAACCTCAAAAGTAAAAAGACAGTGAATGGTGCAGTGGACACAACTTATATGTGACAAAACTAACAACATTTAACATATAAATCACTGTGCAACTGGGACCATAAACTTTACTTTCATTCCCTTCTCTGTTGCAAACCAATGAACACACATATACTAAAAAGGAAGAGAGTAAATACTACCTATCGATTTACTCTCTACTCACAGCCAACATGTTTCATTGCCTTGGTTTCTATCAGGCAATTTCTTCAGGGCAAAAATATTTTGAATGCCACTGCAAGAGACACTGAGGCTTGGGTGCTGTAACAAAAACAAATAAAAATGTGGTCACCTGGAGTCCCCCTCTGTATTCTGCAACTTAGAAATGTCAAACCACCATGCTGTATTTCAGAAAATGAAATGAATGGAAAAGAGTCTATTTACCCTGCTTCTAGTTTTGCCTCTCATACCAGTGATGAAGGAAAGATAAAAACGGAATCCAGCCCCCTTAGGTGAGCATGGTCCTGACTCCCCGTTCGAGAGAGTAACTGTAATTAAAAAACACAGGGTATTACATTACTTCAGTGTAGGTGCCAGTTCCCAGCTGACGCTTTCCAGACCTCCAGAGTGCCGCCCCGCTAGATGTTAAGTGTTACCGGTAGAGCAGTAGCGGTAGGCGTCCTCTCAACCCTCGAGCTCAGAACGAGTAAGTTTCTGTGTATTTACCGAATGAAGAGCGATCGGATTGGTTCAGGCTGCCGATTTTCCGTGTCTCGGATTGGTTCCCGAGATCGCGTTCCGCTCATTTCTATTGGTTGGCATTATCTGTTGACACGGAAACCGGTTTACATGTCAGGGCACAGATTGTCCTATTATAAAATGCCGGTCTTCGGTGGAAAGGCCCGGCCATTTGTAAATGGGCACATTAGTCCTGATTTTATAATTGTTATATCAAGTGTTTATCATGTTTACTGTGCGCCACCGATTAAAACGACGTTTGCATGTAGTTTTCTTCCCCCGCATTTCTTTCAGTGAAAAGAATCTTTAGTAGAAAAAATTTTTTAAATCATAATATATTAAATGGATACATAATATATTAACGATTTATGTTAGCTGCTCACCCCGTTTTAATAGGTGTAGTGTGGAAAGGTTAAAGGCTTTATCACTTATTCGGTCAATTCAAGACGTGTGAGTCAAGGGGAGAAAGGTTAAAGGCTTTATCACTTATTAGGTCAATTCAAGACGTGTGAGTCAAGGGGTTACTAGAATGGAGCAAGAGGTTTATTAATATAGATGATATATATATTAATTTTAGGAGGAGTACCACCAGTCAAATAGGACAGCAGAACACTATGCTGGAAGGCAGCTCTTCAGAAGGTTAACGCAACTTATTCCATTCTAAAAGTTCGTTCAGCCCTTTCTGCTCACTTTGTTCCTGATATATCCAGCGGGCTTCTTTGTTGATTAGTCGTCTTTCCACCGACTGTACATCGCCCATCACTCTCTCTAACACTACCCATGAAAAGGTGTGTTTATTGCGGTGGCAGTGTTGCACTAACTTAGTAGTCAGTTTTCCATTCCGTATCGTGCTGACATGTTCTTGGATGCGGAGTTTGATCTTCCGTGTGGTGAGTCCAATATACTCCAAACCACACTCGCATTTCAATCTGTATACCACATTGGTGGTATTGCAGTTACTGAAGTGGTTCAGTGACCACACCTTCCCCGATTGCAGCATCACGGTGGTTGTTTTCTTAGTCATAGGGCACACCGAACAGCTCCCGCATGGATAATGTCCGTTGGGGATAGTGGTGTTCTCAGTTTCCCGTCTTTCCACACTTCGGGTATGAACGAGTTTGTCCTTCAGGTTACTCGCTCTTCGGAAGGCAAACCGCGGTGGTGGCATCTTGAAATCCGCTGTAGAAAGTAGGGACCAATGTTTCCTGATCGCCTGGCGGATCTTAGTAGCCATGGGATCGTAAGTCATGACTACGGGTAGACAGTCTGATTTCTCTTTAGGTTGTGTCTCTAACAAGGCTGCTCTGGGTGTGTTCAAGGCTCTTTTCTGGGCTTGCTTGACTACTCTCCGTGGGTATTCACGTGCTTCCAGTTTCAAACTGAGAGCTCCTGCTTGTTCTTTATAAAGTTCTGTGGAAGAGCAGTTTCGTCGGTACCTGAGGAATTGTCCTACCGGGAGATTGTCCCTCAGTGCTCTCGGGTGATATGACCGGTATGACAATAATGAATTCCTATCGGTAGGCTTTTGATGTACGCTTGTTCTGAATCCTCCTCCTGATGCCTCAATTTCAAGATCCAGATGAGGCTAAAGTTCTAGAGGAAATTGGGAGAATAGAAAACGACAACAGATCAGGTGTTTTCAAAAACATGACGAAAAGTGATTGGGAGGCTATGAAGTCCCTACAAAGAAATGATAAAATCACTATAAAAAGCGCCGATAAAGGCGGAGCCATCGTCATATTAAACACCTGTGACTATGAAGCTGAAGTCCGCCGTCTACTTAGTGTGAGAACTAATTATCAACCGCTCACCAAAGATCCCACTCCAGATCTCATGAAAATGATAACTAACCTAGTGGGACTGGCAAAGGAGAAGAAGTGGATAAACGCGAAGGAAGCGGAGTTCCTCGTCAACACCAATCCCAGGATCCCGGCATTTTACATTCTGCCTAAGATACATAAGCCGGCCCGGCCCCCCCCGGGTCGGCCCATTGTATCGGGAATACAATCGATTCTGGAGCCCTTATCACAGTTCGCTGATTATTTTCTCCGTGAATCAGTGGTAACCCAGAAATCCTACGTCAAGGATACCATGGACATTTTAAATGTCCTGGACCAAACAACATTTGAACCTGCCAACGAATACATTGTAACTATAGACATAGAGTCTTTATACTCATGTATTCCCCAGGATGCAGCACTGGTGGCTGCATCCAGAGCATTGGCCACACAAGAATGGTTCTACGACACCCCACAAAGCTTTGTGCTACAGTGCATAGAAATTGCACTCACGAGGAATTTTTTCTGCTTCAAGGACGACCTTTTTCTGCAAGTGACGGGAACGTCTATGGGGGCTACGATGGCACCCAGCCTGGCCTGCATTTATGTGGGCCAATTCGAGGAGCACGTCATCGAATCTGACATCAATCCCTTCAGAGACCACATACGTCTCTGGAGGCGATATATTGATGACGTGCTCCTCCTTTGGACAGGGGAAGAAGCCTTGCTGATCCAATTTCTAAACTGGCTAAATACTCAGGACATGAGTCTGCGGTTCACCTGGAACTATGACCATACCAAGGCGGTTTATCTGGATCTTGAAATTGAGGCATCAGGAGGAGGATTCAGAACAAGCGTACATCAAAAGCCTACCGATAGGAATTCATTATTGTCATACCGGTCATATCACCCGAGAGCACTGAGGGACAATCTCCCGGTAGGACAATTCCTCAGGTACCGACGAAACTGCTCTTCCACAGAACTTTATAAAGAACAAGCAGGAGCTCTCAGTTTGAAACTGGAAGCACGTGAATACCCACGGAGAGTAGTCAAGCAAGCCCAGAAAAGAGCCTTGAACACACCCAGAGCAGCCTTGTTAGAGACACAACCTAAAGAGAAATCAGACTGTCTACCCGTAGTCATGACTTACGATCCCATGGCTACTAAGATCCGCCAGGCGATCAGGAAACATTGGTCCCTACTTTCTACAGCGGATTTCAAGATGCCACCACCGCGGTTTGCCTTCCGAAGAGCGAGTAACCTGAAGGACAAACTCGTTCATACCCGAAGTGTGGAAAGACGGGAAACTGAGAACACCACTATCCCCAACGGACATTATCCATGCGGGAGCTGTTCGGTGTGCCCTATGACTAAGAAAACAACCACCGTGATGCTGCAATCGGGGAAGGTGTGGTCACTGAACCACTTCAGTAACTGCAATACCACCAATGTGGTATACAGATTGAAATGCGAGTGTGGTTTGGAGTATATTGGACTCACCACACGGAAGATCAAACTCCGCATCCAAGAACATGTCAGCACGATACGGAATGGAAAACTGACTACTAAGTTAGTGCAACACTGCCACCGCAATAAACACACCTTTTCATGGGTAGTGTTAGAGAGAGTGATGGGCGATGTACAGTCGGTGGAAAGACGACTAATCAACAAAGAAGCCCGCTGGATATATCAGGAACAAAGTGAGCAGAAAGGGCTGAACGAACTTTTAGAATGGAATAAGTTGCGTTAACCTTCTGAAGAGCTGCCTTCCAGCATAGTGTTCTGCTGTCCTATTTGACTGGTGGTACTCCTCCTAAAATTAATATATATATCATCTATATTAATAAACCTCTTGCTCCATTCTAGTAACCCCTTGACTCACACGTCTTGAATTGACCTAATAAGTGATAAAGCCTTTAACCTTTCTCCCCTTGACTCACACGTCTTGAATTGACCGAATAAGTGATAAAGCCTTTAACCTTTCCACACTACACCTATTAAAACGGGGTGAGCAGCTAACATAAATCGTTAATATATTATGTATCCATTTAATATATTATGATTTAAAAAATTTTTTCTACTAAAGATTCTTTTCACTGAAAGAAATGCGGGGGAAGAAAACTACATGCAAACGTCGTTTTAATCGGTGGCGCACAGTAAACATGATAAACACTTGATATAACAATTATAAAATCAGGACTAATGTGCCCATTTACAAATGGCCGGGCCTTTCCACCGAAGACCGGCATTTTATAATAGGACAATCTGTGCCCTGACATGTAAACCGGTTTCCGTGTCAACAGATAATGCCAACCAATAGAAATGAGCGGAACGCGATCTCGGGAACCAATCCGAGACACGGAAAATCGGCAGCCTGAACCAATCCGATCGCTCTTCATTCGGTAAATACACAGAAACTTACTCGTTCTGAGCTCGAGGGTTGAGAGGACGCCTACCGCTACTGCTCTACCGGTAACACTTAACATCTAGCGGGGCGGCACTCTGGAGGTCTGGAAAGCGTCAGCTGGGAACTGGCACCTACACTGAAGTAATGTAATACCCTGTGTTTTTTAATTACAGTTACTCTCTCGAACGGGGAGTCAGGACCATGCTCACCTAAGGGGGCTGGATTCCGTTTTTATCTTTCCTTCATCACTGGTATGAGAGGCAAAACTAGAAGCAGGGTAAATAGACTCTTTTCCATTCATTTCATTTTCTGAAATACAGCATGGTGGTTTGACATTTCTAAGTTGCAGAATACAGAGGGGGACTCCAGGTGACCACATTTTTATTTGTTTTTGTTACAGCACCCAAGCCTCAGTGTCTCTTGCAGTGGCATTCAAAATATTTTTGCCCTGAAGAAATTGCCTGATAGAAACCAAGGCAATGAAACATGTTGGCTGTGAGTAGAGAGTAAATCGATAGGTAGTATTTACTCTCTTCCTTTTTAGTATATGTGTGTTCATTGGTTTGCAACAGAGAAGGGAATGAAAGTAAAGTTTATGGTCCCAGTTGCACAGTGATTTATATGTTAAATGTTGTTAGTTTTGTCACATATAAGTTGTGTCCACTGCACCATTCACTGTCTTTTTACTTTTGAGGTTCGAGACACGTTTTTTTTGGTTTTAGCTTGATGGCACCAATGATGAGAACAGGGCCATCCTGGTGAGTACCAATCAGGGGCCCCATTGGTGGTGCGCCCGTGAGGTGCCATCTCGCTTCTTCACACATTTTTTGTTTGTGCTGTCCTGTTTGTCTCAATCAGAGAGGTTGTTGTTTTAAAGGGCAATACTTTGAAACATCTCAGGATTTTTCTTAAGAGTAAAGAAACCCCTTTGGACTTGGCACGTGGGCCAGAGATGTTTTACAATGTTACAATGGAAAATTGCCATGAGAACTAGGACTGTTGTTGTTGACTAGCTTTCTGAGTGGAGGGCGTCCTAGTTCGGTTTGTCTTTCCCTCTAGACTCCCATTTTGTGTAGTGTCTTCTATAATGAAGCCAAGGTTACGAACATGCTTGGAAGGTTGCAGGAGTGCACCCATTTCTGTAGGCCAATGTTGCGGACCCCAGAGATTTTTGTCTTTACCCAGGACCTCAGTTTTTTTGCCATTGAGCTTGAGAAAGTTGTCATGCATCCAGTCCTGAGAACTGAGAGCTCTGTGGGCTTTCCAGCAGAATGGGAGATAATAATCTGGGTGTTGTCAGCATAAGAGAAGAGCGACAACCCAGTCTCTTCAACGATTGCTGCCAGGGGTCTAACATAAATGTTAAATAGCAAAGGGCTAAGAATAGACCCCTGTGGCACTCCATACGATGAGGAATAGGTCTTAGAGTTGGCTGAGGAAGAAAAAACCTCAAAGGTGCGATTCTTAAGGAAGGAAAATAGGCAGCTCAAAGCAGAGCCAGTGAACCCTATAGAGTGTAGGGCCTTGATAAGGACGCCATGAGATACCGTATCGAAGGCCGCGCTCAAATCTAATAGCACAAGGGCCATCGTGTCACCTGCATCCAAATTCTGGCGCAGCATTTCTGTAACGTCTAGAAGCGTGGTCTCAGTAGAATAGCCAGTCCTAAAACCAGACTTAGATGGATGAAGAAGCCCATCAGTTTCAATGAACTTGGACAATTGGCTATTGATATGCCTCCCTAAAATTTTAGAGAGAGCGTGAAGCAGCAAAATAAGCTGATAGTTTGAGGGCAGCTCAGGGTCAGAGTTGGCTTTTTTTTAGCAGTGGAACAACCATTGCATGCTACCATTCTGGGGGAACGAAGGACTCCTTTAAGGATGCATTTAAAAGTTGTATAATATGTAAGAGAGCTGGTGGTTCGAGCTGCTGCAGTACTGAAATAGGAAGGAGGTCACACGGAGATCCAGACTTGATACTACTGAAATGTTGTTTAAGTGTCGTAATGTCGACAAATGACCACGTTTCCAATTAATCATAGGGTCGTTGACATGTGCATCTCTACAAGCAGACGTAGAGCCAGGTTGTCCGTAATTTTGGGCACTGCAGGGAACAGCAATGTTCCCCTGCCAGAAGCCTCAGCTGCCTGATGGGGGCCACCTCGCAATCCTGCTCAGAACACAAGAGCAGCCCCACCCCGCCCATTGTCATTCTGTATGCAGCTGTTTGTCACAAATATAATGACAATGGATCAGTCAGGGCTGTTAAAGCATGTGGTGGGGCCCCCTCTTGCATCAGTCTAAGGCAGGGCATTCTACCAGATGGAATAAATGTACAAAAACTCCCATGCTGCTACATGAGAATCCAATTCATTAAAAGAGGGCAGTGAAAGAAGATAAAAAGAAGCGGTTATAGTTCGTCCACAGTCTCATCATTTTAGAACGGATGCATTTTTCAATGTTATCTTCAACGAAGCCATGGTTGCTGCTTTTTTAGGTCTCGCTAGAGATCTATTGTTGCAGACTGTGCTTCCCAGGAGACAGTGGCGGCCGCGCGCATCGCCTTGGAGGCGATTTGAAACTGAAACGCGCGCTGTGGCCAGGCGCTGTCTACTGGGAAGCTCAAGCACCACACACGCATGCGCATACACACAGACACACACACAAGCGCCCATGCACGCACGCACATACATACATACAGAGACACCCCCCCTCACACATACACACACGCGCGCACACACACACGTGCACCGAGGCCCTCCCTCCCCCGCCGCTCGCATACATACACACACGAGCATACACACACACACAAGTGCACCAAGCCCCCCCAGCCTTTTGGAACTTACCTGGCCAATGTCGGGGACTCTGCTCTCTGCACGCGGCGCCCAACCTCCTGCTGGCGCGGCCCCAGGGCTCTACACCGCTCACAGGAGCCCCGGGCCGCGAGACGCATCGACGCCGCCTGCCTCCTCTTCCGGTCTGGACGTGGCCCCGCCCCCGTCACAGGCGACCGTGCCTGACTTCCGGGGCGGCCGCGGCGGACTTCCGGGGGCATTTAGGATGCTGCTGCTGATTTCTCTGTCCTCCGTGTATTCCGTCCGTGGATTCTTTCCGTCTTCTGTTTTTGTTGTTTTGTTGTTTACGTGTCCTGTCGTTTCCGTGTACCGACGTGCGTGGTGCCGACATAGCTCTAAAGCGACCGGCAGTGTACTTGTGTCTTCAATAATGGTGCATTGCCGTGTGTCTACTTCACACACAATCTCACCCGAGGGATGTCACATAATAGTTAGTCGTGGCTCCAGAAACTTGAGCTTCATTCCCAGCGTCCCTAAGTCCCCCTTTCTGCAGCCCTCCTCCTTTCCGCTCTTGCCTCACCCCCCCCCCACTCTCGCCCCCCCTCTCTGCTCGAACCTCCCCCCTTCCCTCTGCCCGAAGTTCTCCTCCCCGCAGCTCTTCTCTGTCCCGCTCTCGCTTCACCTCCCACCACTATACCAATGTGTGCACAGTGACTTCTCCGTAGCAGACACATTATCACACATGGACACTTCCATGCGTAGCTCTATGACGTTTGCACAGTTGTGCGCGAGAGCTATTGGCCGTGCCAATGTGTTGATTTGCGTGACCCTATTAACACTTCTGTGTAGGCATAACAGTAATCTGTTGAAGGGTGGTGTAGGTAAGCGTAAAGCCTACTGGAGACAAAGCGGCTTCTAAGCTTAATAGGCGCATGGCGTCAATATAAGTGGAACATGTTTTCCATTGGGCCATCAAGTGCACATCTAGTTTACGCCCAGCCTACCCAATCTACTTACTCTTTTGAAGAGTCAAGGTACTGAGCTGTGCACAGTTGCGGCTGGGTTTGATGATCCATGTCTGTAGTTGAATCGTTTAAAGTAATGCAGTGACTGCGGGGGTGTGTATAGAATAGTGACCATATTATTTGTAGCCATACAGATGTACAATTTTGATTAATAAAATGACCAAGAACGCAGCGGACTTACATTATAAATGATAGATCTGTTCCCAGGAGCGTCCCGTGGAGTGCACTAATAACAATGCGCCAACTTTGATCTGCAGCTTATTAAGTACTTTTTATCTAGTTCACCAAGTGTTCCTCTATTCCTACAGAAGCTTGGGTTTTACAAATACATAACATATCCTATGTTGCTTTACAAGGAAGGCTGGGAGGTAGGTGGTGAGTGTGGGTATGTTTTCGGCGGCTAGTTTATTTTAGGGCACAGATGCATTCTTCAGGTTTTCAGACACCCGGACGTTCGATAGACTCGGCGGTAAGATTAATGCAACTTTGAATTTTATGTTCCTTGTGTTCTCTTTCTTGTATGACTATCTGCACGTGGAATCCAACTGTATAAAAACAGGCCAGGGCAGGACACTTCCATCCCAGAACTTCAATTAGGTAGTGACTAACTATCACACTCTCACAGACTCTCCCACTCTCACAGACTCTCCCTCTCTCACACTCTCTCTAACACTCTCACAGACTCTCACTCTCTCACTGACACTCTTACTTACACTAACTCTCACTCTCACTGACTCACTTACACTAACTCTCTCACTCACACTGACTCACTCACTCTGACTCTCACTCACACTGACTCTCACTCACACTGACTCTCACTCACACTGATTCTCTCACTATCACTGACAGACTCTCCCACTCTCTCACTCAAGGTCACTACCAGATTCTCACTGACTGACTCTCCCACTCACTAACTCACTTACTCACTGTCCAGACTCACTGACCAACTCACCCACTCTCTCTCACTCACTAACTGACTCTCTCACTCACTCACTAACTAACTCGCCCACTCATTCTCACTCACCACTCATTCTCACTCACTGACTTACTCACTCACTCACTCTCAACACATATTGCAGTCCAAATGCAATAGGTGTCACATTTACGAAAGTTATAACTATTGGCATTGTCATACACAATGCCAATAACTCAAACTTTAATGCTGCGAGACCTATTGCATTGTAAATGCTTGTTATTTTATGCAACTAACAACCATTGACAAAGCTAATAGTTCTGGCTTGTTGTAGGTGTAATGTTACTTATTTTGTTATATACCTGTATGCAATGACAGAAGCAGCAAAATATTGGTGCAGCACACTATGCTAAGCACAGATTTTTTGCTTAGGTGTTTTAATCCACAGCCTTGATTACACCAAACACCACAATTGGAGAGGCCCCCAGTTTTTTCATTCCACCTGAAGCCCTGGAAACAACACCATGTCACAATCAACTCACGTTCTGGCACTGTGCATCATGCATAACTCATGACTTCCACTTTTTCAGATTGTCTATATGCAGGGGCATAGTGAATCCTCCCCCACCCCTTGCTTTAGGAACTACAGCGAGGGTGGAGTTATTGATGGGTCCCTTCCGTCTGCAACTCTGCAGAGTAAGGCTTATCATAATTCATGTGAAACGGTAGGTGAGTGAGTAAGTGATAGGATGGGTGGATGGCTGAATGGATTAGTGAAAGGGTGATTAGAAGAATGAAAGGGTGAATGGATGGATAATGAGAGAAAGGATGGATGAGTGAGTGAGTGAGTGGAAGGATGGATGAGAGAAAAGGTAAATAGATGGATGTATGGTTGGAAGGGTAGATGGGTAAAAATGTGGATGGATGAGTGGGTGGATTGATGAGTGAAAGGATGGGTGATGAATGGGTGGATGGATGAGTGAAATGATGGATGAATTGATGAATTGATCAGTGAAAAGGTGAATGTATGGACGGATGAGTGAAAGGGTGGATGTAAGGATGGATGAGTGAGTGAAAGGGAGGATAGATGGACAAAAGGATGGATAGATGAGTTAAGGACGGAGGTGGAGGGTGGAGGTAAGAGAGAAAGGATGGATGGATGAGTGAAAGGATAGATGAGCGATAGGGTCAATGGATCGATTCATGAGTAGGTGATTAGATGGATGGGTGGGTGGATGGAAGGAAGGATGGATGGCTAAGTGAAAGCGTTAATAGAGAGAGAAAGGGAGGATAGATGAAAGGATGATTAAAAGGGTGAATGGGTGAAAGGATGAGTGACTGGGTGGATGGAATGAGTAAGTGAAAGAATGGCTGGATGGTTGAACAGGTAAATGGCTGGATGTATGAGTGAATGAACGGATGGGTGGAAGAGTGGATGGATAAGTGTTTGGATAGATAGGGTGAATGGATGAATGGATGGATAATCGATAGATGAGGAAAAGGGTAGATGGAGGGATGGATATGTTTGGAAATGGTTGAATATGTTTGGATATGAATGGGCACACAGATGGAAGGACAGAATGAATGGTGAAAGAGTGAAAGATGGATGAAAGAATGATTACACCTTGTACCCCCATTATCTTGAGTAACATTTCCTATACATTGACTTTCACATTTATATGAGTAATTGTCTCTATATAATATGTGTGTGATGTAACACACTCCGACACCCTGCCCTACATACTTGGGATGAGTAGCACTATAAAAGAAATTGACTACACATGAGAGAGGGTCTATGTGAAGATGAGGGGTACCATTGGAGGGTGATAGAAAGGCTGGACTGGACAGTTCGGGCATCAGGCGTTTTTCTGGGAGGCTGGAAAGGTGTCGGCGGTATTATTACTGGGGGCTGGCACTGCAAAGTTCCTTGTATACCCAGCAGTTTTCAGGCAAACAAAAAAGCAGCGTCACTTATTTATATTCAGGTATGGTTCACCAGGTGGATGGGGGACTCGCAGAGAGAATTCCTATATGCTGAGTTCAAACTGAATGAAATCAGGACCACTATAATGCAACTTCGCTCTGGCAAGGCTCCAAGACCTGATAGCTTACCCACCGACTTTTACAAAAGATACATAAAGCACCTAGCCCCAAAACTCGAACAGGTATACGACAAGGCCTTAGAACTAGGGGAGCTTCCGCCCACCATGGGAGAGGCCACCATAATCTCAATACTCAAACCTGGATAGCCCTCAGACAGATGTGATTCATACAGGCCTCTATGACTAACTGCGATGCAAAAATATTGGCTCAAATAATTGCAAACCAGTTGAGTCTACTCATGACGGAGCTAGTATTGCCCTACCAAGCGGGATTTGTGCCAGGTCGCGCTACTTCTCATAATTTACAAACCCTGTTTGCGGCAATGGATGATATGGATCCGGACTTCGAGGCGGTCGCGGTATTTTTTAGACACCACCAAAGCATTTGATTCGGTGGAGTGGGATTACCTATTCAGGATATGGCGGCAGATGGAAGTGCCGGATAGCTTTCTAGCCTGGATATGGCTGCTCTATGCGCGACCACGCGCAAAAGTAATAATAAATGGAGCTAGTTTGCCCTGGTTTGCCATCACAAGGGGCACTCGTCAGGGATGCCTGTTGTCACCACTATTGTTCACTTTGGCTGTTGAGTCCTTAGCGGCCTGACTCAGACAACTGCATTGAGAATGGGCTCTGGAATACCCCACACGGCACAGGCTGATTTCATTATACTTGAATGACATTACGCTATACGTGTGAGAACCCCATACTAGTCTTAACCCAATCTTAAGAGAGTTTATCACATTTGGAGAATTATCAGGAATAAGAATAAATTGGGGGAAATCTCAAATGTTCCCGCTCACTGATGTTGTACGCCCTTATCCCATAGACTACCCCATAGAATGGTGCACTAGCGAAGTTAGGTATTTGGGAATAGCAATAACCAGAGACAGTCCAGAGCTCCTACGTGCTAACTATGGGAGAGTGATGGAGCACATTACGGAGTCAGTGGGGAGATGGATAGAGCTGCCCTTGTCAATGGCAGGAAGAATCTCTCTAATGAAGATGGTCATTTTACCCAAGCTACTATATTTATTTATTAATATCCCACATTCACCAGGATCGGCCTTTTTTAAAACCCTTAAAACTCAGATGATACATCTTGCCTGGAGTAGGAGGCAACCCAGACTGAAGTGGGCGAGACTGACGCTGAAATATGCACAGGGGGGTTTCGAAGCCCACTACTTTGAATTATACTATCTTAGTGCACAAGCGCACTATGCAATATACTGGTTCAATCCTCCCCCCCTTCATGCCGCACCTGGCAGTAGAACAATATTACATGCAGCCAACCCCACTTTCTGGATTCATTGCTATGCAAACTAAGACGAGTGACGTGAGCTCCACCACTGTGAAGTGCACTATGAACGCATGGGGAAATCGCGAAACAATTGAATATAGAAATGCTGTATTCACCGCTGCTCCCAGCGATCTGCCACCCTGCCTTGGAGGTCACTCAGGAATTGTGATGTCACCAAATTTTCAATAGGATGGCCATAGTAACGTTGGGTGACCTATACTTAGACGGCACTTTCCGCACTCAAGAACAGTTCTTTGTAGATAAGGAGCCTGAGCCGATGGACCTGTTCATGTATGTCAGACTGAGGCAGAGTGTAAAAGCTGTGACCCCTGCCTATCCCCGGCAAACAGCCCAGAAAGGGTCCCCTACATAGCCTACTACAGAATGCAAACTCCACCAATGTAGTATCCCTAATATAGCATAACACACAGAAAGAGGCATGCGCACATGCAGGGACCACTAGAGAGTAGTGGGAGCAAAAGATAGGAGAACCCCTTGACAAGAGAAAATGGAGCTATTGTTGCGAGCAGACAGGCAAGATATCAGCTAATAGCTGTCTGCGAATTATTCAATATAAATTGATCCAAAGACTGCATTACATACCTGCTAAGCTTTTTAAGTTCAAAATATGAGATAGTGATATATGTGAAAGATGCGGACAGGAGAAAGCAGGCTTCCTACATCTGGCATGGGAGTGCGCGGCGATTCAATTATACTGGAGGAATGTTAAAGAGGCGCTAGGACAAATGACCACGACAACAGTCATGCAAACGTCCGTAGTGGCTCTCTTAGGCTACACAGCAGACATACTCTCAGCATATCCAAGATATACAGAATTGAGGCTCCTGCTGGCTACACAAAGGGTAGCATGCAATGGGAGGGTGGGCAACTAAATTTAAGGACTGGATTAGAGACCTCCTCCTCTGGCAGGAACAGACATTAATATACGCAGAATTCCTGCTCACTGCCTCTAGACCAAGGGACATTTGGGACCCATTGCACGCATATATGCTTGCACACCCGGAGGCGCCGATGACAACAAAGGACCCCCTGCCTCTACTGACTAAGGCACACAACAAGAGACAAACATCTTCAAACATACATGATCCCTCCTATGACACAGCACATACCCCCAAGACCTCAGGCTGGGAGTCGAAGAGCGGAGGCAATAGGGAAGGCAACACTATTTAGCGTTAAGCTAGCCTGATTTGCTATCCCATATTCACGGGGCGACCTCTTTACCAAGCTGTAAATATGCTAAAAGAGAAAGGATGTCATGGAGGTTTATGTAGATCACTGTTGATGGAACTCTCCGAAATGTGAATATACTCTATGTACACTGTATGCTGCATTTAAGAAATGTTAATAAAAAATAAAAAGGTTTGGTTGACCAGTGTCTGGTGAGTAATGGAGCGAGATAGGAGTTTTGAATCATCTAAGGTAGCACAGAGGGTTAATATGCCTGCTGCAAAGAATGTGTACCATGCATATCAAAGAACAGTATTTTATGTGCAGAGTTCAGTGGGTTACTGCTTTTGTTACTGAGATTCTTTTGTTACTGTGTAGTTCATAAATTACATACTTAATCTAGCACAGTGAACTATGAACTGCCATCAAAGAGCTGCATGCAAGCTGCATGGTACAGGTTACAAAGTAATGTTTCCTTCCCAGTCTTTCATTATCCTGATGTTTGTTACATTATCATTAAAGTTAACCCTAACCACTGTGTTATGTTCTGAATCCTGAGTTTGTGCATCTTCAGACCAAGCACTCTTTGCCTTATGTGACATGTTCTATACACTGATTTACACATGTGTAATTCATTGTCTCTGTATGTGTGTGTGATGTAAAGTGCTCCAACATCTTATACTGGAATGAGAAAAGCCATAAAACAAATGAAATACATGTGAGAGAGGGGCTGTTGGAGGGTGATAGTGAGGGAAAAATTGAAGAGCCCCATCAAAGATTGTCGTATCCCGGTGCACAGTAAGGTCATCACTTACTGTGGTTTAAAAGCTAATACAAGCACATTTCCACACATTTGTATTTGTGCGCTACATAGATTAATCAGTAAAACTGCATGCTGGCATTTTGCTTCCATTTTATTAGAAACTATTCTGTATGTAAAAGACAGTGCCTCCTTCTGCCCTACAATAATGCCTTAACAGCGTATACAGTTTCTAGTCTGTAGCACACTTCTGTGCATCAATGATCATCTCCAGTTTAAAGCTCGCTGAAATGAAATGACCCAATCAGTACACTATTTCCAATATACAGCTAAAATAAGGAGGGCTGATATATGGCTAGCCAGGGCATGATATAGTAATGTCAAGTCCTATCTAACTGCTCTGAACCACAATCATACCATAACACTCAGCAGTGCAGCCAATCATAGCTCATGCTGGCTGGTTAATAACTCCCTGTTCCTGCGTAATGCTCTTACCTTCATACAACACCTCTCCACTATGAGTCTTACCCATCCGTTAGTACTGTACCAGCCCCTATTGCAGTCATCACCAGCTGAACAAAAATGGAATGCTTGAAGCGATCGGACACATTTAAGATGGTCACTCGGAGCACTGCGCTCTAGTCCAGCACTGCAGGTCCCAATTAGCTGTACCCTATCCGTGCTGCTTTACATCTCACAATGTCTTTCCAAGCAGATCTTCACAAACATTTCTCTCACCAAACATGTCTGTTCAGGACCATGTATTGTAAACAAAATATCAGACTGGACAATCCAATGCAGTAACCATATAAATAGATTATTATATGAAATACCACAAAAAGACCTGCACAGTTGCTCAAAGCTGGTTGCATACTGAACAATCGTAAAGTGCACAATTGCCTCAACCTAATATAACCTTATTTTGACTTGTACTTAAGTGTTTGTCTATTTACTTACTTATATACTATTGCACAACCTCCTCTGATGTGTCTGTTAAACGTACCTTTTGTCCCGAAGTTTTGATCCGAATTTTGACCCTTTGTCCTGAATTTTTACACTCACCACCCTGAATTTGCACCCATGCCAGTTGGTCACCCTACACTCTTCTGGACTGTTGACCGCTGCTGCCTTGCTAAATTGCTGCCTTTCTGCCCTGCTGCCCCTTGCCTGGGGAAGAAGGAATGGACTTGCAACCTGAACCCAGGAGCACCAGAGTGACTCCAAGGGGCTAGTTTACTAGCCTCCAGATCTGAGCCTCAGGGGCGCAAAAGGTTGCCTTTACTTTAGACCCACACCAGAACCCAGCCTGAGTGAGTCTTGACCTTCCTTGTG
Source organism: Lissotriton vulgaris (assembly GCF_964263255.1). NCBI lineage: Eukaryota > Metazoa > Chordata > Amphibia > Caudata > Salamandridae > Lissotriton > Lissotriton vulgaris. Next base: position 1,815,075,484 of record NC_141685.1, read on the forward strand.
GTGTCCCACCAGTTCGGAACCCTTGGAAGTGGTGCTGAAGGTGACCAGATAGCCAAAATCAAAAAGTTGGGCATTTTTGCTTGAAAACTGCTCTGAGAACCGGGAGGAGCCCGGGACCAACCTGCTTACCTATCTGCCAGGGGTGAATTGCTGATCAGATGGACTTTGCGGCTTCTCCCGCTATGTTCTTATCCGCAGCACAAAATCCTGTTTGTTGTCCCTTCGCCAAAGGGGTATCCGGCCTCGTGGAATTGTCTTCAGCTAGAGCCCTCTGTATCGTCCCACTGGAGATTTTTGACTTCTATTTCAGATACTTAGTCTAAACGTAATAATTTTCACTGCTCTTTGAACCAAGGATATACGACGAAGAGACTCCCTCCTCGGACAACTCCTGCAGCCTTACCCTGCTGAACTTTACCTTCTCAAAAAAAAAATCTCCAAAATTCTTCTAAGTCTGTAGATAAGCACTGACTGGGCCCAGCCCACTTCTTGTATTTGATCTGCACTTCATTGCAGTTGGCCATATTTTTAGACTTTGACTTGGTCTTGTGCGACTAGATGTTACTGTGTTGCGCTGTGATCTTTTAGGTGCTAGTTTTTAGCAAATATGTTAAAAATTCATAACTCTGGTTCTACTGATTGAATTTTTGACATTTTGGTGTCAAATGATATATTAAAATATTCTCTATTTTTCTAAATTGGTGTGGGATTTTTCTTGTGTGTGTTTTCACTTTATTACTATTTGTGTGCTTGATCCATACTTTACACATAGCCTCTAAGTTAAGCCTGACTGCTTTTTGTGGTGCTAAGCTATCCAGGGTTAAGCACAGGTTAATTTACCAACATTTTATCATCCTTCCTGGAAGGGATAGTGCTTGTTGCTTGACCATGGCTCACATCCTAGTCAACCAACAACCCAATTCCTCACATACAAACATTATATAATTCTAGTAATATAAGCAGGCAGGTAAGATGGCTGCACTGTGATGAGGCTCTGCCGACCGGGCAAACAATCCTTTAATTATCTGCGGACCCATCACCCATCGGACACCAACACCAACAGCGTTCAGCGGGGTGACTGGAGAAGGAAAGCCCAGTATGCTATGGTGCAGTGCTGCACCGGAATTCTGACACCGAAGTTCCCTGGCGCTGAGGCCTCGAGGGTGTACAATATGGCGACATAATCTGTCTGCAGCGCAGCTAAGAAGAAGGTAGGCCGGCGGGCCCCCTGTGGCCTTGAAACAGTTACCACTGTGGCTGCTCTAAGCGTCAGTGCCGATAGACAAATGGACACTACTTGCTAAAAGAAATTCCTCATTGGATGCTGTGCTGTTGCGGTGGATGCGGCATAGTGCTGTGCAGGCAGTTGCATGCGTAAATGCCAGCATTCAATTTGAAGCGGCTCGGTGGATCTCCGGCAGCAGGGGTCTGCCTCTGTACAGCAGTTTACTCTTTAGAGCCGGGTGCGTTGTGGATGGAGTGTATGTGCAGCTTGATCCCGCTCCGAACAGGAGAGAGCGAGTGCGACATCGACCCGCACTGCACGAGAGAGAGGAGCGGTCACTTTTGCGGCGAGTGGTGTAGCCATGTGAGTACAGGTCGTAGTGGCCAGCCATCATGGCCGTGCGGATGTGTTCCCGTTCAGCTCCCGCCCTGGAGTCTGCCTTAATGCTGCCATTGAGACTTTTAGCCTTGAAAACGAAGGGCCGACAAAAGAAACACACACGGAAAGCATGGGGAACATTTTCAAGTTATAAAGAGCCTGGGGGGGTGCTTTGGTCCCGACGTTGAGGTCTGGGTAGAGCATGGTGGCCGGGCCCTGCTGTTAAGATGTTGCTGGCGGCCGGAGAGCGATCCTCGGCACAGGAGCGGATTTCGGCGCTGTGACTTCCCCTAGTGCCATGGCGCTGGTGAGACGGATTGCCACATGAGAGGGTGCAAAATCGGCGGCAATGTTCTTTATGAAGGAAGTGTGATGCTGAACATGAAATGACAGCTGGCTTGGAGTGAAGGCCCAGAGTGAAGGCCCCATGCAGCAGAGCCTGATCAGATGCTCCGTCCATCACCACCCCCTTTTGTACCGCTCTTGGCCGCCATAAGTGTGGCAGGGTATGCTCAGACGTGAGTCCCTTGCTCACTTTGCCACTGGATTCAAGCTTGTTTGTGGTCCAGGGAAGACATGGCTTGGCAGTTCGGTCTGGACTGTTCCCATGAGGCACAAGGTCAGACTGTTTTGCATATAGCCATGTCTGAACTGGGGTGGCAGAGTGGGCTAAAGAACGGTGATGGATTAAACCCAGATCTTTTGACTGGGTGTGAGTGTTTGATTGAGTCAGATGCTCCGTCCATCACCACCCTCTTTTGTACCGCTTTTGGCTGCCATAAGTGTGGCAGGGTATGCTCAGACGTGAGTCCCTTGCTCACTTTGCCACTGGATTCAAGCAAGCCGGGCTAAAGATGGCTGGAATGCCAGAAACCGGTCCTCGGAAGTTTGTTTCCGGTCCAGGGAAGACATGGCTTGGCAGTTCGGGCTGGACTGTTCCCATGAGGCACAGGGTCAGACTGATTTGCATATAACCATGTCTGAACTGGGGTGGCAGAGTGCGCTAAAGAACGGTGATGGATTAAACCCAGATCTTTTGACTGGGTATGAGTGTTTGATTCAGTCAGATGCTCTGTCCATCACCACCCCCTTTTGTACCGCTTTTGGCTGCCATAAGTGTGGCAGGGTATGCTCAGACGTGAGTCCCTTGCTCACTTTGCCACTGGATTCAAGCAAGCCGGGCTGAAGACGGCTGGAATGCCAGAAACCGGTCCTCGGAAGCTTGTTTCCGGTCCAGGGAAGACATGGCTTGGCAGTTCGGGCTGGACTGTTCCCATGAGGCACAGGGTCAGACTGATTTGGATATAGCCATGTCTGAACTGGGGTGGCAGAGTGGGCTAAAAAACGGTGATGGATTAAACCCAGATCTTTTGACTGGGTGTGAGTGTTTGATTGAGTCAGATGCTCCGTCCATCACCACCCCCTTTTGTACCACTTTTGGCCGCCTTAAGTGTGGCAGGGTATGCTCAGACGTGAATCCCTTGCTCACATTGCCACTGGATTCAAGCAAGCTGGGCTGAAGACGGCTGGAATGCCAGAAACCGGTCCTCGGAATCTTGTTTCCGGTCCAGGGAAGACATGGCTTGGCAGTTCGGGCTGGACTGTTCCCATGAGGCACATGATCAGACTGATTTGCATATAGCCATGTCTGAACTGGGGTGGCAGAGTGGGCTAAAGGACGGTGATGGATTAAACCCAGATCTTTTGACTGGGTGTGAGTGTTTGATTGAGTCAGATGCTCTGTCCATCCCCACCCCCTTTTTGACCTTAAGATGGCAGCTCAATCCCTTATATCTCAAGCTCTTAAGGCACCCGGGGGTATACAATAGGCCACGGCCACTTGCAGGACATTGCCCAGAGGCCCTGAGGAGCGTGCTCCGTGACAGGAAAGAGACCCTGACCTACAGTGCCACTTGAGAACCACAATTCTAATCCCCGCAGCCGAGTGAGAGTGGGAACACAGGAGTACACCAACATGCGGCTTGGCCCCGGGAATTGCCCATATGCCTTCCCAAAAAAACACAAGCCAACAAGGCTACTTTAGAAACTCTAACACGGGAGACGAATAAGAACTATTGCATAAACAGCCAAAGGAGAATATGGGGCTGACCCGCGATGATCTCCTGGCCACACTCAGGGACTCTAAAAGAGAGCTGCATGACAACATTAAAGCCGACATCAGAGCTTCTCTCGATGAATTCAAATCTGCCCCTTACCCTTCCTTGCTCCATCCACCTTGTCCCCTATGTTCCCCTTACCCTACCTTGCTCCATCACCTTGTGCCCTATCTCCTTTAAATGCTTTTCTTAATACTTATGTGACTTTTAACTGATGTAAATTACAACATTATTATTCCTCATGTAAAGCGCTCTGATTCCTTCGGGTCTAGCCAGTGCTATATAAAACTCATTAATAAAATATGTTCCCATTTAGTACTCTTTCTCTCTTTGTCTACTTCCCTAGCTCCTATCCCCTCTCCCCTGAATCTCGCCCCTTGCCTACTACTCTCTATGTGGAGTAGTGTGGCTCACTGGTTAGAGGCGGCAGACCCAGAAGCAGAGGTCGGCCCGGGACCAGGGTTCAGTTCCCGATGCGGCAGGGTGTTGGGCCAATGTCAGCGGGCTCAATAAATCTCGCCTCGGTGCCACTCTAACCATGGGTTCCACTCAGCAACTTTGGGCAATAGCTTGCTTAACCTTCACAAACGGCCCCATCAACGCCGAGGATGCCTGGCTTCACCTTGGGGGTGCCCAGTTGGGACCATCTCACAGGGAAAGCTAGGACGGGTTCCCCAGAGTTATACAGCGCCAGGAAACCTACGGGTAGCAGTGCGCTTTAAAAGCTCAAATACATTACAAATACATTACTCTGCCTAGCTCCCTGTTCTTTGTGCCCTTTGACTAAGCACTCCTTCTTCCCTGGTTATGGAAAGATCCAATATGTATACTCTGGAGTCTCAGCGAACCCGCTGGGAGAGTCCACAGCGCCAAGGGAGCCACTCACAGCTGAGGTATGGTATAGCACCCCTTGCCAAAGCACTCCCTCTCCCCTTTTTGGGGAAGGATCCAGTATGTAGGCCTTGGAGTCTCAGAGACCCCTCTGAGAGAGTCCACTGCGTAAAGGGAGCCTCTCGCAACAGAGATAGGGAAGTGATACAACTTCTGCTGGGATCACAGCTTACTGGACTTTGGACGTTGCTTTGACTTGTCTACTGGTTTGTGTCCCCTTCGCCCTTCCCTTCCTCTTTCCATGCTGTGTCTCTCACCCTCCCCTCCTCTTTCCCACCTTCATTATCTGTCTACTTCCCCTTCTCCTACCCCCCCCCCTGAACCTCTCCTCTTGCCTGCTTTTCCCCTTACGTATTTGTGTTTATTGTTTATCTCGACCTTACAAGTAACTATGTTGCCATGCTCTAATAACTGTGTAACTTTGTAACGATGTAACCTGTAACTATGATCTGTAAAGCGCTCTAATACCTCCGGGTCTAGCCAGCGCTATATAAAACATTTAAAATAAATAACAATGATGCAAAATAAGAAAATAAATCAATGGAAATACCAACTGGGATAGAGGCCTTACTTCTATGCAATGATTTATTTAAATGAAATACCTCATCTAAATAGGTATTTCTAACTAATATTGAAAATCAATCTTGAATGACTGATGGTTAGTATTCACAGAGAAAAGGTATTAAAGTAAGATTGAGAAGAGCTACACTTGTCTTTATATAGATTTTTATAAAACATTTCAAAGGTGTGAGGAAGTGGATTATTAGTTGGAGGGGATGTGAGTCCTAATTCAAGAAATCATGTCACAATTTCAGCCCAGGTCAAGTTAGGTCTCAATAATTTAAACCTGAACTGTTAAAAAGTAGAAAGCAAAACTCAATAAAAAAATTCCCACTCCAATTTATAAAAATAGACTAAAATGTAATGATCAAATATACATCAGAGTGACACAAACAGGATGCAGGGCACATGAGATATGATTTTTAGACGTTTCATGTAAAAATAAAACCTGAAAAGGCAAAGTGCCAATCATGCTTATCTGAGCTTGACTGGGTCAAAGTCAAAATGTACGGTCTTTTTTGAATTGGGCATTTTATTTAGCATATTTTGCTGCATCCCTGGAGCTACAGGCATATTCATACTGAATTGCCCTTGATTCTGCATGTTCTCCACAGAAGCCATTTGGGCTGGGACCATTGACTAAGTTAACTGGTTAGCATTGTGTTCCATTCGGAGAACAAAATCGTTTTGAATTCGATCTGGATTCTGTCTACTTTCCTGTTTCCAGTGTGCAAGACACCCACAATAATTAGAGGGAGTACTTTTCTAAAACATGTCAATATTTGCATTCAGTCCATTACAATCATTTACAAATCCTCTTCTGTATGGAACAAAAGTACACATTTGTGTAAATGACACATTATTTTCCTGCACACCTTCTCCTTGTGTTGCATCATCAACAAAACCATAATCAAAAACCTAATTGTAGGAAGCTGAGTTTCTTTTGCAATAACACCCCCCCTTTTTGCCAGAATACTGATGCACTTGACTTGATGTACCCTGGGTCCCTGCCAATCAGGTTCCCAGGGCCTTTGTTCTTTCCCAAAGATGGTACCTTATACTACCAATTGGCACCTGTCTGGCCACATGTCATTCCCTTGTAAAACATTACCCTGGGTACCAAGGGCACTGTGGCCAGGAAGGCCTCTAAGGGCTGCATCACTTATTGTGCCACCCTTAGAGGACCTCTACCTTTACACACACTCACTGCCATTGCAGCCTGCATGTTGTGGTGCAGAACAAAGTGAAGAGTCGACATGGCACACAGCCCTGTGTGCCATGCCTACAACCCACTGCCCTGGCATAAGTCAGCCACTCCTCTTGCTGGGTGCACTATACCAGTGGTGAGGGTACAGGTCCATGAGCCCTGTATCCCCACAGTGTCTAAGCTAATTCTTAGGCATTGCAAGTGCAGTAATGCCATTAGGAGTATATGGTGCTGGGAGTTTGTCATTACCAACTCCACAGCACCATATTGGCTTTACTGAAAACTGGGAAGTTTGGTATCAAACTTCTCAGCGCATCAAACCCACACTGGTGCCAGTGTGGAATTAAATGAAAAATGCACCCAAAGGGCATCATAGAGATTCCCCCTGCTAAACGACCAGTCTCTGGTGAGTTCCCTGACTGGTACACACCAGCCTGTCACCAAGAGACATGTTTCTGGACCCCTAGTGTGGGAGTCTTCGCTCCCTGAGCCCAGAAACTAAGCCTTTCCTGGGAGAAAGTGGTCACACCTCCCCCAAGCCAGTAAACACCATTTGTGACACTGGAGCTTCAAAGGCCTTGCAGCCTTTTTAATGCGACCTCCATCCTCTCCTGCGATCAGGATCAAGCCCCCTTGCTGTGTCACCTCCTTTTTAGCGGGAAGACAGGTGGGAAGAATTAGCCAGCCCAGAAGGTGTACCCACCTCTGCCAATCCCACTCTAAGTTGGGGAGGCGATGTGAAGTCCACTCTTCAGTGCCTGCCATCTTGCAGATGGCAGGCACTCCTCAATCAGGATTAGGGATTGTGCTCACTCCCCTACGTGGGTTTGAGCAAACCAAGGGTGTAGTCACCTTAAGGTCAGTAGCCCATTGACTACTGACCTCGAGACCCCTAAAACACCCACTAAATACAGTATTTAGGGTGAAGCCCTGAACCAAGAACTCAGACAAGCAACCACAAGAAGAAAGGAAGAAGAAGAACTGAACAGCCGTGCCGAAGCTAAGAAGAGAAAGACGCCCACTGACTTGGCCCCAGCCCTTCCGGCCTGTCCCCACCTCAAACCTGCAGAAGCATAACTCCGGTGTGTCCTGCAGCCAGCAACATCAAGAACCCAGAGGACCTGCCCTGCCTTCCAAAGAAAATACTTTGTCTCCCATGAACACCGGATTTGTTCACCCACAGACTCCAGCTCCAGCCAAATCTGCGAGTCTGCACCACTCTGCACCCGTTGCCCACGGCCCGAGTCCGAGTGGTCCAACTCCACGAGGAGGTCTCTTCAGCGATTTTGATCCGAGATCTGGTGATCACTGACCTGCCGCGAATCTCCCAGCGAAACCTACAGCCTCTTTCTGGAGGATCCCCCTACAGCAATTGGAGCTGGTAAGAGAAACCCGACCCCTAAAGATACCCCTGCACCCGAAGCCCCATGGCCTTGGGTGGCCTCACCAATGATGTCCCAGTTTCCCCAGGCATCCCATCTTACCTCTCCAATCATTGGTCACCTCCAGAAGATCTTCACCCTGTGTCTGCTGTCTTTGTTGAAACCAGAGAATCCCCATTGAAATCAACAGGGCACCCAACACCAAAACAGCACTCTGCCCCTGCGCTGCTGCGGGTGCACTTTTTGTGCTAAACAGGATTCCCCCTTTGGGATTGGTGTCACTACAAGGCATGCTTTTACATCGCATGCCTTTACAACGCGGTTTTTACCACGCAGTCCATTACAACGCATAATGCTTTTAGGCGCTGGATAGTGAATTATTTAATTTACTATTCCAACTCCAGTCCCCGTGGATAGCAGGGAAGGTGTTGGATAGGAAATTAAATATATTCCCTATCCTAAAGCGCCCCCCAGCGCAATGCGTGGTAATGGTATGCGATGTAATGGTAGTACGTTGTAAAAAATGCGTTGTAAGTGATGTTCCCCCCCTTTGCCCCGAGCCTAACACCAGGAGCTTTGCTACCAAAACCTAGTGGCTCGTAAGCAGCCACCAACCAGAGGCCCCCTGTTCACCACTGGATAACATTGGGCCTCAGCACTCTGCACCCCCCCACCCTAGAGCCGCTAAGGGTGTAACAAGAGTGCATCCTTGACCCTGGGGGCACCCTTGTTCTAACCCCGGTAACTAAACTCCAACGACCAATTACTTAACTGGTAACCGTTAACTTAATTTCTCTCTATAGGAACCTATTGACTGTTAGAAGAATGTTCCAAGTGTTGAGTTGATTTGTATGGAAACCTGAAAAAGTACAATTGTGCAAAACTGTTTTTACTTACCTTTTCTCTAGGAAATGTCCCACTGTGATATGTAGGCATATCGCACTGAGTGCAAAAATAATCTTAAAAAGTAAATAAAATGTAATCTGTACAGTATTTCAATACCTTGACTTTCCTGTTTTTCAAACAACTGCATTTTGTACTTGCATTCACTTGTAAACACTGCATAATATTTTGTAAAGCATTTATTTCACTTACCTGTGCCAGTCTTGGCTTGGTTCTAGAAATAAACTAACTTAATACTATTTTTGATTCAAACAAAATTGGTCTGAGTTCAGTCTTTGAGTGTGTGACATCATTTGCTGATTGAGTGTGTACAACAAATGCTTAATACTACCCTCTGATACAGCCTTACTGCTCGCCCACACTACCACAAATACAGAGTAAGGTGTTATTTACTTTCACCTCTGCCTCCCTTTGGGGTTCCACTGGACTCTGTGCACACTAAACCTCATTTTGGTACAGTATATACAGAGCCAGTTTCCTACACTAATCTATCACCTAATTTCTCACACCCTTCGGAAAATCCTTTGTCTATGCGACCATTATTTGTTCTTTCAGCTTCCTCTGTTCCACATCAAAGCAGTCACTGCAGTAGTTTGCATACTTGAGTATCTAATCAGTACTCAAAGGCTGCCAACATATCACAATCTATTGGGTATGAGAACTAAACTCTGGGCCCCTAACTAACAGAAATACTGACTCGAAACTGCTGAAACCGTCTTTCGTCTGCTCTTCGACTCTGCTAGACTTTCTATAAATCTGCATTAGCCTCTTGTAAGAAGCATGGAATGATTCCTTTAGCTTCTAAGTAGCTCTCATAATTTTCGAAAAACTCTGGCACCTTTTACTTCAAATATACATTTCCATAAGAGCAAGAGCTGGCCATTATGAGCAGGAACTCTTCGAGACTCCTCTGTTGGCCATTGTACAGTTGCTTTGCATTCAGCCCACAAATCCTTAGGTACACTAACTTCAAACAACATATTCAAATCTACACAAAGCACATTTAAAATGAGCACTAATCTTCTGTATACCATTTATCTGGTTCTTCTCTAAGCTTTGGAAAGCTTGCCATAAATGCTAAGAGATCAGACATATACCAAGGAACATGCTCATAAGCACGTCCATGCACTTCTTGCAAAGGAAACTCAGACAGAAACATTCCTATTTCAGGTTTACTTGCACTCGCACTTGCTTCGCGGCTTCATTCTTTTTCTTTTGTGCTTTGCCTTCTTCTTCTTCCATTTATCCTTGTATTTTCTCAAATATATCCAATCTTTTGTGCTGTCTCTAATAAGTGTTCGTAGGGTGAATCAACCTTTTCAATTCTTCATCACTCATTTCCATTCTGCAGTTTTTCACAAATTTTTCTTCTTATATAAAATCAATATTATATTCTTCTGCTAAACTCTCAAGCCTACCATATGCTTCAAGCTCACACCTAACTGCTTCTTTGCTCAGGTATTTTAATTCATTCTCATTGCATGAAGTTAGTCACTCTATAGCAATTGTATCTTGTGAATTTTCTCCAAATTTATTTTTTAATTGGTAAATATTATTCACTCTACTCGGTTCATTCGATTGGACTGCAGTAGTAACTGTACTAATAATAGCGATAGTTGGCTCAATAGTGGTTGTAATGACAAGAACTGTAATCATCCCACTGGGACCTGCTTTGCTCTCAGGTTCGGTTGGCATTCCCAGTGAATGCACACTGATACTTGATTCTCCTGCCTAATATCTTATCTAAGTTATTTCTGAAACATTATTACATTGAATCTAATAAGTCATCTAGAAATGTATCCTCTCCATCCGAATCATTCTCAGTATTTTTATTTTCCATTTCTAATGTTATATTTTTTTAGAATCAATGTTCTTTTTATTTGCTTCATTGACAATTGCAGGGAACAAACCCACGCCAAGTATTGTATCTTCTCTCTGTGTCTTTTTCCGCACTTCCCATCTTGAATCTATCCAAAGGCTCACAGTATCTTTAACCTGATCCTTCATTCTCTTTTCTTCCTTCTCAGTTGCTACACAATCCCACTTATCCAATGCCTCAAACTATACGGACCTCAAATACTCAAGCTCTCACACTAAAGGTATCCTCTAAATAAAATTCCATATTCTTGTCATCAGATGTGATGTCATTCCATCCTTTTGATCACATTCACATATGGAGCCCTGAATGTAACATCATTTTATAAGCAGGAGAATCCTCAGAAGTAATTTTCTCTCCATCAATAACAGGAGCCTTACACTTTCATTGCCGCACCCATTTCCGCTCAAACTAATTCTGTACAAACGTGATATAAACAACGATAATCGACCACTCACATTGCAGTTACGATGAAGAACGACCAAAAACGGTATGATCCACACCAACAACTAACCTTCCACAGCGCAACTCATTGCGACGATCCACCAATGTTAGCACTACTCGCTATTACAAAATGCTTTCAGAGCTGCAAAGAAAAAACAGACAAAATAGACATTATCATGCCGGCTTAACCTCAATAGGGAAACGTAAGGGAAACAATCTCACTGTAGGAAGAGAATAGTACCTTTCTTGCGCCATCAGTCAGACTAAGGCAAGGTTTTCATCCAGCGGTGACCCACCTTTTGATCAGCAAATTTACTCCTGCGCACCAATAAATATACAATCACTACTCTAGGTTAAAGCACATTCAACTACACCTTTCAGTAGTACAGGTAAATGCCCCAATGTGGTGTGAATGTGGCACCTCACAATACACACATGCACTTGGCAGACAAATTCAACAATATAAATAGATAGAGATCTTAGATTTTGACAAATCCCTTTTCCAAACCAAGGTAAACTCCAACACAAATCACAATAATTCAATAATTTTTTTGAAGCATTTGATGACGCCTAATCAGACACAATAATTAGCTCTAACTCAAAAATATGACAAAATCATCATAATCACAGTAACTAAGATTCCTAATAGACCACAAATCAAACCAGCATTACCAAAAAGTATTCGCACACTATCATTTATGATACCACAATAATCTGCACCAAACCATAAGTACCATGATACACTTGATCAACACTACAATCTATCACAATGCATTTGCCCTGTAGATACTCACTAACTTTTGACTGGGAGCAATTCATGAATGCTGAAATACTTCCATTGATCCAATTAATCCAGAACATAGGTACCAAGAGTGTAGACATATTCAAAAGAAGGGGAAATATTTTTATCTCTCCATTTTATCAAATTTCTTCTCTTTGCTTGCCCACATTCTTCACCAAGACTATTGATGCTATCTTTATTAATGTGAGAAGATATGAGATAAAGCACTTTCGCAGGATCAGGGGCCGTTCCCCGCAATAATGTATGATGTAATATGCCCCTAACAAAGTCAAAATTGTTCATAAAACAGGCAGCGTAATCAGCTCAATATGCCTACTTGAGATATGGCATAAGTTAGAAACCATAAAGGTTTATTAAGGCAATAAAGTGCATTACAGAAGGTATAATGTGATTTGTCTTAACATCATTCAAAATGCCCAGTATATCAAATATGGGGAGTTGGCATAACGTTCAGACAAATGCAGCAGGAGATCTGACATAAAATCAAGCCTCAAAAAGAATATTAAAATTATTCTAAGTCCTAAGCATGAGACAGACTGACAAAAGTCTGCTTTCTAAAAATCAAGAGATGATGTGTGGGTCAACTTCAAAGTGAACCCTTTGTTTTATGAAAATACACAGTGAAAAACCACACAGTCAGCATTGAGTGAATAAAAAGCTGCACAGCTCAGCCAATCACATTAGAAAATTAAGTGCAACAACACTAAACACCATGCACTAAATGAATACTAATTAGTTCCCTCTTGATAATGTCATTGGATGTGAGAGTACAAATCTAGTTACCCACAAAACAATGGCAGGCTCATAGAATTAATGGACCTAATGAAATACAGACAGGAAAGACCTTGAACAGTTACATTTGGAAGGAAAGCTTCCTCCGGAGTTCATCAAGAACAGCATGTTAAAACAAAGCATTTCATTAATGCACATTGTGCTACGGGAGGTGAGAGAACAAATGAAAACATGGATAGGTAGAAATACATGATGGACTCTGGCCTAGTATAAGCCTAGATTGGCCCTCTTTGTAGGTAAGGTTTTATGGTTTGCTTTAGGTTTCAACACAATGACGCTTTATAATTTCTTTAATACCAAATTCTTAAGTCGCATTGTTAGCAATGGGGGTCTCTAGTTGGCAGAGGTAGGTACCTTGGTCCAAATTAGGACCCTTGCTTCTAGTCAGGGTAAGGGGGATACATACTCTAGATATCCCCTGCTTACCCCCTTGGTAGCTTGGCACGAGCAGACAGGTTTATCCCAAAGGCAATGTGTAAAGTATTTGTACCAACACTCACAGTAACAACACCATAAATGGACACCACACCGGTTTAGAAAAATAAAGTACCTTTATCTAAACTTAACAAGACCAAAACGACAAAAATCCAACATACAAGCATTAAGAAAAATGACTTTCAAAAGGTTTTTAGCAACCTAGTCCATAGAAAACTATGGGTGAGTGATTTCTTGCAAAGTACCTGTCGTTGCGACAAAATTCACCTAGCCAAACAGCCGCAGCAATGGGATGCGTCGAAAAACAAAGAGATGCGTAGCTGCTGAGAACTTCGTGGTTGCGATGTGACAGTTCCACTGTACACAGGGGAGCGATGCATCGGGTGTAAGGCGCTTCATCAATTTGAGCAGCAGTGTGGGGAGATTCTTCTTGCACTACGGTGTTGCATCAGACAAACTGTCGTGAGAAGAGCGATGTGTCTATTTTCTTGTTGTTGCGTTGCTTTCCATCTCCCAGCAGCGGAAACAGCCTCCAGAGGCCACATACAGTCACAGGCACTTCTTTTCAGGTCAAAACTCCCAGCAAGGAAGTTCAGGGGAGCTGGGGTGAAGTCTATGTGCTCCTGAGACTTCAAAACAGGAGGCAAGCTCTACTCAAGCCCTTGGAGACTTTCCTCAAACAGGGGACACAGCACACAGCAAAGTCATTCTCCTTTTCTTGGCAGACACAGCAACTGCAGGCCAACCCCAGACACACAGCAAGGGCAGTGCTTCTCCTCAGGTTCTCCAGCACTTCTCCTTGGCAAGGGTTCCGCATGATTCCAGAAGTGGTCTAAAGTTCAGGGGTTTTAAGCCTAATACTTATACCCCAAAATGTCTATGTTCTCTTTGTGCAGAGAAGCCCTGTGCCCAGTCAAAACTAGTTTTGTCCTCTCTGGTGCAGCTTCCTGGCAGGAGGTGGAGACAGCATTGTGGAAAGCAGACCAGGCCCAATTAGGTGAAAGGAAATCTCCTCCCCTTACTCTAAATGCAGCCCAGGTCTATTAAGCCCAGCTCTGACTCATCAGGCTCTCTGGAGCCACTGCTCCCCCCCAGCCCCTGACACTCCAAACCCAGACACGCAATCCACATACTAGCAGAGTCACACTGGATGACTAAATAAGACAATACCTACTTTCTAAAAGTGGCATTTTCAAACACAGAATGTAAAAATCACCCTCACTAAAATATGCATTTAAACATTCTGAGTTCAGGCATACTAAACTTTATTTTCCTACCGTGTTTCCCAGGGCAGTTATGTTTATAAGATGTTATAAACAAACTCCCCATTTTGTCCTATGGGAGGAGGTAGCCTTGCAATAGTGAAAAACGAAATTGGCAGTAATTCACTATCAGGACACGCCACACAAACCAGGGCATGTCCTACCCTTGAAAGCATATATTTATTTGCAGAATCATGCTCCCTGATGAAGGCTATCTTTTAGCCGAAATGCATTGGATGAGTTAAAGACATGTAATTGGGATCGGAATATTTGGATCTAAGAGTGAATTACAACTCTAATACAAGAATATGAAATAAATAACTATTGAATGATCATTACGAATACGTTTTTGATTCAACATCATTTGGAACGTTTCACAACCCCTGAAGGGGACGTTGCAGTGACCAGGGGACGTTCCCCAAATTAGGGGCATGCGTTTTGAGATTTAATTACGTGCACAACGGAGTGCACAACCAGGAGCATGCAACAACTTACAAATCTATAACAATTGGAGTGCGAGTGTATATCTAACTTATGGTCTACCTTTCACGTACACTGCACCCTACCCACAGGGGTACCTTGGGCCTACCTTAGGGGTGACTGATATGTAAGAAAAAGGAAGGGTAGGGCCTGGCAAGTGGGTGCACTTGCCAAGTTGACATGGCAGTCAACAGCTGCACACAGATACTGCAGTGGCAGGACTGAGTTACCATTTCAAAACTACTCATGTGGGTGGCACAATCAGTGCTGCATGCCCACTAGTAGTATTTGATTTACCAGCCCCTGCACACTCAGTGCATTTTACCAGGGACTGACCAGTAAATCAAATATGCCAATCAGGGCTAACCAATCATAATAACAATTTACAAAGGAGCACTTGCACTTTGACACTGATCAGCAGTGGCAAAGTGCCCAAAGCTTATAAGCCAGCAAAAACGAAATCTAGCAGAGCATCAAAAATACAGGAGATAGAAGCAAAATATCAGAGGAAACCATGCCAAAGATGCAAGTCTAACGCCCATGTAAATAAGAAGCCATGGTGAGAATGAGTTATGCAGTTCTTTTGTTTTAGGCCTAAGGCCTGTGACAAGAGCTTTCTCAGCTACCCCATGGAGTTTCTCATTCTGCCCTGTTGAGGTATGTCTGGAATTTGGAATGTATACTCTGTAAAAAATCATATGGTAGAATGTTTTGTCTGACCTCCCATGCCTGAGATACTCCTGTCACCCTTGACATGTACTTATGTGACTCTAATCTGCTACTCCCATTATCATTAAGTCACTTCCATGCTTCATTAGATAGAAATCGATCAGTAGCCGTAGGTGCGTGATTTCATTTCAGTTTTTTTTAGAAGATTCAAGGTCATTTTTTTTAACATCTCATTGCTCAGAAGAGGGTAATTCCGAATATTTATCTCTTTACGTGGACTTCATAGTTTGATTTTATATTCGGAAAAGTGTCACTCATAAGATCACATTGGACAGACGAATGTTACTCATACACTGAAATTATGGGAATGTCACTGTGGACTTGGGGAACGTGCGGACCGGAATAACAGGCGGGGAGGCCGAATATAGTGAGCTATGTCTGTGGTATTTATTCAAC
Organism: Lissotriton vulgaris; assembly: GCF_964263255.1. Taxonomy (NCBI): domain Eukaryota; kingdom Metazoa; phylum Chordata; class Amphibia; order Caudata; family Salamandridae; genus Lissotriton; species Lissotriton vulgaris. Next base: position 1,815,091,364 of record NC_141685.1, read on the forward strand.
AGATGAATGGAAATACAAAGTCACAATGCAGATAGGGATGGTGGACTTGGCTGATGACCAGGCTCGGTGAGGTGGATTCTGGATCAAGTGCTGCTTCCCGCTTTCACCAGTAGTCTCCTCGGTATGGTACTGGGGCTCCACGGAGGCTTGAAGAAAGGGAGAGAAGCGTAAGGGCTTTAGTCCGAGCAACACAGTCGGAATGCTTCCACCTACACCCGGGCGTGAGAGGGTATGAAAGAGGACGGTGAGGGAGGGACGGTAAGGGGGTTGGAAGAGGCAAGGAAGAGATGGGAAGGAAGAGAGGTGCCAGGTGCTGGGCAGTGATCGGGCTCTATACAGTGTGCGTGAAAAAAGGGGGATTAATATACAGTGTCTCGGTGCTCGTGAATCCTATGATATTTACACTCTATATATACAACTCTATGTACAGGGGCACTGAGAAAGGGTGACGTGTACTCACGTGCCCCGCCGCAACTCTCGTCCGAGTTGCGGCCGCTCTCCAGCCTCCTCCTGAGGACGCCACCAGTCCTCCGTCTAGACGTCCTCGTCCTCTTCCTCGCTCCGGTCTAGCCGTGCTGCGCCGCTCTCTGTCGGGGGTCCGTCGCTCTCCGCTGCCTCCTGCCACGAGTCGGTTGCTCCGAACGCCTTTCCTTTCTCCTCGGGGCTTTTTCTATCTTCCGGCTGGTTGACAGCCCGACCACTTCCGGGGTCAGGGGCGGGTACTTCCGGGTTGATAGAGGTCGTCCTGTTTCCGCTTCCGGGATCGCTGGCGAGTGTTTCCGGTTCTCCGTGTTCAGGGGTCGGCACCTGCAGGGGACGAGAAAGAGAGGGTGTCCTGGGTGACCGGGACGTTAACCGACCGAGCGTGGGGGACAGAATTCCCACGCTCGGACACCGCTGTAAAGAGGTAGGTGCAGCCTCCGTTCCACATCCCCTTTCCCTAGCTGTCTTTCTTGTAGGGGGGTTGGGAGGTGGATACCGGGACAGATAATCAGCGTTGCCCTGTTGTAGTCCTTTCCTGTGTAAGGTTCTAAACCTGAAGGGTTGTAGGGAGAGAAACCACCGAAGGACTCGGTCATTGTGGCCCCTATTGTGGGCCATCCATTCCAGAGGGGCATGATCGGTGTATAGTATAAATTCACGCCCCTCGAGGTAGTACCTAAGGCTTTCTACTGCCCACTTAATGGCAAGGGCCTCTTTCTCTACCACTGCATAATTGACTTCTCGGGGAAAGAGTTTTCTGCTGAGGTATAGGATTGGCCGTTCGACCCCTGTCGAGTCCTTTTGTGAGAGCACAGCCCCCAAGCCTTGATCAGAGGCATCGGTCTGCAATATGAATGTTTGTGTATAGTCCGGGCTGACTAACACTGGTTCCGAAACCAGGGACTGTTTCAGTTGCTCAAAGGAGTGTACTACCACGGTTGAGGGATGTCTGAGCGCTTCTTCAGTTTTTGTGGTTTTCTTCAACAAATCAGTCAATGGGGCTGCGGTTTGTGAGAAATTCGGGATAAACCTCCGATAGTACCCCAATAATCCAAGAAAGGCACGAAGTTCCTTCCGTGTTTGAGGGAAGGGGATGGTCTGAATGGCCTTGATCTTATTGTTCTGAGGCCGTATGAGTACTTCCCCCAACAGGTATCCGAGGTATTTCACACTCTGGGCTGCTAGGGTGGTCTTGGAGGGGTTGATGGTAAAACCGTTGTTCCCTAAAGAGGTCACTACGGCTCGTAAATGATGTAAGTGCTGCTCCCAACTGTCACTGTAAATGACGATGTCGTCCAGGTATGCCCCGGCGTACCTCACGTGTGGCTGTAGTACCAAGTTCATGGCTCTTTGAAAGGTAGCCGGGGCACCGTGAAGCCCAAAGGGCATCACCTTGAACTGAAATAAACCCTCAGGGGTGGAAAAGGCAGTCTTGGGTTTGTCTGTTTCTTTAAGAGGGATCTGCCAGTAGCCCTTGCAGAGGTCAAGGGTGCTTATGTACTTGGCTTTGCCTATGCGCTCCACCATTTCATCTACGCGGGGCAAGGGGTAGGTGTCGAAGGCCGATATTTTGTTTACTTCTCTAAAGTCTATACAAAATCTGGTGGAGCCGTCTGGCTTGGGTACTAGAACAATCGGGGAATTCCAGCTGCTGTTGGAGGGTTCTATGATGCCCATTTTCAGCATTTGATTGGTCTTCTCTTTGATGATGGCTCTACGAGCTCCGGGGATGCGGTAGGGCCTTTGTCTTACGGTTTTTCCTGGTTCCGTATTGATGGCATGTTCAACCACGGTGGAGTGTCCTGGAAGGGAGGAGAATACTGTTTGTACCGAGGATAGGGCTCGCCTGAGATCCTGTCTGTTGGGTTCTGGGAGGTCAGCGTCAATGCATCCTTCAAAGGGGGGGGCTATTGCATTGGACATGACAGGACGGGCTCCCTCCCACTTCTTCAAGAGGTTCACGTGATAGATCTGCGTGATACCTCGGGTGGGTTCTGTTTCCACTTCATAGGTAACAGGAGTTACGGCTCGTAGTACAGGGAAGGGGCCCTGCCACTGTCCCAGTAACTTGTGGTCGGAAGAAGGCAATAGTAATAATACCAGATCACCAGGATTGAATTTCCGGGCTTTGGTTCCCTTATCGTATTGGTGTTTTTGGGTGTCTTGAGCGGCTACCAGATTCTGCCTCACAATGACCCTTATCTGTTCCAAGTGGGTCTTTAGGTTGTCCACATATTCGGGTAGGGGTCGGGTTCTGTCTGGTTCGGCTTCCCAGGCTTCCTTAGCCATATCTAAGAGTGTCCGTGGGGCTCGCCCATACAACAACTCGTACGGTGAATAACCTGTGCTGCTTTGAGGCTTACACCTGATGGCAAACAGCGCCAGGGGAAGCATCTCCTCCCATCTTTTACTTTCGAGGCCTAAAAGTTTCTTAAGGGTCGTTTTGAGTGTAGCATTGTATCGCTCTACCAACCCATCTGTCTGGGGGTGGTAGGCAGCTGTTCGTATTTGTTTGATGCCTAGGTGGGAGCATACCTGGCGCATAAGGGAGGATACAAAGGGCGTCCCCTGGTCAGTTAATATCTCGCGGGGAAAACCTACTCTCGAGAATATGGATATGAGGGCCTTGGTTATGTTTTGAGTGGTGGGTTGGCGTAAGGGTACTGCTTCAGGGAAGCAGGTGGCATAGTCCACCAGTACAAGAGCATATCTACATCCGGATCTCGAGGGAAGCAAGGGTCCTATAATGTCCATGCCCACTCTTGTGAAAGGGACATCGATGATGGGAAGGGGCTGGAGAGGAACCCGGGGAGGACGGTATCGACTGTTCCGTTGGCAGATTGGGCATTCTCGACAATACCGTTTGATTTGTCAGTGTACCCCTGGCCAATAAAACTTATCTAGGATCGTGTGTCCGGTTTTTTCATCACTGAAATGACCTCCCAGTAAATGGCTGTGGGCTAGGAACAGTACTTTCTCACGAAACAACCCGGGGATGACCAGCTGGGTAGGCTGTTGGGGTCCTCCCTTTCTATAAAGGAGTCCGTTTTTCCGAAAAAAATAAGGACCTACATGTAGGGGATCCTCAGCATCCAGAGCACGGGCCCAAGCCTCCTGCAACACCGGGTCTTCCTGTTGCGTGGCGCGGAACTCCCTGTTGGTTTCCCACGGATGGATATCGACTTGGGCAGGAAAGGCCATAGCAAAGTCTTTTCTTTCGTTCCTTTTCTGTCTTTTGGTCTTGGATGGTTTGACCGCTGGATGCCCCGGAGGGGGTTCACGGGAAAACGGGGCATCGGCCCACCACTTCTTCAGAGACTCGGTGGTGTCTTGAAGGAGATGGGGTAGTCCACTATAGTCACTCCCCAATATCGCTTGTTCGGGGAGAGTGGGTATGAGGCCCACTGTCAGTAGACTACCCATATCCGTGGGGTGTTGGACATGGACCTGTGTGGTCGGATAGTGCTTGGTGTCGCCATTGACACATTTGATAGCTACGGTACCTGTGACCGGACCGACAGGGTGAGGTAGTTCTTGGGGTCTTAGGACACTTTGTCTGCATCCAGTGTCGGCCAGTGCCATCATTCTGTGTCCTTCAATCCGCACTGGGCATCGAAACGGGGGAGGAGTGTTCTCAGCGGTGAGGCACACATAGTTTCTCGCCATCCCTATCTCCATGGGCTCCTCCTTTTGCGGACAGACGCGAGCAATATGTCCGTACCCACCACAATGATAACATTGGGGTCCAGGTGGGTGGGGGCGAGGCAAGACAGGGTAAGGCATAAGGGGAGCGGGCTCGGGTTTCCTGACCACCGGAGGGGGTCGTGGGAGCCGAGCATGGGTCCCCGGAGGTATACGGGGATGATGTTCCTCCTTGGGTCGCTGGGATTCCTGGGCTCTGCTATAGGCGCTGGCTATTTCTACAGCACTGTCGAGCGTTAGACGCACATGTTGGCGTACCCACTTCTGGGTGGCAGGGTGCAGGGAAGCCAGATATTGCTCTAGATATATTTTGGACAGAATGTCTTCCTTGGTGGCTGTAGCCGGTTTTAACCACCGATTGGCCAGATCTTGAATACGGAAGGCTAGAGCCCTAGGAGTTTCTTGGGGTCCTTCCTTTGCTTGCCGTAGCCGAACCCTGTATGCCTCGTCATCAATCCCCAGTCGTTCCAGGATGCAGGTCTTGATGTCGGCGTACGGTGTTTGTCCCTGGATATTGGCTTGCTGGTAGGCGGCCTGCAGTTCTCCGGTCAATAGGGGTCCTAAGTAGTGGCCCCACCGGTCTTCTGGCCAGGCAGCCGCCTGAGCTAGGCGCTCGAAGTTCGTGAAGAAGTAATCGGGTCTTCTCCGGGTACGTACTTCTGTAACACGACTGAGGGCAGGGAGGTGACGGGTCTTTGTTGCCCCATAACAGTTGTGAGCTTCTCGAGGGCTTGGTCCTGCGTGGTACCCTGGCCCTTCAGCACGTCGTGCAGCTGACCGCGATCGTCTTCAGCCGTCTTGAGGAATCTCTCCATCATCTTCCCCAGTTGCTCCTGGCATTCCGCCAGTTGTTTGACTGCGGCCTCCATGCCTCCGGGATATCCCACTTCTGACACCAGTTGTGGACTTGGGGAACGTGCGGACCGGAATAACAGGCGGGGAGGCCGAATATAGTGAGTTATGTCTGTGGTATTTATTCAACAGATGAATGGAAATACAAAGTCACAATGCAGATAGGGATGGTGGACTTGGCTGATGACCCGGCTCGGTGAGGTGGATTCTGGATCAAGTGCTGCTTCCCGCTTTCACCAGTAGTCTCCTCGGTATGGTACTGGGGCTCCACGGAGGCTTGAAGAAAGGGAGAGAAGCGTAAGGGCTTTAGTCCGAGCAACACAGTCGGAATGCTTCCACCTACACCCGGGCGTGAGAGGGTATGAAAGAGGACAGTGAGGGAGGGACGGTAAGGGGGTTGGAAGAGGCAAGGAAGAGATGGGAAGGAAGAGAGGTGCCAGGTGCTGGGCAGTGATCGGGCTCTATACAGTGTGCGTGAAAAAAGGGGGATTAATATACAGTGTCTCGGTGCTCGTGAATCCTATGATATTTACACTCTATATATACAACTCTATGTACAGGGGCACTGAGAAAGGGTGACGTGTACTCACGTGCCCCGCCGCAACTCTCGTCCGAGTTGCGGCCGCTCTCCAGCCTCCTCCTGAGGACGCCACCAGTCCTCCGTCCAGACGTCCTCGTCCTCTTCCTCGCTCCGGTCTAGCCGTGCTGCGCCGCTCTCTGTCGGGGGTCCGTCGCTCTCCGCTGCCTCCTGCCACGAGTCGGTTGCTCCGAACGCCTTTCCTTTCTCCTCGGGGCTTTTTCTATCTTCCGGCTGGTTGACAGCCCGACCACTTCCGGGGTCAGGGGCGGGTACTTCCGGGTTGATAGAGGTCGTCCTGTTTCCGCTTCCGGGATCGCTGGCGAGTGTTTCCGGTTCTCCGTGTTCAGGGGTCGGCACCTGCAGGGGACGAGAAAGAGAGGGTGTCCTGGGTGACCGGGACGTTAACCGACTGAGCGTGGGGGACAGAATTCCCACGCTCGGACACCGCTGTAAAGAGGTAGGTGCAGCCTCCGTTCCACAGTCACACACGAGTAATCTAAAAATGTGGCAGTTATGTACACAGTGTACCCTGGTAGCAGCAGTGCTCAGTGGGTTAAACATATAGTGTGCGCTACTGCAGCCATTTAGGAACAGCGGTGCCGCAGGCAAAGATAACTGTATGTGCTGTCCCGAGGTCCGAACAGCCTGGGCAGGACAGCAGGAACGGCGAATGAGTGATATAAGGTGCCGCTCGAAGTCGCAGGAAGTGACTTTGCTGCTTGGGAGAGACTTTTGCTGCCTTGGGAGTGACCTTACACCTGGAAGGACCGGGAACAGACCCACCATCTCTGCGGGCGGAGGCACGGACAGCGGGACTGCGAGTCCCAGGTTTCCTGACGGCGCGTGCCGCACCTGGAGACTCTTCCCCTGAGCCCACGCCCCCTCCTGTGTGCTCATTACCGCGACTCACGGCCTCCGCTTCGCGGGAGCCGCTCGAAGTCGCAGGAAGTGACTTTGCTGCTTGGGAGAAACTTTTGCTGTCTTGGGAGTGACCCTACACCTGGAAGGACCGGGAGCAGACCCACCATCTCTGCGGGCGGAGGCACGGACAGCGGGACTGCGAGTCCCAGGTTTCCTGACGGCACGTGCCGCACCTGGAGACTCTTCCCCTGAGCCCACGCCCCCTCCTGTGTGCTCATTACCGCGACTTGCGGCCACAGCTTCGCGGGTGCCGCTCGAAGTTGCAGGAAGTGACTTTGCTGCTTGGGAGAGACTTTTGCTGCCTTGGGAGTGACCTTACACCTGGATGGACCGGGAGCAGACCCACCATCTCTGCGGGCGGAGGCACGGACAGCGAGTCCCAGGTTTCCTGACGGCGCGTGCCGCACCTGGAGACTCTTCCCCTTAGCCCACGCCCCCTCCTGTGTGCTCATTACCGCGACTCGCAGCCCCCGCTTCGCGGGGGTCGCTTAAAGGCACAGGAAGTGACTCTGCTGCTTGGGAGAGACTTTTGCTGCCTTGGGAGTGACCTTACACCTGGAAGGACCGGGAGCAGACCCACCATCTCTGCGGGCGGAGTCACGGACAGCGGGACTGCGAGTCCCAGGTTTACTGACGGCGCGTGCCGCACCTGGAGACTCTTCCCCTGAGCCCACGCCCACCTCCTGACGTCTTCCCAGTGTATCGGCTACAAGACGACGCCTGTTACGCGCATCGCGGGCGGGCGCCGGGCTAAGCCCGGGCAAAGGGCGGGCCGTTTTAGGCCGTTAGAGGGCGGAAGAGACCAGACCGGGCCACCCCTCTAAGGCCTTTCTCCCGCTTCCCTCCCGTTGACCTGTTGACAGTGGACGTTATACCATGGCCAGTAGGGAAACAAGAAGCAAGGCCGCGACTGCGGTCTCAGGTACTATGGACAAATTCCTCTCTAAAATCAATATGTCGGCCAGCATTGGCCCCTCGTTACATGTAACATCAATAGAGGAGGGCGTAGAAAATAATGTCCTGTGTTCTTCCTCGAGTTTAGTAGCCACTACTAGTACTCCAGTAATGCTCGATGCCACCCACCTGTCCTTAATGGACAGTATTGACCAAACCATAGAGTCCGTACTTCAACAGCTCAGGACCCCATCATTCACACAGAGGGATAGGGACACATCTCGAGTTATCAGTGATGTGGAGCTCTCCCCTGTTGTGGAGCTGGCACAGTCCGGGGCTCAGGGTGGGGATCCCAATTCTTTGGAGCATGCGGGGTGTAGAATGGATCCGGTAACGAAACTAAAAAGGAAAAGATCAAGAAAATCCAAAACTGCTAAAAGGGCCAAAACTGATCCCATACTGCCCGCGAGGGAAGATAGTTCGAGTACTTCGGTGTTATTAGCTTCTGGTAATGATGACCCGGAAGTGCCGGCAACATCATCCATCCCCCCTGTACCCGTGCCTCCTGAGCCATTTATTTTCGGCGGGGTTCCCACTAACAACATAGAACTACTGATTACCTCGTTTACTGAAATACTTAAGAGCTTTCTAAATCCTCTCACCCTTTAGACTCAATTGAATCTAGACTAATAGCCCTTGAAAAATCAAGTACGGGCACTGAGGTTCAGACGGGGAGGGGAGACAGTACACGGGTAATACAGTTCTCCCTGAGGAAAACACCAACAATGGCGCTATATCGAAGCGCCAAATAGCACCTGTACCATCTCCCAGGGTAGTGCCACCGATAGCCGCTCCCAGGAGGTCGAAGCAATTAACTTCGGCCACTATACCCAGACAGGAGAAACCTTCGAATGGGATGGATAACGGCTCTAAAAGGCCGGATGGCCTTAAATCCAGGCAAAAGGCAGTTCATTTACCTCCAGAGGCGGTGGGTTACACTGCAATCCTGATGGGGGCACCTGAGCTCGCAAGTGGTGTAATGGAACCCTATGAATCCTTACGCAATAAGGTAATCAGCTGGCTAAATATTCATAGACCCCTAGCACCGCACTTAAAGGGAGAGGTTCTCATGGTCAGAAGGGTCCCATGGGTTGGGTACACCGTCAAGAAAAGACTGGGGGACTGTATTATTGTTAGCTTTAGGAACCCCCAGGTAGTCACACATATTTGTAATTGGCTCGGAAATCAAGGTAACACTACTATTGAGTTGGTTCCTCTCTCTCATACTTCTATCCTAATGCCCCAAACCACACTGTGAGGAGGGACGAAGGCTGGACACGGGTGGGCTTTGCTGTGGATGGGACAAGATATATGCCCAGGCATAACATCTTCCCCGCCCAAGTTAACTATGCACATCCCAACAGATACACCTGCCTTGATGAAGTGGATTGACTCTGTAGGGGTGTCCCCTTGCAACCCAACGGTAACATTGAGAGTGAATCCCTGGGATAGGGGGAGGTAACTACCGTGCTGGAGACCCATACTAATAGAGACCTGGAACCTTCACAAGGGAGCATACTAAAGTCACCTACGGTTGGCGAGGCTGCAGTCACTTTACTCCAGAGCCAATCTGTCAGTACCCCAACACCTCAAGTCCTGTGTGTTCTTAACACCACTCCTATTTTGCAGCCCATTCTGGAATTTCCTATGCGTCGCCACGCATCTCGACCAGCGGACGATGTAACGGAAAATCCATTGGGATCATCCGGAGGGCAGGCATCAAAAACTCCTTTTGAGGTTTTGAAGTTCTTGTCCTGGAACGTAGAGGGTATTGCAAACAAAATTCACACTGAATATTGGGATCTCCTAGTGGAAGGGAGCGACATCTGTCTCTTTCAGGAGACCTGGGCAAGGGATCCCCTGAGTAGAACGGGCTATGTAGTCCTTGAAATCCCGGCCAGTTGGAGTGGCAGGGGGAGGCCCTCTGGGGGCTTGGCGTTTTGGGTGGCTACTCACATTGGGTGCTCCGTGGAGAGTATACCCACGTTCTCCCGGGACATCCAGTGTGTGCTTCTCAGATGGCCAAATGCTGTAAACCTGGCTATTGTTAATGTATATTCCCGCCCTGTTAGTGTGGCCTCGGAATCACCTACCCTTGACGACCTTTCGTCCTTCCTGAGTCAACTTCCAAGTGACTGTAAAATAGTAATGGGCGGTGACTTTAATTGTCACTTTGAACCTCGGGAAGGTCTAAAGGAGGGTGCTATCACCTCTGAAGATGATTACTGGGGTGTCCCACCTTGTCAATCCCCCCACTCAAAATCCTGGTCCCCTCTTGCAGTTCAAATCATGTCCCTTACTCTGAACTATGCGGTGAGGGCTTGTAACGGACGAACTCTGTCCGACAGCCCCTCTCTGTGTACTTTTAATAGGAGGGATCATGAATCGAGACTGGACTATATTTTCGTTGACATTTCCCAATGGTCTAAAGTCCAGGATTTTAGGATATTGCCTACAACAGATAGCGACCACAACGCACTGTTTCTAGAAATGAAACACCCCGCCCCTGTAGGCGAGTCACCTTCTTCCAACCCATGTGGTGACCCTGGGAACCTTGGTTCTTACCTCCAATAGACAGAGGGTTAAATGGGGGAAAATAATTAGTTCAGAAGATAACATAAGAAGAATTTATGAAGTAGCACTCCCCAAACTTGAGGCAATGGAGGATTTAATCAATTTGCAGAGGCAACCGGATTTTAATGAGCAACTATCCCAAATCCATGATAACCTGGTGGGAGCACTAGGCGAGGTTTTTTATCCCGTGGTACCCCCACGACGTAAAAAGACCAGAACCTCCACCTGGTATAATTCCTCTTGCAAAAAGGCCAAAACAGAGCTCATGGAAAGGGGCGACCACTCGGTCCCCCCGAACGTATGGCGGAGTGCCTCGATCCCCCGGGAAGCCATTTTTGGGCGGGAGGCGCGTCTCGGCTGGTATGCCCGAAGCGGCGTAGCCGGGGCGCGCTTTTTCCCGCCCTAGAGTGGGCTGGCCTAGACACCGACGTAGCCAGCCCCGCCCTAGGGGCAGGCAGGGGCGGGTTTTCGCCCGCCCTGAAGACGGATAAAAAGAGACGCAAGACCAGAAGACGTCCTCTTGTTCTTGTGCTCCGAAGCTGCACCTCCTCGCTACACGTGAGCTCGGGACAGAACGAAGAGCCGATTAAAATGATTTGATGTAGTGTTGCATTTTAAGCATGTTCTTTCGGTCGTAGCGACCAATGTTTTCATAGGTTTGAGTAAGAATTGTCGTATTTATTTTTGGTAGGCGGTAAGGTCATGATCGGTGAGCACTAATTGGTAGATCCCTATGAGTGGGCGTCACCCAACACGGATGGGAGCGCTCGGGAGAGGTGGCCATTGGCCCCTCAATGGGGAGGCGGTCCCGTCTAAGGGCGGGTCGCCGGAAGTAAAGGAAAGGCGGTCAAGGCCCCTTCCTTTGTAGGAGGGGTTACAGCCCCCTCCTGGGGAATTTCCCGGGGCCAGTGTCATCTGCGACGGCAGATGCGGTAAGTTGTGTGGGGTGGGGGGAGGTCCACGATACCTTCTAGATACCACACACAAGTCTTCGAACGACCTTTAAATGGCGTCGAGTCTTAAGTGCCCCCGTCAAGTCAAGGGAAATTGTTAGTAGTTGCACTTGAGGTAAGCCTCTGTGCTGTCGCCCCTCCCAAGTGGGAGGGGTAAGTCTGGTTAGGGATCTTGACACCGGTTATGACCTTGCCGTTGGCCCTTAAACGTTAGGATGTACAATTTCAGTGTTTCTAGAGAATGTTTTTGTAGGATGCTAGTTCGGCTAGGAGAACCTCTGTATTAGAGAATATGTTAAGGTTAGCCAAACAACGCAATGTGATAATGAAATTGTACATAACATGAAACGTTTAATGTTTTAATTTTTTGTTTTAATAAATACGGCCGGGAGGGTCACTCCCTCCCACATCCAAAAACTTTAAGAACTGTTTCCGGTTTCCCTCCTTTTTGGGGATTGTGTTGAGAGGGGTGGCGGGTATCTCAGCCATATTGCCTCAATTAAAGCAGGCAAAGACAGGGGTAGGGTAGACGAACTAAGGAGGGAGTATAAGGCGGCCCTGGCATTGGCAAGGTCAGAGTGGGACTGGAACCACTGGCAGGAGCTCTCCCTAGCATTGGAATCCAGGGATCTTAAAAAGTTTTGGTCCCTGGTTAACTTTGGTACTGGAGAACCCAAAGCCGCAGTAGAGCCAAACATTGCATCCTCTGCGTGGGAAGAGCATTTTGGTAAACTATATCAAGAGACCGAACAACTTACATATGATGATATTGACCCTGGTGATCAATCCACTTCTGCAGCTGGTATGGAATTTAATCCTAGGGGGAAGTGGTGGGTGCAATGGAGAGATTAACAATGGGGAAGGTCCCGGGACTGGATAGATTGCCTGGCGATCTTTTCAAACACCATCCGGAGATCTGGGGCCCGTATTTCTTAATCCTTTTCAATGCCATCTTGGGAGGCATGAAAATCCCCTGTACTTGGCTGGGGGCGGAGATAGTGCCCATTTTCAAAAAGGGTTCCCCCCTGCTCCCAGCCAACTACAGGCCGATCAGTCTCATAGATGTTCCCCAAAACCTCTTCTCCCGTATTCTCCTGGACCATCTCATGGATTGGATGGAGGCTAATGAAATCTTGAACCCACTACAGGCTGGCTTCAGGAAAAACACGTCCACCATGGATCAGATCTTCCGCCTCGTCCTCCTGTACTGGAAAACGGTGAGGATAGAGGGGGGAGACTGTACATGGTGTTCGTGGACCTGAGGTCAGCCTTTGATATGGTCCCACACAAGAAACTTTGGGAGGTCCTACAAAAGCTTGGCGTTCCCACACATATACTGCATGCCATAATTAGGCTCCATGATAACAACTACGCACAGGTTAGGTGCGGGAGGGATGGAGCGTTGTCCTCTAGGTTTCCTGTCCGCAGAGGGGTGAGGCAGGGTTGCGTTTTGGCGCCGACCTTGTTTTGCCTCTTTGTTAAAAATATTATATCCCACCTGGACAATGTTAGAGATAATGACGCCCCCCTTTTGGCAGGCAGGAGGGTGTCAGCTATTATGTTTGCTGACGACACCCTCCTGCTTTCCAAATCTCCGATGGGGATACAAAGGATCCTAGATGGATTTGGTCTCTTCTGTATACAGCATGGTCTAGAGATCAATACCGAAAAGACCAAGTTCATGAACTTTAATCCATCCCCAAAGACTAGACCAAATCCCACCCTGGGTGAAGCCAGTCTGGAAAGGGTTACAACTTTTCAATACCTGGGGGTCACACTGCAAGAGAATCTTTCCTGGGACCCCCAAATATTAAAATCTCGGTTGAAGTTGTGCCAACTTTCAGGTGCCATTCTAAAGGTTGTGAACACTTCCACCTTTAAACCTATAAATCCGGCACTAGAGCTTTACAAAGCTCAAGCCAAGGCAGCTGCATCCTATGGCAGCGAGCTTTGGGGGTATAGAGCGGGGCGTGAACTGGCTAATGTGGAAAACAACTTCTTAAGACGCCTTTTGGCACTCCCTCGTGGCACACCTCTGCTCCCCCCAAGATTAGATGTGGGATTACCTTCCATTGCCATAGAACTGGAGTCAAAGCCATTAAGATTCTGGCACAGGCTATGGACCACCAGCGAGCTCGCTCATTACAGGCGTGATCTCACCCATGTAATGAGCTTGAATAAGCGTGATAGAATCCCATGGTTGGCCTTTGTTAAAAGGAATTGTATCGGTTGAAACTGCAGGAGTTATGGGAGGACCCAGAGCAGGGATGTCGAACCATTTCCCGCAAAAATTTGGTGCAAATCCATAAGGAATCTAGTTTGGCTCTTCTCCTGTCCGCTACTGCCAATGGCACCCTGACTGACCGTTTTTTGGAATTTAAGATTTCCTATGAATTTGAAGATTTTATGGACATAATATTCCCCATCCTAGCGAGAAAACTGTTTATACAGTGGAGGTTAGGCACTTTGCCCATAAAAACCTTCACCTGTAAATGGCTTAAGGGGTGGGATAGATCCTGTCCTGGATGTAACATGTATGATGACGGGGAAATTCATCTCTTTTTCTTCTGCCCTGCCTACAATAGACCTAGAAAATACTGGCTGGCGCCCTTATGCAGGAATCTGGGATCTAGGTCTTACCTGTTTGTATATAGAATTTTAAAGACAAGCACTTTGCCCCATATTGTATTTGCAGTTCATTATGGCCATGTGGCAGATAAGGAAAAAACTGCCACTCGCCTAAATGTAGAAAATTTGAATGTTTCCCCCAATCAGAACTATTCCTTTTAAACTTTGAACTATTTCTTTTAATGTTATGCAACTGATTTTCCAATCCATTCTTACCCTTGGTACATTTTTAAAACTTCGTTATTACTGTATTTAAAAATGTAATGTACTTTTTATATGTGGCTGTATAAATGTATTTTGTATGAATCTTTTATGGTCTTAAGGACCGAAATAAAGAAATTTTGGATTGGATTGGTTAAACAGTTACAGTTGACATTTGTAGAAGATTATGGTTCTGAATGCCAGCAAGGGCAACTCAGCCTTCCATCTTTCAGACATTAGCATTATGTAATAGTAACACATTATTTACAGCACTTTGAAAGTGTAGATGATTGGTATTAAGTGTTATACAAATAAAACAAATTACTATCCTGAAAAGGTCCAAACACTAGTGCTGGGTGTGCAGGGAAGCTGTTTTTTTTCAGATGTGCGAAGCCAGGTATTAATATGTACAAGAGTCTTTATCGATGTGTAAACAGAATAGCCTCTCCTTTATTGAGATAGCCACATATAGACATCCTATGTATTTCCATGAACGGCTGTGTCTGACTTTTTTTAAAGGGATAAAGTGACAAATTATTGTTTTCTATCAGAATAGGTATGCATTTACCTGCCATGCATATCCTACCATGTAATGGTGGGCCATGAAAGCTATCTTGTTTTTTTTTTCCTTTTAAGGTCTTACATGCTCTGTTGCTTGTGACATCTTTTGTTCTCTATGCTGTGGGCTTAGAACTACCCATTGTTCATCTTCATGGTCACAATAAGTACCTTCTTTTTATTGGTCAGCTGCAGTAGGCTTCTTTCCTCGTGGTGTGCTGGTCTCCCCTGGAGAATGGGCACACACATTACTTGTACCCTTCCACGATTTTTTGTTAGGCACTATATTTTTCTTTCCGTTTGAGCACTGTACTAGAGCGCATCTTTTTCAGCTGGCTCCCTGGTTTACTTCTCGCCATCAGTGCTACTCCCGTCCCTCTCTCGTCTGTGTGGCTTTCTTTCACCTGCTGCTCTGCGTTTGTTGCTTGCCCCTTCCCACTATCTGTGTTTGTTGTTTTCTGCCACCCACAGTCCATGTTTGTTGCTTTCCACCATCCACTGTCCATATTTGTTTCTTGCCCCTCCCACTGTCCTTGCTTGTTGTTTGTCCCCAACCCTGTTTATGTTTGCTGCTTGCCACAGCCCCGCTGCCTATTGTTGCTCTCACTCTAGTCACCTCCCACCCTACGTGCTGTCCATGTTGTGGCTCTCCCTCCTGCCTCACCTACTTTCTATGTTTTTGCACTTCCTCCCCCTACACTCTTTACAAGCTGGCTACGCCATTGAGATTTGTCCCCACGCCCTATATCCCGCTTGATCCCTCCACACGCCCTCCTTCCGTGTTGCCCTAAACATCCCAAGCAACAAAAAAGCAGCTAAGTCATGGCCAGTGGCGGCCTCATCATAGTGCTTTTTTTAGCATTTTCATGGAGAAAAGGAGAAAGGAATAATCTGACTTTTGAAGTCTGCCGAGGTAGAGAGGCACACACGGAGCACCTTGTCTTTGCAGCATTATGAAAAACAAGGCTGCATCCCAGTCAAGTAGACAAGGTGTATCCCAGCCATCTGGGTTGCATTGACACTCACTCTTCCTTCAGTTTTCAGTGTGCCCTTTCGCTTTGAAATATGTGTCTCTAGTACAAAACAGACTTTGCTCACAGACACAGGGCTACTGTAGCATGTCATGTGCAATGGTATATCTTTGGTGCGTGCTGGTGTGATATGCGTTGGTATGGACAAGATTTGTGGCATGATGTGTGTTTTTTGCATGGTGGTTTGCATGCAGAGGTACATGAATCTAGATAATGCTCTTGGATCTGGCCCTTTCTCCAGGGTCACCCCCAGTTTTTTTTGCCTTCTATTGCTGAATCTATGTCGTCGGAATTAGGACTTTGTGTACTTTACCATTGCTAAACAGTGCTAAAATGCTTGTTCTCTATCCTTCAAACATGGTAAACTGGGCATACACCTAATTGAGTAATTTAATTTACTTGTAATTTGTTAGTAAATTGAAATGCATGTACCAAGTGCCTGTAATTCAGATGGTACTAGTGTATCTGCAGTACTCATGGTGCCACCCACTAAATTAGTACTTTAAAAACATTTCTCAGGCCTGCCACTGTAGTACGTAGTGCAATGTTATACAGCCATTTTGACCTGGAAAAGTAAACCTTTTGCCAGGCCTTCCTTTTTAATACTTGTAAGTCCCCCTTAGGGTAGGCCCTAAAGTCTTATAAGGTAGGGTACACTGTTTTTGAAAAGTAGGACATGTGTACTTAGGGTTTACATGTCCTGAGAGTGAAAAACTTCTAACATTGTTTTACTCTGTTGTATGGCCTATCTCTCCCATTTACTAACATTGCGTTAACCTTATTACAAGTGTTAACTTTAGATTGGGAGCAGATAGAGATATGCCGTTTACACGAAAATGAATTGTAATTTAAAATTCTCTTTAATTGTTCAGTTGGACTTTAAGGTACAATTTTGAGAATTACTTTTAGAATGTTATTGTGAAAACAATGGTTCTTGTTGAAGATCTATTGGAACAACAGAAAGAAACAAGGCACAATGGCTGTGCACAAGTGTCGTGTTCAAGGTTATAGTAAGGAAGGAGTAGTAAAAGACTGTTTAAGCAAAATACATTTCTTATATTTTCATAAATATATATATAGATAGTGTGCAAAGTGTCCCTTTTAACAAAGGAATGGAACCAAAAACAATAAACGACAATACATGAATAAGGCCAAAAAAACACAACATATATTCGAGTATTTACACAGAACAACAAACAATCACATATATAAATTAAATTAATCCATGCCCTTATAGCAATTAAGGGAATTGTGAGGTTGGGTTTGTTTGTTTTATAAATGTATCGATTTGTTTTGCATAAACAGTCTTTGACTACTCCTTCCTTAATATAACCTTGAACTGTACAGTTTTATGCGGCCATTGTGCTTTGTTTCTATCTGTTATCCCAATATATTTCTAATAACAACCATTGTTTTCACAATAATACTTTATGCCATGATTCTTCTTGACTAGGACTGCCCTTGTTTTTTGTTTTAGTTGGTTTTTTTCACAACGTAATTTTATTGTTGACAGCCAAGATAAGGTTGATGCCTCAAAGGGCACCAGCATTATGTATACATAGTTACATATAATGATATAAACATTTTCAATGGTATTATAGTATCGTTCATACAGGAAATAAGTTGCTAAATAACGCATTAGAAAAACAAACAACAGTGCCACACTATATCTGCATGAGAAGTAGAGAAGTCTTATATATGGGGGAATTTCAAGCCCTTGTTTTTTTATATAATAACTTTTAGAATGTTGGCATTTTATTGTCCGTTACCAACTTTACTTTTCTGCCAGTGTCCTTGCATGACTGTGAATGGCTCAATGTTGGGGTTAGAGTACTGCTTCTAGGCAGTGAGACAAAAGGGGCTTAGGTTTGGACAAGATGGGCCATCCTGACAGAATGGCTGGGGAGGGGCTGACCAACTTACACTTCAAAGGGCTTTGCCTAAAGCACACAGAAAATAATTTGACACTAGGCCTGCCCTGCCTTTTGTCACAAGACAGTTTGGAGCCTTGACAAGGGGAAGAACTTTCCAAATCCATTGTAGGGGGTAGGGCAAGGGTTTTTCCCCCTCACAGACACAAAAAGGCTGGCATCAGGCATAAACAGTAGACCTCCAGATCCTCTCGTCAGAACAGTCCTGGACCTGTGGAAGATTCAGAAGAAGGCCTGCCCTGCTGCTTGAAAAACTGCCTTGCTGTCTAAAGAAAGAAGACTGGACCTGCTTGCCTTGCTCCCAAGTTACCAAAAGTGACTCCAATGGTCAGGTAGCTGACCTCCTGTGTGAGCTACTGGGACATAACAAGCTTCAGACGCCTCCGTTTAACTGCTCAGCTGCAACTTGACCTGCCTGAGCCCTGCTAGTGGCTTCTGCTGGAGTGAGTCCTGATCCCTAGAGGTGCCCCTCAAGGTCTTGGACCCTTGGCTGGCATTAGTGGAAGCCCCTCAAGAGGAAAATGTGAAATTTCTGAAGCTTGGAGCTTCTCACAACTGAGCCTTTTCGCACCATCTTCTGCTCTTCGCCCCAAAAGCAATCGTCTGCGACAACTGGCAACATTAGACCTACACTACAGCTTCGACAGCCTGTGGCGACCACCAACGAGAAGGACCAGCGATGATGAACTCAATGGGGTGTAGGTCACGGGTTAGTATCAGCCCACAGCATTCTTCAGCTGCCTACTTGTTCTGCAGCTAAAGTTTACATCAGTGGTTAAAAGTACTTAATTTTTTTGCTGACTTTGTTTCTAGCAGCACCACAGTGTCCTTGAGCATACTTCTTGTTGAGGCAGAGGACAATCAAACATAACATAACAGGAGGAATTTTTTTTGAAATGGGGTAGCAGAGATGGCTGTTGGCATTGGTATTGCACGCAGCATGCGGGCATAATTGATGTTTTGTGCATAGTCAATTGTGTCACTAATGCCATCTTCTGCTCTGGTTAACTGGGTGAAAAGAAATGCAGTGGTAGCTTTGAACAGGCTAGAATGTTATGCCATTTGTATGTATCCTTCTGCATTACTAATGTTGTACTATTTTGATAAAATGTTAACAGAAAATACTTTTTTTTTAAACCTGGAGGTTATACATGACAAAATAAAATTAGTAGTAACAATATGAGAGAGGAAAAGGGGCACCCTCAGTCCCTCGGGCAATCTCAGTAAAACAACGAGAGTGTCAAAAACGGAATTAGCACAAAATCAGAGATGAAAATCTTCCTGTAGGATTCACATTGGAAATCACTAGGGATTTTCTTAGAAGCCCTCACTCACCACCCTGGGTGGTGACATGCTACATCATCGGGCCCACCAGGAAAAGCCAAGTGCTTCCCTGGTGTGCTACAACGCCAGATTACTGCGGAGCTGGATTTTTGTGACAGTGATGTGAAAAAATATGTGTTATTAAAATTGTCAAAGACTGTACAATAAAGAAAACATTTTTATTCAATGGTCAGCCTGACAAGGTTAAAATATGTGTAGGGAAATGTGCCAATTAATGTATTGGTTATTTCCACTTAAAGTGGGGTCGACATGTTTCAGCCCTTATGTGTAAAGTTACTGGGCTTTCTTCAGGACCATCTGTTGTGTACCTAGGCGGTGTGGGTGCGCTAAGGTCCACCCTACCAGAGGACGTAAAAGTTGAAAATTATTGTGTAAAAAATTAGTGCAGGAAAACAAACCATCAAGTTGTGGGAATTACCTCTACTTTAGAGGAACCTGTATAGTCTGGAGAAAGAAGGGACATACAAACAGAAAAGACACACATAGAGTTAGAGGAATCTGATCAGTGATGTTGTCTGGAAGATTACTCTCTGAATATACGTGCTTTGGCTAGTCAAGAAGGCGTGACCGATGTGCCATACATGCTATGTTTATGTCATCAAAAATGATGCTTCAAGCATGCAAAATGGCAAGAAGGATTGTACGATTAAGTTTCGGACTGTGGTAACAACAGTTGTGAGTAGCGATCAATTGGTCAGACGGTGGGAGACAGTGGGAGTGTGTATACCAATTGGGTATAGATTAATAGGTATCAGAAGGTCACAGATTAACTAAGCATTCTCACTTGTACAATAAAAGATCCACGCCCCATAGGTCTCGGGAGGTGGGTGAGGCGACAATGGCACACCCTGCAAAGGACAGAGATATGGTGAAAAATGGTAAATAGAGTGAGAGAGAATCGGATACTTAGCTCTATGGTAGTAGATGAAAGCCGTTCTTACGATCGCAACGCCCTGCACCCGCTCGGCACCTAGCGTCTCCTGCTACCGGACCTTGTGGATGGTCTCCGGCAGGCAGGGAAACGTTGAAGAAGGCAGCCGGTCGGTGCGTGGGCACGGCCGGGAGGGCGGTATCCAATTCTGGTACAAAGCCAAGGTGAGGCTTGAATATTCAGCCAATCACGCTCGCGTATACCAGAACGAGGTCTGGGAAGCAAGCGCGCTGGTAGTCTGACACGCTCGCGTATACCAGAACGAGGTGTGGGAAGCAAACGCACTGGTAGTCTGATCCAGGCCTCGATCATAGGCGAGGCTTGGAATGCGAGGTCTGAACTTTATTTGTCCATAGTTGAGGACAAAGACAAAAAGGTTTTTTTTATACAAACATTTCGCTGGATGTGATTTACATCGTCGAAAAAATGGAAACTGTGACAAGAAATGGGAGCAATATAAGCCAACATATGAACACAGGTGGGAACTTTGTTGGCAGCAATACGCTGGATGTATAGAACACACGTGACTCAAACTAGTATGATTAAAAATTAAGAATTGCAAAATAGAAAAAATTAAAAATTTAAAATGACCAGGGGCTAGTTAGTTACATTGAGTTCATAGAGAAAAGCTGGCAAAAGGTGTGTCAGTAAGGAGCAAGGAAGATAAACTGCTCACAAATAGACTCAAGAAAGGCTCATGAAAAAGGTAATAGGGAATCTAGCATTTTAGTACGGAAGACCTTGGGATTTGATCATTGAGGCCTGTTAGAGGGGTCCCTAATCTGTAGACCCAACGTTGTTCCTTTTCAAAGAGAACACTTGTGGTGTTTTTGTTGGTAGTGACCTTTTCGATGATTGTCCAATGTAGGTCGTTGGGTGTGTGATTTTGCTGTAAGAAATGTTCACTAATTTTAGTAACTGTTTTTCAACATCTGATGTTGCTACGATGTTCGCAGATACGTGTTTTTACCTTCCGAGTGGTCATGCCAACGCATCTTTTTAGGCAAGGGCATGTGATGAGGCAGATCACGTTGTTTGAATTGCAGTTACTATGTGTCCTTTGTATACATGTCTTTCCAGGTTCCAATGAGAGTTGTTTAGAATGTGTTGTCAAATGACACACACTGCAATTAGAACACGGATAGTGTCCAGTGATAGGGGGTAAGTCCCAAGCATCAGTGATTGGTCTTTCAATTGGTAAGTTGGACACTGTGGACTCTGGCCGCGTATGTACAAGGGAGTCTTTCAGACTCCTGCATTTCTTAAAAGAAAAAAGTGGTTTCTCCCAAGTCCTTTTATTGCTATTAATGATTCTCCAATGTTTGTTTACCGATTTCTTCATGGCATCTGATAAACTGCTGTATGTGGTTACACATGTAAGGGGTACGCTGGATGGTTCTTTTGTAGTTTCTTCCAAGAGTGCTTCCCGCGGTTGGTTTCGTGCTCGTTTATTTCCTTTGTTAAGGATGGTGGTAGGATATCCTCTTGATTTCAATTTTTCAGTGAGCTCAATTGCTTGGATTTTATAGTCTCTGGTGTCACTGCAATTTCGCCGTATCCTTAGGTACTGGCCATAAGGAAGGTTTTCCCTGAGGGGTCTCGGGTGAAAGCTGGAGAACTTGAGTAGGTTGTTTTTAGAAGTCGGTTTGTAGTGCGTTCTAGTTTTTAGATTGGTTCCACTCACCGTGATGACTAGATCTAGGAACACTACCTCATGTTTGCTGAAACAGTTGGTAAATTTGAGATAGGGATCCAGAGTATTTACCCAGATCAAAAATAGTTCAAGAGACTGGACGTCACTCTTCCAAATCAGGAAGATATCGTCAATATACCTCCTCCATAGTCCTATGGAGGATGCAAAGGGGTTGTTATTGGGCAAGATATATTTGGACTCAAAGTCGTGGACATAGAGTCCGGCTACACTGGGAGCGAATGTGCTGCTCATCGAAGTGCCAGTGCTTTGAAGATATAGTTGTCCTTTGAACTCAAAATAATTTTCTTTAAGGGCCAACGTCGCACAGTTTAGTATGAATTGTTGCGGTGTTGTGTATTCCCATGTAATGGAATCTAAAGCTCTCCTCAGGACTCTAAGTGTCACCTGCCGTCAAGTAGTCTGCTTCATGTTTGGAGATCGATTCGTTGTCTTCTGCTTCTTTTACTAAGTCGTGTATACGTGACTTTAGTTCTGGTGTGGGATCTGTTGTTAAAGGGGTGTAATTAGTCCTATTATTCAGGAGGTTTTTACACATCTGTTCGTAGTCTACTGTATTTTGGATCGCTATCCCACCCCCCTTGTCCGCTGGCTTGATGGTTATGTCTATCATTTTTTAGTTTGTCCAGGGCCTGATATTCCAGGGCTGAGAAGTTTTTGAAGGGGTTGGGTGTTGGGAGAGTTTCCATATCATTATACACCGCCTGTTCAAAAGCCGTTATTTCGGCTGGGATCGAGTATGGTGGAGGGACAAATGTTGATTTTAATCTGAAATTTGTATCAAACGGAGAAGGGTCCGTCATAGAGTTTTCTTTTGACTCAAAAAAGGCTTTAAGCTTCAGCTTTCTGAAGACCTCAGCTAGCTCACAGTGGATTCTAAATTTGTCAGGTCTAGCCGTAGGTACGAATCCCAGTCCTTTTTCCAGGACCTTTGTTTCTATTGGGCTGAGAACTTTTTCAGAGAGATTGGTGACTAGACTCATTGTGCACTTGTGTTCGGTGTTGGTGTTTTGCTGCGGGTATGGTTGCCCACAGGGTCCTCCGATTCCCAAGATACTTGGTTGTTGTTGCCTCGTCTCCTTCCTCTTCCCCTCCCGCCTCTCTCTAAAAAAGGCATGATCTGATGTTGGTTTTGGGGAAAGTGGGGCTGCATGTAGGGATTCCAACCCATCATGGGAAAGGGTGGTTGTTGTTGAAAGAAAGGTGGAGGTGGGCCATTACCCGGTGTGCCATATAGTGGCCATCTAGGCTGGTGATTATAATAGTTAGATCTACCTCTGCCCCCTCGTCGTCCTTTCTGTTCCTGGCCTTGATAGCTTGAGTTATTACTGCCGGTTGAGGAATTGCTATCAGAATCTTCTGATTTATTTGAATCTCTCTGTGATGGATGAGGATTGGATACCACCCTCCCGGCCGTGCCCACGCACCGACAGGCTGCCTTCTTCAACGCTTCCCTGCCTGCCGGAGACCATCCACGAGGTCCGGTAGCAGGAGACGCTAGGTGCCGAGCGGGTGCAGGGCGTTGCGGGCGTAAGAACGGCTTTCATCTACTACCATAGAGCTAAGTATCTGATTCTCTCTCACTCTACTTACCATTTTTCACCATATCTGTCCTTTGCAGGGTGTGCCATTGTCGCCCCACCCACCTCCCGAGACCTATGGGACATGGATCTTTTATTGTACAAGTGAGAATGCTTTGTTAATCTGTGACTGTGGGAGGGCAGGTCGGATATACAGACGCGGAGGCTGAAGATATTGTTGAACAGCACTTTTATTATCAGGAATCAAAGTCTTAGGTTTCACAATGGGTTCTGCAGTTCCTCCCGCAGCAACTGTCTCTTCACTTTTGAAAGGGTTGGCCGTGGTACTCAGAGTTGTTTCTCCCTCTTCTGCCTGATGATGTATTTCCAGGGGCGATGAGGGCTCCGTGGCATTGGTTTACCCGGAGGTACCGAGAGGAAAAGAGAAAAGGTGCTGTCAGTTGGTCTGTTCGAAATTAGCCCTTTTCCTTACACCCGGAGGTAGTGCGCGACAGATGGAATGGGGATAGGTTGTGTATAGGTTCTGGACGTGAAGGTTTGTGAGAGGGAAGAGATTGGATAAGCCAGGGAGATAAGGTAGTAGGGAAGGGATAGCTGTAGACCAAAGTACTATTCCCAAGAGAAACAACCAATGTGCCGCTTTTAGTCACTGCTTCATGAAAACCTGTGAATGTGTAATTCTTTCCCTTTAATAAATTCCACCCTCCTCCCACGATGTACGCTCCTCCACCCACCACCTGTAACAAAGAGCAATCCCAGAATGTTCCCCGGGCCAGTTTCACTCACCGGCCCCGCCGTAACTCATGAGTCACGGCACGCTCTCCAGCCTCCTCCGGGGGACACCACCACTCCTCCGTCCAGCGGTCTTCGGCCTCCCCCGCCTCTTCCTCACGCTCAGGAACGCTGTCTTGACTCTCGGCGTTCAGCTCCGGCACCCGGCTCCGAGGTTCGGCGTCTTCCGCGTGGTCCGTCCCAGGGTCCGCCTCCCCGACGTCCTGCGACCCCTCTTCCTGGTTGGCGTCCGTTTTTACTGGTCCTTTCTCCGTAGCTCCTCCTCTTGACGTTGTTCCTCGCTGTGAAAAGAGAGGAGAGACATGGATCGCCATCCGTGGTTCCTGTGTGACGCGGCTAATAGGACAGCGTCCTGCTCGTGCAGGGAAGTCTGGGTCCCGTAGTCCAGCCCTACAGTGAGTTCCGCCGGGTCCCTTCTCACAGTGACCTTCTGATACCTATTAATATATACCCAATTGGTATACACACTCCCACTGGCCCCCACCGTCTGGCCAATTGATCGCTACTCACGAGTATTGTTACCACAGTCCGAAACTTAATCGGACAATCCTTCTTGCCATTTTACATGTTTGAAGCATCATTTTTGATGACAAAAACATAGCATGTATGGCACATCGGTCACGCCTTCTTGACTAGCCAAAGCACGTATATTCAGAGAGAAATCTTCCAGACAACATCACTGATCAGATTCCTCTAACTCTATGTGTGTCTTTTCTGTTTGTATGTCCCTTTTTTTCTCCAAACTATACAGGTTCCTCTAAAGTAGAGGTAATTCCCACAACTTGATGGTTTGTTTTCCTGCACTAATTTTTTACACAATAATTTTTAACTTTCACGTCCTCTGGTAGGGTGGACTTTAGCGCGCCCACACCGCCGAGGTACACAACAGATGGTCCTGAAGAAAGCCCAGTAGCTTTACACTTAAGGGCTGAAACATGTCGACCCCACTTTAAGTGGAAATAACCAATACATTAATTTGCACATTTCCCTACACATATTTTAACCTTGTCAGGCTGACCATTGAATACAAATTGTTTCTTTATGGTACAGTCCTTTGACAATTTTAATATCACGTATTTTTTCACATCACTGTCACAAAAATCCAGCTCCGCAGTAATCTGGCGTTGTAGCACACCAGGGAGGCATTCAGCTTCTCCTGGTGGGCCCAATGATGAAGCATGTCACCACCCAGGGTGGTGAGTGAGGGCTTCTAATAAAATCCATAGTGATTTCCAATGTGAATCCTACAGGAAGATTTTCATCTCTGATTGTGTGCTAATTCCTTTTTTGACACTCTTGTTGTTTTACTGAGATTGCCCGGGGGACTGAGGGTGCCCCTTTCACTCTCTCTCATATTGTTACTACTGATTTAGCAGCGCACAGCTGTGAGAGTTGATAAGCTTAGTGGTCTTCGCCCAATACTAAGAACCTTGATTTCTTATACCACCAATTTTCTGAATTCATCCAACTATGGCGAACCTTTGACTCACCTATACTGAGGCAGAGATAGATGCTTTACTTGCTGATCCCAATCTCTTTGCGGATCCGGCAATATCGCAAGCCATTTCACACACTTCTGAGTGGGGAAAACTCACGGAACAAAAACGTGACCGAATTAGAACAATATTACATGGGAGTATTTTAAAACAATATTTGACAATCAATACTGCACCGAGAGGTCTTCTCGTTACTAATGCCCCACGCATATTCCTCAATGATGCGAAATTTTGCAAAGAGTGGGCGATGATAGCATGGCACTGCACTCGAGACTGGCTGGTCTTGATAATTAAAACTGCACTACGCCTTTCAGAAGCCCTATTGGTAGAAATTCAAAAACCAGAGTCACATTTCAAAAACACAGTAACAGGCTACAAAAAACGTCTGGATGAAATCAATAAAGAAATTACTGAATATAAAGACTCACTGATGCAATCCAAAGTCACGAAATTTCAAAAAGACCTCAAGAAATTTGAGTTCAACAAAATATACCCATACTCCGACCCTGACTACACTCCATCACGGAGAGATTCAAATAAATCAGAAGATTATGACCGGCAGTAATACCTAAAGCTATCAAGGCCAAAAACAGAAAGGACGACGAGGGGGCAGAGGTAGATCTAACTATTATAATTACCAGCCTAGATGGCCACTATATGGCACACCTGGTAATGACCCACCTCCACCTTTCTTTCAATAACAACCACCCTTTCCCATGATGGGTTGGAATCCCTACATGCAGCCCCACTTTCCCCAAAACCAACATCAGATGCCTTTTTTAGAGAGAGGCGGGAGGGGAAGAGGAAGGAGACGATGCAACAACAACCAAGTAACTTGGGAATCGGAGGACCCTGTGGGCAACCATACCCGCAGCAAAACACCAACACCGAGCACAAGTGCACAATGAGTCTAGTCACCAATCTCTCTGAAAAAGTTCTCAGCCCAATAGAAACAAAGGTCCTGGAAAAAGGACTGGGATTCGTTCCTACGGCTAGACCTGACAAATTTAGACTCCATTGTGAGCTAGCTGAGTTCTTCAGAAAGCTGAAGCTTAAAGCCTTTTTTGAGTCAAAAGAAAACTCTATGACGAACCCTTCTCCGTTTGATACAAATTTCAGATTAAAATCAACATTTGTCCCTTCACCACACTCGATCCCAGCCGAAATAACGGCTTTTGAACAGGCGGTGTATAATGATATGGAAACTCTCCCAACAACCAACCCCTTCAAAAACTTCTCAGCCCTTGAATATCAGGCCCTGGACAAACTAAAAAATGATAAAGACATAACCATCAAGCCAGCGGACAAAGGGGGTGGGATAGTGATCCAAAATACAGTAGACTACAAACAGATGTGTAAAAACCTCCTGAATAATAGGACTAATTACACCCCTTTAACAACAGATCCCACACCAGAACTAAAGTCACGTATACACGACTTAGTAAAAGAAGCAGAAGACAACGAATGGATCTCCAAACTTGAAGCAGACTACTTGACGGCAGGTGGGACAACAATACCATATTTCTACACCCTGCCCAAAACTCACAAACATGTGAGCCCCCCTCCGGGAAGACCCATTGTGCCAGGGATCGGTTCACTTCTTGAACCCCTGTCAACGTTCTGTGATTACTACCTTCAACCTTTAATACAGAGCACACCCACGTATCTCAAAGACACCAAAAACCTGTTACAACTACTGGAACCTATAACCTTTGAAGAAGACTCTATCACTCTTGTGACACTCGACATCGAAAACTTGTATACAAGCATCCCCCAGGATGAAACTCTTAGAGTCCTGAGGAGAGCTTTGGATTCCATTACATGGGAATACACAACACCGAAATAATTCATACTAAACTGTGCGACGTTGGCCCTTAAAGAAAATTATTTTGAGTTCAAAGGACAACTATATCTTCAAAGCACTGGCACTTCGAAGGGCAGCACTTTGCTCCCAATGTAGCCGGACTATATGTCCACGACTTTGAGTCCAAATATATCTTGCCCAATAACAACCCCTTCGCATCCTCCATAGGATTATGGAGGAGGTATATTGACGATATCTTCCTGATTTGGAAGAGTGACATCCAGTCTCTTGAACAATTTTTGATCTGGGTAAATACTCTGGATTCCTATCTCAAATTTACCAACTGTTTCAGCAAACATGAGGTAGTGTTCCTAGATCTAGTCATCACGGTGAGGGGAACCAATCTAAAAACGAGAACACACTACAAACCGACTGCTAAAAACAACCTACTCGAGTTCTCCAGCTTTCACCCGAGACCCCTCAGGGAAAACCTTCTGTAGGAAATGGGACCCCCGGCCGGCCAGGACTTGCACCCCAGCCAGTCAGAGACCTCCACTCCTATGTAAAGTCGACCCCCTGCTCACCCATCTAGGTAACGCGGCGCGAGCAGCTAGGCCTATCTCGGAGGACATGTGTAAAGCATTTGCGCACGCACCCACCAACAACAACATCCCGGGCCTCCCACAAAAGGAACTCCACACCAAGTATATATGAAAATAGTCTTTGTATTAAGAAGGACACATAGGAACATACACTTTACAATGGGCTCGAGGCACGGCAGGGGTTACGAGGGGAAAGGTACAGGGCAGGGCCAAGGGGCCACTGCCAGGAAGGTGCACATGATGGAGTTGGCATTTAGAACATATAACAACTGGGAGCTTCCTCGGACTAGGACTAGAACACATAATCACCAGGAGCTTAGCATTAGAATACGTCACGCCCCGGGGTCTCATAGGACTAGCAATAGAACTCACTCTAACCAGTATAGACATACATGAGGCAAGGTTATACAAAAGGGATGGCAAGGTGCATATCACAACAGAGGCCCCCATCAGCAGGGCCACACATAAGAATTCTCAGCATCCCATTGATAATAGTCCGTAGCGTCCCCTAGGCCAGATGGCCTTCCTGGGGCGAGGGCGCCTTAGAGTCTCGATGTCCAGAGTGGGCTGCAAGGGGCCCGGGGCAAACCTAAACGTGGCAGCGGCCCACGAAGTGCTGGGCCGCTGAGGGACTTGGACATAGCCCTGCAGGCTCGGGGGGACAGGGGGGCAATGGTGGAGCCTCTCGCAGGCTCGGCAGGGTCAGGGACACATGGTGGGGCCTCTCGGGCCCAGGCAGGGTCAAGGACACGTGGTGGGGCCTCTCGGGGCCCAGGCAGGGTCAAGGACACGTGGTGGGGCCTCCTCGGGGCTCCGGGGCATGGACACTTTGGAGCCTCCTCGGGGCTCAGGGGTCAGATGCAGCGGGAGCCTCCCGGGGCTCAGGGAATATCTGGGCGGAGCCTCGCGGGCTCGGAGGGCCAAAACTGTAGAGGGAGCCTCTCAGGGCTCAGAGGGGCGAGGTATGGCCAGGCGGGGTCCCGGCATTACTGGAGGGCCCGCGGGCCTCTAAACACATGTCTGCCCACGCGGGAGGGGAGGGGCGGCCACCGGCAATGTGGCCCGATGCCCCGCCTCCCCTCCTGCATCACTCACCGGTCGACGAGCGCGCCGGTCTTTCTCGCTCTCCGGGGCGCCCTCTCGCTCCTGGGGGGCCCCGGGGGGGAAGCGGCAGTCGTCTTGGGGGACGCAGGGGCGCGGAGTAGGCTCCCGCCGCCCCCTGCATGCTCGTCTTGGTGTCTGCAGCTCCCCGGGCCGCCGGCCAATCAGAGGGCGGCCCGGGGACGTCATCGGGCCAGCCGCCAATCAGAGCGTGGCCCGGGGCGGGCTTCACGCGGGGTCCCGGGCTGCGGCGGTGAACACAGGGGAAATTGACGAGGGCCCGGCTCCCTCGATAAGGCAGCCAGGAAGGAAACCAAGCGAGGTAGGCACTCGCTGGGCGTCCGGCACCTCCGTGGGGCAGGGCAAATGCCAGGTGGCACCGGCTCGATGAATCCAGCGCTCCCAAGCGCTAGAGTATAAATACAGCGCTCCCAGCGCTATAGGGGGAAAATAGAGCGCTCCCAGAGCGGTAGAGGGTGAAGGGAAGCAGCAAAGTCCAGCAAAGAGTCCAGGACTCAGGGGGAGCACAGCAGCTCCTAGCAAGGAAGGGCCATCAGGAGTCCAGGAGCTGGGCAGGGCCCAGGGAGGCAAGCCCACCCTGAGCCCAAACAGCAGCCCGCCCCTGGCAGGGTTCCAGTCAGGACAAGCAGGAAGAAGAAGAGAGAGAGAGGAGGGCCCACCCTCCTTTTATACATGAGCGTCCTTTGTCTCCAAAGGGGCAGGCAGGGAGAGAACCAGCTAGAACTGGTTATAAGGAATTTCTTGTTACTGGCCAGGCTAGGGGCACTGGACGCACCCCAGGGGGGTGGAGCCAGCCTGGTGGGGGAAGGCCCGGCCGTCTTCAGCCAATCAGGCGCCAGCACACCTACTGCACACACACACCAAGGTCTAGAAGTGGCACTTCCCTTCTAGTCGCACACATGCCGCCTACATCATCTTGTAGCATTCAACCTTACGAGCGCACACATACCAAACACGACCCGGCACGCCCCACGCATCAGGAACTACCAGAGCCACATACATTCCCCATGCATTCCTATGGGAAGCAGGTCTCTCTCACCACACACACACTCCGAAGGGGAATCACCATTCCCCGGACACATATAATAAGCACAAAACTTCAGGGGTGGACCTGCCAGACGGGCCAAGTCCAACACCTTCCTTATGGCCAGTACCTAAGGATACAGCGAAATTGCAGTGACACCAGAGACTATAAAATCCAAGCAATTGAGCTCACTGAAAAATTGAAATCAAGAGTGTTAGAACCGGCTGTCTCTAGTTGGCAGAGGTATGCACTTCTGACAAATAGGGACACTCCTTTTCTAGTCAGGGCAAGGGGATCACACCCTTCGATAACCCCTGCTCACCCCCTTGGTAGCTTGGCAGAGCAGAACAGGCTTATCTCAGAGGCTGTGTGTTAAGCAATTATGACCACATACAGTAATAAAGTGAATACTCTACAAATGGACACGACACAGTAGTATTATAAAAATAAGTATTTTTATATAAGACATAGCACAAGACCAAATAACGGCAAAACTGTACACAATCGGAATACATACGTTTAGGAAGGAAAAAGGATAGTTCAAAGGTAGTTTCTTCTTTAGCATAAAAGTCTTTAGTATCAAGCAATTCTTCTTCTTGGAAACACAGTTCCTAGCAACAGGACAACGCCGGGGCAAAGATAATCCACAGGTTCGGCGTCGACCGCGAGGAGCGCTGCGCCGGGCCTGGAGTCACACGGACCCCCAACAACACAGTACCTTAGGAAAATGAAGCACACGATGATCAGCGGCGTCAAGCAATCCGGCGTCGCGTCTTCGGTGTCGATCAGGCCTCAGCAGGCGTTGTCGATGATGCAGTTGCACAGAGTGAGCAGCGCTCACGGCGTCGAAGGGCACACGGTTGATGCGATCAGCAGCGGGGCAGACACGAGGTCCTCTGGAGTTAGAGCCGTACTCCTACTCACTGGCGTTGCTGCTGGCGTCGGTCGGGCCCAGCGTCCGATCGTCGTGATTGCTGGTTCTTTCAGAGGTGCTGGATTCACACTTCCAGCAAATAGCACTTTCAGCAGATGAAGTCCTTTAGCCCTGTGACTTCAGCAGGAGACTGGCACTCTTCCAGTCCTTGGAGATTTTCTTAGCAAGCGTGAGAGTACACACACAGTTCCTCTCTCCTGGTTCCTTGGCAAAAATAAAGAAGCACTGCAGGATTCCCCCAACAACAGCACACTGGCAGAAGGGGTAGGCAGTCCTTTAGATCAGCAGGCTTCTTGTCCTTGGTTACAGGGTTCCTTGTCAGAAGTGATCTGATTTCCTAGTTCAGGGGTCCTTCTCTTATACCCCTTTTCGTCTTTATCCCTTTGTCTATGCCGGGGGTTTCCCAACACCCTGGGTCGGCGGTGGGTGGAGCTAGGTAGTCGCACCTGGCCTATTCATTGAGCCGGGCCGGGTCCTCAGACGCCCCGCAGGAGGTGGAGCCAGCATTGATACTGGCAGGAGCAGAGCTATCGCCCTCCTGGCAGGAGGTGGGGCTAGGATCGTCCATGGCAGGCACAGAGCCATCAGTCGCTTAGCAGGAGGTGGAGCCACCATTGTATCAGGCAAGGCAGGCTATCAACAACTACTCTCCCCCTACTCTCAACGTAAATGTCCCACTCATCCCACACTGACTCATCCAGACCTGTGGAGTCACCCAGCTCCTGTCACACACACACGCAAGACCAGCAGAAACCAGATATGGTTAGGCAAGAAAATAGACACTTTCTAAAAGTACTACTTTCGAACCCAGAGTCCAAAAACCATCCACACCAACGGACGCGTAATTAAACCCCGAGTTCAGGGATACCAAACTCGACATTGCACCATGCTCCCCGAGCCAGCTAGGATTATAGCGTTAATAATCCCGGCGGCCCATTCTATCCAACGGAGAGCAGGCTACCTCGCAATAGTGAAGCACTAAGATGGCGGCACTTCACTATCAGGACATGCCAACTTGGTCAGGCTTGTCCTACCTTACACTTACAATGCACCCTGCCCATGGGCCTACCATAGGGGTGACTAACATGAAGTTAAGGGAAGGTTGGAGGGGCTGGCAAGTAGGGATACCTGCGCAGCCGGCGTGACAGTACAGGACTGCACCTGGGTCTCGCAATGACCGACCCGTAGACATTCTTTTACAAGGCCGCTCCTGTGGGTGGCACAACACGTGCTGCAAGCCCACGAGCGGCATTTGTATTTACAAGCCCTGGCACTCCTGGTGCACTAGACTAGGGACTGACAGTAAACCAAATAAGCCAAACATGGATACAATAGATACATCATTTTAACATAGGGAGCACTTGCGCTATGGCACTGATCAGCAGTGACACGGCGCCCAAAGCATATACCAGCAAAACATCGTAAAACAGTAGAGGCAAACAGAAAAATGGAGGAGAGACTCAAGCCAATGATGTCAGGTCTAACACGTGTCCCCTCCAGCTGAAATGTGGGGAGAACTACCCTTACCCTAGGGAGTCCTCATCACTAAGGCGGAAAAATCTGGACAGACCATCAGCATTGGTGTGATCTGTACCAGGGCGGTGTTCCACCGTAAAGTCCATCCCCTGTAGAGCAATGGACCACCTCAACAGTTTTGGATTCTCACCCCACATTTGCATCAACCATCTGAGGGGCATGTGGTCTGTCTGAACCCGGAAGTGAGTCCCAAACAGGTAGGGTCTTAGCTTCTTCAGCGCCCAGACCACAGCAAATGCTTCTCTCTCTATCGCACTCCACCTCGTTTCCCTGGGAAGTAACCTCCTACTGATGAAGGCTACAGGCAAGTCTCGGCCCTCTTCATTTACCTGAGCTAGAACAGCCCCCACGCCATGCTCTGAAGCGTCCGTCTGAACAATGAATTCTTTCGAAAAATCGGGTGCTTGGAGTATAGGTGCTGTGCACATTGCAGTTTTCAGGGTGTCAAAGGCCGTTTGACAGGCATCAGTCCAGATCACATTTCGTGGCTGCTTCCTGGAAGTCAGCGAGGTCAAGGGGTGCACAATGTTGCCGTAATCCTTGACAAACCTCCTGTAATAACCCGTGAGTCCTAAGAAGGCTCTCACCTGCGTTTGGGTTTTGGGCGGTGCCCAAGCCAGGATGGTATCAATCTTGGGTTGCAGGGGGGCCACCTTACCACTCCCTACTTGGTGCCCCAAGTACACCACAGAACCCTGCCCAATCTGGCACTTACTGGCTTTGATTGTGAGGCCTGCTCTGCGCAGGGCCAACAACACTTCCTGGAGGTGGCGCAAGTGTTCCTCCCAGCTGGCGCTGAACACTGCGATGTCGTCCAGGTAGGCGGCACTGAAATCCTCCAGTCCAGCCAAGACCTGGTTGACCAACCTCTGGAAGGTGGCAGGGGCATTCTTCATCCCAAAGGGCATCACCCGGAACTGGTGTAGCCCATCTGGTGTGGAGAACGCTGACCTCTCTTTTGCCCCATCAGTCAAGGCGATCTGCCAGTACCCAGACGTTAAATCGAACGTACTAAGGTACCGGGCAGCCCCCAACCGATCGATGAGCTCATCAGCTCTGGGGATGGGGTGCGCGTCAGTCTTCGTGACTGAATTGAGCCCTCGGTAGTCCACGCAGAACCGGCGTTCCGGTGAAGCACCAGGCGCTGCAGCCTTCGGGACCAAGACCACTGGGCTGGCCCAAGGACTGCTAGAGGACTCAATCACCCCTAACGCGAACATTTTGGAGACCTCCTCCTTAATGTACGCTCGGACCTTGTCAGTCACCCTGTAAGCCTTGTGCTTCACAGGAGGGCTGTCTCCGGTGTCAACGTCATGGACACACCAATGCGTGACACCCGGAACCAAGGAAAACAGATCCGGGAATTGCCCCAACAGTTGGCGACAATCCTGTTTCTGCTCAAGGGTCAGTGTGTCAGAGAGGACCACACCATCCACCGACCCATCTTGCTCTTTAGCATACAGGAGGTCAGGAAGAGGCTCACTCTCCTCCTCCGTTCCATCATCTGTAGCTAGGAGCATGCCCACTTCGGACCTTTCTAAGTGGGGCTTCAAACGGTTGACATGCAGGACCCGCAAGGGGTTCCTGGGAGATTTCAAGTCCACCAAGTAGGTGACATCGCTCTTCTTCTCCACAACCTTAAACGGTCCAGTCCACCTGTCCTTGAGCGCACAAGGTTCCACAGGGGACATGACCCACACTTCCTGACCAGGCTGAAGCTCTACCAGAGTGGCATTCCGGTCGTACCATCGCTTCATCTCCTCCTGGCTGGCCTCCAGATTTGCCTGAGCAAGTTCTCTGAAGCGCCGAGTCTGGTTCCGAAAGGCCAGCATGTAGCTGTATACATCCTGGGGAGGTTTCCTGGGAGATTGCTCCCAGCCTTCCTTGACCAGACTCAAAGGTCCTCTTACCGGGTGACCGTATAAGAGCTCGAAGGGGCTGAACCCTAGAGCCTTCTGCGGCACCTCACGGTAAGCAAACAACAGGCATGGCAAGAGGACGTCCCATTTTCGCCTCATCGGTTCTTCAAGACCCATAATCATGCCTTTCAGGGTCCGGTTGAATCTTTCAACCAGCCCATTTCCTTGAGGGTGGTAAGGAGTGGTGAACTTGTAGGTTACCCCACACTCCTTCCACAGAGACTTCATATAGTTCGAAATGAAGTTGGTGCCTCGGTCGGACACCACCTCTCTGGGAACCCCATCCGGGAAAAAACACCCATCAGTGCCCGTCCCACCACGGGGGCCGTCACTGTCCTGAGAGGGATGGCTTCCGGGTACCTTGTGGCATGGTCCACCACGACCAGGATGAACCTGTTGCCCAGGGCTGTCTTGGGGTCCAGGGGCCCAACAATGTCAATACCCACCCGGTCAAAGGGGGTGCTGACCACCGGAAAAGGTTGGAGGGGAGCGTTCTGCTTCCTTCCGCTTTTCCCACTTGCCTGGCAAGTGCGACAAGTCTTGCAATGGATGTCTACATCCCTACGCATCTGAGGCCAATAAAAATGGGTGACAAGCCTGTCATAGGTCTTGTCCTGCCCCAGATGTCCAGCTAACGGTACGTCATGAGCCAAACCCAGTAGGAAGGCTCTGAAGCGCTGGGGTACCACCAGCACACGGGCTGACCCCGGCTCAGCAGCCTTAGGCTCGCTATACAGGAGGTCGTTCTCCCAGTACACAAAATGTGACCCTGACTGATCACCTGAGGATTGGGCTGAGGCCTGCTGCCTCATGCCCACAAGAGAAGGGCACACTTTCTGTTCCGCACAGAATTCCTCCCTGGAGGGACCACCATCCTGCTGCCAGTGGGTCAGCTCGGGCAGATCTCCCAGTTCGGCAATTTGTTCCCCTGTGGGCTCCAGGGCATCCCCCTCAGGGTCTACCTCCTTCTGGACCACGGGAACAACGGGGGCCGGTTTCCCGCGCCTCCTGCCTCTTCTCTTCACAGCTGGGTCCTGGGCCATACTTTCAGGCTCCGGGACCCCATCAACACCCTTACTCGCTGTCATGGATCGAGTGGTTGCACACACCCACTCCGGTACACCCAACATTTTCAAGTGCGCCGCTCGCTCCACCTTAGCCCAAGGGGAGTCTTCCAAATCATTGCCCAGGAGACAGTCGACAGGCATGGCGGGCCTCACAGCAACCTGAAGAGTACCTGAAACTCCCCCCCATTCAAAGGAAACCTGAGCCACCTCACACTCTTTCTGGGAGTTATCGGCAGCTATCACGGGGTAGAATGCGTGGGGAACCACCTGCTCTCTGGACACCAAGTGACACTTGACAGCTGTCACACTCGCTCCGGTGTCTCTGAGAGCTTCCACTCTATGGCCATTAACACCTTGGCTGCTGCCCAGATTTATCCCCGGTGCTGAGCCCCAATGTTAATGGGTGTGGTCATGACGGAACGGTTCCGTCATGAGCACAGCTCAACCGATGCTCATGATGGAACCGTTCCGTCATGAGCATCGAAGGGGTTAATGGTCACCCACTGCCTATATTTACTAGTGTTACTAGGCAGAGGGGGTGGAGGGACCATTTGCATGTCTCCTAGCGAGACCAGGGACATTTCTGCGGGACCCCTCCCACCATGGACAACCATCTCCTCCCCTCCCAAGGCTACACTTGCCAACTGACGAGGGGGTGCACGCGGCGGTGCATTCGAATCCTTCTTGGGACACTGGGGGTCATAAAACCGGTGTCCCACCTGCCCACAACCGTAGCAGGTTAGGGGGCCCTGATGAAAGGTTTACCCGTCGGGGCCCCTGGCTTCTTCTCAGGGGGAGGCTGGGAACCTTTCCCTTGGTTCCCTTGGGGATTACTTTGGGGCCCTTTCTGAGACTCCTTCTGTTTACCCTTGTCCCCCCCACTCTTCTGCTGGGGACCCTGCCCACCTTTGGCTGAGTCTCCCACTGGACCCTTGTGGACCCTGGTACTGACCCAGCGGTCCGCCTCCTCAGCAAGTTTTCTAGGGTTAGATATCTTGCTATCAATCAGGTGCTGGCGCAGCTCTGGAAAACAGTTATTAGACAAGTGCTCCCACGCAAACAAATCATAGAGAGCTTCATAACTTTCCACTTTGCTGCCCTTTACCCAACCATCCATGGCTCTGCAAAAATAAGACACATATTCAACCCACGTCGTACCAGGCAACTTCTTACATTCTCTAAAAGCTTGTCTGTACTGCTCGGGGGTTAAACCATATCGCAACATTAAAGCATCTTTCATATGAGCATACGACATCCTATCCGCAACAGGCATGTCTAACAGGGTATCTCTTCCCTCATTCACAAAGCGACCCCACAACCCCGCTCCCCAATTCTTCTCAGGGACCTGGTGGGCCAACAATGCTAACTCATATGCTTTAAACCATTGACCAATATCTTCATTCTTATTGTAATCTTTGATCACATCTTTCGGGAAGTAAAACTTACTTTCTGCAGGCTCGGATGGAATGCTGCCACCAGAGGGATTCAACTCTAACTTTTTAGCTTGGATATCCAGTTCCCTCAACCTGGCTTCACGCTCCAAAGCTAACTTCTCTCGTTCAAACTCCAACTTTTTGATCTCTAAATCAGCTTCCCTTCTACCTCTTGCATTTTCTAACTCCAACTGCCCATTTATCTTTAGCCTTGCCATCTCCATGTTGTAAGCTCGCTCTTTCGCCCTTTCTTCTCTTTCTTCAGGGGAAAGACCTTTGGAGGAAACACTGCTTCCGGGAGAGGGCACAGGTCCATTCACTGGCACCTCCTCATCCCCTTCCTCTGTGGGTACCACCACCACATCAGAGGGATTTCTGGACTCCCACCAGGCCTGTAATGCTTTATAAAAATCATCTTTTCTCGAGAGGCCGGTGGTAGGAACTTCAAACTGGTTGCAAAAGTGTTTCAGCTCATCTTTCTTGTATTTCTTTAGCTTACTCCTCTCGAACTCTTCTACAACAACGATAGCAGGGGCAGTGACTCCGTTGTCACTCATGGTTAAACTGGCAGTGTTCAGAAAATCAAGTTTCGGGAAAGCGGAGAACAAAAATAGGATCCTTCCGAATCAGATTGTGACTGCGTTATGGTCTGCTTTCACTACGTAGCGCACACTAATCACTGTACATGGGTCATAAATGCAAGGTCCAAATCCTCACCGCTGCATCCAATGTTAGAACCGGCTGTCTCTAGTTGGCAGAGGTATGCACTTCTGACAAATAGGGACACTCCTTTTCTAGTCAGGGCAAGGGGATCACACCCTTCGATAACCCCTGCTCACCCCCTTGGTAGCTTGGCAGAGCAGAACAGGCTTATCTCAGAGGCTGTGTGTTAAGCAATTATGACCACATACAGTAATAAAGTGAATACTCTACAAATGGACACGACACAGTAGTATTATAAAAATAAGTATTTTTATATAAGACTTAGCACAAGACCAAATAACGGCAAAACTGTACACAATCGGAAAAAATACGTTTAGGAAGGAAAAAGGATAGTTCAAAGGTAGTTTCTTCTTTAGCATAAAAGTCTTTAGTATCAAGCAATTCTTCTTCTTGGAAACACAGTTCTTAGCAACAGGGTAACTCACACGGGAGCTACACAACGCCGGGGCAAAGATAATCCACAGGTTCGGCGTCGACCGCGAGGAGCGCTGCGCCGGGCCTGGAGTCACACGGACCCCCAACAACACAGTACCTTAGGAAAATGAAGCACACGATGATCAGCGGCGTCGAGCAATCCGGCGTCGCGTCTTCGGTGTCGATCAGGCCTCAGCAGGCGTTGTCGATGATGCAGTTGCACAGAGTGAGCAGCGCTCACGGCGTCGAAGGGCACACGGTTGATGCGATCAGCAGCGGGGCAGACACGAGGTCCTCTGGAGTTAGAGCCGTACTCCTACTCACTGGCGTTGCTGCTGGCGTCGGTCGGGCCCAGCGTCCGATCGTCGTGATTGCTGGTTCTTTCAGAGGTGCTGGATTCACACTTCCAGCAAATAGCATTTTCAGCAGATGAAGTCCTTTAGCCCTGTGACTTCAGCAGGAGACTGGCACTCTTCCAGTCCTTGGAGATTTTCTTAGCAAGCGTGAGAGTACACACACAGTTCCTCTCTCCTGGTTCCTTGGCAAAAATAAAGAAGCACTGCAGGATTCCCCCAACAACAGCACACTGGCAGAAGGGGTAGGCAGTCCTTTAAATCAGCAGGCTTCTTGTCCTTGGTTACAGGGTTCCTTGTCAGAAGTGATCTGATTTTCTAGTTCAGGGGTCCATCTCTTATACCCCTTTTCGTCTTTGATCCCTTTGTCTATGCCGAGGGTTTCCCAACACCCTGGGTCGGCGGTGGGTGGAGCTAGGTAGTCGCACCTGGCCTATTCATTGAGCCGGGCCGGGTCCTCAGACGCCCCGCAGGAGGTGGAGCCAGCATTGATACTGGCAGGAGCAGAGCTATCGCCCTCCTGGCAGGAGGTGGGGCTAGGATCGTCCATGGCAGGCACAGAGCCATCAGTCGCTTAGCAGGAGGTGGAGCCAGCATTGTATCAGGCAAGGCAGGCTATCAACAACTACTCTCCCCCTACTCTCAACGTAAATGTCCCACTCATCCCACACTGACTCATCCAGACCTGTGGAGCCACCCAGCTCCTGTCACACACACGCAAAACCAGCAGAAACCAGATATGGTTAGGCAAGAAAATAGACACTTTCTAAAAGTACTACTTTCGAACCCAGAGTCCAAAAACCATCCACACCAACGGACGCGTAATTAAACCCCGAGTTCAGGGATACCAAACTCGACATTGCACCATGCTCCCCGAGCCAGCTAGGATTATAGCGTTAATAATCCCGGCGGCCCATTCTATCCAACGGAGAGCAGGCTACCTCGCAATAGTGAAGCACTAAGATGGCGGCACTTCACTATCAGGACATGCCAACTTGGTCAGGCTTGTCCTACCTTACACTTACAATGCACCCTGCCCATGGGCCTACCATAGGGGTGACTAACATGAAGTTAAGGGAAGGTTGGAGGGGCTGGCAAGTAGGGATACCTGCGCAGCCGGCGTGACAGTACAGGACTGCACGTGGGTCTCGCAATGACCGACCCGTAGACATTCTTTTACAAGGCCGCTCCTGTGGGTGGCACAACACGTGCTGCAAGCCCACGAGCGGCATTTGTATTTACAAGCCCTGGCACTCCTGGTGCACTAGACTAGGGACTGACAGTAAACCAAATAAGCCAAACATGGATACAATAGATACATCATTTTAACATAGGGAGCACTTGCGCTATGGCACTGATCAGCAGTGACACGGCGCCCAAAGCATATACCAGCAAAACATCGTAAAACAGTAGAGGCAAACAGAAAAATGGAGGAGAGACTCAAGCCAATGATGTCAGGTCTAACAAAGAGGATATCCTACCACCATCCTTAACAAAGGAAATAAACGAGCACAAAACCAACCGTGGGAAGCACTCTTGGAAGAAACTACAAAAGAACCATCCAGCATACCCCTTACATATGTAACCACATACAGCAGTTTATCAGATGCCATGAAGAAATCGGTAAACAAACATTGGAGAATCATTAATACCAATAAAAGGACTTGGGAGAAACCACTTTTTTCTCTTAAGAAAGGCAGGAGTCTGAAAGACTCCCTTGTACATACGAGGCCAGAGTCCACAGTGTCCAACTTACCAATTGAAAGACCAATCACTGATGCTTGGGGCTTACCCCCTATCACTGGACACTACCCGTGTTCTAATTGCAGTGTGTTTCATTTGACAACACATTCTAAACAACTCTCATTGGAACCTGGAAAGACATGGATACAAAGGACACATAGTAACTGCAAAACACGTATCTGCGAACATCGTAGCAACATCAGATGTCGAAAAACAGTTACTAAAATGAGTGAACATTTCTTACAGCAAAATCACACACCCAACGACCTACATTGGACAATCATCGAAAAGGTCACTACCAACAAAAACACCGCACCGCAAGTGTTCTCTTTGAAAAGGAACAACGTTGGGTCTACAGATTCGAGACCCATCTAACGGGCCTAAATGATCAAATCCCATGGTCTTCCGTACTAAAACGCTAGATTCCCTATTACCTTTTTCATGAGCCTTTCTTGAGTCTATTTGTGGGCAGTTTATCTTCCTTGCTCCTTACTGACACACCTTTTGCCAGCTTTTCTCTATGAACTCAATGTAACTAGCTAGCCCCTGGTAATTTTTAATTTTTAATTTTTTCTATTTTGTAA
This sequence comes from Lissotriton vulgaris, assembly GCF_964263255.1. Lineage (NCBI taxonomy): Eukaryota > Metazoa > Chordata > Amphibia > Caudata > Salamandridae > Lissotriton > Lissotriton vulgaris. Next base: position 1,815,131,805 of record NC_141685.1, read on the forward strand.
TTCTTAATTTTTAATCATACTAGTTCGAGTCACGTGTGTTGTATACATTCAGTGTATTGCTGCCAACAAAGTTCCCACCTGTGTTCATATGTCGGCTTATATTGCTCCCATTTCTTGTCACAGTTTCCATTTTTTCGACGATGTAAATCACATCCAGCGCAATGTCTGTATTAAAAAAAAACTTTTTGTCTTTGTCCTCAACTATGGACAAATAAAGTTCAGACCTCGCATTCCAAGCCTCGCCTATGATCGAGGCCTGGATAAGACTAGCAGTGCGTTTGCTTCCCACACCTCGTTCCGGTATACGTGAGCGTGTCAGACTACCAGCGCGCTTGCTTCCCAGACCTCGTTCTGGTATACGCGAGCGTGATTGGCTGAATATTCAAGCCTCACCTTGGCTTTGTACCAGGATTGGATACCGCCCTCCCGGCCGCGCCCACGCACCGACTGGCTGCCTTCTTCAACGTTTCCCTGCCTGCTGGAGACCATCCACGAGGTCCGGTAGCAGGAGACGCTAGGTGCCGAGCCCTTGTCCCCCCCACGTTGCGGGCGTAAAAACGGCTTTCATCTACTACCATAGAGCTGAGTATCCGATTCTCTCTCACTCTACTTACCATTTTTCACCATATCTCTGTCCTTTGCAGGGTGTGCCATTGTCGCCTCACCCACCTCCCGAGACCTATGGGGCGTGGATCTTTTATTGTACAAGTGAGAATGCTTTGTTAATCTGTGACCTTCTGATACCTATTAATCTATACCCAATTGGTATACACACTCCCACTGGCCCCCACCGTCTGGCCAATTGATCGCTACTCACGAGTGTTGTTACCACAGTCCGAAACTTAATCGGACAATCCTTCTTGCCATTTTGCATGCTTGAAGCATCATTTTTGATGACATAAACATAGCATGTATGGCACATCGGTCACGCCTTCTTGACTAGCCAAAGCGCGTATATTCAGAGAGTAATCTTCCAGACAACATCACTGATCAGATTCCTCTAACTCTATGTGTGTCTTTTCTGTTTGTATTTCCCTTTTTTTCTCCAGACTATAGAGGTTCCTCTAAAGTAGAGGCAATTCCCACAACTTGATGGTTTGTTTTCCTGCCCTAATTTTTTACACAATAATTTTTAACTTTCACGTCCTCTGGTAGGGTGGACCTTAGTGCGCCCACACCGCTGAGGTACACAACAGATGGTCCTGAAGAAAGCCCAGTAACTTTACACATAAGGGCTGAAACATGTCGACCCCACTTTAAGTGGAAATAACCAATACATTAATTGGCACATTTCCCTACACATATTTTAACCTTGTCAGGCTGACCATTGAATACATTTTTTTTCTTTATGGTACAGTCCTTTGACAATTTTAATATCACATATTTTTTCACATCACTTTCACAAAAATCCAGCTCCGCAGTAATCTGTCGTTGTAGCACACCAGGGAGGCACTCGGCTTCTCCTGGTGGGCCCGATGATGAAGCATGTCACCACCCAGGGTGGTGAGTGAGGGCTTCTAATAAAATCCCTAGTGATTTCCAATGTGAATCCTACAGGAAGATTTTCATCTCTGATTTTGTGCTAATTCCTTTTTTGACACTCTTGTTGTTTTACTAATAAAATAAAATTAGCCATTATTTTTGTACTGAAGTCGTTCGTATTCTCAATAAAATATTGAGCAAGATTAGTACTCATTTTTAACTTCCGGTTTTGACAGCACAGATGTTGCCAGAATTGCATGTGAGCATCACTAGAGAGGGGCCTAGGCTCCGCCTACACATTGGGAATCAGGAGTACATGTTTTGATTGAGAAGGTGTGTGCTTACACAAAAAAAGTGCTTGTCCACCACGTTTTATTTATTCAACTGCCTAAGCTTGAACCTTTAGGGAAACACACACAACATTGTAATGCTATTAAAGTGTCTTAGATACCTAGCTAATGTATGGAGTTTTTTTGGCACCAGCACAGATGATAGGAGGGCTGTCATTCACCTACATGGATATTTAGATTTGACTTGACAGTGCAATTGTCACTTAAACTTTTAATCTACACCAATGGTATTGTACAGTTCTTTGCTTCCACACAAAAACCATATCCACCATCATGCTATTTCCTTGATATTCTTTACATTACCATACAACATTTCTTTAAAGCCAGACCTATTGGCATTGCCAATTCTCCTGTAAATGACTGTTACCTCTCTGCCAAGGTCCGTGTTGAGACTCTCACTACACGCAGGTTTACATTTCTCTAAGGATCTTTTAATGTAATGTGTTTTCAACGACAGTGTGGCCCTTTTTAGGGACCTTGGCTGTCAATTTTTCATTGTGATTGGAAGCCATTTGAATGATCCGTAGCAAGGGACATGGGCCCGTCTAAAATCTAGCTTGTGGGCGAGTAGTTTTCTTTCCAGCTGTACCAGACAAAAGGAGAGTTACAGGTGGGCCGTAAGTGTTCATTATCCAGAGATCTTCAGAGCCACATTGGCATGACCCAAAACACAGCTTTCTGTATCACTTTCGTTATTAAGTAGCTTGATGTTTCCCCTCTTAATAATGGAGATTCAGACAACTACTTTCTGACATGCTACTGTTCTCACCTTAAACATTCTCTGTAACTGGAAAAATACTGTGGGATTGTCTAACTACTGCAAATACACACTAAAATTGGAACTATAATATATGCAAACCAATCAATCTTTAAAAATATAAGAGGATGACACCTTTGGAAAAAGACAGACTATTAACTTCAAAAAGCATATTCACTTTGAATCAAGAAAATAGAGAACTGACAAATTCTCCGCCCGCTCCTTATTTGCAGATGAGAAAAATGTAACGGAGGCCTAATGAAGAGGGGGGGAGGGCGGGCACTGAACAGCACCAGCGTCCGCCACGGGCGAAGAGACGGCGGGGAGCGCGGGAGAGGCGGCAACACTGGGGGGGAGCTAGAATGAAAGTAAGTCCCCAGCGGACCCCAAATATTAACTGGCTTGGAATTGGAGGGCATGAGGTAACAAAACTCAGATAGCAATGTCTGGCATCGAGAGGTGTCCTCAAGCCAACTATAAACCTTGGGAGCAAACCTACGACCCCAACACATGGCCACCCTGCGCCAGGCCAGAAAAAGCAGCATATCGATTAGCCGGCAAGAAGCGTCTGGGCATAATTTTACAAAGCCAAGTAGGCACATTGGTCAGATCAGGGGATAGGCACTCTGCAAAGTTAGGGTGGCGGAAAGTTAAAAAGCCGTCTTGCAGGGAAGCAGGGAGGGGGGTATTAGGGTTTCACTGGGTAAGTTTATATTTCTTGATTGTATTTGTTTCTATTTGTTATTTGGCACACTATCAGTCCACTCACACCATTCATGCGTTTCCACACAGCAATCTGATTTGCACCGAGCAAGCGAAACACAGCCCCCATGCCCCTGTCCCATGAGCCCAAAGTACCTGAGATGCTACTCATGCAGCACATACCAATTATATCTTGGAATGTTAATAGTCTTCAAGATAAGATAAAAAGAGGAATAGTTCCACAATACTTGAAACATAAGGCACCAGCAATTACCCTATTGCAAGAGACCCACTGAACAGGGACAGTCTGCAAAGCCCTAGATAGATGGGGTTTTGGACTGGCGGTACACTCGTAGTTTACATCTGGTTCGAGGGGGGTGGGAATCCTCCTGAAGAAACAATACCCGATTGTCATTAAGCACACGTACACAGACGATCAAGGCCACTTTGTGACATTCTTGTGCCATTGGGTAGGATGTATAGTTAACATAGTGTCTGTCTACATTTCGCCTGCACTCCAGTCCTCAGCTTTTCACGCGCTCAGCGAATTCCTTCTCTGACTCCCACAGGGCTATTTAATAATAGGAGGCAATTTCAAAGCCACTTTAGATGACACTTTAGATTGCACATCCCCTTGACAGCAATACCTATCACACTCTACCCTAACTGACTTCCTGGATGCCATAGGCATGGTGGACAATTGGTGCTCCCGCTTTTCCCGGACACAGCAATATACATACTACTCGGGTGCACACAATAGCCTCTCCTTAATTGACTACATACTGGCGCCCGCAGCAGAACTTGGAAACTTCCTAACGGTAACACATTTGCCGAGAGGCATTTCTGATCACTCCCCAGTTAGCACTCTCTACACTTGGCATTCCACAGCGCAGAACCGCATATTCCCTATATATACCGAATACTTTAAGGCCCCTGAGATAGGGAAGGGACTGACCGATCCTACCAAATACTACTTTACCGAAAACGCACCCTCCGTCTCCTCCCCAATTGTCCTCTGGGAGGCGTACAAAACAGTGCTTCGTGGGCAAGCGGTCTCCCTAATCACCCATCATAAAAGAGAAAAAGTCAGAACTGTAGAGACACTCAAACAGGCGGTGGAGGACTTGGAAAGAGCCCACAGTCTCCTGATGCAAATGCTCACCTATTGCAGCTTAAGAAGCAGGAGTATAGGGAATTTCTGTGGGAGGCAGCAAAAACGGGATTCTCCAAGACCCAGCATACCATCTATGAAAGTAGAGACAAAGCCGGCAAGCTTCTGGCCTGGCTTGACCAAAGAGAAAAGGCAGATGAATGGATTCCAGACTTCAACTTCCCACAGGCAACACCACTCGGAATCCTCAACACATAATAGACTTGTTGGCGCATCACTACGAACAGATCTACACTTCCACACTCACAGTTATGCAAACAGATGCGGAGGAATTCCTCCGAGATATTAAACTCCCCAGAGAGGAAATAGAGTCCCAAACTTTAGAGGTAGAGCTCTCAGCAGAAGGAATTGCGATGGCAATCAGTAAATTACAGTTGGGAAAATCGTTGAGACCAAACGGCATCCCCATTGAGTTGTACAAGCGTAACACGACAACACTCACACCATACATGGCAGCAATGTATTGTTGCAGGGATTCTGCTCATGCACAGAACTATGCGCAGGAAACCAGGACCTCAGTGTATTCTGGTGTACCAAAAAGCCACCTCAGTGCCTAGAACCCCAATCGGACCAGCAATAGTGTCGCATTCTTTCTCCGTACTACAGCAAAGCTACCAATGATTAGACAACCTAGAACATGTGACTTATTAACTGTCAGGAATAGTGGGAATCAAGAACACTCTTTCGCTCTAACACTCATACTAGTCCACACTATGAGTAATCAGAGACTCAGTATAGTTTAAAATGTTTATTTTAAACAACGTGCTCTAAGATGCAGTACACTTACCAACACTATCAGAAAAATGCATTAGAATAATACAACAAAGGAACCTAGGGGTCTGACAAGAGGATATCAAAAAGAGCCTCAATATGTCATTCACAATGTCTGGACTAGTACAGCGATGATCAACATTTGGTTAATAAAGTAGCATAAACAGAACTTAAAACAAAAGGTCTGTTGTGGTTGTGAATAGAACCCGGAAGGTGTTCATAGGATACCCATCAAAGTATTGTATGATCAATTTTATCATCTGGTCATCCAAACAAAGGTAATAAGTCTCTTGATCATTGAGACCATATTCTTACCTTGTAACAGAGCGGGGTCACTGCCCACAAGCACTTATTGACCAAGTGATATTGAGCTAATGGGTAAATGTGAAGTGCAGAAATTATAAATGTGATGAATTAAGATAGGATAGAGGACAAAAAAGAGAGGCAGTTTTATTGAGAATATGACCTCTTCCTAGTTAAAAACAAGAACAGTGCAAGAAAGCAGTGTTTAACAAATAACTGCGTAAGGGCCAACATGTTTCAGCCTAAATGGGAAAGACAAGGCTTTCTTCAGGGCCTCTGTTCGTGACGTTGCTACTGCAGAGTGAAAAATAGATGGTCAAAATAAAGACCAAACCAACAGAAAATAAGTGAAAAAATCCAAAGTATACAATAGATCAGTTACATATCCTCCATGTCAGTGGATCCTTTATTAGATCTGGAACAACAACAAACATAGCTAGTGTTAAGATAAAGGTTATACTACTCACTTCCCTCTCGATAGGAAAAATAATAAATACAAAATTAGCACTCACCCAGCATAACCGGGGAATAGACCTCACCTCACCTGGACTCAGACTCAGGAATAATGAGGCCACGCTCCCAATAAGGTTACAAATGCTTAGTGCAAACGGGTGAAAAAACTCTTTGCACTCCCCTATACACTCATTAAAATAACATCAATGTTGTCCTTATTCCTAGTCACTTTACCATGTAGGTAACCACAAAATCGCTAGGGGCTCAAACTTTCTAAAATATTCTCAGCCAGTTTCCACATGTAATGCTGTCTAAAATATTCGCAGCTAGTTTTCACATGTAATGCTGTATGATTTTCAACAGGGTTCCCACTGTAGAGGGGACCTAATGCCCCTCTAACTTGATTAAGCAGATGCTAACAGTATGGGGCATCATGAGCATGTCAGGCATGTTAACCTTACCTCTCCGTCGTTGCCTCTGACATGTCCCAAGTCAGGAGGAGGCAACGTACGGATAGGAAAGGGGAGCTTTGTAACGTCACGGTCATCGTTAAGAGACCAATCACAAACTCGCACAGCAGATCAAATGGGTGTGCGAGCCACGCCTCGTATTTCATTCACCAAATGCATGGCATTAATGTTTTTACGTGTTACTGTTGCTTAGGCTGCTTAAAAAGTGTGGCAAAAGGCTTTAACTTGAGGTAAACGTAAATAAGAAGATATACACAACCTACCTTGTCTATTGTGATACAGGACATAGACACTTACAGAAATGAATGCCTACGACAATTGAGTGACAGGACAGCTTACTTACCTCTGCTAATAGATCCCAATGTCATTTGTTAATAAAGATAAATGGTGTTTCACTGATGTCAGGTTTGAGTGTTTCAACCAATTTTGACATAATTTTCCTACTGAATAGGTTGTAACCGAATGGGAGCTAGAAAAGCATGGATCAGGTCTATCCTGTATGTAACCAGGGGCCTTGCCAAGAAAACAGTGTTGGCAAGAATCAGAATTTGTCTGCCAAGCCAACCAACCTAGGGGGTCTAGGCTAGAAACATTAAATGAAGCATTTGCAATTAATGACTGCAATTCACCAAGGGTCATATCTGTATTATTGTTCCAGGTCTCATAAGCATATAGATCAGGAATTTTAGGGGCATTTAGTTGTTTTGAAGTGGCTAATCCAAAACAGGTTGTTTGATAAATCGAACTGTTTTTAAAACAGGATTTGGTTTGGGATAAGGCACGCTCGATGTAAAGCCTCTGTGCCCTGTACCTGCCAGGATCTAGAACCCCAAACAGATTTAAGTTCAACTGTATCTTTCCATAGCTAATAGCCACCTAAGCTAACTGATCAATAAAGGACTTGGAATACAGTAATTTTGTGTGGATGAGCCTGACTTTAGAAGTGGATGCAGTGTTCGTTTAAAAAAAAAAAAATTAATCCGGATTGGATTTATTAAAATCAGTGAAGTACGCAAATTTTTTCAAAAGTGTTTTTGAACTGCCTTCAATGAGAGCTGGGCAATGTTCCCATTGTGTGTAATTAACAACATTTCTAAATGTATTAGCTTCATGCAGGTAATGATGACCATAATGCTGGTAGTAAAATAAATCAGCATAATTTCCAGAAATCAAATATAGATCTTCAGCATCAAATGCAGCATAATACTTTAAATCAGAAAATAAAGACTGAACGGCTTGTATGTCCCAATCATTAGAGCATATGTTTTGTTTCACTACATCCCCCATAGAAACACGAAGTACATTTGGAACATTAACCACCTCGGTGAGTCCATGAATTTGGAACTTTACTGCATCCCAAACTATTCCATCAACAACTGGCTAGGCAGAGATGTTGACAAAAGTCTGGTCTCGTTCCATGATGTGAGAAGAAGAGTGTGGTGCTAAAGTTCCATCAATCACTTTCACAGCATAGTGTTCAGTAAGGTAGTGACCATTGATTATAAAGAAAAAGAATATCTCAAATCCAATAGAGATGAACAAAAAAATGGCGATGAGTACCAACCAGAGGTATGTCCAGGGTGGAACCAAAAAATTCTGTTTAAACCAGGTGACAAAAATAGAAAATTTTGAAGGGGGAATCAATGTTGTGGGGTCAGTGTAAAAAAAAAAAAAAGGTGACGGGTCAACTGCATTTGCTTGTAAACCAGGCAATGACTCTGTAGTGGGATACGCATATTCAGTGTCTTTATGTAGACTGCAAGTCAGAGGATTAACAACTGATTAGAAACAGAGGTCATCTCTATGGTAGTGTCAGGCCTGATGTTGCTCGTTGTGTCCAAGACTGTATTTCTTAATACTGCTGGACAGGAAACAGCTGGTGTCATGCTATGAAGAATCAGCCAGTCGTTGTAGTTTGACAGTGTCCACTGAGATGTATCTGTTATCCTTGCGACCAGGAAGTGGTGGTAAAATGGCTGTACGAGTTCCCTGCCCGCCAAGCGCGGGAACCGGTGCACGATAAGAGAGGCCAAACTCTTTCTTGTTCTCCACCATCTCACGGACCAGGTCTCAGACTTTGGGTAGCCAGCCAACTACCAGAATCTGTAGTGCAGCTTCAGTGGCGGAGGGTAAATGTTCTTATGCAATACTCACAGGTCTCTTGTATTTTCTGTAATACAGCAGAATGATTATTCATGTCAAAGTCTGCGGCTGTCGTCGCCATTCTAGCCCATCAAGGTCTGCGACATACATTTTCATGCCAAAGAGCATTTAGTATGGGGTCCGCCTACCCAGAGATCTTCTAGGGAGATTATTTAGTGCACGTTGTTCGCTATAGAAATGGGCAAACCAGTTCCTGTCAGTACCTATAACTCTAGCTGTCAAGGATTGCTTTAAGTCACGGTTCATTCGCTCCACAACTAAGTTGCACTCAGGCCTGTATGGAGACGAAAATTTGACTTGCACCCCCAAAGACCTCATGGCATCCTTGTACACCTTAGAGGCGAACGCGGAACCCTGGTCAGAATAGAAGGTGCCACCTGCAAAAATTCCCACAAAGACGCGCAAATCTCTCATGACAGTTTGTACGTTAGCACTGCGTTGTGGCCAGACCCAAAGAAAACGTGTGCACAAATCAACTGCAACTAAGATAAACTTATACGCAGTATCTGAAGAAAATGGACCACAGTGATCTAAATAAATGCAACCAAATGTTTTATTAGAGATGTACAGCTTACAGCTGTGTTTGTGGCGGGCGTGCTGCAGTTGCAGGTTTAATCTGCTGACAAATGTCACATGAAAGCACATAATTACAGGTTTGTTTTTACAACCCATGCCACCAGTAACGCTGCTGTAAGATAGAAACAGTCGCCGGAACACCTGCATGTGCCGAGGCCATGCCTTCGTTTGCGGCTGTTATCAATGAAAGTCTGCGGTCCGCGTTGGGAATCAACCTGTCACCAACGTCATTTAATTCTCACATAGGGAACTTTGTTGGGATCTAAATGGTAACAGTATTTAGAAGTGAAGCCCTGTGGGGCTTTATCTCCCTTCTCTGTAGCAGCTATCGCTGCTAAGATGTCATCATCAATCTTACTCCTGGACCTGGAAACTGCTGCAACTGAATATGTGGCTACTGCTGTTTTAGCTGCTTCATCAGCCAAACTATTGCCAACCGCGTGTACTCCTACACGCTGCAGGCCTAGAGTATGAATTACTTGCGTGAGAGGCAGACGTTCTTTAAGATCTGCGACTCGAACACAAAGCATTTTATGCTTAATTGTGCTGCCTTTGGAATCACGCTAGTCATTCTCAGACCAAAAGAATAAGTTGTCATTAAAAGACTGAACACAGTAGTAAGAGTCACTTACAATTAAGGTTGTTAGATGAGGATCAGCAAACTCCAGTGCTAGCACCAGAGCATGCAGCTCTGCTAAGTGGGCGGTATAGTCCCCGAGTGCCTGCGTGTGCACAACACTGGACCTGAACTCACTATTCACCACAGTACCGGCCACTATAGCGCAGGCTGCTGAATAAGAATGTTTAGATCCTCGTCGCCGGTTGCACTGAACCGTCTGTGTAAATGATTCAATGGTACTCTCTCAAGTGGGGGCATTGACAGAGGAGCAGGATGAACAAATTCATACTGTAAGAACTCCTGTGTTTGCAATGAGGAGTCAAAGATAAATGTAACATCAGGAGATGTCAACGAAGTAGCCTATGTATCCAACGAGGATGCAAAGCCTTGGAGTTTGGTAAACTGGCTTTCGTCACAGCATCAAGAGCAGGATATGGTGTTACAACCAACATGAGTTTCCCCTGCGCCAATGCGTGTTCCTTCAGGATCGCCATCTGGATGCGGTCAAGACTTTTTCAACAGTTGAAAAGGGCATTTCAGCCGAAGTGTACAAATGTGACTTGTAAGCAATAGGTACTTTGTCCCCTTCATTAAATGTCAAATAATGAAACCCACTGCGCCTGCCACAATTCGTATTACCAGGTTTGTGTGGCTATCACATGTCAACAAGTATTTAGATTCAAGAAGATCAGACTGCAAAGATTGCAGAATAGCTGAATGTTCCTGAAGCCAGCAGGCTTTTGAAGAGTTCGGTTGTATCAAGGCATATAGCGGCTTGATACGCTGGGCATACACAGGAATGTAAGTTCGACCAAAGTTCAAAAATCCCAGCAAATATTGCAATTTTTTCAGAGTTATCGGAGAATGGAAACATGCGCATTTCTCCAAGAGTGAGGTGCCAAGCCTCTATCTTCATTATTGAGCTCATAGCCCAGGAACAACACTGTGTACTCTGCAATGTGTGATTTTGCAAGGTTACATTTGTAACCGTAGTCTGCAAATAAAACTATGATGCAGTCCACGAGACAAAGATGCAGCCATAATTTGTCGTCCATGAGATAAATATCATCAACATACAAGTATGCATCCAGGTCTATGTCGTCTAACAAAGAGATGACACGCGCAGCGAAAACGCCCGGGCTGTTTGTTACCCATGGCTAATCTTTTAAATTGTTTTTGTTTTCCGCCGGAGGTAAAAGCTGTCCCTTGACTACTTAAGGAGGACAGATTAGGACTAAAAAAGCCATTGGAAATGTCAAGTGTGGTTTTAAATCTTTTTCTTACAAGACTGTCCCCGAGGGCAGAACTATGGGTATTCTGAACTGCACAGTTCGACAATGATAGTTCAAATGTCGATAATCCAAAACTAGGGGGTACGACCCATCTGGTTTGGTTACAGTAAAAAGAGGGTTATTCATTGGTGTCACACATGTCTCAATTACTCCTTGATACTCTAATTGCTCTAGAATTTCAGAAACGGGAGCTTTTACCTCCCGCCGGAGGGGATATTGGGGTTGTGGCTCTGGCATAGACCGCAATGGTATCTTATGCGGGGGTGAAAGTTTATCGCAACCCATCTGAGTATGGTACAGAGACAGCACCAAAGCCCACTCTTTCGCAAAAGCCAATGCCTGCTCTTTGGGTACTGTGTGTGAAAAATATTGGAGGAGTACAATCTCCCCCCTCGGAGCGGCTGAAACAAAAGGTGGGGGCCAATCTGCCTCAGCTAACAGGATGTCATAAGAAGAAGTCAGATTTTCCCAAAAAATCCCTTTAATAACATGTTGTATATCACCTTCAATCTGGAATACTATGTCATATAATCTGTCAGGGGTAGTCACTCGGTTGTCAGCAGTCTCAACTGTGATAAAACTGTCAGTTGCTGTCGCCTTCAGAAATGGATGCAGTGCTTGCCGCACGTTGCTAACCTCCGCTGCGCCGTTTAGCAGTGTTACTGCCCATGTTAGGTTCCGAAGTTGGGTTCTCAACGTCCGTGGCATATCTCGCTGTTAAAGCAGCACATTCTTTTTCTGAAACGGAGGGCACAGACGAGGAAAATCGTTCTGCTCGCCTTTACCGTCAGTCTGACGAGATAGCTCGCGTCCTTGCAGGGCACCTCGACCTCTGCTGTGATCCTGGCGATCTCCTCCACCAGCTTGTAAGCCTCATGTTGCCTGCGAAGAACGAAGAGAACGCTGATCAGGAAACTAAAACCTGTCAGGAGACCTAATTCTAGCGCGGTCGCGCAAATCATGAGTGCGCTTAGAAGACTCGGGTATTGGTGACACAGCACACAACCCCTGTTTCTGTTGTTGCTTCCCCTGTTTTTTTATTCTTCCAATTCTTTTTAGGAAAAATAGGACGGTCGTCTTTATTAGACTGCGCCGTCTGAGTTTGCTGTTGTGCCGGTATCTTAGCAAAAGGCTTAAAACCCAAACTATTGTGACCAATGGTCTTGTAAGAATCCGCAATAATTTTCGGTAACTCCCGGGTCTTCTCTTCCTCTGGGAGAAGACGCAAAGCATTAGACACCTGAAAGTTAACCGCATCTCCCTTTACATTTGCAAGTATGAGATCAGCAACTATGTCAAACACTCCGACAAGCCTCATTCCCAATTCAATGTGCTGCCTCCGGGCCATGCTCATCTTGAACAGGCTTAATCACGGAGGGCAGAACAGTCATAGAAAGTGTGCTGAAACACTTCGCATACATTGCTGCGAATACTTTACCCAAATTCTCACAATCGCTTACCTCTGGTATTAAGTCTTTCTGCAAAGTAATTGTAAGGATCGTGTGTTTATCCACAAGAGTGGTATTAGGAAATACTGCTTCCAGCTGGTCAAATTTCTCAGCAAGCCAGTAAGGTAAATCATCCTTATTCTGGGGACGCTTGCCCATAACCGAATTAACCATGACAGGACTGTTAGACCTGGCACAATTTGTGTGGGTCTCCCTTCCATGTTTCGCTGTTGTCTCCTCTGTTTTTGCTGGTGTTAGATGCTCGGGGCGCTGTGCCGCTGCCATTCAGTGCCACAGCGCAAATGCTCCCTGTGTAAATGTAACTGTGAATTGGTATATCCCTGATTGGCTTATTTGGGTTACCTGTTAGTCCTTAGTAGTGTGGCCTGTGTGTGCCCAGGGCTGGTAACCCAAATGCTGCTGGTGGGCCTGCAGTGCTGGTTTGCGCCACCCACAGAAGCAGCTTGTAAATGGTACCTCAGACCTGCCACTGCAGTGTCTGTGTGCAGTCCAAAACTGCCATCTTGGCTGTGAAGTGCCCACACTTCCCAGCCCCTGAACCTTCCCTTGGCATCATGTCAGTCACCCCTATGGTAGGTGCATTGTGTGTGTAAGGTAGGACATGGCTTGATATGTGTAGCATGTCCCGGTAGTGAATTACCCTCCATTTTGTTTTTCACTGATGCAAGGCTACCTGTTCTCCGTAGATTAGAATGGGCAGTCTGGCTATTGCATCCTATAGTCCTAACTGACTCAGGGAACATGGTAGAAATTTGAGTTTAGTATACCTGAGCTCAGAATAATAAAATACATCTTTTAGCAAAGTTGGTTTTAATATTCGGTGTTTGAAAATACCACTTTTAGGAAGTAGGTATTTTCTTGCCTAAGCCTGCCAGTGTGCTCTTCTGTTGTGTATTGACTGTCTGGGTTTCGAGGGTAAGGCAGGCTGAGTCAGACCTGGGTTGAATAGATAGATCTGCATTGAGTACTGGGGAGGGGTAGCTCCTTGACCTGATAGGGGCTGTGCCTGGCAAGGTGAATGCTGGCTCCACCTCCTACTGTGCGTCTGATGGCAGCCCCCCTCTTTCTGAAAGGAAGGATTCAGCCTGGTAAACAAAGTGCTCCAGACCTGAGCAGAACTGGTTCTGGCTGGGTTCAGTGACTAGAGACTTTGAAGAACAAAGACTTTTGGGGTATAAATATCTGTGCACAAACCCCTGATTTTTGTATTGTTCCTGGATGTCAAGAAGAACCTCTATCCGTTTCACTGAAGGACTCTGCAGGAGAGCACTGTCCTTGTGCTTGTGTGCTATTTCTTGGATTGGCCTGCAGTAGTTTCCCCTGGACTTGGAAGAAGAGGGAAAAGGAATTTTGAGACAACTTTTGTTTTGCTAAAGCAATCACCCAAGGGCTAGAAGAGAGCTAGCCTCCTGCTGGAGTCACAGGCACATCTAACTCCCCTACCAGCCTCCTGATCAGGCATGGGCGGAAAATCCGTTCCGCTCGCGGATTTTGCGGATTTTCGGTAAATTCGCAATCCGCGAACTCCCGCGAATTTACCGAAAATCCGCAAATCCGCAAATTTTTCCGGGGGCAAAAGTTCAAGCCTGGCCTGTTGTAACTATTTTAGGATGGCGCCGGCAAGCTGCCAGCGCCATCCTAAAATAGTTACTAAGTTAGCTTCAACAGGAAGCTCTAATAGATCAAATAAAGCAGGTGCGAGCACCTGCTTTATTTTATCTATTAGAGCTTCCTGTTGAAGCTAATTTAGTAAGTATTTTAGGATGGCGCTGGCAGCTTGCCGGCGCCATCCTAAAATATTTACAACATGCCCTTCCTGTGACCCTTCCTGTGACTCATTCGTCGTCGAGGCAGGTGTGCCTTCTTCCCAAATCTACTGTGGAAAATCAGCTGTGGTGCTGGATAGAGGCTTTTGCATCCTTGACTTTCACGAGCGCAATACCCGTGCTGTTCCTGTGACCAGGAGCTTTTTCTCTTTATCTGCTGAACTGATCTTTCTCTGACCTTTTTTTTTTTATGCACACAAGAGGCATGTGAACTCGCATGGAAGCCCCGCACGTTTGGCCCCGCGCACACACTCGCGGTTTGCCCTGTCTTCCCGCCATTCACCCACTATGATGGACAGCTCACTCAAGGGACCCCTGCGCCCTTCGGGGCGATTGCATAGTAACACACACATGGTCGCTCGAACTAGTTGATGCTCAAATTCAGTGACTCATTCATTAGCCCAAAAACAATCATGAGCGTCTTCGAGGCTGGACAGGTGTGCCTCTTCCCAAATCTACCATGGAAAGTCAGCTGTGATGCTGGGTAGAGGCCTTTGCATCCTTGACTTTCATGAGCGCAATCCCCGTGCTGTTCCTGTGACCAGGAGCTTCTTTCTCTTCATATTATTGTGTTCGCACGGGTTGCTGCAAGTTCGCACGCGTTTTGTACAATTTCGCAATTTGCGAAATTGTACAAAACCCTCGCGAACATGCAGAAACCCGTGCGAACATAAAAAAAATCCGCAAATTCGCGGATTTTGCGGATTGCGAGTTCGCAAATACGCAAAATCCGCGAACGCGAGATCCGCAAAATTCGCCCATGCTTACTCCTGATTCCTCCCTGCGAGGATTTCTATCTTAGGGTGAAGCCCCTGTGAGTTCCAGGGCCTCTAGCTCTACTCCAGAGAAGAGAGTGCTGAAATCATCGCTAATGCCCATTTGCGAGCCGCCGCAGCTGAAGAGCGTCAGAAAAATCACTGCGCTGCTGCTTTCGAGTGCTCGCAAACCAAGAATCATTGCATCGCATGCTTGCGGGCCCCAAAGTGCTCGCTACTCCCAAAAATCATTGCATCGCACATTTGCGGGTGCTGAGTGCTCGCTAACCCCAGATCATCGCATCGAGATCATCGCATCGCAGTTCGGGCGCCGTGCGTCCGCCATTTTCTTCGCATCACGCTCGGATCGTCGCTCCCTCGCGGAGTGCCATTTTCTTTCATCACAACAGGATCGCACACGCAACAGGCTCACGCATCATCTCCCCTTGCGGCAAGGATTCAATGCATCGCTGGCCTAGCGTGAAGAAATTTGTCACTTAGTCCGCAAGCATCCGCAGACCGGTGCGTCATCCTCCCTTGCGGCAAGGATTCAACGCATCGCTGGCCTCGCATGAGGAAAATCACCGCTACAGCTCGTTTGCGACATTTTGTTGGTTTTGCAACAAAATCCAGGTACTTTGTAAGTAAAAGGGTCGCAGAGACCACTGCCTTGAACTGAACTCCTATTTGCACACTCTGAACTATTTTTACAGCATTTCAAGAATAATCCTACTTTACAGTATTGTGGCTTTTTAACGTTATTGGTCTTGTGTTAAGTCTATATATAAAGATACTTATTTTTTATAACTACTTGTGTGGTGTCCCTTTGTAGTATTCCTCACTGTGTTACAGTGTATGATCATAAATGCTTTACACACTGCCTCTGTGATGAGCCTAGCTGCTCGTGCTACGTTACCACAGGGTTGAGCCAGGGTAATCAAAGGGTGTAGCCCCCTTACTCCGACTAGGAAGAAGGGTTCCTACTTGGACAGTGGCCAGCCATTGCCAACTTGAGACCCCCATTTCTAACAGGGACCAATTGACATCCTGACCGGGTTAGCTCGGTGTGCCGCAACCCCAGGTGCTCCCACCTGGATATTGTGGGAAACGTATTGTACTAGAGCCCTATGTACCCCAATTAAAGAGGTATACAAGACATGCAATTTGTCTATATTGGCTTCTAGATAACGTGGATGAGTTATGTACTCTGTCAAAACTGTCCAAGTGGCCCCTGGAATCGACAAAGGGCCTAAACGGACCCAAGTCACTGTGTGGGGGAGGGCGCCATTAAACCAAATTCGGTGTTGCCATGCCGAAATCGGAACTTTGAGTGTTGTATATGGCCTATATGCTATAGGTACTGCAGTGGGAGTGTATGTATGGAACAAGTTATCATCTCCATTCACTGCTGGAAAGGTTACCCAAGAGTAGAATACCTCAAAGTGGTAATCTGGGTTAGCACCAACTACAAAAATAAGCTCGATACCTGCCTCAGGCACTCCATATACAGCCAAATGGTGATAGAGTGGTGCGGGACTATCCGCTGCAATATCGATATCAGTCATAAGAACAAAGAAAAATAAAACAACTTTTTTGCGAGGCAGCACAAAAAGGTCAGTAATTCAATATAATAATAAGAACCTTTGTAAAATTTCAAGCTTGAAATAACCTATAAAACATCAATATAGGTAGGTTATGCCATCACAACTGTTTCTCTGGAAAATAGGAGTGAGGAGATTGAGAGACTTCAGTAGTGCTTCTACTTGTCCACAAATAGACCAAACATTAGGTGCACCATGTTTCAGGGATTCTGCTCCTGCACAGAAAGATGCGCAGGAAACCAGGACCTCGGTGTATTGTGG
Organism: Lissotriton vulgaris; assembly: GCF_964263255.1. NCBI lineage: Eukaryota > Metazoa > Chordata > Amphibia > Caudata > Salamandridae > Lissotriton > Lissotriton vulgaris. Next base: position 1,815,148,826 of record NC_141685.1, read on the forward strand.
TGTATCAAAAAGCCACCTCAGTGCCTAGAACCTCAATCCAATTAGCAATAGTGTCTCATTTGCTATCCGTACTACAGCAAAGCTACCAATGATTAGACAACCTAGAACATGCAACTTAGTAAACTCTCAGGAATAGTAAGAATCAAGAACACACTTTCGCTCTAACACTCATACTAGTCCACAATGTGAGTAATCAGAGACACAGTATAGTTTAAAATGTTTATTTTAACAAACGTGCTCTAAGATGCAGTACACTAGCAAACATTAGCAGAAAAATGTATAAGAATAATACAATCAGCACTGTTACAATTCCATAAAACACAAAAGGGGAAATCATAATATAATGGCAGTGGAAACAGGACTATAGAGCCTTACCACTCTCCCTGTGCTGGGAGCTAGTTTATTATAATTATAGAAGACATCTAGGCTGTGTCAGGAGGGCCCCATACCTCCAAGATCAGATGCAATGAATCACATCACAGGACAATCACAGCTCTGCTTAGTTGGAAAGGTTTTCTCCAAGTGCCTTCTCACGCATGTAATGCTATATTAAAAAGCACCCTAGTTTCAGTTGGGCAGCTGTACCTCATGTTATTTCCATGTGCGTGGGACTGACCAAGGTGAATCAACAGCATACATTGTTATTCGACCTTGAACACGCTGTGCAGACAGAGCACGGTGTACAGCTAGATATGTGATATACAGACAGTTCTCATGTGAAGAAGCGCAAGCAGTGTATTTACGAGAACAGAGCCATGTAGTATTATGAGCAAAAGCAGCTAAATGGTGTTTAAGCATACATTTCACTTATGCTAACTTAGCAATGTCTGCAGTTAACCCCATATCCTCACTACAGTATGAAGCCATCTTGGAAAGGGGGGAACTACTGCGTGACCAGAGGACGGGGACAATAGTGGCCATCCATAAACCCGGCAAACCCGAGCAAGAAAGTTCATCCTACAGGCCGATATCTCTGATCAACGCTGAGGCCAAGATGCTGGCCAAGACCCTGACCAACAGACTTACGCCGCACCTAGCAATGCTGATACACCAGAACCAATCCAGGTTTATGCCCAGGAGAAATACAGCTCTAAATTTCCGGCGCCTCCACAACGTGCTGGGCCATAGACATACTATTCAAGAAGAGGCTATTGTGCTGTCCTTGGATGCGCGCATGGCCTTCTACACAGTTGAGTGGCCCTTCCTCTTCACTGTTCTCTGAAAACTAGGATTTGGATCGAAATTTTGCTCCTGGGTCCGACTACTCTACACTGCCTCCTTAGCCCAAGTAGTGGCCAACTAGCACAGATCAAGGGATTTTCCATTACATCACGGCATGAGACAGGGCTGCCCGCTGTCGCCCCTTCTTTTTGCCCTAGTGCTGGAGCCTCTGGCGGCTTGCATACGACAGGACCCAATCATCCGAGGACTTAGATGGACTAAGGACTACGAGGACCGTATATCTTTATATGCGGACGATATCCTTTTATATATGGCCTCTCCCAGACGTTAATTGTCCTGTGTGTTAGATATCTGTAGTTCCTATGGACGACATTCAGGATATACGATCAATTCAACACAATTGGTGCTCTACGTCCTGAGGCCCCACCCCCACTTCTCCCTGCTGGCTGCGAAGTAAGGATAGTGGAAGACACTTTTAAATATTTATGGATTCACGGTACCCATGACCCAGAAGTAGTTATGACCCTAAATCGCCAAGCCCCTTTGAAACGGTTGCAAAGAGATACCAAACACTGGCCGTTGCTGCCTTTGTAGCTCCTGGGGAAAGCAGCACTTTTCTACATGATTTGAAGGGGGAGAGCGACCCAATATACCCTTGCAGGCTTGGGCAATTAAAATGTTCAAAAGATGGGCCAGCAAGGAGTTTGTTTGTTTAGAATTCTCAGTTACAGCAAAAGAGGGACTGCAGTGAATTAAGTACCCACGCTACTAAAAGTTAGTGGCTGAATGAAGTTTCGCAAGTACACATCAATAATGTTACCACACTAACACATTAAAGAAGTGAAAGAATACAATAACCAGGTTTTTTTGTCAAAAGATTGTTATTTTCTTTGCAACAGGGAAATTAAATCAACAATACAAGTAGGGTACAGAAAAATGCATTTGGGATATAAAAGGGAGCGTCTTGTATGCTCCTAAAATATATCTCAAAATAAGTCTACACTGCTAACAAATAATGACACAACGATTTCAAATCAAAAATCAGTAGTCTAATTCTGCTTGATATTCATTAACCACTATTGATTTTCATTTATTTTTGATTTGTTTGGTTAAATGTGACATTGGTTGTAGTTTGGATTTTCCTGATACAAGATTATAGATACCAATTTTCAGTGAAGCCATCATGTAGCTGGGGAACTATTTTTCACCAGTGTCCAGCATGTGGTGTAAAATGGCTTCCGTAGTCACTTATTCTGGCAGCAACAGCACTGACCAGCAATGGGGCATATCTGCTCATGCAGGTATGCCTTCACATGTAGTACTGAACATCCTGCCTTAGGGCTGTCAGGCCTGCTGTAGGGATGTGCGACATGTCATGTTTTCACTTTTGTCTGCACCAAGACACGCAGCCTACAATGGCAGGCTTGCATGTGCTTGGTGAGGGGTCCCTTATGGGAGCACACTGAATGCTGAAGCCTTTTGAGGCCCTATTTAGTACCCCAGGCCCCAGGTACCAGGGTACCATTTACTAAGGTGTGAGCAATCCGATACAGTTACGGGGAACTGTCCCGGGAACTCCAACATGGCGACCGCACTACCCTGGCCCGGAAGTGGGGGTAGCGTTCAAAACCCTGCAGAGCCCGGAGGTCAGTTTCCTGCAACCCAAGTGCAGGAGGGCAGAGCAACGGCTGATAAGAAAATGCTGTCAACAGAGAGGGAGTTAGAGGAAAAGAAGATAGACGAGTCGATGGAGACGCGAAAATCCAGAGGTAGCAGGGAAGTGGACCGACTACAGGATGGACCAAGCGCGCTGAGGGACGACAGAACCGTTTCCTGCGAGGAGGAGGATTGCGCTGGAGAAAACCGCTCAGGGAGCAACACCCTGGCGAAATCAGTTTGGCAACTATTTTCTCCTCTGCTCCCCGTGCCAGCCTGTCTGCCTAAACAATGGGGCAGCTCTCCCTACTAGTGCTACATATTTGCCCTACAAAGGTGGGTTCTCATTTTAAGCCTGCCTTTTAAGGTTAACACCCAATTAGCTTCCTGCAGGAGGGAGGTAGGACCTCCCTGGCCTGCAATCCCTAGTTCACTGACCTTACTAGTGGACTGCTCCCTTTCCTACATAGGTCCACCTGGTAGCTGCTGCCCCCATTGCTGCTGCTGATCATCTGCTCAGGAGTTCAAGTCTTTATTGGTAGAGCATCACAGTTCTGCTGCTGGGCTGCCCTGTCTCTCCTTTTCTGTTTTTTTCTTCCTTTTGCTGCCTTATTTGATTCTGCCTGTTTTGCCTTTCTGGTCATGTTTGTTGCCCTTTTCGTTTCTCTTTTGCTTTGCCACACTTACCCCTTCGAACGCTCCCTCCAGTGACTTTTTCCAGCTCCCAGTTTTTCCCACCTCGCAGCAGTCCAGCCCCCGCACGCTACTTTATGGAGGCCTATGTGCTACCATGCCGATTGCGCGCAAAAGCAAACCAATCTGCGCCTGTCCACACCTAGAACGCGCCCAGTGCCACGGACTCTGGTTTTCTGACCTTCCACAGATATAAAGCCAGCACCCGCCTCGCCCTCAACACAGGACGCCACCCCCATTGCCACCTCGCATCACTGAAGGACACCCAAGTACCCTTCTCCTGCTGGAACTGTAACTGCACCCTCACCCACCTCCGCACTCCAGCTCAACTCGCCGCCCAGCCAACCAACAGTGCCCCTGACCGGCTCAACTACATCCTTCTCAACACTCTCTCCTTCAACATACACACCACAGAATTCTGGGACCTCCTCAACTCAGTCATTCTCAACATCACCTTCCTCATGGAAACGTGGACTAACCCCAGCTTTGACCTGATATCGCCACTGTCTCCCCGATGGCTACAAAAACCTGAAAGGACCACGCCGACGAACTAGGAGGAGGCATTGCCGTCGTACACAAGAACGCCCTCCGCCTGACCACCCACTTGGATGACCCAATGGCAACCATGGAACACTCACATTTCCAGATCTACCCCAACACTATCCTCATCTACAGGCCTCCTGCCCTTCACCAACGTCATTGTCGACTTCATCACACTCCAGGCTCTTGCATCCACCAATTACATCCTACTTGGCGACCTTAACTTTTAACTGAACAACTCCAGTGACAGGAACACCACATGCCTTCTGGATAAACTTGCCAACATCAGATCCAAGCTAGTCACTGCTCCAACCCACGCAGTGGCACACACACTTGACCATGTCTTCTCTGCCAGTGGTTGCGTCACCTACAACCACACCACCAAACTACTCGGGACCAACCACCTCTACATGCATTTCATCTTCACCACACCCACCGTACACCTCCAACCTCACAGCACCCCCCCCCCCTTCCTAGCTGGAACAAGATCACTGAAGAACGTCTCACTGCCTTTCTCAGCACTACCACACTGCCGACATCAGTAGCTGCTAACACCTGAGTACACAACCTCTACTGATGAATCTCCAACTGCGTCGACACTTTGGAACCCCTCAAGAAGGCATCCAGCAAGCAACACTCAAAGAAAGCCAGCTGGTTCACTCCTGCCCTCCAAGAGTCCAGACGCACCTTTAGACAACTCACGAAGAGATGGAGGAACAAAACCCCTGAAACAATTACAACCTTCAAAACCTCTGTCACCGCACACCACCTCCTCAGCAAAACCACAAAGAAAACTGCCCTCCAAGACAGAATTAACGTCAATGCACAAACCAGCAAAGAACTCTTCGTCATCATCAAGTAGACCACAGATGTCCAATCCTCCCAATACCTCTGCAACAAACTCGACACCTTCTTCCACCACAAGATCAGGCAGATCTATGACAGTTTTGATACCCAAGACCCTTCCACCACGCCCGTCACGACTGCCCCCAACCACGCCGCACCCCAACAGATCATGCTCAACTGGACTCCGCTCACCACAGACGACACACCCAAGACCATACCTATACCACATCTTCCATAGAGTAGGTACCTCCATTGCTGCCGAGCTTTGCAGCACCATCAACTGCTCCGTCGAGACCACCACCTTCCCCGATGACTGGAAACATGCTGAGATCAAACCCCTGCTGAAAAAGCCATCCGCTGACCTGACAGACCTCAAGAACTTCAGACCCATCTCCCTGCTCCTCTTCCCAACCTAGGTCATCGAGAAGGCCATCAACGCCCAACTCTACGAGTTTATCGAAGTGAACCACATCCCGGACATCTCCTAATCTGGCTTCCAGAGCAACCACAGTACCGAGACCGCACTCCTCGCCACCACCGATGACATCCACTCCCTCCTTGACCTGGACGAAATCACAGCCCTTATCCTGCTGTACCTCTTGGCTGCCTTTGGTACAGTCTACCACCGCACCCTAATTACGAGACTCCATGATGCTGGCATCTGTGACAAGGTCCTGGACTGGATGCACTCCTACCTCACCGTCCAAACACAGAGTCAGACTACCTCAGTTCTTCTCAGAACCCACGGAGAACAGCTACAGAGTGCCCCAGGGCTCCTTCCTGAGCACCACCCTCTTCAGCATCTACATGGCCCCCCTCTCCACCATCGTCAGAAACAACAGACTCAACATCGTCTCCTACACGGAGGACACCCAGATCCTGTCCGGCCCACAGCTGACAGAATCAACTCTACAGGTGGATGAAGGCCGTTGCCACCTGGATGAAAGATAGTTGCCTCAAACTCAACTTCAACAAGACCAAAGTACTCATCTTGGGACCCACCCCCTCAGCTTGGGATGACTCCTGGTGGCCCATCGCACTAGGAACGCCCCACCCCCATGGACCATGCATGTAAACTCTGCATCATACAGTCTCCTCGCTCACAATGAGCTGCCAAATCAACGCTGCATCCTCATCATACTTCCTCACGCTCCGCCTGCTATGAAAGACAATAAGGGCTACTGTAATATTTTCATTTCCTTCTTTGTGCTGTATGGCGGTAACCTTAGGGATTAAAAGGATGGATGGTCTGAATGTGTAGTTTAAACAAGGTTTAACTGGCTTATCAGCCAGTGTCTCTAAAATTAAGTGTGAGCAGGATTTATTGGCAGGTGGTCTTAAATTAAGGAGTTCTGTGCCTGAATAATGAATTATCATTGGTTTCTGGGACACCGGGCCAGGGGGGGGGGTGGCCCTGGGCCCGGTCCAGACACAGACAGGTGCAGACGGGTTTGCCTTTGGCGCACCCGCTGCGCGCGTCCGCTGCCCGTGCGCGTATGGTTCATCCTAAATACTGGTGGGAGCGTGTAGGTCAGGAAGATTCTCTCTCCCCAAACACCACCTGTAAAACAATAACAAAGGAAATACAACAAACAGCTCCCAAAGAGAGAGATAGAGAAGGCTAGAAAACCCATCTTTGTGATAAAGGAGCAACCTATGGGGTGTTGCCAGATACCCAGAGATGTTTATCCTCGACAGAGCGAGGGTGTCCGGGAGAAATCCGCACAAACCTCCATGAAGAGTAGGTCACAGGTGGAGCAAGCTAAATAAAAAAAAAAAACACCCCCAAATAACAGCAAAGTACAAATAGAAGAAAAATGATAAGAACTAGTAGTGATTCCAGATGAAAGGTCTCATCTCACATGGTCTTATTTGGGGATAAATCAACCCAGGTTAGCATCCGGCGAGGCCGGACTTGAGAGGGCTGACAGAAGTGAGTTCTCATGAACCTTGACTCGAGGATATGTCTGCACGGGAAGTCCAACACCTGCTTCAGGGAGGTGATGATGTGGTCTTTGCCATGAACTTGGACTTTAAGGTGTGCCAGGGAGAGCACAGCGTGTGACCGTGGCACCTGCCGGAGCTTTTGCTCGACAGGGATGAACTTACGGTGAGCCTCCTGCACGACAATCGTGAAATCTGGAAACAGCCAAATCACTTTTCTGTCAAAGTGCAGCGAATGTTTGTCCCTTGCCAGCAGGGCACAAGTCGGGGGTACACGCAGGTACATGGCGTCCACCCACTCTTTTCAGAGAATGGACTCGTACCCCCCGCCAAGGAGTTGGGCCCCACAAAAATATGCTGAACGTGTCTCGGTGTAATTTTCAAACACATTCAGCAGCGCCTGCATGTTGTCTGCTTTCCATCGTGCAGGCAGCGAGGGTGCTTTTCTCACCTCCAGCTGGGTCGAAGTTAAGGGGCCACCGGCCAGCTTCGATTCCATCAGGCTGCACAGCCACATCAATATTTGAATCCAATGAACCAAATTCATGTGTTTCACTCTTTACTTTTCTCCAATTTTAAACGTAACTTTTCTTCCATACTTTTACTTGTGGTGATTCAATTCATTTTATTCAATCATTTTATTCAATCATTTCTTCCTGTGTGTGTTTCGTTGTTAATCAAAAAGACTCAGGAGGTCAAAGATGGGTTCCACATGCCATGATTTATTAAAAATAACCCAATGCATTTCGGGAACTAATTCCCTTCGTCAGGGGCATCTGCAAATGCAAACATAACCATGTTTCAATCAACTGTAGTGACGTGGTAAAGCATTTCCCTCAAGTTAAAAAAGCACACAAGTCTGTACGTATCTACCAAATGCATAGTAACAAATAAGCGGTAATCCCAGCAATACGAGACATTTCAACCCATTCCCGACACCCCCCAATATATTGCATTCTGACGCACCCTCATTATTCGCCCACAGTTAAACCTGGCGCATGAATTCTAGGCTCATCCTCCCTCTTAATATGCTGATCAAAACAGCAAGTTTACCCACAGCGCGCTTGCAAGTATAAACCGCTTTTGTGCTCACCATGGCATTCTGATCACTCCAAAAAAATCGTCATTACATCCTCGTGGCACAATCTATTATCCTCCCTTCACTGAGCGTACGAAGACGCGTGTCACTCGAATACAAACAGGATCAACTGAATACTTGCACAAGGCTTCTTTATAATCACGCCCCTACTCACTCTGGTTAATTGTTTTCACCTGTATCTAGGGTGACTTTTCACTAACACAAACAACGGGCTGAATATGCTGTGCTTTTTCGCTGCTCTAACGTGCTCCTACATCTCCCAAAATGCAATATGTTCCATACCCCTCTACATGCCCTCTTCCTAAACACCCTGATATACTCGAATTACTCATCAATCATTATTAAAAGCGATTTTACCACTCCTTCATATGAATGAATGAATGAAACTTATATAGCGCACGACTTACCCTGGGGCATCTCAGCGCTTGCTTAGGGAACCCGTCCTGGTATTCCCCTGTGAGATAACCCCGGCAGGGTATCCACAAGGTGAAAGCCAGGCATCCCACCGCGAGGGGCCGTTGTGGAGATTAAGCAAGCTATTGCCCAGAGTCGCAGAGTGTGAACCCGTGAGTCGAGGAGGCACCAGAGCGAGAATTAACAAGTCCGTGGAATTTTTGAGCCCAAGACCCGCCGAGGCGGGGAATTGAACCCTGGTCCAGGGCCGAACTCAGGCTCCAGGTCTGCCGCCTCTAACCCCTGAGCCACACTTCTCCACTAAAGAAGTCCATATTGTGTCATAGTCCTGTTATTATGTGCTGTACAGGAAATGCTTCTGTCCATGTTGATCCAGCATGGCTGGAAACCCGACTCCTGGGTCCTTTGGTCGTTGTTAACATACACCTTAGAACATGGAAGAAATGATTGAATAAAATGATTGAATAAAATGAATTGAATCACCACAAGTAAAAGTATGGAAGAAAAGTTACGTTTAAAATTGGAGAAAAGTAAAGAGTGAAGCACATGAATTTGGTTCATTGGATTCAAATATTGATGTGGCCGTGCAGCCTGATGGAATCGAAGCTGGTTCCTTTCGTGGATTTGTTATATTGTCAGCGCAATGAGCCGATGCTCGGAGCAGGTATTGCACGCCTTTAAAAGTGGAACGTTAGAAAAATGGATAATACGGATGAACATGGAGAACGATGGTGTGCATCTCATCCTGTTTAACCTCATTTGCAGATATGTTTGTCTGTCATAGTATTTACACAAATAACTTCAATAGCACTATTTTATTTCTTTGCTAGCGCTATGCAACCCAATGCTGGGTGTCAGTTCGCTTTACGTAACATGCACATTATACATTGAGAATAAATCATGAACATGAGAAAATCAGTGTACAAGATGAGTTACATGAGCCGTGAGGGTTATAAAGGTGTAGGAGTCACATGTCCTTTATACCTCACTGCAATCTTTTAGAAGGATTACAGTTTATGAACTGCAGGTAACACAATGATCTGTGTTAAAAGCAGTAACCCACTTTACTATTTACATAAAACTAAAATCTGTCATCTGCATGTTAGATGATGAGATTTGCAGAAAACGCATTTACTTTTGACTACTTTGATTCAAAGCTGGGACTTCACAAAACACAGATCTCTCCAGCAAGTGCATTAACTACCAGTTATCTCACCATTATTACTATTCCTTGAGATTTACTGGGCACCATCACAGCAGATGCCTTAACCCAATCCAATATTTTAAAATGTACACTTTGTAACTAATTAAGCTTACAGATCTATTACCATGCTTGCCCTCGTTGCCAATTTCTTTGTGGCAGGGTTTCAAAAAATATATGTATTAGTTGAGGCCCACATTTTGCATCACGATTGCGCCACTTTTTTGGCGCAAACCGACACCAAATCTAATTTGTTAAATCTCATAATGTGCATAAATGTACTCCTGATATACCTGATAAACATATGTGTGAGGTCTTAATATTTGATGTCACTTCTTGTGATGTCCCATCCAGTGATGTCACCTCCTGTGATGTCATGAGCAATGCCACATGTCGAGACAGCAAGCGCTGTGATGGCACACACCATGATTTCGCTTGCATACTGGATAACCTGGTTAGTCCCCCCCACTTGTTTTTTTAGGACTTGTGCCCAGCTTGCCAGCCAAAGAGAAGTATCTGGGTAACAGTAATTTAGTAAACGTGCTATTATGGGGTGCGCTGGTGCACCCGGGGTGGTCGGGTGGACAAGGTGCAATAAGCATGCTATATAATGAGGACGGACGAGAAGGAGTCTGCACCGAATAGAGAAATACATTTTTTTTCAACGTATGTCTCTAGTTTGCCCATATTGCCTGATTCTGGCACACTGATCATGCAAAGGTTATTGCAGTGGGATTTCTCCTCTGAGTCCTAGTTTTGACTCCAATTGCACCTGCTCCATATTAAGTAGCATATATCTTCGAGCTGCCAAAGTGTCCTCAACAAGAGAAGCGTTGTTCCACCTCCTGTAGCCATCCATTATTCTTTTCCAATTTACTGGTAACTGTATTCATCCAAGCATTCATGGAGTCCATTTTGGGTTCAATAGAGGTTAGACTTGGTTGCATCTGCAGAAGGAGTTCCTGTATGACGGTTGATACTGGGGATGTCGTCTGGGAAGAGTCGGCAGGCTCCAGCGTCCAACATCTTGAAGACACAGCAATTGTCAAATGAAGCTTAGATTTGCAACCATCAGATTTACCCAGGATGCTCTTGGAAATGCTGTCTGCCGCAGCACCCCAGAAGATTGTTGTTGAAAACGCGAGGGGGCAGTGTCCACCAGTGATAAAGAATGTCTTGTGAAGATGGCCGCCCCAAGTCAAGTCCCAAATCACATGTGAGCAGAACAGAGGAGCAGTATGGTCATCACAGAGGTAGGTGATCCTATCAACACCCGCAATGCACCTTTCACAGGAGCTGGGTCTCAATAGCAGGCAGCCAGTGTACACATACTGCCGGTGTGCGAATGAGTTAGGCCTGCCACAGTTGGCTTGCTCTTCCAATGGGCAGTCTCAATGCTCAGATCAGCAATAACAGTACAGTCAATATGGGCAGGTTCACAAGGACGGGGGAATAATGGGTGATGCAGTGAGGCGGGCTAAATCAGAGCCTTAGTATGGAACAGTTTCTCTGAGCAGGTGGACACCCACGCAGCAAACTGGGCAATAAAGGAGATGTGTAGTGTCTTGGGCACCTTGAAGTGCAGTCAGGAAAGTCAATCAGTGGTGTGGGGAGAAGGGGTGTCCACCCAGGCAGACCAGCATAGTACCTCTAGCACAAGACAATATTATGGGGAAACAATCAGTCAGGCCCAGGAAGGCCAGCTCAACTCCTAGTTAGCCAAGTGCAGGCTCACCCACAGTTCCACAATCACTGCGGCTTCTCCGCAGAGCCTCAACAGCACAGCCCAGATGGTGCAGGCGCAGCCAAGGCAGAGGCCTCAACGCACCCACTAGGTGCCACACAGGCCCACAACTGCAAGCCGCCAGTCTCTCCACACCCTGGTAAAGGGCCCTGCACCTGGCAGTCACTCAAAGAGGGATCCACAGGCCCTGCTTGGGCCAAAGGACACAGAGATGGACACCACTGCGCTGCAGACAGAATCCAGAGCCCCATGCCCCCCACAAAGGAGAGGTGTTACGAGAGGGTCCTGGATATCGCAACCTCAGCAGCTTCCAATGCCTGGAATCTGTCAAACCAGGCCCGAAGATAGGCAGCCTCTGTGTCTCTGCGCAGTCCCAAGCAGTCTGGAGACAGTGTCTCCGCCGATGAGGATCTCAGAGGCAGGATGGAGGATTATGGCCATGGACTGCCAAAGGCTCACATAAGTACAGCCATCTTGCACATTGTCACAACCGGCATCTTTTATGTACAGGGGGCCAGGGGAGTTCCTAGAGATAGGTGATGTGGTTTCGTCTAGGGAGAGTCGGGCTGCAGCGTTCTGTATTATTCAAAGTCGTTAGAGGAGTAATGGTAAATTGATACTTCTATAGCGCACTACTCACCCGCAAGGGTCTCATGGCGCTTGTACGAATACCGCTGTGGAACCCATCCTGGCTTTCCCTGTGAGGCGTCCACTCCTGGGCACCCCCAAGTTGGAGGCCAGGCATCCTTAGCATTGTGGGGGCCGTTGTGGAGATTAAGCAAACTATTGCCCAGTGTTGTAGAGTGGGACTCCATGATTGGAATAGGCACTGAGGCGAGAATTATCAGGTCAGTGGAATTTTGAGCCCAAGACCCGCCGGGGAATTGAACCCTGGTCCCGGGCCAGACCTCTGCATCAGGGTCTGCCGCTCTAACCATTGAGCCACACTTCTCCACAAGTGAGTCTTGTGCTTAGTGGTAGCCATTTCAATATCTTACAGAGGATGAATGAGGAGGAGATTGAGTTGACCAGAGTGGTCATGTTTAAATTGTTGTTCAGAATGATGGCTAGATTCCTAGAGTGGTCAGTGGAAGTACGATGGTCATAGTTCGGAGGGCCAGCCAGGTGCATCCCATGGGGAGTTAGGAGTTTCTTGTCCGAGTTGCGCTTCAGGCAGTTGTCCTTCATCTAGCTGACAACGTCTGTCATGAAGTTGGTCTTGGTATGATAACGTGCATTTCTATATGATGCAGAATTGTTTCACCTTAATAGATCAGTCTATCAGTGCATTGATAAATATTTTTTTAAGTGATAGTTCCGAAATATGTAATGTTATGTTACATCTTTTTGTATAGAGCGCAGCTGCCTTAGCGAAGAGGCGTCCCGGCGCTGGTAGCAGTGTCAATAGAGAGGCTAGGGACTAAACTGAGGGAAATAGGTAGGTTTTGGTGGCCTTGCGAAAGGAGAACAGGCAGTCCAGGCGGCGGAACTGGGTAAGCAGAGAGTTCCACAGTTTAGCCGCTAGACACCGAAAGGACCATCCCCCAGCTCGGAGGCGCTTCACTCGAGGGACCGTAGCCAGATATTGCTCATCCGAGTGTAACTGGCGAGTAGGTACTTATAGTACCAACAGATTGGACAGAATCTCAGAGGATGGGAGTTAGAGCATTTTGAAAGTCAGGCATATGGTTTTAATTTCAATCCTTTTGGACATGGGTAACCAGTGTAGATGTCGAATACCCCCCCCCCCGTCGCGGAGAAGTTTCTAGGGAGCCTCAAAAGGACTTGGGCAGCCGCATTCTGGACTCGCTGTAGACGAGTCACTTCTGCCTTGTTAAAACTTAACAGGAGCAAATTTGCATAGTCTAGTCTGGACAAAATTGCCGACTGGACTATCAACTGGCGGGTGGATGGATCGACGAAACCCAGCAGGGTCCTCAATCCCGGAGTAAGCCAAAGCAGGTGCCTGACACATTCTTAGTGTGCTCCTGAAACCCAAGAGTGGAGTCAAACCAAACCCCAAGATTTTTTACAACCAACTTAGGGGTGGGGGCGCAGCCCAAGATTGTAGGCCACCATTGCTCACTCCAGAGCACCTTATCTTTCCCCACCAACAACACCTCTGCCTTATTGGCATTGAGCTGTAGGCAGTTGGTAGTCATACCCCGCGCAACCGCCGCTCTAAAATTTGGCACCGCCCCGCGTAGGGTCATCAGAGAGGGCCACCACCAACTGCGTATCTATTGTAAACGGAAGATTAATCCAACAGACACCTTAGAGCTGCTTTGTAGAGATGTATTGCAGTACAGAAAGAAACGTGCACCTCTTCATCTGGCCAGGCTCCAACTGACAACTGGAATGCCAGGGAAGCCAGGATGCACAAAGAACTCTCAGCATATTCCAAATGTGACATAATACAATTGAGATAAAAGATAGACTAAAACATGCAACAAGATGAAATGATATTTACAACACATCTTCCTCCCTTGATCACTAAATTAACAATAAAAACATAAACATAAAAAAAAATAAACGGAAGCTCAACAAATATAATCATCCAGATAAACAGGAGGACGATGAATGCGTGAGCTCCTGACAGAATCATTAGGTATGGAAGAAGAAACATTACTCTGAGCACTAAAGATTTCACTTTGAGAACCCAGACTGTGAGAGGCATCACCATCACCTTCTTCCCTTCTACTCACTTTGCGACCTTGAGACGCACCATAATGCGTGGCAAGCATATAACCATTAGAATCACAGACCTTTACAGAAGCTGTAAGATCTGACTTTGTTTTGCCACATTTTTGATACAAAGCCACCCTTCGGTAATTCCACTTTTCCCCATTCTCAAGAAGAACAAAACGAGGATAGGCACACTTGACAACAAAAGGACCTCTAAACTTTGACAATCCTCTTGAAATACGCCCAGGTTTCACCTTTACAAGATCACCCTTTGCAATGCGCAAAGAGACGGTATCCAGAACAGTAGGTGTTGTCAAAAGATCATTTTTTTCTTTTAACCAAAAAGGCGTCAATTTTGTGCTGGGGTATCTACCTTGCATCAACTCAAATGGTGTTTTTTGACCTTGTTTGTGCGGAGTGGAACGATATGCCCAAACCATTTCCTGTACTTTCTCATTTGAAAACGACCCAGAAGAACAAGTCAATTGTATTATGGCCTTAACCAGTCTGTTCACTCTCTCACAAATGCCTTTACTTTGTGGGTTATACAAACTGGTCTTATGATGTGATATACCACAATTATCCAAGAATAATCTCATTTTGCTAGACAACAATTGAGTCCAATTGTCCGTTATCAACACAGAAGGGAAACCCTCATCCATAAAAACTTTTTAAAGAAAATTAATAGTTGAATCTGTGGTTATTTCACTTACAAAAGACACTGTAAGCCACTTAGAAAAGTTGTCAATAACAACAATAGCAAAACGCTGGCTGAAAGGCAACTCAGACATTGGACCTATAAAGTCTAAACTAATGCTGTGCCACGGCTCCTTAGATGAGAATATTTCTCCTCTACCTTGACTTCCTATGATTTTTAACCTCTTATCACCTTCCTTGCAAAAACTACAATTTTCAACAAAAGAGACAGTATCTGAATCCACGGATGGCCACCAAAAATGTTCTTTGATTCTACGCTGGGTGGGGGTCTGCCCTAAATGACCTTCGTGGGCTAAGCTAAGAAGTTTGACTCCTAAAGAATGAGGCGGAACAAAGCGGTCACCTCTCATAATAACCATATCCCTACAAATGAATAGCTCATCTATGATCTTTATGAAAGGCCTAACAGAAAGTTCAACAGTACTCTCCCGTCTGGAATCCATTCTGATAAGATCCATGACCTTTTATAATACTAAATCATTCTCCATACAGTGACACCACTCTTCCTTAGTAAAAGAACCCTCCCCTAGTGAAATCACATCATTGAAGAACGCAACAGCACTTTCCTCCTGAGATTCCAATAAAACATTGTTACTATTAACATCAACAGCAGGAAGTCTGGACAGGCAATCAGCCTGGATGTTCTTCCATCCCTGGATGAAATGTAAGTCAAACTGGAAATCTTGTAATCTAGAGGCCAGCCTCGCTAATCTAGGTGAACCCTTGCCTGCACCACCAGGAGCTAACACATTCACCAACGACTTATGATCAGAGCGCAGGATGAACCTGGTACCCCACAAGTACGTCCTGAAATAAGTCGTTACCCAGACAGCAGCAAGCGCCTCCCTTTCTATTACAGAGAAATTTGACTCAGAAGAAGTCAAAGGTCTAGAGGCAAAAGCTATTGTCTTCTCCTCATTGCCATGTCTCTGAAGTAAAATAGCACCCAAACCAATGCTACTCGCATCTACCATGAGAATTGAAGTGCACTTAATATCAAAAGGTGTCAGTACCTTTGCACTGCACAATTCACGTTTGATCAAATTGAAACAATTAGTATGGTTCTGGTTCCACACGAACATTACACCCTTTTTCAGCAAGTCCCTTAAAATAGCTGTCTTACTCGAAAAATCCCTCACAAATTTAGCATAAAATTCAATCAGCCCCATAAAGGATCTAAGCTGATCTTTGTCAACAGGGCAAGGCGCCAATTCAATTGCAGAAAACAAGTTTTTCTTTGGCCTAACACCATCTGCAGCAAGTACATATCCTAAGTACTCTATTTCCTTAACTAAAAATGAGCATTTCTCTTTTCTTAGTGTGAGGCCCTCTTCATCAATTCTCCTCAAAACATGATTAAGCACTTCATTATGTTCTGCCTGATTATCACCAAATATAAGGATGTCATCCTGAAAGAACAATACCTTTGAAATACCTTTAAAATGTTCGGAAACCATCCTCTGAAATACACTGGCAGCTGATATGAGCCCAAAAGGTAGTCTGGTGAATTGGAATGTCCCCTCGCTGGTGATAAAAGCCGTAAGATGCTTATCATCAGATTCGTTTACATGAAGAATCAAAACATGTTTAAGATCCAACTTGCTAAAGTATTTTGCACCATGTAGAGTAGTAACTAGCTCTCCAATGTTAGGCAAAGGGAATACGTCAGCAACCACATTTTTATTTAACAACCTAAGGTCCACAAAGAATGTGATTTTTTTAATCAGGTTTTTGGGTGATAACCACTGGAGAAATCCATGTGGAAGCCTCTACAGGCTCGATTATGCCCCCTTGAAGCATTTCTTCGATTACACTCTTTTCTTCATCTCTTACAGAAATGGGTACTCTTCTGGCCTTGTGTTGTGTAGGAATTGCATTCTCTTTCAGCATGTTTTTATGAACATAACCTTTGAGTTCCCCTAGTTCTTCTCTAAAAACATTTTGGAATTTATGTAAAATATCATCAGTGCTAACATCATCAATCACCATAACTTGTTCTTCAGCTCTGGGATTAACAATAATATGAAGATCATATTGGTGCATCCACCCCAAAATGGGTGGACCATCAACAGATACATAAACTTTCCCAAATGTTGTCCTGTTCTTAAAAACAATGTCACACTCAAAATAACCAAGTATATTAATGCTCTCTCCCTGATAACCTGTTGGAGAAATGTCACTGGATATAAGTGATCTATCTCCCCAAACTCGAATCATTGACTTTGGAATGATAGTCCACTTAGATCCACAGTCAACCATGAGACATACATTTTTGTTATCAATGAGAAAGTTGGCTTTTGGTCTTATTTCTCTTCTTTCCTGACACACATTAACATTGGAGTCTTCTAAAACTCATATCTTATTTGTATCTCTTCTTAAGTTATCTTGATCACCAACCAAAGCTACGTTGTTCTTTGCTTTAGTTTTACACATTTTCGCAAAATGCCCCATTTTGCCCCATTTCAAGCACTCATTATTATTGGCGAAGCAAAATTTTGCATCTGAACTGTGTGAGAAACTGCCACACTTTGAACACATTTTGTTCTGCCCATTGCTTTTGAAATTTTTCTTTTGTAAAATATACCCTTTCTTCTTCACAATAGCTACAGCAGCAGACTCATTATCACGTAGGATTCTACACCCCAATAAAAATGCCAAAAGTGAACTAGGAGGCAAGTCATTGGTTATGTGCACCCTATGGGTGTCCTGAGTTCCTATTATACATGAACATCATTATTGTTTATTGGAACGTTAAAAGCTCCATTGAAAGCAATGGAGTAGCTCCGAGCTTTTAATGGCTGGTATGAGCCCGGAGCTCCAACATTCCAATGTTTCTTTGTGGCTGTGAACAAAGGCTTCAAGGAGCCTGAGGAGATTCCAATCCCATCGCGCTCCCAGAAACCTTTGTTTAATTTGTTAGAACATTCTACCCTCTAGTGGCAGAATGTTCTAATAGCCTTTCAGCCCTTCGTAGCAGGGCTATACTGGCTGTTAAAGTCCAGAGGCAACACTGCAGCGGGCCTTTATTAGCCGGTATAGCCCGCTACGGCAGGCTATAAGACTATAATAAAAGAAACACAGGAGAAGGTTTTGTAAAGCACACATCCCGAAGTCATGAATTCTGAGGTTATTTTGTGATACAGACAAGCATTGGCAAAGCCAATATGTCGCCTATGTAAGAGCTATTGACTTAGCCAATATCTTTAAGCAATGTTGTACACCAGAATGGCTACTGTTCAGCATGGCTAAAAGTTAGTGGGGTAAAGGAGAGTGGCTTTGAGTGCTGTAAAGCAGTGTAGAGTGGCTGTTATGGAGTGGCATACAGTAGAGTTGAGTGGCGTGGAGTGTGATGGAGTATCATGGAGGAAGTAGTGTTTTACAGTGGAAGGGTATAGAGTTGAATGACGTAGGGTGGAGTATGGTCAGAGCAAAGTGCTGTGGAGTGGCAAAGAATATTGTGGAGTGGCATAGAGCGGAGTGGCATAGAGTGGTGTAGAGTGGAATAATGCATACAGGAATTGAGCTTAGTACTGTTGTAGTATTGCATAGAGTAGAGTGCTGTAGTGTTGCAGTGTAGAGTGAAGTGTTGTGGTGGCGTAAAGTAGTGGTGCAGAGTAGATGGACGTAGAATGCAGTGGTATGAACTGCACTGGTATTGAATAACGTGATGTAGAATTCATTGGCGTAGAGTGCACTGACAGCAGTGCAGAGTAGACTGTAGTGGCATAGAGTGCAATGGAGTGAAGTGGTGAAGGGTAGGGTGTAGTATGAAGTGGCATACAGTAGAGTGGTGTAAGGTAGAGTGGCGTAGAGTGCAGTCATGCAGAGAAGTGTCAGTGTGCAGGGTCAGAGTGGTGCAGGGTCAGAGATCCAATGGTGCAGAGCAGAATAGATCAAAGTAAAGTGCAAAGACGCAAGTGCAATGGTGTAGCTAAGTAGCGTGCAGTGGCAGAGTACAATGCTGTAGAGTATAGTGGCGTAGGTGCAGTGGTTTACAGTACATTGGCACAGCGTAGGGTGTAAAGTGCAGTAGCATTAAGGGGCATAGAGTGTAGTAGAGTGGCGCCGAGTAGATTGCTTTAGAGTGGAGTGGTGTCAAGTTGAGCTGGGCAGGATGGAGTGGTATAGGTGTATAGTGTACAGGTATGGCGTGGAGCAGTGCATAGGGGAGTGGCCTAGACTGGTGTGGCAAAGAGTGTATTGGCATAGAGTGAAGTAGAGTGCCATAGAGAAATAGTTTAGCGTGCAGCAGTGCACAGTAGATTAATCCGAGTAGAGTGCAGTGGTGCAGAGTAGACTGGCATTACGTACAGTGGCAGAGTGCAGTACTGCAGAGTAGAGTGCCAGTGCATGCAGTGGTGTGGAAAGGCAGAGTTCATTGGTGTACAGTGCAGTGGCGTAGAGTGGTGCAGAGTAAAGTGACAGAGTGCAATGTTGAGAAGTGGCATAGAGTGCAGTGAAGAATAGTATAGTGGTGTACAGTGCAGTGGTACAGAGTAGATTGGTGTAGAGTGCAGTGGGGCAGAGTATAGTGGAGTAGATTGCAGTGGTATACAGTAGAGTGTCAGAATGCTGTGTAGATTCGAGTGGAGCAATGCATATTTCAGCAGTGCAGAGTGTGGAGTGTTGTAGAGTATACTGTCGTAGAGTGCTGTGGTATAGATGAGTGTATTGGCGTAGTGCAGTGGCGCATATTAGAGTGGTGTAGAGTGCAGAGGCATAGAGTACAGTGGTGCAGAGTAGAATAGAGAGGTGTAGAGTGCAGAATAGAGTGGTGTGAAATGCAGTGACAAAGTACAATGAAGTAGAGTAGATTGGCGTAGTAAGCATTGGTTATGAGTAAAGTGGTGTAGAATGCATTGGCATAGAGTGGATGCAGACTGGAGCGGAGTGGAGTGGCAAAGAGTAGATTTCAGAGAGCCGCGGTGCACAGTAGAGTGCAGTGGCATAGAGAAGAGTGAAGAATAGATTAGAGTGGCATAGAGGGGAATGGCAGAGTGCAATGGCATACAGAGTAGAGTGCAGTGGCAAAGATTGCAGAGCAAGGTAGCGTGGAGTGGTGCAGAGTGCAGTGATGCATAGTAAGGTAGCGTGGGGCTGAGTCCATTGGCAGAGTAGAGAGGCATGGAGTGGTGCAGTGAAAAGTGTAGTGACTCAGAAAGGAGTGGCAATGTGTGGAGTGGTGCAGAGTAGAGTCCAGTGGTGCGGTGCAAAGTTGAGTGGGGTAATGTGGAGAATGTATGGTTGCATAATGCCTTGACATATTTTAAAATAAATTACATTTGCACTTGCATAGCTTTCTTGATAAAAGTATGAATCGTACAAATGATAATACGTGGAAATGTCATCATCCAATGTATTGATCTGATAATCTGAAGGCAGCTGCCAGGCTCATCACAGACTCCAAGAAGAGCAATCATATCTCCCCATACCTGAAATCTCTAAATTGGTTACCTTTCAATGCAAGAATACAACTAAAACTTGCCTGCATGATCCACCTCAACATTCCTCTTTACTTCTCAAAATAAATTGAGCGGTCGGGTGGTACCCGTGCATTAAGGAGCTCCAGCACCCTGCAACTTAAACCCAAAAAATTCAAATAAACAAAAGCGTATAATCATGCCTTCTCAGGAATCGTCCCAAGAATCTGGAACTCCCTGCCTATCCTATTCCATCAACAGCAACTTAAAACATGGATATTCGACAAGTAATTCCCCACCCTTCTCCAAGCGCCTTGAGACCCTCTGGGTATGTAGCGCGCTATATAAATTAATTGAATTGAATTGAATTGAACAGTGTCTTTCAAAAAGGAAGGGAAAGCACTACTGAGGAGTACTTTTCTGACCTGAAGTTTAGCCGGGGTCCTGCGTTACATCTACCCAATACGGATGGGTCCTTTCTAGCCCATGATTCGGCCATTCCTCATCCAACGCCATGACTCTTTCTGCCATATTTT
Source organism: Lissotriton vulgaris (assembly GCF_964263255.1). Lineage (NCBI taxonomy): Eukaryota > Metazoa > Chordata > Amphibia > Caudata > Salamandridae > Lissotriton > Lissotriton vulgaris. Next base: position 1,815,169,503 of record NC_141685.1, read on the forward strand.
ACTGTCATATTGTTTTGCCCATTACTATGTTGTTATATACCTACGGTCAATTTTGTCTATGTGTTGCATCTCTATAAAGCGCTCCGATACCCTCTAGGGTCACGTTCACGCTATACAAAACTTTTAATAAAAATAAATAGTCCGCACAGTTACATTAATTTACAGACTTTTTTCCCTCGTTGCACACAACATTTAAATAACATTGTACAGTCTTCCTCAAGCAGAACCAAACAAACCCCCTCACATTGAAGTCACACAAAAATAGACAAGATCCCTGGAAGAGACAGCCTGACATTTGACCTGTCTTTGAATGCACAGCAAATGTGATAATAAGATTTAAAGGCCGGTCTACAGAAAGAAAGTTAGTGTAAGAATACAGTAAATGAGATTTAGGCAATGTGAGGAACGAACAAGAACTAGACACCCTAAAGCAAATAAAGCCAGAAAATAAGTTACAAACCACAAGGCCAATTGTAAACAATGGGCAGAAAACATTTCTAGGTCAAATTTTTTAATGTCCCTAAGAGGTCTTTATCAAACCAGAAAGCTGTGCCGTCTGGTAGGCTGGGACCTAAAAAATGGAGCTAAAGTTAAATAAAACACCTGCTTAGAATCACAATTTGAAGTGGAAAATCCGGGATTAATCCCAGGTTTTGTGATTTTAGATTGTGGTACTCAGGCACTAGATTTATATGCTTCACTTCCCCTACACCCACCTTACCACCAAACCGCCCTCCCCCTATCACCATCAATGCAGCCCTTGGTCACATCACAAAGCAAACCTCTTGGCCCCAGAAAGTTGTCTGGGAGTACCAATGATTTAGATTAATGTACAAGGTACTACTTGTGTAATATTATATCTGTAAGAGACATTAGTTAGTGCTAGATTCCTTACCTTAGAATATCCCCAGGCATCGGACTGGATCCGGAAAGTTTTTCGTCAGCAGTACCCCTGCGCGACGCTAGGTGGCATCGTGCCGCCCCACGTTCGTCGTAAGCACCGAGATGACGTCACTGAGACTACTTAGGCGCCACCCAAGCACGCTGCGTCAGTTCTGTACACGACTTTCCGTGCCAGGAACGCAGAGCCATGCAAGAAACTGATCACTGGTGCCATGCAACTAGGGTCCTGAAAGGAATTACCTTAAAACTAGGAATCAGTTCGCAGAATGGGGAGGATGGGTGGGGCGGTAAGGAATCTATCAGTAACTAATGTCTCTTACAGATATATCGTTACACAAGTAGTAACTTGTGCATCTGAAAGAGACACGTTAGTTATTCCTTACCTTAGAATAGATACCCCAAAAATACCAACCCCGGTAGAGGGTCTGCAAACAAGATCACACCAGAAAGTCACAGAGAACAGAACGGCCAAAGAAGCCATCTCTCTGGACTTGACTGTCAAGGCAGTAATGCTTGGTAAACGCGTGCAGCGAGGCCCATGTAGCTGCAGTAGCGGCTGCCATCGCCCTGGTAGAATGGGCACGCAGCTCCACAGGAGGCTCCTAAGCCAACGAGTAACGAGATTTGATTCACAGAACGACCCACTGAGAGATGGTTTGTTTGTGCAGGGCCCGACCTTATTTGGCACCCAAGAGCCAACAAAGAGCTGGTCATCCACCCGGAACTGTTGTGTGCGCTTAAGATAGAACGAAGCGATACAAAAGGGGATGATGGACGGAGCGTTTGAGCAAATCAAACACTCACCCCCAGTCAACTGATCTGGGTTTAATCCATCACCATTCTTTAGCTCACTCAGCCACCCCAGTTCAGACATGGCCATATGCAAATCAGTCTGACCCTGTGCCTCATGGGAACAGTCCAGCCCGAACTGCCAAGCCATGTCTTCCCTGGACCGGAAACAAGCATCCTGGGAACGGTTTCGGATTCATAATCCTCATCAGCCAGGCTATCTTGAATCCAGTGGCCAAGTGAGCAAGGGACTCACGTCTGAGCATACCCTGCCAAGTTAGGGCGAACAAAGCGATACAAAAGGGGATGATGGACGGAGCATTTGAGCAAATCAAGCACTCATCCCCAGTCAACTGATCTGGGTTTAATCCATCACCATTCTTTAGCTCACTCAGCCACCCCAGTTCAGACATGGCCATATGCAAATCAGTCTGACCATGTGCCTCAGCTAGAAGGAAAGCACATTTTTTGGATCCTGACGGTGGAGCCTCTCCTCTTTTGAAGAATGCGGAGGCGGAAAGAAGGTGGGAATGTGATGGTCTGCCTGATGTGGAAGGGCGTGACAACCTTTGGCAAGAAAGAAGGACGGGTCCATAAAACCAACTTGTCCGGATGAGCAGAAAGGAAAGGAGGTTTAGAAGAAAGAGCCTGGAGCTCACTCACTTTCTGGCAGAGGTGATAGCAACCAGGAAAGCCGTCTTTAGAGTGAGAAGACATAAAGGGCAGTTATGAAGGGGCTCAAAGGGAGTGCACATTAGATAGATTAAGACAAGATTCAAGTCCCATTGAGTCATTATGAAAAGCACAGGAGGAAACGTGTGTGTAATGCCTTTCAAGAAACGGTTAACAACAGGGGACTTGAAAGAGCGAAGGCTGATCTGGAAGCCTTAGAAAGGCGGAGATGGCCGAAAGATAACCTTTGATAGTGCCCAGAGCAGAGCCCTGCTGGGCCAAGGATAGTAGGAACAGAAGGACCTCAGAAAGAGGAGCAGAAAGGGGATTCACAGCCTTTGCTGTGCACCATGCCACAAATTTATTTCACCTGCAGGCGTATACCGTCTTAGTGGAGGGACGCCTGGCTGCCAGAATGACATCACAGACTTCAGGAGGAAGATCGAAAGCTGTAAACTGTCGCCGCTCAATCTTCACACATGGAGGTGGAGGCTGACGAGGTTCAGGTGGAGGACCGTCCCCTGCTGCTGCGACAGAAGATCCTCCCGAAGAGGCAGTCACATCGGGGGATCGATCGCCATGCTGAGTAGCTCGGGATTATTTGTCAAATATAGGGAGAGTGATCAATGGATCAACGGACACTAACTATCACTTAAGCAAGTGAAAGGTCCAGTCACAGCGTGTGCCCGTATAAGGTACTAGTAGTTCAAAGAAGGGGGTTGCTGCACTGTTCCTCAAAGGGGAGAAAGATTAGGAAAAGCTGACGTGACCTAAGGTGTGGGTAGTACACCTTTGGGCATCCATTTTGTTGGATGTATTTGCCTCACACACCCAAAAGGGTGTCATGCTTCATCATTGGCGGTTGCTCCTTGTCGGGGGGGGGCGGTGCAATCCCCAACGGGCTCACCTCGAAGAGGGGCTCTTTAGCGGAGATCTTTTGTATCCAACAGCCCTATGGTGAAGTGAGGGTATGTGGGCAGAGTATCAGGTAGACTCGGTGTAGTGATTAAAATGCAGCAGGGGATGCGGGAAACAACTTTATTCTGGGGGTCCCCCTACTACAATTAAAACCAGTGGAGAAAGGCAGCTCGCTAGGGGTAACCAAGTTAGGTAAAGTAATCCTAGAGAGGCCTTAGAAAACAATGGGTCAACATGTTTCTCGCATTGGGTTAATCACCTGCGATTCATCAGGACCTTTAAAAGTGAAACGGAAAAGGAAAAGAACTCTTAACATGCGAGTGTCATGTATGTTGTGTAGGTGTATTTTACCTTGGTGGAAAGTCCTATGCCTAAATAATGAGAAAAAACAGAACGTTATTAATAGTATATTTCTCATCAGAAGCAAAAACTGGGTCAGCGTCAGCATGTAAAAAACAGTGAGGCATGCTCCGGGTGGTGTTGGGGGAAGTACCCAACCTAAACATGCCAGGTGAATACAGCGTGCAGTGCAAGGATCACACACTCACACTGTGTTTGTGAATGTAAAACATTATGGTAAAAACCAGTGTTAAAAGCAGCAGTAACATCTAAAAACACCATCCATGTTATTCAGTGTCAATTCGTGTCATAATTATATGAATAACATCACATTTATATCCAAGAGGTAAAACAAGCGTATGCAGGCTGATGGCTCACCTAAGGGTCAAGGTCTAAGAGCCACATGAATGCTCGGCGGGTCAGTTCTACGAGGGTAAGCCTTCAGGTGTGGCTACAATGTACAATGGAAGTTATACCAGGGGGCGAAAAATAACGTGGTAAAGTACTGGCTAACAAGGACTGGGAGGACCCAGGTTTTGTCATGTAGTCCCACCTTACCTTACTCGTCCCGTGACCGCGTGGATGCACCTACCCATCTCCGCCGAGTTCGGATAGATGGGTAGGTCTGGCGGTGTTTGTTATTAAAAAGGCACCGGCGGGGAGGAGCCTCGTCAATGGCGCCCTTCCATGTGGGTCACGTGACCAAAGTGGTTTCTTTGGCGGCCATGTCAGAAAGGTGAAACGCATATAGCGGTAGATACGGAAAAAGGTGGCTCAGTGTTTAATGCATCAGCTGAAGAGCGGACAGTTATTTAACAGAACAATTGCCCATGTTATTCAACTCGTACATAATGTGCGGCCACTCGGAGTATCTGGTCAAGCGTTTGATACGTAATGGCTCAATCACTAGAGTGAGCCGATATAAATTTTTTTCAATACCCATTCCGTTATGTTGGAAATTTACAAGCCAATCCTCGGAGTGTTAAATCTTGCATTCCATATGCAAGAAAATTCCGACCCTTGGAAAGGTCACGTGGTGTATTATGTGAACGGGTCGGCCATGATGGATAGGGAAGAGGCTCTGGATCGAGCACAGCCAATGAGGGTCTGCCAAGTAAAGACCACGGGTGTGTGAGTTGTACCACTGCCGAGGCATATGTCAATATCAATAGTGTTTATTCTTATTCATATTTTTATTCATTAGCCCACAGAATGTGTCCGGTTATGTACCATATTGAATATATGAACAGAGGAAGAATCGCCACACAACTAGTCATAATTGGGTCATCTTTCGTCACCCGATTACCAGTTAACACTCATGCTGGTTATCTAATGTGTACAAACAGGTGTCATCAAAGATCTAGTGAATGTATCATGTCAAATACACAGAGAGTGTCACTGTTGTATGTAGTCCGAGCCTAACTAAATTGAAGGTAAGGCAATATCAGTGTAGGAAAATTGATACAGATTGACTTATAGCGAATGCCAGGGGATATCTTCATTCAAACCATGGCTGTCAGAAGATAAGCGATGGACCCATCTTTGCTCCTTCATAAAGAGAGCATTCTTTGGGGAGTTTGGGCTGGATTCCAAGATAACCCAATTCAAGGACTCTTCATTATGGTTGCATTCCACGTAGTGTTTGCACATTTTTGTATTGGTTTTTTTACGCGAAAATTGCTGCGGTGTTCAATGATGCGGGTTTTAATGGGGCGGGTGGTCATCCCAATGTATTGCAAGTTGCATGGGCAAGTCAATAAGTAAATGCAATGTGAAGTATTGCAATTAGTGTGTTGCCTGAGTTCCCAATTGAAGGTCTCTGAAAGTTTGATGGTTTTCACTATTGAGGTGTATTTACAGACACCGTAGAAACCACAAGGGGAGTGGCCCCTGACAGGAGGTAGCTGCCAAAGGGTCTGTTGTGTCTCTTTTCTGACTTTCTTTGGCCTGGTACTGATCAGAATATCCTTCAGGTTCTGTGATCTCCTGAAAGCAAACCTAGGATGCTCCATATCCAGGTCACCAGTGTTGAGGATCCCCCAATGACGTTTAATGGTCTGTTTGATTTTGTTGGACAGTGGGGTAAAGGTGGTGACGCAGGTCATCGGTTGGTTCTCTATCGGTGCGCTCTCCCGTCTCTCTAGTAGAGATTCTCGGTTGTTATTACGAGCCCGTTTTCTGGCTTTGTAAAAATCGCTTTTAGGATAACCTCTGTCCAAGAGGTTTCTAGAGAGTATTAATGATTCCTTCTTGTAATCAGTCACATCGCTACAATTGCGCCTTATTCGGAGAAATTGTCCGAATGGTAAGTTTGAGCGCAAGGCCTTCGGGTGGTGACTTTTATAGTGAAGTAAGCTGTTACGATCTGTGGGTTTTCTATACAGAGAAGTACTCAGAGACCCATCTTCCAATTTGATAGTAAGATCAAGGAAGGCAATTTCCTTAGGTGAAGAGGACATGGTAAAATGTAAGAAGGGGTTCAGTGTATTCACCCATTCAAAGAACTCCTCGTGGGCTGTTGTGGGGCCTGACCAGAGTATTAAGATGTCATCAATGAAGCGTCTCCATACTAGAATATTCTCTCGAAAAGGGTTAGACTGGTGATGTATATGCCTGTCTTCAAATTCTGCCATATAGAGACAGGCCACCGAAGGAGCGAAGGTACTGCCCATTGAGGTCCCTTGGGTCTGGTGATAGTATTGTCCCTTGTACTCAAAGTAATTCTCAGTGAGTGCAAGAGTGGCGCACTCCATGATGAAAGTTTGTGGAGTGTTAGAGTTCCAGGTTTGTTGTCCCAATCTTTCCTCTATTACTTCTAGGGTGGCCCTCTGTGGAATATTCGTATAGAGGGCCTCCACATCTAGAGTAATCAGAAGGTCAATTTGTGTTGTGTCCTGAATGGAGTTCAAAATACGTAGGACATCAGTAGTGTCCTGGACGTAAGAAGGAATGCATTTAACCAATGGTTGTAAAAAGTGGTCACAAAATTGTGAGAGTGGCTCTAGAGTTGAATTGATCCCTGACACGATTGGTCTCCCTGGTACTGGTCTCGTTCCCTTATGGATCTTGGGCAGTATATAGAAATAAGGTACCCGGGGGTCACTTTTAACTAAGAACTCTGCCTCTTTTTTGGAGATCCATTCTTCACTCTCAGCACCCATCACCAACCCCGTGATAATGGTCTGCAGGCGTCTGGTTGGATCACCGGGGATAGGTGTATAGTACCTGTGGTCATTTAACTGTCTGGTGCATTCCAGGTCATAATCAGTAGTATTCATCAGGACTGTTGCTCCACCCTTATCTGCCTGTTTAATGGTGATAAGGGGGTCTTCTGCCAGTGATTTTATGACCAACATTTCGTTATTGGAAATGTTCGAGTGACGAGTCTGTCTGTCTATCCGGTTAATATCTTTGAGTACTGCCTGTTCAAAGGTCAAAACTTCGTTTGGAACCATACCATTATGTGGTGTAAAAGTGGAAGGGTTATGTAAACCAGAATCTTCAATAGGGTCACAAGTTTTGCCATCAAAGCAGGCCTAAAGTCTTATCTTCCGGAAAAAGGATTTAATTTCCCTGGTCTGTTGGAATAAGTCCGTTCTCGGGGTAGGAACAAAGCCTAACCCTTTTTGGAGGGCTTGTTCCTCTCCCTCAGTGAGGATACGATCTGATAGGTTGACCACTAGACTCATTTTGGTCCTGATTGGGTCATGTTCCTGGTGTCCATCCCTTGGGGGCGTGTGTCCTCCCATTGCACCCTCTTTTCTGGCACGTTCCCTCTTTTTCGCCCTCGCCCTCTGCCCCAACCTCTGCCTAAAAAAGGTGGGTTTGTAGAGTTTTGTGGAGCGTAGAAAGGGGGGTATTGTGGGGCCAAGGCTGGTTGGAAGTGGGGGAATTGTGGGTAGTGCCAAAATGGGGGACCCATTTGTTGTCCTTGGTAAGGAAAATTTTGGAAGTTTTGTTGTCCACGACCTCTTCCCCTTTTGGGCCTAGGTGGCATCTGTGGGAGGTCGTTCTTCTCACTGCTGTCAGAGTCACTATTCGACCCTCTTCTGGAGGAAGTAGCGCTTGAGTCCGAGTTATAGTTGGTACCAGGGGGGACGTAGTCATCTCTTAAGTAGGGATAGACTTTTTCTTTAGAAAATCTCTTGATATCTTTTTGCAATTTTGCTACTTTTTGATTCATGAGATATTCTTTGTGTTCCGCCATCTCTTTGTTCAACTCTGTCAATTTGGTTTTAAAGCCTGGGTTAAGCATCGCAGTCTTTAATGCAGCCTCAGCTGCCTGGATGCGGACCAATAGTGCATCTGCTAGTCGTTTGGCGGTGTTTACTATCAGGATCAATAAGTCATGGGTGCATTTCCACGAAACCTGCGACCATTCGATCTTAAATTGTCCATCTTCCCAAAAAATTCTTGCAAATTTTTTTACTATCAAGCCATTGGGAGCTATTTTGGCTTTGAAATATTCCGCCATCATAGTCCCATGTATTGTCACTCGTATCCACTCTCGTTTCAGGTCTGACAATGATTGCCACTCGGCTGTATTGCTTCCTGAAGCCGGTTCTACCTCAATGCCAAAAAGCGATGGTGTTCTCATGATAGCTGCTGCATCCTCTTCACCAAAGCTCAGCCCCTGTCCCTCCATGGTAGGGTGGTCAAGGAAAGTGCTCCCGTGTGAAAGAGGAACCTTCAAAGCAGTGTAAATGAGGGGGTAAAGGGGAGGAAGTTCAAAACCCCAATTGGGGAAATGAAAAGAAAGCAACTCGCCTATTAAGTATAGGGTCGCTGAAATGGGGGATCTGTCAAGACTTACCCGCCGAAAAGAGACTCCCACGGTCTGCACCGTGCTGAAGTATTTGTCAAATATAGGGAGAGTGATCAATGGATCAACGGACACTAACTATCACTTAAGCAAGTGAAAGGTCCAGTCACAGCGTGTGCCCGTATAAGGTACTAGTAGTTCAAAGAAGGGGGTTGCTGCACTGTTCCTCAAAGGGGAGAAAGATTAGGAAAAGCTGACGTGACCTAAGGTGTGGGTAGTACACCTTTGGGCATCCATTTTGTTGGATGTATTTGCCTCACACACCCAAAAGGGTGTCATGCTTCATCATTGGCGGTTGCTCCTTGTCGGGGGGGGGCGGTGCAATCCCCAACGGGCTCACCTCGAAGAGGGGCTCTTTAGCGGAGATCTTTTGTATCCAACAGCCCTATGGTGAAGTGAGGGTATGTGGGCAGAGTATCAGGTAGACTCGGTGTAGTGATTAAAATGCAGCAGGGGATGCCGGAAACAACTTTATTCTGGGGGTCCCCCTACTACAATTAAAACCAGTGGAGAAAGGCAGCTCGCTAGGGGTAACCAAGTTAGGTAAAGTAATCCTAGAGAGGCCTTAGAAAACAATGGGTCAACATGTTTCTCGCATTGGGTTAATCACCTGCGATTCATCAGGACCTTTAAAAGTGAAACGGAAAAGGAAAAGAACTCTTAACATGCGAGTGTCATGTATGTTGTGTAGGTGTATTTTACCTTGGTGGAAAGTCATATGCCTAAATAATGAGAAAAAACAGAACGTTATTAATAGTATATTTCTCATCAGAAGCAAAAACTGGGTCAGCGTCAGCATGTAAAAAACAGTGAGGCATGCTCCGGGTGGTGTTGGGGGAAGTACCCAACCTAAACATGCCAGGTGAATACAGCATGCAGTGCAAGGATCACACACTCACACTGTGTTTGTGAATGTAAAACGTTATGGTAAAAACCAGTGTTAAAAGCAGCAGTAACATCTAAAAACACCATCCATGTTATTCAGTGTCAATTTGTGTCATAATTATATGAATAACATCACATTTATATCCAAGAGGTAAAACAAGCGTATGCAGGCTGATGGCTCACCTAAGGGTCAAGGTCTAAGAGCCACATGAATGCTCGGCGGGTCAGTTCTACGAGGGTAAGCCTTCAGGTGTGGCTGCAATGTACAATGGAAGTTATACCAGGGGGCGAAAAATAACGTGGTAAAGTACTGGCTAACAAGGACTGGGAGGACCCAGGTTTTGTCATGTAGTCCCACCTTACCTTACTCATCCCGTGACCGCGTGGATGCACCTACCCATCTCCGCCGAGTTCGGATAGATGGGTAGGTCTGGCGGTGTTTGTTATTAAAAAGGCACCGGCGGGGAGGAGCCTCGTCAATGGCGCCCTTCCATGTGGGTCACGTGACCAAAGTGGTTTCTTTGGCGGCCATGTCAGAAAGGTGAAACGCATATAGCGGTAGATACGGAAAAAGGTGGCTCAGTGTTTAATGCATCAGCTGAAGAGCGGACAGTTATTTAACAGAACAATTGCCCATGTTATTCAACTCGTACATAATGTGCGGCCACTCGGAGTATCTGGTCAAGCGTTTGATACGTAATGGCTCAATGACTAGAGTGAGCCGATATAAATTTTTTTCAATACCCATTCCGTTATGTTGGAAATTTACAAGCCAATCCTCGGAGTGTTAAATCTTGCATTCCATATGCAAGAAAATTCCGACCCTTGGAAAGGTCACGTGGTGTATTATGTGAACGGGTCGGCCATGATGGATAGGGAAGAGGCTCTGGATCGAGCACAGCCAATGAGGGTCTGCCAAGTAAAGACCACGGGTGTGTGAGTTGTACCACTGCCGAGGCATATGTCAATATCAATAGTGTTTATTCTTATTCATATTTTTATTCATTAGCCCACAGAATGTGTCCGGTTATGTACCATATTGAATATATGAACAGAGGAAGAATCGCCACACAACTAGTCATAATTGGGTCATCTTTCGTCACCCGATTACCAGTTAACACTCATGCTGGTTATCTAATGTAGCTCGGGATACCACTATCTTCATGCCCAAACCGAAGCCACAAGGATGACTTGGGCCCGGTTATGCCGAATCTTCTTCAGCACTCTGGGCAGAAGTGGTATAGGCGGAAAGGCGTACAACAGACCGCAACTCCACTTGCGACGAAAAGCGTCGGTGAGCGAGTGCCGCGAGTGCCGCCTTTGAAATTCCAACGCACGTTCTCTACGGTGGCGAATAGATCTAACCAAGGCTCTCCCCACTACAGAAAGAGACCTTGCGCCACGTCAGAGTTCAGATGCCATTCGTGATCCATCAAGCACAGACAGCTGAGTTTGTCCGCCCAGCCGTTCAGAGAACCTGCCAGGTGTTCAACCACCAAGGTAATGCCTTGATGTTCCAGCCATGTCCAGAGGCGCAGAGCCTCCAGACATATGGGCCACGACCCCACCCGCCCTGTTTGTTGCAATACCACATAGCGGTGGTGTTGTCCGTGAACACCTGCACTACACTTCCCCGGATAGAGGGAAGGAATGCCTGCAGTGCCAGACGTATCGCCAGAAGCTCCAAAAGGTTGATATGGAGCAGAGACTCCGCAGAAGACCAGAGGCCTCTGATCTCCGCCTCTCCCAAGTGGCTGCCCCATCCCAGGAGGGACGCATTCGTCATCACTGTGTGCTTCAGTTGGGGAAGGGAGAGGGATCTGCCATTGACCCAATCGCGATTCGTGAGCCACCACTGCAATTGCCGTGCAGTGCTCTCCAAGATCTGGACATGATTGGACAGGTTGCCCTGATGCTGTGCCCACTGGAACTTCAGTACCCGTAGAGCCCGCATATGTTGCAGCAGGATGCAGGAGGCCATCAGGCCCAGGAGCCGGAGGGTCATCCCAACTGAAACCCAGGATAGAGGCTGAAAGGTCTGAATCAAAGACTGAATATCCCGGACTCGTTGCTTGAGAGGATAAACCCGAAACTGCGTTGAATCTAGAACCGCTCTGATGAAGGGGAGCTTCTGAGCGGGACTCAGGTGCGACTTCGGCACATTGATGTAGAACCTCAGCAAATACAGGAGGTCGGCCGTAGTCTGAAGGTGGGTATCGACTGCCTGGGGCGAGTCCGCCTTCAACAAGCAGTCGTCGAGGTAGGGGAAGACTGACACCTCTGACATGCGATCACCGCCATCACTTCCATGAACAGTCGAGGGGCGCTGGTAAAGCCGAAGAGGAGCACGGCAAACTGAAAATGCTCCTGGCCTACTGTGAACTACAGGCAACGCCTGTGGGCCGGCAGGACGGGGATGTAAAAATATGCGTCCTGCTAGTCCAGCGCTACCATACAGTCTCCGGGGTCTAGGGCAGCCAAGACCTGAGCCAGAGTAAACATCTTGAACTTCTCCTTCCGGAGGAAGCGAATGACGTTCCTGAGGTCCAAGATGTGGCGCAGGCCCCCTTTCTACTTTTTGGGGACCAGAAAGTAGTGGGAATAACAACCACGTCCTACTTCTGGCCCAGGAACGCGCTTGATGGCCCCCTTGGCCAAGAGGGCTGTGACTTCCTGTTGGAGAAGCGCAAAGTGATCCCCCGACATGCGGTGGAACTGAGGTGGCATGGCTGGTGGGGCAGACTTGAAGGGGAGGGAGTAGCCCCTTCGGACGATTTGCAGCAGCCACCTGTCCGAAGTGACGGAGCGCCAGCGGGGGAGGGGATGCTAAATCCTGCCGCCCACTGGCGTGGCATGGGGTGCACCCCAAAGCTTGGACTAGGAAGGTTTTGAGGCAGATGCTGCGGGAGCAGAGGTGAACTGTCCCACACGCTGGCCCTCTGTGCCGCCACGGGGGCCACCATGCCCGTGCTGAGGTTAGTTCTGCGCAGGCTTCTGGCTGAATGAACGTGTAGGGGCGCCCCTTCTATGGCCACGAAAGGAACAAAAGGTAGACGCTGCCGGGCGTGTGGTGGAGAGATCCAAGGACTTGGCCGTAGCCTGAGAATCCTTGAAACGCTCTAGCGCACTGTCTGCCTTATCGCCAAACAGACGAGTACCATCAAAAGACATGTCCATGAGAGAACTCCCCTGAAAATACAGTGGACCGCAGCCAGGCATGACGTCACAAGGCTACCGTCGTGGGGATGGCTCTCCTCAAAGAGTCTGCGGTGTCCAGTCCACACCGAATATCGAACTTCACAGCATAGGATGTGGTGGTGCAGAATCTTTCCAGTGTTTGCAGAACTCTCGTCTTGCCAACAATAGCAAATAGAAAAGCAACTCCTTTGATTTACTATTAAGGGTTGTTTCCAGATCACGGTGCAACCCGAAAAGCACAAAAGCCACTGACAATGTTAGCGGTATCTTCAAGATGTCACAGATAGTAGATTCTACCACCTTCATATATTGTTCTATTTCAGGGCATGTAAAGAAAATATGTGTATCGTTGGCTTTTGGTATTTAACAAATTATAACTAGGGATTGGTTGAAATACAAACTTGGCTATTTTATACGGTGCCCAGTCTATTTATTGTAAAGAAATGATGTTTTAAGATTTTCTGGTGTGACTAGAGAGTATCTATTGGTAACGCACGGGCCCCTGAATAAAGGATAACCCTATCAGGGAATACAACTTATGGGAAACGAAAGGGAGGGAATAAATTCACATCAAGTTCGATGTTAATATCAGGATAAAGTGTTCATGAAAAAACTATAGATTCAAAATTATAACCAATGAGAAACAATTATATAAAACTCTTTTTATTATTGTTCTCTTTATCGGTTTTTTGTGAAAAAAGGATTTTTTTTATATATAAATATTTTTAGTAAAAAGACATCATGTGGCCTATATATATACATAATCATTTTTCTCCAATTAGTAAATTCATTTACAATTAATTATAGTCATTCATACATGAAAAAACCACCTATATATTTTTTTCAAAGTCTATCTTGTCTAAACCTGATACATTTAGTACAGATTCTATGCCTTGGTTACAGCAACTATTACATCAACTTTGAAACATAGTTCATGGTTGTCATCACTGGTAATGATGTTTAGAGAGTATAGCATTTTTAAATAGCTCTTCCAATTTATCTGCAAATCTTCTTCCTGAAGTGTATCTTGCCAGATGGTGTATGGGGGATCTAATTTCCTTTCTTCCGCTTCCACCAGTTGCATATACCACTTGGAGATTTCTTTGTTCTTTGCCCTTGTGTCGTGGATATCATTCTCGAAGTCCCATAGTGATCCTATCTCTTGAGAAATTGTGGAGAGCCATGAAGTTAGCTGAACGAAAATAAATCATCGAAATTTAAATTTCGTTTTAATTTTCAGTACTTCCCAGGGAACCAGCTTGCCTTCAAATAAAAGTTTGCCCCACATAATCAACCCGGCTTGTTTCAATGGTAACGCCAGACCATCTTCTAGGCATTCCGGTGTACCGCGCGAATCCAATATAGGGGCAAACTCTGAGAAGTATCCTATAATTAGCATCTTTCTAATTGTAAGCCATAAATTTAGGGATGCCGTCAGAACTTTTAATCTAATTTTTTTGAAAAACTTCTGGGTCCCAAATTTGTACAAAAAAAGCTGCTCCGTACTCATTTGTCATTTCCCGCAATATTAGTCCCCTTGTAGTTGGGTCAGGTTTCCCTATAAGCATTCAAAAGTTTTTACATTGGAATGCCATACAGTATATCTTAAGATCTGGTAACACTAGACCACCCGCATGGAGTCGTCGTCTTCGCTTTTTCCATGAAAGGCGTACTCCTCGAGAGGCCCAAATAAAACTTATTTCCCTTGAATTTTACTTATCATTTCTTTAGGGAGTTTTAGCAGGATACAGTTAAATATATGTTAACTTGGGAAGAATAGACATTTTTATCAAGTTCACCCTCCCATAGATAGTAAGAACAAAAGTTACTTACCTGTAATCTGTGGTTCTCCAGTATTGGTATCTCTTATATTCACATGCCTGAATCATTTCCCGTCGTCAGAGTGGGAGTCCCACGGTACATAAAAATAGCAATAATTATGCATAACATAGGTAGATCATAGTTAGATTAGAACCAGGAAGTGAAAAAGCTAGAAATCAGGAGGAAAAAAATTCCACTAGCATGACTCGTCCAAGTCATTATATATAGTCCAAACTACAGCCAATCAGGAAACAGCACCCTCCAGAATGTTCTCCTCAGAGGCTCAGGCTCTCAGATTTTCTAGCACAAGTGTGATCTAGAGTGACAACAAAAAAGCATAGAAGAGCCTCTGAGGGGAGGTGGGTGGGTTGCGTGTGAATCTATGAAAGATACCAATACTGGAGAACCACAGATTACAGGTAAGTAACTTTTGTTCTTCTCTAGTATTGGGGTATCTTTCATAGATTCACATGCCTCAGAGTAGAGAGCAGTAAATCCATAATGATATTCGTGATATTCTGATCACGACAAACACATGCATATCAGAGCGAATATATAATCACAGACGCATATACATACATTTATCCATAAACCATCATATAAGATATGTATGTAAGAAAGTATCAAAAAGGAGGAGGGAAGAACAGAAGCTCATCTTATTTAAACAGATTACGGAGAACCGCCTGTCCCACAGACGTGTCTGCATTGCTGGCAGCATCCAGACAGTAGTGCTTAGTAAAGGTGTGCCTGCTGGACCATGTAGCAGCTCCGCAGATTTGATGAAGAGGCACACTAGCAAAGAGAGCAGTAGAGCAAGAGACTGCTCTAGTAGAGTGCGCTCTTGGAGTTGCTTGTAGTGGTCAGCCTGCATGCTGATGGCAGAAACAAATTGCTTCAGAAATCCAACGAGCAATGGATTGTTTTTGATATTGGGTGTCATGTACGCATCCTTCCATAAGCTAAAAATAGCTGATCAGATTTTTGAATTGATGCTGTCCTCTGTAAATAAAATTAATAAAAGCTCCCCTCCACGCTCCCAAGGATTGGTGACACAGAAGCGCCTAATAACTACCCTGCGGTATCGTAGCGCCTCCAGCTGATTCCACAGCGCGTCCTTCCCCCGCAATACTGCCGCTGCCTGCATAGATCGCTTTTTTACATATTCATCTGGAACCTGTGCATTGTGCGGGTCTACATCTCTGTGTTGCGCTGTAGGGGATAAGCATTGTTGTAGGAAGAGCGCTTGTCTATTTGGCCCGATTGTGCTTTGTTTGCCCCCAGGCTCGCCGAGTTTAGTTTTCCCCTAGTTGCAGCCATTTTGGGGTTTGTTGTGCTCCCTAGGACGTAGCTCCACCCCGCGCCCGCCTCCCAGCTGACCCTGCCTCCCACAGATTGTTGTAGTCCTACCCCACCATCCCCTCGCCGTGACTCTCCTGACCTGTTTGGGAAGAGGTCGCTCCCCTCCACGCTCCCAAGGATTGGTGACACAGAAGCGCCTAATAACTACCCTGCGGTATCGTAGCGCCTCCAGCTGATTCCACAGCGCGTCCTTCCCCCGCAATACTGCCGCTGCCTGCATAGATCGCTTTTTTACATATTCATCTGGAACCTGTGCATTGTGCGGGTCTACATCTCGGTGTTGCGCTGTAGGGGATACGCATTGTTGTAGGAAGAGCGCTTGTCTATTTGGCCCGATTGTGCTAGATTGTGCTTTGTTTGCCCCCAGGCTCGCCGAGTTTCGTTTTCCCCTTGTTGAAGCCATTTTGGGGTTTGTTGTGCTCCCTAGGACGTAGATCCACCCCGCGCCCGCCTCCCAGCTGACCCTGCCTCGCCCCTCCCCTCCCCTCACACCTACATATGACAGATGTCTCCCCGCGCAGCGGTCGCGCCCCATGTGCGCCGAAGGTGCGCCAATGGCAAGCTAGTCTACGCCCGTCCACCCCTGGACCGCGCCCAGCGCCAGACCCCCTGGCCCTCGCAATTCGTACCCCTCCCGCATATCGTATGCCGCCGCCACCCTCTTAGCCCTTAACCCCGGACGCACACCACAATGCTACAAGGCTGCCCCAGGACATACCCAGTCCTTTCGCTTGACACTCCTGCAAGTACGCCTGCATCAAATCCCACACCGAATCCACTTCCTCCAAACACAGCTCCGACTCTAATGACCTGAAGTGCATCCTGCTGAACACCCGCTCGATCCACAGACATGCCACTGAACTCTGGGACCTACTCGACACTGCGTCACCGGACATCGCCTTCCTTACAGAAACCTGGATGAACGCATCATCAGCACCCGACATCGCCATAGCCATCCCGGACGCTTACAAGATCATCCGAAAAGACAGCACCAATCAAACAGGAGGAGGCATTGCCATCGTCCATAAGAACACCATCAAAATCACGACCAGCTCCGACGATATCCTTGCAACTGCCGAACACCTCCACTTCCAGATCCACACCGACCCCAGGACCACACTTAGAGGCACCCTCATCTACAGACCTCCAGGAACCCGTAAAAAAATTCAGCGATGACATCACTGACTTCATCAGCTCACATGCCCTCGCCTCCGAGAACTACATTCTACTAGGAGACCTCAACTTCCACCTGGAAAACAAAAACCACAGCAACACCACCACCCTTCTGGACAACCTGGCCAATCTCGGACTCAAACAACTGGTTGACTCCCCCACCCATGTAGCCGGACATACGCTCGACCCTATCTTCACCTCCTGCAAACACATTTCCTTCGATCACACCACAGCTCTCCATTGGACGGACCACAGTTGTGTTCACTTCAGCTACATAACCACCTCGACCCACAACCACCCTCAACCTATCCCTCGAAGAAACTGGAACAAAATCACCACCGACCAACTCCTCACATCACTCAACCAAAACCCTCCCACCCTCTCACTGGACCCAAACCAAGCTGCCACCAAACTCAAGCAATGGATCACTCAGAGCGCTGACGAACTAGCACCCCTGAAAAACCACCAGATCAAATCAGGTAACAAAAAGGCTCCCTGGTTAAATGATGACCTTAAGAAATCCAAGAAGCTATGCCGCACCCTAGAGAAAACATGGAGAAAAAACCCAACCACCGACAACATGACCACCTTCAAGGCAGCCACCCGCAAACACCACCAACTGATTCGACCCACCAAGAAATCAGCACTTAAGAATCGACAACAACGCCCATAACAGCAAGGAACTTTTCAACATAGTCAAAGAATTCACCAACCCCACCGCAGCCTCACACGACATTACTCCCTCCCAAGACCTCTGCGACTCGTTATCCTTGTTTTACAACAAAATTGTCGACATTCACAACAGCTTTGAGAACATTCCCCACGAACAATCCTCCCCACCCCGTTCAGAACCTTCACCGCCATCCAACAACCTAAGCGCCTGGAAGCCAAACACCACTGAAGACACCATCCGCCTAATGAACTCAATCCACTCTGGATCGCCAACCGACCCCTGTCCCCACCACATCTTCAACAAAGCAGACTGCAGCATCGCACCCCATCTCCGCGATGTCATCAACTGCTCATTCAACTCTGCTACCTTCCCAGAAAGCTGGAAACACGCCGAAGTCAGCACCCTCCTGAAGAAACCCACAGCAGACCCCTCTGAACTTAAAAACTATCGCCCCATATCCCTCCTCCCATTCCCTGCCAAAGTCATTGAGAAAGCCGTCAACAGCCAACTCGCCGCCTTCCTTGAATCCAACAACTCCCTCGTTCCCTCTCAGTCAGGATTTCGAGCCAAACACAGCACCGAATCCGCCCTCATCGCAGCGACAGACGACATCCGAACACTACTGGACAACAGAGAAACAGTGGCCCTCATTCTACTCGACCTCTCCGCCGCTTTCGACACAGTCTGTCACAGCACCCTTATACAACGCCTCAGCAACATCGGCATACAAGGAAAAGCCTTGGACTGGATCATCTCGTTCCTCGCTGGGAGAACTCAGAGTCCGACTTCCCCCATTCAAATCAGAGGCCACTGAAGTCATCTGCGACGTACCACAAGGATCATCACTCAGTCCCACCCTCTTCAACGTTTACATGAGCCCACTCGCATCCATCGCTTGCCAACACAACCTTAACATCATCTCCTACGCTGACGACACCCAGTTAATCCTTTCCCTCACCAAAGACCCTAACACCGCCAAAACCAACCTTCACGAAGGCATGAAAGAAGTAGCCGAATGGATGAAACACAGCCGCCTAAAACTTAACTCAGACAAAACGGAGGTGCTCATCCTAGGATCCTCCCCCTCTGCATGGGACGACTCATGGTGGCCTTCGGCTCTAGGCACAGCACCCACAGACCACGCACGTAATCTTGGCTTCTTCCTAGACTCCTCACTCTCGATGTCCAGACAAGTCAACGCAGTCTCATCCTCCTGCTTCAACGTACTTCGTATGCTCAAAAAAATCTTCCGCTGGATCTCTGGGAGGTAGATCCTTCTCCTATTTGGCGGCCAAGACCTGGAACGCACTCCCCACTCACCTCCGCCTTACACAGAACCACATCTCCTTCAGAAAAGAACTCAAAACCTGGCTATTCGAAAAAAAAAATGATCCCCCCCCCCCTCCCCAAGCGCCTGGAGACCCTCTGGGTGAGTAGTGCGCTATATAAATCCCTGAACTTGAAAATCAAGAGTATGCACATTCTTTTCTGCAGGGGATTGAGGATTAGGAAAGAAAGTCTTTAAAATGACCGGTTCGTTGAGATGGAAGTCCAAAAGGTACTTTAGGCATAAAAGTGGGGTTTGTGCGAAAAACTACAGAAGCCCTGGTGAATTGGAGGGAAGGTGGTTTTATAGTGAAGGCTTGAATGTCACTGACCCCCCCCCCCCCCCCCCCCCTAGCAGATGTGAGAGCTAACAGTAGAACTACCTTCCATGAAAGAAACTTCAAATCTGTCTTATGAATAGGTTAGAAAGGATGGCGCATGAGTTGTGAAACACAAAGTTAAGATGCCAGGATGGAGGTGGCAATGTGAAACAATCCCTTGAAGAACTGCTGAATGATCCTGGAAGAGTAAAGATAATTAGAACCCTTCTGTCGGAATGTGGAGATAGCCACTAAGAATACTTTAAGGGTAGAATGTGAAAGGCCTGATCTGGCCAGATGCAAAAAGAAAGGAAAGATTTGTTCCGGTTTTGCCTGAATTGGATGAATGTTGGCGGCTTGACACCAAAGGCAAAATCATTTCCATTTCAGCCTGTATGTCTTTATTGTGGAAGGTACCCTAGCATTGGCCAAGACTTCCCTGCAGTCAGAGGGAATGTCTATGTGAGCGAATTCAAAGTGCTCAGGCGCCAGGCTGCTATGTGCATAGATGAAGGATCCGGGTGGCAGATCTGTCCGTTCTGAATGGATAGAAGGTTTGGTATTGGTCGCAACTGCATGGGATTGACTTCGTAGAGAAGGAGGAGTTCGATGAACCAGAACTGGCGAGGCCACCTGGGAGCTAGGAGTATCAGACAAGGCTCTTTCATTTTCCGGAGAACCGTGGGAACCAACGATATCAGTGGAAAAGCGTAGGCATAGATCCGCGACTAGTTAATCGATAAGGCATTCTAGCACGATCCCTTGAGGGGAAGCCAACTTGCGAAGAATGGGCATTTGCGGTTCAGACTGGTCGCGAACAGGTCCAGATCAGCCGACCCCACTCCTGGAAGATATGATCCAAAGTTGGTGGATGGAGCTCCCACACGTGATTGGATATTGCCGATCTGCTGAGGGAATCCGCGAGAACGTTGGAAACTCCTGGGACATGGATTACTGTCAGACTTATGCGATGTTTGATCGCCCAATCCCAAATTTCCTGGGCTTGTTAAGACAATAGAGCAGATCTTGTCCCTCCCTGTTTGTTTAAGTAGTGCATACTGGTCGTGTTGTCTGTCCAGATCAGCACTGATGCCCCGAGAATGATGGTGCGAAAAGATTTTAGGGCTAGGAAGATCGCCAGCAATTCCAAGCGGTTGATATGCCAAGTTCGTTGTTGAGCATCCCATCTCCAGCTGACTGAGTCCTTGCAGGTGAGCTCCCCATCCTTCGAGGGAGGCGTCCGTGGTGACCACGAAGCTTGGGGCTTCTATTAGGAATGAGCAGCCTGCTGTTACATTTCTCGTGCAAGTCCACCATCGTAGAGCGTCCCTTATTCGAGGAGTGATGTGGATGAGATCGAAGGATTCAGAGACTTGTAGCCAGTGTTGGTTGAGTTCCTCTTGCAGAGGTCTGATCCTGAGACCGCAGTTGGGGATCAGGGGACTGCAAGATGAAAGCATTCCCAGAAGCAACTTGAACAGCCGGACTGAAACGCATCTTTTTGATCGCAGTAGTTAGAAGAGTCTGAAAAGTTTCAGTTGCCTTTCGTTTGAGACAAAGGCTTGTGTTTGCAAAGTGTCTAAAGTGGCTCCCAAGAATTTATTTTGCGATGGACGAGGTGTGATTTGGCAAAATTGAGGGAGAGACCCAGATATTGGAAAAAGGGACAAACATCTCAGAGTGTGGATATTTGCGATTTTGAAAGAATTTGCCTTGATAAGGCAGTCTAGATTAGGAAAAATCTGAATTCCTTCCAGCCGAAGGTGTGGAGCCACCGGTGCTAAGACCTTGGTAAAGATCTGTGGTGCGGAGCGTAGTCCGAAAGGCAGGACCTTCAACTGAAAATCCCTGCCAGCCACTCTGAACGTCAAGAACTTTTTGTCTGGGTAGAATTGGTATATGAAAATAAGCGTCTCGGAGGTAGACGGTGGTCAATGATCCCCCGCCATGAGGAGTTGAAGGATCTCTTGAAGAGTTAACATCCGAAAGGACAATTCTTTTGAGGTATTTGTTGAGGGAGCGAAGATCTAGAATGGGACGCCATTCTCCTGATTTCTCTTTTATCAGAAAGAATTTGGAATAAAAATCAGGTTTATCTTTGCAATCAGGTAACTACTTCGATCGTTCCTTTTCGCAACATCAAATTTATTTGGGCAAAAAGCTCCGAGAAGAATTCGGAGGGAGTTTTACGAACTCTAGAACATGGCCTTTGGCTACAATGTCCAAGACCCATTTGTCTGTTGTGTGACCAATTTGACTAGAAACAGGAGATTCTTCCTCCAACTTTTAAAGGGGTTAGTGGTAGATCAGGTGGCATGTATCACTGCTTCTTGGGCGTATCACGCCCCAGTAAGTAGACTTCCTTCTGTTCTGTGAGTAGGAGGTAGATGGTTGCTGTCTGAAAGATAGTTGGCGCTGGGAAGAGTAACTTTGGTTACTCGGATAAGACTGGTATTGTCTTTGCTGGTTATAGCCTCCTCGATTAGAAAAGAAACGGCTGCCTTTGGCCCCACTAAAGGTAGGCTTACAAAACTGAAGCGTTCCAAGAGATCTCAAACCTTGTAATAGCCTATATGGCCTCGTCAACATGCTGACCAAAAAGAGATTCGCCATCAAACGGAATATCGATTATTTTAGCCTGAACCTCTTGGAGAAGCGATGTTGATTTCAACCAACCCTGCCTCTGCAGGCCCGCGGCACCTGCCAGTTGTCGAAAACCTGTAGATGCAACATCCACTGATGAATCACTTCAGATCCGTTCCCCTTCCTGAAGGATCTTAAGTGCCTCAGACTTAGCAGGCTCAAGCAACATGTGGATGTAGGGAGAACTGTCCGACCACATCTGTCTATCATATCATCCTAAGATAGCCAGTGAGTTAGCTGCACGGACGGTCGTTGCTGCAATTGTGGACACCTTTCCAATAGCATCCAATCGTCTCCCATCCCGATCAGGAGGAGCTGACAGCGGAGGAGGGATTCCGCGATCGTCGTTGGGCTGCTTGAGCGATAACAATCTGCCTTTGGTTGACCAATTAGACAAGCAGGCGAATTGTCTGGTGACTTATATTTTTTTTTTATCAAGGCGGGCAGGACTGCAGGAACAGAAGCAGGAGCTTTCATGACTTAGTCCTTCCTGCCAAATGAAAACAAGAATCGGAATAGACTATTTGTTTTTGTGGTGGATCCTTAAAATCGTAAAGGAAACTATCATCCTTCTTTGTTTCCATAGGAAGAAAACGCTGTGTAGCTCTCCAGAAGAAGGTGAAAACCTCCAATTTCAACAGGAGGAGAGTCAGCAGGAGTTGAAGGAGATGGAGTTTGTATTTGGTAATTATCCCATTCCGTAAGGAGTGATCTGTCATCCAATTCTCCTTCCTCCCCATCGTCGTCAGAGGTGTGAAGGTCCTGCGAGCGATGCAAAGGAACTGGAGAATGTGGCTTGGGTGACCTCAAGGCTGATGAGGATTGAGGAACAGGTGTGCGCGGTAAAGAAGCAGCTGAGTCAGATGGGGGAATCTGCGATAATAATAGTCAACATATACTGCAGATTTAGAAGAGCCAAAGGCATTTGGGCCGTAGGGATTGAATCTTGAGCTGGAGTAACCGTTTACGGGCAAAGGTCATCCTCTTGATCCACATTCTGATATTTAATGAAAAGTTCTGAAGTGCTTCTGGCAGTACGAAATCTATTCCCTTCATCAGATTCATCTTCATCCTCTCCAGAGTCTAGCAATTGTTCCGCAATCTGAGAGGAACTTTAGCTGGAGAAATGGTAATTGGAGAAAGGACCTCCAACGAAGAACCAAGTCTATGTAGCAAAGACTACGTTGCCGTCGAGGGAGGTAACTTTATAGATGGTGTCATAGACGGCGTAGAGGTCGCTGCCGGTGTAGATGAAGACCTAACTTGAAGAGCTGTACATGAAGACAATGGTAGTTAGCATCGACGAGGCAGTCGGCGAGGCGGATGTTGATGGAGTCATCGTTGACGGGACAACCTTGTTCGACAAGGCAGTCGTTGACGAGGCCATCGTTGACGACACTCCTTTGATCTTCGAAGTAAAGTCGACGGTAGATTTTACCTCCTTCGTCAACAGGACTGGTCTTACGGAGGCGGACACCAGCGTCGACGGCAAGCCTGCCGACAACATTATCATCTGTGGCTTCGGTGACGAGAAAGTAGTAGTCGACGTCATCACAGCGACGGAATGCTTAGTCGACAATGGTCTGGTCAACGAGGGACCCAGTTTAAGGTAAATCCTAGTCAGAAACTTGTTTGGAAGCTTGAGACTTAGTTGTTTCTCAGGGCGTAGAAGGCATAGTCTTACTCTTCGAAGGTGGCACAACCTTTTTTGAAGTAGAAGGCATCGCCGCACTCTTGGAGGAGTGGTGTTTCTTAACCACCTTCGCCCCAGGAGAAGAAACTTCCACATCAGCAGTCCTCTTCCTAGAGGAGGTAGTCTGAAGAGAGGCAATACTCAACCTCAGATAAGGGATTGTCCTGGTCTTTCATCTTCTGTAGCCACAGAAGCAGGCGTCCCTCTCCGTCCCTCAGTCTTTTGAGGGAAAGTTCTACAAATCTTGCAGGTCTCACCTGATGGTCAGGATACAAGCAGTAAATGCACTTCTTGTGAGGATCTTCTGAAAACAGCGGGAGCTTCCACAAGATTCACAAGGTCGGAAGAGAGATTTCTTTGAAGACAACAAATGAAGAAATTCCAAGGAAGAACTGAGAAATACTGAGCAGAGCTCAGTGAGACTCCCTTCACACGACATGCAGTAGAAAATCTGAGAGCCTGAGCCTCCGAGTACATTCTGGAGGGTGCTGTGGTCTGATTGGTGGTAGTTTGGACTATATATAATGACTTGGAAGAGTCTTGCTAGTGGGAATTTTTTCCTATTGATTTCTAGCTTTTTTACTTCCTGGTTCTAATCTAACTGAGGTACCTATGTTCTGCATAATTATTGCCATATTTATGTACCGTGGGACTCACACTCAGACGACTGGGAATGATTCAGGCATGTGAATCTATGAAAGATACCCAAATACTGGAGAAGTGGGAGGTTTCTCCATCTGGCCAGGGTTCTCTCTCTTTTCCCACTCTAATTAGGTTCCAGGCCAGGATATCCTTTATCTGTTTAATTATATTTAAACCTAGATATTTCATTTCCACGCAACCTCTATCTTCCCATCCATCTACGTTCCACACCATCGCTTCGGTTTTAGTGGTGTTTACTAAATAACCTGAGATTTCCCCTAATTCTTTGGTGAACTGTTCCATCCTAGGTATTGTGGTATCTGGGTCAGAGGTATATATTATAAGAGGTCTGCAATTAGGGCTATTTTTCTATAGAAGCATAGTGAGTGAATGGGGATTATCTGGTGATCCTTCCGCAGAAGCTGAGCTAAGAGTTCAATGTAAAAATCAAAAAGGAGAGGCGACAGTGGACAGCCCTGCCTCATACTTCCTAGTGATCTTAAACAGCACAGTCAACACTCCATTTACCAGAATCTTGGCTTTAGGGCTTTGATACAGGTTTTTAAATGGCCTTAATATAGCCCATACTAATGCCCATTGACTCCAGAACCGCCCATAGGAACGTCCAACATGCTTGATCAAATGCCTTGGCGGCATCCATAGTGATTACCACCAAGGGAAACGATCTTGCAGTTGCTAAATCAATAATCCCAATCAAGGACAAAGTCAATTCCTGAATGTGTCTCATAGGAACAAATCCCTTCTGGTCTATAGGGATTAGCTGAGGTGCTACCTACGCCAATCTCCTTGCCAAAATGCCGGCATAGGTTTTATAGTCTACATTTAGCAGGGAGATGGGCAGGTACAAATCCACACTTTGAATCCTTTGTGGGTTTAAGGATCAACGTAATTATGGCTTCCTTCTATGAGACTGGGATTTCTTCCTCCCACTTGTAGACTGAATTAAACAAAACTGCCATATGATTATTTCTTCTACAACGGTCTTGTATACCTCTCCTAGGAGAGAGGTAAGACCTGCTGCTTTTCCTCTTTAGATGTTTAATTTGTTCTCCAATTTCACCCTCAGTTATTTCAGTTTCTATTATCTCTCTGCCATTGCTTGAGAGAACTGGGAGGTCTAATTTATCTAGCCAATTTTTTACTATACCTTCTTCAGGTCTAGTTCCCTCCGTGTATAATTCAGAGAAGAGGGAGACCAGACAGGCCTTTATCTAGTTCATTTGAAATGTCCCCCTGGGCATTAAAAACTAGTTCACAAATACAATTCCAGGACCCCTCAGCCTGGACTTCCAGGCTAACAGTGAGCCAGCATTCTCCCAATACTAGAGTAAATCCATATTACTAGTCACCGACTTCTAACGGCACTTGGAAGAGGCAAGACTTAACTGTAGGTTGACTCTTGAGACCAATTGTTTAATTAAGGACTCTGCATTTTGGGAGGGATCAAGAGACTGCATCTTCATTCCAGTTCCCAAACTCCCTTCCCGATACTTCAGTTCAGCTTAATCACATTTATTTAGGTAGGATGTATGATTTTGTAATAGCCCTCGCATATATGCCTTAAAGGCATCCCATATTATTTTTAAAGGAGCAGACCAGGCATTCTCCCCAAAAGAATCCTTAGTCCTTTCCCTCACAATGGTAGGCACCTCTGACTTTAGTAGAATTGATGTTTTTAAGGTCCATCTTGTGCTTAAGCCTGCTCTCACCCCAACAAATGTAGTGCTTACCGGGGTATGATCTGAGATATGGGCTGGCAAGATTTATATCTTTTAGTTTCCCCGTCCATACTCGGTCTACTAATAGGTAATCTAATATGGAGAAGTGGGAGTATCTTTTGCTGTGGAAGGTGTAACCTCGTTTTTGCCCTTTTAACTGTCTCCATATGTCCACGATCTCCATTTCATAAACCATCTGCTTCAGGGCCTGCCTTGTTCAAGGTGCTGGAGACTGTCCGCCAGTCCTGTAGGTGGATTTATCTAATGATCTAGTAGGGTATTAAAATCTCCTCCAATAATAATAGGAGTGGAAACTTCACCAGTATATAAATCCACCTGCATCTGCTATTAGCTGGTCATCTACATTAGGCCCATAATAGGCCGCACATGTAAATACCATACCGGCACATCTTAACGTTGCTATAACACACCTTCCTGAGCTGTCAGTTTTAGAGGTTATTAAATTGATTCCGGAGGCCCCCCCCCCCCCCCCAATCAATATAGCAACTCCCTTACAATACTCCACTTGATCCGAGACTGCGTAGCCCTCAATCCACTTTATCTTGGCATACACTTCCCTACTTCCGCTTGCAGTTATGTGGACATGGCAGCCGAGAGGTAAACAGTCGTGGACCGCCGGAGTGAGGAGCGCATTGGACTGAGGAAGATACTGCATAGTGTTACATCAGGCACCGATTTTGAGATTGAAGCCGGGCTTGTACCTAGGTCTGGGAATTTAAGTCTACGTAATGAAACCGACCTGACCACTATACTACTAGGATTAAGAAAAGATATCAGCTCCAGATTTCAAAAGTCGGAAGCATACCAAGCAGATATACAAGCTTCTTGCACTTCCTTGGCACAGAAACTGGATGAAGCTGCAATACATACTAAAGTGCTGGAGGAGAAAGTAGAGATATTGAGACATGACATTTCTAAAGCGGAGTTTATCTAGTAAGGGGCGATGGTAGCGTTTGTAGTCCTTTACTAGTCACTGTTCAGAAGCATCATATACAAGGCTTATATGCAGATATGGGTGGCCTTTTAGGCAGTTTGGATTTTCAGAGAGGCAATTACTCTAAAAATCGAGGTCTTACTAAAAGGTTACTTGTTTTCACATTCTTGGAAGCACATCAGTCAAACATGCATCACTTCAAGCCTGAGGGACGGTTTATGCATTTATGTATTAGTCCATACATGTCAGTTTTGCAGGGCGTCAGACATTGATTTCAGATGGGTATGCCTGAACTCCTGACTTAGTTTGGTCTCTATTGATTATAGGTTGCTTTTGAGATCTTCAAGAAAGACCCCCTTTCCAAGCATTATTTTCAGTTTTCACTCAAGTGAAGCTCATACCTTTCAGGTTTTGTGACACCATCATTCACAGTGAGAATGAATGCATTTGAGATTTTTTTTTATCTAAATACCCATGGTCCTAGTTGTGTGATAACCCGTTCTACTGGGCAATCATCATCAGTATCATCTCACCCCGCCCCCCCATCAGTATATTTGGACTCCTGAAACAGATGAGGAGAATGCCATATAGTACATGGTTGCCCAGATTTTTGCCTACAGAGCTTCACCTCCGACAAGCCACTCCTTGTTTATGGTGTGGTCCAGAAAGAAGTACTGGTTACACACATTGGGGCTGTAAAAGTGCTCCAGGGGTGCAATGGGAATGTGCCCACTTTATGCTTTCTAGGACACCGTGGTATGACAGAGGAGGCCACACAAGCTTGTGCATCCCCTTCTGTAATAACTATGGTGCAGGCACACAAGTTGTGCAAGCGCCATCTTTAGGGGGAATTTAATCATTTACATGGGAACACATTTCCATGCAAACAAGTGAATAGTAACAGATGTAGAGGGGGAAAACAAGCCCTTGCGCGGCAGGTTTCTGGACCAGGGTCAGCGGACTCGATAATTCTCTCGCCTCGGTGCCCACTCTGATCAGCGATCACACTCGGCAACTCTGGGCATTAGCTTGCCTCATCTTCACTAACGGCCCCACCAGACCACCGGGGATGCCTGGTCTCACCCTGGAGATACCCATTAAGGGACCATCTCTCAGGGAAGCCAGGAAGGGTTTCGCAGCGGTCGAAGCGCCTTGGGACCCTACGGGTAGGTAGTGCGCTATATAAATGCCAATACATACATACATGTAGGACACTACAAACCTGCCACAAAAAGGCTAACATTCCCTTGCAAGGCGATCTCTCTCTGGAAAATGCAGGTAGGTGCATCCTACAGAGAGAAACCAAGCAGCCAATATGTATTTCACTGAAGGGCCCGCCCCAAAGATAGCGTGATTTCACAGATGCCCTTAGGGCAGCATTCATAAAAAGGCACCGTGACTTGTTTAAAGGTGTGCAGTGATACAAACACAGAAAGTATGCCCCATTTGTAGTATGGCCCTTGGTGTTTTGATGCACCAGCCATCTAAAAACAAACATAATCCAGCCACTAGATGGCATGACGAGTACAGCACATGAAATTTAGTCATACTAAGGGCCACTGGAATTATGCTGCAGGGTCGAGTAAACTAGGCTGCAAGAAAAGGAAAATTATGATGCCCATTCTGCAATAGTATTTGTTGCACCTCATTAGCACCCGTTTAACACTCAAATATACCAATAGGCAAAAAACATGACCAGTCCAGCTTTGCACAGGACCTTCCACTGGCGGCAACATGTTCCTGCATTTTTCTTTAGTAAATTTTGAACCGTTTGAGCTGGAAACTTTTTGGGGTGTTAAAATCTGCAGATTATGCTGCAGATGGATTCTGTGGCAAAAGTGGCAATTCTACAATCATGCGAAAATCGCTGTGCCGCAAAAACAATTCCAATGGCCCTAGTCATCCTACTAAAGAACCACTTTGGGTGAAATTCCTGTAAAACATGTTGAAACGACAGTACAGGCTGCTCCCTGAAGAGTATGATGAATGTCCAAGTAAGTTAACCCTCCCCTGCAGCCCTCCCCCCCCCCCCCAATGCCACAAAGAGGCTCTTAGTACAAAAGACCAAACCTTTATTTCATGAACACCACCCACAGTGGTGAAAGTAACAATATAATCAGTCAACATTAATTCATAAACAGCCTCAGAAACGTTAGCCATTCAAAAAACCTTACATTTCTCACTCATACTTAAACAAAACAGTTCCCAGTGTCTGCGTCAATTTGTGATGGAAAGGACTGCAATACCTTTAAAATACCAGTGCAGTTCAATAAGGCTCAGTAAATCGAAAGAAAACTGTCGTAGTGGAACAGCATAACGAAACAAGTGTGGTGTTTTGGAACATTTATTTGTTCACATGACTGGATTGAACATCATAAATAGTACAAATTTACATTCTGGTGGAATGTTTAAAAAAAAAAAACTTAAAAAATCCTTCCCCACCCCAACATTTTACAGTGAAACCGTATCCATAGATCCCCGCCCCCTCCCACCAAGACACTCAAAATTCCAACGGCGAGTTCAGCATTTACAATTCATCCTTCACATCTGTGGATTCCTGTTAAAGAAGAAAAACTCATTAGCCAAGGTTTCCAGCAGCAAAAATCCATTCTATAATGCCAAGGGTGTTAATGTTTAAACGCTACTAAGGAGAGCTATTGCCTTGATAACCAAGCAAAGCAATTCCTTTGTGTGTTCCAAATCATATACTAGCATTTACTTTCCAAAACACCATTTGTTTAGACCAATTTCAAACTACATATATAGTCCCATGCAAAACAATCACAACATAAAAATGTATGTATCTTAGTACTTTTTATTAAAAGAAGTTCCTAGACGCTGACTATCCCCTCAAAACACAAAGATGAAGGAACCTTGAGAAACGCCAAGAAGAAAGAAATATCCTCGTGCAAGCAAGGCCAAGAACAAATAAAATTCAAGAATGTTCTAAACGAAGCGTGTCGCCGCTAGGCAATAAATAAGTAAGTGCATACTGGGGCAGATGTCTATATACATCAGACATTAAAATTTAAATGTGAAAACTAAAAATATATATTGCTTTATATACAGATTCTCCGATGAAATACAGAGTTGAAGTGGAGGTTCATCATTCACTGTGACCCCCAGGGATATATCTGGTACCCGAAAGATTGAATTTAACAATAATGTAAGATCTGTTTATGATCACTCACTCTAGTAGCCCGCTAGTAAAAAGAAGTTCTTTATACAAGTATAACCCCATTAACTGTATGAATTTAATTTTAGAAAGAAGATTTGATGTTTTTAAGCAATACCGTCCTGAGGAAAGTGTTCTATAAAAACGAAGCACCGAAACGCGTCGACATACGGATTTTTATATGTATAAATATTGTTTTATTGAAATGTATTGTGTAATATGTATTGATTTACAGTGAAATTCACCAAAACTGAACTATGTTGTTATGAGGAATATGTATGATTGTTTTTAATGAATTGTTAACAAATCGGCATCTATTTCGGAACTTCTTTTAATAAAAAGTACTAAGATACATACATTTTTATGTTGCGATTATAATGTTTTGCATGGGGCTATATATGTAGTTTGAAATTGGTCTAAACAAATGGTGTTTTGGAAAGTAAATGCTAGTATAGGATTTGGAACACACAGAAAGGAGTTTTTGCTTGATTGTGATATTTCCCGGTCCTTTCTGGGAAAACTCTTTTTAGAGCCATTGCCTTGATAACACCTCTAAGTGTGCCACACTGAATGGGACTGCTAGGACTTCAAACGTTGTTTGAATATATACTGCTGAATGCCATGCTGAAATCTATACAGTTATATTCTTAAAATGTTTTAAGGAGGTGTCAAAAGAAAACTGAAAATCCAAAGAAAGCTGCGCTTCTATGGGCATCGTACAGTGCTTTTATTCAACTCTCCCAGAAAAAGGTGTTTGCGTCCCACATTTAGAGGACAGTGGCTAGTACAACCCATTGTAGGCAGAAATATCAGACTGAGTAGCAGGAGCTAACCATGTGATCTTTAGTTGGACAGCCATTGGGGTATGTCTGCGATGCAGCTCACCTTTGGTACTAAAGGCAGAAGTGCTGCGTATTTCCCGGTTATAAAATTAAGCACTCATCCAAGTACCCCACGCTGGTGAAGCACAGCATTTGTGGGCCAGAGTAAATGAGAAGTAAACTTCATTGGATTCAAACCGCTTGCAATCTCCAAATATTTGGTGATTGCAAGCGGATTGAAGCAAATGTACAGTCAGACTGCCAGGGAACGACAAACGTGAATGAAGACCCTTAAAATAGCTCACACTGACCTGTGCGTCTTTATCTGGTTTGGAGTCTGTCCGCTCATCGCCCTCTGCTTCCATGTCCAATTCTTCTTCATCATCATCTGGTTCTCCATCATCTGCTGGCTCTTCAGGTTCCTCTTCAGGCTCCTCCTCAACCTACCAGAGGGAATACAGCACATTCGTAAGTTACATTTAATGGAGTTCACCACTTGGCATGTTATCACTCCATGCAGGCCAACGACCCAGTGCTAAACAGAATTAATCAAGACAGTAATAAAACCGTAAAACAGTTTGCATAACAGACGAAGTGCAGAGCATGAGCCAAGTCAGATTAGCCCCTCCAGCCTACATCATTTTACACTCACTACTTACCTTTGCATCAAGGTCTATGTTTAAGCTGAGCCGAAGCATTCTTTCAATTCGATCTCCGTATTCTTTGGTGTCTTGCAACTGATAGCCAGATCTTATTGTTGCAGTTTCAAAAAGGACCACAGCAAGGTCTGACACAGTCTGGTCATCTTCATTTTCCTAATTAAACAGGATTGGTGAATGAAGTTATCAAACGGCATAAAGTGGTTTCAGGCAAAGGTGGCAATTTACATTTCTTTAACCTCACCTTGACGCGCCTGAGCATATCCTTGATTAGAGGATGTCTGGGATTCACTTCTAAGGTCTTCTTCTGGCTAGCATAGTAACTAAAAAGGAAAGCAGAAGGTCGAACACTGATTAAACACTGGAAAAGACTTAATGTGCTTTAAAAATCAATGCAATACTGAATAAACTAACTTTTCGCACCGCTCCTATGATACTAGAAAAGAATATTTATATGACAATAAGAATCCGCACACTGATACTAGGAGCACCGAACTGTCTTGCATGGGTTGTAGGGTCCCCAAGCAAAACTAAATTTCTCTATTAATGGCACTTAATCCTGGAGAAAAAAAATACATGCAATATACTTTAAGTTAGATTGAAGGTAAAACTTCTCCTACAATTGTGAATCATGCATTCTAACCAAATTCCCTCAGGCTAGCCACATTGCTAGGACTGCCATTATAGAGGCTTGCCCTTCATGCAATTGAAGTTGTCTGGAGATGTAAGGAGGTGCTGAAATGATGCAAGGATGAAGACTGAAAGCCATGTCCTCCAAATCTCAACTTCTTTATTAGTCTACAAGGTTAGCAGAGACAGGGAAATGTTTAAACATGTAAACCAAGGATTTCTTCCTAGAAAGGTATCAGGCAAATATTTTAGACTACAAACTCCTCAGATTACATTTTGTAAGTAGACTACCTTTCTGGTACTGCCGGTTAAATTGGTTTGATAAGTACCTTACAAGGAGGTTAACTGTTGCTACTCACGATGAAAAAAAAACAAGCCTCAGCTCAAAAGTGCCTAATGGACTGTTGAGTAAAAAGTATAGACAGACTTGCCAAAATGAAATTGTGCTTAGACTGATCATAGAATTCCCATCTCTACAATTGTTTGAGAGGAAACTGTCAGTCTTCAAAATATGCATAATATTAACCCGTGTTAAAGTCCCTGTTTGTGCACAGAAAGGCAAATTCACTGTGTTCACTTAGAAGTGTATTAGGCCTCAAAAATACAGATGGAAAAAAGGCCCATTGCTTTGTGTATCTAAGATAGAATGTTAGTGTATGCAGAACTGCCACATCTTCGGTCGTTTAAGCGATTTTCAGGCCACACCCTTGGCTGGAGAACCTACACAGAACACATTAAATGGGCTGGAGAATTCCATCCATGGAAAAAAAAAAAAAAAACATTTCAGGTGGTGACAGAAGAGTGCACCCGAAAGGATTGGATATGGAAGAATCGATCTAATCAGTTTCACACAAAGGAGACCACCATTGTCTGCAGCACTGATCCACCATTCATAGTTCAACTGGTAAAAAACATGTCAGTCATGAGAACTAGATGGGCACACTGGTATAAATGCCAGTGTCCTTGGGATATAAAAAAGCTAGGGCATCGCTAGTTAAGGCATCCCTAGGTTTAGAGGCTGCAGCGACTCAAGAATGGCACAACTTTCACAAACATGGAATATGTATGGTGGCTCGCACAACTGTCGAATCTATTGAGGAAATGCATATTAAGCTATATTGCACGCAAAGTGAGCCGCACAGCTTTTCCAAGCCATACAGAGGACTTCCGTCTCAACAACTAGCTATGTTAGTTTGCCAAATCATTTGGATATTTGTAGCTTTATGTGAGATAACACATTTAATTTCCTTATTATTCCCCAATGGATGGAAAGAGGAAAAAAAGTCACATACTTTGTGGATATGTCTTTCCCAGTCTGATAGGCCTGTGCTTTCATGATGCGTTCCATATTTCCAGACCATCCGTATTGACTTGCCACAAGAGCACAGGGAGAGTCAGTTAAGCGTTGAGAAAGGATGGCTTTTTCAATCTAGAGGGGGGGGGGGGGGGAAAAAGATGGGAATTTAAAACAGAAAGATAGTCTACCAATCAAACATGCTCAATGACGTCACTTTCTCAGTATCTTCTGAAGTCCATCAGATCTCTAGGGAGATTAATGCAGTTCCAAAACAGGATTACTCGTCCAATAGGCCATGGACATGTTAGCATAGCTAAGATAGTCAGCACTAACAATTCCCATATTGATTAGTTCAAAACCCCAAGAGCAAAGTGCAGTATATGTAGCTAGAGCCCGTTTTATGATTAGCACATATGGCTGTGAAATAGTCCAAAGTTAAACCATCAAAAGTTGCCAAATTTCAGACTGAACTAGAACAGGTTCATTTGAAGAGCTTTCAAGCACCTAAATTGGAGTGTATGAACCAGAGTCAATGACACCATAAGATAGAAGGCATTCTTATGGAGGCAGTACATTTCTAGTTAAATCAAGGTTCAAAGGTCAAAATCTGGAACAGTGCCGTATGGTAATATAGTTCCTCCCAATCAATGCCCGGCACTCATCCTAACAAGGGAATACAATAATGGTTTCCCACAGGGATCCCTGAAACTTGGAATTAAGCTAAACGTGTTTAACAGCCAAGAAATGCACTGGACAGTAAAAGAAAGCTGCAAATTGCTTATGTGTTCCCAATGAGGTTGTCGACTCTGGAGAACCAACCACACCATGTCCCAGCCACAATACTCCCAAGTGTATTTATTCTGCCAGCTACAGAAGAGGCCAAAACAAAATCAATTTTTCACATTGAACAAAAAGGACCCCAGTTTAAACTAGTTATCTTTACCAGGAGTAAAGAAGCAGACGCAAGCCTATATTTAGGCCACCTACAAAGTAAACTGTGGATACCTACTACGGGTTTTCAAATGGGATTCGCTCAAACCCCCTAGTGATCAATGATCACCGCTACCACCATCACCAGATCAGCTTGGACAAAGAGGCGTACTTGGTACAAGCTTAATTGCCATTTTTGGTAGAGTAAAGGTTAAGGATTTGATCTACATCTTTAAAGACTGCTAAAACCCCACCCCTTTTTCTAGACTTAATTGAACAAACATTGCATAGGCAACAGGAACTGCTGGCAATTCGGAGCTCAGTTAAATTGGTATCAAGGCAGGTGCTGGACCCCAGGAAACATCACACAAGTTTGGCATAAGAGATACAGCTAGCAGCGCAGTCGGTGGGGTGGAGGGGACACGCATTAATCAGGCACTGAACTCCAAAGCTTTGCCGGTCTGATCCCCTCCACATCCCAATACTGTGGTAAATTGGGACCATGGAAAGGTTTTGTTCTTTGTGCTAAATGGTTGTGCTTATTTCTCTTCCCAAGTTAGACCACAGTCTTTCCCTGTACACCTTGCTCACCTTTCCATCTCATTTACCTTCTTACTCCTACTGTTCACCATACCAGTTTCATTCTTAATTTGGGTGTGGCTAGGTTAGCCTTAACATGAAAATATCAACATGGCACCAGCTGGTCTGCATTGTGCAGGTCAAATGTAGGGTTTACTTTCACTTGGTTGAACTGGTATACATAGCTTCCTTTTGTGGATTAATTTTATAAAAATTATTGAACCATAAATGTTGATACTGGTGTCCAATGCACAGCATGAAATCAAAAACATACTGCAAACTTGCATCAAAAGTACAGCGTCATACCTTGTCTTTAAGAGCCTTCTCCTTCATCCAGTTAAGAAGGGGTTCGTAATCCTTCTCTAAAGCTTCACGTGCCTCTTTGGTTTTCTCACTTTCATCAAACTTTATACCTTCCTTCGCAACGTTCTGGAATCGCTTTCCATCAAACTCTGGGAGGGCCTGGATGCAGTATTCGTCAACAGGCTCAATTAGAAAGATGACTTCATAACCCTTCTTCAGAAGGCGTTCAACAAAGGGAGAAGATTCCGCCTATAAAGACATTCAATAACACTACATTACAAATACTAAAATATATGTAAGAAACCACCTATCCGACAGATGTAGGAAGAAAAATGTTCAGCCCCAATGCACCTACTCCCCCCCCCCCTCCCCTCCCCCGGAACCATACTTTTGCTTTTCAGGATGGACAATAGATTATAGCACAAGGATTCGCTTGCATATAAAATGCTAATACTGTGGTTTAGAACTTGATTAGAGGGTATAGTCATCAATTTAGAGCCATACCTCCTTCCTGCTAGTTCCAGCCATGAAATAGATTTTGTCTTGTTTTTCCTTCATGCGTTCTACATACTGCTCCAGACTAGTGAGTTCACTAGAATGCGAAGATTGGAAGCGAAGCAATTTGGCTAGACGGGTTCGGTTGGAGTGGTCCTCGATCACACCCAGCTTCACATTAGTACCAAACTCTTTCCAGAACTTCTCGTTGTATTTGTCTTCAGCAATCTTCTTGATCATGTCTAGAGTTTTACGCACCAGCTTCTTTCTAATGACCTAAGATGTAAAGAAATGTTACCAATTGGCAGAACACTGCAATACATTTCATAAATCGAGAGGACAGGAGAAAACTAGATTCAGCAAGAAATAAATGCCTCAAGACTAACAATTATGTCCACTCCACCCATTACCAACATGTTTTCCAGTACCAGGTTGTTCCACTAGTATAATGTTTAACAACCCCAGTCTTGCTACTACCTTTTTAAACACCCCAAGGTCAGATGGCTACAGCAAGCAAGAAGGAACCAATTTTGTCTGGCTATGTGGAAAACAACCCTGTTCAAAATGGTTTTGTATTACATTAGGTGAATACATATTAGTAGTGCACCATCTAAAACTATATCTAAAGTCGTGAAATATTTTTTACTGCACCATCAGGCCTTCTGTTTATTGGATCCTTTTCAATAATGGAGTCCTCTAGCACCCACAAATAAGAAAGGAAATTAAAAAAATTCCTGACCAGGAAAAACTTCGACAACTTCTCCCCAGTTAGTTATCCTCCCAATATTTGATGGGTTGCCAGGGAAAGCACGCACAAACCGCATTTTCAAGCTTACTTAACTGCGAAGAATCAAGTTTTTCTCCATCTTACCAATCTAAACATCCTAGTCCTAGCAAAGAGGCAGCGCACTACTCAGTGGTCCGAGTTCTCCAATACTAATTAATGCTATTCATCAAACAGCAGCAACATAGTAAAAACTAAATTCAAGCACCTCTTTTAAAAGATGAGCGAACTTCAGAGAGACTGCATTACTTCCAAGTAAAGTATGCATGGTGATGCTCATGCTACAAGCAGCACCTCCTGGGCCAAAGTGGGATTTTTTTTTTTTTAATTTTTGAAAACCTTTATTGAGCATCAAGAAAAGAACAAATACGAGCCCACAACCAACCGGCCGGCCACGGATATGTCTGAAGCACCAAAGCATGCAATACGGCGACACAGTAGCATCTTATCACAAAAGCAAGCATTAGAAAATGATACTATCGGTCATAATGATACCGTGTCTCAGGAGTAATAAAGGTTTGTTTTATATTTTTTCTTGCAACCATTAAGTTCAACATTTGTGATTTTAGCATAAACAAAGTAACGAGAAGAGCGGAGTCCGTGCAGGCGTGACGTGACCGTAACAACACTATTATATGCAATCATCTACCCAAGCTCAATTCCTCCCAGGCGGCAGAGCGGCTCTGAATTTGTACAACAGGGTTACCATTACTAGCGCTATAAACCGTGTTCATCGCCACCCACCCATCAACAATCCCAAACACGGACCCAAGATATAGTAAAAGAAAAAGAGACGAAGGCGAAGAGAAATAAGAAAAAGGAGAAAAAGAGGAAAAACAAGGCACCATAGAAACCTAAATCAAGAAACTAAAATCCCATCCCCCAACCCCCCACCCTACACGCATGCAGAGGCTACGGCCTACCCCCCCCCCCCCCCCCCCCCCCGGCAGTGTGTCTGTCGCCCCATAAACCCGAAAATGCAGATCAAGAAGAGGAGGAGAAAAGAATAAGAAATATAACATCTGAAATATAGAGAGTAAGAAAAGATTATTCTAATCTAAAACTCCCATAAAAGAAGAAAAGTGGGGAGGAGCCCAACAAATATTAGGTCTCCCGGGCACCCCAGCCATACAACACCTCCTGCCCCATATACAATAACAAAAATAAACATACAGTACGGAATAAAATAGGGAGAGGCCTCACATATCACAAAAGCTCGCATTGAGGAAGTGTCCCAACCCGAATCACCACCCGCCAGTCAGATCCAATTCGTCATCCCCCCTCATGTGTATCAGCAAAAACAGTGAGCTGCGAGCGTATTATAAAGTGGGGAGAGTCACTACAGTCCGCGTCATTACACTGGAAAGAAGCGCTTCAATCTGAGACCCACCGGCCAGGAATGTACAATTCGCCATGGTAATCCTCTAACCCTGGCCAGTCCGCACACGTCCCTCCGGCCAGAACCCTCGTAGGGCAACCCCCAGTGGCAGAACAAAGGAACAAAATGGCCGTTCGACAGGGAGATGTTCCGAGACAAAATGGACGGGCCCCTTCTCGACCAGTTGCATGAACCCAACGGAGTGATGTTAATAGGTGCTCCCAACGTTGCAAGATAACATAGGACAGGAGCAGGGCCATCTGAGTGTGGGCATTCAAGCTAGCTAGATACAGCGCCTGCGGCGCCGTCCTCGAGGGCAGCAAAACCACTGCAGGGATCATGGGCTCCAACAGGGGTGGAAACAGTGTAGCGCTAGTGGAGAAAGCAGGCAACAAACAACGTTCGCTAACACTGCCGGAGAGCTGAATTATGGAGCACTCGTGCGGCAACAATGTAGCCCGGGCAGGAGTCAGGATAGGCAAAGTGTTAGTGAGGAAAGCAGACCGGCGGTGTAGCCTCCACCCTGGGCGCATCAGCCTCAAGACTCTCGCACAGCGATAGGGAGCCTTCACACATTCCTGCCCTCCAGTCGGCAAGTGCAGCAAGGATCGAGCCATACGTTAGAGCAGCCGGGGATTCCATCCCCTCCATTATCACAGGCTCGGCTCCCAAGTCGGTACAGTGCCCAGGGCTTCGCGGTACAGACCCATGCTGACCCGAGGCATCGTCAATAATCACCGCGCCCGGACCAGACATCTTCGAAGCTCCGCCGGGAGAATCACAGGGGTGCGTAGGCACAGCCAGCACAAGTCAAGAGGGACTTAGGTTGCTGCACCAGTCCAGGTCTTTTGGCAGCAGGCGATCCCCAAGAAAGCCACCCGTAGATAGAATCAGGCTTGTGGGGGAGCTGCGGTAAAGAGATGTCCGCCATCATGGGGGAGGCGCAGCGCACCTCACCTGTGGGTCCTGGCAACAGCGGCACTTCCGAGGACTCCCGGTCGGCAGGCACGCCGATTACAAGTTCAGGGCAGGCGCGGACATTACCAGAGAGTAACACCGGTCAGGACGCCAGGGTCGCTCCGCATCCGTCACCCCTTGGGACTCCAGCTGCCGCCAGCAACGCATCTCATCCTGGGTCTCAGACACGAGGGTAGAAGCGCCACCGCGGACAGCTCGATGAGAACTCAGGATCGCAGGCAGGGACACCGGGGGAACACCAGTCAATGCGGCGCACTTTCGCCGTTCTCCCGCTATCACTCAACGGCAGGATCAAGATCAGGATGTCCGTGCAGGGAACAAAGGCTCGAGGAGCCGACAGACTACACGTCCGTTCCCGTCGCCATCTTGGCTCCTCCTCAAAAGTGGGAATTTTAAAGACCCAAGAATGTGCTTACAGTTTCGAGACATAGATCGAGACAGGAAGTGGTTTGTTTTGCCAATAAATTTGGCGCGCTTTAGGAGTCTTCACAAAAACTCCTTTTTGGTTGACAAGGCCATGAGAGATTTAATATGTGAGGTCATAAGCAGTGCATTGAAGAGGCGCAAGTTATTTCTAAGGTTTTTTTTCCGAATTCTATTTCATAACAATGACCCTGTAACATATACATATCTATTTTTTTTCCAAACACTGACTTAGCTTACACAGGCATAAACCCCCCCACAAGAACAGTAAATCCATACAGTTTGAAGATTTGGCACCGTAACTACGTACTATTGGATATTGTAGGTAATCATAAAATGACACCCAAGTTAGGGACACTAGTTGCACCCATTGACTTAGGTGCATTTTAAAAACTGTCGACCATACAGAGAAGAAACAGACTAATCCATGAAGCATTAACTCAATTTTTAGAAAGAAGGCTCTTATTGTCCTCCTGGGACACTAGCAATTAATTAGGGCTACTACAGTTTTCAAACAAAACTTCTTTAAACAAATTTACCTTAAGCAGTTTATGCTGCTGCAAAGTTTCGCGAGAGACATTTAGAGGCAGGTCATCTGAATCCACCTAAAAACAAAAAAGTTATGAAATTTAAAGGTAAAAAAATATATATATATCCACATCACCAGTGACAAGTCTTCAAAGAAAGCCACCTCAGAAAACTTACCACGCCTTTGACGAAATTAAGGTACTTTGGCATCATATCGTGGAAGTCATCAGTAATGAATACTCTGCGGACATACAGCTATTGGGGAGAGGAGGTAAAAGACATTTTAGGAACTGAAAAACACGGTCAGTCAGTCAATCACACTTAAAATGGCAGATATTCATACCTTAATGAAGTCACTTTTTTTAGAGCCATATTCATCAAACAGGCCACGAGGGGCAGTACTGGGAATAAATAGGATTGATTTGAAGGTGACCTCTCCTTCCGCAGTGAAGTGGATGTGGCCCATAGGGTCATCGCTTTCCTAATAAAATGCAAATAATGAGTATTTAATTTTAAAACGTTCGGGAGAGAAGAAATGCAGAATGTAGCATTAGACCTTCTGCATTAACAAGTGACTGGCTCCCATCTCCAACATGCAATGCGAATTTAAATACCAAAAAGATCCATCCTCCAAGTCAATCTTCTGTTTAAGTAAAGTTCACCTTTGAAAATGATTTGTAGAAGGCTGTATATTCGTCTTCCTCTACTTCCTTAGCTGGTCGTTGCCAAATTGGTTTGATATCATTCATGAGTTCCCAGTCCCAGACAGTCTTCTCAACCTGCAAACAAAGAAATGCAAGAGCGTACTTAATATAGCAATGGAGGACTACACTAAATATACAAGGCTAGTAGAATGGCTTTTCTATACATTATGGACACCAGCGACGGCTCGTGGAGGGAGTTTCGGTGGGGCAGGAGGGCGGGGAGGGGGAGGGGCAGGGCGGAGGTTGCTAAAAACCGGCATATGGATAATTGCAGGTAAGTAAACAATTTAATTAATAAAACGAATTTCGTAGCTCGCACTGCATTGCATTTTGCGATGCAAGGCGCACTACGAAATTCGTTTTATTAATTAAATTATTTACTTACCTGCAATTATCCATATGCCGGCTTTTAGCAACCTCCGCGATGCCCCTCCCCCTCCCCACCCTCCTGCCCCACCGTAACTCCCTCCACGAGCCGTCGCTGATGGACACAAATGTGATGAAGAGATAGCGAGACAGCAAGACACTATGCTTGAACGGCACGTGCTATTTTTAGTCAACCGTTGAGTTTTGGCTGCTGGGAATCAAATGATGTAATAATTACGGGCCCAGTCCGTATAGTTCAGCTACTTTGAAAGTGGAAAAATGGACAGATCCCAGAGGGCATGTGCACCTTGTGAGCCATGCTCCTGCACGAAGGAAAGTAGGTTTCAATTCATTTTATGTGCTTTCAATTAGAATAGAGCACCTTACTGAACACACTTTAATAATTTCCTATGGTGGCTAACAAACGTTCATAAGCAGTTTAAATTTGCAAAGATTGATTGCATGGGATTGTCTGCAGGCAAACACTCAAAAACTCGAGCCAATTCCTGCAGAATTTTTTTTGAAGCCTCTGCAGTTTCCAAACACCACCAATAGAAACAGAGTTTACTAGCACAACGCTTGCAAACCCCTCTTGCAGAGCTAATTAAAAAATCCTCCGATTCTATGCACAGTTAGACCACATATAATCTGCCAGGCACCAATGCTGAAGGTGAGTCACACTACCATACACCAAGTAAATCCTAAAACACTCCTTCCGGTTTCTCGCTAAAAGAAGGGGCGGGGGATTAAATAAAAAAAAAAAAACTACACATTCGGCCTACAACTTCCCTACCTCTGCTCATAATTACATCTCTCATACTTACTCGAAGTGCAATTTAGTTACAAACCTAAAAATCAGATGTGGCAATAAAGTTCCTCATGCACCTAGGACTTCAGTGCCCCTTACTCTTAATTTCCTAAAAGGCTGACCTTTAACATTACTTACATGAGTACATGTAGAGCCATGAAGGCCCTAGATAGAAAATAGTTCAACCTAAATTTTTTTGGGTCATGGCAAGGAAAGCCTTCTGAAACAGTCAGCAATTAATGTTATTCCAGGAACAATCATCTCTTTTGGGGGGGCGCAAAGAGTTTAGCATGTAGCCACCGAATTAAAAAAAAAATTCAAGGTCTTAAACTTATAGTGGAGCCTTTTCACCCCCCCCCCCCCCCCACGCAAAAAAAGCCAAAAAATACCCAACAATTGAATTTTCAGGCTATAAAGAAATCATAGATAAATGGCAGCAGTCGTTTGGGGTGATACGGAAGGACGTCATGAAGGTTGAGGCAAGTGGGACCATTATAAATTAACACAATACATGGGAAGTTTATTTTCGGTTAGTTTGTTGGCATGGTTGTTAGCATGGTAGCCTAGCTTAAAACTTCTCTCGAGAGTACAACGCATTCTTGCTTGACCTGTAGGGCAGTACTTCATGCCATCATGCCAAACCTTTGTTGAAAGATTTAGGCTTCTGGGACGAGACCAACAATTACAGTGACTCAAATGGGCTTTAGGGGTGCAAGTAACCGCATTGAGAGCCTTAGACTATTATCTGTGCTAACGAGATACTAAAGGTAAAGAAATGCAGACTACTGCATGGCCCTTGATAGGGTTTACCAGACAATACTATGGTCAAAACTAAACATCGGGGCATGCTTCCCACACTGGTGTAGGCTGTTCAATCACTGTACTGGGATAGAGACTAAACATCCTCAATGTCCACACAGCAAGAAAAAGCAAAGCCCTCAGCATTAAAGCAGATGTGTCCTTCTCTCCAGCCAACCTCCTGCTTTTCAATTTCTAGATATCAGACCTGATCAAAGCCACTTAGACCAACGGCACGTGTCCCTTCAGTCTCTGCAATATGCAGATAGATCACATAGGGCTCCCTATTTTTCGTCATGACCGTCTGTATTTATCCATATTTCTTTTGCTTTTTTATCTGTAGTTATCCATATTCATTAAGTGCTTAGTGTAAAAAATAAAGCTGCAATAGGTATATTTCCATTCTTATTTAACCAGCAAATCTTTAGTCGTGTTAGAATGGCAAATGACTATTAACCATTTAAAGTACAATACAGTCTAAGAAATCATTTGCATTGCAGAATACCTCAAACAACGGTACTGCTGTAGTTATTTAAGCTTCATTGGGAAATAGTTTTTATTTTTTTAACTCCCCTGCTGTCAATCTGCACAGCTACTCACCTGGCATGGATGACTGAAGGCAGTGAAAACCTCTTTTCTGTATCTTTCCATATTTAAAAATAAACACAGACAGGGAAATAGTTTGCTCTGTCCGTATTTATCTGTAAAAATCAGTAAAAACGGAAAACTGAACCTTAATCACAAATCACACAGGCACGTGGTTTCTGAACTCTACTTGAAGGTCCTGCATAGGTTCAGTGAAACCAATATTCAAAGCATTAAGACAACTAAATTGGCAGTAGTGTGAGTCTTTAGCAATAAGCACTGTAAGCGGAAGAGTTGGCGGGGTGGCATAACAGCACATGTTCCAACCTATTAAGGTATCTTAACGCCCCAATTTAACCATCATTGTGCACTAAGACTAGAATTCAACCTGCAGAAACCTTCAGCGAAGTTTAAGCTCCAGTAGTCTCCTGCCGCAAAATAAAGGCTCACCCTCGGTCAGATTACCTAGCAAAGCACTGAATGCCGTGCAACTGCACCCTCTCTGGAACTTACCATGCGTGAGGTTCTTCCAATCTGGCCAGAAAAGCAAGCAAAATTGTTCTTTATCAGACAGAGGTCTACAGGTCCAAGAAACAATGTTTACAACGGGGGTGGTGGACCAGAAAGAAGCTTCAATAAAAACACACTACCAAACTACTCTTCACTACCTATATCTAAACTAATCAGACATTATATTCACATTTGTTTTGTATGTACTCCAGTGATGTAGTTCCAACATGCTTGGGCTGCTTACAAACTTCAGTTCATTTGCTGATGCTTCCATGGGTATGAACAAGAAACATGCCCCTGCTCTTTTAGCAAATGGCGGGCGCAGATCTGTATTAAAGAACAGGCTGCTACAGAGTCACAGAAGCCCAGACTTTAACATTGAGCGATGAAGATGCAAAGGTAATTGAACAGTGAGGTATATGAACGCACAGTGAGGCATATGAACGCACCCTGATGGTTGCAACATACAGATATGGGGCTTGCATAGTTTAGAGTCTTAAGGGATCACAATCTTGTATACAATTCCAGGTTTAGATTAACACTACAAACCAGTTTTATGATTGAAAGCAGGATTTTAATTGACAATAAAGGCAACTATGAATATACTAGCTTCATAGAAACTCTGCTTAACCCCTTCTCTGTGGCAGGAATTCTGCT
Source organism: Lissotriton vulgaris (assembly GCF_964263255.1). NCBI lineage: Eukaryota > Metazoa > Chordata > Amphibia > Caudata > Salamandridae > Lissotriton > Lissotriton vulgaris. The sequence goes on from NC_141685.1 coordinate 1,815,213,781, forward strand.
GCAGTGCTATGGGGTGGGGGCCGCACGGCTCACCTGCGCTTGTGACGGAACCGTTCCATCACGCGCCTCGGGTGAGCTGTGCTAGTGACGGAACGGTTCCGTCACGAACGCGCCCGCTCAATAGAACGCGCCTCGCGCAGGCGCATCGAGCGGGCCGTGACGGAACGGTTCCGTCACTAGCACAGCTCACCCGAGGGGCGTGACGGAACGGTTCAGTCACAAGCGCCGAAGGGGTTAACCTGACCAAAGTATAAATATGAAAGATGCGTATACCAAAAAGGTTTTGAAGGCACACATACTGCAAAACTTCAAGTTTGATACTTACCTTTTTTGTTTTCGGCTTCTTTTCCTCATCTTCCTCTTCAACTGCAGCTTCTTCGTCAGTATCTTCTTTGTCTTTAGCTTCCTCCTCTTCGTCAATAGGCTCCTCCACAGTCTCAGTCTATGAACAGTTACAATTTATAGATTAAAAAAAAAAATTGTAACCATCAAATTACACCCTTCATTAAGAGTCAACTCTACGTTTATTGACATGCCCTAAATCAAGTAACCATTTATCAGGTGCAAAACTACCGTTTTCCATTCAAATTTATTTAAATTAGCAAATTCCACAAAATGAAAGTAGGTAGAGATTGGAAAGCGCAGTCAATTTCTAAAAAGGTAATCATGTTTTTTGTTCTCAGTTTCCCATTGAAGTTAAACATATGCCTAGATACTTCAGTCACAGAGTCCTACTCCAAAGCAGTTTGTATACAAAACCAGTACCCGGATCATACAAGTTTACTTAAGGCAAGCACGAAATGTAAAACTGAACTCTGTATATGATTAACCCCTTAGATTCTGATGACAAGCTCAGCTCGTCATCACCCACGGGTGTCGTGTGCTGATGACGAGCTGAGCTCGTCATGGTGCCACTAAAATGGCATTTTCCAGCACAGGAGGGGGAAAACGCCTAGCATCCAAGTGGTTGGTAACTGACCTTAAGGCAATACTCTTGACTGGCCTTCTGCCTCAATAGTTAGTACTACCATCCTCCCACCGAATTCAGTTGCAACCCCCCCCCGCCACACAACTGTCATAAAAAAATTACAACGTACCTTGCTGCTCCATACATATATGGGAAAGTTGATGAACTGAGAGTATTTCTTAACAAGGTTTTTAACAGTCTCTAGTTCCAGATAGTCAGAGGCCTCTTCCTTCAAGACAAGGCTGTAAAGAAAAAAATCCAAGTAAGAACAAGACAAAAAAAATTATACTACATGACTGCGAGCCCATTTCAAACTATAGCAAACTTCAAAGCGACCTTTACAGACTTTGCACAAGTCCAGACTGGCACATCACTCCGACACAGACACTTACGTGATAGTAGTGCCTCGTCCCAAAGTGTCACCACGGGGGTCTTCGATCACAGAGAACTCGTTGGAGTTGGACTCCCAGATGTGTTGGGTATCATTATTGTGCTTTGATGTTACAATGACACTGTCTGCGACCAAGAAGGCAGAGTAGAATCCAACACCAAACTGCCCAATTAACTCGGAAGATGACTGACTCTCGTCCTGCATGTCGGTGATCTTGTTCAAAAATTCACTCGTTCCAGACTTGGCAATAGTACCCAGGTTCTTTATCAACTCCTCCTTTGTCATGCCAACTCCAGTGTCAGTGACATGCAGCATGTTTTTCTCTTTATCACACTATAAGGAAAGCAAGTCATTGGTGAATGGTGTGGCTGAAGAAAACTCATTCATTTCCATAAACGTGCTCCCTAGTTCACAAGGTACTTCCAAGGTGCATGTGCAAAATAAGTCCATTGGCAGAACTGTACTAATTCCATTAGTTGGATGGCACTATTCCAACAGGGAATACGCTAACTGCTTCTGGAAGCCTGATTGCATCAAGGGAGAAAACTTTGGCATAGCATACACATTTACTTAAAAACTCACCTGCCACAGTCTCCCAGTGAACCCCTTTCCTAGAAATTATACACACAAGCAGGGGTGAGAGCAGGACTTCGATCCCGTACCAGACATTAAGTTTGACGACCCCCCCCCCCCCAGTAAGGATATTAAGAAAGTCTTTAACCTTACTGGAGGGTCTACTTTCTGAAGCGCAAGGACACAAGCCATTTGGAAACACATGGCTACTTTAAGATCATTGTTCAGGCTGTTCGGTACGAAATACATCTTAACAATAAGGTCTCAAAATAAATGCAGCACACCAATCAATGGGATTTTGATGTTCAATGGCAAACGATAGCTTACAAATGAACCCTAAGAAACATGTTTCAAAACCCCATGCTTCTGTACTACAATAAGGACTAGGCTTCTAATAAATGTCCTTAAGCCACACTGCCCATAGAGTTTTGGGCATAGCGCTATATTTTTTTACACTATACCTCGGCCACAAAAGCTTTATTTCATTAGCACTACCCCCACCGCAAACTGCATCCAGTTGCAACTGACACCATGTACATTTGACTCCCAAAAAGCACTCCCATGCTTCTGAAGCACCATTGTGTTAATACTACAAAATACTGGGCAAACCTCAGAATGAAACATTTTTTGGAAGGGGGAAAAAGATGCAGATCCCACTATCTTCAGCTGGATGTTGCTGGAGCACTTTCATCCCCTCCCATCCTCCCCCGCAGAGCACAAACAGCAAGGTTGCAGACTGCTCCAATTCCCACAAGTCAATTCAGTGTCTAAAGCATCTTGGATGAAAGGTTGACTGTCTCCTTCAGTTGCATTTATCTCTCATTTGTCGTACAGCACCATAGAACAAGTTACTTACCTTCAGTAACGATATATCTGTAAGAAACAGTAGTTCGTATTAGATTCCTTACCTTAGAATATCCCCAGGCGTCAGACTGGATCCGGACATTTTTGCATAGCAGTACCCTTGCGCATCGGTAGGCATTGTCTGCGGCTCCGCGTCGGTCGTTGGCGTCGTGGGAGCACTTAGACGCCGCCTCCGCGTGCTGACGTCAGTTCTTAGACACAGCTTTTCCGCACCAAAAACGCAGTCATGTCAAAAACCAACACTGGTGCCATTGAAACAAGGGCCCTGAAAGGGGATGACCTTAACCCTAGATATCGGTTCGCAGAACGGGGCGGATGGGTGGGGCGGTAAGGAATTTAATACTAACTACTGTTTTACAGATATATAGTTACCGAAGGTAAGTAACTTGTTCATCTGAAAGAAAGAGGTTGTATTAGATTCCTTACCTTAGAATAGATACCCCAGCAATACCAACCCCAGTGGTGGGTCTGCAAACCAATGATCACACCAGAAAGTCCTGGAGGACGGAACGGCCAAAGAAGCCATCCAGACAGTAGTGTCTTGAGAACGTGTGCAGCGAGGCCCACGTAGCTGCCTGACAAATGTCCTGCAAGGGGACTCCCCGACCCAGGGCAGTGGTAGCCGCCATGGCCCGAGTGGAATGGGCCCTCAGCCCAACAGGAGGCTCCTTCCTTGCCAAGGAGTAACAAGCCTCGATACACAAAATGACCCACCGAGAGATGGTTCGCTTGTGTACCGCCCGTCCCTTCTTCGTGCCAACGTAACCAACAAAGAGTTGGTCATCCACCCAGAACTGGCGTGTGCGATCCAAATAGAATGAGAGCGCACGTTTTGGGTCCAGACAGTGGAGCCGCTCTTACTCTTTTGAGGGATGCGGATGCAGAAAGAAGGTGGGCAAGGTGATAAGACTGCCCGATGGGAAAGGCCGTGAACCTTGGACAGGAAAGAGGGTCTTGTCCGCAACACAACCTTGTCCGGATTGACAGAAAGGAAAGGAGGTTTAGAGGAAAGAGCCTTGAGCTCACTCACTCTCCTGGCAGAGGTGATGGCAACCAGGAAAAGCAGTCTTCAAAGTAAGAAGGCGGATAGGACAGTTGTGAAGTGACTCAAAGGCAGTGCACATCAGATAAGTAAGAACCAGGTTCAAGTCCCACTGAGGCATCACGAAGGGAACAGGTGGAAACGTGTTGAACAAAGATGGTTGATCAGGCAGCCTCAGAAAGGCCGAAAGGGCAGAAAGGTAGCCCTTGCCTGCCGGGCAAGAGAAAGTAGGAAAAGAAGAACCTCAGAAAGAGGGACAGAGAGAGGATCCACAGCTTTTGCTGTGCACCATGCCACAAATCTGTTCCACCTGCAGGCGTATACTGACCTAGTGGAGGGACGCCTGGCTGCCAGAATGATATCGCAAACCTCAGGAGGCAAGTCGAAATGGCCTCAACTGTCGCTGCTCAATCTCCAAGCAGGGAGGTGAAGACTGGACAGGTTCTGGTGGAGGACTGTCCCCCCCCCTGCTGCGACAGAAGGTCCTCCTAAAGAGGCAGACGAATCTGTGGGGGGTGGGGGTGGGTTTGTGGGGGAGGAGGGAAAAAAAAACAAAACAAAAAAAAACACGACTGACATGCTGAGTAGCTCGGGATACCAGTATCTTCGTGCCCAGTCCGGAGCCACAAGGATGACTTGGTCCCGGGCGCGTTTGATCTTCTTCAGCACTCTGGGCAGAAGTGGTATAGGCGGAAAGGCGTACAACAGACCGCAACTCCACTCGTGACGAAAAGCGTCTCCAAGCGAGTGCCGCCTTGGAAATTCCAACGCGCAGAACTGATGACAGAGAACCTGCCAGGTGTTGAACCACCAGGGTTACCCCCTGATATTCCAGCCACTGCCAGAGGCGCAGAGCCTCCTGGCAGAGGGTCCACGACTCCACCCCGACACAGTTTGTTGCAGTACCACATGGCGGTGGTGTTGTCTGAACACTTGCACTACAGTCCCCCGGACAGAGGGGAGGAATGCCTTCAGTGCTTGACGAATCGCCTGGTGGACCTCAACCAGGCGTGGCGACGAATCGCCGTTGCCATCGCTCTGCCCAGTGAGTCGGTGGTATCCAGCCCTCACCGGGTGGAGAAACGTGCCGCATCTCGACCCTCCGCAAGGGCTTGGGCGAGTTTAGCCTTGACCTCCACCGGGCATTGTGGCAGCACATCCGCAACAGTGTCCCACAGGGAGTGGGTGTAACTGCCCAAGAGGCATGCCGTGTTGGAAGACCGCAGTCCCAAACTAAGGGAGGAGAATATTTTCTTTCCATAATTCTCATACCTCTTAGATTCCCGATCAGGCAGAGCCAACTGGAATGCGGTCTGGGAATTGGAAGCCTGGATGACCAGGCCCTCGGGGGTGGGGTGGGTGGACCGGAAACAAGGGTCACCCGGGGCTGGGCGGTGGCGTCTGGCCACGTTCCCATCTACAGGCTGGCCTGTAGCAGGCCTGGAACAAGTGCCCAAAAGAACATCTGTCAAGGCCTCATTAAACCGCAGCAGAGGCTCTGTTGAGCTTGACTGCGGTTTAAGGACCTCAGTGAGCTGGTTAGTCCTTACGGCGGCGACGGGGAGCTCAAGGCCTTGGCTGCCCGCATCAACACCACACTGAAGGTTGCCCCCTTCTCTGTAGCCACAGTAGGAGGTGTGGGGGGTGGGGGGGGGGTGTGGGGGAGACAGGTAAAACCAGTTTCCGGCTAAGTATCCAGACCACTGGCATCCCCAAGTCCACCTGTCCAGTCCTCCTGGGACGGACACTCATGTGTCAGAGGGTCCTCAGACCCCTCCCAATACTCCTCTTCACCCATGGGGGGGTGGGGGGAGTCGGAAGAGCGATGACATCTCTTCGAATTCTTGTGCTTACCCGACGACGACTCGGAGGAGTGATGTCGACTTGCGATTAGTCCCTCGACCTCCGTCTGGACCAGTATGTCTCACGGCGCGGGCCGACTGTCGGAGCTCGAGCCGCTTGCGGAACTGCTCCCGCCTAGCCTTCGAGGTTAAGGCCCGACAGTTGGAGCAGGTCTTGTCGTCATGATAAGACGCGGAGACAGTGGAGGCACCGACGGTGAGGGTCGGTGACCGACATTAGTCGGTCGCAGTCCCCACAAGGCTTAAAACCTGGCGTCTGGCGCGGAAAAACGTCAGCACGCGGAGGCGGCATCTAAGTACTCCGACGAAGTCATCACGGCGACGACAGACGCTGAGCCGCAGACGACGCCTACCGACACGCAAAGGTACTGCTACGGAAAAATGTCCGGATCCAGTCTGGCGCCTGGGGATATTCTAAGGTAAGGAATCTAATACTAACCTGTTGCTTTCAGATAAGCCTTTTAAGCACCAGTACGATTTTTTTTTTAACTGGATACAATTTGATGAGGATTGTTGTGAATGTGCATCAATTGTAATCATGTTCTACCCTCAAGTTGTACTTCAACCAGGATTTGTAAAGTGCGGATAATCACCTGGAAGGGTATCCAGCGCGGCAAGCTAGGCTGCTTACGGATCAGGTGGGGAGGGGGTTTTTAGTTGAGCAGCCAGGTCTGGAGTCCTTTCCTGAGAAGTTGAGGTTCTGAGGTGCACGGGAGGTTGTTACAGGCCTTTGCAGCAAGGTGGGAGAATGAGCTTCTTCCACACTTGCTTCATGAGATGCAGTGGGTGTGAGTGAGACAGAGGCAGAGTGCAGGAGTGGGGTGGGTGGGGGGAGAAGAGAAGAGGTGAAGGTGAGTTGGAAGTTCATGCGGTATTTGATGTTGCTGGTCCTTGATTGTAAAGAGTTGTAGGTGAGGATCAGCATCTTTAATTTACACCGCTTCTTAATGGGGAGCCAGTGGAGCTTCTGGAGGCAAGGGGTGAGGTGGATCCGTCTGGGGAAGGTAGAGGAAGAGTCTGGCTGTTGAGTTCTGTAGACTCTTCAGTAGGTGCGCGGAGCTCCCTACATAAAGTGCACTCTAGCTAGCTTGTTATAAGGGAAGGGTGTTCATTCATCTGGTGTTGATAGGGAGCCTTCTGAGGATCTTATGGAGCATTGAAGAGTGAGGAAGTAGGTTGAGGAAACATATCTGGTTCTTAATAGTGAGCTTGTTGTCCAAGATAATGCCAAAGTTGCTGGCGTGACCGTCAGACACGATCCCAATTTGGGAGGCCACCATGAGTTGTTCCACAGAGAGGTGTTCCTGAAGCACAGTACTTCTGTTTTGTCTGAGATTTGTTTTAGACAGTTGTGCTTCAACCAGTCGGCAACGCTTGTCATGCACCTGTCAAATTTCACCCTTGAGCTCTTCCGATAGCTAGAGGGTGAGCTAGGTGTCGTATGCTTACGATATGATCGTTAGTCCGTGGGTTCAGATGTTGGCCAGGGTTGTCATGTAGGTGTTGACCAGTGTGGGGCTGAGGGACAAGCCTTAGGGAATGCCGCAGGCGATCTTAGATTCAGAGATGAATGGTGGCAGGCTGATTATCTGGGTTCTTCCAGTGAGGAAGGAGGATGATCAATTTGAGGTAGTCTTCTCTGATTCCAATGTGATGAAACCTCTTCATTGTGTGGTGGGATAGGGTGTTGAACGCCGATTCAGTTTTACCTCTTTCCCCTGGATTATTCATCATGGCCTACTTACAACTAGGGTTACTAAATCAACCTTAAATACAAGTTAAAGGTGAAAGGAAAACATAATATTGCCAGACAGAACTATTTTGCTCCAGTTTTATATTATTTTACCTACCTTTATTTTAATGGTCAGTTCTTCGTTGGCTGCGAGGGCATGCTCGTCAGTGAGAGATATTAGTCTAATCTTATCAAGAGCATCTGAAGCATTGGAGATCAGTTCTCTCAAGAAGATCTGGAAAAATAGAAATTTAAGACTTGAGTCAGTAAAGACAAACATTCAAAGACAAACATTTAAAAGGCACCAGTAACTGAGATCCTAGCAAGACTTACTTCTTTATTCTTGTACAGAGAATTGATAATGAGTTTCATCATTCTGTTAACCTCTGCCTGGAATGCAAACTTTTCAGATTTCTCTCTAATTTCTTTAATTTGGGCAGCATTTAGTCCATCCAATTGAATTGCCTCCTCCTCCCTGTGGAAATATGTACAATAAACTGTGATAAACATGCATTGCAGCAATTGCACAAGATAACATTTGAAGACTAAACCAGCTATAATTACTTTTATTGATTTTCACACCGTACAATTTCATCTTGAGCCTAACCGTAAAGCAAATGGATTTGGGAGTTTAGACTAAACGAACGTCTAAAAATAAGTACAATACCCCTAACAGTCAGAATGGCCTTGATGAGGTGTGCAATTTCCACCATCACGAGGATCACTTAGAAAATGAACACTCAATTTTTCTATCAACTCTTACAATTATAAAGTAGAAGAAACCAGAGAGGTAGATCAAGCTATCCCAACCTGTAGGCAGCACAGTCCCTCCTTGGTCCTATCTTCGATTCAGATAAACAATTAGGACACAGACCAATTCTTTAAGGATATCCTAGCAAGTGATAATCCAGTGGAGTAGGGCCCCCAAGGGGCATGCTGTACAAACAACTTATGAAGCGAGATCTTCTCGTTGGAGACACATACTTAGAATGGAGTGAGTCACCGGCCCTCAAGCTGTTCAGCTTATATCAGGCACCAATTGGGTCACTTCCAAAGACATGCAGAGAAGTGATACAGAATCCTTAGCAAGATCACCAGCACCCAGCCATACTAAACTCAGATCACAAGTGTCTGGCCAAAGTCCTTGCAAATAGAATTATACTATTTCTAAAAGTAAGAATACACCCAGACTAATCACACAGGAACACAGCACTGAACAGAAGATGTGTCAATGGAAAAAAGCACCACTGATGAGTATGCCTGCAGTTTTAACAGTAGACCTGTAAGAAGCTTTTGATTCAAAGACTAGGATTATGTATTCATAGTATTAAATAAAAGTATAATCCAACCCCATAGCTAGAGTAAAGACAGGAAATAATGAGTTAGTCAATCCATAGCAGAGTTGGCCCCTGTCCCCACTTCTATTTGCCCTAGCAATAGAACCTCTTGCCAAAATGTTTAGATGTGTGGGTGCAGAGCAAGAAGTATGTTAACAGATTACATAGTGCTTTATTTTCAAGACAGAACATAGCCTGAAAACGTTCCGTTCCATATCACAAAAAGACATTTCTAAAAGATTTGTCGGTTTCCACTAGAATTTTTATCTGAAACCAACATCCAAGTAGTCCCAAACCTTCCACCATAGTGGGCAAGCAAGCCTCGAAAAATGAAAAAAAGGTTACTCTACCTGCATGCAGGTCTAGTGACTTAAATAATCTAGGTCGACTTAATTGTAATGTTCTTGACCCATAAACTGGTGAAAGACTAATTATATGCCCAAGATCACATAATTACATTCACTGAGCCACCCTTTTCTTCATCACATAAGGCAGCACCTTGAAATATGAGAGTTCAGCCTGTCTGCTGTTCAAGACTAACTTTTCCTCCATATATAATGCAAATCTAGCCACATATAGGATCTTAACTTGCCTCATAGCTTTGAGCCAGACCCCCTACACCTCAGAGAAGGTAAGTGTTAGAGGCCCTCCTCCACCTGCAGGCTCCTGCCTGCCCCTCATTCCCGGTGGTCCAGTGGGAGAGCCTTTCTTCTCTGCTGGTCCACTGTTTTCGGTCTTTGTATTTGTGCTAGTCTGTCTTTCATCTGTCCTTTTGTCAACAACAATGCCTTTCTAATTGTTATTTTCGGTCTGATTATTTTTCAGCTTTTAATCTTTTGCTTGTACTTATGCTGGTGTGCGTGTTCTGAACCCATTTCACTGCCCTTTCCAGCCGCTGCCCCAGTGGCTTCTCCCTACTGCAGGTTCCCGCTCCCACCTCTCAGCTATGCTTCCCTCCCCCTTTCCTATTTAAAGGCAGCCACGCACCAGGTGTGCCGCTGGCACGCTAGAGGCAAGCCCGTCGCATCTGTCTGCCACTAGTGCCAGGGACCCTGGCTCTAGGACTACCCACCGCTACGACACAGCTGACCTCCATGCAGTCAACCCCGGAAGGAACAACTGCCAGCAGTCTATGCTGAACACCACCCATGATTATTACAAAGGAGGGAGAGAAAAAAGTGGATTCAGTCTCCCCGAGCACCACCCATGGCCAGTTCTCCTGTCGACAAACCTTCACAATCCTTTGCACCTGCACGGCCGCCGACCTTGCACTAGACACCAGCCAAAGTCCTGAAGTGCATCCTCAATGTGTGTTCCTGCACAGACATTCTGTAGAGATCTGGGACCTACTACACCCTCTCAGACATCGCCTTCTTCACAGAAACCTGGAGCAACTCTGCATCCGCCCCCGCCCTCTGACTGATACAAGATCCAGAAGACTGACCGCCCTAACCACCCAGGAGGAGGATTCTTTCATGCACACAAGAGCTTCCTCCGACTCCCAACCTCCAGCACGAGAGACTCCCCTTCCACCACCGAACACCTCCATTGCCACCCTCCGCACATCTTCCACTGAGACGCTGCCATAGCACCAGAGCTACGACACCATCAACGCCACCTTTGAAGCAGGCTCATTACCAGACTGGAAATGCACAGAAGTCAAGCCTCTCCTCCAGACGCCCTCAGCAGATCCGACAGACCTCAAGAACTGCCGACCAATCGCTCTCCTACCTTTCACGGTCAAAGTCACAGAGAAGACAGTCAACGGCCAACGAACTTCTTTGAAAAGAACACTACCCCGACCCCGCCCAATCCAGATTCCACAGCACAGAGACCGCCCTATTCGCCGCCACAGACGACATCCTCTACCTCCTTGACCAAGGCCACACTGAGGCCTTGATCCTGCTTAACCTCTAGAGCCTTTGACAGTCTCCCACCGCCAGACTCCACGACGCCAGCATACAGGGAGCCTCCCCTGACTGGCTCAGCTCCTTCCTAACCGGCAAAACCCCCAAAGAAAAATCAGACTCCTGTCCTGCCTCTTCAAACTCAGGTCAACTGCAGAGGGCCCCAGGAATCGCCGCTAAGCCACACACTCTTCAAATACAACATCTACATGGCCCCCCTAGCCGCAATCGTCAGACAGCATGGACTCAGAATAGTATCCGATGCAGACACCCAGCTCATCCTCCCCCTCACCAAGGACCCCCACATGACTAGACTTTGCTTCCAGGAAAGAATGAAGGACGTCGCATTCTGGATGAGCAGCAGCTGCCTTAAGCTAAACTCTGAGAATTTGTTAGAGACCCCTTCCTCTCTGCATGGGACAACACCTGGTGGCCCACTGCCCTCAGCTTCCCCCCCCCCCCCCCCCCCACGGACCACGCCTGGAACATCGGCATCATACTAGACTCCTCCCCCACCATGACCCAACAGATCAACCCAGTCGCTGCCACCTGCTTCAACACCCTGCGTATCCTTCACAACACCTTCGAATGGATCCCCCCCAAATCCAGAAAGACCATCCCTATGTACTCAACCAGCAGACTGGACTTTGGAAACCCCTTCTACACCGGAATCAACAAACCCCTGCTCCGCAAGGTTCAGATCATACAGAACCCCTCAGACAGACTATTCCTCACCATCCCTCGACATAAACACAACACCAAACACCTGCAAGACTGCCACAGGCTCCCCGTCGAGAAGAGTAACCTTTCAGATACTCACCCACGTCTACAAATACCTCCACAACACTGGACCCCAATATCTCAACGAAAGAATCACCTTCCACATACCCAAGAGAAACCTCTGATCCGCAGACATTACCGAAACCCTGTGCATCCACAGAGCCAGAACGGATGGAAGAGCCTTCTCCTACATAGCATCAAAGACCTGGAACGAGTTCCCAATCAACATCAGACGCGCCCCCACTCTGCACACCTTCAGGAAGAGCCTCAAGACCTGGCTCATTGGCTGACCCGAAGACAATTAGTCTGGAAATTAACTCCTGTTCAAAGATAACAGATCTTGCACCAGAAAATAGTGACGTAAAATGCCTCCTCAGCTAGATGGAAATCATCTTGCAAAATGCTAGATGTAAAATGGTCAATCTTTAAGACAATTGACTATTTGGGTCCATAAGGACAAGCCAAGAGAAACAATTACAAGTAAGGTGGGCGAAAGGTGTGACAAAGCATCTACCAATAAAACAAGGAATATAGGAGAAGCAATTAAGCAGAACATGGAGAGCTCGAGAACAGTTCGAAAAGATTTGGGCCTGGCAACCTTGCTGGCATGGATTTATATTTGGGAAAGGCAACAAATAGGGATAGGATGGGGCACATTATGAAAAGGAAACAGATCAAGTAGGATTAGGGTGGCTAGCTTGAGCTTGGATTCAGTGGCATGCAAGGACCAAAAACCCAACAGAGCGATGTGAAGATGGTTACTGCTTCAATTCAATCAGAAGTGCAAAAGTTAGAGGATAAGGAGGTCACCTGGAGTGAGAAACAGGAGCTGGTTTACATTCTGAGCGAGAAGGCAGAAAAAAGGGATGTGCAAGAGGCTGGAGAAAATAGGGGAGGGTCTCTTTCAGGATACGAGCACAGCAAGAATCAAGAGGACAATCCATTATTGTAGTAGAGGTAAGATGTTCAGAAAGTAATGTCTGCAAAGTCAGAGTGGCCTGGGTGAGTTGCATAGCAGTTAAGAATGTAGCATGCCAGGTCCTCTTAAGGTCGTAGGAGATAAAGGAATCCACACCATGGTGAGCAAACAAATGCTTGCATCATGAACAGTCCCCAAAAAATGTAATGACAACATGAGCAATAACTTTGACAATCCGAGTTGAAAATGTTGGCAGTTATACGAGTACAGCAAGGAAAGCTTGCCATGAACGACAGGAATAAAAGTAATAGGTTACAACAAGTAGTATTTCAGTTAAAGAAAACAGTCAGACGGAACAAAAAAGTTAGTAGAATGTGGACAAGTGATTCTCCCAGTAAGCTTATTGAGTAAATACAGGTGAAGACTCTTAAGGGACAACTGGTGTGGGGCTGGATGTAACAGTGGTAGTTGTGAAGGGAATTAACTTCCCTGGGAGGCTAACCTTGGGTTGAATAGGAGTAGTTCATCAGGACTACAGATGACATGGGGCATAGAAAGACTGAGGTTCCTGTGCAAAGGTACAGCACGCCCTGCAGAATGGCTTGAGCTACAGGAGACACATGGTTGCAGCAATATAGGAAACAGTGTTAAACAAAAACCCCACAATAAACGAAGTGACTAAACCAGATTTATTATTCAGAACAAAATTTACAAACCTGCTCACAACTTCGTCATCTGTCCTGGAACCATCTCTGCTCTTTCCAATGTCATCTTCTACAGTGCCATCCACATCCGGCTCATCTTCAGCTCGAACAGAAGCTACAATTAACAAATACAATAAAAATATATAACAACCATAAGGATTCAGGATACTTTGTAGACTAGAATAAGCACCAGCCGTATAAAATAACAAATTATTAAAGAAAATAAGGCACTAAAACTAAAGCCAGAAATCCACTTTTAGATCAAGCCTAGAAAGCGCATGAGCGGTCCTTTGCTCTGGTTGGCGAGTAGAGTACATCTGTCCCACCTTTAAGTGCTTGGCTGCCTCCCAACGTAACTCACAGATTGTTCCTTTGTCGGCCATCTCTGTCCATCTGTTGACTCCTCGCTCACAACCCCTCCCTTCTGTCATTGTAGTGCACCATGGAGATTGCTTTTTTCCATGAGACTGCAGCCACAGTAAAAGTTATTATACTGCTCCCTTTCCTTAAACAATACATGGACAAGGAATTTACACGCAGGACTGGACAAGTCTGTTATTGCTGGGTTCTTTCTCAGAGAAAGTCTGATTTCCTCGTAAGGCAGTCTTATTCTATGTCCTCTAGGCAGTGCTGCAGCTGGGTTTCTGTTCCCAGTGGTAATTCCTCATTCTTAGTCCTCTAGGTATGATGCAGCTCTGTCTCTGGTAACAGTGGTAATTCCTCATTCCAAGTTCAAGACTGTGCTGCTTCTCTGGTCTCATATGTAATTTCCCCCATTATAAGGCCTCTACACAGTGCTACTAGCCGTTTCTCTGTCCCATTGGTTAATTCTTCCTTTCAGGTCCTGCAGACAGTACGGCTAGCTGCTCTATGGTCCTATTGGTAACTCCAAGCAGTGCTGCAGCTGTGTGTTCCCAGTAGTAACTCCTCAATAGTCCTCTAGGCCATGCTGCTAGCTGCTTCTAGTCTCAGTGGTAGTTCCCCATTCTTAGACTTCTAGGCAGAGCTGCAGCTGTTCCCAGTAGTAAAATCGCCATTATCAGGCCTCTAGACCATGCTGCAGCTGCTTCTCTGATCTCAGGGGCAACTCCACATTCTTAGTCCTCTAGGTAGTGCCTATACCTGCTTCTCTGGTCCCGTCTGTAATTTACCATTCTAAGCCCACTATACAGTACTGCTAGCTGCTTCTGTGGTCCTGTCATTAATTCCTCATTCTAAGCCCGCTAGGCAGCACTGCAGCTGCCTCTCTGGTCAAACAATTTATATAGCGTGCTACTCACCCGGAGGGTCTCAAGGCGCTGGGGGGGGGGGGTCCGCTACTGCTCGAAAAGCCAGGTCTTGAGTTGCCCCCAGAAGGAGAGATTGTCCTGGGTCAGCCGTAGGTGGATGGGAGGGAGTTCCAAGTCTTGGCCGCCAGGTAGGAGAAAGATCTTCCTCCGGCGGTGGCTCTGCGAATGCGTGGTACGGTGGCGAGGGCTAAGCTGGTCGATCGCAGCTGGTGGGTGTGTAGAAAGTGAGGCGGTTGTTGAGGTACTTGGGTCCCAGGTTGTGGAGAGCCTTGTGTGCGTGGGTGAGGAGTCTGAACGTGATCCTCTTGCTGACTGGGAGCCAGTGCAGGTCTCAGGTGGGTGGAGATGTGGTTGTGGCGGGGATGTCCAGGACGAGTCGTGCGGAGGCGTTCTGTATGCGCTGGCGTCTTTTCTGCAGTTTGGCCGTGGTTCCTGCGTAGAGGGTGTTCCCGTAGTCCAGTCGGCTGGTGACGAGTGCCTGGGTGACCGTCTTTCTGGTTTCGGTGGGGATCCAGCGGAAGATCTTTCGGAGCATGCGCAGGGTGTTGAAACAGGATGAGGAGACGGCGTTGACTTGTCTGATCGTGAGGGAGGAGTCCAGGATGAAGCCCAGGTTGCGTGCGTGGTCCGTAGGCTTGGGGGTGGTGCCCTAGGCAGGGGGGCCACCAGGAGTCGTTCCAGGCAGAGGGGGATGATCCCAGGATGAGGCCTTCCATCTTGTCCGAGTTCAGTTTCAGGCGGCTGGTCTTCATCCATTTGGCGACGTCCTTCATTCCCTCGTGTAGGCTGGCTCTGGCGAGGGAGAGGATTAGCTGGGTGTCGTCGGAGATTATGTTGAGGTTGTGTTGGCGTGCGATGTCTGCGAGGGGTAATTCTTCATTCTAAGTCCTCAAGGCAGTGCTGGTACCCCAAATCCTGTCAGTAATTCCTCATTGTAAATTCACTACACAGTGCTGCAGCTGCTTCTCTGGTCCCAGTGCAATTCCTCATCCTTAGTCCTCTAGGCACTGCTGCTAGTTGCTTCTCTGGTTCTGTCGGAAATTCCTCATTCAAAGTCCTCTAGGCAGTACTGCAGCTCTGAATTTTCCCAGTGGTAGTTTCTCATTCTTAGCCCTCTTGGCAAAGCTGCATCTGATCCGAGTGATAACTCTCCATTCTTAGGCCTCTAGGCAGTGCTGCAGCTGCTTCTCTGGTCACAGTAGAAATTCTCCATTCTAAGTCCCCCAGAAGGGCTGCAGTTGTGCCCCTGTTCCCAGTGGCAATTCCCCATTCTTAGTCTTCTAGGCAGAGTTGCAGCTGCATCTGTTCCCGGAGTCAATTCCTCATTCTCAGTCCCCTAGGCACTGCAGCTAGCTGCTTCTCTGGTCCAGTCAGTAATTCACCATTCTATGCCCTCCAGATAGAGTTGCAGCTGTGTGTTCCCAGTAGCAATTCCATATTCTTAGTTCTCTTGACAGTGCTGCAACTCCTTCTCTGGTCACGCTGTTTTTTCTTAATTCTTAGTCCTCTAGGTACAGTTGCAGCTGCTGCTCTGATCCAGTGAATAATTCCTACATTCTGAGTCCTCTAGACAGTGCTGCTACCTGCTTCTCTGGTCCCAATTGCAACTCATCATTTTAAGTCCTTTAAGAAATGTTTTAGCTGGGTCTGTTCCTAGTGGTAATTAAGAAATGCTGTAGCTGGGTCGGTTCCTAGTGGTAATAACTTATGATTACTTCTCTAAACACTGCTTCTAGCCGCTTCTTTCCCTGGTCTTGTCTGCAACACCCCCATTTCAAGTCCTCTATGCAGTGCTGCAGCATTGTCTGTTTATACATAAACTACACTCCAAATCAAAACACATAGTAAAAGACAGTCATGAACACCAGCAATAGCTCTAACTCACAAACGTGAGACGGATTACATTGCAAATGCTTGTTCATATCCAACTACATTTCAGATGCATGGATTAACATGAATGAGATAGCTGAATGACAAACCACTACTGTGCAATGCGCAGGTGACCAGCAACAAGCAAGTCAATATCTGGTTTAAATATCTTCAACTCATTCTACAGCATAGCGGCAATATGCCTCTGACAAAAGTTTATTTGCTAGGTATTTTGGGGGTGGGGGAACAAGACTTCAAAAGCTGAAAAGAACCAATTCATTGATGCCATCTTAGTTGAGGTAAGGCTTTTTATAACCGAGCAGAAGAACTGCATGGGAAAAATGCTGAAGCTAGGAAACCGTCAAATGATTCAAGCTGAAGGCCTATTTCTTATTGTTTGGTTATTAAGTTTGTTGTTGCCACATTACTTTGAGCCAGGGTTCACCTCTGCTCAATTAAGTGCATTCTTAAGGTCTAAACACTGCTATCCATGTAGCAAAGTCTTGATATTTAATCATTCGACAGCTCTAGATTTCAGCACTCAAAATTAGGAGACGACTGCAAGAGTTTAAGAGAGGTGCAAAAAACTGGGTGATCAAGGACCTAGACTCTAAAACGTACACATCTCCAGTCTAGCATATAAACCCAGCCATAAGCGGTTAAGGAAACTTCTGAAAACTGAACTGGTCAGTTTGGTCTTTAACTGAACTTAACTCATGACAGCAGTCGCAACTGAAGAATTTTCTACATGGCTAGGTACTTCTTCAACTGCACTCGAAACTCCACCAGCTGCTGCTTTTCGCTCCAAAATAAGGGAAAGGAGACCCTGCTTTACAAAACTAAATTAACAATCGATTATACAGTACTTTTATTCCACTCTTTCGAGGTCCCACGCAATTTGTTGATGCCCCTAAATGAAGGGGACATCTACAGAATGCGTGATAACTAGAATGACGCTAAGAACGGTTTATTAGGTACAACGGTTTGATACGTGGAAGGACCACATAAAAATCCTTCAGTATTTTCAACTTAAGTGTTGGAGATGTCCAAGCCATTTACAAATATATACATGTGATCTTTAGCAGATCTTTTGAAGTGTAAAAGCTCCCAATACTTACCATTTAGGTCTTCATAGATTGAGGCACCATTTAATATAATTTTGATACTTCGGTTCAGCTCGGATCGCAGTGCCTAACAGTTTAGGTTCAAATCACAGCGCTAGATGCCTATGAGAGGACTGGCGTAAGATCACTGCCTTCAGCAGCACACAATTATGGACTGGGGTCCAATTAATCAGAGTAAAAAGGATGCCAGCAAACTGGTGAAAGCCCTTGTTCATCTACTGTAATGCAGCCGCTTATGGAACACTTTGGGATTGTCTTAACCCAGTCTAATCCTGCTAAGGAACACAAGCAATATGAACCGCAAAATATAAGAGACAATGATTTAACTACCTGTCCCCTTTATAGGAGGTGCTCTTTTTGAAGTACTGACCAGAAGTGGTGGTCCTTCAAGCCAATTGATCAGTTCTAGCTCGAGGGCGAATGGAGTCATGCAATGCACCGCTCTTTTACAAAGGGAAACATCGACTACCTATTGTCCACGTTACGTGCTTTATCGCATACACCCGGAACACAGCATAGTATCGTAAAATACTGCCCACAAAGTAGTTTGATTAAAGGGAAAATTGCCCATGTTCTAAATGTCACTCGCAGCACTTTTCAAAATCAGAATTTGCACAGTCGTACGATCTTTACAACAGCTTCACTGTTTATGGCGAAAACGTAATTAAGAACATTTTATAAAACTAGACTTAGAACAATACGTTCTCGCGTGGCAGTCACCGATAAAAACAAAAAAATGCGGCGTTAAAGCCAATTAAAGAACTTAAACGCCCCTTCCTCCGGCAAGGGACACTGCCTCAACCGATGAGAGCACACAGAACATTCCAGAACGCGGCGCTAAGGCTGGCTCTCGCATCACCAACTATCAAACAGGTAGCACGAGCCTCCCCAGGTCACAGACGGACTTCAATTATCGGCCACCATAAGAGTCTGTGTGCTTCTCCATGCTTAAACCGGAATACAGTGCAAGCTTCTGTCATGGCACTCGCGCGCGCACTCACTCACTCACCAAATGCCAAGATCGCGCAGCAGAACGCAAGAGCCCACGCCTTCCTCATGGTTGTACGGCTGCAGGCGACGAGCCTGATCCACCTCCGGTCCCCAAAACCTCGGTGTCCTGACTCAGAAGAACCTCGCAACCTCCTTCAGTTTCTTTTAATATAGAATTGAAGCGGGAGGGGCAAGGACAACACTAACCGACCAATGAGTTTCCACCACGCAACTTGACCGACGAATCCAATGCCTCCTCGCCTATGTGTCTTTGCAGACGTGAGCCAATAGTAAGCGTCCGTGTACTGTTTCCTGGGTTGGGAGCGTGGCTACTCCTGATTGGCTGGGTTATGACACTGACAGCTCTCCAGTATGACTTTTATAAGGACGCGGCGGAAAGGGTAGATTTCTAGTAAAACTCTAATTCGAGGCGTTTAATGGCATCTGAGCTGAACTTCTGTGCTGAAAAACACCCTTATCGCATGAAGATCGCCCACTTTTACTTCCGGGGCAAGAGGAATGTTTACCTTGGTTACAGAGGTGGAAATGAAGGCACAAGAACATGGTATAACACGCAAGAGCGAAACTTGCTTGTATTGTAAACATAGAAAACGGACGTGATTACCAGACCTGCTACTAAATTCGTGGATTGTTTTTGTAATTTGGAAAGAAGGGGCAACCTGTTAATTGACAGTAAACCTCAAATGCGCCGCTGTAATTTCTTATTTATCATTATAATTTTATTATGGTCTCCAAGAAAAGTAAACAAAGTCTTTAATTTATTTCTAAACGTATAGATATAGTTTGTTTCGGTGACTGGTATTTTATAGTATTAAATATACCTACAGTTACAATCATTTTGACGGGTTGTTCAATATATTCTTAGGGTCCCCCTGGTAAGCCGATTGATTTGGAAAGCGTACACTTATGGTTCATGCCCAAGAATAGTGTCCTTCTTTTGTGTGCATGCCAGACAGTTGTAGAGTTTCCAAGGTGACCAGACGCTCCTACTGGGAGCTTGACTTTGGTCCCTAGGCTCAAAGGAAATATATAGCCCGTGCTGCATGCTCACAGATGAGCCTCACTGTGTCTTTGGGCACACTGGCAACGCCCCCTCACTCCCTGAGCACCGTGTCACTGTAAGTATCGTTGGCCTGCATGTGGGAAGCTAAACGCGATTTAATTATGATTTAATTATGCTTTATGACGATAAGCACCAGGCTAGGAGGAGCTTTCAGCGTGTCAGAGTTATTCCGCCAACTAAACATTAACATATGCCAGTTTCATATGCACTGGAAGGCTTTCTCATAATTTTCGTTGATGTGATTCCATTTTCCACTATTAATTAACGTTTAATCTTGTTCATGCAAAAACATAAAGGCAATTTGCAATATTATCCTCTTATATATTTTTTCGTGCTAGAGATATGTTCATGTGGAGGCAGGTAATGTCGAAATAACTTTATTCTAGTAACTACCCAACTAGGAAAAAAGCGCCGAATAAACAACTTCCTCTTTCCTTGGTCCAACAACTTTCTGCCTGTGTCTTTTCTTCACTTTCCAGAAGCTAATGACGAAAGCGAACAAGTCACACAATACCATTCTACATTATAACATTCTACCCATGCCGATACCACACATCTTCACAAAAGAAACAAAAAAAAGTCAATAGAAATATTGACCGGCAGCAGGGTGCCCGCAATCATGTTTGCGGATGACACCCTGCTGCTGTCTAAATCCCCGATGGTCATACAGCGGGTGTTGGATGGCTTCCTGGAATTCTGTACAGAAAGGGGACTTGAAATCAACCCGCAGAAAACGAAATTCATGATCCTAAACCCCATGTCCTTCAAGCGTCCAAACCCCTTGCTTGGCACAGTGCGCTTGGAAAGGGTTCACACAATAGAGTACTTGTGGATAACCCTAAACCAAAACCTTACGTGGGGGGCACACCAGATAAAAGCGAACATGAAATTGGCCCAGAACGCGGGTGGTATTATGAGAATTGCAACCAAGTCATCATATCGCCCTCTCAGCCCCGCTATTCAAATTTATAAAGCACAGGCGCGGGGGGAGTTACTTACGGGGGAGAGATGTGGGGCCACATTCCGTCGTCCAATCTGCTAACCACAGAAAACAAATTTCTAAGGCAGCTGACAGCTCTTCCCCCAAGTACTCCACTCCTGCCCCTGAGACTGGACCTGGGTCTGAGGCCTATTACGGAGGAACTAGGGCTTAAACCAATAACATTTTGGCGTCGTCTTTGGAGCAGCCAATATCTTACCTCCTATAGATCTGAGTTACAGAAATTTTTATCCTTACCCAATGCCACCAAGACCCCTTGGTTAAAATACATCAAGAGAACTTGCGAGACCCTTGGACTACCAGAATTATGGTCAAACCCGGAAAGCACAAGTATCAGGATTCCAAGGAAAGCGCTGTCCAGAGCATACTATGATAAAATGCTTCTTCGAGCCCTGAATAGCGCACAAGAGGGATCTCTGACACACCGCTTCATCACAACTAAAGACTCATATAACCTCGAAAGCGTTTTGGATGGCATGACTCCTGCCCTAACAAGAAAACTATTCCTGCAATGGAGGTATGGGACCCTTCCTTTAATGTCTTTTACTAAAGCATGGTCCTGCCGGTCTCCCACAGAGACGTGCCCGGCATGTGACCACACAAAGGAGAACGATGTGCACGTGATTTTCTTCTGTCGAGTTTACCAGAAAAGCAGGAAATTCTGGCTTGTCCCCCTCCTTAAAAACCTGGGTATTAGAACATTTTTACCCGCATATAGAGTTTTAAAGACAGATTTATCGCCGCCAATTGTGTTTGCCTTGGCAACATTTCTAACTGCAATGTGGTATATCCGAACCCGATTGATAAAGATGGCTGGAGACTCTTGAAAATTTTTACCCCTTATTTCACTGCCCACCCTTTTATTATATATATATTTTTTAAACCTCCAATGTATTTAATACTAATGACTTACTGATATTCTGGAATTTTAACTGATGTGGTAATTTTGTACATCTTTTATGATCATGTAATCGAAATAAAGATTAGAAATTGAAAAAAAGAGAAATATGTATGTATTGCACCTAATCTATATGTAACACGATGTAGAACAATTTCCAAACCATTAAAGTATATCATAAAATAAAAAAAATCACAGTTAAGAAGAACCAGAATCTAACGTGTAACAGGTTGTAATTGCATTTAACACACACTAGCGGGTGACACTAATAATATAGTCATTAAACTTCTTATGTGCTACTACCTTTTGTCCAGATCTAGTAGTCTTTCCCTCCATCCACACCTCACCATCTGTCTTACTCCCTCAAGCCACACCAGAATCATTGCGTACCTCTCGGCTAGTACTAATGGAGTAAGAAGTATTACAACTTAACTCAACATCACCACCACCAGTTGTTGGTTCACACCCCTCTTCTCTATCAATCAAATCGTTATTCAGACACTCCTCAAAGTACCACAGCTTACTTATACCACTCAACATCTTTTCCATCCTGCTATAGGATGTACTGCATTTGGCGAGTTTGCTTAAAGGCCTGTAATGATGAGCTTTGGAGGAAGCAACGCTAATTCCAAGAGGTTCTTTATTCCCAGTTAACAGACACACATCACTTTGTGTCTAGCCAGCTCTGGTCTCTACAGCTTACTGAGCACAGTAGGGGTAAACAAGCTAACTGCACACAAAGCATACATGAGAGACATTTCAAAAGAAAACACTGCACTCTACAATAATAACACAAGCGCAGTTTCCAGCAGCAGCTCCTCCATAAAGGGCACCAGTGCGTCAACTTACCATCTTCTTCTTCCGATAACTGCTTTAGCTTTTATATGAAAATAAACTATCTCAGTGATTGTTTGTTTGCATGTAAAAGCTGTAATGTCAGGTTGGCAGTAAAAGATGGCTTCACTCCCTGTTTTGCGCATGTTTCAGGTGGGGGCTGTTACAGCCCAACTTCACACAGTAAAAAAACTTCTAGCTAACGGGTCAAGATTTTTCAATTCTATTAAGGACACGGAGGCAAGGATTATTCTTTTCTTTCTTTACTGAAGCAAAACATTAGCCAATAAACTACATAACTCAGAAGGGATAGCCCGCCTTCTCTCCACCAATCAGCATTTACCCATCTGGGTATATCACACTGGAGCGCATAAATGCGTCCTCTTTCTTAGCCAATCTGTCGGTTAAAACCATGAACATCAAACTCCAGAACGTCTTCGGTCTGCTGACTGCCTCTCGTTACCAGCTCCACAAACAGTGGAGCACTCTCCTGTCGTCTACTGAAATGGCTGTCTTTGTCCTTCAAGACCCTTCAGATCATCTTGTTCTTCGTTCCTGTAAAAAAACAAAAGGCCTAATATCTCATGTCTAAGAAAGATATTATCAACTTTGGGAGGGAATTCATAACAAATCATTTAACCATGTATCAATATACAGTTGATAATCTATACATCAAAGATAACAGTTAATAGAACAATGCATCAATTCCTATGGTTGGATACTCCTCGGCTCTGTGTCCTTTAATAGAATTGAAAATTCTTTTCATGTTAGCTAGAAAATGTTTTATTTTGTGGCAGGAAATGGAGGCTTCTGATTATGCTAGTTTAAAGTTTTGCGACCACATTAGATGTTACATCCACAATTACTTTAGGATAAAATATTTTGAATGTTGAATCAGAAGACCAATCCGCCGCAGCCATAGTGTCCTCCAAACGGGTACCAGTTATAAAGGCCTTTGAAGCCATAGGTCCTTGTTAGACCTGTTAGCCCTAGGGTGGTCTTTCCCTATTTTTTTTCGCCCTTGCCTCATTTTCCCACTTTCTTTTTGTTGGCCTTATGTCTCTGGGCACCTTCCCATTGCTAATCAATGCTAAGGTGCAGGTGCTCTCTTCCCCCAACATGGCTGCCACTGACCCCTGCTACCGCAGCGTGGTCTTGTTAGACGCACTCTAGTAGCCAGGAGCTGGCTGGAACCCCTAAACATTGTAGCAAAACCAGCCTGCCTGGCTGCCCATAGCTAGAGTGAGGAAGCTCCTGGAACCTTCCAGAATAGGGGAGTGGTCACCAACTGCCAACTGCCACTATAAAAGAAAAGGGAGAAAAACTTTCTAGTCAGTTGGGGCATCACTGACCTGGGGGACCCTACGCAGGAGACATAGGCGGTAGGGTCTAGTCAGGAACCTATACCACTGGGGGAGACAGGGTTTAGGCGCTGCCCACCAAGCTGTGTGAGGAACACTGAACTAGCCCACTGATCTGGCCCGACGGAGGGGGGACCCAGGGACCATCTGAAGTGACCTGCTGAGGAAAGCCTTCAACTCAAACCCCCCCTCCTCAGGAAACCAAGAATCTGCTCCAGAAGGGTGCAAGAACCAACAAGCGCTGAGAAGACCCCCTTTCTGTGCCCCCAAGGCACCTGGGGATCAACCAGGTATTGGGCCTTGGCATCTCGGCACCCCGTGCCTCGACCTGAACCCCCCAGTGCTGTCCTGCTTTGCCTGCATTCCCCTGATGGCCCGTAGCGCTAAGCCCATGAAGCGCTACTGTAGAGACTGCTATATAGCCTGCCTACCCAGCGCTCCCCTACTGTGCCCTTGAGAGCGCTGTGATCTGCCTCCAAGCGCTGGGTACCTCTAAGCGCTACCTCAGAATTGCGAGGCCTCCAAGCGCTGTCAAATTGCCCCCAAGGCACCATCAACGTCGAGCGCCTCCCTGACTGACATCGCGCTGTGTCCTAGAAGCGCTACTGTCCTTCAGGCGCTGTGCTGCCCTGTGCCCCGGTGCCGTGTCTCCTGAGCGCTGCATTCCCTGAGGCGCTACAATCGCCGACCGGCCCCATAGTGCGCTAGGCCTGTAGCTCTATCCGGCGAAAGCACTCACCACCGCGGCCCGCTCCTCTTGTGCTGTGTGGGCCCGAAGGATTGGGCCGCCTCAACCTGCTGCGGCCTCTGGTGCTGTCCCGGCGGCCCTCGGAGCCAGGAGAGGGCCGCCGCATCGTGGAGTAGACCTCACTAGGCCCAGTGAGGCGCCCGCACTAGCACCACGTGACGGGGGCGCCCGGACGCGTCACAGGCCGTGCCCCTGCCCCCGCCCTTGCTAGCTGTGTATGACCATTCCGGCAGCACCTCTCCAACCGGCCGCGCTGCAAATTGCGGTCGGTGCGTTGACTTTGCTCTCTCGCGTCTCAGCGGTCCCGGAGCCTGGGAAGCGACTGGAGGCCAGGGACTTTTGCAGAAAACCGCACCGGAGGGCTCGCACAAGAGCACGAGCCTTCCTCTTCGCTGGAAGCCTCCGCAAGGGCCCCGAGCGGGCCGAAGATCCAAAGGTAACCCCAGGGGGAGGAGGGCGGCAGCCGGAGTGAACGCGGGGCCTTCCGGGAGACAGAAGGAGGCCCCGAGATTGCCCCTCCCCCCGGGAGAACTAGGATTGGGCCCCGTTGGCCCCAATTGTGGCCACGATCCTCTCTGAACAGGGCCAGGATAGGAATTAGGCCCTATTGCACGGCCACAGAGACCCCCTTCTTATCAGGAAGGCCATGAGAGAGATGTAGATTGTTATAGTGACCACAGGGAAATGTTTTATATGCCTAATGCCCATCTAATGGACTGATTTATTGTACCTAATGAAATAGTTATGCGTTCCTACTGAAATGGTGGACCTCACCTACTGAAAGAGTTATTTCTAATTCATGAATTGCTTTATTCCAGCCTTGTGAAATGTGCTACATCTGCTGTTGAACTGCTTATCTTTGCAGCTAGGAAATGTTTTACCCCCAGTTAGTGACTTGCTGAAATGGGCTGACATGCTGCTAGCTGTTAAAACAAATGATAGCGTAGGCTTTTGGAGGTTAGTAGCCAACGGGAACCATGCAGGGAGAGTGGTTAAGGACGTCTATTTGGACAAGCTAACATGGGTTAACCACTTTACTAACCTCTATAAAAAGTATGATGATGCCCAATTCGATGTGGATGTCCCATGCTATGAACATCCTAGCAAGTGCCTGGACTTTACACTAGGCGAAACTGAGTTGGCAATTAACCTAGTAAAGACTGGCAAAGCTCCAGGCCTAGATAAGATCCCTGGGGATTTATACAAACATGATTTAAAAGTATGGGCACCATATATAAACTATTTGTGTAATAAGTTATCCCTTACCTTAGATTTCCCCGAAAGTTGGAGGGGAGCTGAAATTGTTTTAATTTTTAAAAAAGGGGATCTGATGAATCCCTCTAATTACCGGCCAATCAGCCTGATGGACATCCTCCAGAAAATCTACTCACAACATATTTTAACTCGGGTCAGTGACTGGATGGAGGAGAATGCAATTTTAACTAAGTTCCAAGCTGGTTTCCGATGTAAAGTAAGCACAATAGACCAGATATTCAGATTCTGCTGCCTTTATTGGAAATATGTACACATTAAAAAGGGACATCTATACGTTGACTTGGTCGACCTGAGGGCAGCGTTTGATTTAGTGCCACGCAATCTTTTATGGAAAACATTGAGTGTTGCAGGGTTGCCAAATAGTCTATTGGTTCAGATAAAACAGCTGCACGAAGGGAATTTTGCGAAAATTCGATGGGGCCCAAGTGGGGAACTGACCCAAAAAATTCCCATTGAGCGTGGCGTTCGCCAAGGCTGTGTATTGGCCCCCACACTTTTTTCCCTTTTTGTGAATGACATCCCTTCACATCTAGAGGGATGTATAAATGATTCACCAAAACTGAATGGAGAAAGGGTAACATCTTTATTATTTGCTGATGACACTATTTTGATTTCCCAAACTAATAAAGGTCTCCAGGCACTACTGAATTCCTTTAGTGAATATTGTAGTAAGAAAGGACTGGAAATAAATGGGAAAAAGACTAAATGTATGGCCCTTAATCCACCAAAAACCAATAAAGGCTGTTTAACACTGAATGATGTTAAACTAGAATCGGTCCCACAATTCTCATACTTAGGGGTTACTTTAGACTCTAACTTTTCCTGGAGAGCCCAAATGGAAAAAAGTAAGCTGGCATTCACTCAGAATTCAAAGCTAATTCTTAGGAAACAAAGTTTGAGTACTAGTAAAGCTGTGTCTCCGGTAGTTGAGCGTTTCAAATTCAAGGTTCAACCAGCAGTGTTATATGGTGCAGAAATCTGGGGACCAGAGTCAAAGGATACTCTCAGTGTCCTGGACAATAATTTCATGAGAAGTCTGGTAAGGGTCCCAAGAAGCACTCCTCTAGTGCCCCTTCAACTAGATTTAAACATTAAAAGAACTGACCATTACACTATAATTCGCCCACTGATGCTATGGGTTAGACTGTGGCGGGTGCCTGAATTACACGACTATAGAGATGGCCTAAAAGAAATCATGGGGTTAGATAATTCAAAAACCATCCCATGGTTAAAGCACGTTAAAATTTGGTTCATCAAAATAGGCTTAAAACACTTCTGGGAGAACCCAGAACATCTACCGTCTAACCCAAAACTAATTCTAAAAAGGGCCTTTTGGAGCTTTATGGTTAACATGACAACAAATGTCCCAACTGCTGGAACCTTAGTAACAAACCTTCTCAGTTTCAAGGATGAGCCACTATTTGAGTCCTTTATGGATGAGATAGAGCCCCCACTTGCCAAAACCCTATTTTTAAAATTAAGATATGGGAATCTTCTGATAAAAAACAACTTTGGCACGTTGGGCAAGGAGGCCTAATGTTCCATCCCTAGTGACAGATGAAATTTGTTATATGTGTGATTGTCACCAGATTGAAAATGAGTTCCATATTTTCTTTTTTTGTCCCGCCTATGTATTGGCCAGAAAAAGATGGATTAAACCACTATGCCTATTGTTAGGCGTGAGAACATGTAACCAGGCCCTGAGGATACTTAAAACAAACACAAACCAACCAATATTATTTAGTGTTAGTCGATTCTTATATTCAATCTTTTTCCTAAGGAAAAAAAAGGGGCAACAGTTGTAAACGAAGTTCACCCTTAAGAAGAGAATTAGAATGTGTCCTAGTAATTGTAGGGGCATTTTTGGTATCCTATTGACGGTTGTGCTTTGATTTATTCGCATTAAGAAATGTATTTTAACTGATGTTTTTTTAATGTTTCATGTCAAAATTTTGATTTTAACATAATGAATTGTGTTGTGACTCTTTTATGGCATCTATGCCGAAATAAAGAATTTGAATTTGAATTTGAATTTGACTTGCTGATTCCTGCAGTGAAGGAATGTTTACTGCTAAGTAATGCAATGCTATTTGAATGTCTTTATTAGGAATTCCTTGCACGTGCTGACTAGGAGCAAGGCTGAAGCCAGGCCTACAGTTATTTACTATTTAATATTTATTTATCTATGTATTTATGGCTAAGTAATGAAAGATATGCATTCTAAGGAAAGGTACTACTGTGATTTTTGACTGCCCTGATCTTGATCTTAGATAAAACGTATTTATTTGAATCAAACCTACTGGTGTGGTCTCAGTCTCTGCGCGCACTTATTGTCTCAGTGGATGCGTGTGCTGTGCAGTCACTTAACACCTAAGCTTCGGGTGCCTACCGGCTCGGTCCATGCTACCCACCGGGGATCTGGTGAACCCAGTTCATGCATTTGGTGGTGAGCGGTGGGATCAGGACCTGTGACGGTACAGCACCCTCCAGTGAGGCAGAGTGCGCTGCAATCAGACTAGACACCTATCGTGCGTGCAAGCCTGCTCAATTGACCTCCACTGTCTAACCTGAGTGTGTAGAGTCCTGTTTTGACCCAAGCCTGTTACCTACGTCCTAGTATCTTTCCTTGATTTATCTGGGTTCCCACCTGGCAAAATGGAGTTCCAGCTAGCCGACCTAGAAGAGTACACAGTGGTGCAGCTAAGGGAATTTTGTCGGGGTGGGGGTGCCGGTTGGGCGGAGGGCCGCAAAGGAGGAACTCCGTACTGCCTTGAGGGCATGGGTAAGGGCCCACCCACTGGGGATGGGAATGGAGGACTGGAGAGGCAGGGCACACCAGGGGGGACGGGTGCTCCAGAAGAGCTAGACCTACTTAATGATGAGGTGAGTGAAAATGTGTTGCCGGGAAGACTTTCCAGGGCAAGTAGTAGTGGGTCTAGAGGGAGTATGTCGTCGCAGGAGTATGAGGACAGGAGGGAGGAGAGGCAATTGAAGTGGGAGCTTGCCAAGTTAGCGCACGAGAGGGAGAGAGAGAGGGAAGATAAAGAGTTTGCATTGGAAGAAAGGAAGTTGGCGCACGAGCTTCAGCTCATGGAGTTGGAGCTGAGAGCCTTGCAATTGAGTGCGCCAGCAAGTCCCAATGGTGGCAGCGTACCAGGGCTCAACACGAGTCTAGATTTTGGTTACCAAAGGAGGTGATAGCGAGCTACACACAGGGGGATGGTATCGCCAAGTGGTTGGAGGCTTATGAAGTGGCCTTGACAGCCCATGGGGTGCCCGAGAAACACTGGGGAGGTGGCCTATATCGATACATACCCCCCAATGTCAGGGACACCTTCCTGTACTTTGATAAGGCGGATCAGTTCAGGTATTCCCCCATGAAGGAGGCGCTTCTTAAAAAGTTTGGCCTCAACCCCGAAAGGTATCGCCAAAAGTTCTGTGGCAGCCATAAGCTGTCCACGTAGAATTGGGTGGATTTTTTTGATTATGCCCGGAAGGCTCTGGATGGTTGGGTGCGTGGCAGCGAGGTGCATGATTATGAGGGCCTGTACAATTTATTTTTGAGAGAGCACCTCTTGGATAAATATTTTCCGGAGCTGCGCCAACATCTGGTGGACCGCAAGCTGACTGATCCCCGTGAACTTGCGTAGGAGGCGGATACTTGGGTTAGCACCCGGGTGTCACCCAAGGGCCCCGGGGGAGATGGCCCGAAAGGCGGACAGGGCGTCCCCCAGAAGAAAGAGGGGGGAGATAAAAAGAAGGAGTTCTCACGAGGCCCACAAACTAGACAGTTTGGGAGAGGAGTAGGTACCCCACCTCATTCCAGTTCCCCAAAACCCACTTACCCTGACAAGAGTCAGCAGCCAAAAATTGTCCGGTGCTACGAATGCGGGGAGGTTGGACACTACAAGGGGGATCCCCAGTGTCGCAAGAGACCTTCAGCTCCCACATGTGGCAAGAGTCCCGGGGTTGCTAGTGTAGCGCTTGGGGTGGAGCTGCCCCTAGATAGGAAAGGGGAGTGGACAGGCCTGACCGTGGTTTCACTCAGGGACAGAGATTTGGTCCCAGTGACGTCCTTACCATCGAACACTGCCTAGTACCAGCAGAGGGTGAAGGTTAACGGGGAGGAGGTGGAGGATCTGAGGGACACAGGAGCCAGCATGATCACCATAGTGAGGCGGCTGGTGTCCCCTGAGCAAGTAGTACCTGATGTGTTCCATCTGGCCGTGTTGGCTGACGGCACTCTGAGCTACTATCCTGTGGCTCAGGTTCCCTTTGAGTGGGGAGTCTTCGGAGATAGAACGTTCCTTGCAGCTTTTGCCAGGGAAAAATTCCAGCTATTTGTTCACGTTTTAAGATTCTACAAAACAGAACTTCATAGCACATATATGTTTTAATTATGAACAGTGTGACTTATCTGTCCTTGTTTACTTTAAGTCCAGGGATCATTAAGACAGACTAGCACACTTTTTAAAGTCCCATCTCTTAGATTGACATTTTAAAGTATGGACTAACAAGGGGGAAAATACCGGCTTCAAGGGCGACCTTTTCTCTTTGAAAAACCAAAGGAAATGATGGACGGAGCATTGACAATACAAGCACTCACCCCCAGTCAACTGCTCTGGGTTTAATCCATCACCGTTCTTTAGCCCACTCTGCCACCCCAGTTCAGACATGGCCATATGCAAATCAGTCTGACCATGTGCCTCATGGGAACAGTCCAGCCCGAACTGCCAACCCATGCCTTCCCTGGACCGGAAACAAGCTACAGAGGACCGGTTTCTGGCATTTCAGCCGTCTTCAGCCCGGCTTGCTTGAATCAAGTGGCAAAGTGAGCAAGGGACTCACTTCTGAGCATACCCTGCCAACTTATGGCGAACAAAGAAAAATCAAAGAAAATGATGGACGGAGCGTTGACAATACAAGCACTCACCCCCAGTCAACTGATCTGGGTTTAGTCCATCACCGTTCTTTAGCCCACTCTGCCACCCCAGTTCAGACATGGCCATATGCAAATCAGTCTGACCCTGTGCCTCATGGGACCAGTCCAGCCCGAACTGCCAAGCCATGCCTTCCCTGGACCGGAAACAAGCTACCGAGGACCGGTTTCTGGCATTTCAGCCGTCTTCAGCCCGGCTTGCTTGAATCCAGTGGCAAAGTGAGCAAGGGACTCACGTCTGAGCATACCCTGCCAACTTATGGCGAACAAAGCAAAACCAAAGGAAATGATGGACGGAGCGTTGACAATACAAGCACTCACCCCCAGTCAACTGATCTGGGTTAAACCCATCACCGTTCTTTAGCCCACTCTGCCACCCCAGTTCAAACATGGCCATATGCAAATCAGTCTGACCCTGTGCCTCATGGGAACAGTCCAGCCCGAACTGCCAAGCCATGCCTTCCCTGGACCCGAAACAAGCTACCGAGGACCGGTTTGTGGCATTTCAGCCGTCTTCAGCCCGGCTTGCTTGAATCCAGTGGCAAAGTGAGCAAGGGACTCACGTCTGAGCATACCCTGCCAACTTATGGCGAACAAATAAAAACCAAAGGATATGATGGACGGAGCGTTGACAATACAAGCACTCACCCCCAGTCAACTGATCTGGGTTAAATCCATCACCGTTCTTTAGCCCACTCTGCCACCCCAGTTCAGACATGGCCATATGCAAATCAGTCTGACCATGTGCCTCATGGGAACAGTCCAGCCTGAACTGCCAAGCCATGCCTTCCCTGGACCGGAAACAAACTACTGAGGACCGGTTTCTGGCATTTCAGCCGTCTTCAGCCCGGCTTTCTTGAATCAAGTGGCAAAGTGAGCAAGGGACTCACGTCTGAGCATACCCTGCCAACTTATGGCAAACAAAGAAAAATCAAAGAAAATGATGGACGGAGCGTTGACAATACAAGCACTCACCCCCAGTCAACTGATCTGGGTTTAGTCCATCACCGTTCTTTAGCCCACTCTGCCACCCCAGTTCAGACATGGCCATATGCAAATCAGTCTGACCCTGTGCCTCATGGGAACAGTCCAGCCCAAGCTGCCAAGCCATGCCTTCCCTTGACCGGAAACAAGCTACCGAGGACCGGTTTCTGGCATTTCAGCCGTCTTCAGCCCGGCTTGCTTGAATCCAGTGGCAAAGTGAGCAAGGGAATCAAGTCTGAGCATACATTGCCAACTTATGGCGAACAAAGCAAAACCAAAGGAAATGATGGACAGAGCGTTGACAATACAAGCACTCACCCCCAGTCAACTGATCTGGGTTAAACCCATCACCGTTCTTTTGCCCACTCTGCCACCCCAGTTCAAACATGGCCATATGCAAATCAGTCTGACCCTGTGCCTCATGGGAACAGTCCAGCCCGAACTGCCAAGCCATGCCTTCCCTGGACCGGAAACAAGCTACCGGGGACCGGTTTGTGGTATTTCAGCCATCTTCAGCCCAGCTTGCTTGAATCCAGTGGCAAAGTGAGCAAGGGACTCACGTCTGAGCATACCCTGCCAACTTATGGCGAACAAAGAAAAACCAAAGGAAATGATGGACGGAGCGCTGGCAATACAAGCACTCACCCCCAGTCAACTGATCCGGGTTTAATCCATCACCGTTCTTTAGCCCACTCTGCCACCCCAGTTCAGACATGCAGATATGCAAATCAGTCTGACCCTGTGCCTCATGGGAACAGTCCAGCCTGAACTGTAAAGCCATGCCTTCCCTGGACCGGAAACAAGCTACCGAGGACCGGTTTCTTGCATTTCAGCCGTCTTCAGCCCGGCTTTCTTGAATCAAGTGGCAAAGTGAGCAAGGGACTCACGTCTGAGCATACCCTGCCAACTTATGGCGAACAAAGAAAAATCAAAGAAAATGATGGACGGAGCGTTGACAATACAAGCACTCACCCCCAGTCAACTGATCTGGGTTTAGTCCATCACCGTTCTTTAGCCCACTCTGCCACCCCAGTTCAGACATGGCCATATGCAAATCAGTCTGACCCTGTGCCTCATGGGAACAGTCCAGCCCAAACTGCCAAGCCATGCCTTCCCTGGACCGGAAACAAGCTACCAGGGACCGGTTTGTGGTATTTCAGCCATCTTCAGTTCAGCTTGCTTGAATCCAGTGGCAAAGTGAGCAAGGGACTCACGTCTGAGCATACCCTGCCAACTTATGGCGAACAAAGCAAAACCAAAGGAAATGATGGACGGAGCGTTGACAATACAAGCACTCACCCCCAGTCAACTGATCTGGGTTAAACCCATCACCGTTCTTTAGCCCACTCTGCCACCCCAGTTCAAACATGGCCATATGCAAATCAGTCTGACCCTGTGCCTCATGGGAACAGTCCAGCCCGAACTGCCAAGCCATGCCTTCCCTGGACCGGAAACAAGCTACTGAGGACCGGTTTGTGGCATTTCAGCCGTCTTCAGCCCGGCTTGCTTGAATCCAGTGGCAAAGTGAGCAAGGGACTCACGTCTGAGCATACCCTGCCAACTTATGGCGAACAAAGAAAAACCAAAGGAAATGATGGACGGAGCGTTGACAATACAAGCACTCACCCCAGTCAACTGATCTGGGTTTAATCCATCACTGTTCTTTAGCCCACTCTGCCACCCCAGTTCAGACATGGCCATATGCAAATCAGTCTGACCCTGTGCCTCATGGGAACAGTCCAGCCCGAACTGCCAAGCCATGCCTTCCCTGGACCAGAAACAAGGTACTGAAGGCCGGTTTCTGGCATTTCAGCCGTCTTCAGCCCGGCTTGCTTGAATCCAGTGGCAAAGTGAGCAAGGGACTCACGTCTGAGCATACCGTGCCAACTTATGGCGAACAAAGAAAAACCAAAGGAAATGATGGACGGAGCGTTGACAATACAAGCACTTACCCCCAGTCAACTGATCTGGGTTAAATCCATCACTGTTCTTTAGCCTACTCTGCCACCCCAGTTCAGACATGGCCATATGCAAATCAGTCTGACCCTGTGCCTCATGGGAACAGTCCAGCCCGCACTGCAAAGCCATGCCTTCCCTGGACCGGAAACAAGCTACCGAGCACTGGTTTTTGGCATTTCAGCCCGGCTTGCTTGAATCCAGTGGCAAGGTGAGCAAGCGACTCACGTCTGAGCATACCCTGCCAACTTATGGCGAACAAAGAAAAACCAAAGTAAATGATGGACGTAACGTTGACAATACAAGCACTCACCCCCAGTCAACTGATCTGGGTTTAATCCATCACCGTTCTTTAGCCCACTCTGCCATCCCAGTTCAGACATGCAGATATGCAAATCAGTCTGACCCTGTGCCTCATGGGAACAATCCAGCCCGAAATGCCAAGCCATGCCTTCCCTGGACCGGAAACAAGCTTCCGAGGACCTGTTTCTGGCATTTCAGCTGTCTTCAGCCCGGCTTGCTTGAATCCACTGGCAAAGTGAGCAAGGGACTCACGTCTGATCATACCCTGCCAACTTATGGCGAACAAAGAAAAACCAAAGGATATGATTGACGGAGCATTGACAATACAAGCACTCACCCCCAGTCTACTGATCTGGGTTTAATCCATCACCGTTCTGTAGCCCACTCTGCCACCCCAGTTCAGACATGGCCATATGCAAATCAGTCTGACCCTGTGCCTCATGGGAGCAGTCCAGCCCGAACTGCCAAGCAATGCCTTCCCTGGACCGGAAACAAGCTACTGAGGACCGGTTTCTGGCATTTCAGCCGTCTTCAGCCCGGCTTGCTTGAATCCAGTGAAAAAGTGAGCAAGGGACTCACGTCTGAGCATACCCTGCCAACGTATGGCGAAAAATCACCCCCAGTCAACTGATCTGGGTTTAATCTATCACCGTTCTTTAGCCCTCTTTGCTACCCCAGTTCCGACATGGCCATATGCAAATCAGTCTGACCCTGTGCCTCATGGGAACAGTCCAGCCCGAACTGCCAAGCCATGCCTTCCCTGGACCAGAAACAAGGTACTGAGGACCGGTTTCTGGCATTTCAGCCGTCTTCAGCCCGGCTTGCTTGAATCCAGTGGCAAAGTGAGCAAGGGACTCATGTCTGAGCATACCCTGCCAACTTATGGGGAACAAAGAAAAACCAAAGGAAATGATGGACGGAGCGTTGACAATACAAGCACTCACCCCCAGTCAACTGATCTGGGTTAAATCCATCACCGTTCTTTAGCCCACTTTGCCACCCCAGTTCAAACATGGCCATATGCAAATCAGTCTGACCCTTCAATAACTCATAAAGAAAAATTAATTTATCTATATGTCAAAAACTGCCTATA
Organism: Lissotriton vulgaris; assembly: GCF_964263255.1. NCBI lineage: Eukaryota > Metazoa > Chordata > Amphibia > Caudata > Salamandridae > Lissotriton > Lissotriton vulgaris. The sequence goes on from NC_141685.1 coordinate 1,815,248,606, forward strand.
ACCAAGTGTAGTCCAGCACACTTAATCAAACAATTATTTTTCAAAGCATGTATCAAATTTATTTTTTCATTTTTTCTATGCTTTTAAGTACTGTCTTTTCTTTTTTGTCCATCAGCAAACAAATATACAAAAAAATACATAAATATATACACAAAATACATACTATACATATACACACATATTATACAATGTTGGTCAAATCACTTGTTGGACTTTTTTTTGCCCTATACATTCACAAGGAAAGGATGCTTTGTAAGATTATAAATGGCATTCCTTTAAACACAGATCACCCTTGAAACAATGGAGTTCACAGGATACAATACTTCCCCCTCAATATTTTTTTGTACTCTCTTTTGTTTATTTTACCAACACTTTTTATAATTTCATATGGGGTGTCCTTGTAGAACTGTCGGAAACAAGCTACCGAGGACCGCTTTGTGGCATTAGAGCCGTCTTCAGCCCGGCTTGCTAGAATCCAGTGGCAAAGTGAGCAAGGGACTCACGTCTGAGCATACCCTGCCAACTTATGGCGAACAAAGAAAAACCAAAGGAAATGATGGACGGAGCGTTGACAATACAAGCACTTACCCCCAGTCAACTGATCTGGGTTTAATCCATCACTGGTCTTTAGCCCACTCTGCCACCCCAGTTCAGACATGGCCATATGCAAATCAGTCTGACCCTGTGCCTCATGGGGACAGTCCAGCCCAAACTGCCAAGCCATACCTTCCCTGGACCGGAAACAAGCTACCAAGGACCGGTTTCTGGCATTTCAGCCGTCTTCAGCCCGGCTTGCTTGAATCCAGTGGCAAAGTGAGCAAGCGACTCACGTCTGAGCATACCCTGCCAACTTATGGCGAACAAAGAAAAACCAAAGGAAATGATGCACGGAACGTTGACAATACAAGCACTCACCCCCAGTCAACTGATATGGGTTTAATCCATCACCGTTCTTTAGCCCACTCTGCCACCCCAGTTCAGACATGCAGATATGCAAATCAGTCTGACCCTGTGCCTCATGGAAACAGTCCAGCCCGAACTGCCAAGCAATGCCTTCCCTGGACCGGAAACAAGCTAGCGAGGACCGGTTTCTGGCATTTCAACTGTCTTCAGCCCGGCTTGCTTGATTCCAGTAGAAAAGTGAGCAAGGGACTCACGTCAGAGCATACCCTGCCAACTTATGGCGAACAAGGAAAAACCAAAGGAAATGATGGATGGAGCGTTGACAATACAAGCACTCACCTCCAGTCAACTGATCTGGGTTTAGTCCATCACCGTTCTTTAGCCCACTCTGCCACCCCAGTTCAGACATGGCCATATGCAAATCAGTCTGACCCTGTGCCTCATGGGAACAGTCCAGCCCAAACTGCCAAGCCATGCCTTCCCTTGACCGGAAACAAGCTACCAAGGACCGGTTTCTGGCATTTTAGCCGTCTTCAGCCCGGCTTGCTTGAATCCAGTGGCAAAGTGAGCAAGGGACTCAAGTCTGAGCATACATTGCCAACTTATGGCGAACAAAGCAAAACCAAAGGAAATGATGGACGGAGCGATGACAATACAAGCACTCACCCCCAGTCAACTGATCTGGGTTAAACCCATCACCGTTCTTTTGCCCACTCTGCCACCCCAGTTCAAACATGGCCATATGCAAATCAGTCTGACCCTGTGCCTCGTGGGAACAGTCCAGCCCGAACTGCCAAGCCATGCCTTCCCTGGACCGGAAACAAGCTACCGGGGACCGGTTTGTGGTATTTCAGCCATCTTCAGCCCAGCTTGCTTGAATCCAGTGGCAAAGTGAGCAAGGGACTCACGTCTGAGCATACCCTGCCAACTTATGGCGAACAAAGAAAAACCAAAGGAAATGATGGACGGAGCGTTGACAATACAAGCACTCACCCCCAGTCAACTGATCTGGGTTTAATCCATCACCGTTCTTTAGCCCACTCTGCCACCCCAGTTCAGACATGGCCATATGCAAATCAGTCTCATCCTGTGCCTCATGGGAACAGTCCAGCCCGAACTGCCAAGACATGCCTTCCCTGGACCGGAAACAAGCTACCGAGGACCGGTTTCTGGCATTTCAGCCGTCTTCAGCCCGGCTTGCTTGAATCCAGTGGCAAAGTAAGCAAGGGACTCACCTCTGAGCATACCCTGCCAACTTATGGCGAACAAAGCAAAACCAAAGGAAATGATGGACGGAGCGTTGACAATACAAGCACTCACCCCCAGTCAACTGATCTGGGTTAAACCCATCACCGTTCTTTAGCCCACTCTGCCACCCCAGTTCAAACATGGCCATATGCAAATCAGTCTGACCCTGTGCCTCATGGGAACAGTCCAGCCCGAACTGCCAAGCCAGGCCTTCCCTGGACCGGAAACAAGCTACCGAGGACCGGTTTGTGGCATTTCAGCCGTCTTCAGCCCGGCTTGCTTGAATCCAGTGGCAAAGTGAGCAAGGGACTCACGTCTGAGCATACCCTGCCAACTTATGGCAAACAAAGAAAAACCAAAGGAAATGATGGACGGAGCGTTGACAATACAAGCACTCACCCCCAGTCAACTGATCTGGGTTTAATCCATCACCGTTCTTTAGCCCACTCTGCCACCCCAGTTCAGACATGGCCATATGCAAATCAGTCTGACCCTGTGCCTCATGGGAACAGTCCAGCCCGAACTGCCAAGCCATGCCTTCCCTGGACCAGAAACAAGGCACTGAGGACCGGTTTCTGGCATTTCAGCCGTCTTCAGCCCGGCTTGCTTGAATCCAGTGGCAAAGTGAGCAAGTGACTCACGTCTGAGCATACCCTGCCAACTTATGGCGAATAAAGAAAAACCAAAGGAAATGATGGACGGAGCGTTGACAATACAAGCACTTACCCCCAGTCAACTGATCTGGGTTAAATCCATCACTGTTCTTTAGCCCACTCTGCCACCCCAGTTCAGACATGGCCATATGCAAATCAGTCTGACCCTGTGCCTCATGGGAACAGTCCAGCCCGAACTGCAAAGCTATGCCTTCCCTGGACCGGAAACAAGCTACCGAGCACCGGTTTTTGGCATTTCAGCCCGGCTTGCTTGAATCCAGTGGCAAAGTGAGCAAGCGACTCACGTCTGAGCATACCCTGCCAACTTATGGCGAACAAAGAAAAACCAAAGTAAATGATGGACGGAACGTTGACAATACAAGCACTCACCCCCAGTCAACTGATCTGGGTTTAATCCATCACCGTTCTTTAGCCCACTCTGCCATCCCAGTTCAGACATGCAGATATGCAAATCAGTCTGACCCTGTGCCTCATGGGAACAGTCCAGCCCGAACTGCCAAGCCATGCATTCCCTGGACCGGAAACAAGCTACCGAGGACCGGTTTCTGGAAATTCAGCCGGCTTCAGCCCGGCTTGCTTGAATCCAGTGGCATAGTGAGCAAGCGACTCACGTCTGAGCATACCCTGCCATTTTATGGCGAACAAAGAAAAACCAAAGGAAATGTTGGACGGAACGTTGACAATACAAGCACTCACCCCCAGTCAACTGATCTGGGTTTAATCCATCACCGTTCTTTAGCCCACTCTGCCAACCCAGTTCAGACATGGCCATATGCAAATCAGTCTGACCCTGTGCCTCATGGGAACAGTCCAGCCCAAACTGCCAAGCCATGCCTTCCCTGGACCGGAAACAAGCTACCGAGGACCGGTTTCTGGCATTTCAGCTGTCTTCAGCCCGGCTTGCTTGAATCCACTGGCAAAGTGAGCAAGGGACTCACGTCTGATCATACCCTGCCAACTTATGGCGAACAAAGAAAAACCAAAGGAAATGATTGACGGAGCGTTGACAATACAAGCACTCACCCCAAGTCTACTGATCTGGGTTTAATCCATCACCGTTCTTTAGCCCACTCTGCCACCCCAGTTCAGACATGGCCATATGCAAATCAGTCTGACCCTGTGCCTCATGGGAACAGTCCAGCCCGAACTGCCAAGCAATGCCTTCCCTGGACCGGAAACAAGCTACCGAGGACCGGTTTCTGGCATTTCAGCCGTCTTCAGCCCGGCTTGCTTGAATCCAGTGAAAAAGTGAGCAAGGGACTCACGTCTGAGCATACCCTGCCAACTTATGGGGAACAAAGAAAAACCAAAGGAAATGATGGACGGAGCGTTGACAATACAAGCACTCAGCCCCAGTCAACTGATCTGGGTTTAATCCATCACCGTTCTTTAGCCCACTCTGCTACCCCAGTTCAGACATGCCCATATGCAAATCAGTCTGACCCTGTGCCTCATGGGAACAGTTGAGCCCGAACTGCCAAGCCATGCCTTCCCTTGACCGGAAACAAGCTTCTGAGGAACGGTTTCTGGCATTTCAGCCGTCTTCAGCCCGGCTTGCTTGAATCCAGTGGCAAAGTGAGCAAGGGACTCACGTCTGAGCATACCCTGCCAACTTATGGCGAACAAAGAAAAACCAAAGGAAAGGATGGACGGAGCGTTGACAATACAAGCACTCACCCCCAGTCAACTGATCTGGGTTAAATCCATCACCGTTCTTTAGCCCACTCTGCCACCCCAGTTCAAACATGGCCATATGCAAATCAGTCTGACCCTTCAATAACTCATAAAGAAAAATAAATGTATCTATTTTTCAAAAATTGCCTATAACCAAGTGTAGTCCAGCACACTTAATCAAACAATTTTTTTCAAAGCATGTATCAAATTTATTTTTTCATTTTTTCTATGCTTTTAAGTACTGTCTTTTCTTTTTTGTCCATCAACAAACAAATATACAAAAAATTACATAAAAATATACAAAAAATACATACTATACATATACACACATATTATAGAATGTTGGTCAAATCACTTGTTGGACCTTTTTTTGCCCTATACATTCACAAGGAAAGGATGCTTTGTAAGATTATAAATGGCATTCCTTTAAACACAGATCACCCTTGAAACAATGGAGTGCACAGGGTACAATACTTCCCCCTCAATATTTTTTTGTACTCTCTTTTGTTTATTTTACCAACACTTTTTATAATTTCATATGGGGTGTCCTTGTAGAACTGTCGGAAACAAGCTACCGAGGACCGGTTTCTGGCATTTCAGCCGTCTTCAGCCCAGCTTGCTAGAATCCAGTGGCAAAGTGAGCAAGGGACTCACGTCTGAGCATACCCTGCCAACTTATGGCGAACAAAGAAAAACCAAAGGAAATGATGGACGGAGCGTTGACAATATAAGCACTTACCCCCAGTCAACTGATCTGGGTTGAATCCATCACTGGTCTTTAGCCCACTCTGCCACCCCAGTTCAGACATGGCCATAAGCAAATCAGTCTGACCCTGTGCCTCATGGGAACAGTCCAGCCCGAACTGCCAAGCCATACCTTCCCTGAACCGGAAACAAGCTACCGATGACCGGTTTCTGGCATTTCAGCCGTCTTCAGCCCGGCTGCCTTGAATCAAGTGGCAAAGTGAGCAAGCGACTCACGTCTGAGCATACCCTGCCAACTTATGGCGAACAAAGAAAAACCAAAGGAAATGATGCACGGAACGTTGACAATACAAGCACTCACCCCCAGTCAACTGATATGGGTTTAATCCATCACCGTTCTTTAGCCCACTCTGCCACCCCAGTTCAGACATGCAGATATGCAAATCAGTCTGACCCTGTGCCTCATGGGAACAGTCCAGCCCGAACTGCCAAGCCATGCCTTCCCTGGACCGGAAACAAGCTACGAGGACCTGTTTCTGGCATTTCAGCTGTCTTCAGCCCGGCTTGCTTGAATCCAGTGAAAAAGTGAGCAAGGGACTCACGTCTGAGCATACCCTGCCAACTTATGGCGAACAAGGAAAAACCAAAGGAAATGATGGACGGAGCGTTGACAATACAAGCACTACCCCCAGTCAACTGATCTGGGTTTAATCCATCACCGTTCTTTAGCCCACTCTGCCACCCCAGTTCAGACATGGCCATATGCAAATTAGTCTGACCCTGTGCCTCATGGAACAGTCCAGCCCGAACTGCCAAGCCAAGTCTTCCCTGGACCGGAAACAAGCTACAGAGGACCGGTTTCTGGCATTTCAGTCGTCTTCAGCCGGGCTTGCTTGAATCCAGTGGCGAAGTGAGCAAGCGACTCACGTCTGAGCATACTCTGACAACTTATGGCGAACAAAGAAAAACCAAAGGAAATGATGGACGGAGCGTTGACAATACAAGAACTCACCCCCAGTCAACTGATCTGGGTTTAATCCATCACCGTTCTTTAGCCCACTCTGCCACCCCAGTTCAGACATGCAGATATGCAAATCAGTCTGACCCTGTGCCTCATGGGAATAGTCCAGCCCGAACTGCCAAGCCATGCCTTCCCTGGACCGGAAACAAGCTACCGCGGACCGTTTTCTGGTATTTCAGCCGTCTTCAGCCCGGCTTGCTTGAATCCAGTGGCAAAGTGAGCAAGGGACTCACGTCTGAGCATACCCTGCCAACTTATGGCGAACAAAGAAACACCAAAGGAAATGATGGACGGAGCATTGACAATACAAGCACTCACCCCCAGTTAACTGATCTGGGTTTAATCCATCACCGTTCTTTAGCCCACTCTGCCACCCCAGTTCAGACATGGCCATATGCAAATCAGTCTGACCCTGTGCCTCATGGAAACAGTCCAGCCCGAATTGCCAAGCAATGTCTTCCCTGGACCGGAAACAAGCTACGAGGACCTGTTTCTGGCATTTCAGCCGTCTTCAGCCCGGCTTGCTTGAATCCAGTGAAAAAGTGAGCAAGGGACTCACGTCTGAGCATACCCTGCCAACTTATGGCGAACAAAGAAAAACCAAAGGAAATGATGGACGGAGTGTTGACAATACAAGCACTCCCCCCAGTCAACTGATCCGGGTTTAATCCATCACCGTTCTTTAGCCCACTCTGCCACCCCAGTTCAGACATGCAGATATGCAAATCAGTCTGACCCTGTGCCTCATGGGAACAGTCCAGCCTGAACTGCCAAGCCATGCCTTCCCTGGACCGGAAACAAGCTACCGAGGACCGGTTTCTGGCATTTCAGCCGTCTTCAGCCCGGCTTGCTTGAATCCAGTGGCAAAGTGAGCAAGGGACTCACGTCTGAGCATACCCTGCCAACTGAGGGCGAACAAAGAAAAACCAAAGGAAATGATGGACGGAGCATTGACAATACAAGCACCCACCCCCAGTCAACTGATCTGGTTTTAATCCATCACCGTTCTTTAGCCCACTCTGCCACCCCAGTTCAGACATGGCCATATGCAAATCAGTTTGACCCTGTGCCTCATGGGAACAGTCCAGCCCGAACTGCCAAGCCATGCATTCCCTGGACCGGAAACAAGCTACTGAGGACCGGTTTCTGGCATTTCAACCGTCTTCAGCCCGGCTTGCTTGAATTCACTGGCAAAGTGAGCAAGGGACTCACGTCTGATCATACCCTGCCAACTTATTGCGAACAAAGAAAAACCAAAGGAAATGATGGACGGAGCGTTGACAATACAAGCACTCACCCCCAGTCTACTGATCTGGGTTTAATCCATCACCGTTCTTTAGCCCACTCTGCCACCCCAGTTCAGACATGGCCATATGCAAATCAGTCTGACCCTGTGCCTCATGGAAGCAGTCCAGCCCGAACTGCCAAGCAATGCCTTTCCTGGACCGGAAACAAGCTACCGAGGACCGGTTTCTGGCATTTCAGCCGTCTTCAGCCTGGCTTGCTTGAATCCAGTAGAAAAGTGAGCAAGGGACTCACGTCTGAGCATACCCTGCCAATTTATTGCGAACAAAGAAAAACCAAAGGAAATGATGGATGGGGCGTTGACAATACAAGCACTCACCCCCAGTCAACTGATCTGGGTTTAATCCATCACTGTTCTTTAGCCCACTCTGCCACCCCAGTTCAGACATGGCCATATGCAAATCAGTCTGACCCTGGGCCTCATGGGAACAGTCCAGCCCGAACTGCCAAGCCATGCCTTCCCTGGACCGGAAACAAGCTACGAGGACCTGTTTGTGGCATTTCAGCCGTCTTCAGCCCGGCTTGCTTGAATCCAGTGAAAAAGTGAGCAAGGGACTCACGTCTGAGCATTCCCTGCCAACTTATGGCGAACAAAGAAAAACCAAAGGAAATGATGGACGGAGTGTTGACAATATAAGCACTCCCCCCTGTCAACTGATCTGGGTTTAATCCATCACCGTTCTTTAGCCCACTCTGCCACCCCAGTTCAGACATGGCCATATGCAAATCAGTCTGACCCTGTGCCTCATGGGAACAGTCCAGCCCGAACTGCCAAGCCATGCCTTCCCTGGACCGGAAACAAGCTACAGAGGACAGGTTTCTGGCATTTCAGCCGTCTTCAGCCCGGCTTGCTTGAATCCAGTGGCAAAGTGAGCAAGGGACTCACGTCTGAGCATACCCTGCCAACTTATGGCGAACAAAGAAAAACTAAAGGAAAGGATGGACTGAGCGTTGACAATACAAGCACTCACCCCCAGTCAACTGATCTGGGTTTAATCCATCACCGTTCTTTAGCCCACTCTGCCACCCCAGTTCAGACATGGCCATATGCAAATCAGTCTGACCCTGTGCCTCATGGGAACAGTCCAGCCCGAACTGCCAAGCTATGCCTTCCCTGGACCGGAAACAAGTTACAGAGGAACGGTTTCTGGCATTTTAGCCGTCTTCAGCCCGGCATGGCTTGACATTTCGGGCTGGACGGCTCCCATAAGGCACAGGGTCAGACTGATTTGCATATGGCCATTTCTGACTGGGGTGGCTGAGTGAGCTAAAGAATGATGATGGATTAAACCCAGATCAGTTGACTGGGGGTGAGTGTTTGATTTGCTCAAATGCTCCGTCCAACATCCCCTTTTGTATCGCTTTGTTCGCCCTAAGTGTGGCGGGGTATGCTCAGACATGAGTCCCTTGCTCACTTGCTCACTGGATTCAAGATAGCCTGGCTGATGAGGATTATGAATCCGAAACCGGTCCCAGGATGCTTGTTTCCGGTCCAGGGAAGACATGGCTTGGCAGTTCGGGCTGGACTGTTCCCATAAGGCACAGGGTCAGACTGATATGCATATGGCAATGTCTGAACTGGGGTGGCTGAGTGAGCTAAAGAATGGTGATGGATTAAACCCAGGTCAGTTGACTGGGAGTGAGTGTTTGATTTGCTCAAATGCTCTGTCCATTATCCCCTTTTGTATCTCCGTCCATCACCCCGTTTTGTATCGCTTTGTTCGCCCTAAGTGTGGCGGGGTATGCTTAGACGTGAGTCTCTTGGTCACTTGGCCACTGGATTCAAGATAGCCTGGCTGATGAGGATTATGATTCCGAAACCGGTCCCAGGATGCTTCTTTCCCTTCCAGGGAAGACATGGCTTGGCAGTTCGGGCTAGACTGTTCCCATAAGGCACAGGGTCAGACTTGTTTGCATATGGCCATATCTGAACTGGGTGAGCTAAAGAATGGTGATGGATTAAACCCAGATCAGTTGACTGGGGGTGAGTGTTTGATTTGCTCAAACGCTCCGTCCATCATCCCCTTTTGTATCGCTTTGTTCGCCCTAAGTGTGGCGGGGTATGCTCAGACGTGAGTCCCTTGCTCACTTGCCACTGGATTCAAGATAGCCTGACTGATGAGGATTATGAATCAGAAACCGGTCCCAGGATGCTTGTTTCCGGTCCAGGGAAGACATGGCTTGGCAGTTCGGGCTGGATTGTTCCCATAAGGCACAGGGTCAGACTGATTTGCATATGGCCATTTCTGAACTGGGGTGGCTGAGTGAGCTAAAGAATGGTGGTGGATTAAACCCAGGTCAGTTGACTGGGGGTGAGTGTTTGATTTGCTCAAACGCTACGTCCATCATCCCCTTTTGTATCTCCGTCCATCATCCTGTTTTGTATCACTTTGTTCGCCCTAAGTGTGGCGGGGTATGCTCAGACGTGAGTCCCTTGCTCACTTGGCCACTGGATTCAAGATAGCCTGGCTGATGAGGATTATGAATCCCAAACCGGTCCCAGGATGCATGTTTCCGGTCCAGGGAAGACATGGCTTTGCAGTTCGGGCTGGACTGTTCCCATAAGGCACAGGGTCAGACTGATTTGCATATGGCCATGTCTGAACTGGAGTGGCTGAGTGAGCTAAAGAATGGTGATGGATTAAACCCAGATCAGTTGACTGGGGGTGAGTGTTTGATTTGCTCAAACGCTCCGTCCATCATCCCCTTTTGTATCTCTTTGTTCGCCCTAAGTGTGGCGGGGTATGCTCAGACGTGAGTTCCTTGCTCACTTGGCCACTGGATTCAAGATAGCCTGACTGATGAGGATTATGAATCAGAAACCGGTCCCAGGATGCTTGTTTCCGGTCCAGGGAAGACATGGCTTGGCAGTTCGGGCTGGACTGTTCCCATAAGGCACAGGGTCAGACTGATTTGCATATGGCCATTTCTGAACTGGGGTGCTGAGTGAGCTAAAGAATGGTGATGGATTAAACCCAGGTCAGTTGACTGGGGGTGAGTGTTTGATTTGCTCAAACGCTACGTCCATCATCCCCTTTTGTATCTCCGTCCATCATCCTGTTTTGTATCACTTTGTTCGCCCTAAGTGTGGCGGGGTATGCTCAGACATGAGTCCCTTGCTCACTTGGCCACTGGATTCAAGATAGCCTGGCTGATGAGGATTATGAATCCCAAACCGGACCCAGGATGCATGTTTCCGGTCCAGGGAAGACATGGCTTTGCAGTTCGGGCAGGACTGTTCCCATAAGGCACAGGGTCAGACTGATTTGCATATGGCCATGTCTGAACTGGGGTGGCTGAGTGAGCTAAAGAATGGTGATGGATTAAACCCAGATCAGTTGACTGGGGGTGAGTGTTTGATTTGCTCAAACGCTCCGTCCATCATCCCCTTTTGTATTGCTTTGTTCGCCCTAAGTGTGGCGGGGTATGCTCAGACGTGAGTCCCTTGCTCACTTGGCCACTGGATTCAAGATAGCCTGGCTGATGAGGATTATGAATCCGAAACCGGTCCCAGGATGCTTCTTTCCGGTCCAGGGAAGACATGGCTTGGCAGTTCGGGCTAGACTGTTCCCATAAGGCACAGGGTCAGACTGGTTTGCATATGGCCATGTCTGAACTGGGGTGGCTGAGCGAGCTAAAGAATGGTGATGGATTAAACCCAGATCATTTGACTGGGGGTGAGTGTTTGATTTGCTCAAACGCTCCGTCCCTTTTGTATCGCTTTGTTCGCCCTAAGTGTGGCGGGGTATGCTCAGAAGTGAGTTCCTTGCTCACTTGGCCACTGGATTCAAGATAGCCTGACTGATGAGGATTATGAATCAGAAACCGGTCCCAGGATGCTTGTTTCCGGTCCAGTGAAGACATGGCTTGGCAGTTCGGGCTGGACTGTTCCCATAAGGCACAGGGTCAGACTGATTTGCATATGGCCATTTCTGAACTGGGGTGCTGAGTGAGCTAAAGAATGGTGATGGATGAAACCCAGATCAGTTGACTGGGGTGAGTGTTTGATTTGCTCAAACGCTCCGTCCATCATCCCCTTTTGTATCGCTTTGTTCACCCTAAGTGTGGCGGGGTATGCTCAGACGTGAGTCCCTTGCTCACTTGGCCACTGGATTCAAGATAGCCTGGCTGATGAGGATTATGAATCCGAAACCGGTCCCAGGATGCTTGTTTTCGGTCCAGGGAAGACATGGCTTGGCAGTTCGGGCTGGACTGTTCCCATAAGGCACAGGGTCAGACTGATTTGCATATGGCCATGTCTGAACTGGGGTGGCTGAGTGAGCTAAAGAATGGTGATGGATTAAACCCAGGTCAGTTGACTGGGGGTGAGTGTTTGATTTGCTCAAACGCTTCGTCTATCATCCCCTTTTGTATCGACCTTTTCAGCTGAATCTTTCCCATTTGAATATTACTGGCCACAGCGCTACTAGCGCCCGTTTTCATCGTAGGCTGTTGGTCCCCCCCCTGCCGCGCGACAGGAACACCACGCGGCCGCCGAGCGGGGGGACTACAGCCCCCACAATCCTTTGCCTGCTGACTCCGCCCTCTTCCGCCCAGTGACGCGTCCGGAAGGCGCACAAAAGAACAGAGCGCCATCTGGGGAGCGGGCGACCTTTACTCTTTGCCAGGAACTTACCGTGGGCAGCTGAATCTTTCCCATTTGAATATTACTGGCCACAGCGCTACCAGCGCTCGTTTTCATCGTTGGCTGTTGGTCCCCCCCGCCGCCGTGACAGGAACACCACGCGGCCGCCGAGCGGGTGGACTACAGCCCCCACAATCCTTTGCCTGCTGACTCCGCCCTCTTCTGCCCACTGACGCGCCCGGAAGGCGCAATAAAGAACAGCGCTCTTTTCGCGTTGCGTGAGGCGCGCGGGCGGCGCCGGGCTAAGCCCGGGCAAAGGGTGGGCCGTCTGTGGCTGTCCGGGGCTGGCTAAGGCCGGGCTGGGGAATACAAAACAAATGTGGGTGCGACCCGCACACGTATTTTCTCAAAGTTCATTGAGTGTAATCTTTTAGGGCGCTGTCCTGGTAAGTGCTATGTCCTGAAGCACTACGGGAAATGTAGTATTAAGTGTGCTGATATAGTGTATCAGTCCCAAGACGCAGCCACCATTGGGATGATAAAAATCATCGTAATTCAGAAAGTAGTCAATCTTACTCCATTTTCATCTTCGTTCCCAAAAATTTTTTATTATCCATTTAGTTCAAGTAGATAAAACGCGGTAACTACGATGTACAAATGCGTGTATAATGCCGAAGCCTTTGATACAGCATGTCGGATTCCCATGTTTCATAATGCTGTGTTTAACCCAATTCAGAAAAGGGGGTGGTGATGAACAGAGTGTCTGAATTAAGCAGACCACTCTTACCCAGTCCAAAGATCAGGGCTTGATCCATCACCGTTATTTATCTCACTGCACCATCCCAGTTCAGAACCTGGCTATATGCAAATCAGTCTGTCCCTGGCCCAGTGCATCATGGGAACAGGGCAGACTAAACTACCAAGCCAATTCTTCACCAGAAAGGAGACAAGCTACCGGGGATCGGTTTCTGGCATTTCAGCCGTCGTCGGCCCGGCTTGCTTGAATCCTGATGGTGCAGTGAGAAAGGGACTCATGTCTGAGTATACCCTGCCACACCTATAGTGGCCAAAAAAGATTCAGAAAAGGGTTTAACCCAATGCATTTCGGCCCTTCGGCCTTCGTCAGGGGTATCTCTGAGATAAAGAATAAACATTGTATCAAGAATTGTTTTCAAAGAAACATTCAATTAATGAACTTAACTGTGTAAACATTAAATGCCCTCTCTGAATAACCTGATTCCTCATTACGTTTGAAACACAAATTATATTCAAGGTTGAATGTGGAAGGTAGGAACAGGATACTATGTAGCACATGCGTTGTGTCTAACGAGGGTTTAACAACAAATGATGATTTTTTCATTCCAAAATGGTTTTAAGGGGTTGAGTTCAAATTCGTAGTTAAGTTTGGTGTTTTAAACGTAACGAGGAATCAGTTTATTCAGATAGGGTATTTAATGTTTACACAGTTAAGTTCATTAATTGAATGTTTATTTGAAAACAATTCTTGATACAATGTTTATTCTTTATCTCAGAGATACCCCTGACGAAGGCCGAAGGGCCGAAATGCATTGGGTTAAACACAGCATTATGAAACATGGGAATCCGACATCCTGTATCAAAGGCTTCGGCATTATACACACATTTGTACATCGGAGTTGCTGCGTTTTATCTACTTGAACTAAATGGATAATAACATTTTTTTGGAACGAAGATGAAAATGGAGTAAGATTGACTACTTTCTGAATTACGATGATTTTTATCATCCCAATGGTGGCTGCGTCTTGGGACTGATACACTATATCAGCACACTTAATACTACAAGGCTGGGCTGGGCCACCCCCCTTTGATTCCACGGTCATCGAAGTAAGATAATAAGTACCAACCGAAAGGCTTCAAACTGTCACTTTTTGCCCATTGTGTTAAGTCCACTGTTTACAAAATATGAATAACATCCAGAGCCTAGGACGGAAATCGTCAGTGGGAGGCTCTGTGGAAGGGCCTTTAGACGCTTTTAAAAAAAAGGGCTACTTCTGTTTTAGAAAAAAAAATAGCGCTAACTGAGAGACGTATATCCTCAGAATGGCAGAGCAAACACTCATCTTTGGGGGCTATCCAAACAGCAAGAACACCTACACTTAACAGTATAAGTAACGAACAATCAAATGACATAGGTATTCCCCCACAGCTTCAAGACCTCTCAGCCCGACTAGCGACCCAAGAGAATCCGATCATTTCTGACACCAGTTTAGATTCTCAAATAGAACTATCCTCGGAAGAATCACTACTTACTGTTTCTATTATTTCTATTCCTGAAAAGATTACTAACACTAAATTACCAGGGGCAGGTATTCCATTAAAAAGAAAGAGGGGTGGTGTGATGCAAAAGGGAAGTCAAGCAAAAAGCCGCAGGGCTGTTATGAGTCCAAAAAAACCTAAAGATCCACAAGCTAGTGGGGTTAACCATGGTCTTTCAACTACATTTTTTCAAAAAACTTTAATGAACAACATTGAGCATTTGATTAAATCCTTGCTATTACCTATAGTTGAGAGGGTCAAGCGAATAAATGAACAATTAGGGTCCATTATAGATATTGGAACTGCTAAATCCAACCTACTTAAAGAATCGTTGCCTAAGAAGCCTCCCTTAATTAATCCTGAGACGAGGATAGTGCCCATAGCAACTAATAATGAATCTAGTAGCAAGCCGTCTCCAACAATCCATGATAACACAACAGGTACACAGCCTCAGAACATAGTTCTTGAGTCTACTATCCCAAGATATTTACCAGAAAATAGGCAACCAAACAAGAAGGTACAGGGGAAACAGGCTAACCCGCTGAGGACCCCTAATAAGGATAAACAGGTTATGGGTCCTGCAAAACATATTGATCTTCCACCAGAAGCAGAACCCTTTGTTATTGTACTAACAGGGGTGCCTGAGTTGCCACCAGGAAAATTCGAAAAACACCAGACTCTCAAGAATAAAGCCATGTACTGGCTGAGAACAAACAGACCATTACCTGCACATCTAGATGGAGAAATTCTAAATGTTAGAAGGTTAGATTGGATCGGGAAAAGACCAAAGGATATCCCAGGAGATATAATTGTTATAAACTTTAGAGATCGAAGGGTGACAAATCACATACGAGATTGGTTCCTTGATGGTTATGAGGGAGGCATTACCCCTAGAGACCTAAGTTACTTTTATCCAAAAACTCTAATTGAAAAGCCTTGGATACTTGGGAACCTAAGATCTCGGATGATCCCGCCTCCCATGTTTAACATCCTTACTTCAAATCGCTTTTCTTCTCTTATGGGGCAGGAGGGAGTTGATTGACTGCCATCCAGGAAAGATAAGTCTAAAAGAGACCATGAGCCTCACTCATTCCAAGTTCAGAGGGAAGAAAGTAAGGAAAGAAGCGATAAGGATATAATTAACACAGGAAGGGTAGATGGCTCTGAGATCAAGCAAATGGCTGATACCCTTGCCCATCACTCTTTACTCGTTCCAGACACAAAATTAAATTCATATGCAAGTAAGGGAATACCAAGAATCGACTCTCCCTGTCTTAGTCAGCACAACAACTGTCAAGATCTAAATATTATCTCCTGGAACATCGCAGGATTAAAAAGAAATCTGCTCGATCCCACTTGGCATGCATTTATTGGATTGTATGATATTATATTTTTTCAAGAGACCTGGATGTTAGGATGTGCCCAAAGGGTAGGCTATAAAACATATTGGGTGGGGGCGTCCCCATCAGTAAAAGGAAGACTATCGGGAGGATTGATTATCTGGGTCCGTGTTTCTCTACAAGTTGTGATCACCTTTTTAGATATTTCCTCTCCAGATATACTGGGCTTAAAATTAAAAGCAAAAAATTAGAAAGTTACATATTTTTTCGATGTATATAATAGACCATCTCTTACAAATGGTCTATCGCCAGTTGTTGATCTGCTGGACAGTGTCCTCAAAACATTAGGCCATAGCACAGGTGTATTCATAGCTGGCGATTTTAATTGTAACTATGAGCCAGAACTAGGCTTTGGTGATTTGATGGAGTCCCAAGACCAAGCATATAATATACCATCTTCGGTTAGCGAAAAGGAAGTGAGGTGCACAACTGCTGTGACTCAGCTCTTAGGTTTAACTTTGACACACAGTCTTAGATCATGCAATGGGCGCCTTCCATCTGATAGACCTAAAGCCCATACGTTTCGGGGAAACACTTCTCAAAGCCATATAGATTATAATATGGTGTCATTAAGCTGCTGGTGTTTTTTGTGTGACTTTAAAATAATTTCCAGAACAGAGAGTGACTATTTACCTTTGTGTTTGAGGGCCTCAACAGAATTCCTTTCTACAGCAGAACTTGCAAAAGTGAATTATGACTTTTTAGATGACCAAATCACATTAAAAAGGAATGATCGAGCAGTGAAATGGCCATATATTTTGGAGGACAAAAAGGCAATGACTAATATCTATTTAACCTTCACAGATATTTTATCTCCGTATATCGAGAGTAACGTCCCGCCATTTACATTGACTGAGATCCATGGCAGACTGGTAGAAGCTTTAGGTCCTATACTAAGTAAAATAATACAAAGAAAGATGAGAGAGCTAATAGAAAGGGTCAACCATGGCAAACCATGGTTTAACAAGGATTGTCGAACAGCAAAGTCCGAGATAATAAAAGCAATAAAAAGTAAAGATATAGATAAAACTAGGGAAAAAAGGCGTGCCTATAGTCTAACAATAGTTGCTGCCAAGAAAGTTTGGGACGAGGAGATATGGGCAGGTCTTATAAATGCCGCCAAGACAAAGGATCAAACAGGATTCTGGAATTTATACTCATAAGGTAATAGGACAGGCAATAAACATAGAGATCTCTATTTGGATGAAGATACCTGGGTTAATCATTTTTCTGGGCTTTTCTCTGAATCAAAACTGAACCTAATACTAACAATTTTGTTCTGACGGGCGAAATGATTGAGCTCGCAAAGGCAGCCAATCTACATTTTTCTATAAAAGAAACTAACTATGTTTTAGAAACAATAAAATCAGGTAAAGCCCCGGGCCCCGATAGAATTCCCGGCGACCTACTAAAACACAATTTGACAGTTTGGGCTCCTTATATGAATGTTCTGTGCAACGCTATAGCAAATTTTGACCCAATTCCAAATACATGGAGGGGGCTGAAATTATCACGATTTTTAAAAAGGGGAATAGATTTGATCCGGCAAATCATCGCCCGATCAGTCTGATAGACATTCCACAGAAAATATTTGCCAGACATATATTGTTGCGTCTTTCATCTTGGATGGAAGAAGTTGATTTATTAACAAAATTCCAAGCAGGGTTTAGAAAAAAGATCAGCACCATTGATCAAGTCTTTAGATTTCAATGTTTATGTTGGAAGTATATTACGATCAGACAGGGAACATTGCATGTAGCATTCGTGGACCTTAGAGCCGCTTTCGATCTGGTCTCCAGAACTAGTTTTTGGACCCATATGAAAAACCTTGTAGTACCTAACGAATTACTAGTTTAAATTATCAGGATGCACGAAAATAATTTTGCAAAAGTAAGATGATGACCAAGGGAAGAACTTACGAGAGAAATTCCAGTGAAGTGTGGAGTACGGCAAGGTTGTGTGCTGGCACCAACCTTGTTTTCCTTATATTTAAATGACATCCCCTCCTTCCTTGAAGGAAGCAAGAGTGATTCACCAAGGTTAGGAGGGGATGTGATTCCCGCATTACTCTTCGCTGACGACACCATTTTAATTTCTCAGACTTCCGGTGGCCTCCAAAAGCTGATTAACACCTTTCATTTATATTGTATCAAAAAAAGGACTTGATATTAACCCTAGCAAAACAAAATATATGTCTATTAACCCAAGTAAAACATTTAGAAAAAAGTTGGAATTGCAAGGGGAAAGATTAGAGTATGTGAATAATTTTAACTATTTAGGTATCACGCTGGACTCCAAAATGTCATGGAAACCCCAATTGGTAAAAACAAAATTAGTACTGCTCCAAAATTCTATGCCTGTTATAAAGAAACATAGAGAGAGTACTTCTAAGGCTGCATCCCCTGCTATTGAGATTTTTAAATTTAAGACCCAGTCAGCAGCCCTCTATGGAGCAGAACTTTGGGGTCCACACTGTAAGCGTAATTTTGAAGTGGCCGAAAACAATTTTGTACGAAGATTATTATCCTTACCTAATAGAACACCGATGATACCGTTGTTTTAGACATTAATCTACAGCATACTGATAGTCTTGCTGCGTTACGCCCCCTTATGTATTGGATAAGAATTTGGACAACAGACGAGCTTATCCATTACAGAACGGGACTACAAGAGATAATGCCATTTGGTATTCTAAAAGATATTTTATGGTTTAAACATATTGCCTCTTGGTTTAAAAGAATAAGACTATTAAACTACTGGGAAAACCCTCAAGAGTTAACAAAATCCTGCAACAAAATAGCAAAGCGTTCATTTTGGAAATACTTAAGTAACAAACTGCTACAGGATACCAATTTAGGTTCGTTTACTATAAGGTTTCTCCAATTCAAAGACATTCCTAAATTTTAAATTCTCTTGGATGAGGTTAAACCCCCGGTAGCAAAATCTTTATATCTTAAATTTAAATACGGGGTCCTGCATACCAATGATAAGTAATCCAAATGGGGCAACAATGCACAAGATAAAGATTCCGACAAATGTGGTTTCTGCAAAAATATCACATCTGTCATAGAAAATGATATGCATATCTTATTTTTTTGCCCGGCTTATCAATATTTGAGAGAAAGATGGATTAAACCTTTATGCAACATCCTTAATCTAAGACACTGTAGACAGGCAGAGCGGATTTTACGATCTGATACTACTCGATTGATAGTATTTTGTGTGTCTAGGTTCCTTATGAACGTAATGCTCCTTAGAGCCAAAAGTGGTCTAGAATTGTAATTGCAGCAGCACTTTACCTAAACTGTTACAAGGAGGAAAAAGTCCCCTTAACTTTTATCTTAAAATGTTGCTTGTCTATTTTTTATAACATTACACCGGAGTATCTCAGCAGTGATTGAGTGACTGTATATTAATATTTACATTTTTAATGGAATGTAAGTTTTTAACTTTAATACCCCTGTTCATTTTTATACTTATATAAATAATTATTGTATTTTTTAAACATAACTGATTTTATATGTAAATTATTGATGAAATGCGGAAATAATTCCCCCATCCCTGTCATTTGGTATAATCGCCAGGATTGCTCAAATTTTTGTAAATTGCTGTAATAATGATTTTTAAACCTAATTTGTTGTATTTTTATCTTATGCACTTTTATGGTCCAAAGTAGACCGAAATAAAGTATTGAATTGAGTGGGGAGGTGTGAAAGGCCCTTTGAGAGTTGCGATAAGCCCTGCCTTGCCTGTGGACTGTCTGCTAGGAAACGACCTGGAACATACCGCCTGGAAGGAAGTGGAGTTTAAGGCCCACACTGAGATGCTGGGGTTACCAGGATGGACTGGTCACACGGTCAATGGCTGCCCGGCAAGGAACTCAACCCGGGTTGGAGCCTGAAACAACAGCCCAACCCAATGCTGGTCGTGAAAAGGAGAGTGTTGTGAAGGACACACCCCATGTGATGGATGGGGAGCCCGCGGAGGTACCCCCGGAGTCCATGGAGGTTGATGTTGCTCCCGTGGGGGACTTGCCGACCCTTGCCGAGTGGCATGTGGAAGGAGGGCCTACCCGGGAGGAATTCTGTCAGGCACAGAAGGAGTGCCCGACGCTTGAAGGCATGCGGCGACAGGCCGAAGCCCAAGCGACTGATCAGGAGACCGGCAGTTTTCACGTGTACTGGGAGGATGGCCTCCTTTACAGTGAGCCTAAGGTTCCAGTGCATGGATCCTCGAGGGCCTTAGTGGTCCCCCAATGCTACTGGGCCTTCTTATTGGAACTGGCGCATGAAATTCCTTTGGCTGGACATCTGGGCCAGGACAAAACATTTGCGCGGCTGGTCCCGCATTTTTATTGGCCCAGGATTAGAGTTGCCTCTGACACCTACTGCAAGACCTGCAAGACTTGCCAGGCAAGTGGCAAGACTGGAACTAAAGTGAAGGTCCCTTTGGAACCTCTCCCGGTGGCCGGGACCCCTTTTGAGCGGGTCGGAATCGACATCGTTGGGCCGTTGGGCTCTTCGACCTCTGCGGGACACCGGTTTATCTTGGTGTTAGTGGACCATGCCTCTCGGTACCCGGAGGCTATTCCTCTGAGGACCGTCTCTGCACCTTTAGTGGCGCGGGCCCTGATGGGGATATTTACCAGAGTGGGATTCCCCAAGGTCGTGGTGTCAGACAGGGGCACGAACTTCATGTTGGCCTACATGCAGGCCATGTGGAAGGAGTGTGGAGTGACCTATCGGTTCTCCACTCTTTACCACCCCCAGACTAACCGGCTCGTAGAGCGCTTTAATAAGACTCTGAAGGGGATGATCCGGAGCCTGCCAGAGGACCTGAGGCGAAAATGGGACATCCTCCTCTCTTGCCTGCTGTTTTCGTACCGCGAGGTGCCACAGAAGGGAGTCGGGTTCAGCCCCTTTGAGCTGCTCCATGGCCATCCCGTTAGGGGGCCCCTCAGCCTTGTCAAGGAGGGGTGGGAGAAGACTACGAAGAAGCTTCCCCGTGATGTCGTCAGATGGATGCTGGCATTCTGCAGCCAGATGGCCAAGCTGTGGAAGGAAGCCTCAGACAACTTGGAGGCTAGCCAAGCCGTCATGAAGGAGTGGTATGACCGCAACGCTCGGACGGTGGAGTTGGACACTGGACAGAAGGTGTGGGTCATGGAGCCTGGGGAGCTTAGTGCCCTCCAGGACCAGTGGACTGGTCCATACGAGATTGTGGAGCGTCGAAGCCAGACCACCTATGTCGTTGACTTGAAGACCCCCTGACAGCCCCATCGGGTGCTCCACGTCAACCGCCTGAAGCCTCACCATGAGCGATCTGAGCTTGCTCTCCCCTTGGTGACGGATGGGAGCGAGGAGGAGGAGAGTGAGCCTCTTCCTGACCTTCTGGCGGCCCAGGAAAAGGATGGTTCAGTGGAGGGAGTTGTCCTCTCCCCATCCTTGACCCCAGAACAACAGAGGGACTGCCGCCGGGTATTGGAGCAGTACGCCTTGTTGTTCTCCCTCACGCCTGGAATTACACATCTGAGTACCCATGATGTGGACACATGGGACAGTCCGCCTGTAAAAACCAAGTCTTACCGGTTGTCCGATAAAGTTAAGAACAGCATCCAGGGTGAGCTGGCCAAAATGCTGGAGCTGGGGGTGATCGAACCTTCCAGCAGTCCTTTGGCTAGTCCGGTTGTGTTGGTGCCGAAAGCGGCCCCACGGGCACCACACCAGAACTTCGGTTCTATGTGGACAATCGGGGATTGAACTCTGTCACCAAGACAGATGCTCACCTGATCCCACGTACAGATGAGCTGATTGACCTGCTGGGATCAGCCCGGTACCTCAGCACCATTGATCTAACATCAGGGTACTGGCAGATTGCCATGGCCGATGGAGCAAAGGAGAAAACAGCGTTCTCCTCCCCCGAGGGCCACTTTCAATTTAGAGTGATGCCTTTCGGGCTCAAGAATGCTCCGGCCACCTTCCAGCTGTTGGTGAACCAGGTGCTGTCTGGCCTGGAGTCCTTCTCAGCGGCATACCTGGATGACATAGTGTCTTCAGTAGCACCTGGGAGGACCATTTGCAGCATCTCCAAGAGGTGCTGCAGGCTTTGCAACGTGCTGGCCTGACCATCAAGGCTAGCAAGTGCCAGATTGGACATGGGATCTGTCGTCTACCTGGGACACCTGGTGGGCGGGGGTAAGGTGCAAGCCCTCCAGGCCAAAATTGAGACCATCATGGCCTGGGAGCCCCGAAAACCCAGACTGAGGCCTGAGCTTTCCTCGGCCTCACTGGCTATTACCGCCGGTTCGTCAAGGGATATGGTACCATCGTAGCCCCCTTGACTGAGTTGACGTCCAAGAAGCAGCCACGAAAAGTGATCTGGACGGCTGCTTGCCAAGAGGCATTCGAAACACTGAAGCACGCGATGTGCACTGCTGCGGTGCTTGCAACACCTAACTTCTCAAAAGAATTTATCGTGCAGACAGACGCCTCTGAGTATGGCATAGGCGCTGTGCTTTCTCAACTCAACAACGATGGCCAAGACCAACCTGTGGCCTTCATCTCCAGAAGACTCCTCCCTCGGGAACGGCGATGGAATACCATTGAGCGAGAAGCCTTTGCAGTGGTCTGGACCTTGAAGAAGTTGAGGCCATACCTTTTTGGCTCTCACTTCCTGATTCAAACCGACCACCGACCTCTTCGCTGGCTGATGCAGATGAGAGGCAAAAATCCCAAGTTGCTAAGGTGGTCCCTTTCCCTACAGGGGATGGACTTTAGGGTGGAACATCGATCCAGAGTTGACCACGCCAATGCTGGCGGTCTCTCCCGGTTTTTCCGCCTTAGTGACGAGAACTCCCTAGTGGTTGGGTAGCTCTCCCCACTTTCAGCTGCGGGGGACGCATGTTAGACCGGTCAGCCCTAGGGTGGTCTGTCACTATTTTTTTCGCTCTTGCCTCATTTTTCCCACCTTCTTTTTGTTGGCCTTAGGTCTCTGGGCACCTTCCCATTGCTAATCAATGCTAAGGTGCAGGTGCTCTCTTCCCCCAACATGGCTGCCACTGCCCCCTGCTACAGCAGCGTGGTCTTCTTAGACGCACTCTAGTAGCCAGGAGCTGGCTGAAACCCATAAACATTGTAGCAAAACCAGCCTGCCTGCCTGCCCATAGCTAGAGTGAGGAAGCTCCTGGAACCTTCCAGAATAGGGGAGTGGTCACCAACTGCCCACTGCCAACTGCCACTATAAAAGAAAAGGGAGACAAACTTTCTAGTCAGTTGGGGCATCACTGACCTGGGGGACTGTTGTACCAAGAATCATCTCCTTCCTAGTTGCTCAGCCAGAATGAGTGTGATGTCTGTGTGGAATGCTAGATGACAGAGAGAGTAGAATGTGAGTGTGCCTGGTTGTGTGTGAAGAATGACAGTTGATGAGAGTGGGCTGAGCAACAACCATCTAGCTCCTGGTGGGACCATCTATTGATCTTCTTGATACAACTCAATCTTCTATGGAACATGTAATGATTTACTAATAAACCTCCTACTTGGATAAATTACCTGGCCACCTCTACATTATATCTTCTTTTACCCACAACAGGGACCCTACGCAGGAGACTTAGGCGGTAGGGCCTAGGCAGGAACCTATACCACTGGGGGAGACAGGGTTTAGGCGCTGCCCACCAAGCTGTGTGAGGAACACTGAACTAGCCCACTGTTCTGGCCCGGCGGGAGGTGACCCAGGGACCATCTGAAGTGACCATCTGAGTGTGGTAAATTTATATTTACCGTATCTTTTTTGCCATATAATTACAAGTCATAAGGATAGCTCAATCAAATGAGAGGCAGAGTCCGTGGTATCTGAGTCATACGGGCTTTAATATAATGCTTCGAAGCATGGACATCGGGTTCCATCACCACTCAGGTTCAGGAAGGGACATTCAACATTTTATTAGCATCACACATTATATATAGTAAAACAGTATACATGGAAGCGAATACAGTAGGCGTAACAGGTGAAAAGAGAGAGATAAGAACACATGTGCGTAACAGGAGGCGTGTAAGAAGGCGTACACATAGGCGTGCACTGGACATGTCAGAGAATCGTCACATGAAACGTCACAAGTGGGTGGATGCATAGAGAAAGTTTGCAGAATCAGCAGAAACTTATGACCTATATGCGCGCGCAGCTGAGCATGACGTGTAACCGGGGAGAGCTGGGGGCTTTGACTTTTGCACGAGTAGAGGAGACTAATGTCTGGGGTGTCAAAACGACCTGTACCTATAGCATATCTGATATCGTATGTTTTGAGGATGTAGTGTCTGGAGTAAAAGGTCTCTCGGGCAGGGGCCGTTCAACACTGAATGCTAGTGCGTGCATACGGATCTTCATGTAGAGTGCGGGGGCCATGGGCCTACCATGGTAACAGGAGCAGTAAATTACTTGCATGTAGACAGGAAGGCAGGGCCCTTTGCTCTGCATCCGGGAATATGTTTACCTATTTCACTAGACTGGAATGTGTTTTCGAGGAGGCTGAGCAGATAACTTGTAGGTAAAACATCATCTTGGCAAGCGGACCAGGCCGAGCCGGGCACTGCTCGTCTGAGGCAGGAAGTAAGGCAGATGTCAGGGATGCATACCTAAACGGCAGCTTTCAGAGGGAGAAAGGAACTCGGAGCCTCGTTTAAGGGCCTAACTCGACTGGGCCAGAAAACATGGAGGAAAACGTGAAAGTGCACCATGTAAAGACGTTGGCACCATAGGCCTAGAAGCCTAATTAACGGGATTTTCATGCATGACTGGATAGCTGACATGTTAACGTTGGACGCAAATGTATTTGCGTCTTTCTAGCATGAACAGAAAAGAAGTTACACGACATACAAGGAGCATGGGTGCATGGATAGGGTGCGAGTGGGGGACACATTGGCTACCTGAAAATTTCTATTACCTCATTCCCTCCTTGGCCCCTACCAAACCCTTTCAAGATATATCTATATTCATAAGACCATCTATCTGTTCATATAACATCATTTGTTCGTCTTTTATCATTCGGGAACGGGAACTTGGACCCGGAATACAAGCTGTGGCGCACAAGCCGCAAATCGCTGGCCCACATTGCAGACAGAGACAACAACTGAATACTATGACCAATATTATTCCTAGGAATGATAACAATTTCCATCCCCAAGCGGATATCACACTCCAGAGCCAACCGGACCAAGTCCAGGAGCCTGGATTCTGGTGAATCAGGTGAGCAATTTCGTGAAGCCGTGTGATGGCCTTATACACGGATGGCGCGTTATTAGGAATAAACACGCAACAACTGGATCCGATGACTCTACAAGCCCCGCCCCTATCGGCCAGGATGACGTCAAGGACAAGGCGATTTTGAAGAACAACAATTCTCATAGCAGATTGCTCTTCGGTCAGGTTACCTAAAGCAAAAGTAGTTTCGTTCACTACCACTTCAAGGGTTCTCGTTAACCTGCGTATTATTTTACTGTTCTGGACAGGACCTATGAACCAGAAGTATCCTTTAACATAATCCCATGTAGATCCAGAATCATCAATAACAGGAGGAAGGTCTCTTCTATGTCTGACGTTCACAAGGCGTGAATTCCTATGATAATCAGGTGGGGCTAGAAAAACAGGTGGCAATAGGAACGCAATGTAACACGTCCCATCCCAATCAAGGGGCAGATGTACATAAGCAGTGTGACCACAAATGAAATAAGAATGGCGAGAGGCTTTGAAAGTAGACTTGCCTTTGTCACTGAATTCGACCACAGTATTACAATCACTGTGTCCTAGATGTACTGAGCCATTCTTTCTGATGCATAGTTCACCTTTCACTTGCAAAACTGTAATAAACGGCAAGTTCGAATTAGTCTCGGACTGGACGTTCAGGATCATGAGATTGAGGGAAAAATTACCTAATTTATACACTTCATTTTCTAGGTCGGTCCCTCTCCTTTGGGGAAGACCGCCTGCATCTGGGAAACATGCTTTATTCATGACTGTATTCAGGTTCCCCCAAATCCAATTGCCTTGGGAAACTTTGGACTTACTGTCTAGGGAGGACATTAAAGTAAACCATGCACCACATGAACCATTATGTGTGAACGGGTATGGAAAGAGAGGCAGAGCTCCCTTGTATTTCTGATAAGGTGGGAGTCGGCCACATACCCAGCAATTGGTGGCATTGCTGGCCTGATGAGTATGGTGTAACATACGAATGAATGTATTGTTGCGCATCGCTAATCGATAGGATAATTCATGAGGGGGCAGGTCGCTAAAAGAGTGCTCTACAGTGTTATTAGAGGAAGCATGTATATGTGAATCAAGAGGGAAAAAAACATGTAGCATTAAACTTATGCATATGATCGTAAGACTCAGAAGAAACATGAAAATTAATGTGATTACACATCGACTGTGCAAATGTTTACAGTATTGTTCTCTTTTCTTGATGCGCCTATCTCTCTGACTACTTGGGTCTATCTTATACATGTCAGAAACCTGTCTAACCGCTTCACCCGAGGGGGACTTAAACAATTAAACGCTGTCTGACTTACTAGACCTTAGCTTGGCGCGATACTCCTGTTGAGGAGTTTTTTCTATCAGGGGGAGTTTAGAGTCAGAGTCCGATAGGGGGCAGTCTTTAACCGAAGTTTCTGGACACAGTCCGTGAAATTTCTTAATGTGGCTGGAGTGCAACCACCCTTTACGTCCTTCCAACTTGACGGCGGTCCTCGTCGTCATCAACACCAACTTTGGCTGTTTCCACCTCGGCTCCAGCGGACTTGATCAGTCAAAATTTCTCACATATACCAGCTCACCCGGAACGACTTCATGCGGTTTTACTTGGGTGTTGTCCGGGAAGGCAGCTGCAACCTGTGAACGACAAGATTGTAGTGCAGACATCAAGGAAGCTAGGTAATCTGTCAGCATATTACAGTCGACATCAGTGATCTTGCGGGGCATAGGCGTACCCCACATATTGGGAGGCCGCCCGAAAACCACCTCATAAGGAGATAGTCCGGTTCTGGAATGAGCAACCATGCGCATATAGAAGAGGGCAACTGGCAAAGCTACTATCCAATCTACACCTTTTTCAGCACAAACTTTGGCTAAGCGTGTTTTCAGGGTCTGATTATGTCTCTCTACGAGACCAGCTGCTTCAGGGTGTCGTACGCAGTGGAACTTCCACTGGTAACCTAACAGGAGTGATACCTGTTTCATAAGCTCGGACGAGAATGGCTGTCCATTATCTGAGTATACGACACGGGGCAAGCCGTATGGCGGGAAGAATTCACGAACCAACTGCTTGGCAGTGGTTGCGGCAGTGTAATCTGGGACTGGATATGCTTCTGTCCATCGGGAAAGGGCACATACAACTACGAGGACATATTTAAAACCTCTACAT
Source organism: Lissotriton vulgaris (assembly GCF_964263255.1). Taxonomy (NCBI): domain Eukaryota; kingdom Metazoa; phylum Chordata; class Amphibia; order Caudata; family Salamandridae; genus Lissotriton; species Lissotriton vulgaris. The sequence continues at coordinate 1,815,275,829 of NC_141685.1, forward strand.
CTGTCCATCTGGATATAATCCATCTGGAGGACTTCAAAAGGATGGTCAGGAGGATGGAATCCACCTTGTTCCACGGGAACACCTTTGCCTGGATTGAACTGACAACAGATCATGCAGGTACGCACTTTCTGTTTTGCTGCTGCTCGTAAATGTTTGTTGAACCAGAGGTTTTGAATGCTGTCTAACATGGCTTTTTCTCCTAAGTGTGCTGGACTATGTGCTGTGTTAATGATTACTTGAACCATAGAGTCGGGGAGGAACCATGTGGCTCTTCCCTTCGTCATCCATCCCTGATCTGTCTGGATCCCTCCTTGTTCAGTCCATTTCTTGATTTCGTCGGGAGTAGCATGTGCCTGTATGTCGAGTACGTCTAGAATGGGATCCTTCACTGTCATACAATGTGTCTGTGATGTCACATCAGTCTTTGTCATGTCCGTTGGGATGTCTGTCTGAGCTGTGAGTTTAGCTGTTCGATCTGCCAGGTCGTTACCCTGAGAAATGGTGTCGGTGGCTTTAGTATGTGCTTTGCACTTCATGATAGCAATGGATGTAGGTAAGTGTATTGCTTCTAACAGAGCTTGAATGAGGGGACCATGCTGTATCTTGACGCCATGAGAAGTTAAAAAACCTCTCTCTTGCCAGAGGATACCGAAGTCGTGAACAACTCCGAATGCGTACTGTGAATCTGTGTAGATGTTTACTTTCTTGTTCTTGGCTAGTATACAGGCTTGGGTCAGAGCAATGAGTTCTGCTGCTTGAGCAGACAAGGTGTCAATACGATGTGTTTCTATGACTTCAGTTTCAGTGGTCACTGCATAGGCGGCCACTAACTCTCCTGTGCTTGTTCTCATACATGAACCATCCACGTAAAGTGTCAGGTCTGGATCGGGTAATGCAATGTCTGTCAAGTCTTGTCTGGGCTTCGTTACAGTATTGATGACTTCTACGCAGTCATGTGGTGTCGGATCAGTTGTGCTCGAGGGTAACAATGTGGCAGGGTTTAATGTGTTGCATCGTCTGATCTCTATGTGTGGCTGAAACAATGTCAATTCATATCCTGTCAGTCTTGCTATAGTCAAGTGCTGAGTCTGGGTACGGTTCAGGAGAACTTCCACTGAGTGTGGAACTTGTACTGTCAGGGGATGTCCTAACACTATGGAATCGCTTTGTCTAATTGCTAGAGCTGTCGCTGCAACTGATTTGAGGCACGCAGGCAGAGCCTGGGCCACTGGATCCAATGTACTAGAAAAATAAGCACAAGGCTTATGGTGTTCTGCTTGATCTTGTGTGAGAACAGATAATGCTGTGCCATCGCGTTCAGTAACAAAAAGTGTAAAAGGTTTTCTGTAACATGGTGTCGCTAAAACAGGTGCTTGACATAAAGCTTTCTTTAACTCGTCAAAAGCTTGTGTATGTTCCTGAGTCCAAGGGAGGACAGTCGAAGACGCTGCCTCCTGTGTTGTCAACTGTATGAGTGGCTTAGCTAGATATGCATACTGAGGAATCCATTGTCTGCAGTACGAGGTGAGGCCAATGAAGGCCCGTACCTCCTTTTGTGTCTTGGGTTGTGGCAGATGTGCGATTAACTGGATGCGGTCTGGTGTCAGCTGTCTCCCCCATTTGGACAGCAAGTGCCCAAGGTATAACACTTGCTGGGCACAGAATTGTAGCTTCGAAGGGGACACTTTATGCCCCTTTTCGGCCAAGAAATACAAGACAGTCAGTGACGCGCGCTCGCAGTCACGTTCGGTCCGTGCAGTAATTAACAAGTCATCTACATACTGGAGCAGAGCAGTGTCAGCAGGCATGTGAATACTGTCTAGTTGTCGTTTCAGTGCTTGACTGTAAATGCTAGGACTTTCCGTGAACCCTTGAGGTGCACGTGCAAATTTGAAGCTTCGGCCATTTAAAGAGAATCCGAATAAATACTGGCTTTCAGGATGAATGGGGACACTAAAGAAAGCGTTCTTGAGGTCAATTACAGTAAAGAACGCTGCTTCGGAATCAATAGCCGTCAAAAGAGAAGATATGTCTCGCACTACCGGGTACTGTGGAACGATGCATTTATTCAGTTCTCGAAGATCAATCACCAATCGGTAGACTGGTGGTGCATTTGGGTCTGTTCGTTTAAGAATTGGAATGATCGGGGAATTGCATACATTGGAGTCAGTTTCAATAACTACTCCTTGGGCAATGAGCTCGTCAATAATCTTCAGTAAGGCTGTGACAGCCTCGGGTGGCAATTTGTATTGTCGGATTCGGGGCAGTACAACTCCTTGCTTGAGAGTGACACGGTACGGTGTAATGTGCATACAACCTACATCAGTTGGACCTTGTGCCCATAAATGTGCTGGTACATTCTGCAATCGTGGATCAAAATCTCGTAACACATAATGACCTTTGAAGTCACGTAAGAACAATCTCACTCCTTCCGGAGAACAACATATTACAGCACCTAGTGCTTTCAACGTTTTAATACCAAGCAGATTTTCAGGACATGCTTTCGTAAGTAACAAGTCAGTAGTACGAGACAATGGACCAACTTCGAGGGAAACTGGCTTTGACACTTCGTTAACAATAGGCTTTCCTGAAAAACCCAGGGAAACATTCTGTGAGCCTGAGAGGGGTGCCCCTGGAACCTCGTCATGACTAATGGTAGTTCTGCTCGCCCCTGTGTCAATCAAAAATTTTCTGTCTTTCCCTAATACCTGACTATGTACATAGGGACCATCTTGATCTACAGGAACCTCGATGAGGGGCAAGCCAACCTCCCTCTCTAGGCTGTTTCATGTATATTGCTGATAATCGGGGTAATCTGACTGTGCATACTGGTACATTTGCTGTGTGACATGTTGGGTGGCAGCAATAGGCTGGGGTTGGGGTTGGGGTACAGCTACTGTCTGTTGTGCTTGCTGTGGTGGTTGCGTGTTCTGTGGGATATGCTGTGGAACGTGTTCTGGTCTAGGTGGACGCGGTCTCTCTTTCGTTTTGCCTGTAGCAATATTGTGTTTCAAAACCAAACATTCATTTATATAGTGACCTGGCTGCTTACAATAGTTGCAGTTCCCTTTAACGGGAGCTGCAGATTGACCTGGCGGTGCTGTACCCTTTTTATGACCGTCAGCTGGAACAGATTGAGCAACTAGTACTTTCATTTTCGTGTCTCTCATACGTCTCTGTTCATGATCATGTTCCCCTCTAATTCTGTTCTGGTGGTACTGTAACATTTGTAACATTTGAGAAGGGGTATTTGCTTGCCATGTGCTCTCGACTTTCAATACTCTATTTTTAACTTGTGGTAAGGAATTCTCGACTAATTTGGTTACAAAAAGATGTGGATATGATTCGCTACTTGTTTTCAGGCCACTATTTATAATGAAACATTTCTCGAATCTAGAATAAAAATCACTAGTGTCTTCGTCTTGTTTCTGTTTGCAGGCTGAGATTGCATCCCAGTCTTCCTTTTTAATTGTCAATAACCTCGGCAAAACCTGTACTAATAATCCTGGTAATGCTTTAGCTTTGTCCCCAAGACCTAAACCTGGGGTACGTGTATTTTCTTCGTCCTCTTATTCAGCCCAATTAATCTTTTTATCTCCCACCTCCCATTCTTTCTCTTTCAGTTTTTCGTAGATACCAGCCGGTAACAATACCTTTAACATTTTCAGAATGTCGGAATATGTATAATCCCCCATGAGTAACATGTCTTTTAATTCACGGTGAAAACCTGCTGGATCTTTATCATGACAGGGCACTATTTTCTTCATTTCCAATAGTTCCATTTTGCTTAAGGGTGTGTATACGAATACTCGCTGAAGCGTACCCCCTGGGGCCTGGACGGGGTGCACTTCTCGTAAGGGATTCTGTCTGTCCATGTAAAATGGTTGTCTTACTGGGGGTGGGACAGAAACAAAATGTGGAGTCAGAAAAGTTCTGTATTTGTGTCGTTGTTCTAGAATGATATTAATTAAATCGGTACCTAGACCTCTCCATCGTTTTAGGAGTAATTCTTCCAATATATTATATAGAGGACCTGGATCAGAATGCTGACTCTCATATAGTGAAATGAGATGCTGGATCATGTACATACCAGCAAGTCGCTGTTCGTCCGGGGAAAGAGTCAAAAATGTTTGTGCTACTGAATCATCTTTATATATGCTATCATTTCCAGCCCATTGGACTGCTGACCGTGCTAATTCCTGATCTCGCATTGTACTAAGTTCATGGTAACCTATTCTTTCTTTCAGTATTTTATCGGTGTCTTGAAACACATGTTCAAGAGAACATTGTTCTGGTATGGGGGAAAGGAAACGTTTCTTGTTTTCTAGACGAATGGGTCTGTCAAAAGGTCTATCAAAAGAATACTGTTTAGGAAGTCTCACTCTACCTAGGTACGCCATTGTTTCTGGCGTTTCTTCTTCAGGGTTATCTATCTCTTCCTCTGAATTTTCACTCTCTTTCTCGGTTCCCCTGGCTTCTTTCTCATGTTCATGGAATTTTACGATTTCTTTACGAATCTTTCTGTACATGGCTTCTATGCTATTCTGTTTATCATGTTTACCATCAGCTATGTTATTACTCCAATATATCAACATATCCATTTCTTCTTTGCTTGTATCTGGCCGATCTCGTTCCCGTATTAAACAATTTATCAGAAACCGTAAGATCATACTTTGTGTCTCGACTTTTTGATGTGCCATGGCCTCGCGAATGCATTCTGGTCTCTCCCCTGTTCTTATAAAATGATATATGTTGTCTAGATGGTCAGTCATTTCTGGCAAAAGAACCAAATAATTTGCAACTCGCCATAAACGTAATGAGTATAGAACCATCCCGTCTTCGCCGGGTACTGGGTCATATCTGCAGTCTGTAACATACTCTTTAAGGGCTGCGAATGTCGCTGCCCTGGGTGTACGTTGTAATGCTAGGTCTCTAAGCGTTGTTCGTTTTATTTGTGGCGGGGTACGATGGTGACCCCCTACGGCGCCTCCTGCAGCGGAAGCGTAACCATCACCTAGTTGTGATGTTGTTGCTGGTGTCATTAATTGAAAAGTAGGTGCAGGTAATGCCGGACCCTGGGCTGCCGGTATACCGAACGGATTATGAGGACCAACAGTGGTAGGAACAGTAGTAATAGTAGTGACAGGAATGGTTGTGACAGGGACAGTAGTGACAGGAGGGGGAATAACAACGGATGGGGAAGTCGAGTCTTGAGGGGGTGGAGGTGACGTGTCTTGGACAGACTGAACGGACGGAGCAGGCTGCTGTATGTTTTGAACAGGCGGGAGAGGTTGCTGTACATTATTAGCTGGGGGTACGCGAACATTGGTATATGCAGGAGCTACGTCATCTAAATAGGAAGAAAGGAAAATGTCCGCTGCGGTTTGTTTGTGACGGCGTTTAGTCGGAACCAATGGTGGTGGCAAGTTACGGGGTGCTTCCGGGGTCGCCTTAGGCAGGCCCTCGGCAAGAACTGGATACAGTCCTGTAATAAGTGCATTTCTCTGTCTGTCTTGTTCTATTCTGACTCATTCTCCTTCTTCTAGTAACTCTTTTTCCCTAGCTTTTTCAGATTCTTCTCTACTTCTCTCGGCTTTTCTGAGTTCTTTTTCTGTTCTTCTATGCGCTTCTTTACGCCATAATTCTATGGCATCTTTCTGGGATTGTCTGGCTTTCTTTTTCCATAACGCTTCTTCTACTCTCATGATGCAATCAGCATCCCATGTCCCTGAGACAGGCCATCTATACTTTTCTTCCAGACCCTTGGTGTAGTCCGCCCATAAATCTAGGTACAGTATGGCATCTAAGCCATGCTTATTATACATAAAATGTCCAGGAGTGTCCCTAGGTGGGACAGGAACTGCTTCTTCGAGTATCCTTTTCCTGGTCCCTATCTGACGTAACTTCGAAAACAGTGGCATGGTCGGATTGCTTTAAACGTGGACACAGTAAACACAGAAATGAATAGCAAAACAGTCATTCATACCACAACATTAAAACCACATAAAAACATATTACCTGATACATAGAAAACACATAAGTACTGAAATCTCGAGTTGCAACACTAGAATACTGAATCACTGAATTACTGAATTACTAGATGCACTGCTAAAACAGTACAGACAATACCGGTCCCATAAAGGGACACGTCTGACCGTATTCACCTAAGTGAACACGTCTGGACCAGGCCTGTGTACCCAGACCTGTCTTGACCGGGAACGAATTACTGAACCCGTCTAGATGCGTTCCCAACAACGGTACTCACCGGGAAGCAAGAACTGAAGGCCTCGGAAACTGGACTGGACTGGACTGGACTGCTACGACATCTGGCTGTTACGCTTGTGCTTCGGAACAGGTGGGCCTCTGAATACCTCGGACCTTGCTCTCTCGACTAGGGGCTCTGGTCGGGATCCTCCGCATTCCTCACCGCCTCGTCTGGATGCCGGACCGCAGTCTCCGTCTCCTCCGTGGGCCCGAGGGAGATAGCAGTAAAAACCCGCAGGCGTGCACGGTTCCGTCGCGGCTGTAGAAGGGGTCAAAACCTGTGTAACATCGCCGGCGAGTGGGGAAGGGGGGGGGTCCCTATTCGGGTGCCAAATTATGTGGTAAATTTATATTTACCGTATCTTTTTTGCCATATAATTACAAGTCATAAGGATAGCTCAATCAAATGAGAGGCAGAGTCCGTGGTATCTGAGTCATACGGGCTTTAATATAATGCTTCGAAGCATGGACATCAGGTTCCATCACCACTCAGGTTCAGGAAGGGACATTCAACATTTTATTAGCATCACACATTATATATAGTAAAACAGTATACATGGAAGTGAATACAGTAGGCGTAACAGGTGAAAAGAGAGAGATAAGAACACATGTGCGTAACAGGAGGCGTGTAAGAAGGCGTACACATAGGCGTGCACTGGACATGTCAGAGAATCGTCACATGAAACGTCACAAGTGGGTGGATGCATAGAGAAAGTTTGCAGAATCAGCAGAAACTTATGACCTATATGCGTGCGCAGCTGAGCATGACGTGTAACCGGGGAGAGCTGGGGGCTTTGACTTTTGCACGAGTAGAGGAGACTAATGTCTGGGGTGTCAAAACGACCTGTACCTATAGCATATCTGATATCGTATGTTTTGAGGATGTAGTGTCTGGAGTAAAAGGTCTCTCGGGCAGGGGCCGTTCAACACTGCATGCTAGTGCGTGCATACGGATCTTCATGTAGAGTGCGGGGGCCATGGGCCTACCATGGTAACAGGAGCAGTAAATTACTTGCATGTAGACAGGAAGGCAGGGCCCTTTGCTCTGCAGCCGGGAATATGTTTACCTATTTCACTAGACTGGAATGTGTTTTCGAGGAGGCTGAGCAGATAACTTGTAGGTAAAACATCATCTTGGCAAGCGGACCAGGCCGAGCCGGGCACCGCTCGTCTGAGGCAGGAAGTAAGGCAGAGGTCAGGGATGCATACCTAAACGGCAGCTTTCAGAGGGAGAAAGGAACTCGGAGCCTCGTTTAAGGGCCTAACTCGACTGGGCCAGAAAACATGGAGGAAAACGTGAAAGTGCACCATGTAAAGACGTTGGCACCATAGGCCTAGAAGCCTAATTAACGGGATTTTCATGCATGACTGGATAGCTGACATGTTAACGTTGGACGCAAATGTATTTGCGTCTTTCTAGCATGAACAGAAAAGAAGTTACACGACATACAAGGAGCATGGGTGCATGGATAGGGTGCGAGTGGGGGACACATTGGCTACCTGAAAATTTCTATTACCTCATGAGGAAAGCCTTCAAGTCAAACCCCCCCTCAGGAAACCAAGAATCTGCTCCAGAAGGGTACAAGAACCAACAAGCGCAGAGAAGACCCCCTTTCTGTGCCCCCAAGAACTCCTGGGGATCAACCAGGTATTGGGCCTTGACATCCCGGCGCCCCCTGCCTCGACCTGAATCCCCAAGTGCTGTCCTGCTTTGCCTGCACTCCCCTGATGGCCCGTAGCGCTATGCACACGAAGCGCTACTGTAAAGACTTCTATATAGCCTGCCTACCCAGCGATCCCCTACTGTGCCCTTGAGAGCGCTGTGACCTGCCTCCAAGCGCTGTGTACCTCTAAGCGCTACCTCAGAACTGCGAGGCCTCCAAGCGCTGTCAAACTGCCCCCAAGGCACCATCAACGTCGAGCGCCTCCCTGACTGACATTGCGCTGTGTCCTAGAAGCGCTACTGTCCCTCAGGCGCTGTGCTGCCCTTTGCCCCGGTGCCGTGTCTCCTGAGCTTTGCGTTCCCTGAGGCGCTACAATCGCCGACCGGCCCCGTAGTGCGCTAGGCCTGAAGCGCTATCCGGCGAGAGCACTCACCGCCGCGGCCCCGCTCCTCTTGTGCTGTGTGGGCCGAAAGGATTGCGGCCGCCTCAACCTGCTGCGGCCTCTGGTGTTGTCCCGGCTTCCCTCGGAGCCAGGAGAGGGCCGCCACATTGTGGAGTAGGCCTCACTAGGCCCAGTGAGGCACTCGCACCACGTGACGGGGTTGCCCGGCCGCGTCACAGGCCGCGCCCCCGCCCTTGCTAGCTGTGATTGGCCATCCCGGCCGCACCTCTCCAGCCGGCCGCGCTGCAAATTGCGGCCGGCGCGTTCACTTTGCTCTCTCGCGCCTCAGCGGGCCCGGAGCCTGGAAAGCGACTGGAGGCCGGGGACTTTTGCCGAACACCGCAACGGAGGGCTCGGACAAGAGCACAAGCCTTCCCCTTCGCTGGAAGCCTAAGCAAGGGCCCCGAGCGGGCCGAAGATCCAAAGGTAACCCCAGGGGAAGGAGGCCCCGAGATTGCCCCTCCCCCCGGGAGAACTAGAATTGGGCCCCGTTGGCCCCAATTGTGGCCACGATCCCCTCTGAACTGGGCCAGGATAGGAATTAGGCCCTATTGCACGGCCACAGAGACCCCCTTCTTATCAGGAAGGCCATGAGAGAGATGTAGATTGTTATAGTGACCGCAGGCAAATGTTTTATATGCCTGATGCCTATCTAATGGACTGATTTATTGTACCTAATGAAATAGCTATGAGTTCCTGCTGAAATGGTGGACCTCACCTACTGAAAGGGTTATTTCTAATTCATGAATTGCTTTATTCAAGACTTGTGAAATGTGCTACATCTGCTGTTGAACTGCCTATCTTTGCAGCTAGGAAATTTTTTACCCCCGGTTAGTGACTTGCTGATTCCTGCAGCGAAGGAATGTTTACTGCTAAGTAATGCAATACTATTCGAATGTCTTTATTAGGAATTCCTTGCAGGTGCTGACTAGGAGCAAGGCTGAAGCCAGGCCTACAGTTATTTACTATTTAATATTTATTTATCTATGTATTTATGGCTAAGTAATGAAAGGTATGCGTTTTAAGGAAAGGTAATGAGTTCTTACTACTGTGATTTTTGACTGCCCTGATCTTGATCTTAGATAAAACGTATTTATTTGAATCAAACCTACTGGTGTGGTCTCAGTCTCTGTGTGCACTTATTGTCTCACTGGATGCGTGTGCTGTGCAGTCACTTAACACCTAAGCTTCGGGTGCCTACAGGCTCGGTCCATGCTACCCCCCGGGGATCTGGTGAACCCTGTTCCTACAGTCCTCTTACTGAATGAGCCCCAAAGATGGAGACATCAATACCGGCTTCGACCAGTAACCATTTGACCCATCTGGCTAGAGTCCTTGAAGAGACTGGACGGAAAGGTTTCTGTAAGGATATCAACAATTGACCTGTCACATCATTTCTTAATTCATGAGTACAGTCCTCATAGCACTTTGAACATTGGACTAAACATGATTTTTTGTGATGTGGAAAAGCAGGATAACTCACACATTTGGAATTCGTCTTTGCCTGTTTAGAAATTGTAAAAGACACTCCTAAAGGAGTAAATACTCTACCCGCCAAATCCAAGGACTGTACATCCGAGACTCGTCTGCAGGAAATGAGACACAACAACAGAGTAAGTTTCTCTGACAACTGTTTGCGTGAAAGTCCTTCATTCTCAGGCCAGTTCCTGATGAAATGAGCTACCACATCAACATCCCACACCATGGAATATCTAGGTTTTGGTAGTCTCACCAATTTAATGCCTCTCAAGAGCTTACAGACCAGAGGATGTTCCCCCACAGGTTTCCCCTTCACGTGGGGGTGGCCCACCGAAAAAGCGAAACGAAAATTATTGATTTCCTATATGCCAGTCCCTGACTGGCCACATCTTAAAGAAAATTCACAATCATATGTACACCTGATCCCAAGGGATCCACCTGTCGTTCACCACACCAATGCAACAATCTACGCTAAGCCGATTCATAACATTTGTGCGTAGCGGGAGCCCAAGACTGCGACAGAAAAAATATTGCATCCTGTGAAACACCGGGCACTTACCAGCGTCTCCGAAAGTCTTCAGGCCATAAGGGACAGCTGTCTCTGATCACCAATGGGTGTAGACATCCCATTGGATCCTGCAAAAGTTCTGGGATTGATAGAAGATGCACCGGAGTGGCACAAGCCAGGGTTAACGCCACTGGGAACTATGACTGCGCCTTCCAATACAGAGTGATCAAGACTAGCTTCCCTCCTTGTTGACGAACTTGTGCCAGTAATCTCTGATCATGTACCAGTCCAATGTTGGTTCCATTGCACAGTCAAGAATATGGGGTTGAAGCGGGATCCTAGCTATTGTGATTTTATGTTAATTGCAACGTCACAATCACGCTAAAAGCGTGAGTTTTCTCACATGGAACATTAGAGGTTTGAACGATGGAAGAAAGGACAGACTCGTACACGCCTACCTAGCTAGACACAATATAGACATATGCCTACTGCAGGAGACCCACCTTAATGTGCGTCCCTTTACGAAACTCAAGCACAAAAAATAGGGGCATGTTTACTCCTCGATATACCCCAACTATGCCAGAGGGGTGGTGTATTGATTAAGCGGGGACTGGACTGGAGAGAGCGGGAGGAACACATAGATCCGGAGGGCAGATTTATTTTATTGTTTGGGACGCTGGGTGGTGTGGACATTGTGCTGATAGCACTCTATTGTCCGAATGTGGACTTCCTGTGTTCTTTCAGGACATCTGGGGTAGGGCCTGGGCGACTGGGAGTGGCACGGTTCTGTGGGGGGGGCTTCAATGCTGTGCTAGACGACGGACTGGACAGACACAGGACGGCGTGAACATTTCATCCTGCTGCGAGCGCTGCTTTACATACTATCCTTGAGGATGGTGACCTGTGTGATGTTTGGAGAATGCGAAATCCCCTGACTAGAGAGGGCACCTGTTTTTCTGAACATCATAGAGCTTGGTCTCGGTTGGACTTTTGGCTGGCTTCCTGCAAGGTGGCCAGTTGGGTCATAGATATGGCGCACTTGCCGCGCACCTTATCGGACTATGCCCCATGCTTTTTACGGTGGCTCTCCCTGGTTCAGTGCCATGTGTGTTCTCCTGGAGACTCCCCCCGCATGTCCTATTAGATGACGCTTTTAAAGAAGAAATACGTACAGATATAACCGACTATTTCGCAAATAATATTGCCTCTGTCGATACAGAAGCCTCACTGTGGGAGGCATTCAAGGTGGTCATTAGAGGCCAATGTATCTCCCGCCAGGCCGGGGTGTTAAAGGCCATTAAGGGTACGCTTAATTCCCTGGAATCCCAAATTAAAGAACTTGAAGCGCAATTCTATGCGACGGACTACTCTGGACCCTTGGATCTCCAAAAAACCAAATTACTGGACTATGCAGAGGAAGCACAGCCCAAGGTAAAGTTCCTTGGGAAGCCTATAGAGACATGTAGATATGGGAAGGGCGATAGGCCGAGGGAAAACACTTGCCGGAATGATTCGAACCCCACGTTCCATAGCCTATATCCCTGAGAAAATCATCCCACAGAGAGACACTGTTATAGGACAAATGGATATTTTCAGGGAGTTCTCAACATTTTAATCTTTGTTATATACAGCCACTCATGCTAGATGTCCGGAGGGCATGCAGGAATGACAAGATCCCCAGGCACTAGTCTGGTTCAATAATGACTAGAGGGAATATATGGACATCCCATTTACTGTAGAAGACGTGATTGAAGTTATAAAAGGCATGCCTCCAGACAAATCACCTGGATCTGACGGCCTAACAACCACACTCTATAAAGCACATGCAGAGGAGCTGGCGCCTCGCCTACTGGCGGTGTATGAGGAGGCTCAGGAGTCAGGCATATTGCGCCCAACTATGCAGGAAGTGATCATCATTACTTTGTTAAAACCAGAAAAACCCTCATTGCCCTACCGGACCAGTTGGGGTTCATTCCTGGCAGGTCAACTTCTCATAATCTCTGTACACTCTTCTCCGTAATACACTACCTACATCCAGATGTGCTGGCCTCGGTGATGTTTCTCGATGCCACTAAGGCATTTGATACACTGGAATAGCCTTACCTCTTTGCGATATTGGGTCGCATGGGGCTTAGTCCCCAGTTCATTGGCCTGATCCGTTTACTATACACTCGGCCCTCCGCTCGGATAAGAGTCAATGGGCTCCTGTCTGAACCCTTCTCAATCTCACGCGGTACGCGACAGGGGTGCCCCTTGTCTCCCTTACTTTTCGCAATGGAAATGGAGCCTCTAGCCACACGAATAAGGCAACATCACATGGCCAGAGGAATTGGTTTTAGCACCAGAAGCCTGCTCATCTCATTGTACACAGATGACAGCACCTTATATCTTACAGACTCTAGTTAAACTTAAATCCCCTGCTCAGAGAATTCATTAAATGTGGAGGACTGTCAGGTATATCCATTAATTGGGTGAAGTGAGTCATAATCCCCCTGACAGATAACACGAGAGTCACGACTACTGAGTTTCTGCTACAGTGGGAAAATGAGAAGGTTAAATATTTGGGCATCTGGATTAGCAGTGATCTGCAGGAGTTCTGGAGATTGAATTATGGTTGCTCTGTTACCTTGCTTGAGGATAAGGTGGCGATATGGTCAAGACTACCATTATCACTGGCCGGAAAGATTGCCCTGGCTAAAATAGTATTTTTACCTACATTTCTATATCTTTTCGTTAACCTGCCGCTCATCCTCACGCAAGCCTTTTTTAAAAAAGATACACTCCCTTTTGAAATCGCTGGTGTGGGCTGGAGGACAAACCAGAGTGTTGTGGGAATTATTGACACTACCGTTGACGCAGGGGGGTATGGGGGCTCCAGATTTGAAGCTATTCGCACTATGTGCACAGGCACAGTTTTTACACTACTGGGTTCACCCTACACAGTTTTAACCGCATGTTACGGTTCGAGACTGACATGGTTAAGCCTGTACCTATAAGGGTAACGTTGTATCAGCCATATAGACGACCAAGAGAGGACATTGACACTGCTGAAAAACTAAGCTGGGCGTGGGATGGGCTGAGAAGACAGGCGGGTGCTAGGATACTGTACGCCCCCTCTATACCAACAGCGCAAAACCCAATGCTACCCAGCGTCAAAGACGGGATAGGCACAACAATAGCTCAGAAACTGATATTGCACTCGTTTACTTACTTATACCCTAACAACACATTCGGGGAGCTCCCAGTTGAGATTGAAGGTCAGGGTGTGTCGTTTGCTGACTTGTTTCTTTATCATAAATTGTGCTCTACATGCCGTGCCTGACATGAATACTTCCCGGCCCCCCGCCAACTCTCTCGGCCCTGGAAAATCTGCTGCGCTTCCCATCACCACGCAAACTAATTACACGCCTTTATACACGCATGAGGCAAATGCTTCGATACCACGGCCCAGCGCTCTGTGGGGCTGGAAGGCTGAACTACCTCTCGCACTCACAGAGGAACAATGGGCTTACTGTTGTCGTCAACTCACTGAGCTGTCCCCTAACTATAGGCTTAGATTGGTCGATTTCAAATTCCTCCACAGATATTACAGAACATCTATAGGATTACATTGTATGGGGCTTAGGGAAGATGAATGTTGCTGGCGATGCAGATATTCCCCTGCCTTCTTTTTAGACATTAAATTATGAACAATGGTCCTTAAAAAATTATTTCGAGCAAAAGGGATAGCTATAGACCATAATGGGTCCTATACTTCACCATGTCCAGCCGGACACATAGTTTAATCAATACAATGATTGAAATCTTGGATAGGCTCTAGTGATAGTTATACTAGTTATGTGGACTACGCTGCAACTCTGCGCAAGGAACACAGAAGATCAAGTCGTGCAGGGAGGAAACCAAATATAAGAAAAGAAGACCTGAACAGGGACTATTCTCCTTCATTATTATTGTCGGGGGTACTGAGGGGAAACCAGGTACCGCTTCTCAAGATCCTCAAGGTTCTCAGGACAGCTCGGTTTCAACACTGGATGTTATACTACAAGCAATCATGTCTCATCGGGAAGAGACAAGGTTAGAAATAAACGCTCACAACTGGATCTAAGCAAAATGCAGGGAACAGTTCGTAAAGTGGCAAAAGTTTGTGATCCATTAACTGAGCTGGAGACAAGAACTAGAGCCCTGGAGGATGATGTTACAGGTGCTCAGGTGCAATCAGTGGCCCAAGAGGCTAGATTGACAGACATCTAATGGAAGCTAGAGGAACAAGAAAACCGCCAACAGCGCAACAACCTACGCTTTTTAGACACTCTGGAGGGGCGAGAAGGCACTGATGTGCGCCAGTATATGATTAACCAGTTGGAGAAAGCATTTGCTGACCTGTAAGGGTGGAATTGGCAGCAAGAAGTTCAACATGTCCATCGAATTCCTTTCAATTTGAAAGCTTCAGCTGGACCAGGCACGAAACCAAGAGCTATCCTGCTCTACTTTGAGAACTTTTTACTACAACAGACCATTTGGGAAAAGGCCAAGCCGTAAACCAAACGGAAAGTTGAGGACGTTGTCTTCTTTGCAAGGCCAGACTTTTGCCACGCAACAGTTGAAAGGCGATGGAGACTGCGACAATTGATTGCTCCATTTCAAGCGAAAGGCGCACAGGCTTATTTGATTAATCCTGCCAAGCTAAAGTTAGTAATGGGGGACAAACTCATTACTATAACTCAGAGATCAAAGCACAGGAAGTGCTGGCAGCGTTAAGGGAATAAGAGGGCAAAAGAGGGCAAGGTTTTCTCTCTCGATGTTCGATTAAAGATTCCTAACTTGTGAAGATAATGTGAGGGGGAAAGGGTTAGCAATCTTTACCAGTGGGGGGCAAACGTGTTGGCTAGGTATTCGTTGATAAACAAAAAGGGATGCAAGGAGTTAACATAACTTGAGTTTGATCTAGATGTACAAAAGTGCCAGAATATTATATTTTTCTCTTTTCCCCTCTTATTTTTTTGTTGCTCTTAGCAAAACTACTTTTTATGACTTTGTATCTCTGTATATAGTCTTAAAATATTGTTTTTCTTATTCTTTTTCTAGGGTTATATAAGGGGTGTCACTGATCATGGTGTTGCACTGCGTCATCACACTCACAGACCTTCAGTCTGGAAGCTTCCATGGTGGAGGCTGAGCCAGGGGGCACGGGGGGAGAGAGGGAGCAGGGTGGGCACATCAGGGTGGAGGGACAGGGAAGTGGGGGGAAGGGGTGGGGAAAAAGAAAAAAGGTAACCAGGTATATATTCCAATGAAGGAAAGGATATGATGAAGAAGTTTGTTAAGCAAAGGTCAATAATGAGGAATACTGCAGGACATTATGGATAGTTTAGTTTGAAGATATTTTCAGTTAACGTGGGTAGCCTAAATGATAAAAAGAAGAGAGATAGTGTTTTTGAAATATCTAAAACCATTAATGCAGAGATAATCTGTCTGCAGGAGACTCATATACCTTGGAGCAACAAAAGCACTCTTGAGAATAGGGGCTATAATTTGGCAACATGCTCCTCCCAAACTACTATGATTAGAGGAGTCACCAATATATTAAACAATGTATTGGCATAGCTTTGCGGACTCGAGCATATAAGTGGGGGCGATGGGCAATCCTGGGGTTACCTACAGGGGGGACAGTTGTGAACATTTATGGGTCTAACCAAG
The DNA here is from genome assembly GCF_964263255.1 of Lissotriton vulgaris. NCBI lineage: Eukaryota > Metazoa > Chordata > Amphibia > Caudata > Salamandridae > Lissotriton > Lissotriton vulgaris. The sequence goes on from NC_141685.1 coordinate 1,815,291,883, forward strand.
ATGACCCCAACATCTGGGAAGAACTTGAGGTCGAACTTGCCTCCTGGTCAGAGCCATTTTTAGTCTGTGGTGATTTTAACATACACCTAGAGGTGACAAAACCACAACCTCTGGATCAGAAATACGAAGGGAGGAAACCCAAAGTATATAGGGCAATTAATGCCATTAAAGCAACTGATGGACTGGTGGATGTTTAGGTAGAAAAAACTTTAAAAGACCCTGGATACACCTACTACTCTCAACCACATAGGAAATTTGTACGCTTGGATTACTTTTTAGCATCAAGTAAAGTGGTGGATAAGCTGGATATTAAAACACTACCACAACTCTTTTCAGACCACAAACTGCGGATTCTGGAGATAATGAGAGTGTGTGGAACTTATAAACAGAGCACTTGGTCATTTGATAGAAAGCTACTTGGTGGAGGAGTGTGGCTCAATGGTTAGAGCGGCAGACCCTGATGCAGAGTTCTGGCCCGGGACCAGGGTTCAATTCCCGCCACGGCGGGTCTTGGGCTCAATTTCCTCGGACCTGACAATTCTCGCCTCGGTGCCTATTCTAATCATGGGTCCCACGCTGCAACTCTGAGCAATAGCTTGCTTAACCTCCACACCGGCCCCAACAGCGCTAGGATGCCTGGCTTCACCCTGGGGTTGCCCAGGAGTGGACACTTCACAGGGAAAGCCAGGAAGGATTCCACAGCGGTATGAGTAATAGCGCCAGGAAACCGCTTGGTGGCAGTGCGCTCTACAAATAACTTGACATTTACATTTACATTTACATTTCTGTGCCATATTAAGCATTGGGCTGTGGAATACTTTAACAGTATTAGGTGTTGCGCTACTTGAGGGATAGTATGGGACACTTTTAAGTCGCTTTGAGGGGAGAAATTATTGGTTTTGTGGACCGAGAAAACACAGAAAGGCAGAAGTTGATCAACTAATAGGGAAATTGGCGGAGTTAGAGGCAGAGCATATCAAACTAGTAGCCAAGAGAGACCAGGAAGACTTAGTGCAGGAGCATGTGATAAAATTAGCTCTAGTAAAGACAGAAATTAACAGTTTTGTTTCCAGGAAAGCGTGGCCCAAATGTTCCAAGCCTATCTGGGGGAAATCTATGAATATGGTGAGGCAACAGGGAGGCTTTTAGCAATAAGAACAAGGCAAAAAAGCGCTAGGAATAACATTCTAGAAACTAAGAATAGCAGGGATCGACTAGTGACGGGCCCGGAAAAGATTATGGAGGTGTTCTAAAAGTTTTACAGAAGGCTGTATCAAGCTGACACTCCTGAAACAAGTCAGATAGACCCTGACCCCACAAGCCCCGCACTACCCAGAGTAGACGAAGGTACAGCTCAGGAACTAGAGGAAGAAATTACCATGGAAGAGGTTCAGGAGGCGTGAGGGTCTCTTTCTCCTGGGAAGGCAGCAGGTCCGGATAAAATACCATTAGAAATGTATAAAATGCTCTTGCATAAGATTTTTCCAATTATACATGATGTATTCTTGAGAGTACATTATAGTGGGCCCCCCCATCATGTCAGGGCTCGGACGTAGTAGTATTTCCCAAAAAAGGTAAATCAGTAGAACTACCTACCTCTTACTGTCCAATATCACTTATGAACTCGGACGCCAAGATATATTCAAAGATAATTGCCAAACGACTGCAAAAGATCATAGTGGTGCTGATATCATCTTGGCAACATGGCTTTGTTTATCTCAGAATGACTGCTTGCGCGTGCGTTAGTCAGTCAGCAGTGAAATGGGACTGCTTCCTCTTTTCAGTGCCTGTAGAGTCCATCCCACTCCTGCTCCAAAAGCAATTATAATCTACCAAAGCGCCAGTCCTGAGCGCAGAACCTGCCACAACCAGTAATTTACCTACAGATGAGCATGTGACCGTAATCATTATCGGTAAGGAAAAATAAACATGTACTTATCTCGCTGCTGCAGAAGCAAAGAAAGAGGGACAGAAGGTAACAGGTGGGGTAGCTGGCCACCAAAGACTTTCTTGGGGCCCAACTACCCCTCCTGTTACCTCCAGTAAGTACCACATATCAGGATTGCTGAGACATCGTAGGAGGCCACGCCCCTTTTCTCCACCACTCTGCAACACGCCTCATGGCGCACTACTAGTAGGTGAATGAAGTCACCTTGGCTATTGAGGGTCCCTGGGGGCAAATTACTGTTGTTACCAGCAAGTCCCACACAGTGGGTTTGCTGAGAGGTTTTTGTGGCCACACCCCCTTTCTCCAGCACTCTGCAAACATGCCTCCTGGCAAACGACGGATTAGTGGATGAAGTCCCCTTGGCTCTTGAGGGTCCTTGGGGGAGAAGTACTCCACCAGTTACCTCCAGCAAGCCCCATACAGTGAGTTTGCTGAGAGGTTTTTTGTGGCCACTCCCTCTTTCTCCTTCACTGTGCAAACAAGCCTCCTGGTGCACTATTATTTGGGGGATGAAGTCCCCTTGGCTCTTGAGGGTCCTGGGGGGGAGGCAACTAGACGTCCTGTTACCTCCAGTAAGGCCCACACAGCGGGATTGCTGAAAAGTGTCAGTGGCCACGCCCCCTTTCTCCACCATGCTCCTGCCATAGCGAACTGCAACGTCCTGATGGTATGGGCCTCGGGACATTGCTGGAGCCATTCCTGTGGGGTGGTGGTCCCCAGGGACATGCAAGGCTCCTGGAGGGGGGCCACGTGGCCCCCTCCCATCTTGTAGATAGCCCCGGGGACGCGGCATTCCCGGGGCAGTGGGGGGGCTGAGCCGGACCCCCGCATTTGGTAATCAAAAGTGCCCACAAGGAGGTGGCTGTCCCCAGGGCTGTGGGCAGCTGAGTGGGCCCCCCACATTTTCATTGCTACAGCGGTAGGCGGCAGGCGCTAGTCCCAGGGCTTCTAATAAGCCCTGGAGGGGGGGCCCTTGAGCCCCCTTCCTTCATGGCTCCGGGATTCGGCCCATCCAGGTTTTTTTTTAAAAAGAACGCAATGGAGACTGCACTTCTTATTTTTTAAATGTTGCCACATATTCGTGCATCCACATCGAATCCGCTACAAAATTACAACTTTTTTTTAAATGTGGCAAGGTCCTTATGGGACCGCCCAGCATATCTGGGGGGTCAGGGTATTCCTACCCTGGCGCCTTTTTCTTTATTTTTAACTTTTTATCTGGGACTCGGCTACAAGCCGAGTCCCAAGATGGCTGCCAACACTTCCTGGTTGAAGTGCTGGCAGCCAATCAGAGCAGTGCATATCAGTGCACAGGCTCATCTTTGTTCGTGAAGGCTTCGTGGCTAGAGATATTACTATAATGTTAAACTTACATTTCTCAAAAACTACTGAACGGATTTACACCAAATAAGCAAAAGGCACTTTCTTGAACCAACATCTAACTCCTTGACAAATTTGGTGTAAGTCCGTTCAGCTGTAGAGGAGGATAAATGTTCCTATGGGAATTAACATTACAAACACAACCTTATTTCGCACCCCAAATGCTCGGTCCCCACTGCACAGATCACCCCCAGACTTTCCCAATCAATAGTACCTTCCGTGACACTTTTTGGCAAAATGTCATGCAGATTGGTCAAACGATGCCAAAGTTATAGCCAAGTCAAAAAATGCTTGAAATTAGGTCCTAACTATAACTACCTACTGGCAAATATATAAATATATATATATATATATATATATATATATATATATATATATATATATATATATATATACACAGACACACACATATATATGTATATACACACACATATATATTCACTGAAAAAACCGTTGGTTTCACACCAGTTATAGTTAGCTGGAAATTTTACTGACATAAAACCATTGAAATTCCCACGTTATAGTTAGTTTGACTCACTATAAGTTGCGCGCCTGCAATGCACTGCTGATGACGTCACATATTACATCATTCGTGACATGGTCAGTGACATCACTCATGACATCACTGATGACACCATCCAGTGAATGTGTGTCTTTCTGAAAAATATATATGTTTTATATATGTATTTGTAAAGGCCGATGGAAGAATAAATGGTTAAATAAGTGTGTAAATGGATGTTTTAAAAAAAAAATGGATTGGTTAACTGCCTTATTAAGTGTATTTTAGTGAATACATATATTAGCGAGTAACTTTTAAATATTTAAATATATGTACCAGTGTTTCACTTTGTGTATAAGTGGCTGCATGGGTTGGTGACTGACTCACTGTTTGTATGTGTTTTGAAGACAGCATGTGTGCAGGACTGTATGGGTGGATGAGTGTGTATATGTGTGTGTTAGTGAGTGACTGACTGTCTCACTATTGTCTTTATTAGTAACGACATATGTTTTAATCTAGTATATGTGAGTATTGATGTGTATGAGTGAGTATATATGAGAGTGAGAGATTGTAAGAGTTCCTGTTTAAATAAGTATGTGTCTCTATAAGTGATTGTTTAAGAGAGTAAGTATGTGTAAGTTTCCTTAGAAGTAAGGTGGTAGTGTGTGTATAGTTGTATATGCAAATAAATGGATGTTCAATAGTTTATTTGCATGTGTGAGTATGTGTGTGAGTAACTTTTGGATGACTATAGGATGTATAGGTGTATCACTACATATGAAGAGTGAGTATATGTATGAGTGACTATATAGAACTGTTGTTGAATGAGTGGATGTGTATATAGATGGTGGAATTACTGAATTGGTTGTTGTAACTGGTATGGGTATCTCCATTTTTTTGAAAATGTTAGTTTCTATTTTTGAATATGTGTTTCAAGGGTTACATTACACTGAAAGGAGGTCTGTCACTCTGTCACAAGGATGGTGTCATCAGTGATGTCATGAGTGATGTCACTGACCATGTCATGTGTGATGTAATATGTGACGTCATCAGCAGTGCATTGCAGGCGTGCAAGTTATAGTGAGTCAAACTAACTATAACGTGGGAATTTCAATGGTTTTATGTCAGTAAAATTTCCAGCTAACTATAACTGGTGTGAAACCTATGGTTTTTTCAGTGAATTTCAAAGGTTTTTTAAATGCTAATTTCTAACTATAACTGGTGGGAAACCTATGGTTTTTTCAGTGAATTACAAAGGTGTTTTAAATGCTAATTCCTAACTATAACTGGTGTGAAACCTATGGTTTTTTTCAGTTAATTTCATAGGTTTTTTAAATGCTAATTCCTAACTATATATAGGGCCTCAAACCTATGTTTTTTTCAGTGAATTTCAAAGGTTTTTTAATAGCAAATTTCTATAGCTATGAAATGTAATATTTTTTATAGTGAATCCTATATTGTATATTTATGTAATACTATTTTCTTTATGTATATTGTTTATCGTTTTTTAAAGGTTTTTTATTTTTTTGCCCTGGAGCGCTTCCGGTGCGCGTACCGGTGAGTGCACCGGTAAGCACAGTCTTGTGGCGCGCCCCGGTGCACGTTCCGGTGAGCGTCCCGTTAGCGCTAATGCCGCTAACGAAAACATCATCGTGACGTATCACGTAGCCGCGTCCGCGTAATACGCACGGCGTAAGTGCACCCGGAAGCACTCAAGCGCATACGATCGCGCTACGTAAGCACCCCCGGGCGCACCCTGGGGCGCGCAGCGTAAGCGTGTCGGGTCATGTGACCTGAAAATAACACTTTTCATTGGTTCAGGACAGTTTTGTTTTCCAAATGATGAAAGTCCCCACCTTTTTTCCTTATTCTCACTTTGTCCTTTGACTGAGGAAGATCTGTTTGGAGACCTATTAGTACCTATTTGTACTGAAAAATGGCTACAGTAGCAGCAGCAGCTGGAGCATCTCAGCCACCACCACCACCACCACCCCAAGGACCACCACAACACCACAGTGGTGGAGAAGAAGAGGAGGAGGAGGGTGAGAGGCGGTACCTGCCTGAGGATACTACCACCTATAAGCCAAAGGAGCACATAGTCTGGGAGTTTTTTAAAATCCCAAATGGCCTCAAAAAAGTTAATGCGCCAAAGGTGACTTGTATGATCTGTGGCACTGTACTTTCCAGGGGGAACCCTGCCAAAAAGTATTCTTTTGGCAACAACACCATGATTCGCCACATGCAACACCGGCACCCAAACAACTATGCTGCGGCAGAGGTCAGAGAACTGACCAGAAACCCTCCCCAATCTTCTCCCAGCACCTCCCAAAGTAAGCAACCCACTCCATCGGGTCCAGAGACAAGGGAGATGGTGGTACAAAAGGGGGTGGTGATGGACGGAGCATCTGAATCAATCAAACACTCACACCCAGTCAAAAGATCTGGGTTTAATCCATCACCGTTCTTTAGCCCACTCTGCCACCCCAGTTCAGACATGGCTATATGCAAATCAGTCTGACCCTGTGCCTCATGGGAACAGTCCAGCCCGAACTGCCAAGCCATGCCTTCCCTGGACCGGAAACAAGCTTCCGAGGACCGGTTTCTGGCATTCCAGCCGTCTTCAGCCCGGCTTGCTTGAATCCAGTGGCTAAGTGAGCAAGGGACTCACGTCTGAGCATACCCTGCCACACTTATGGCGGCCAAAAGCGGTACAAAAGGGGGTGGTGATAGATGGAGCATCTGAATCAATCAAACACTCACACCCAGTCAAAACAAAAAATCTGGGTTTAATCCATCACGTTCTTTAGCCCACTCTGCCACCCCAGTTCAGACATGGCTATATGCAAATCAGTCTGACCCTGTGCCTCATGGGAACAGTCCAGCCCGAACTGCCAAGCCATGTCTTCCCTGGACCGGAAACAAGCTTCCGAGGACCGGTTTCAGGCATTCCAGCCGTCTTCAGTCCGGCTTGCTTGAATCCAGTGGCAAAGTGAGCAAGGGACTCACGTCTGAGCATACCCTGCCACACTTATGGTGGCCAAAAGCGGTACAAAAGGGGGTGGTGATGGACGGAGCATCTGAATCAATCAAACACTCACACCCAGTCAAAAGATCAGTTGACTGGGGGTGAGTGTTTGATTTGCTCAAACGCTCCGTCCATCACCCCCTTTTGTTTCACAAGGGAGATGGTCCCAAACATCCAAACCCAGTTTGGATAATACGAAATAGTTTGCATATTTTTGTGGAAGGACAATTAGAAGGACAATTAGCTATGGTGAGCAAAGCATTAAACTCATCAACCGTGCTGGTGACAACCACAAGTGCCCAAAAAACCTTAATTTTTTCCTGATTTTTTTTGCTCCAGTTGAGCCGTTTACAATTCCCTGTTTTTTGTTTGTCTCCATAAAAATTACAAAAAAAATATAAAATTGTTCATAAAAGCCAAAAAAAGTAAAAAATGTTCCCAAAAACAATAAAAAAATATAAAACAACAAAAAGAATAAAAAAAAGTTCTTTTTAGAACTACCTCCAATTTATAAAAAAATGCTACTTTAAAAAAAAATCGGTCATTCTTTTTTCCCCATGGTTGCGCGTACCGGGCGCTCCCCCCGCGCAAATCGAAAAAAAATATATATTTTTTTGCCCCGCGGGGCCCTTTTATAGCCCCCACATCAAACCTAGAGGGTCAGGGGGGTCTACCCTGCCCCCTTTTGGTCATTTCCCCCTTTGTTTTTGCCACCTCTTGTGACTCAATCCTACCGAGACACTAGATGGCGGCCGCTCCGGACTGACAGCTACCCGAGAGCCAATCAGCTTTTCGCTCGCGAACTCGCGTAGCGCGCTGGTGCGTGCCCCGGTGCGCGTACCGGGGCGCGCTTATAGATATATATATTTTTTTACCCTAAATTACTCAAAATCCACTGGAGCACATATCTTGAGACATAGCAAAGGCACATCGGACCTTTTAGGAACTTCCAAAGATGAACTTTAAAAGGTCATACACGAAGCAGCACCTACTGGAAGGTAATGACTTACTCTGATTGGGACTACAAATCCTAGCATGCTTGGAGAAAGTGACATAAACAGCGAGGCTCACTGGAGGTGTGTAAAGGGGGCATGCTCAAAATGAAATAATCAGACTCAGCTGCTGAGTCTATGAAAAGGTCCATGATTAAGAGGCAGTAGCCTTGAAACGCGTCGGACGGAAATGAATTTTAAACATGAATGCTGCTGCTCGTTTTTTCATTGAAATAAACCGGATGGTTTTCTTCTGAAATCGTGTGCGCTCTCATTGCTTTGGGCAAACTTTGTTGGAATTAATTACACGGCAGCCCTGCCGTGGAGAGCTGCGCCATCTCCAAACTCACGAGTGAGAGGCTGCAAGTTGGAACTGTGCCATACTTGAATTACAGCATTTCAGAGGAATATAAAATATAAACGGGCTCAGCAAACATGACCCACTGGAGGGGAACAAGAACTTCCAAAGATGAACTTTAAAAGGTCATACACGAAGCAGCACCTACTGGAAGGTAATGACTTACTCTGATTGGGACTACAAATCCTAGCATGCTTGGAGAAAGTGACGTAAACAGCGAGGCTCACTGGAGGTGTGTAAAGGGGGCATGCTCAAAATGAAATAATCAGAGTCAGCTGCTGAGTCTATGAAAAGGTCCATGATTAAGAGGCAGGAGCCTTGAAACGCGTCGGACAGAAATGAATTTTAAACATGAATGCTGCTGCTCGTTTTTTCATTGAAATAAACCGGATGGTTTTCTTCTGAAATCGTGTGCGCTCTCATTGCTTTGGGCAAACTTTGTTGGAAATATATATATATATATATATATACACACTCCAACCACCACTTGCAGATACTTCACACGGAATGGAGCACGGACCGTCAATTGAGTGCTGGTAAAATTCTTTATTTTCCATCAGCATGTATCAGCCATTATGCGTTTCAGCCCCGGAGGGCCTTGATCACTCTACAATCGCTCCTCTTGGCACTCTGCTGGTGGGGTGATGAGGTCCTCTTGTGTCCTGAGGACCTCAGGACACATGGACTTCATCCTCCAAGCAGCAGTGTCCCAGGAGCCGCGTTTGCAGAGTGGTGTAAAAAGGGTCGAGGCCTCGGACCCCCTCTATGCAATTCAGCTTTGTGGCGCTTACTGGAGGCACCTGGTGGGTTAGTTGGCCCCCAGGGACCCTCAGGATTCACGGGGACTTAATACCCCAACCCAGAACGCGCCTGGAGGTGAATCTGCACAGGAGAAAGGGGACGTGGCCTGGTCTGAGAAGCTAGCAATCCTGCTGTGTGAGACTTACTGGAGGTAAAAGAGGGGTAGTTGGCCCCCAAGGATGACGTTGGGGGCTAACTACCCCTCCTGTCACCTCCAGTAAATCCCACACAGTGGGATTGATAAGAGGTGTTCGGAGGCCACGCTCTCCTTTCTCTGCCACACTGAAAACGAGACTGCTATGTTATAGTTAGAAATTAGCATTTAAAAAACCTTAGAAATTCACTGAACAACCATAGGTTTCAGGGACTTTATAGTTAGTTGGAGATTTCACTCGTATAAAACCAGAGAAATTCGGACGTTATAGTTAGTAGAGCTAATTATAACTCGCGCCCCCGCAATGCACTGCTGATGACATCACTTATTACATCACTCATGACATGCTCAGTGATCTCACTGATGACATCTCAAATTACATCACTGATGATATCACTGATGACATCATCCATGTTATCATCTGATGAACCTCCCGACACCCTAATAAAACCTATCATACGCGCACTCTAAAATACAGACTACCAATATCGAAACCACGTACAGATCAATAGCAGTTAATACATGCCACCTCAGTGATTCATATATCTATACACACATCCACCAACTAACCCACACAGTCACTCATACACACAGTCATTCTTCAATACAGCCACTGATATATGCACTCATACATCCATATAGACACTCACACACTGCCACTCACCCAAAGAGTTACTCAAAAACCTAGTCAGTCACCAAAATAATTAATTACACTGCCATTTACTCATCTATACAGTTATACACACACCACGTCACTTATTCATACATATACGCACTGTCTTCAACAATTACTGACTTAAGCGCACACTTATCCATGCAGCTACTGTCACAATCACTCACTGTCACATATACTCACTTATATACTCCAACACTCACATATACTTCCTTTTACATATGTAATATACCCAGTGAATTACCCACTCACACATCCATGCAGGGAGTCACACCCCCCCACAATACACAGACACTCAGGCACCCATACAGATTCTCAAATAACCAATCATTCTTCAATATACCTTGACATATATGGATATAACATTCTCAAACTTTTTAGAAACACTCATTCACTGGATGGTGTCATCAGTGATGTCATTTGAGACGTCACTGAGCATGTCATGAGTGATGCAATATGTGACGTCATCAGCAGTGCATTGCGGGGGCGCAAGTTATAGTGAAATGTACAACTAACTATGACGTCCCTGAAACCTGTGTTTTTTTCAGTGAATTTCTAAGGTTTTTTTAAATGCTAATTTCTAACTATAACGTCCCTGAAATCTATGTTTTTTTCAGTGGTATGTATGTATATATATACATATATATATATTCACTGAAAAAACCATAGGTTATAGACCATATATAGTTAGGAATTAGCATTTACAAAACCTTATTTTACTCACACAAAACCATTGAAATTTCATATATAGTTAGTTGCACTAACTATATATCGCGCACCCGCAATCCACTGCTGATCATGTCACATATTACATCATTCATGACATGATCAGTGACATCACTGATGACATCACTGATGACATCACTGATGACATCTCAAATGACATCACTGATGACATCACTGATGACATCTCATTTGCCCTTACTGATCACATCACTGATGACATCATTCATGTGATAATACGGTGAACCTCTTCAGACTCTAATATAATCTTAGATACACTCAGAGTAAATAGACGCTCACAGACTGTCACTCATCCATGGAGTTACTCACACACCTAGTCAGTCATGCAAAGAATCAATCACACTTCCATTTCCTCAACTATACAGTTATACACACCTTACTTATTCAAACATATACTAACACATATTTACTCTCTTATACAATCCCTGATACAAGTTCACAATGATCCATACAGCCACTCACACATTCACTGGCTCTTATGCACGGTTATTTATATATGTCAACTCTTACATGGACTGTGTTTTACATATGTACTTACTTTGACATGTAACACTGAGATATCCATTCACTCACCAATACACTAATGCAGACAGTCAACCGCCCATACAGCTGTTTCCACATGCACTTTTGAACCCATACATCTAGTGAATCAACTACTCACACTTCTATGCACATAGTCACACACCTCCCAGCCACCCACACACACACTCACTCTCCCATACAAATACTTGGGCAACCAATCAATAACCCATATACTTAATCATAAAGCTACTGATCAACACATGCAGCAGTTTACAGAACAACAGACATAATGATGCACAAATTAAGACAGTTTAGTCACTAACCCATGCACTCAGTGAGACACATTTAATCACTCACTCATACAGTCAGTCATGCACCTACTAAATCCTTCATCCAGACACTTCTACATCCACTCATTCTTCAATATGTAAGACATATTTTGACTTTTCAGAAACATACAGTCACTGGATGTTGTCATCAGTGATGTCATCAGTGATGTCATTTGAGATGTCATCAGTGATGTCATCAGTGATGTCATCAGTGATGTCACTGATCATGTCATGAATGATGTAATATGTGACATGATCAGCAGTGGATTGCGGGTGCGCGATATATAGTTAGTGCAACTAACTATATATGAAATTTCAATGGTTTTGTGTGAGTAAAATAAGGTTTTGTAAATGCTAATTCCTAACTATATATGGTCTATAACCTATGGTTTTTTCAGTGAATTTTCAAGGTTTTGTAAATGCTAATTCCTAACTATATATGGTCTATAACCTATGGTTTTTTCAGTGAATTTCATTGGTTTTTTAAAAGCTAATATCTGTAGCTGTAAAATGTATTTTTCTTTAAATCCAAAAATATATTTTATATGTTTATTATTCATTTTTTTTTAAATATTTTTTTTGTTCGCTCCCAGTTCGCGAACCGGGAAGCTTTCCGTTAGCTGAATTTGATGCCGCGACCCGGTCCGCTAACCGGTAAACGTTCCGTTTGCGCAACTGCCGCGTTAGAAATCAACATCGTGACGCGTCGCGGAAGCGCGACATATCACGTTGTCGCGTAATGCGTCTTATGACGCGCCGCGTTAGCGCACCCGGAAGTGCTCCGGACCGTGAACTGAGGCGCGAAACGCAGCTACCCGGAAGCGATCCGGGGCGCGGCGCGCAGTGCGTAACATAAGCGTAACAGGTCATGTGACTTGTTAATAAAACTTTTCATTGGTTCATTTCACTTTTGGTTTCCTAATGATGTAAGGCTAGGTCAGGTGACCTAAAAATAACACTTTTCATTGGTTTAGAACTATTTTTTTTCCCAAATGATGAAAGCCCCCACCTTTTTTCTCACTCTGACTTTCAACTTTGTGAAAGGAAGACCTATTTTGCTCAGTGGAAATTGGCTTCATTAGTAGCTTCAGCTGGTGGACCCCCACCACCACCACCACCTCCTCATAGGAAGAGAGGACCACCTCCACAGTTCCTTGCCAACACAGAGGAGGAAGAGGATCAAGAAGAGGAAGAACAGGCACCACAGTTTTTACAAGAGGAGCCCCGGGTATCTCATCATTAAAATAGTTTCATTTGGCAGTTTTTTTCATTTCCTGAAGGACAGAAAAAAGTTAATGCTCGTTATGTGACATGCCTTATATGCAAAGAGGACTTATCTAGAGGCACAAATAAGAAGTATAGTTACGGCAACTATACTATGCACCGTCACATGCAGAGGTGGCATCCTCTAAATTACAGCCGGGCAGAGATGCGTGACCTGCAGGATAACCCACCAACTCCTGTGGCCAGGACATCAACACAGATATCTCTGTCGGGGCCAGAGGCATGGGAAACAGTGCCAAACATACAGGAAAACTTTGTCCACATGAAGATTGTCTGTATATATAGCGGTACCTTACTTTCATGTGCCAATATGAGCATTAACTTAGTAAACAGAGCATTTGAAAATCACAAGTGCTCTAAACGCCCCAAAAAATATTATTTTTTTTGCTCCTGTTGAGCCCTTTCCAATGCCTGTTTTTTGTTCTTTCCCCTCCAAAAAAACAAAAAAAACATAAAATTGTTCAAAAAATACAAAAAAAACAAAAAATGTTCAGAAAATTTAAAAAAATATATAAAACAACAAACACATTAAAAAAAAGTTCTTTTCAGAACTACCTCCCCTTTATAAAAAAATTGCTAGAATGTTTAGCACTCTGGCAAGCTCTATTTCTTTTGGTTCGCTTTCCGGTTCGCTCGCCGGTACGCAAACCGGGAGCTAACCCAAACATTTAAAAAAAAAAAAAAGAAGAGTTAGTACAAGGGAAGTAAACAGAGAGTAATGTTAAAAGAAAGACAGCTATAGGGACTAAACCAGAGATGCTGTTTAATAGATGTATTTACCGAAGAGAAGATGGAAGAGGATATAATTGTGAAAAACAAAATAGATAAGGAAGTGAAAGAATCAAGCATTGAAAATGCAATAGGTCTCGCAATAGAAGAGTTTGACCTTTTGGTTTTGCAAATGGACGAGTGGCGTTGCGTGGATGAGTGGCGTTGCGTGGATGAGTGGCGTTGCGTGGATGAGTGGCATTGCGTGGCTGATTGGCGTTGCGTGGATGAGTGGCGTTGCGTGGATGAGTGGCGTTGCGTGGATGAGTTGCGTGTGTGAGTGGCGTTGCATGTGTGAGTGGGGTTGCGTGTGTGAGTGGCATTGCGTGTTTGAGTGGCGTTGCGTGTATGAGTGGCGTTGCGTGTGTGAGTGGCGTTGCGTGTGTGAGTGGCGTTGCGTGTGTGAGTGGCGTTGCTGTGGGGAGGGGGGAGTGCGGTTCAAAGGTGTGGGAGGAGTGCGGTTGAGGGAACAGACGGCGATTTGGTGATGCGCACGCGCATTTTAGGTCAATGCGCCTGCGCATTGACCTAAAAGCCACGGGCACAGCACCAAATCGCCACAGTTAGTTAAACTTTGTTTAAAGCCCTATAGTCGGGGGGGGGCGTGGCCAAGATGGCGGGCTGAGAGGTCGCACTTGCCGAGAGCTCCCGGGCCCCTGAAACCCTGCACCGCTCGCAACCGCTGATTCCCCCCCGGATCGAGCGGTGACTGAGCCTGGAGACCCCTGTGGTGGTGTGGAGCGATCGTTGAGCCCTGAGCGCCCCGCCGGAGGTGCGATTCTGACCGAGATAGCCTGGGGCGGAGCCCGCTGGGCGGCTTGTGTGCGATCCGGAGGCCGCGAGACCTTCAGGCTTGGGGTCTCGACGGTGTGCTCTGCCGACTGTGTGTGCCCTGCTGGAGTGTCTGCACCGCGGTGTCCGAGTGGGTGCCGAGGAGGACTTCGCCAGCGGAGCGGAGCCGAACGGAGGAGGTCGACGAGAGCGGAGCCGAACGAGGAGGTCGACGGAAGCGGAGCCGGCCTCCGGCTGCTACGCAAGTCCGGGGCTTGTGAGCACTCGCCTCGTGCGGCCGTTCTGGCCCAATCCGGGTCGTGGCGGAGTGGTGTTGCGCCTCCGGAGCATTTATTCAACTAGGCGTGCCGGCCCCGGCCCCGGCTGCCTACGCCCCGCGAGCCTGCCCTCCGGTTGTGTCTCTCGCCACTGGACTCGTGACGGGGGTAGGCCTCACTCCCTGGGCGTTGGCCCATTGACTGTAACGGGCGGCCATTTTGTGAACTCCGGACCGGCTGCCCGGCCTTGCTCGGGGCCTCTGTGTGACGGTGCTTCCTGACCGGAGTATAGCTGCCCTGGCCCTGGTGACCTCTTCGCCGAGCGACGGCCATCGGTGCCTTCCGCGCCGCCAGGATGTCGAATGCCAGGGGTCAAAGGAGGGGCGATCGGACTTTGCCGGACATGTTGGGACGCGGAGCCCTACGCAGCGGAGGGAGCCAAACCGCCACGACCTCCCCGGCCCCTTCCAGGGGCGCTGAAGGCGGGGAACCCCTGGTGACACGATCGTTCCTGGAGTCGCTGTTTGGCTCCTTGCGGGAGGATTTTCAGACTTTGAAACAGGAGGTGGCCGGGGAGGTCCGCGAGATACGGAGAGAGGTGGACTCCCTGGGGGAACGGGTCAACACCGTGGAGGAAGCTGGTCACTCCAGGGACGAGGAGATCACCCACCTGCAGCAAGAGGTCCTGCGGCTGCGGGAGCAACAAATTGAGCTGCAGGCCCACGCCGAGGACCTCGAAAATCGGTCCAGGCGGAACAACATCAGGGTCCGAGGCGTCCCGTCCGGCGAGGAGGGTGAAGACGTGACCGCATACCTGGAGGCCCTCTTCCGTGCAATTTTGGGGGAGTCAGAGGATTTTCAAGTTCGCATCGACAGGGCGCACCGGGTGGGCCGCCCCCGCAGGGCTACGGCGCCCCCCCGGACATTTTGGCCTTCCTGCCGGACTTCCCCCTGAAGGAGCGGATCCTCCGCGAGGCGCGGCGGCAGCAGCCTTTCCGATTTCGGGACCACCCGGTGGCCCTCTATCAGGATTTGTCTACGGTCACACTGCAGAAGAGAAAGTCCTTTAAAATCGCCACGGACTTCCTTCGGGAGCAGGGGACACAGTACTCCTGGGGGCACCCTTTCCGCCTGATTTTTCGGTGGAACGGAACATTGCACCAGCTCCGGTCCCTCCAGGATGTCTGCGCAGTGTTGGGCATCACAGCATCGGATACGGACACCCCGGCGCCGCGCCGCAGGCGAAGCACTCGAGACGGCTGGCAGCAGGCTGGGGAGAGGCGTTCCCCGCCGCCGGAACGGCCCTGACGGCCTGAACTTACTCCGGGGGGAGTCTACATTAGCCTTTTCTTATTGCAGGTGCGGGGGTTCTGGGGGTGGGTGGGGTAGGTTGGCGAGTGCCGGTGATGGTGGCTGGACGTCCACTAGATTGATTTTCCACGGCCTTGTCCGATAAGGACCGGACTGGGACAATGACTTCTTTGAATGACTTGAGAAGCGGGGAGCGGGAACGGGAATTGCAGGGGGGTGTTTTGAGTTTGGGGGTCTGCAAGGGGGCTGGGAGTTGGGAGCTGTGTGGGGTTGGGTGTGTGAAGTTCCTGGGGAGGGGGGGAGTTCCTCTAGTTGTGGGGTTTCGGGGTCTGGGGACTGTACTGTGCCGTAGGGATGTCTGCGTTTGCTGTGCGCTGAGGTTTCGTGAGGTGGCCTCCATGTTCGCTTGCTGGGCCTTGTCCGCCTACACGTGCGTTTCAATGATTCCCCTCCTTGATGGCTCTTAAAGTTGTTACTCTGAATGTGAAAGGGCTGAATAACCCGGTTAAAAGGCGGGCGGTACTGTCTCTGCTGGAGAACTCCCAGGCTGATATCTGCCTGCTACAAGAGACCCATCTGCTGGCCAAAGACTGTCCCAGAATGCGTACCCCCAAGTTCCTCATGCAGCTTTTCTCCTCCAGCGCTTCCAAAACGGCAGGGGTGGCACTTCTGTTCTCCAGGGGGTTCAGGGG
Organism: Lissotriton vulgaris; assembly: GCF_964263255.1. Taxonomy (NCBI): domain Eukaryota; kingdom Metazoa; phylum Chordata; class Amphibia; order Caudata; family Salamandridae; genus Lissotriton; species Lissotriton vulgaris. Next base: position 1,815,308,412 of record NC_141685.1, read on the forward strand.
GGAGATTTTACATAAGGTGGCGGAACAGATAGGGAGGCTTTTGGCATATAGGATTAGGGTGGGAGGCTTGGTGCTGACTGTCGGCTCTATTTACGGCCCCAATGACCGCCAGGATCAATTCTTGCACAGGGCACTGGAAGACGTGGCATCCACCTTTGATAGGCACATAGTGTTGGGGGGAGATCTGAATCTGGTATTCGACGCGGCTCTAGACAGGTCTGTGCAACGGCGCCACCAGTTGGGAGAGCTTTCGGGCTCGGTTCGCACCCGGCTTGAGGAGCTGGACTTGCATGACATGTGGCGCCACCTCCACCCTACTACCCACGCATACTCTTACTACTCACACGCACACAAGTCCTATGCGCGGCTGGACCATCTACTTGTGTCGGGCCCGATGCTCGTCTTAGCCTCGAATGCTGACATGGGGGTCCTCTCTCTTTCCGATCATGCGCCGGTGGAGGGTGCCTTCAATCTACCCCCGGTGGCTCGGCCGAGAGGGGTCTGGCGACTCCGGGACACACTATTGCACAGACTGTCGACGGTGGAACAGATTCGCGCGGCCATTGCGGACTTCCAGCGCGTAAACGATAATGATGACACCTCCCGCGCGACGCAATGGGCGGCCCTGAAGGCTGTGCTCCGGGGCGAATTTATCGCTATCTCCTCGGCGGAGAATAAGGATCGACAGCTCAAAAGGGACGAGCTTACCCGGAAGGTGCGGGAACTGGAGCAGGTTCATCACAGGACGGGAGCCCCCAGAATCTGGAGGCAGCTGAAAGCCGCCAGGAAACTCTTGTCTGCCCTGGACATGGACCGGGCGGAGTACGCGATGCTTCGTCTGAGGCACAAGTACTATACCGGTGGCGACAGATGCGGACGAATCCTGGCCAACAAGCTCAGGGTGCAACACCAACAGCACCGAGTGAAGGAGCTGGTTAACCCGGCCGGAGGTTCTGTCACGGAAGACGAGCAAATTGCGGACGTTTTCCGTAGTTTTTACGCAGACCTCTACACTGGCGAGCCCCCTTCCGCCCGGGCGGAGGTGGAATATCTGGAATCGGTGCAGCTCCCGTCGTTAACGCCGGATCAGGCCCAGTATTTGGAACGGGAGATCCGTATCGAGGAGGTGGTCACGGCGATCTCCCGGCTCAAACCGGCCAAGGCCCCGGGCCCGGATGGCTTCATCCCTCTCTTTTATAAAACCTTCTGTCAGGAGCTGGCACCTCTGTTGACCCGCCTCTTCAACACATTCTCGGAGCCGGGTGCCATTCCCCCGAATTTCTTCAGGCCACGGTCTCCGTGATCCCGAAACCGGGCAAGGACCGGACTGCCTGTGGGTCCTACCGTCCTATCTCGCTGCTGAACACGGACTTGAAAGTGTTCACCAGCATATTGGCAGCGCGCCTGGCACTACATCTGCCGGGCATGGTTGACTCGGATCAGGCAGGCTTTGTGCCTGGCAGGCAGACGGTGGACAACACAAAGAGGGTGACTCATATTCTTGAGAAGGCTTCCAGGATCCCCGGGGAAAGAATGCTCCTTTCCATAGACGCGGAGAAGGCTTTTGACAGGGTGCACTGGCCCTACCTGGAGAAGGTCTTGGGCAAGTTCGGGATAGGCGAGAAGTTCCGGCACCTGATCTTCAACTGCTACCGATTTCCGTCCGCGGTGGTCCGAGTGAACGGGGGCAGTTCCCGATCTTTTCCCATGGAACGGGGTACACGACAAGGATGTCCACTGTCCCCTCTGCTCTTTGCTCTTTATATGGAGCCGTTTGCTCAAAGGGTTCGGCAGAACCCCAATATCATCGGAGTCAAGATGGGCGAATTTCATCACGCAATTAGCCTATATGCAGATGACGTCATTTTGACGCTCGATGACCCACGGAGGTCGCTGCCGGCTTGCATTACGGAATTGGACCTCTTCGCCGCGGTGGCGGGCTTTAAGGTGAACCTCGGGAAATCAGCTGCCCTCGACATTTCGCTCGCCAGCGCCACCAGGGCGGATTTGCAGAGGCTTTACCCTCTGAGTTGGTCCAGGGACCGGATTCCGTATCTGGGGATCCTGTTGGCACCCTCCCTCCCGGCGATGGTCACGGCCAATTATGCGGCTCTGAGCACGAAAATCAGAGAGGAACTGGGTCGGTGGGATAAGGGCACGTTATTGCTGCTAGGCAGGGTGGCCGCAGTGAAGATGACCCTCCTGCCTCAGGTGCTATACCTGTTTAGGGCGTTGCCGCTCCAGCCCCCCACAGGGTGGCTCGCGGAGACTCAATCGGCCATTGTGCGGTTTGTGTGGCAGGGCCGTAGACCACGGATCAAAAGGAACATCGCTATGCTGGCGCCTGAATCTGGGGGGCTAGGGATACCAGATTTACGGAAATACTTCCAGGCCGCCCAACTTCGCTATCTGGTGGAATGGAGCCGGTGGGAGTCAGACAAACATTGGCTGTTCCAGGACCAGGCGGTAGCAGGCAGAACGCTACAGGAGGTGCCATTCTTGAGGCGGGCTCATCGACCCCCTAACCTCTACGCATCTCTTGTGACGCGTGTCCCACTTCGGGCGTGGGACTCGGTGGCCATTAGGCATGAATTCACTACCTTTCCCTCTCCCTTCACGCCGCTAATTGGCAATCCGGACTTCGGCCCGGGAACTGAGCCTGGCGCTTACGATCGCTGGCGGGCAGCCCGCTGTTGCACTTTGTATCACCTGTATGGCCCAGAGGGTGTCATCCCCTTCCAGGACTTACGGCGGGACTACGGCTTCCCTGAGACGGAGCACATGAGGTATATGCAGGCGCACCACTGGGCGCTACAACCCCAAGTGCGCGAAACGGCGGACAGGGAGATCACGGTGTACGAGCGCTGGTTAATCACTCGCACGTCGGACGCTAAACTTATCTCCGATTTGTACAAGATGCTGCAGCCCCCCCCCCTTTCACATTCACAACCCCGGTCGGAAGCGCTGGGAACGGGAGCTCGGACGGGTGTTGAGTCACACAGAATGGGACCACATCTCTTACCGCTCACGCCACTCTGCCTATCACACGGGGCTCACGGAGACCTTCACCAAAATTTCGACCTATTGGTACCGCACCCCTGAGAAATTACATGAGATGGATAGGTCACTACCGGGTACGTGCTGGCGTAACTGTGGTCAAGCTGGCACGCTTACACACATACTGTGGGATTGTCCCCTTTTGGCTTCTTACTGGGAGGAGGTTCTTAGCGAGGTGGATAAATGTTTTGAGATAGAGCTGCCACGGTTCCCTGCCTATGTCTTACTGGGGTTGCCGAACGGGTTGATGTACCCCCTCAGGTCTAGAAGGGGTAGACAGATTGCGATAGCTCTAGGGTCAGCGGTGCAAAACATTCTCATACACTGGCGCTCTACCACGCTCCCCACTGTTGTCGGCTGGCTGCATAGATTGTGGCATGTCCTTGGCATGGAAAAAATGTCCTTAGTGGCACTGGGGGATACGGATGCTTTTGAGGAGCTGTGGGCGCCTTTCCATGGCCTGTTGTGTTCTGAGATCAGGGAGATCACCTGCCCTAGGTATCTCAGGCTGTTACGGCTGACACCGCCACCGGATCCGCCTGTCTGATTGGTCGGAGTTGGTGTTGAGTAGTGGAGTCAACCGGAGGGTTGCAATGAGGGGAGAGCAGATGGTCATTGGCACAGTACAGGGGGTGGGTTGGGGTGCAGTAGTTGGGGGGTTTTGTTGGTTGGGTAGGTTATGGAGCAGGGTTGTTTCCCCACCTCTTTTCCCCCCCTTTTTCCCCTTTCCCCCCCCTTCCCTCTCCCCCTTCCCCCCCCCCCCCTCCCCCCCCTTCTTTTTGTTTTAACCACAGGCGCGCAAGCTGTGTTTCCATGCCGGATGGTGCCTACTGAGGGGTCAGAATTGCTTTGATGTATCTAATGTACCGTACGCTTTGATTGGGGGGCACCTGTGTTTTTTTCTTTTTCTTGCCCTGTTGTTTCCTTCCTTACCCTGCTTCAATAAAATACTTTAAACCTAAAGCCCTATAGTCAGAAGCCATATAGAAGCTGTGGAACTAATAGTAGGTGAATGTGATAGAAATGTAACGAAAAGAGTACAAAACATTTACCTTATAATTGTCGTTAACTTACTGTAGACGAAGAATTAATTAAATGTGTTGAAGAATGTGAATCATGGAATGAAAATGACGACATACCAGATGAATTAATGTTACAAATTCTTTTAGATTTTGAAAAATCAGAACAATAAATTTAAATTTTATAAGTTAAAATTGTTTGAGACATTATTCTTTTTTATTTGAAAATGCTGAAAAAGTACCCAAAAGATATAATATAAAATGAGACTTAAAATATACTGTGCAACTTTTTTGTGTTAGATAGTAAATAAAAAAAAATCAACAAAACAAACAATCAATTAACATACAATATTTGAAAAGTCTATCATTCTTTTTTCCTCATAGTACTCTCCCCGGGCCGCTTCCCGGTTCGCGAACCGGGAGCTTCCCACGCAAATAAAATTTTTTTTTTTTTTTTTTACCCAGCGGGGCCCTTTTAAAACCTCCACATTAACCTAGGGGGTCAGGGAGGATCTACTATGCCCCCTTATGGTCATTTCCCCCTTTGTTTTGGCCTCCTCTTGTCTCTCGATCCTACCGAGAGACAAGATGGTGGCCGCTCCGGACTATTTAGAATGTTGACAGACACCGGAGAGCCAATCAGCTTCGCGAAGTTCCGTTACGCGTCAAGTACGCGAACCGGAGCGCTGCCCGGAGCGCTGTTACAGATATATATCTTTTTTTTAACGTTAATTTCTCAAAATCCACTGGAGCACATATATTGAGACCTAGCAAAGGCACATCGGGCTAACAGTCCCTACAATTTTGCCAAGTTTCGTGCAAATCCATTCAGCCGTTCGGGCTAAAAGTGAGGCCAACCGCCATATGGAAATTAACATGGGAAAAACGCGTTTTGGGACCCCCCTTTTTTCTCGGCCCCCCCTTGACGAACCCCCCCCCCAAATTTTCAGGGGCTGCTCAGAAACAAAATGTTCCATTTTCCTGAAAATTTCAGCCAATTCCGTCCACAAACGCCAAAGTTATTAGACATAGATTTTTCAAAAATCCCATAGAGAAAAAATCCTAACTATATATACCTACTGGCGACCGCCAGTAGGTAATATCACACAAACCAAAACCATTCCAGCTCCCAACGCAATCACAGCCAGTGCAGGTAAAAACGGGTGATATTAAGCCCGTAATCAATGTCATTGATCAAAAATATGCCGCACTCCAGGATATCATCGTTGACAAAATGTATGCACACCACTAACACCAACTAGTTTCGACACAAGGTCTTGATCACGTGAGTTTAAGATGCACCGCAGAAGAGCGGGTCCTGCCCTCATGCTTTGGTATTGGGACCACAGGAACAGGGAATCGGCAGGTGTTCGTGCAGGACGACGCCTGCTGAGGAGGTTGGCAGCTGCAAAGCAGGGCACAGGACATCAGTGGGATTCCCCCTCTGCCCACTTGGGATTGTACATTGAACTTATCAAAGAACTACTTGCACACCCACATGGGTAAAAATGAGCGCGCACTACAAGAGCCAGCAGGCCTTGCACGGAGCCACGCCCTGAAGGGTAGGCTTTTAACACAGGTGCGCGCTGGTATGCTGCAAGCGGTTCCTTTCAAATCACGCCGCAGATGAAGGGAAGATGTCCTGAAACGCGTCCGGCGTTTTAAACTTTGGAAGGGTGTACTGCTGATTTTCCTGTGCTGGCAAGGTGTCAATAAATGCCTCTTTGAATCTTCCCTGGGAAGTCTTACTCACTTGGAGCGCCTGCATTGAACTTTAATTTTGAGCGGCTGGCTACGGTCGCGAGTTTAAGATGCACCGCAGAAGAGCGGGTCCTGCCCTCATGCTTTGGTATTGGGACCACAGGAATAGGGAATCAGCAGGTGTTCGTGCAGGACGACGCCTGCTGAGGAGGTTGGCAGCTGCAAAGCAGGGCACAGGACATCAGTGGGATTCCCCCTCCGCCCACTTGGGATTGTAAATTGAACTTATCAAAGAACTACTTGCACACCCACATGGGTAAAAATGAGCGCGCACTACAAGAGCCAGCAGGCCTTGCACGGAGCCACGCCCTGAAGGGTAGGCTTTTAACACAGGTGCGCGCTGGTATGCTGCAAGCGGTTCCATTCAAATCACGCCGCAGATGAAGGAAAGATGTCCTGAAACGCGTCCGGCGTTTTAAACTTTGGAAGGGTGTACTGCTGATTTTCCTGTGCTGGCAAGGTGTCAATAAATGCCTCTTTGAATCTTCCCTGGGAAGTCTTACTCACTTGGAACGCCTGCATTGAACTTTAATATATTTATATATATATATATATATATTTATATATATATATATATATATATATATATATATATATATATATATTACCTACTGGCGGTCGCCAGTAGGTAGTTATAGTTAGGACCTAGTTACCATAAGAAATCCCCAACATTCTATTGGGAATAACTTTGGCGCCTGTTGAGGAATGAATGTGAAATTTTCTAAAATTTAGGCCAGCTCCGCTCCTCTCCTTCCCTGGAAGTTTCGGTGGGATTCGTCATGTGGGGGCCGAGAAAAAAGGGGGGTCCCAAAACGTGTTTTCCCCATGTTATTTTCCATAGGACGTTTAGACACGGCTACAGCCCGAACCGCTGAACGGAATTACAGCAAACTTGGCAAAATTGTAGGGACTGGTACGCAGAAGTGCCTTTTCTATATTTGGTGAAAATTGCTACAGTGGTTTTTATGAAAAGTTAGTTCAAAAACACATATATATCTATATGCGTGCTTCGAGCGCTAACCGATACGCGTAGTGGGGATCTCACCCGGCGCGTCACGGAAGTGCGCGAGCGGAAAGCTGATTGGCTCTCAGGTGCCTGTCAACATTCCAAACAGACCGGAGAATCCGCCATCTTGTGTCTCGGTAGAATTGAGACACAAGAGGTGAAAAAAACAAGGGGGAAATGATTAAAAGGGGGCAGGGTAGACACCCCCTGACCCCTAGGTTTTCTGAGGGGGCCTAGAAGGACCACGAAGGGCAAAAAAACTGTTTTTTTTTGCAGAGTGCGCTTTGGGTGCTCGTACAGGTACGCGTACCACGGGGAAAGACAGAGAAAAAATTTTTGTTTAAATAATGAATTTAGAGTGTTTAGAGGTAGGATAGCTCTGAAAAGAGCTGTTGTGTTATCTGGGTGAATTAAATACCTACAAGTAGTATTTTATTTTAAATAAACATTTTTAACAATTTTTAATTACTAAATATACATTTATTGTTCTGAATTTTTGTAATTTGAAAGAACTTCTAACATTAATTCGTCAGATATTTCGTCATTGGTAGTCTCCAAAGAGGAATCCTGGAACTCAATGAACTCCAAATATTCAATTAATTCTGAATCCAAAGATTCATCGTAAAAATCCCCCATGCCATCTCCTTCTTCAATAAGGTCTTCATTATGTGTATCCACATTAACTGGATCATTCAAATTGTCTAAAATAGTTGCAGAAATTTAAAAAACAATGTCAACTGACTCCTCATTAAGATCCATCATTGCTGTTAGGGTACTATAAAAAGAGAGAGAGAGAAAGACAGTGAGAGTAAGACATTTTTATATTAAAAAACATTATTCTTATTAACTTAACATGTACAACATAGTACCCCTTACAAATTAACAACTAACCATTTAGAATGCTGTTGAAAATTCTCACACCAGAAACTGAAAACCAAAAACTCCTCACAAATCTACCTCAGACACTTTAATCACAAAATGGCCGTCATTCCCTCTCATTCTTCACACTTATACCCCTGCCTAACCAATCACATTTCTTCACACACAAATACTAAACCAAACTAACATTTTAATTGGTAATACAGATCAACACTTTCAAACTCACATAATCTTCAACCTACCCAAAAGGGGCAGGGTAGAGACCCCCTGACCCCCTAGGTATTCTTAGGGGGGCCTAGGAGGACCCTACTTTACATCGTTTATTGATGCTGCCAGTAGAGCATGATAATAAATTACAATACCACAAGCTATCTGGAGAAGCTTGTTGTGAAGTTTCCAGAGTCCTGAAGAAAATGAAACTTCTTATCATTGATGAGGTTAGCATGTTATCAAATGTAATGCTTGCTTTTGTGCATTTAAGAATGCAAGAAATTCTTAAAACAGAGTATGATGTGTTATTTGGAGGCAAACACATCATTGTTTTTGGAGATCTACTGCAGCTAACTCCAGTGAAAGGACAACCAGTGTTTAAAATGCTTACGCATGAAGATACCAGGAAGTGCCTAGGAAGCATTGGAAATGTTAACATATGGTTAAATTTCAAATATGCAGAACTGCTTCAAAATATGCGACAGGCAAAGGATGAAGATTATAAAAATATTCTACAAGATGAAAGAATTGGAAAAGTAACTGAGCATGGCAAAGAAGCTTTACATGCACGATTAATTTCAAATTTGTTTCCAAACGAAAATATTCTCCCAGAGAATATTTTTAAGAAAATTCCTGAAAACAAATCTGTGATATGCTTGATGCCAACTCTGCAAGAATGTTCAATCTTCAACAACAAAATGTTATAGTTAGAAAATCAAGAGATTGTGAAACTGGAAGCTTTTGATAAAATAGAGCATGAAGGAGCAACCATTATTTTGTCACAAAAGTTGAAATCAAAATTGGATTCTTTACAGAAGACAATATCTAAAATTGCTGGTTTGGAAAAGACTCTGTATGCATGTTTAAATTGTCGTATACTTTTACGACGGAATTTACATGTGGAAAGAGTTTTAGTAAATGGAGCAATGGGTCGTGTTGTTGATTTTGTGAATTACCGAAATAGAGATGGAATTGAATTTTTAAATATTGAGTTTGATGGAATTGAAAAGGTACAACAAATCAGTCGTTGTTCTGCTCGATTTTTGCTTGTTAAAGATTTATATGTCCGCCGAAAACAGTTTCCTGTTTCTTTGGCATATGCAGTGACTATTCACAAATCTCAAGGTTTAAGTGTAGATAGTACTTTGGTGAATATTGGAAGTTCTGTGTTAAAGGAGGGTATGGCATATGTTGCTTTATCTCGAGTCAGAACTTTATCTGGATTGTACTTGATTGATTTTGATGAGACAAAGATTAATGCAGATTTAAATTGTGTAAAAGAATATAATAGGTTAAGAAGAGAGTATGCTCCAAATTTACCTCAGTATCCTCTATTTGAAAAGCATGTGGTAGGCCGAAAAAGAAGAAATGAGAAAAATTGTAGTGAAGATGTAGCAAAAAGAAAAAAAGTAGATGAACCAGTAATTGTAAGCAGAAAGGAAAAGGATTCAGTTAAATATGTTTTTGGATTTCAGTTTGAAAACAGTTCTGGTGTCAACTGCTGGCTAATGTAGTGGTTAATGTTGTTTTTTTTCTTCAAACTTTACAAGAACAGATTGTTGAAAATCGGGATCAAAGATTTTGTTGTTTGTTGAATTCTGTGTTTGAGAAATGTAGCAGTGATAGAAGAAAAATAGAAAGTGTTTCTGAAATTCGAAATGTTTTAGACATATATTCTGGTCTAAATCAATTTTCACAGAATATTCAGCAAGATTGTCAGGAATTTCTAATGTATATGCTTGTTGTATTGCAAGATGAAGGTATAGATGTAGAAAATCTGTTTGGCCTTTCTTATAAATGGCAGCATGACTGTGAAAATTGTTCCTTTTCAAGTACTACTACAATAGACACTGAAAGATTTATATATTTGACTTTACCAGACTGCAAATCAGTGTCTTTTAAAAATCTAGTTAGAGAAGCAAATCAAAACATGGTCTGTACTTAGTGTAAATCTGCAATGCTATCAACATTATTTATAGAAAGATATGGACAGTATGTAATTTTAATGTTCCAACTATGTAGACCTGATGGAACTAAATTAACAACTTTCATTAAAAAATTGTGGCTTCTCAATTATCAATTTCAGGAAGAACCTTTGCAACTGCAGCAATTATTTACCATGATGGTCCTTCGACAACATCATGACATTACACAGCTTATTTAAAATGTCAAAAAGGCTGGACTAATTGTAATGATACTCAATTGACTTTCAAACAACGTTTGCCTTCTGACTTAGAAAATTCTTACCTAGTGTTCTTACAACCAAAATTTTAGGAAAGGTAATTGGCCTATGAAGATTGGAGCAGTTAATACAACTTAGTTTGTTGTTCAAAATTACTTTGTGAGTGAGAGTGATCAAGATAATAAAAAACTTGTAGTTGTCATAGAGGTAGTGTAAGTGTATCACATAGTGAGGGATATCAGTATTATAGGAAATGTTGATTATGAGTGAGCCACAGCTGGAAATATAACTATTGTTACATGATGTAAAAGATGTTGGAGCTTTTCTTTCAGAAACTCGGGTAAATGGAAGTTTAACAGTACTATTGAGTAATTTCCAAAAAAAAGGACTTTCCATATACTATTTGGTTTTGTGGAAAATTAAGTGGATCAGAAATGAGTTAAGATATGTTTTTTCTAAGTTTTACATTATTTATTGAAACGTTGTATAGGTTTTTTAAACACAATCTTTTTGATTGTGTTTTTTTTTGCCCGCTGTCATATGATGAGTAGTATTGAACTCACTGTTTTAAGTGAACTTCAATATATTCTGAGAACAGCAAAAATAAACCATATAACATGTTGTACAAGTTATTTTGTATTTTGTATTAGGAAATATATATTATACTCCCCTTGTCTCACGCTCACTCACCTTTTTCCACCTTCTATCAACTGTCTTAACTCACCGTCACTGCCCTTCCCTCACCCCCGTTCCCTTACTCCACTTCCCTCACTACCCCTCAATCCCCATTCCTTCACTGCCCTTTCCCTCTCTCCCCTCCACCACTTTCTAGCTCTCAGTCACTCTACTTCACTCCCCTTCTCCTTCTTTCCTTTCTTTGCTCCTTCAGTAATTCCCCTTCCCTTACTTACCTTACTCTACTTGACTCACTCCTTCTCTCATTCCCTCTGTCCTCTCACATCCTCACTCCCCTTCCCTCACTCTCTCACTCTTAACCTCACTCTCTCAGTCCTCTCACTCTCTCACTCCTCTTCCGTCACAGTCACTCCCTTCAAGTCACCAACACTCCCTCATTTACCTTTCTATGCTCCCTCACTTAGTTCCCTTCTCTCACTCCTTCCTTCACTACCTCTATGTCCTCACTCCCTCACTCCCCTTGTCTTATGCTCACTCGCCTTTATCCACCTTCTATCACTCTTCTTTCCTCATTCTCACTGCCCTTCTCTAACCCTCCCTCACCCCTGTTCCCTTACTCCACTTCCCTCACTTATCCTCATTCCCGATCCTTAACTCCCCTTCCCCTCACTCTCCTCCCGCAGTCACCTTTTCACAGTCCCTCTGCTTCACTCCCCTTTCCCTTCTTTCCTTCGTTTGCTCCCTCAGTCATTCTCCCTCCCTTACTCAACTTACTCCACTTTACTCATTCCTTCTCTCACTCCCTCTGTCCCCTCACTCTCTCACGCCTCTTCACTCACCCTCACTCACCTTCCATCCCTCATTCTCGTGAATCCACCCTCACTCACTCCCCCTTCCCTGTCACTCACTCCCCTTTCCTTACTCCCCTTTCCTCCTTTAGTTTTCCTAACTCACATTCCTTTAGTATCTTACTCACCTTCAGTTCATTTCTCTCTCCCTCTCTTCCTCTCTGTCACTGAATCTATCCGCCTCATTATCTTCTTAGTAATTTGCTCTCCCTCTATTTCTTTTTCCCTCTCTCTGTCCTCCACCATTCCTTTGTTTCCCTTTCTGTGTCCTTCACTCCTACTTTATCGCTTAGTACCCTTTTATGACTTTTAATCTCCTGCCTTGTCTCTTGTATTTTGAAATATATATTATAAAAATTATAAGTAATTTTTTTCCCTCTTCCACAGATATTACATTTATTAAAAATATGTCATTAAGTTTACATTACTAATAAGGTAAGTTTGACAAACAAAATTTACTTTCTCATCACTCTTTTCCTTAACCTCAGTACTCTTCTCTCACCCACCCACACCCCCGTTCCCTTACTCCGCTTCCCTCACTTATTCTCATTCCCCATGTTTACTCCCCTTTCTCTCACTCCCTTCCCACAGTCACCTTCTTTCAGACCCCCTGCTTTACTTCCCTTCACCTCTCTTCCCTTCCTTCGCTCCCTCACTCATTCCCCTTCCCTCACTCACCTTACTTCACTTCACTCACTCCTTCTCTCACTCCCACTGTCCTCTCACATCCTCACTCCCCTTCCCTTACTCTCTCTTTCTTAGCCTCACTCTCTCACTCCTCTTCCGTCATGTTCACTCCCTATAACTCACCCACACTCCCTCACTTACCTTTCTCTGCTCCCTCACTTAGTCTCTTTCTGTCACTCCTTCCTTCATTTTCTCTATCCCCTCACTCCCCTTGTCTTACCCTCATGCACTTTTATCCACCCTCTTTCACCCCTCTTTCCTCACGCTCTCTGCCCTTCTCTCACCCTCCAGTTCCCCTACTACCCCTTATTCCCCATCCTTTTCTCCCCTTCCCTTTACTTTCATCCCCACTCACCTTCTCTCAGTACCTATGCTTCAGTCTTCTTCCCCTCTCTTTCCTTCCTTCGCTCACTTACTCATTCCGCTTCCCTCACTCACCTTACTCCACTTCACTCACTCCTTCTCTCACTCCCTCTGTCCTGTCACATCCTCATTCTCCTTCCCTCACTCCCTTTCTTTTAGGTTCACTACCTCTGTCCCCTCACTCTCTGTCCCCTTCCCTCATGCTCACTCCCTTTAACTCACCCACACTCCCTCACTTACCTTTCTATGCACCCTCACTCAGTCCCCTTCTCTCACTCTTTCCTTCACTCTCTCTGTCTCCTCACTCCCTCACTCCCCTTGTCTCATGCTCACTTGCCTTTATCCACCCTCTATCACCACTCTTTCCTCAACATCACTGCTCTTCTCTTACCCTTCCTCACCCGATTCCCTTGGTCCGCTTTCCTCACTTATCCTCATTCCCCATGTTCAGTCTCCTTCCCCTCACTCACCTCCCACACTCACCTTCTTTCAGTCCCCCTGCTTCACTTTCCCTTCCCCTCTCTTCCCTCACTCATTTTCCTTTCCTCTCTCACCGTACTCCACTTCACTCACTCCTTGAGAATATGTAAAGAATATAGCTCTTTTTGGAGAATTGGAGGTAGTTCTAAAAAGAACAGTTTTTTTTCTTCTTTTGTAGTTTTTTTTTTTTTACTTTTTCCGAACGATTACATTCTTTTTTTTCCAGAACAAAAACAAAACTACAGAATGCCAAACTGCTCAACAGGAGCAAAAAAAAGGGGAAAAATTAGTGCCGGGTGGAGCAGCGATGTTCCTCCTTTCTGTGAACAACAAGTTTGACGCTCTGCTCCCCGTAGCAAATAAGTTCATCGCAATCCTTGCAGACAAATCTCAGACCTGCAAAGACCGGCTGCACGTTAGGAACTAGTCTTTCCGGTCTTCCGGAAGGTGTTGCTCCTCCGGTGGAGGTTCTGCCGCCATCTCTTTGGGGATTGCGTGCCAGGTCCCTGACACTCTCCCTCGCAAAATTATTGGGGTGCCTCCTCTCCACGTGTCTGAGTAAAGTGGCATTGCCAAAACTGTATTTCTTTGTTGGGTAACCACGTGACAAGGTAGTGCCGCAGCTTTTGCAGCACAACTTCGCTGCATTCACTTTCTTTTCACCTTCAGGGAAGGTAAACAATTTCCAAATGAAGTGTTCTTTAACTTTGCACCGAGGAGGGTCCTCAGGCAAAAACTCTTCTTCTGAGTCACTGGAGGTTGGTGGTCTTCCATCCATTGTTCTGAAAAAGAAAAGATGCTGCAGATGATCCAAGGAACACCTCTTGTTCTCTCCAAGTTCAAAGTAGTAGTGATGGAAATAGGTGGTGGCTTTCAATATTTTGAAAAAAATTGTTATGAACCAATAAAAAGTGTTGTTTTAAGGTCACATGGCTTGACGCGCTTCCGGGTGCGTTTACGCGCCACATACGTAGGCGCTTACGGAGGAGCTTACGCGGACGCTTACGCGGCGCGTCACAATGATGTTTTACTTGATTTTCGGAAATGTGTTTAGAGTCAAAATACGGTTTATAAAAATAAAAAATACTACTTTTATGAGTATGCTACTGAATTTCTTGCATTATTATTTACTTTAAATACATAATTATATATTTTTTCGCACGCGGGAATTGCGCTCTCGCTACGTGTACGGGTGCGTTTACGGGTACGCGTACCCTGAGCGCTCCGGGGTAAAAAGATTTTAAAAAACACAGAAAAATAAATATTTTTAAAATAATTTTATTAAAATTATAATAATTAATAGCTATAAAAAATAGCTATTAAAAAAACTTAATAATTAACTTTAAAAACCGTAGGTTACAAACTTGTTATAGTTAGGAATTAGCTTTTAAAAAACCTTTGAAATTCACAAAAAAAAAACATAGGTTTAACACTCGTTATAGTTAGGAATTAGCATTTAAAAAACCTTTGAAATTCACTGAAAAAACCATAGGTGAATGATGTAATATGTGACATCATCAGCAGTGGATTGTGGGCGCGCAAGTTATAGTGAGTCCAACTAACTATAACGTGGGAATTTCAATGGTTTTGTATGAGTAAAATGTTCAGCTAACTATAACTGGGGTGAAACCTATGTTTTTTTTCAGTGAATATATATATATATATATATATATATATATATATATATATATATATATATATATATATATTAAAGCTCCTGGGTCCGCCACCAAAAATGAAGGAGCACTCAAGCAACAGAGAAGGTTTGACCCGTAACCTTTAATCTTAGGTACAAACTGCACACGCAGGTGGGCGGGATATGCAGAACCTTCTTATCACCTGACGCGTTTCAATGGCTGTCTTCCTCAGAGGCTTTCACCGAAGTTTTCGTGCAGCACCTCCACATGCTCACTGATTGGGTCATTCCACGCTCCTGAGCATTGTGGATGTTGAAGTCATTAAAGTCCATAGATGAACGCACTGTCTTAACTGCTGCTCTGTATGAGCCCCTAGACTCTGGATGAGCCTCCACCAACGCTGCAGTTTTAATCCAGCTCCGCTGCTCCACAGTCGAGGTAGGTGACATCCCATCTCATGGCCCCCGTCTTAAACAGGATGGTGCACCCTCGCGGCTGGGTTGCCGCTATATATTAAAGCTCCTGGGTCTGCCACCAAAAATGAAGGAGCACTCAAGCAACAGAGAAGGTTTGACCTGTAACCTTTAATCTTAGGTACAAACTGCACACGCAGGTGGGCGGGATATGCAGAAACTTCGAATCACCTGACGCGTTTCAATTACTGTCTTCCTGATGAGCATCTCGAAGTGCCGCCCGAAAACTTCGGTGAAAGTTTGTACCTAAGACTAAAGGAATTCCAAGCACAGATTTTAATTAATCGTGTTTAATCAATTAGTTTTCCTATTGTATGGCTTTTATAATTGCATTTATAATGATTTTAAATATATATTATAAATATTTATGTCATGCACTTTGCACATTTGTAGACATTTGCACATGCAGTTTTCTGTATTTTACAGATATAATAATGTAGTGGTTGACACTCAGTCTGTTGTCCATTTCTATTGCACTTTAATTTGCGCTTGCACTTTAAATTGAATCAAGCTTCCCCATGTGACTTGTCATGTGATCAAGGTCCGAGGAGGACCGAAACGCGTCATGGCAGAGGTGCTGGGTGAAATATAATAAAAATATTGCAGCACGACCTTGGGTCCGCGTCGTCTCTTTGGAATTGCATTCCTGTGGGTGAGACGACTTTCAGGATATATATATATATATATCCACTCGATCTTCTCGCTCAACAAAGGGATGACAAGCCACGTGTACCGACCAGATTTTTGGACCAGATGGAATCCGCTCCTAGGAGCCCCTCTAATCCAGCCGGAACGCAAACAACTCCCTCCTTAGAACGTATTTACAATGGATATAGGCATATGTATAACATCTCGTACCTAAGGATGGGAAAAAATAGCAATAAACAAGCATTGGTTCTACAACATCCTATTCACACCTATTAGTCTCGCGGCCACATAAGCCCAGACTAGTCTACCCTGGGGCAGGTCTGATAATGTACCATTTCGCACTTTATTCACTTGACACGCAATCCGGCGCGTCTACACACGTGGGCCTGCAGTCCCAGTGCTCTCCTTTATACCCGATCTGCAATCCAGCAGATCTACACACCCCTCAATCTTGGGTGCTCTCATTTACACACGACCTACAATCTGGCAGGTCTCTGCACCGTATCCCCCCGGTGCTCTCATTTACACACGGTCTACAATCCAGCAGACTTACACACCTATCCTTAGGTGCTCTCATTAACGCCGTGTACCAACGACGATCACTTTCCTATGAATCCTCAGGGATGACATCTGCAATTATCTATTCAGGGTAAAACTACGGCAATGGAAATTAGTGTAGTGTTCGAATCACAAGGTGTGCCTTCTGCTCTTGACATCAACTGTTTTCTGCCTCCCTACTTGTTCAGTCATTCCTTACCTGACCGGGATCCACATCCGTTCATGCAAACAACATCCGACTAGAAGGACTAGATCACAACGATTAAACAAGAATACAAGGCACATGTCGGTTCACCAAAAATGGGGGCATTTATTACAATATAAAGAATAAACACAATACTACACGATATATATATGTATCTATACGTATATAGGCTGCAAAGAAAAGATAGAGGTTAAGGTGCGCGCTTCGCAAGGGAAGGGGCAGATATCACCTGGTTAATATGAAGTTTGGACTCGGCAGTCATCTAGGTTCTCGTCTCGTCTCTCTCTGTGTCTTGGCTCGTCTCGGGGGTCCACCTCAGCTGTCACAAGTACACGTCTGCACCGCTAGGCTCAACCTCCTCTGCTTCCCTCCAAGGCACTGGAACCTTGTTCGTTATTAACTACCGTCTCTCTCTCTCTCTCTCTCTCTAGCTCTCAGAGAGTCTCGGTTTTTCTCAGACTTCAAAATGGCGATTGTCTGCCGCAGAAATAATTAATGGCAGAGATGCTAACGGCTAGCTGCCGCCTACGGACTGACTGACTCAGTGCCTAACACTTTTACTAATATGGAAGCTGTCCCTTCATGGAAAGTTACGGCCAGTAGCCTGCCGCCCACCAAATTCTTGTACCTCCCCGTACCAAGGACACGTTCCCAGCCGGCCGGCCTGAAGTTGTGTCTTCGGAGTGGAGAAAAATACAGTCTTTCGATAAGGGCCAGCCTGAACCGGTTCTCTCCAAGCGAACAACACCTTGAAACTAAAACATTACATTTAACCTAGAAAGCCTCTCCAGCTACCGGGCAGAGGGCAAGATGGAGTCTGTCCCGTTTAAGGCCTGCAAGGCCCAAAATATGTGTGACTCCATAGAAAATGTACTAATACTCTTATAAAAGGACGGATCATCCCTAATACTTATATATCTATCCCCTAGCTTTAGCTTATAAGCCCTGATCTAAAGAAAAGGGTACGAAAATGCACTACTGTGCCTTATGGATAGGTCCTACTTATAGTCCTAATCCCCATACCAGAGGGGATAATAGGCTGGAGTCACCATTCATCATCCTCCTTCTAAACAGGGTCGGAAAAGTCGGTTATTACATTTCACCCTTGACTCCAGTCTATTAGCCAGATTCTATATTGAACTAACATCCGTAGAGGAATAATAAGAAACAAAATTAACTGATCTATTCTTTCTACCAAGTCTACAAAATTGCAATAAAGAGGGAATGCACTGGATAAAGCAGCAAATAGCTACTAAAACACAAATAAAAATTATAATACCCCCTAAAATCTGTCGTAAAGAATGTAAGTCTGGCAACCAATTAAAGAGCCAGTCAAACCAGCCCTGATCAAGATGTTGTCTAACTTCTGTAGTTAAATCGTGGAGTTTGTCAATATGGGCTTGGATTGATTTAGAATGGTCAGACAAATTAAAACAGCAGAGGCCCTCAAAGTCAGAACAGTCATGTCCATGTTTCAGCAACAAATAATCAATCGCGATTTTGTAAAATGGCTCGTCTTTCACCCTGGGCATCTAATAATAAGTCAGATAATACAGTCGAGGTGTGATTAATTGATTTAACCATCCAGCATGCCATCTTGCCAATAGTTTTAGCATTGTAAACAGCCAATGCTGGGACACGAATAATAGAGAAAGCTAAACTAAGATACTCCGATTTAGAGTAAAGGTGAACAGAGGAATCACAGTCTTCTTGTAATGTCATAGAGTCACGTACCATACGGGAATGGGAACCAGGGTGTGAGGAAAACATTAGTAAGCTCAATCTAGTGATAGCACACGGACCTCCGGTAACATTAGCAGGAATATAGGGCCAAGAAGTATTCCCACACGAAAACAACCAGCCATTAGGCAACAACATAGGACGATAATAGCTAGGAACAGCTATTAAACTTTTACATGTCATATTATTTTTAACAGAAGTACATGAATTCGGAAGTCTTCGTAAACAAAGCAATCGTTGGTGAGCAGAAAAAGTCGTGGCAGCTCGTAGTTTTAAACGCAGGCATTCCAAAATCGCCTTAGGATCACAAGTGAAAATAAAACATAAATCGCCCTGTGTAATGTTATATGTAGTAATCTGGGAAGGAATCGGAAGGGCAGAATCAGAAAGGGTAGAACATAAAGGGCAAAATTCATGGGCGGGAAAATCGCCCAAAATAATATTAGGACGGGCACTCGAAATATTGAAAATGTGCCGTAAAGTCTCAGTGGAAGCAGGGACAGCAATCAAGCAGGTCGCTAAAATATCAGTCACGGATCTCATAGGGGTAAGACAAAAATGTGGAGAGTTCGTAACCCTTTTCGCAAGGGTTATCCAGAAGTTGGACGAGGCATCCCACGCAGCGAAGGAACGCGGAACTCGGGTTCTCCAATCAACCGAAGTCGGTGGGCCCTCTTCTCTCCCGGCGTAGCAGACCAAAAGGAGTCCAACGCCGGCACATCCTGCAGCAGCAGTCCAGAGAATGATCTGAAATAATAAAAACACAGGCCTTAATCACTCTCGCAAATAACATTTGTCAGCTGGGACAGCTTCCCAGCTATCTTTCCCTGGCTTCATCACCAAAATGGTGTTGTCATGACCGGTCGCAATAATTTCAGCCTGTTCAGGATGATTTTTAGGCGATTGCACCCAAATTTTGGCGCCAGGGTTGTCCGAAGAATCAAACCCTTTTTGACCTCGTATCATTAGCAAAGTCGGGGCAGAGCCTTTCTTAATCTCACCACTGAAAACAGGCATAATCAGCAACTGAGCAACACGGTCAGATTTCTTGATGGATAAGTCAAGCTCACTGCTATTAAGCAGGAGAACCTTAATCTCTCCCTGATTATCGCTGTCAATTACTCCGCCAAGAACCTGAACACCTTTTAAGGCAAGGCCCGATCTAGGGGCAATCAGTCCAAAGCTACCGGCAGGTATACAGACACCAATGCCAGTTTCAACAATGATTCGATCTCTACTTTTCAAAGGTGCATCATTCATAGCATGCAGGTCCAAGCCTGCGGAACCTGGGGTCGCTCTGCATGGAGCCAAGGCTCCGGGGGTAATTTCCCAATAGAGAACAGTATGAGACATCGAATTAGGTTTTGCATCAACAGCAGGAGGAAACAAACGCATTAAAGGAGATTCAGCATGCAACAAAGGACGATTATTCAAGATTAACAATGCCTGAAGTAAAAAATCTTTCCAATTCGTATAATGGTCATTAGTCAATTTACGTAACTGTTCTTTCCACAAGCCATTCATGCGTTCAATGAAGCCCGAGGCCTGCGGATAATATGGAATATGAAAAATCCATTCAATGTTATTTTCCACACAGAATTCCTGCACCAATCTTCCACGGAAGTGGGATGCATTATCAGATTGAATTTGGAATGGGACACCATAGTACAGTATCAGTAATTCAAGAGTTTTAATGGTATTAACTTGGGTAGCTTGTTTACAAGGGAAAGCGACCAACAGGCCACTAAAAGTATCAACAGCTGTGCAAATATACTGGCAGCTTCTGCTCATAGGGAGTGGACCAATATAATCAATCTGCCAAATTTGAGCGGGCATTTTTCCTCGATGCAAATGGCCTTTAACAATATGGGGCACTGATCGTTTTTTAGCATGCTGACAGATAGGACAATGCAGAATGACATCTTTAATCAAATTTAAGGGAATATGAATTCCTCGATCGGAAGCCCACCTGCTAGTGGCTCTCTCTCCAAAATGTCCTGCTTTTTGGTGGGCCCATTTCGCCAATCCTGCCAAATCAGAGTCCTGCATGTCCACCACTGCCTCAGAAATTTTAGACTTTTCATCTGCAATGTTATGAAAGAATTTGTCAAGGGAGTCGATCGGGGTATGAGCATCCACATGAAAGATTGTCACAGTACTCTGTGGGAGCAGTTCCCAAATTTCTTGCCATAATTCCTTTCC